>NC_047099.1:49551547-51039672 GCF_902459505.1 Geotrypetes seraphini
TATATCCTAGCCCCTCCTCTCTATTTCCCTCAGTCTTCTTTCAGTCTCCAGCAGGTGTTGAGTGATCTGTACCCATCTCCCTTGGTAGGGCTGTTGGAATTTGTTTAGAGGTTTATTGTCCCTGTTTTTAGCCGGACGGAGCTTGGACGGACTCTGTTTGGGGGTTCGTCCGACCTCGGGGGTGTCAAACCCGGCGGGTCACGAGCGGGGTCCCTCCCCCCACTTCCTCCACCTCCCCATATTTTTTTAGAGGAGCCTCAGCAGTAAGCCTTGCCCCCTAAATCAAGCAAGGCATATTGCTTCGAGAGCCTGTGGAGTCTGTTCTGTAAAAAAAAAAAAAAAAAAATCCTGAGGTAGTGCTGGTCTGGAGGGTTGTATCCCTTTAAGAAAACTGTATTTTACTGTATTTTTTCAACTAACCGGCACTTTTTTACAGCTAGGTCGCGTATGGAGCAATGAGCACTTCTAAAGGGAAAAAGTGCTCATTGTGCTCCAGACGCGAGGCACTCGCGGCCGGCCTGTGCAAGCGGTGTTCAGGCCGGTGCGGTGGAGGAGCTCCGTCGGCAGCGGCTGCAGGCGCCCAGAGCTCCCCGCCGATGGTGCCTCGCGAGTCGGCAGGGAACGGTGGAGAAGCCCGGTCTTCTCCGTCCGCCCACGGAGGGATTCCCCGAGCCGCCGACGGTCGGGTTTTAGAGGATTCCCTCTCAGCTGATATTTTGACAGCTGATGCCGGCTTGCCTGTTTTAGCGGCTGAGACTTTTCAGGTCTCTCAGCCGCTTCAGGCTGTGGAGGGAGCTGTTTTGGCGGGAAAGACGCCATCTTCTCTGTCTGGCCCCTCCATTTTGTCTTCCACCTCAGGTGACCTTCCCCCTGTTTTGTCTAAGCAGGGGCAGGTTTCTGCTGGGTCCCCTGCTGTGGCAGGGAGTCCCTTGGGACCCTCGGGGGGTTTTTCCCCTGATTTTTTCTTTTCATTATGCAAAGCCTATTTTCAGGCGGCTGGGGGTCCCGGTTGCGCCCAGGGGGTCTCGGGGGGTGGGGTTTCCTCCGCGCTCCCTGCGGCTTTGCCTCTCTCGTCTGACGTGACGTCCCCTCCGCCGCCTCTCTTGTCCAAGCGGCCGCGGGTGTCGTGGGACGAGGATTTGTGGTCGGAGGAACGTGTCGGTATGGAGGAGGACCTGGACCCTTCTGAGGAATTCCAGGACCCTCTGGAGGGGACGGAAGCTGGCGGCGGGTTGTCGGGTTTCCCGTTCTCCAGTGACGAGGCGTCCGTGGTGCGCCTTTTTCAGAGAGATGAGCTGCCTGACCTTATTCAACAGGTTTCTTCGGCTTTGCGTTTTGAGGACGCGCCGCCGGAGACTCCGCGTGTGGGGGACCCTCTGTTACGAGGGATCCGTTCCGTTTCCCGCTCTTTTCCTATGCATCAGGATATTCGGGATATTATTCTTGAGCAGTGGAAAACGCCGGAGACGCCGTTTCGGCTGGCGCGCAGCATGGCTCGCCTGTATCCCATTCCTGAAGGGGATCGGGCTACGTTAGCTTCGCCAGTCGTGGATGCGGTGGTCTCGGCTATTTCCAAGCGGCATACCGTGCCTGTTGAGGGCGGTTCTGCCTTGCGGGACTCTGAGGAGCGCAAATTGGAGACCATCCTTAAGCAAAATTTTCAAGTCTCTGCCTTTGGGGTCCAGGCGGCTATTTGTGGGGGACTGGTCGCTCGCGCCGTGTTTCGGTGGGCGGAGCGGGTCTTGGATCGAGAGTCTGACGACTGGTCTCTGGTGGATCAGGAGGTAGCAAAGATTGAGATGGCTGCCTCATTCCTCTCGGATGCTCTGTATGACTTGGTGCGGATCTCGGCTAAGTCCATGGCTTTTGGCGTGGCCGCAAGGCGTGTGTTGTGGCTGCGCGCTTGGGCGGCGGATGCTGCGTCCAAAGCTAAGCTTACTAAATTTCCCTTTCGGGGGTCGTTTTTATTTGGAGAGGACTTGGATAAGTTAATTCAGACTCTGTCGGACTCGAAAGTTCCCCGTTTGCCGGAGGACCGTGCCCGCCCGGCGTCTCGGGGGGGTGCGGCCCGGGGGCGTTTGCGGGAATTTCGCAAGTATCGCCCTGGGCGTGGGGCTGCTTCTTTCCAGTCTCCGGGGTTTTCCCGGGGTCGGTTCTTCCAGCGCATGCAGCCCTTTCGGGGGGCCCGTCGGGGGGCAGGGAACCCCTCCGCCGGTTCCCCCGCTTCCCGTCCTGCACAATGACGCCTTGCCGGCGCCCCCCTTGGTTCCGGTGGGGGCCCGGCTGCGCGACTTTTTTCCCACATGGGCCGAGATCACGTCCGATCAGTGGGTCCTGGAGGTGGTGCGGGACGGTTATGCCCTGGAGTTCGCCCGCTCTCTGCCGGATTTTTTCCTCGCTTCTCCGTGTCAGACTCCGGGGAAGAAGCAGGCTTTTCGCCAGACCCTTCAGCGCTTGCTAGATCTCAGGGCAGTAGTTCCGGTGCCCCCCCCGGAGTGGGGCACGGGCAGGTACTCCATTTACTTTGTGGTGCCCAAGAAGGAGGGGACTTTTCGGCCCATCCTCGATTTGAAAGGGGTCAACAGGGCTCTCAAGGTTCCCTCTTTCCGTATGGAAACGCTGCGGTCGGTCATTCTGGCGGTTCAGCCGGGGGAGTTTCTCACTTCTCTCGATCTGACGGAGGCCTACTTGCATGTTCCTATTCGGACCTCTCATCAGCGTTTCCTGCGCTTTGCGATCTTGGGTCGGCACTATCAGTTCTGTGCGCTTCCCTTTGGGCTGGCCACGGCTCCCCGGACGTTCACCAAGGTGATGGTGGTCGTCGCGGCAGCCTTGCGGTCGGAGGGCATTCTGGTACACCCCTACCTGGACGACTGGTTAATTCGGGCCAAGTCGTTGCAGGAAAGCTACCGGGTTACGGCTCGGGTGGTGGAGTTTCTCCGGTCGCTGGGCTGGGTGGTCAACCTTTCCAAGAGTCGGTTGGTTCCGGCTCAGCGTCTGGAGTACCTCGGGGTGCTGTTCGACACCTCCTTGGGGAAGGTCTTCCTCCCAGAGGCCCGGGTGAGCAAATTGCAGTCTCAGATTCGCCTGCTTTTGGCGTCCCGGTGTCCTCGGGCGCGAGATTTCCTCCAGGTCCTGGGGTCGATGGCGGCGTCCCTGGACGTGGTGAGGTGGGCGCGGGCCCACATGCGTCCTCTTCAGTATGCTCTGCTCCGGAGGTGGTCTCCCCAGAGGCACGGGATGGATGTTCCGGTTCCCCTGCGAGGCTTGGCGCGCTGCAGTCTGCGTTGGTGGCTCCGGACCCCTCACCTAGTTCAGGGGGTGGGTCTGGATCTTCCGCAGTGGACGGTGCTCCTTACGGATGCGAGTCTCCTGGGTTGGGGGGCCCAGTGTCTGGGTCACTCTGCTCAGGGAACCTGGTCCACGGAGGAGGCCTCCTGGTCGATCAACGTGTTGGAGACCAGGGCGGTCCGGCTGGCGCTGTTGGCTTTCCACTCCCTTTTGTTGGGCAAGTCGGTCAGAGTCCTGTCGGACAATGCCACGGCGGTGGCTTATGTCAATCGTCAGGGGGGCACCAAGAGCACTCTGGTGGCGCAGGAGGCGGCTCGGCTCATGGTTTGGGCGGAGTCGCATCTTCTGGACCTCTCGGCCTCTCACATTGCCGGGGTAGAAAACGTTCAGGCGGACTTCCTCAGTCGTCACTTCTTGGATCCGGGAGAGTGGTGTCTCGGCGCCGAGGCGTTTCAGTTGCTAGTGCGTGCTTGGGGGCAGCCCCTGATGGATCTGATGGCTACAAGTGGCAACGCCAAAGTACCCCGCTTCTTCAGTCGTCGCAGGGACGGTCTGGCCGAGGGTCTGGATGCTCTGGTCCAACCGTGGCCAACGGAGGGGCTGTTGTATGTGTTCCCTCCTTGGCCATTAGTAGGCAGAGTACTGCTTCGCATTGTTCGCCATCCGGGGCTGGTGGTCTTGGTGGCTCCGGATTGGCCTCGTCGTCCGTGGTATGCGGATCTGGTGAGGCATCTGGTGGCGGATCCTCTTCCTCTGCCTCTCGAGTGCGATCTTCTGACGCAGGGTCCCATTCCCATGTTCGACCCGTCTCCCTTTTGTCTTACGGCTTGGCTCTTGAAAGGGGCCGCCTGAGTAAGAAGGGATATTCCGACAAGGTGATCTCTACACTTTTGGGGTCCCGGAGGCTTTCTACCTCTCGGGCTTATGTACGGGTTTGGCGTCTTTTTGAGGAATGGTGCCGAGCGCGGGGAGTGGTCTCCTTTCGCGCTTCTCTGCCTAACATTCTAGAGTTTTTGCAGGATGGCCTGGATAGGGGCCTGGCCTGGTCTTCTCTTCGGGTTCATCTGGCGGCCCTGTCGGCTTTTCGGGGGCTGGTGACAGGTCAGCGTTTGTCAGCCATTCCTGATGTGATTCGCTTTCTTAGGGCGGCCAAGTTGCTCAGGCCTCCCATAAGGCCCTCGATTCCCTCTTGGGATCTCAATCTGGTTCTCTCTGTTCTAGTGCGCCCTCCTTTCGAGCCGTTGGATGGCTGTTCGTTGAAGGACCTTACGCTGAAGTCGGTCTTTTTGGTGGCCATTACTTCCGCTAGACGGGTGTCGGAGCTACAGGCTTTCTCTTGTAGGGCTCCCTTCCTGGAGTTTTCAAAGGAGCGGGTTGTTTTGCGGCCTGTTCCTTCCTTTCTGCCGAAGGTAGTTTCTCCTTTTCATGTCAATCAATCGGTGGTCCTCCCGGTCTTGGGTAGTCGGGAGGGTTCTTCTGAGCAACGACAGCTGCGCAAGTTGGATGTCGGTCGGGTCCTCCATGCTTATGTGCAGCGGACCCGGGATTTTCGGAGCTCCGATCATCTCTTTGTGCTTCTGGCGGGTCCTCGTCGGGGGGCTGGCGCTTCTAAGGCTACTATTGCGCGCTGGATCAAGGAGACGATCGCTTCCGCTTATCTTCTGAGTCAGAAGCCGGTTCCGGAGTTTCTCAAGGCTCATTCCACTAGGGGTCAGGCGGCTTCTTGGGCTGAGTCGTCGCTCGTGCCTCCGGTGGATATTTGTAAGGCTGCGGTTTGGTCCTCCTTGCATTCATTTGTTCGGCATTATCGGGTAGATGTTCAGGCGCGTCGGGACGCGGTGTTCGGTGAGCGTGTTCTGGTATCGGCCCTTCGGGGGTCCCGCCCGTGAGAGGGACTGCTTTGGTACGTCCCAATCGTAAAGTTAACCTCTACTGGTCTGGAGAGTGCTAAAGAAGGAGAAATTAGGTTCTTACCTGCTAATTTACTTTCTTTTAGCTTCTCCAGACCAGTAGAGGTCCCCACCCTGTCTGTTGTTGTTGTTGTTGGGGCTGTTGCGCGGGCAGTTTTTGGTTTTTGCTGCGGGTTCTAGTATTTTTCTAGGGCCGGGGAGAATTGAAGAACAGCGGCTGTGGCTCGGCTGGCTTAGCTGGCGAGCTGTGGGGACCTTCTTCCTTCGGGAATTTCTCCTCTGCATTTTCCAACAGCATTTTTTTGGGTATGTTATTTGTTACTCCTTTCGGAGTATTGTTTTTTCTCTCTGTTGTTTCCAGTTCTTGGTTCTGCTTGGCTATTCGGCAGACTGAGGGAAATAGAGAGGAGGGGCTAGGATATACTGTCCCAAAGTTTTGTTTTCAGTCTCCACCTGCTGGTCATGATTAGATATATACCCAATCGTAAAGTTAACCTCTACTGGTCTGGAGAAGCTAAAAGAAAGTAAATTAGCAGGTAAGAACCTAATTTCTCCTTATTTATTTATTATAATACTCAATTAATGGTCTCCACACCTCTTTAAATTTCTTATAATAACCTCTCTTGATTGCCAATGTTTTTTCCATTTCATACACCTGACAAACCGAACTCCACCAGAAACAATAATTCAATCCTCTATAGTCTTTCCAGTTATATGTTGGATGGCAACTCCTGTTAAAATCATTAACAGTTTGTTATTATTCGATGAAATTTGACTTTTGGCCCTCATAGACATTCCAAACAAAATTGCTAAATTGAAAATAAAAACATTTTTCCTACCTTTATCTGGAAATTTTCTTTTTCTGATCTTTTTTCATCTGTGCTTTTAATTTTGTTTTCAAGGCCTCATGCATTTGCTGTTTTTCCTCTCCTGCATCTTTTGCACTTTTTGCATCCATCTTTGGTACTAATTTTCATATTCTGTTTCTCTTCCATTTTTCTGCCTTATCGCAAATTATCTTTCCAACTTTTCTCTTCCATCCATGTGCATTATCTTTTCCCTCTCTTCTCTCCCACTTCCCTCCATTCATGTGCACCATGTCCGCTTTCCCACTTCCCTCTTTCCATGTGCACCTTCCCCCCCCCCCACCCCCTGGTTCCACCAAATGTTCTCCACTCAGTTCCAAAGCTCCCCTCCACGAAAACTACAAGGATATTTCTGACATGGCAACAATTTTCTTGCGCTGCTCATGGCCACCTCTTTATGGTTCCTTTGTTGTGGTCCAACGAAGCAGGAAATTGCTTTAAAGGGTGCACCTGTGGCAAAAGAACCGTACAAAGGAGGCCACCCGCAGTGCTGGAGAAACACTGCTGAGCCAGCACCCTTGTAATTTTTGAGGTAAAAGGGGCTTTGGATGCTGTTGGGAAGCTGTGAGCGAGCGCACAAGAAGTTTCCAAGGACTGCATGGGCCTTGCTGTAAAGAACAGTGGCTTAGGCACTTCTATTCTCCACTACCTGCTCCCTCCTGTCCCAGACTGACATTGCACTTAAGTTTCCAAGTTTTCTTATGGGTATAATAAAATGAGATAAAATGTCATAATAAAAGAAATATATCAAAAGTTAAAAAGTACGGGAACATAATCACATTGACGAACTTGAGACGAGGGGAGAAATGAGGGAATGTAAGTCTGTAAGTACATCGAGATAAAAAATAAAGGGAGGTGTACAGTTCTGGTACCTCAGGAAGTCGATGCCAATGCTCTGTGTGGGGCTGATTGCAGGGCTTTGAGCATCTGAGCACCAGAACTGTTAAGTACGATGTCTGTCTGGAGCAGGGGGCGTAGGTAGTGGAGGATAGCAGTGCAAGTCATTGGTGGGGAGGAAAAATGCACCATCTGAAGGCAGCTAGGTTATTACCCCCCCCCCACACACACATTTTTGGGCTCAAAAATCTCTGTTTATATTCGAGTATATACAGTATATATCATCCCTCAAGTACATGATGCCATTAATACATCTCACTGAATCATGTCTTGTTTCCTACAAATGAAACTCTAGAAAAAACTCTTAACTTGCTGTATGGCATGCTTGATTTTTCACTATCCTGCATCTAAAAATGGCATTGTTCCTTGTACTGAAATATTCATTCAGCAGAAATCTTCTCAGTCTGGAGTTTTTCAGGATGACCCCAATATCCATGTTTTACATGCTCTTTCTCTGGTATGAATAGCTTTCTTGGTACTTTTCTTCAGGGGAAACGGGACAAGACAGGTCTAGGACTTTCCCCAGTCAAAGCTGCAGGAAAGGAAGTCTGGGTGGGAGATATGATATGGGCATTTAAAATACTTGAAAGGTATTAATGAACTTGAGTGGTAGATATCAGGAAATACTTACATAGATGGATGGTGAATGCCTGGGACTGCCTTCCCAGTGGAGGTGGTGGGGGCAAAAATAAAGATGGACTTTAAAGAATGCATAAGAGACATGGGATGGAATCGAAACAACTTTAAATGATGGGCAGGTGTGAAGTGGTAAGGCAGTGCCAGGCATGCAGATCAGGTTCAAATGTATTTATATCATATTCATGGCGTAAGCCTTTAGTGCGAGTGCTGTGTGTATTAGTTTGGGAGGGGGAAGAGTTAGGTTGAAATTGTTGGTTTAACCAGCTCTTTGTAATGGCAGTGTTCAGTCATGATGGACAGACTAGATGGGCCATACTGGTCTTTATCTGTCATTTTATGTTAGTACTGCATGTATAACCCTGAAATTCATTGCCACTGAAAGTTGGTAGTAGATATATACAAAAGCTTAGCTTATTAAAACAAGGCATGCATTGTGCATGTCCTCGAAACTGGTTAAGGGGAGGAATCTTTTCTGACTTTCTGCTTTCTTTCGATGAGCCCATTCCTACCCCCTCACTGCATGTGTAGCCAACAGATGACACCCACTCATCACAGATAAGTAAGTGCCCTTTTGATTTTCCATTCTTGAAATATTTTCTGCTTTGGGATTTGGACTTGATGATTTTTTTCATAATATTAAACATAGAAATAGACGGCAGATAAGGGCCACGGCCCATCTAGTCTGCCCACCCTAATGACCCTCTCCTACGGGATTGTTTAAACCACTGGCACCTGGAGTTGTTGAGGGGTTTTTTAGGGGTAGTGATATGTGAAAGATGACACCCCATTGTTACTAGAGTACCAATTTGTCGTCACATATTTTGACATGGAGGTACTTTTTCTTCAGTAGAGAACTGTCATATCTGATAAGTCTTCAGCATTTTGGAGATGATTTATATTTCTCACTACTGTACAATTTTTGGTTATTCTTTATCACTTTCCAGGCCGGTAGAGGTTAATCTTTACGAGTGGGTATATATCCCAGTCATGACCAGCAGGTGGAGACTGAAACAAAACTGTGGAATAGTACATAAGAGATACCTTCCCCTATTCCTATCAGTCTTCTTTCAGTCTCCAGCAGGTGTTGAGTTGCCTGTACCCATCTCCCTTGGTAGGGCTGTTAGAATTTGTTTAGGGGTTTCTAGTCCCTGTTTTTGGCCGGATTGAGTTTGGGGGTCCAAACGACCTCAGGAGTGTCAAAACCAGCAGGTCTTGAGCAGGGTCCTTCTCCCTCCCCCCCCCCTCATTTCCTCCACCTCCACATTTTTTTAGAGGAGCCTCAGCAGTAAGCGCTTGCCCCCTAAATCAAGCAAGACATACTGCTTAGAGAGCCTGTGGAGTCTTCTGAAAAAAAAAAATTCCTGAGGTAGTGCCGGTCTGGAGGGTTGTTTCCCTTTAATTTTACTGTATTTTTGCACTAACCGGCACTTTAAATCTAGCTAGGTCACGTATGGAACAATGAGCACTTCTCAGGGGAAAAGGTGCTCATTATGCTCCAGACATGAGGCACTCGCAGCTGGCCGGTGCGGTTGAGGAGCTCTGTCAGCAGCGGCTGCAGGCGCCCAGAGCTCCCCGCCAATAGTGCCTCGCGAGTTGGCTAGGAGCAGTGGGGAGGCTCGGTCTTCTACCGCCCACGGAGAGAGTCCCTTGACCGCCGGCGGTCAGGGTACAAAGGATTCCCTCTCATTTGATATTTTTTTTTTTTTTTTTTTTTTACAGCTGATGCCGGCTTGCCTGCTTTAGCAGCTGGGACTGTTCAGGCTTCCCAGCCGCTACAGGCGCAGGAGGGGTTGTTTTTGGCAGGAACTTCGCCATTTTCTCAGTCTGGCCCCTCCATTTTGTCTGCAACTTCAGGTGACCTTCCCTCTTATTTGAGTTCTCAGTCTGGAGCAGGAAACATCTCAGAAATGTACAGGATTTGCTGCAATAGTAGTTTGAGGAGGGTAATGTGGGTCCAGTCTTTGATGTAGTCTCCATTTGGCTACTTTTCCTGATCAGTGCTAAACAAGTGGGTTATATTCCCTTTCCAGCAGATGAAGATAGAAAAAAGCCATTAAACAGTGCAGCAGTTAGGAGGAGTAGATTACTGTTTTGAGTTGAAATCACATGCACTAAATTTGTCATAGTTGGTATCGAAGCTATTAGCTGCTGAGCAATGTTCGAGAGTATCTTCTGTTTTTTTTTTTTCCTTCTTTTTTCTCAGGTCAATTTTATAGTAATAGTGGGCATTCAAATGCTGGTGGCGGCGGAGGCGGTGGAGGCAGCGGCGGTGGCTCTGGATATGGTGGTTCTGGTTACGGGAGCTCTGGCTATGGATCCTACTACCAGGGTGGTGATGGCTACAGCACAACAGCACAAAACAAGCCACATACTGCAAAGAAGCAGCAACATGGTGGAGGGCAGCAGAAATCTAATATGAATCAAGGGTATCAGTCTCATCAGGGGTATCAGCCCCAGAATCAGCATCAAACATCATACAACCAGAATCAGAATCAGTACAGCAACTATACACCACCCCAGAAAAAGCAAAATTATAACCAGGGAGCTCAAGGTGGAGGTGCTGGTGGAGGCAGCGGTGGTGGCGGGGGAAACTATTCTTACTCCAACTCCTACAACTCTGGTGGAGGACAAGACTACAACTACAATGAGAACAAATACAGTAAGTTCAGTGCTTGGCTGTTCGGATACATTTTTTGGCCTGGACAGAATCTTCGCTGGCTGTCCTCTTGTTAGTCATGAAACTTATGTTTGAGGGTTAGGGGTCAATTGAGTATAAGTATGTCTTGAATTCTTAATTTTCTAGGAGGTGATGAATGTGGTTTGAGTTGTGCAGATTGCTTGAACTCTCCTTGTTTGTCACTGGCTTTCAAAGCTAAATCTGTTGTAGGAGGATACAGCGGGGAAAGCAATGTTGGTGGGGGCGGCGGTGGCGGCGGCAGAGGAGGCGGCAATGCCTATGGCAGTGGAGGTGGTGGAGGATCCGGCTACGCTGGCGCACAACAAGGATATGGGAGTGGAGGTTCAGCTGGTGGAGCCACCACATACCAAGGTGAACGTACAGCAAAACTTTCTTCACAAGGCACTAACTTTTCTTGGCCACTAACTTAGCTATATACTCACCTATATGTTGCCCCCATGTATAGGTCACATCCCTAGATCGCCCTTTATTGTAATGTCTCATGACTTGTACGTAAGTTGCCATATCTATCCACAGGTCTAGCATTTATTTCCCCTTCTCTACCCACCTGTGCCAGTTCAGGATCTCCCCTTCCTGTCTGTGGCCCTCCTAGGGACTCCTCCAATCCTGTCAGTAGCATGTCATTCATAAATTCATACCTGTTCCCAGTGCCTGAAAAGCAGTTTCATTACAAGGCCTTCCCATAAAGGCTCACACTTGAGTGCCCTCTGCGGATGTATAGATGATTTTTAGAGATGATGCAGTACCTTTCTGCCAAGGAATTAAACATAAGAAGAGCCCAGTATCCTGTTTCCAACAGTGGTCAATCCAAGTCACAAGTACCTGGCAGGAACTGAATTGGAAAGACTCCTTGCTGAAATAAATTCTAGCAAGTTGCTTTTGAAAACAAACTGCAGGGAAGTAGTATTGAAAAGCTGGGACAATTAACTTGGATCAGCTTTATTACAGCATGAATGTGGGAGACAGATAATGTTTGAACTAGCAGCCAAATTAAAACAAGCAGAATGATTTTTCAAGAGCAGTGTGAAATGGCTTTCCAAATTGCTTCTTTTTCCCCCCTGCAGGGTACACACAGCCCAACTACAATCAGAATTCAGGTCAGAATTATGGTGGAGCATCTCAAGGCACCTATCAGGCCAACCAGGGTGGCGGCGGTGGATATGGCAGGAACGCAGAACACAACATGAATTACCAGTACAGATAAAACACACTTTTCACCTTGGGAGTGGGGGGGAAGAGCTTGTTGCTCTCTTTGCCACCTTCTAAATGTTTTACTGCATCGCAGCAATCCTATAAACCTCAGTTTCTATGTTGCAGTGCTTCGTGATAACTTTGGTCACACTAGTGGTTGCATCCACCATGTAATTCCGTATTTAACCATGTTTGACATCTCTGTACTTAAGTGCTTTAGTAGTTCTGGTTCAGCCCTGTCTGAAAAAGAATTGTTCATTTATAAGCCCACATCCTTTTACTCTTAAAAGCTTCCAGTTTGGATTAGTCAAACCGTAGCTTTAGAGATGGGACACTTCATCTGTTTATGAGATTGTTTTACTTTGTTTTCTTGTTTTTGTTGGAAAATTCAAACCATTTTTGTGAAGTGAGTAAGCTTTTTTTTTCCTGTAATTTTAATGCTGTTAAGTGTTTTCAGTTTTATAAGTGAAGATTTTATTTTAAGAGAAACAAGTTGGGGAGGGTATTTTTTGTATGTCTATGGATCATTCAGGCAGTACATCCTGGAGTAAGCTGAATGTGGACAAATAAAAGATAATTAACGTGAATGCCCATCGTGTGGAGTCTTATTTAGTATTAAAAGTTTAAATGCTGAAGAGATAGTAAAACCTACTGAGAAATAGCAAACTATTCCTAAAAAAAAAAAAAAAAAAGGGTATATAAAGGGAGAATATAGGTACAAAGTGAAACTTAAAGTGAAAAGGAAGATGGATTCTGAAAGACACTTCAGAGTTCATGAAAATAACCATTAGTATAACCAGAGGACCAAGAATAGATGGCCACAGGATCCAGACATTACAGCAGCTGTTCTAATTTATATGACAGAAAGTCAAACTAATTCACAACAACATGCCTTTCTGTGAAGGCTGAACTTTTTCTTCACTTCCAAGCCAAAGAGGTCAGCAGATAAGAACCATTTGGTCCATCCATTTGTACCCAGCTGTTGTGCTGCTATGCGTCTTATACCCTATATGGTCTCCTTTCTCTTGCCACAAAGGTCCTTCATTGTCCGTTCAGTTGACATTCAAATTTTACTGGGTAAAGATATGAACAGGATGGGGGTCAATCAGAGAGCAGCTGCTAAAGTGGTCAGAGATTTTGGTGATAAAGCATATGGGAACAGACTTATGTTTGGAAGAAAAGCGAGCGAAGGGATATTATGACAGATACTTCCATGACATAAATGCACAGGAGGTCAGTCCTTCAACTGAAACAAACCTCTGGAATGAGAGTATAGGATGAAGATGAAAGGGGACAGACTTTGGAGTAATGTGGTGGAGATTACTATCTAGATTCAAGAAAGCTTGGAACATAGTAATAGATTGGATGGACACTCAGGCATATCACCTAAGTTGTTAGAAGCCTAGAACTATTGGTTTGACCTATTTCCAGAAGTTATATAGCAATGGGCATATCATCCCTGCTGTTTCCATCTCATTGGAGGAACAAGCAAAGTTGCTTACTTATAACAAATGTTCTCTGTAGTCAGCAGGGAAATGCAGCCACACTTGTTGTTGAAGTCCACTGACTGAGCCTGAGTGTCTGTGCTGTCTCCTAGCTAGGTAAGAGTTTAAAGCTTACTGGGCATGTGCAAGAGTTCTTACACCTAGAGCCCTTCCCCTCAGCTTATCAGTTTTGTCTCTAGTAATAAAAATAATTGAGACAAGGGGATGGAGGGTGGGAAAGTGTGGCTACATTCCCCTGCTGTCTACGGAGAACACCTGTTACTGGTAAGCAACTTTGCTTCTGTAGAGCCAGGTAGACTGGTATAGTCCTTACGAATGGGTTATATACTTCACTGCTACCAGCAGGTGGAGACTGAGAACAAACTATATCAGGATAGCTTCCCCTCTTGCAATCCAGTCTTCCTCAGTCTCCATTAAAGCAGGTAGTAAGACTAATTTGGCTCCCCTCTTAGTACTGTTGGAATTTTGTTTTGGATTCCTGGGGTCCCCTTTTGTGCCGGATAGAGCTTGGACGGGTCCTGTATGGGGATCCATCTGACCTCGGGGGTGTTAAACTCGGTAGGTCTTGTGCCGGGTCCCTTTCTCCACCTCCCCACATTTTTGTAGAGGTGGCTCAGCTGGCAGCATGGCCCCCTGGTTGGTCAGCCCTCCAGCTTTGAGAGCTGTGGAGTCGACTAAGTGGGAAAAAAATCCTTTGGTGTGCCAGTCTAAAGGCCTGAATTCCCTTTAAAACTGCCATTTGTATTGTTTTTTCTCATCTAACCGGCACTTATTACGCTAGAGTATTTTTCAGCACAGTGAGCACTTTTAAGGAGGAAAAAATGCTCCTTGTGCTCCAGACTCGTGGCCAGCCTGTACAGGCCGGAGCGGTGGGGGAGTCTCGTCGGCAGTGTTGGCAGCCAGGGCATCCCGCCACATGTACCTCGCGAAGGATTCCCTTACTGCTGGAGCGGTTGAGGATTCCCTTTTCATGTCGGTCGGTTCCTCAGCTTTAGCGTCAGGAAAGTCCCAGGCTTTTCAGACGCAACAAGCCGCAGGAGCTCCGTTTTTGGCAGTTTCAGGTCCAGTTTCTGCAAGAACCTCTTCCTTAATTTCTGTTACCTCAGGTGACCTTCCCCCTGTTCTGGAGATATAGGAGCAAGGTATGGCAGGGTCCCCTGATGGGGCAGGGAGTCCCTTGGGGACATTGGGGGGTTTCCCCCTGAATTTATGTTAGCACTCTAAAGCTTATGCGCTGGCGACAGGAGGTTCCGTATCCACTCGGGGTGGGTTGCCCTCCTCAACATCTTCCCCAGTGTGACTCCACACAGCAGCGGTTTTGCCCCCCCCCCCCTTTACTCATCTAAACGCCCGATGGTCTCTTGGGAGGAGGATTTTTGCCCAGAGGAGCAAGATGTAATTGATGAGTACTTGGACCCTTGGGGAGATTTCCAGGATCCTCTTGGGGGAGTCAGATTCCGCCAGCGAGGGTTCAAGCATCCCCCTGCAGGTGAAGATACGTCTGTGCTGTGCATTTTTCAGCGGGAAGAGCTTTATGAGCTAATTCTTCAGGTCTCAGTTTTCCAATTTGAGGACACCGTGTCAGAGCCCCTGCATACGGTGGACCCTCTTGCTTAAGGGTATCCGCTCTGCTTCCCGCTAGGTTCTTCCAGTGCATGCAGTCCTTTTGTGGGGCTCGCTAGGGTGCGGATAGTGCCCCCACCGAGTCCCCTGCCACCCGTCCTGCCCAATGACTCCTTGCCAGTGCCCTTCTTGGTTCCGGTGAGCGCCCGGCTGAGGGATTTTTATCCAGAGTGGGCAGACATTACGTTCAATCACTGGGTTCTGGAGGTGATTCAGGACGGTTATGCTCTGGAGTTTGCCTGTTACTTGCCAGACCGTTTTCTCGCTTCTCCCTCGCAGGTGGTGTGGAAGCAGCAGGCCTTTCGCCAGACCCTTCAAAGATTTAGCTCTCCACGTGGTGGTTCCAGTTCCCCTGCAGGAGTGGGGCACAGTTTGGTACTTGATTTACTTTGTGGTGCCAAAGAAAGAAGGGACCTTTCGGCCCATCCTGGATTTGAAGTGGGTCAACAGGGCTCTTCATGTGCCTTCCTTCTGCATGGAAACTGTGATTCTGGCGGTTCAGCCGGGGGAGTTTCTGACCTCTAGATTTGACGGAGGCCTACTTGCACATTCCTATTCAGATCTCCCTAGGTGATGGTGGTTGTTGTGGCGGCGTTGCAAAAAGAGGGCATTCTAGTTTATCCCTGGACAACTGGTTGATTCGAGCGAAGTCGTTCCAGGAGAGCACCCAGGTCATGGCTTGGGTGGTTGAGTTTCTGCAGTCGCTGAGATGGGTAGTCAACCTTTCCAAGAGCCGGTTGCCTCCATCTCAGCACCTGGAGGCCTGGGTAAGCAAATTTCAATCTCAGATTCGCCTGCTTATGACGTCCCGATGTCCTCAGGCGCAGGATTTCCTCCAAGTCGTGGGGTCGATGGTGGTTTCCCTTGATGTAGTGAGATGGTCGAGGGCCCACATGCGTCCTCTTCAGTATGCTTTTCTTTGGAGGTGGTTGCCTCAGAGGCACAGTCTGGATCATCCTGTTCCGCTTCCGGGCTTGGCTCGGTGCAGTCTTCGTTGGTGGCTCCAGACCTCCCATATTGTTCAAGGGGCAAGTCTGGACCAGCCGCAGTAGATGGTGCTGCTCACAAATGCCAGTCTTGGTTGGAAATCTCAGTGTCTAGGTCACTCAGCTCAGGGCATCTGGTCCACGGAGGAGGCTGCTTGGTCGATAAGTGTCTTGGAGGCCAGTCCTTTCTGATGGGCTAGTCAGTCAGGGTTCTTTCAGACAATGCCACGGCGGTTGCCTATGTCAATCATCAGGGGCACCAGGAGCACAGGAGGCGGCTCTGCTCATGGTCTGGGCGGAGTTCCACCTTCAAGAAATTTCAGCCTCCCACATAGCTGGAGTGGAGAATGTTCAAGCGGACTTCCTAAGTTGTCACATGCTAGATCCCGTGTCTAAGCCCCTTGGCCTTTTAGTTGAAAGTGCAGTCTTGGGGTCAGCCCCTCATGGCCCTGATGGCCACAAGTGTCAACGCTAAAACGCCCCACTTCCTCAGTCGTCGCAGAGACAGGCCAAGGGCCTAGATCAGGGGTGTCCAAAGTCCCTCCTCAAGGGCCGAATCCAGTCGGGTTTTCGGGATTTCCCCCAATGAATATGCATGAGATCTATGTGCATGTACTGCTTTCAATACATATTCATTGGGGAAATCCCAAAAACCCGACTGGATTCGGCCCTCGAGGAGGGACTTTGGACACCTCTGGCCTAGATGCTCTAGTTCAGGGGTCTTAAAGTCCCTCCTCGAGGGCTGGAATCCAGTCGGGTTTTCAAGATTTCCCCAATGAATATGCATGAGATCTATTTGCATGCATTGCTTTCATTGTATGCTAATAGATCTCATGCATATTCATTGGGGAAATCCTGAAAACCCGACTGGATTCCAGCCGTTGAGGAGGGACTTTGAGACCACTGCTCTAGTTCAACCCTGGCCAACGGAGGGGTTGTTGTATGTGTTCCCTCCGTGGCCATTAGTGGGCAGAGTTCGTCATTGTTTCTGGTGGTGCTGGTGGCTCTGGACTGGCCCAGGAGGCCGTGGTACACAGATCTGGTGAGGCATCTAATTGCGGATCCTCTTCTTCTGCCTCTCTTGGACGATCTTCTGACTCAGGGTCCCATTCCAATGTTTGATCCGGATCCCTTTTGTCTTACGGCTTGGCTCTTGAAAGGGATCGCCTATGTAAGAAGGGGTATTGAGATAAAGTGATCTCAACTCTCTTGGGGTCCCAGAGGCTTTCCACCTCTGGCTTATGTGATGATTTGGTGAATATTTGAGGAATGGTGTGCTGCGCGTGGAGTGATCTCTTTTCTCGCTTCCCTGCCTAACATCTTAGAGTTATTGCAGGATGGCCTGGATAGGGGACTGGCTTGGTCTTCTCTCCGGATTCAGCTTTAGGCCTTGTTAGCCTTTCATGGGTTGTTGGAAGGTCAGCATTTGACTGCCATTCCTGATGTGATTCACTTCTTGCGGGCTTGAGCAATTTGGCCGCCCGCAAGAAGCGAATCACTGACCACAAAAGTATGGAAGCCGAAATAACTGCAAGATGAAATATGACTGAGTTTGATTTGGTACCAGAATTTGACAAATGTAGAAGATATACTAAAATGTTGTCAATTGGACAATGAAGAGGCTCTTGTAAGGAGTGTCAAACTCAAATCACTTAAGGGGCTGAAATCTAAACGCAGGCTAAGTTGTGGGCCGGATTTTTTATTGATACTTGTCCCCTCCTTTGCTGACACACAGTATGGGTCCCAGCGCTGGTGGCGGCTCCGATGCTCACAGCCCAGTTGGTGTTGCAGAGTTTTTGTTAGTGAATCGTTGCCTGCCATCATTTGAATGTCGTTCCCCCTCATTTGCATGCACAGATCGGAGGATGATCGGGACAGAGGGGAATCGGGTTGCAACCCGATCAGTTTGCTTAGTGAATCTAGCTCTTTGTCTCCACCACCTCTACCATGTTGAAGTACTTGCTGACCTTTGCTGTGGCTGGTGGGGATCCCCAAGCACCGCCAGCAGAGAACCTCCTCTAGAAACGGTCAGAACTCCCCTCCACCAAGCACAGAAGTCACTGGCAGCATCCATGAGCCACTGAGGTGCCAGCATCTGTGACTCAGGGACGCTACTGCTGCCTACCAAGCTTGGCAAAAGGGGACCCCTAGCCAACTGCAGAGGAAGTCCTCAGCTGAAAGCTTGGGGGTCTTCATCATCTGAGTATTTCTATTTTATATTTACATTAGAGACTCTGGTAGAAACCCGTTTACAAAATATGTATTCTTCCCAATTAATATTTCCAAATTAATAAAGTGTCCTTGCTTATTTGTAAATGGATCTCTACCAGAGCCTTTAATTTAGTAGCATAATTAAATGAAATTACTATTTCTGAAGTTTATGGGGATGGATGGGATTCCTTATGGGGATGGGTGAGATTTCTGTCCCTGCGCAACTCTACTCCGGAGCCTATCACCTCTTAACTTCATGCCGTGCCCTCTCACTCTGGAGTTTCCTTTCAGTTGAAAAGAGACTCACCATGTGTATTTATGCCACATAGGTATTTAAATATCATATCCCACCTTTCCTGCAAAATATACATATTGAAATCTTTAAATCTGTCCCCATACACCTTATAATGAAGACCACTGACCATTTTAGTAGCCTTCCTCTTGACCCACTCCATTATGCTTATATTTTTTTGAAATTTTAAGTTTAAGAAATTCCTTTTTATTAGTGAAGCATGACACGCTTTGTAACATGAGATCCTACATTATAATAATAATTTTATTCTTATGTACCGCTATACCAAAAAATGTTTTAGGCGGTTCACACCAAACTGGGCAAGTACATAAAATACAGATGAAATACAACAGATTGGAATAAGAGAAACTTAGCAATAATGAATGGAATGCATTTACAATACATTAAAAAAGAGAATGCCAATAAAATACCAGCTTAACAGGCAAAATAAATGCATATAATACAAATAAAATATCAGCTGAATCTGAACTAATTAACAGTTTAAAAAAAGAATGCAGTTAAACTAACCTAACCAGCAAAGTTGATGCATGTAATACAGATAAAAATACATCAAATAGAAATAAAAAGACTTGTTAAAAAATAGTGTGTTAAGATATCAACCTATCAAAAAGTTGTGTCTTACAAGGAACTTCTTATAACAGGATTTTATGTAAGGAGAACTAAACAAGTTTACTCTGTGTGTGATCTTATTAGCATGACTCAAGGGAAAATGAGGCACAAGGTAACCTGGTGACAATCCAGAAACTGATTTATAACAAATACAAGAAAATTTAAACAAAATTCTAGACTATCGGTAACCAATGGAGTTTCAAATAAAAAGGAGTAATATGCTTCCATTTTTTAAAACTAAAAATGAGGCGAACAGCAGTATTCTGAATCACTCTGTTTTTTTAAATAATTTTCTTGTAAGCACCTAAATATATAATGTTATCCCAGGACAAGCAGGCAGGTATTCTCACTAGTGGGTGATGTCATCAGACAGAGCCCCGGTACGGACGTCTCACAAGCACGTGTTGCTTGTAGAAACTTAAAGTTTCTAGATGCCCGCACCGCGCATGCGCCGGTGCCTTCCTACCCGGAGATCCGGGCGTGTCTCCTCAGTTCTTTCTTTTCCGCGGAGCTGAGAAGTTCAACTTCATCATGCGCTAGCTGAATTCAGTTAAATTTGCCTTCCTTGTCCGCGTTTTCGCCTTTCTTTTAATTACTAACAGTTCTTTTATTTTCGTAAAAAAAAAAAAAAAAAAAAAGAAGATTATTTCCTCCGGCGGGTCGAACGGGCCGGCCACGTGGCTCAGGCCCACTGGCTTCGACCTCGCGGCGGAGATTTTCCGGCCTATGTCCCGGCCAACCACCGGGTTTAAAAAGTGCAGCAAGTGCCAACGCGCGATTTCACTCACGGACCCTCACTGGCGCTGTTTGCAGTGTTTGGGCCCTGACCACATCCCGAAATCGTGCGGGCCTTGCTCTACCCTTACGGCACGCTCTTTCAAGCGGCGCTGCCTATTGTGGGAATCGATGTTCAAGATGGACGCAGCTAAGGATCCCACAGCCTCCACTTCATCTGATACCTCCCCGGTTCGGGCGAAACCGGCATCGACCACCCCTGCATCGAGTGTGGTGAAACCGGCATCGCTCGCCCCGACACCATCCACGAGCTCGACGTCGGTGCCTGCCCCGGTCTCCTCGGTTCAGGTACCTCTTCCTTCCACAGTGCCACCAATGGTCATCAAAGTGCCGAAAGCTGCTAAGCAGAAGCACTCGACCTTGAAGGAGCGCGATGTCCGTGCAGGAGGACCCCCTTTCGGTGCGGATCCCTCCCTATCGGCTTCGCTACGGTCCGTGCTGGAAGCTCAATTCGTTGAGCTCATGCAGACCATCGGACCCGGGCTCATCGCTGCCATACAGGGTGACCTCCCGGTACCGACCCAAAGGGGCGGTCCGCCCCCTCCCCCTCCCCCACACCGTTCGACCTCGACAACCGACGAGGACGAACGGGGGAGGGCGGCGATGCCCACGCGGCAAACCTCGCTTACCGATATGCCGCCATTAGAACCCATTACGCCTCCGCGCCAACATGGGACCAGACCCCCGCTCGATACTCGAAGCCCTGGGCATAGTCAGGAAGAGTTCTTCCGCACTCCTTACCAGACTTGGGTAGCATCGCAAGAATCCGCATCGCAAACCCAGTTGCGATCCACCGCTTCCAGCCCTATCCACTTGGGGGCCTCGGGAGACCATGCGATGCACATACGATCCCGATCCCCGTCCCGCCACCGAGACGGGCACCGATCGAGACACTCATCCTGGCACTCCTCACGCCATTCGGAGGTGTCACCGCAGAAAAAACTGCAACGTAGGGGATACTCCTCAACAGAGGCGTCCCCTCCGAGGGGCCCGGAGTACGAGGAGACACCGGTACCCGATTCTCCTTGTCACTCCCCGATGTCCACAGACCTGGAGGCCTCATCCTCCTCCAGCCCGTCCCACAGACCGACGCTGGCGGAACAATTGTCCTTCTCATCATTCCTCCGACAAATGGCGGATGATCTGGATGTGACCCTTGACACGGGCTCCAGATACTCCAAAGAGTATCTGGACACCATGCACTTACCTAACCCTCCAACGGAGTCGCTCCGGCTCCCCTTGCATAAATTACTGGACCAGACCTTCATGCAGTGCTTCGAAACGCCGTATTCCATACCGGCGATCCCCAGCAAACTCGATGCTCGATACCGCATCGTGCACCATAAAGGGTTCGAGGGCCCCCAACTCTCCCACCAATCCCTATTGGTCGAGTCCTCCCTCAAACGCTCTCATCCCTCCCAGGTCTACGCTTCTGTACCGCCGGGCCGAGAGGGAAGAACGATGGACAAATTTGGTAGAAAATTCTACCAAAACTCCATGATGGCGTCACGGGTGCTAAACTACAACTTCTTTTTCTCTTCCTATCTGGAGTTCTTCTTGCCGGTACTCCGCAAGTTCACTCCGTTCATAGACAACCAAGCTCGATTCGAGTTCGAGGAAGTGGTAGCCTCCCTCTCCCAATTACGCCTCCAGCTGATGCAATCCTCCTTCGATGCATTCGAACTCTCGGCACGCGCCGCCGCAAGCGCGGTAGCTATGCGTCGCCTGGCATGGCTCCGTACTATCGATATGGATCCCAACCTACAGGACAGACTCGCCAACGTACCATGTGCTGGAGCCGACCTGTTCGATGAGTCTATCGAAACTGTTACCAAGAAGCTGTCGGATCATGAAAAATCCTTTCAATCCATCCTACGGCCCAAACCCAAACCTCAACAGTCTCGACCTTCCAGGCCACCCCTGATTTACCAGCGGCGTTACATGCCCAGACAAACGCCCGCGGCGAGACAGCCTGCGAAGAGACAACCCCCCCAGAAGTCTCAGCAAAAAGTCCAGCCACCCGCTGTACCTAAGGCTCCCCAGCCCTTTTGACGCCCCTCCCGGGAGCATAACCTCGGCCTCTCCCATAGGGGGCCGCCTCCATCTTTTTTACCACAGATGGGAGGCCATAACCACGGACCTATGGGTCCTCTCCATCATAAGAGAAGGATACTCCCTTCAATTCCACCGGGTCCCCCCGGACCATCCTTCAAGAGAGTATCCTTCAAGCTCGACGCAGACCTCCCTTCTTCTTCAGGAAGTCCAAAACTTACTTCAGCTTCGGGCGGTCGAGACGGTCCCGTCAGACCAATTGAACCGAGGGTTTTACTCCCGGTACTTCCTCGTCCCGAAGAAAACGGGCGACCTGCGACCCATTTTAGACCTTCGGGCCCTCAACAAGTTCCTGGTCAAAGAGAAGTTTCGCATGTTGACTTTGGCTTCTCTATACCCCCTCCTCGAGCAGAACGACTGGTTATGCTCCCTGGATCTCAAAGAGGCCTACACTCACATCCCCATTCACCCGGCCTCCCGAAAGTTCCTCAGATTTCGGGTGGGAAATCTGCACCTACAGTATCGAGTGCTACCATTCGGCCTATCTTCGTCCCCCAGAGTCTTCACAAAGTGCCTGGTGGTAGTGGCCGCAGCACTCAGGGACAGGGGTCTACAGGTCTTTCCATACCTCGACGACTGGCTCATCAAGGCCCCGTCAGCCCCAGAGGTCACTTCGGCGGCCTTGGCTACAACCTACTTCCTCCAGAATTTGGGCTTCGAGATCAACTTCTCCAAGTCCCATCTACAACCTACCCAGTCCCTCCCCTTCATCGGAGCGGTCCTGGACACCACCCGACTCCGAGCATTCCTGCCCCGGCAACGCATGGAGTCTCTTCTTCACCTCTGCCAGTCGGTGATCACTCACCAAACCATACCGGCGAGACAACTGATGGTGCTCCTGGGCCATATGGCCTCCACAGTACACGTGACACCCTTTGCCAGACTCCACCTCAGGATCCCCCAGTGGACCCTGGCATCACAGTGGAATCAGACATCCGATCCACTATCCAAACGCATCGTAGTCACACCTGCTCTTCGGCAGTCTCTACTTTGGTGGATGACCTCTTCGAATCTATCCAGAGGTTTGCTGATGCACTCTCCCCCCCATCAGAAAGTTCTCACAACCGACTCGTCGAATTACGCATGGGGGGCCCACCTGGAGGGTCTCCGCACCCAAGGATTCTGGACCAGTGCGGAAAGACTACACCAAATCAATCTATTGGAACTCAGAGCCATCTTCAATGCGCTCCAAGCTTTCCAACACCTACTTCACGACACGGTAATCCTCATTCGCACAGACAATCAGGCTGCCATGTATTACATCAACAAGCAAGGGGGCACGGGCTCGTTCCTCCTTTGCCAGGAAGCTCTACGAGTCTGGGACTGGGCGGTGCGCCACAACGCCTTACTCAGAGCAGTATACATCCAGGGGGAGAACAACGTCCTAGCAGACAAACTAAGCCGTCTGCTACAACCGCACGAATGGACTCTCCATTCCAACCCCCTTCACCAAATCTTCACGCAATGGGGGACGCCTCAGATAGACCTCTTTGCGGCTCCCCACAACGCCAAACTGCCTCAGTTTTGCTCCAGGATCTACACTCCTCATCGCCTCGAGGCAGATGCTTTTCTACTGAACTGGGGGAAACGATTTCTATATGCGTTCCCACCATTCCCGCTGATCCAGAAGACTCTGGTCAAGCTGAAACTCGAACGGGCCACCATGATTCTAATAGCCCCTCGGTGGCCCAGACAACCTTGGTTCTCCCTCCTACTTCAACTCAGCAGCAGGGAACCAGTACCACTTCCAGTGTTTCCTTCTCTACTTACTCAACATCAAGGATCACTACTTCATCCCAACCTGCAGTCTCTCCACCTGACAGCTTGGTTCCTCTCAACGTAACCCCTCACCAATTCTCACAAGAAGTGAGGGAAGTCTTGGAAGCTTCCAGGAAGCCCGCCACTCGTCAATGCTACTCCCAGAAATGGACCAGATTCTCCTCATGGTGCGTTTCTAAGTCAAAGGAACCCCAGCGAGCTTCCTTATCCTCCGTGCTGGACTATCTCCTGCACCTATCTCAATCGGGGCTCAAGTCCACATCCATACGAGTCCACCTGAGCGCTATTGCGGCGTTCCACCAACCTCTACAAGGGAAACCCCTCTCGGCCCATCCGGTGGTCGCCAGATTTATGAAAGGACTCTTCCATGTTAACCCTCCTCTCAAACCACCCCCAGTGGTTTGGGACCTCAATGTAGTCCTTTCCCACCTCATGAAGCCCCCGTTTGAACCACTCAACAGGGCCCCTCTGAAGTATCTCACCTGGAAAGTTCTTTTCCTTGTAGCCCTTACGTCCGCTCGCAGAGTCAGCGAACTCCAGGCATTGATGGCGGACCCACCATTCACAGTATTCCACCATGACAAGGTGGTCCTCCGCACTCACCCGAAATTCCTGCCTAAGGTGGTCTCCGAATTTCATCTCAACCAATCCATTGTACTTCCAGTATTCTTCCCTAAGCCTCATTCTCACCACGGAGAATCGGCCCTTCACACTCTAGACTGTAAACGTGCCTTGGCTTTCTACCTGGATCGCACCAAGCCACACAGAACCACTCCTCAACTTTTTGTCTCCTTCGACCCTAACAAGTTGGGAAGACCCGTATCAAAGCGCACCATCTCTAACTGGATGGCGGCTTGTATCTCTTTCTGCTATGCCCAGGCTGGATTATCACTCCCTTGTAAGGTCACAGCCCATAAGGTCAGAGCAATGGCAGCCTCAGTAGCATTCCTCAGATCAACACCAATCGAGGAAATTTGCAAGGCTGCCACCTGGTCCTCGGTTCACACATTCACCTCACATTATTGTCTGGATACCCTATCCAGACGGGATGGACAGTTTGGCCAAACAGTATTGAAAAATTTATTCTCTTAAGTCGCCAACTCCCCCTCCATCCCACTGAGGTTAGCTTGGAGGTCACCCACTAGTGAGAATACCTGCCTGCTTGTCCTGGGATAAAGCAATGTTACTTACCGTAACAGTTGTTATCCAGGGACAGCAGGCAGCTATTCTCACGTCCCACCCACCTCCCCTGGGTTGGCTTCTCAGGCTAGTTACCTGAACTGAGGAGACACGCCCGGATCTCCGGGTAGGAAGGCACCGGCGCATGCGCGGTGCGGGCATCTAGAAACTTTAAGTTTCTACAAGCAACACGTGCTTGTGAGACGTCCGTACCGGGGCTCTGTCTGATGACATCACCCACTAGTGAGAATAGCTGCCTGCTGTCCCTGGATAACAACTGTTACGGTAAGTAACATTGCTTTACAGTAATCAAGAATGCTTAAAATAGAAGACTGTACCAATAAACGAAATGCAGTTTCATCAAAATACTTCTTAATGGTGTGAAGCTTCCAAAGTACAGAAATGCATTTCTTAAACAATAAATCAGTATGATGTTCCAATGTAAGATGTTTATCCAAGGTCACACCCAATATTTTTATATATTGTTCTATATTATAGTCCAAGCCGTTCACCTGTATTGATGTTTCTTTGATCCTATCATTGTGAGAAGCTAAAAAGAATTGTTTTTTCTGCATTTAATTTCAGTTTAAAAGCAGTCATCCAGAGTTCAATCTGACTTAAAATAGTTGCTAAAAAATTTAAGAACTCGGGTGATAGACAAGTTAAGTAAATCTGCCATGGCGATAAGAAGTCTTAACTCCGAGCAGGCAAGATCCTGAAGATCCCTAAACCCGGTGTTGTGTGTGAGTTGGTATTAGCCACCAGATGGCAGTATTGCTCTACTAGTCATCGGAATGGGATAACACATCTCACTGGTTGAGTTTCCATTCCAGCCATCCTCATGACTTAAGGTGCTCATGTTGCTCCCAAGCACTTGAACCAGGGACATTCCATTGAAATCAGCTAATGTCTGATTGTAATTTCCCATGAGCTTAGATTTGGAAACAGTAATGAATAAGCTATATCAGGTATTTCAAGATGCTGTGAGATATCTAATGTCTTCAGTTTGCTTGGCTTGTTCAGGAGCAAGAAGCAGTGCTCTGAAAGTCAGGCCAGATCTGGAGAAGCTCCTGTGGGGAGAAGTGGTGAACAAAGATGAGTTTTTTGAACCTGCATCTGTTATATTCTATCCGTAATCCATTGAAAATATTGGGAGGTGGCTTTGTGATATTAATCTTCAGTTCATAAAGACAAATCCCAATGAATACATCTTCCATGTTGACCACTTTGAGGACCTGAGCCACGTCGTAGATTCTCTTAGCCATATCCCCTGAAAATACATAGCCTACCCCTGAGCAGTAAGGGGGATAGGTGTCATTGGGGTAGATATCCTTGGGCACGTACCATTTGTACTTCTTTGACCGCAGAGGGCCTGTGTTGGCCACTATGAAGCCAGAGATATAGCGCTCCCTAGCTGGCAGCTCTGGCTTCAGGAGGCCATGTACCAAGTAGTCCACATTGAAGAATGTATCACTGTCCACTTTCATGACATAGCTGGTCTTGGGGCAGTACTGGTTCACCCACTGCATGCCCATCAAAGTCTTGAGGGTCAGGTTGTTGTATGTGTCTAAGAAGTCTTGCTGAATAATGTCCTGGAATGTATTGCTCTCCTCCTGAAGAGAGGCCTGCATAGATGCACTAAACATTGGGGGTATCCCAGTTAGAAAGAGCCTTATAATAGGCAGTTTAGGAAAGTAGCTTTCATTGCCCCAGGTTCGTCTGATGGCAAGTCTAGAGGCCAGGTCCTTGGCTTCTGTTATGATGAGAAGAACAAGAAATGGTGCCCTCTTGCATTTGTCTGGCTCGTTCAGAAGGAATTTGTAATTGTACGGATAGACAACCTCGAGGGGGTGCCTGGTTCTTGGTGGCTTCAGTGTGGAGCTCTGCAAGCTGTTGGCATGGGTTAGGAGCTTAAGTTGGTCATGTTGCCAGGCCTCTTTTGCCATGTTAAACACTGACAGCAGAAATATGGATGCCAGGATGAGGAGAGCAGTGAGAAATTGGAACAATGCATATTGATGCTGTACAAGTTTCCTCATGCTTGATCGCTGAGCAAGATTAGGATTACCTTTGGCCTGAAATAAATCAAAGACTGTCATTAGGAAGGCAAACTTCAAGCACAGACCAGTAGAAAAGCAAACGTCCACGTATCCCTCAGCCTCTGATGATGGAGACACCCCAAGAATCTTCCCGAGTATGGACATGTCATTTATTTTGCACTAATGATATCAGTCACTTTCATGTACAACCCCCCAGAGAAAGTCTGATCCCTCTACTTAAGTCCATTCATTTTCTAATTAGAGATCCTGTTTTTAGTATTCAAAGTTCTAACCTTCAATGAACCACAATTTATGACAAGAATGATTATTCCATACAATGCCCCTCGCTCTCTTCGATCATCTTCTTTAAATTTACTAACGGTTCCCTCTTTGAAAATCGTTGGCACAAGAAGATGTAATATGTTTTATCCCAGGACAAGCAGGCAGCATATTCTTAACGTATGGGTGACGTCACCAACGGAGCCCCGGTACGGACCTTTTTAACTAGAAAGTTCTAGTTGGCCGCACCGCGCATGCGCGAGTGCCTTCCCGCCCGACGGAGGAGTGCGTGGTCTCCAGTTTCTTCGTTTCCGCGGAGCGAAGAAGACGCATGTGCTTTTCAACGGCCGTTGAAAACTCTATTTTTGCCTTCCCGCTCGCGATTTTTGATCCACTTTTTGTTCTATTTTTGTCTTTCGACTTAATTTTCTTTACAAAAAAAAAAAAAAAACTCGTGTCTTTTTCTTTACTTTTTGCAGCCGGCCCCGGCGGGGCCTGTTGTAATCATCCAAGCCTCCGGGTTTGATTTCGCGGAGGCCGTGTTTCCCTTCATGCCCCCTCAACCGGGCTTCAAGAAGTGCCGGCGGTGTGCACGCCCGATCTCTCTAACTGACCCACACAACTGGTGCCTTCAGTGTTTGGGTCCAGAGCATCGGGCTGACACCTGCACCCGCTGTGCTACTCTTAAGAAACGCACTCTTAAGAACCGGCAAATACAACAAAATATTCTTTTCGGTACCGGTTCTACCATGGATCAGGCCCCGACGTCGACGGCACCGCCTAAATCGGCACCGACCACATTGACACCGCTTGATCCTCCTTCGGGGTCGATAGCGCCAGGTAAGCCGGCTAAGAAGCCTTCCACTTCCCTTGAGCGCCCTCCAGTTACAGCGGTGACCCCGGTCCTTCCGGCGTCCCGCCGATCCCGTAAACGCTCTGCTCCGATCTCGGTGAGTGCCTCGTCATCGGCCTCCTCATCGCCGGAGCGTCGAGCAGCACCTATGGTACCGAAGAAATCTAAAACGGTACCGGTGCCCCCATTGGAGGACCGCATCTCGGCCATCCTCCAGGACAAACTCCAGGAGCAGCTACAAAAGCAACTCCAACAGCTCCTTCCGACCCTACTGGCACCGCTCCTTCCGGTACCGGTCCGGCTCGAGCCTCGCACCACTCCACCGGTGTCCACCCCCTCGGTGCCGATGGACACATCCACGCCGGTCTTATCTGCCCAGCCTGCACTTCAGACTTGCTCTGCAGAGGACCCTTCCCGGGCCCAAGATCGACGCCGGTCGTCTCGGGACCGGGATCGGCACCATTCCTCCCGGGACAGGGACCGACGCCGGTCTTCATCCCCCGGCACCGTATCCATGCGATCTGGCAAGTCCCTTTCTAAAACCCACCATACTGAGCCGGCTATCAGGGACCCAGACTTATGGGAGCAATCCCCACTCGGTACCGAGGAGGAGGCCTCTTCTACAGATGAGGAACCCTCCATGGCTGAAACCACTTCCAAGCCAGAGCAATCCTCCTTCACGAAATTCCTTCGGGAGATGTCCGCGGCTCTCTCCATACCACTTGAGTCCGACTCTAAGAAGTCCCAGGCCTTTTTAGAAGCCTTGGACTTCGACCAACCTCCCAAGGAATTTCTCAAACTGCCCGTACATGATATCCTACGGGAAACATTTTATAAAAATTTGGAAACTCCACTTACTGTTCCAGGTGCCCCTAAAAAACTGGACAGTTTATACCGGGTCATCCCTATTCCGGGATTTGATAAACCCCAATTGCCCCATGAGAGCCTCCTCGTAGAGTCCACTCTCAAAAAATCTCAGGGTTCCAGCGTTTATGCCTCCACCCCTCCTGGCAGAGAGGGGAAAACAATGGACAAATTTGGAAAGCGCCTGTACCAGAATGCCATGCTGGCTAACAGAGCCAACAACTACACCTTTCATTTTTCATTTTATATGAAACACCTGGTCCAACAACTTTCTGCTCTACAAAAATATGTACCTGAGCGTAAGGTCCTGCTCTTCCAACAACAGATTTCCAACCTCCTTCAGCTCAGAAAATTCATGGTGCGCTCGATTTATGATTCCTTCGAGCTCACTTCACGAGCCTCCGCACTGGCTGTAGCCATGCGACGCCTAGCCTGGCTGAGGGTGTCTGATCTTGACGTGAACCACCAAGACCGCCTCGCCAACGCGCCCTGCCTTGGTGATGAACTTTTTGGGGAGTCTCTAGATACCACAACACAAAAACTTTCGGCTCATGAGACCAGATGGGACACCCTCATTAAGCCTAAAAAGAAGACTCCACCTGCGCGACCATACAGGCCTCAGTCCTCTTACCAACGTCGCTTCTCTGCTAGGCCGCTTAATCCTCCTCAACAGCAATCCCGTCGGCCTCGCCAACAACAGCACACTCAGGCTCGCTCTCAGTCTCACCAGGCGACCAAGCCTCTCCCTCAGACTAAACCTCCTCAGCCCTTTTGACTCCTTTCTCCAGGGCATGGCCAGTCTCCAACCGTCGATGCCTCTTCCTCAACCTATCGGAGGCCGCCTCACCATCTTTCTCCAACGCTGGGAGGCCATCACATCAGACCTGTGGGTTCTCAACATCATCCGTCACGGATACTCACTAAGGTTCCAGACTCTTCCTGTAGACCATCCTCCCGTAGAGTCTGCTTCTCACTCCTCCCAAACTCCACTCCTCCTCAGGGAGGTCCAATCCCTCCTCCTCCTCAATGCCATCGAAGAAGTTCCTCCAGACCAAAGAGGTCAGGGATTTTACTCCCGCTACTTCCTGGTACCCAAGAAAACGGGAGATCTTCGTCCCATCCTAGACCTCAGGAACCTCAACAAGTGCTTGGTCAAGGAAAAGTTCAGAATGCTCTCCCTTGCCACGCTTTATCCTCTTCTATCTCAACACGACTGGCTATGTTCCCTGGACCTCAAGGAGGCCTACACTCACATCCCAATCCATCAGGCTTCATGTCGCTACCTTCGATTCCAGATACAGACTCACCACTATCAGTACAAGGTACTGCCCTTTGGTCTCGCATCATCACCCAGGGTGTTCACCAAATGCCTGATTGTGGTAGCGGCCTTTCTCAGGTCCCACAACCTACAGGTGTTCCCCTACTTGGACGATTGGTTGGTGAAAGCACCTACATCTCCACTTGTACTACAAGCCACTCATCAAACCATCTCTTTCCTCCATCTCTTGGGATTCGAGATCAATTATCCCAAGTCGCATCTGCTTCCCACACAACGCCTCCAGTTCATCGGAGCAGTTCTCGATACCAATCAGATGAGGGCGTTCCTCCCTGCCGACCGGCACCGCACCCTGCTTCACCTTTGTCGACAGGTGCTCCTCCATCCATCCATCCCTGCTCAGCAGATGATGGTCCTTCTGGGCCACATGGCCTCGACAGTCCATGTGCTCCTTCTGGCTCGACTCCACCTCAGGATACCTCAATGGACCCTTGCCAACCAATGGTCACAGACCACGAATCTTCTTTCTCATCCCATCTCTGTGACATCGTCTCTTCAGCAATCTCTTCAATGGTGGTTGAACTCCTCAAATCTCTCCAGGGGACTTCTTTTTCATCCACCCCCTCATTCCATGGTCATAACCACGGATGCTTCCCCCTATGCATGGGGGGCTCACTTGGGCGATCTCTGCACCCAGGGACTCTGGACCCCTCAGGAGCGTCAACATCACATCAACTTCCTGGAGCTCAGAGCCATGTTTTATGCTCTCAAGGCTTTCCAGCATCTCCTCTACCCTCAGGTTCTTCTCCTGTGCACGGACAACCAAGTCGCCATGTACTACATCAACAAGCAAGGCGGCACCGGATCTCGTCTCCTTTGTCAGGAGGCCCTCCGAATCTGGACCTGGGCCACGGCCCACAATCTTTCCCTCAAGGCTGTCTATATCCAGGGCGAACAGAACTCCCTGGCCGACCAGCTCAGCCGCATCCTTCAACCTCACGAGTGGACCCTGGACCCTCCCACTCTCCACTCCATCTTTGCTCGCTGGGGCACCCCGCAGGTGGACCTATTTGCAGCTCCTCACAACCATCAGCTGCCCCAGTTCTGTTCCAGACTCTTCTCTCCGCATCGTCTGGCCCCGGATGCATTCCTGCTCGACTGGACGGATCGGTTCCTCTATGCCTTTCCTCCACTCCCTCTGATGTTGCGGACCTTGTTCAAGCTCCGCAAGGACAGGGCCACCATGATTCTCATCGCCCCTCGGTGGCCCCGACAGCACTGGTTCTCCCTCCTGCTTCAGCTCAGCTCCAGGGAGCCCATTCCTCTTCCTGTGTTTCCTACTCTGCTTACTCAGCAGCATCAGTCTCTGCTGCATCCCAATCTGTCTTCCCTCCACCTGACAGCTTGGTTTCTCTCGGGCTGACCTCTCCAGATAACCTGTCTCAGCCTGTCCGTCGCATTTTGGATGCCTCCAGGAAACCCACCACACTCCAATGTTACCATCAGAAGTGGACCCGGTTTTCCTCTTGGTGCCTCCTGCATCATCACAATCCCACCTCATTGGCGGTGGAGACCGTACTGGACTATCTGCTCTCTCTGTCCGATGCTGGTCTCAAGTCTACCTCAATCAGAGTCCACCTCAGTGCCATCACTGCCTTTCATGAGCCTATCCTCGGAAAACCTCTCACGGCTCATCCTCTGGTTTCCCGGTTCATGAGAGGCCTCTTCAATATCAAACCACCTCTACAGCCTCCTCCGGTCGTCTGGGACCTCAATGTGGTTTTGTCAGCCCTCATGAAGCCTCCCTTTGAGCCTCTTGCTACTACTTCGCTCAAGCTTCTCACATGGAAGGTGCTTTTCCTCATTGCCATCACCTCTGCCAGGAGGGTCAGTGAGCTGCATGCACTGGTCGCCGATCCACCGTTCACTGTTTTTCACCATGACAAGGTGGTTCTGCGTACCCATCCTAAATTCCTCCCCAAGGTGGTTTCAGCCTTTCACCTCAACCAGTCCATTGTGCTGCCTGTCTTCTTCCCAAAACCCCATTCTCATCCTGGGGAACAGGCGTTACACACGCTGGATTGTAAGCGTGCCCTTGCATACTACCTTGACCGTACCAGGGCTCACTGCTCCTCTCCCCAGCTTTTTCTGACCTTCGATCCCAACCGTCTGGGTCGTCCTGTCTCTAAACAAACGCTGTCCAATTGGCTTGCTGCCTGTATTGCGTTCTGTTATACTCGGGCGGGCCTGTCACTGGAAGGAGCTGTCACGGCCCACAGGGTCAGAGCTATGGCTGCTTCTGTGGCTTTCCTCCGTTCCACGCCTATTGAGGAAATCTGCAAGGCGGCCACTTGGTCTTCAGTTCACACATTCACTACTGTCTGGATACCTTCTCCAGACGGGATGGACACTTTGGCCAATCTGTGTTACAGAATTTATTTTCCTAATGGCCAACCATCCCTCCTCCCTCTCTGTTAGCTTGGAGGTCACCCATACGTTAAGAATATGCTGCCTGCTTGTCCTGGGATAAAGCACAGTTACTTACCGTAACAGGTGTTATCCAGGGACAGCAGGCAGATATTCTTACGACCCATCCACCTCCCCGGGTTGGCTTCTTAGCTGGCTTATCTTAACTGGAGACCACGCACTCCTCCGTCGGGCGGGAAGGCACTCGCGCATGCGCGGTGCGGCCAACTAGAACTTTCTAGTTAAAAAGGTCCGTACCGGGGCTCCGTCGGTGACGTCACCCATACGTTAAGAATATCTGCCTGCTGTCCCTGGATAACACTTGTTACGGTAAGTAACTGTGCTTTCTGTTATGGCTCCTAAATTGTGGAATTCACTGCCACATTATATCAGAAATGAAAAAGATCTTACCTCTTTTAAAAAATGATTGAAAACTTTTTTGTTTCAAGACGCTTTTGATATTTAATATATCTTATTTTGGACCCCTCATATTTTGTTATAGACATTAACCCCCTTCCCTCCCTCTCGTTTTTTTCCTTTTTTGTAATTTCCAACAAAAAATGAATTTGTAACTTTTCCCCCCTTTCCCCCTTCAATCTTGTTTGTCTTTAATCTGACTGCAAAAATGTTAGTCGGTTTATTTAATTTGTATGTTGTCTTTTATAAGACCACTATCTAGTGGCTTTTTAAATTGTTCATCGCTTAGAAAATTTGTATAAGCGATTCATCAAAAGGTAATAAAACTTAAACGTGAAACTTGTTTATCCCACTCCTTTCATTAATTATCTCCACTACCTCCCTTGTTAAGGCATTTCAGGTATCCATCGCCCGCTCTGAAAAAGAATTTCCTGACTATCCTAATTCTACCACTCCACAACCTCAGTTCTTGTCCTCTTGTTTACACTTCTCAGGAAAAGATTTGTTTCTGTTGATCCCTTTCAAATATTTAAACTTTTTTTATTCTTTATCTTTGCCGATTGCAGCTCAAGATGTACTGGTTGCTATTGTTGCTTGTATGTTATTTGGGTTTCAGTTTATCTGAGGGGGGGGATGATTTCATTTATTTTAAGCCATCTGCAATTATACTTTATTGTTGTTCCAAATGTAAAAAAAAACCCCATCATCTTGGTAGTTCCCAATATTATAAAAAAAATGTGAGTAACTGTTCAGTCTCTCATCGTAAATTCCAGAGGTCATAAGTGCTACTAGGAAATATCTTAGTTCCAGTTTATTTAATGAAAGGTATATACAACAAGGTAATTTGGTTGAGATTATGCCTATAACTACTACAGATATGGACAGAGACTTTGATTTCATAGAATGCTGCTCCATTGTATATTGTTCGTTTATAACATATGTAACGTTGTAAGTCTTTGTGCTTTGAAAACGAACCTCAATATCTCTAGTAGACTTTCTGATAACTAAACCTTAAGTTTGTATCATTTCCACATCATCTCCACAGAAGTAGAGCTCTGCACGGTTTACAGGAATTGGTATAGAAAGGAACTACAATGAAAATAGAAGGACTAAGAAGAGAAGTTTAGAGGGACTTAGTATATCGATGAGGGGGAGGTCATTGCATTTTGGAGAAAAGCCAAGTTTTCAAATGTTTTCGGAAGAGTTGGAGGGAGGTCAGACTCCGAAGCGGGATAGTAAAACTGTTCCAGAGTTCGGTGATCCTGAAGAAGAGGGAAGTTCCTAATTTTCCTGCATGGGATATGCCTCTTAAAGAGGGGAAGGATAATTTGAATTTTTGAGTGGATCTGGTGGTGGTGGGATTAGAGGAGTTCCAAGATAGTGGAAAAAGGGGAGGCAGGATACCGTGTAGAGGCTTGAAGGTTAGGCAGGCGCATTTGTAGTGAACCCTAAGGATTACTGGGAGCCAGTGAAGCTTAGACAGAAGCGGGGAGACGTGTTCAAATTTGCTTTTTGCGAAGATTAGTTTAGCCGCAGTGTTCTGGATCAGCTGGAGTCTATGAAGGCTTTTCTTTGTCAGGCTTAAGTAGATGGAGTAATCCAGCCTGGAAAGAATGATGGATTGTACGAGGACAGCAAAGTGATGTTGATGGAAACAGGATCTCACTTTCCTTAACATGTGACGATTGAAAAAGCATTTTTTTACTAAGGAATTAAGGTGGTCTTTGAAGGACAGTGTGGAGTCAATGGAACAACCTTACCTCCCCTCTTAGGAATCTGAGCTCCCTCCAACTCTTCCGTAAACATCTGAAAACTTGGTTATTCTCAAAAATGTAACTCCTCCCTCTCTGGTTATTCTAGTCCTCTAAATTTTCTCTTCATTTTGCCTCTTCCCTCCACTGGAGTTCCTTTTTACCCTAACTCTTGTTAACCGTGTCGAGCTTTACGAATGTAGAGATGATGCGGTATACAAACCTAAGGTTTAGATTAGATTAGAATGATGATGCCCAGAACTTTGCTTGAATGTTCAAGCTGCAATGTGGTGCCAGAAGACAGTGGGATGTGGGTGGGTAGCTGATCTAATTTTGGGCCGAGCCAAAGTAGTTTTGTTTTGGTCTCGTTTAGTTTCATTTGTACAGTGAGGGCCCAGGATTGGAGTTTCGATATACATGAGGAGATGTTCTCAGAGAGATTGGTGAGGTTAGAGTCGGTCTCGAGGAGGACAAGGATGTCATCGGCGTAAGTGTAAAGTGTTTCCAAGGGGGACAGTTGGTGGAGTTTCAGAGAGGACATATAAACATTGAAGAGAATCGGAGATAGAGGTGAGCCCTGAGGAACTCGGTTTCCACGGGAAGTATGAGGAGCCATTCATGTTAACGAAGTAGGAGCGAGAACGTAAGAATTTTGAGAACCAATCTAATACTGTTAAGTTTATGCCAATTTTAGAAAGTTGGAGGATTAGTATATCATGATGGACCATGTCGAAGGCTGCAGAAAGGTCGAATTGAAGAACAGCGAACTTATTGCGAGAGTGAGGATGTTGGACCTTTGAGATTAATGAGGCCAATAGGGATTCGGTGCTGAAGTTAGGTCTAAAGCCATGTTGGTAGGGTAGAAGAATGGCGAATCTTTCAAGGTAGGATGAAAGTTGGGTAGATATGACGGACTTCAGCAACTTGGTTAGGAGAGGAATATTTGCTATTGGGCGATAACTAGATGGTATGGTGGGGTCTAGATCAGCTTTTTTCAGTAGTGGGGACAGGGCAATGTATCCCATTTCTGCAGAGAATAGGCCTGAAAGTAAGGCAGAGTTTATAAGTTTGGTGAGAGATGAGATGGCTTGTGTGGGAATATTCTCGTATAGTAGGAGGGGAAAGAATCCAAGGTACAGTTGCAGGATTTTAACTTGAGGCAGAGTTTGGCGACCTGGGAATCAGATACAAGCTCGAAGGCGGTCCAGGATCTGTCGGCTGGGATATGGTTGGCGACAGAGTGGAGTTGGAGTCGGTAGATACCAGTGAGTTGTAAGCGGGTGCTGTTGGGAACGAGCATCGTAAGGTAGTGACTTTTTCATTGAAGAATTTTGCTAGATCTTCTGCAGATGGAGAGGAGGGGAGTGTGGTGGTGCCATGTTTGGAGGATATGGAGCGCCAGATGTTGAACAAAATATTACTTTGATTGTTGGACCTGGAGATTTTGTTACCGTAATAATTCTTCCTTGCTTTTTTTAGTTCAATATTGTATGATTTGATATTAACCCTCCAGGATTGTCTGTCTGTGGGGAATTTAGATTTTTTTCCATTTGCGTTTCAGTGTTCGACATTTCTGCTTCAGTTCTCTGTGGTATGGAAGATACCAAGGGGCCTTGCGGGAGTAGGAGACAGTTTTAGTGGATAGTGGTGCGAGGGAGTGGTAGGTGGTCTCAGAGAGGGTGATCCAGGTGTGCCAATTGGATTCAGGGTTTGGAGGGTTAGAAGTGGTGGGAATTAGGTTGAGGAATTTGGTCCAGAACAGTTCGCTAGCGATTTTTTTTTGGAAGGTAATGGAGTTTGAGGAACGAGGTGGGGACCCAAGGGGAGACATGAAAATGGGGAGGCAGAAAGCCACTAGGAAGTGGTCAGACCAAGGGACACGATCCCAACAAGGGTCATCGACCGAAGTTTTGTAATCGGTGAGATCGAGGAAGCTGATGATTTCTAGCGTGTTCCCCTTTTCATGGGTTGGAGAGAGTGCCGGTGGGGGGGAGTCTAAAGAAGTGAGGAAGTTAATGAAATCAGTTGCATCCTTGTTGGTGGTATCGTTTAGGTGGAGATTAATGTCACCAGTGATTAGTAATCTATGAAATTTGAGGAAGGCGTTTGTAATGGTCTCGAGGACGGGTTCAGAGGATTTGTTCCAGGTGGACGGTATAGTAGTAGGATAACCAGTGGGTGAGGATGGAGTTCGTCGTTGACAGACTAGCATATATTCTAGAGAGGCATGGCTGCCCTTTTTGAGAAGCTGAACATTGAGGAATGATTTGTGGAGGAGTGCCAAGCCACCTCCTTTTTGGTTAATTCTGGGGGAGAAGAGGCCTTGGTAACCATGAGAGCAGAGCTCGTTTTGTGTCATCTTCAGCGTATCCTGCCATCTAGTTACAGGACTCTTGGCCTGCTTCCTTCAATCTTCCCAAGTATGTCTTTCTGCAATGATCTCCAATCTAAGAGTCATAACTTCATCATGTGGGCTTCAAGTGACAGGGTTAGTTTGATCTCTCCAAAATCAATTTATTACTTCTGGCGGTCCACGACATGCATAAAAGGTGAAGAGGGCATCCTTCAACCAGATGGCTGGATATGTTGAAGACAACTCTGGGAATGACGCTAGAGGACCTTGTTGGACTAGCACAAAACCGATTTCCTAGGACTCGAACCCAAGTCAATGGCACCTAACAGACAGTTTGATACATAAGAATTTTTTTTCAAGTTAAATAAATCAAAACTCAAAATATGCTTATATTATGATAGTCACAGAAAAAGAATTCATATTAGTAACGGGTGAATAACTGAAAACAGAAAATGAATCAAAGGTTCTGGGAATCTTGTTAGCTCCCGAGTTGACATTTGAATTTCAAATAAACTGCTTGATTTTTATTTTTTTTTTTAAGTTATTTTTCAAGTTTCATCTCGGGGCCGTACGATTTTCCTTCCTGACTCCGATTTTTCCCTTTCAGCTTTTCCCTCCACGTCTTATCTCCTGCACAGTTCTTACCTACTCTACATTGCATCTCGCTTTCTCTCTCTCTCTCTCTCCACCTCTGCAATCCAGTGTGTCCTCTGACCTTTTTACTTAATCCAATCTGAGCTGCATTTTTCACTGGATCTTGGCAACATGCAGCATAATTTTATTTCACTTCTGGTGCGTGGAGGTGCACTGGAAGTGAAATTATAATAAGCACCTTCTTTAGCTGTGATCTGGTAAAGGAGTGTGGCTCAGATATGCCAGAGCTCCGTGCCACCACTCCTGCAGTTAAAGGTCCTGCTTTATAGAAACATAGACAGTGACGGCAGAAAAGGGCCAAGGCCCATCGAGTCTGCCCACTCCATTGACCCACCCCCCTAGTTAATTGCTCTCTGATGACCTTTTCCCTCGAAGAGATCCGACATGAGCATCCCAAATGATCTTAAAAACTTGCACGCTGCTGGCCTCAACCATCTGTACTGGGAGCCTATTCAAGCTGTCCACCACTCTTTCAGTGAAGAAGTACTTCCTGGTGTCGCCATGAAACTTCCCGCCCTTTATTTTCAGCGGGTGTCCTCTTGTGGCTGAGGGTCCCCTAAGAAGGAAAACATTATCTTCTACCTTGATGCGACCAGTGACATACTTAAACGTCTCAATCATGTCCCCTCTCTCTCTACGTTCCTCGAGAGAGTATAGCCGCAATTCGTTCAGCCTTTCTTCGTATGATAGATCTTTGAGCCCCGAGACCATCTTGGTGGCCATTCGCTGTACCGACTCGATTCTCAGCACATCTTTGCGGTAATGTGGCCTCCAGAATTGTACACAGTACTCCAGATGAGGCCTCACCATGGTTCTGTACAAAGGCATTAGGACGTCGGGCTTCTGACTAACAAAACTTCTACGGATACAACCCAGCATTTGCCTAGCCTTAGATGAAGCCTTCTCCACTTGTTTGGCCGTTTTCATGTCATCGCTGATGATCACCCCCAAATCCCGTTCTGCGGCAGACCTTGCTAAGGTTTCTCCATTCAATGTGTACGTTCTGCACAGATTATTGTTGCCAAGGTGCATGACCTTGCATTTGTTAGCATTGAAGCTAAGCTGCCAGGTCGAGGACCACTGTTCCAACAAAAGCAGGTCTTGCGTCATGCTGTCGGACAGATTGCCGTTACTCACAATATTACATAGTTTGGTATCATCAGCGAATAATGTTATTTTACCTTGAAGTCCTTGAGTCATGTCTCTTACAAATATGTTGAACAGGATTGGGCCCAAGACCGAGCCCTGCGGCACCCCACTGGCTACCTCCGATGTTTTAGAGATGGTACCATTAACAACCACCCTCTGAAGTCTACCACTCAGCCAATCGTGAACCCATGCTGTAAGTGTTTCACCTAATCCCATCGATTTCATTTTGCTCAATAGCCTGCGGTGGGGGACGCTATCAAAAGCTTTGCTGAAGTCCAAGTACACGACGTCTAGGGACTCTCCCAAATCCAGTTTCCTTGTTACCCAGTCAAAGAAACTGATGAGATTGGATTGACAGGACCTACCCTTGGTGAATCCATGTTGGTGGGGATCGCGTAGTTCCTCCTCGTCTAGTATCATGTCCAACTTGCGTTTGATGAGTGTCTCCATGAGTTTACTCACTACCGATGTGAGACTTACCGGTCTGTAATTCGCAGCCTCTGTCCTGCAACCTTTTTTGTGCAGAGGAACAACGTTAGCTGTTTTCCAGTCCAAGGGGACTATTCCCGCTCTCAGGGACAGATTGAAGAGTACGGATAAAGGTTCTGCCAGGACGTCCCTGAGCTCACTGAGCACCCTGGGATGTAGATTGTCCGGGCCCATGGCTTTGTTCACCTTGAGTCTTGATAATTCGTCGTAGACGTCTCCAGAATTAAACTCAAAATCCCAAAATGGGTCTTCTGAACTTTGCTTTACCTGCAACTGTGGACCAGACCCTGGTGCCTCACAGGTGAAGACCGAGCAGAAGTATTCATTTAGTAGTTCGGCTTTATCTGAAACTGATTCTACAAACCCCCCATCTGATTTCCTAAGGCGCACTAACCCATCAGTGTTTCTTTTTCTGTCGCTAATATACCTGAAGAAAGATTTGTCACCCTTCTTAATGTTCCTTGCCAGGTTTACTTCCGCTTGATGCTTGGCCTCTCTGACTGCCGCTTTCACCGCTGTAGACTTGGCTTTGTATTCCAATTTAGCCTCCTTTGTCTCTGAATGTTTGTAGGAAATGAATGCAAGCTTCTTTTCTTTAACGAGATCTGAGATCTCTGCGGTGAACCATTGGGGTCTAATGTTTCTTCGCCGTTTGCTTGTTGATTTTATGTATCGGGTCGTTGCTGCATGTAAGGTAGATTTCAAGGTTGACCACATGTCCTCCACATTATCGGCCACATCTTGGATTTGTAGTGCGTGATGGACGAAATCTCCCATGCGTTTGAAATCAGCGCCTTGAAAGTTGAGTACTTTTGTTGTCGTGCTCGATCTAGTGTTATCATTAAGCTAGGGGAGTGGGAGGGTCCTCTCCGGGACACTTTGTAGCTATGTCCCTGGCTGTAGACCTTGAACATTGAATTTCAAACCCAAACTCCTTTCCCCTAAGCCAGTGATTCATATCGAACACTACAATTGGTAGCTGATGAAATAAACCTTTGAATATGCAATAATTTAATTGTTAAAATGATTAAAGGGAAATATAAGATATTCTTAACCTTGGCTTCATGGTCTGCGCATGCGCTTTAGGTCCAGGGTGTTGTTTTTTTTTGGGGGGGGGTTATTGCTGGGTTTCTTTGTAGCCCCGACTCTCCTGCTCTCCCAGCTGCTCTTGCTGCCTAGACTCTCCTGCTCTATGCCGCCCTTCCCTGCAGTGCAGCCCCGCTTTAAAACCACGGGCTGCACTATGGGGAAGGGTGGCATTTTTCCCCACAGACTCAGCAGGCTTGCTCTTTGAACGGGCTCCGACTCTCCTGCTCTCCCCACCCCGGCGGCAGCAGCCTCTTCCTTTTCGCCGACTGTCAGCTAGTCATGCCCTGCTCTCTGCCGCCTACCCTGTAGTGCGAGCCCGCAGGTTTAAAGTGGGGCTGCACTGCGGCGTGCAGCTCCGCTTTAAACCCGCGGGCTCGCACTGCAGGGAAGGCAGCAGAGAGGACATGGGGGAGAAAGCAGGGCTGGACGATCGGGATTGTTGCTTGCAGGATAAAAACCTGAAGATCGGGGCAGAGTGCAGGATGACAATGGAGCAGGAGAGTTGAAAAGCTGTTTGTGACTGGTCCCCAGCAGTTGCTTTTTGGGTTGATCAGCCAGCCCAGTCGGATTGGGAACTTTCTTTTAGTGAATCGCGTCCCTGCCTACTTTGCATGCAGTTCCCCTCATTTGCATGCGCGGATTGGAATCGGATCGCTACACAGGTTAGTGAGTAGTGCAGAAGGGAAATCGGGTTGCAAAGGGCTCGTAAACCGATGGGTACACAATCTGTTTGCTTAGTGAATCTAGCCCTTAGTAAGGCCAGTTTCGGTAGCATGAAGAAGACAAAAGCCCGATTGAAGCAGGTCGAGGATAGCGTGAGATGAGAGAAAGTCAAGGCAATGGCAGTGAACATATTCAAGTAGCTTGGACAGTTAGAAGGGACCAGCAAGGGTTTATTTAGGAGTGGCATAATGACGGCATGTTTGAAGGTGGTGTCAGGCACACTTGGGGTGAAGAGTGATAGTTTGAGGCTATGGCAGATAGAGGGGATGACATTAGGAAAGACAGTGGTAAGTAGATGGTGTTGAGTTTGGATGAGGAAAGAAAATGTGGTTTCCTTAGGAAAAAAAGAAATGGTGTGGCAACAGGGCTGGGGGTGGGGGTTGATATAGTAGGCTGGTCCTCCTATTAGCCTATCTCCCAGGTAATAGAGGGGCCCCTCTCAAAGATACATACACTACCCCTGAGAAAAGAGGGCTTTCCCCCTCCCCCCAAGAAAAAGACCCTGACAACTGGCATCACACATAGAAACACTGAGATGCCATCACCCACTCTGGCACACTGACCCCCCTCCCCATCACAAAACCACATGCGTCTTGAGCTCTGTCCACATACCCCCTGATCCCCCTATACCTTTTCAGGAAGATTATGCAGCTCGTTCAGTGATTCCTTCCTTCCCAGGTCATGTACAGCTTCCAACTCAGCTGATGAGGCAGAGCCAGGTGTAAAGTGCTCCTGCTGCTAATGTTGACTGATGAGGAAGTGGGAATCTGGGAGGCTGGCTCTGTGTGCCAGCCTCTTCAGGTGGGTAGGAGAGTGTCAGGCAGTCCTTAACCTGCCCTCATTCCAAGATACAGTTCAGCTGATGGATATCAGTCATAAAGAGAGGGAAGACTGCTTGACAGCCACTTCTAGGTGCCCAACCAGTCTTTACTGTTTCACTGGATCTTGAGTGTATGTGTTGCAAGGAACTTTGGCAGTCCCTGGAATATCTATCTGTCAGGCAGTGTGAAATTCAACGGCACTGGCTGAAATAATCCACATATTGTTAATAGGCAGATCAAGCACTTTGAGTGGTTAGAGGTCACATAGGGAGTGGGAGATGGTTGGTGGATGTGATGGATAGAGATTAATTCTCCTTCGATGCTTGGTTGAAGTGGCAGCTCCAAGAAAGAAAGCCCAGATCTCTGCTAAGTCCTGCTAGTAGGTATCAAAATACCTTATTTTTATTTCAAAGGTTTTACGTTCTTGGATTGTATTAAAGTTCCCTTTTAGTATTCTCACCATAAAATCATGAGAGTTGACATCCTGGTTGATATTGCAATTCTTAATATAAGATCTATGTAGGTTGATTCTGGTCTTTAGCATTTGCCTTGTTTCACCAATTTAACATGCCTCTTTGCACTTTTTGCACTGAATGATTAGAAGCGGAACATTAGAAGGATCGCTTTATGCTGTTTTTCTCCTGATATACTCGTATACATAATAATTGTAGCACCGAGACTGTACAATGCCATGTACACAAATGAAGCTTTATTTATTATTATTATTACACTGAATGCAACAAATCACTGATCTATGACACTAGTGGAGCTTTATACTGTAAATAATAATCACTGCTCTGAGGCTGTACAGTGCTCTGTACACTAATGGAGCTTTATAAATAGTTATCATTGCTTTGTGACTACAGTGCTGTGTATACCGATGGAGCTTTATAAATGAAAATCACTGCACCGACTATCTTTGAAAGAGATTTGACAAAGAGCACATGTTTGGACTGTGAGTAGGTTAGAAATTAGCTGTGTGCTGTGGATGCCTCTGAAATCAGCATTTTGAGTAGGAGCTTTCTCTCCCTTCATTTTGAAGTGGTCACCCATCCAATGACTGTGAGGGGTAGGAGAGACGGCCCTGGGGAGATACCTCAGTTGCAGAGTGTGAACTCCCTACATAGATGTGGTCCCTGCCCCCAGAGCCTGCCTGCCTGCTTACACTGGTCAACCACAGGGCCAAAAATGTCCCCAGACACTCACAGATTCCCTGAAGAGGAGTTTCAACAATGTCAGATTGTAAGCTCTTCCGAGCAGGGACTGTCTACTCCATATTTGATGTACAGCGCTGTGTGTGCTGCTAAGTGGTAGTGCATTCTATCTCAGACTTTTAAAGAAATGATTCAAACTTCAGTCTTCAGAAAATGAAAAGACAAAGCCCTTAAGTTCCTAGGAGTGGATTATTAAGAAACATTCAATTAACTGTTTTAATTTCCTAGTCAGGCAAGGCATACATTTACATACTTACAGACTGCAATTAAGTGAATTTGTTTAAGCTGCTGGGCAGAGAACAGCATCTGTCCCTAGTGTGAGCAGTGCTTCTGGCAGGCAGGCAGTGTAAAATGGCTTTTTCAAAACTGTATACCCTGGCTGGCCTGGAGGCATCTGAGGCTTTGAACCTTCCCTCCCGAGACAAATCAAGGTCTTGACCAATAGTTCAGTTTTGCTTCTCCCCCTTCCCTTTCCTACTCCCTTATGAAGTGGCTTGTATATCTCCTCTTCCACTCCCCATCACCCTTCCCCCCAGATGACCAGTATTTCCCATCTCCCTCCCAGATGGCCAGTATCTTCCCTCTTCCTCTCCCTAGGTGGCCAGTATCTCCCTTTTTCCACTCTATATTGGCTCCCCCCCCCCCTCCATGGCCAGTATCTCATCCCTTCCACCATTTATCACTTCCCCTCCAGGTAGCCAGTATCTCCCCTCTTCCACTTGCTTTCACCACCTCCAGATGATCCACATCTCTCCTCTTGTCTACCCTGCATATCTCTTCCCCTCTTTAGGTAGCCAGCATCTCCCTTTTTCACTTCCTTACCCCCCCCCCCCTCACGCACTTTCCAGAATCCCATCTGTTCTCCCCTACAGCTTTCCAACCTCTGCATTGAAATTCAGCCCTGGCATGGAACTTTCAATTATAGACCCCCTACTCAACTGCTGCTGAATCCCAGTCCTTCCCCCAACACGAATATCTTTTTTTTGGGGGGGCGGGGAGGAAGCAGGATGCAGTAGCTGAGTGCAAGCCTCCGCTTAAAAGCTCCATGCTGCACTAACAGCAAGTTGCCCAGGGTGGATGCCAAGTTTACCCGGTAGCAGGGTCATCACTAGTATCCAGATAGGCAAGGGTAGTGAATATACCAGTAAAGTCCTCTGCCTGCTGCTAGGACATGTTTTTCTGTCCTAAATTCAACCACTTGACTAGGTGGGTAGCACTTGAATATCATCCTATCCGCATGATAGGGTTGGAGGAAATTTTCAGCACTACTATGCCATATAATGCTGCTGAAAATTAATGGATGGAAGGTCTCTATGGTTGCCTGCTCTCATTAAGCACGTATCCCTCTAAATATTGAAACTACAACATATGTATATTGGTATTGGATCCCTAGTTTGTGTCAAGTAGGATAAAACCTGCATTGAAGAACCTTGCACTGGAACTATGGCAAATTGTATGTCAACCTGTGACCCATTTTGAACTCTTAGGAGAGAATGGACAGAAAACGAATGAAATAAATAAAATGTCTAGGCATCAGCAGTTATGTGAATATTTTGTGATATGTGCATGTAAGTGCCAACTGGAGAATAACACAGGGACAAATTTTTTGCCGTCCCCACAAGAACTCGTTTTCCCGTCCCATCCTGGCGAGTTCTTTTCCTGTTCCTGCCCCATTCCCGCAAGCTCCGTCCTCATCTGCACACGCCTCAAATGCTTTGAAATCATAAGTGTTCGAGGCTTGTGTGGTTAAGGCAAAGCTTACAGGAATGGGGCAGGGACAGCAACATAACTCACGGGGATGGGGAAATTGAGTTCCTGCGGGGACGGAGACAAATTTGTCCCCGTATCATTCTCTACACTGCAACACTCTAGAATAATTAAGATGCAGTAAAAGTTAGCCAAGTAAAGGACAATGAAGCCATTGTGACATCACTGATGAGGTTGGCTCTTATTGGTGGAATGAGGCATTATGATGTCACAATACCAGCTCTGCTTATCAGGCTGAAGCTTTTCACTTTAAAATCATAAGTGACCGAGGCTTGTGCGGTTAAGGCAGAGCTTACAGGAATGGGGCAGGGACAGCGACAAAACTCACGGGGATGGGAAGGGGAAATTGAGTTCCTGCGGGGACGGGGACAAATTTATCCCCATGTCATTCTCTAGTGCCAACCTGTATATCACCTATCCTGTCCCAGTGCACATGTACGGAGTGTGATACATTGCAACATCCGTGTTTATCTGCTTTCATGGTGTTTGTGTTCTGTTCTAGAATTACCTTCATAGTTTCTCAGCATATTGATTATTTGCCATCTGTTTTATGTTTTTTCTTTTTTAATTATCTTTGCTTTATTGTACCCCACCTAGATCTAGGTTCTTTATATAGTATGCAACTAACTACATCAGGGGTGCCCAAATGGTTGATCATGATCGACCAGTAGATCGCGTTGCCTTTGCAATCTTGTTCTTCCTGCCTCCCCAAGCCAGACCAGGCATGTACAAGCGCCAGACCCACAAGCCTTCACCTATGATGTCAATTCTGACGTCGGAGAGGAAGTTCTGGGCCAGCCAATCGCTACCTGACTAGCCTGGAAGGCCTGGAATTTCCTCTCCGACATCAGAATTGACATCGGGGAGAGGGGAAGGCTTGTTGATCTGGCTCTTGTAAGCGCCAGGCCTAGCTCGGGGAAGCAAGAAGAAATTGGCATGGTACCTTGAGGGGGAGGGCAGGGAGAGAGAAAGAATCAGGGAAGTGGAGAAATCGGAGCAATGGCTTGGGGGGTCAGGGGGAGAGAGAAAGAAAGAGAAATAAAGAGGGGGCAGGGGTAGAGCGAAAGAAAGACAGAAATAAAGAGGGGGCAGGGGAGAGAGAAATAAAGATGTGGGCAGGGGGGAGAGAGAAATAAAGAGGGGGGCAAGGGGAGAGAGAAAGAAAGATAGGCAGGCAGGGGGAGAGAGAAAGAAAGACAGAAATAAAGAGGGGGCAGGTGGAGAGAAAAAAAAGACAGAAATAAAGGAGGCAGGGGAAGAGGGAAAGAAAGACAGGCAAGGGAAGAGAGAAAAAAAGACAGAAATAAAGGGGGCAGGGGGAGAGAGAAAGAAAGAAAGACAAATAAAGAGAGGGCAGGGGGATAGAGAAAGAAAGACAGAAATAACGAGGGGGCAGGGGGAGAGAGAAAGAAAGATAGGCAGGGGGGAGAGAAAGAAAGAGAAATAAAGAGGGGGCAGGTGGAGAGAAAAAAAAAAGACAGAAATAAAGGGGGCAGGGGAAGAGGGAAAGAAAGACAGGCAAGGGAAGCGAGAAAGAAAGACAGAAATAAATGGGGCAGGGGGAGAGAGAAAGAAAGAAAGACAAAGAAAGGGCAGGGGAAGAAAGAAAGAGAGACAGAAATAAAGAGGGGGCAGGTGGAGATAAAAAAAGACAGAAAGAAAGGGGGCAGGGGGAGAGGGAAAGAAAGACAGAAATAAAGGGGGCAGGGGGAGAGAGAAAGAAATAAATAAATAGAAATAAAGAGAGGGCAGGGGGAGAGGGAAAGAAAGACAGAAATAAAGAGGGGGGCAGGGGGAGAGAGAAAAAAAGAGACAAAGAAAAGTGGGGGGGCAGAAAGAAAGAAATATTGGATTTACAGTCAGAAGAAGGAAGTGCAACCAGAGCCTCATGAAATCACCAGACAAAAAGGTAGGAAAAATGATTTTATTTTCAATTTAGTGATCAAAATGTGTCCGAATTTATATCTAGTCTATATTTTGCAGGGAGCCTATGAGCGTCAGGAGCAGTGCGGTGCATTCAGCGCAGCTCCCTGTGCTAAACACCGCTATCGTGGTTTAGTAAAAGGGGAGGGGGTATACTTGTCTATTTTTGCATATTTTAAAGTCATCTGCTTTGACCTCTGAACCCCCCCCCAATACAAATGATAATTAACATTTTCTCTGCGTACAGTGTGCTTTGTGTTTTTAAAAATTTTATTGTTGGTAGATCATTTTGACTTGGTCATTTTAAAAATAGCTTTCAAGCCAAAAAAGTGAGGGCACCCCTGAGCTACATCATAACAAAATAATGATCAGGGACTGATGCTAAACCAATAAAGAACAGATATTTATTTTACTTACTGCAATTAGATTCCACCTACAGAGTAACAAAGATAATAATATTAATTAGTAAAAAGCATTCCATTTGTGGTCTTTTGCCTTCCATTCAACTCCTGTCAGAGTCATCTCTTGTTTCTAATCTCTTGGAGATTGCGTGCATATGGCCTGCGCTGTTCTCCATTTTCTCCATCTTGCCCTCCCTCTCCCAGGGCTGCCACTGTTGGCGCTCACTTCCTCACCATAAAAAGTCATTTTTAAGAACGGTCCCTGGGCTAGCCCACCTGTGAACCCGGAGGCCACGAGTAGCCTGAGGAGCAAAGGCTGCAGCTGTCTGTCCTCCCGCCTGTTCACAGAGGGGTTTGTCAAACAGCTGGATCATTGATTCGGACTAAAAGGAAATCAAGAAGTGACCAGAAATAAGATGACAGCCATGGCTGGATCATTCAATATACAACTTTATTGTACATTTTGGAAAGTGCATTTTCACAGTGTAACCATCAACGTTTATGATGTCCGATGGGAAAACGCTGGCCCGTCTCCCTGTGCTGGACAGCCAGAGACTTCACTTCACTGGCAGGCTCTGCCACTCGTGAGAGCATATGCTATTCAGGTGGCATGTAAAAATTACAGTCTCCCCCTCCCCCACCACCCCATAAAAAACAAACAAACCACAAGGTAATGGAGATGTCTCATACAAAGTAAGAGAGGCAATCCTGCAGGAAACAAGATGAATTTGCTCCACTGTCTGGTTTACTATAATTTGCAAATTCCTTTGCATATATTTACAAAACCTGTCATAGGCGTGGGATAATGCACACTACCTAGTGCAAGAGATTCTGCGTGCTTCCTCCCTAGTCACTCACAATGAGCATAATATGGGGGAAAGGTAGAAACATAGAAGATGACGGCAGAAAAGGGCCATAGCCCAACATGTCTGCCCACTCTATTGACCCACCCCCCTTGATTTTACCTCTTTAGAGAACCCACGTGTGTATCCCATTTCATCCAACTAAAAGTGAGCAGTAATTAAGGAACAATGGACACAACTCACTCCTGGCAGTGCATACTTTTTTGAGAGTGCACATTATTAACGATATTGCTTCCAAAATAAAAAACAATATTATAAGCCAAACCAAAAGAAAATTCCCATAAACCACACAGGAAAGTAAACAAAAGAGAAGATTTGGGCTGTCCTAGCCACCATGTAGTCCAGAGAGTATCTATCCCTACTCCACACGAAGGATTCTAGGTCCAGTTCCACCAATGGGTGACCGTGTCTTTTGCACATGGCCCTGCATCCCCCACCCGGATACGCAAGAGGTCCAAATGCTGGCGTCCGATTGCACTATAATGCATATAAGGTTTGGCCTCTTTGGGATCCCCACAGGCGTGACCTTACATGCATTATAGGCGATTGTCTAGGCAACAGTTGCAATTCCCCTCTCTTCATGTGAAAAAGTTGACCACCACTCAGGACAGAGCTTTGTGCTACGTTGGTGCATATCTGTGGACCAGTTTGCTGATTTATCAAGTCATCTTGGATTCAGAAAAACTTTAAAAGACCTGGCTTTTCAAATGTTCCTTTGTTGAACCTTCAGATTTTAACTGCTGAGGATTTTTTATAAATTGTATTGTATTGTAATTGGGCAGACTTGTACGGTCTGTGTCTGTGTATGGCCGTTTGGTGGAGGATGGGCAGGGGAGGGCTTCAATGGCTGGGAGGGTGTAGATGGGCTGGAGTAAGTCTTAACAGAGATTTTGGCAGTTGGAACCCAAGCATAGTACCGGGTAAAGCTTTGGATTCTCGCCCAGAAATAGCTAAGAAGAAAAAAATAAAATAAAAAATTAAATTAAATTAAAAAAAAATTTAAATTGAATCAGGTTGGGCAGACTGGATGGACCATTCGGGTCTTTATCTGCCGTCATCTACTATGTTACTATGTTAAGTCTTTGTACTTGTGTAGTTTCATAAACCACTTTAAACATTCGGCACTAAGCAGCATGTTAACCTCTTAAATTATGTGCTATGTCTTTGGGGGACTTTTGGGGATCTGGGTATGCCACGTGTCTTCCAACTATTTGTACATGGATTTTTAAGTACATGCTGGTACTCTTTTTTTAATCTGTGGTTTGTTTATCCAATAGATTTCTAAGTTGATGCAAAACATGCTGGGCACATGGACCTAGCATGTGGAATAATTAGGATTTTTGGTTTCCAGGTTTATTTAGAATCTATCCCCTTTCAATTTTAAAGAGTGCCCTCTCGTTCTCCCTATCTTGGAGAGGATGAACAACCTGTCCTTATCTACTATCTTGAATGTTTCGATCATGTCCCCTCTCAGTCTCCTCTTTTCAAGGGAGAAGAGGCCCAGTTTCTCTAATCTCACGCTGTACGGCAACTCCTCCAGCCCCTTAACCATTTTAGTCGCTCTTCTCTGGACACTTTCGAGTAGTACTATGTCCTTCATGTACGGCGACCAGTGGTGGACGCAGCATTCTAGGTGAGGGCGTACCATGACCCAGTACAGTGGCATGATAACCTTCTCTGACTGTTCGTGATCCCCTTCTTAATCATTCCTAGCATTCTGTTTGCCCTTTTCACTGCCGCCGCACATTGCACGGACTGCTTCATCGACTTGTCGACCAGTACTTTCCAGTCTCTTTCCTGGGGGGGGGTGTCTCTCCAGGTACCGCCCCGGGCATCCTGTATTCGTGTATAAGATTTTTGTTACCGACATGCATCACTTTACACATATCCACATTGAACCTCATTTGCCATATCACGGCCCATTTCTCGAGCGTGTTTATGTCACATTGCAGGTTTTCGCAATCCTCCTGCGTCTTCGCTACTCTGAATAACTTCATATCGTCTGCAAATTTAATCTCACTCGTATCAATTTCCAGATCGTTTATAAATATGCTGAAGAGCATGGGTCCAAGCACCGAAACCTGCGGCACTCCACTAGTGACGCTTTTCCAGTCTGAGTATTTTCCATTTACCCCCCCCTATGTTTCCTATCCGCCAGCCAGTTTTTAATCCACATGAGTATTTCACCCTCGATTCCATGGCTCGCAATTTTTCGAAGTAGTTGTTCATGCGGAACCTTGTCGAATGCCTTCTGAAAATCAAGATATACAATGTCGACTGGGTAACCCTTCTCTATTTAATTTTAAATGTGCGCTTCTAATTCCATATTGATGCTCTCTGTGTCCAGACTGAAATATAAATATACATCGATTGACTAGAAGCTACTAGTTAAATGCATCTGGAAAAAAAAGAGATTTGAAGCGTTCTAAATTGTTTTCGGACCTAATGTGATCAGGAAGGGCATTCCAGAGTTGTGGACCACTAACTGAGAAAATACACTCTCTAGTAGAAGCGTATGTAACATATCTTACAGATGGAACAGAAAGAAGGTTTTGTTGAGGTGAACGAAGTATACGTGAAGGAGATTATGGTATCAGGTAATTAGCGAGAGAAGGCGGTGATCGTGCAGTACATGTGTTGAAGACCAAAAGCAAAATCTTATATGTTAATCGATGATTAACAGGCAACCAAAGAGCAGACTTTAAAAGTGGAGTGATGTGATCAAATTTCTTTTTCTTGGCTATTAATTTTATAGAAGTGTTTTGAAGTAGTTGTAAACGACGAATGACTTTATGTCTGATGCCATAATACAGAGAATTACAATAATCAAGTAAAAGATGAGATATTGAACGGATAAGGTGTAATTTGTAATAGCATCATTGTATAATGGTAGAAATTTGTGGTTGGAAAGATAATTTTGAATCTAAGGTAACTTCTACAATTTTTATTGTTGATGATAATTGAATTGGGCTATTAGATAACATTAATGGTGAAGAAAGTGTCTGATTTTCTTTTGTACAAAAAAAGCAGAGCTTTAAATTTCTGAGGATTCAATGACATAAGAACATAAGAATTGCCGCTGCTGGGTCAGATCAGTGGTCCATGGTGCTCAGCAGTCCGTTCCCACGGCGGCCCTTAGGTCAAAGACCAGCACCCTAACTGAGACTAGCCATACCTGTGTACGTTTGGCTCAGCAGGAACTTGTCTAACTTTGTCTTGAATCCCTGGAGGGTGTTTTCCCCTATGACAGCCTCCGGAAGAGCGTTCCAGTTTTCTACCACTCTCTGGGTGAAGAAGAACTTCCTTACGTTTGTACGGAATCTATCCCCTTTCAATTTTAGAGAGTGCCCTCTTGTTCTCCCTACCTTGGAGAGGGTGATCAACCTGTCTTTATCTACTAAGTCTATTCCCTTCATTATCTTGAATGTTTCATAAGAACATAAGAATTGCCGCTGCTGGGTCAGACCCATGGTCCATCATGCCCAGCACCCTGAGACTAGCCCTACCTGTGTACATTCTGGTTCAGCAGAAACTTATCTAACTTTGTCTTGAATTCCTGGAGGGTGTTTTCCCCTATAACAGCCTCCGGAAGAGCGTTCCAGTTTTCTACCACTCTCTGGGTGAAGAAGAACTTCCTTACGTTTGTACGGAATCTATCCCCTTTCAACTTTAGAGAGTGCCCTCTCATTCTCCTACCTTGGAGAGGGTGAACAACCTTCTTTATCTACTAAGTCTATTCCCTTCATTATCTTGAATGTTTCATAAGAACATAAAAATTACCGCTGCTGGGTCAGACCCGTGGTCCATCATGGCCAGCACCCTGAGACTAGCCCTACCTGCGTACGTTCTGGTTCAGCAGGAACTTGTCCAAATTTGTCTTGAATCCCTGGAGGGTGTTTTCCCCTATGACAGACTCCGGAAGAGCGTTCCAGTTCTCCACCACTCTCTGGGTGAAGAAGAACTTCCTTACATTTGTACAGAATCTTTTCCCTTCTAACTTTAGCGCGTGATTAGTTTTTAACCATTAAGAGATAAAACTAAGGGGTCCTTTTTCTAAGGCGCACTAACTGATTTAGCACGCGCTAAATGCTAAGGTGCCCATTATATTCTATGGGCGCCTAAGCATTTAGCACGCACTAAATCGGTTAGCGTGCCTTAGTAAAAGGACCCCTAAGTTTTTGATGAATTTGTTGTACCTCATCAGAATTTGATACATCAATAGTGTGAAAAAGTTGAATATCATCGACATATACAAATACGGTAAAGCCAATAGATTATGCAAGAGATAGTAGTGGGGCCAGAAAAATATTGAACAAAATAGAGCAAGAATGGATCCTTGAGGCACCCCATATGGTAAAGTAAAAGGCTCAGTGTATTGATCTTCCAGTCTTAAAATATAATGGCGATCACTCAGATAGGATTTAAACCATTGAAAAGTTATACTAATATCTTGCAGACGACATAGTAGTATAACACGATCCACGGTATCAAATGTTATGAGATCAATGGTATTGGTTTAAGATGATCTATATAGTCTAATGTTGTAGTAAGACCAAGAAGTGATGTTTCTGTTGAGTGGTTTAAACTGAAACCAGTTTGGTTAGGATATCGAACATTTGTTTTTCCAATTAAGTCATTTTATTGAAGAATTTTAATCATTAATTCCTGGCTCAGCTTTTGCTGCTCTGTGTTGTGCATATTTCGGCTTATCTTTGACATGTCTGTCCTTCTAGCTGGAACGTCTGATTTCCCGAAAAACGTCTCTTATTACGACACCATCGAGGAACGCAGAGAGAGAGGTGACATGATAGAGACGTTCAAATATGTTATTGGCCTTATTGAGGTGGAAAAAGACATCTTTTTCCTTACAGGACCTATGGCGACAAGAGGGCATCTGCTAAAAATCAGGGTCGGGAGATTTCATGGTGACACTAGGAAGTACTTCTTCACCGAAAGGGTGGTTGACCGTTGGAATGATCTTCCACTTCAGGTAGTTGAGGCCAATAACGTGACTGACTTGAAGAACAAATGGGATCAACATGTCGGTTCACTTCAAAGAAGAATTTAGGGGGGAGGGTTATTTGAATGGGCAGACTTGTTGGGCCGAAGGCCCTTTTCTGCCGTCATATTCTATGTTTCTATGTAAGTAGGTGGTACCACTTCCTCCTGGTGCTCTGGCTTAGGGGAAAGCAAGTCCAGGAAGCTGCTTTCCAGGTGATGGGGAAGGTCATGCACCAGTCAGCACCTATGACTCTGCTTGCATTGCCAGCTCTGCTCTCCTTCCGATTATCAAGGATTCAAAAAACAATCTCAATGATAGTTCAAACTATCGTCCAATAGCTAACCTTCCTTTTCTAGCAAAAATAACAGAAAAAGTAGTATTTCAGCAATTGTCAGACTTCATTGATAAAACACAGGCTCTACATCCCAATCAATCTGGATTTCGTAAAAATCATTCCACAGAGCATTCCCTTCTAGGACTCACTACTACCTGGATCAACACAAATCGGTTTTACTTATCTCTTTGGATCTCGCAGCAGCGTTTGACACAATTGACCATCATCTACTACTTCAACGACTCTCATCTATCAGTATAACTGACCAAGTTCATGAATGGTTTCGATCTTACTTCTCTGATAGATTTTCAACAGTGCATTTCAAAAACTCACTTTCTGAATCCTATCATACTAATTTTGGTATTCCGCAAGGTTCTATATTATCTCCTCTACTGTTTAATATTTACCTGGCTCCTCTCCTAACTCTTTGTCAATCTATCGGGTTTACAGTATATGCTTATGCAGATGACTTTCAACTTCTGCACACTATTGATCCTACAAGTCCACATGACATTTCTAACATCAACCAAAAACTAGCCAAAATTCACGATTGGCTAAGTATCAACATGCTTTCTTTAAGCATCCCTAAAACTAATACTGTGCTTTTCCCAGGGAAAGAAGGGGTACAGCTAATTGCCCCAGTCTCAATTGATAATATGCCTCTTAAATTAACTAATACCATTAAAATTCTAGGTGTGCTTATAGACAACAAACTTACGTTTTGTTCACACATCAGTGCATTGGTTAAAAACTGTTTCTATAAGTTGAGGATGATTCGATCATTGGTTCCCCTTCTCGATGATAATTCCCTTAACGTATTAGTCCATTCTCTAGTAATATCTAAACTGGATTATTGCAATTCTTTATTAAAGGGGGCATACCTAAAAGACATAAAATGTCTCCAACTTATTCAAAACACAGCAATTAAGATAATTTCAGGCTCTAAAAAATTTGACCACGTCACCCCATTGCTACAAAAAGCTCATTGGCTGCCTGTTACACATAGGATAACATATAAAATTGCTCTTCTAGTTTTCAAGACTATACAAACCAACGCCCCAGCATTCATAGATAGACTTTTGATTCCGTATGACCCCCCGAGAGCTCTTCGATCTACTTCACAGTTCACCCTTAACGTCCCTTCCCTGAAAATAATCGGAACTCATCGTGCTCTTATTTTCTCTGTAACAGCTCCAATGACTTGGAATTCTCTTCCCCTATATTTAAGAATTGAACGAAATCTGCAGAAGTTTAAAAGCAGTTTAAAGTGCTTTCTTTTTAAAGATGCCTTCAACTGAAAATACAATACATATCAATTTTAGCAGTTTCTGAAATTGATAATTTTAGCAGTCTCCAAAATTGACATATATCTTTGCCAGCAATCCTTCTCTTCCCACCCCCTTATGTATTTACCTTCTATGTACTTTTTCTTCAAAATTGTAGTTCTCCTCCTTTTTCCTACTGTTTCTTGTGGCTTAATAAAGCAGTTACCCAAGTATGTCCCATAATGAATCATGTACGTTTAATCTCTTAAAATGTTAATATCCTTGTTATTTTTTATTCTTTGTACAACGCTTAGTACCTTCGGATAAGCGTTTAATCAAAAAATATGAATAAACTTGAAACTTGATATTCCTCAGTGTTACCACAGAGCCCAAATGGGTCAATTCAATGCCATATTTCTTAAGTGGGATTTATTTTGACATTAAAAAGACACAACATGGGGCTCTTCTCCTGCTTCCATTATGTAACTTCTCTGACCCATTCTAGTTGAAATTCAGGATCTTCAGGTTTTAGGGGAGAAGAGGAAAGAAAGCCCAGGAAGGGAAGGGCAATAAAAACAAAGGATTTTATTACCTGGCACACTATATATGAGGAAAAACCCTGCCAATGGGAAACAGTCGCATGTTGCCATAATGCTTGCACCAGGGGCACAGCGCCACGTCAATGAAAATCACAACAATGTGTAATTTGAATGAGATTTCCAATCAAAAGTTAGAATCTGATCCATGAATCAGCACTCAGAGTTGCACAAAACACTCAGCTCCCTCCCTCCACCTCCAGTGATAAAGAGGGCTGTCTACCTCAAGGGATGGAAAGCCAAGAAACAAGATCCGTACAAGAGTCAATAACAGCCCTGCTGTAGGCATCATGCCCAAATCTGTTCATGGAAATTATTTTTAGTTTAATCTCATTCAGGCAACAATGTAACCATGAATAACATTGACTAATCTGTTGTGTGTACTCTGTATGTCATAAGCCCTTTAGCAAACTGCTGAGGGTTTTTGTGTACCTGCTATTAATTATTTCCATAGCGCTACCAGCGCTGTACAGAGTCACAGAGAAGATAGTCCCTGCTCCAAAGAGCTTACAGTCTAAACAGGATGGCATGGATCCAGTTAAGGGGAAGGGTTAATCTGCTGGCTGGGTTGGAGGGCAGAGGGGAAGTACAGGACAATCAAGCCACTGTGACATCACTGATGAGGTTGGCTCTTATTGGTGGAATGAGACATTATGACATCACAATCTCAGCTCTGCTGCCCAAAGACTCAAACTCTTCACACTACTACTACTATTCGTTATTTCTATAGCGCTACCAGACGCACGCAGCACTGTACAGAGTCACAAAGAAGATAGTCCCTGCTCAATGAGCTTACAATCTAAACAGCCAAGACAAACAGGATGTCATGGATACACTTAAGGGGAGCAGTTAATCAGCGGGCTGGGCTGGGCTGGAGGGAAGAGGAGTAGGGTTAAGGATTAAAAGCTATATCAAATTGATTGTCATAGAATCCTTTGTTTCAAAGTTGGGAGGATAAAGGCATTTGTCTCCTCTGTCAGATGTTGATAAAGGAGGAACAAATAAAATCTTTTTTGGATTTACAAACTGAAATTTGATCTTCATAAGAACATAAGAACAGCCTTACTGGGTCAGATCAATGGTACATCAAGCCCAGTAGCCTGTTCTCACGGTGGCCAATCCAGGACACTAGTACCTGGCCAAAACACAAGGAGTAGCAATATTCCATGATACCGATCCAGGGCAAGCAGAGGCTTCCCCCATGCCTTAATAACAGACTATGGACTTTTTCTCCAGGAAATTTTCCAAACCTTTCTTAAAACCAGCTACGCTATCCGCCTTTACCACATCCTATTGGATTTAAAAGTATTTCCCTGCAGTTTCATTGAGTGTCCACTAGCCTTTGTAATTTTTGACAGAGTGAAAAAACGATCCACTTGTACCCATTCTACTCCATTCAGGATTTTGTAGACTTCAATCATATCTCCCCTCAGCCTTCTCTTTTCCAAGCTGACCTTATTAGCTTTTCCTCATACGAGAGGTGTTCCACCCCCTTGATCTTCCAGCTACGGATCATTTTTGCTTACTTGAAACTTAAACATTATGTCCAAAGCCTGGCTTGGAAGCCTCTGTGTGAGGATATACAGGACACCTTATCCACAGCATATACACCCTTGGCTCACAGCATCACGTCCCATTACCCTTTCATCAAAAATTCTGCTTGAAATTACCTCAGACATTGATTAGGTCCGACTCATTGGTCAGAGGAATGCGCTCATGGTATGTAGATAGGGACAGATTCTTCAGGCTGAAGGGGACAACATGTACGAGGGGGCATTCGGAGAAACTGAAGGGAGATAGGTTCAAAACGAATGCAAGGAAGTTTTTTTTCACCCAGAGGGTCGTGGACACTTGGAATGCGCTACCGGAGGAAGTGATCAGGCAGAGTACGGTACAGGGATTCAAACAGAGACTGGATGGATTCCTGAGGGATAAAGGGATCGTGGGATACTGAGAAAGCTAACCAGAAAATAAATGTAGAAACCCAACCAGGTCGTGCAGGTGCAAGACCGGAAGGCTAGGACTTTGATAGGAAGATAGGACTCAATTAGGAAACCAAGGAGGCATGGGGGCACCTTCTGGTGATTTAGACAGGTCGTGACCTGTTTGGGCCGCCGCGGGAGCGGACTGCTGGGCAGGATGGACCTATGGTCTGACCCAGCAGAGGCACTGCTTATGTTCTTATGTTCTTATGTTCAATGCTGCTACATCACTTGTCAGTTCAATGGTGATCTCAAATGTTAATTCCACACTTACACCTCTCTTTATTATAAATTTGGTTTGTATAGCTTGCAGATGATACATTGTTAATATTCTATTTCTGCTTAAACATTTCTAACTGAAATCTTTCACTTATATTCTCCTCCTCTGCTTTAGTGGTGGGGCCCTCTGGCTGTTTTCCTCTTCAGCTCTTTCCGATTTCAATACTGGAATAGAAGAAACCTCTTTCAGCTTGTTTCGAATTGCATTTGCCGACACATTTAAGGATTCATCATCCATGTCTACGTTGGGTATTTCTGGCAGCAACGGCCCAATAATTACTTCAGTATTATCCATACTGGCCCCAGTAAGATGAAATGCAGTGTCTTGGTCTCGCCTTCTCTTTCTCTCTTCTAGTAGTGTAGTTCGCGGTATAAATCTACCAATTCCCTTGTTAGAGGGCTCTTTTCTCTGTGGCCCTGGAGTGGGTGCAATCATATTATGTTCTTTCCACTGGTCTATATCAGCTGATGAAGCTGCTTGGCTATTGTTTGCAGTAGATTCAGATGGCCAGTTTCCAACATAGGCTGGTATTGCCGTCACTGGGTTTTGGGATATAGAACAAGAGGAAGGTAACTCAAAAGAGTGGGCAAAACATGAGTATGGAGTCTCACTGGAAATGCTTGTATTACTTCTTCCAGGCTGTGAACTGGGCTCTGAATATTCTGAAGCTGTCAGGTTCTGGCCCTGGTCCTTCTCTGTTACAAGCCACTCTCTTTTAGACGTTGCTTTGGCTATAAACTTTCTGCGTTCCTGCAGTTTCTCTCTTGTTTCTTGGACAGTTTCAAATTCTGGGGCATTGTTAATTCCAATATGCAGCTGTGGGAATGTAACAACAAATTTGTTCTTCGCATGTATATTTTTGCGGTATTGGTTCAAGCCATTATTTTGGCTCAGTTAGATTATTGCAACTCTATTTTCATTTGCTTGAGTAAAGGAAATGTCAACCGGTTACAATTGATTCAGAATACTGCGGCCAAATTTAGTTTTGAAAAAAGGAAATTTGATCATAGACCTCCATTACTGAAAAACCTTCACTGGCTCCCTGTTCATCGTAGAATTCGATTTAAGTGCACTTGTATGATATTCAATATTATCCATGGTCTATTTTTGCCTATAGTCCCTCTAACATGAAATTCTCTTCAGTCTGTTGTTTCAAGGAATTCTCAGAAGTACAAACTTTCATTTCCTTCAGTGAAAGGGATAAAACTTGTTGGTAATGTCACTCGCTCCTTTTCGTATAGGTTTATAATGATTTGGAATGAAATTCCTAGTTTTATTAGAACTCTTTTCTCTCTCCAGATTTTCGTAAATCGATGAAAACAATGCTATTTTAACAGCTTTTAAGACATGGTACTAAGGAGTGTTAATTGTCTTTTGTTTAGTAATTCACATGTTAGTTAAACTGATTTCTCTGTTTATTGAAGTCTTATGGTAAACCGAATCGAGCCCTTACTTCAGGAAATGACACGGTATATAAATCTAAGGCTTAGATTAGATCTCGCCACATCGAGCCAGTTGAGCAGGATTTGCTACGTTTGATGTGTGCCCAAAATGTGCCAAAACGGAGTGCGACATTGGGTCATATGTTCTGGCTCTGTCTGGGGGTGCTGCTTTTTTGGAAATATCTAATTGCTTTTATTGTTCATCTGTGAAACGGACATTTGCAATGTACTCCGGAAATTGTATTTGTCAAGTACGTCAAAGCAAAACCGATTCCTAAAGGGTTTGTTGGGCTTTTTTGGCGTGTGCTGTCTTGGATTTCAACTGACCCACCTACGTTGCCACTGTGGAGGCAGCAGATGATCCTTCTATTACAAATGCAAGGTCTGGATACAACTAATATATACCACATAAAAATAATATCTTACGACAATCATCTATATATTCTTAATGGAAAAACAAGAAATTCCCCCCCCCCAAATCCACATGTGTATTAAGAACATAAGAACATAAGCAGTGCCTCCGCCGGGTCAGACCATAGGTCCATCCTGCCCGGCAGTCCGCTCCCGCGGCGGCCCAAACAGGTCACGACCTGTCTGAATCACCAGAAGGGGCTCCCTTGCCACCTTGGTTTCTCATTGAAGTCCTATCTTCCCATCGAAGTCCTAACCCTCCGGTCTTGCACATGCACGACCTGGTTGGGTTTCTATACTTATTACCTGGTTAGCTTTCTATACTTGTGTTACATCCCAGCTCCTCCCTCGGTATCCCACGATCCCTTTATCCCTCAGGAATCCGTCCAATCCCTGTTTGAATCCCTGTACCGTACTCTGCCTGATCACTTCCTCCGGTAGTATTAAGATTGGGAAAAGTGTAACTTATTCATTGCTATAATTTAATAAAGGTCCCCACACATCCTTAAACTTATTATAATAACCTTTTTGAACAGCCAACGCTCTTTCCATTTTATACACATGACAAACTGAAGACCACCAAAAACAATAATTCAGTCTTCTACAGTCCTTCCAATTATGTGTTATTTGTTGGATGGCAACTCCTGTTAATATCAATAAAAGCTTGTTATTATTAGCAGATATTTGACATTTAGCTCTAATAGACATGTCAAATTTGTGTCATATGACAATTATAGTAATGAATAAGTTACACTTTTCCCAATTTTAATACACATGTGGATTTGGGGTGGGGGGTGGGTTTCTTGGTTTTCCATTAAGAATATATATATGAATGTCATGAGATATTATTTTCATGTGGTATATACTAGTTGTATCTGAATTTGGGAGGGGGGGTGGGGGTTAAATCTTCTTGGTGTATGATATTGAAAATTTTTCAAGTGATGTTGTATTATATTTGGTTGATATTTACTGTACACTTGATGTAAGTTTAAAAATGAATAAAGAAATTATAAAAAAACAAATGCAAGGTCTGGAAATTTCCAATATTAGCGTGCCAGAGGGTGTAAAATTTCAGACAGTATTGGATCAATCTTGGCAAAATTATACACCAAGAGCATGTAGTAGAGTCCTGAATTTACCATTTTGTGTTCTGAAGTTTGTCTGTAGTGTCTCCTGTATGGAATGGGATGGGGAAGGGTTGTTTTAATGTTCTATTTACAAACTACAAGGAGATATTTGGATTACATTATCCCTGGAGCTCATTGATGGAATACATGGCATAAATGTGCATGAGGCGAGTCATTTGAAAGGAAGCTCCAGAATGAGAGGGCATAGGTTGAAGTTAAGAGGTGATAGGCTCAGGAGTAATCTAAGGAAATACTTTTCTACAGAAAGGGTGGTAGATGCGTGGAACAGTCTCACGGAAGAGGTAGTGGAGACAAAGACTGTGTCTGAATTCAAGAAAGCGTGGGACAGGCATGTGGAGAGGAGGAAATAGTGGATACTGCGGATGGGCAGACTGGAAGGGTCATTTGGCTTTTATCTGCCATCCTGTTTCTATAACCTTAAAACTCTATGACCTCACAATGCAGGTGTAAAGAGCCTTAGCCTATAGAAAAATGAGATGCAAATGTTAAGAGCCTTAGCCAATAGGGAGAGGAGGAGATAGTGGATGCTGCGGATGGGCCATTTGCTCTATGACCTCACAATGCAGGTGTAAAGAGCCTTTGCCTATAGAAAGAGGAGATGCAAATGTTAAGAGCCTTAGCCAATAGGGAGAGGAGGAGATAGTGGATGCTGCGGATGGGCCATTTGCTCTATGACCTCACAATGCAGGTGTAAAGAGCCTTAGCCTATAGGAAGAGGAGATGCAAATGTTAAGAGCCTTAACCAATAGGAAAAGTTGGAGATAGTGGATGCTGCGGATTGGCCATTTGCTCCATGACCTCACAATGCAGGTGTAAAGAGCCTTAGCCTATAGGAAGAGGAGATGCAAATGTTAAGAGCCTTAGCCAATAGGAAAAGTTGGAGATAGTGGATGGTGCGGATGGGCCTTTTGGCCTTTATCTGCCATCATGTTTCTATATTTCTGCTGCTTCGTTTGTAGTGAGGTTTTACTTCTGTTCCTGGTGTGCTCGTGTATTGCTGGTTTTTCCAATAAAAACTGATTTCAGATAAAATTCTTTGTTTTATGACGTTCCCCCTGCTCTCCCTTTTCCTCATCCCAGTAAGATTGCCAGTTTGGGTGGGAGACGCACAGACTGCTACTGTTCTTTCCAAAGGTCATGGTGCATTGTCCGAGGGGCATGTTTTTTAAGTCCACCTTTCAGCTTCTATAATTTGAAAGAAGATGGGATCCTCTGTGTCACCTGTCCCCCCCCCTAAAAAGACTGCATTTGGAAGAAAATGAACAGTGCTGAGTGGAGCTGAGCCCATGTACTCGAATTGCAAATGGGATTTGGTTTTTCCCTTCCAACACTCCAGTTTCCTTCTGCCCTATCTGAACTGACCTCTGTTGGTTTCCAGTGCCATGTGCCTATTTTAAGAACTATCATGACAAAAGTGCTTCATAGCTCCCTCCCAACTCAATCCAGTCTACAGTTCTTGGGAAGGGTTCACTCCCTCCTAGGAATCCAACCCAGGCCCCTCTGCATTGCTACTGAGACTCTGAGCTGGCTCCTTCACTTCTCAGTTGGTGTCCGTCCCTCTATTGGGCTTTGTTCAGTAAGGACTCTCTCTGAGCGCAGCCAGACTATATTAAAGATCTGAACTCATATTGTTAACATAGGCGACTGAATGAGTGACTGCTTTCTCGCATTCCACTGGCCAAACACCAAAGCCAGGGCAAAAGCCTTTCACAAAGTGAAACAATAATTTTAAAGTGAAGGCAGAAAATACCCCTGTTTTTTTTTCTTTATTAGGGTGATTAAAAAATAAAGTAGACATTTTGTAAAGTGGCCTCATGTCTTAGGTATTGCCATTGTCACTTGGCTTTGCAGATTTGAGGTACTTCAGTTGGGAAGCTCAGAGATGCATCCATGGGCATTGCTAGTGAGCTCTTCAAGCGTGTACATCAGATGTGTTTGTAAATTACCCGAGGCCTAAGGTCTTTGGAGACGTTGCAAAGGAAGTTACAGCCGGTAAGAAGGTCATTGTACCTTCAGCATGCCAGAGCGAACATGTATTGCAAGTTGAATTGATGTCCACACCCTACCTTTCTAAGGAACATACAATGGCTCATTACTTACCCTTGATATTATCATGCTAAGTGCTCTTCAAAGCATAACAGAATAGTAAATGAGCTCACTGGTTCAGACTTACAAGCATCAGAGATTAAACTCAGTGGGATGGAGTGGAGTGGAGTGGGGTGGGGGGCTTGGCCTATGCCTTGGTGGTCAGGGTAGGAAGATGTGGCTTCACATAGACTAATGTAACACAAGATCCCACCAAGTGAACTGGAGTAATAGCATTGACTCTGAACTTTCCCAGAAAATGTTCCTGTAGCTGAGGCTACTTCTAGGCAGAAGTTTCCAAAGAGCCTCCGCCCCCAGCCCTCACCACCAAGGCATTTGGACCTCTGTTTGACCTATTACAGTGGATGCGATTATAATGAAAAATCAGGAGATTTACACTGTAGCTCTCCCTCATGTCCTGGCTCAGTGGATAGCTCTCTTATAACTTTATCCATATCTACTGAGCAATCTAACCTTTGGTAACATGCCAGTATGTACACTCTCACCCAGTTATCCCATGCCAGTGCTACATGTAACAAGTGAAAGGGTAAGTTTGAGGGTGTGCAGCCCCCTGTGATCATTTCCAATCTTTGTGACTTCTCCACTCGTGCACCACTAAAACAGCTGCACAGAAAGGGAATTTCTGCTGCCACCTCCGCCCACCAAGCTTCTACCATGTCCAACAGCGCAATGGCAAAGCTGAGCCTGTGGCTTTGGAAGATCACCTGGGACCATCCACATTGCCAAGGTGGAATTAAAAACCCCACATAAAGCCATAGTGGTCAATACATGAGCCGTCCTTCTGTCTCGACTGGAGCCAGTCTGTCAGAATGCCAGCAGTTCACAGTGTTTATTCCTCTGGAGCCTGTGGTCTGTGTGAGGAGAAGACTCCTCGGGGACTCCATTCACAGATGGGTACTGTCTTTAGTGTCACACCGCCCTCTGTCGGAGCAAGCCGTGTGGGTTTTCTGGCTGCTGTTGCCGGAAGAGACGAGCGTGAGGGGATCCGGCCGGATGAGATAGCTGCAGAGACAAGAGGTACCATTGCTGAGAATAGGGCGGCCCCAGGAATTCCTGCCAAGATGCCCATCAGCAAGGATGTAATTGGTGTGCATGAGAGAGGTGGCTGGGGGATGGGAGGTAGAGAGAAAGCAGAAATGTGGAGGGGGGGGAGAGCAGATTGAGGGATAACCAGGGCACAAGCACATTTACCTGCCCTGGACATTATGGAGGTAATTCTACAAATGGTGCCTAGACTTAAGAGCCACTTATATAGGCCTTAGACTTAAGAGTCACTTATAGGCCACTTATAGGCACAAATAAATTGGTTTTTAGGCATGGAGGTGCACCAGGACCTATTCTATAAGATAGCACCTAAATGCTATAGCGCAGAGGTTCCCAACCCTGTCCTGGAGGACCACCAGGCCAATCGGGTTTTCAGGCTAGCCCTAATGAATATGTATGGAGCAGATTTGCATGCCTGTCACTTCCATTATATGCAAATCTCTCTCATGCAAATTCATTAGGGCTAGCCTGTAAACCCGATTGGCCTGCTGGTCCTCCAGGACAGGGTTGGGAACCATTGCCATAGCGTACACACAGGCAGAGCATGAGCATGCCTTAAAGTGATGCATTTACGAGACAGAATGCTATCAGCTACATGTGTCACTTGGAGCATGTAGGTGAGTCCATTTAAACATTGAACATGGCGTAACTGATCGCACATACACTGAGGCACACCCATGTCAACTTGGGCTGGCATTCTATAATGGCAACTCAGTACATAGATGCTGTTTTAAAGTTGGACCCTATCAGTAGATGCTAATTTATGGAACTGCCTACTAAATTCTTAGATACGATTCTGTTCCTCAGCACCTTGTGAGATGTCTCGACTGAAGGGAAAAAAATTAAGCATCAGTGAGTTGGGTGTTGCTAATGTTCACTCAAGATGCATGGAGTCTTCAGACAGGACTTGATGTTGGGGACATCCTGTCAGAAGATTCCATAAACTGGTCATTGTGTCCTTCACCGATTGGAGATTTGGCTGAATTGTGAAGAACGAGGAAGAGGCAAGATGGCAGCTGTAAGCTGTGTGGCCTCAATTGGAGCTGCATCTAGTAAGAGGAGTGATTATGGGGAGAGTGGAGGTTTATGGGAACCTATAAATGCAACGGGTCACTGCCCACACCAAGAAAGAACGTATGCAGAAGAGAACTTACACAACATCATTGAGTTCCAACCTAGTGTCTGGCGAGGGGTTGATAAGGATGTAGGAGAGTGGGTTGTCCTGATCCACCAAGTCCACTGCAAAGATAAATAAAGCAAAACTAAGTAGAAATCAACAACCCACTGCAGCATTGCTAATAATGGTCTGATGGAATGGGTTGGCCCATGATGACGATGAGTGAATCAACTGACAAAGGCAATGGAAAAAGAAGCCTGCTTACACATTGAAGAGGACGGCTCCAGCAGGAATGAGCTGCATGCAACCTCTTGCCAACACAGGTACAACACATAAGCAGTAAGTTTACAAAGCCCCCATACTGTATCCAGCTGCCGGGAGACCCAGGTGTTTCATTCTGGTTTTCACTAGGGCATTGAGTTCCTGCCTCTCAGAGCGTCTGTACAAAGTCATACGTTGCTGGCTGATCCTCTCCGTGTTGGATTTGTTTGGCTGTCTTACACTCTTCCGACTCAGCCTCCGTGCCCACTGCATGCTTTTCCGCCTCAGCAGTGGGCGATCAGATTGGTCGCTGGATGTTGAGTTCCGATGGTTGATCCGACAGAAAAGGGGATCCCGGTTGGATTCTCGTGTGTCCTCAGAGTCTTCCACACTTATTGAGACCTGGGACTGAAGAAAGCAAAGCAGAGAGGAGGAAGAAGAAAAAGAGAGAGAGAGAGAATGAATGATATGTAAGCATAAGACAGTGCACCGTCTTGTTTTGGTCAAAAATCATGATCAATTAACAGGCTGCTTCCATGGCATCAGAACACATGGGAATGATGAAGGCTGTGATAATCTGGTGTGCCCCAAGGTTCTCTGCTATCACCCACTTTATTTAATATCTACATCTCTTCTTTAGGACATTTATTGCAGAGTTTGAATTTGAAATTTTACATTTATGCGGATGATATTTCTATGTTAATTCCCCTAAAAGTTTTACTACTGAAATTTTAAACCAATTATCTTTTATTACGACTCAGATAGAACAGTGGACAATTAGTTTCGAATTGAAACTTAGGGCTCCTTTTACAAAGGCGCGCTAGTGGTTGTAGCAAGCGCTAAAATGACGCACACGCTGGCCGCTACCGCCTCCTTTTGAGCAGGCCCTAGATTTCCAGCTAGCGCGTGCTAATCCGGTGCGTGTGATAAAACCACTAGTGCGGCTTTGTAAAAGGAGCCCTAAATCTATTAAAATCTTCGGAGTCGCACTAGGTCACTATCTAACATTGATGGAGCGTTTCAACCTAGTGATTAAAAAAATGCTTTTTTGCATTATGGAAATTAAAAACTATAAAAAAATACTTTGAACCTTTATCCTTTAGATTACTAGTGCAGGCGTTAATTTTATCTACACTTCCCCCTCCCCATTCGCGGTTCCTACACTCGCGGTTTCATATAATCGTGATTTTTTTCTGGGGAGGGGGAAAATAAAAAAAACAGTCTTGATGTAAAAAAAAATCCATCTTTTTTTCCTCCCTGCCGCCTTCCCGGCCTTACCTGGTGGTCTAGAGGGCTTTCGGGGCAGGAGCGATCTTCCTACGCTCCTGCCCCGTGCAGATCGGCATGAGGAAATGGCTGCTGGGAGTTCCCATAGTCTCTCGAGACTACGTCGGGAACTCCCTACAGCCATTTCCTGATGGCGATCTGCACGGGGCAGGAGCGTAGGAAGATCGCTCCTGCCCCGAAAGCCCTCTAGACCACCAGATAAGGCCGGGAAGGCGGCAGGGAGGTGGGGGTGGGTCAGAGCTGGATAATCGTGTTTTTTCGGCATTCGCGGTCCGGCTCTGTCCGTATCACCCGCGAATGACGAGGGAGAAGTGTACTTTGGATTATTGTAATATCATATATTTAGGAGCCCCCAAGAAAATACTAAGAAAATTGAGGATAATTCAGAACCCGGCTGTCAGATTGGTTTTTGGTTTAAAAAAGAATGATCACATTAGCCCATACTATCATCTACTTTCAGGGGTGTCCAACCTTTTGGCTTCCCTGGGCCGCATTGGCTGAAAAAAATGTTTCTGGGGCCGCGCAAACGCTGCAGCAAGACAGAGGAGGGAGCCGGCAAGACGGTAAACACCCGGGGGCAGCAGAGGAAAACACTGCATCGCCCTCGACCGAGGCCGCACAAAATACTTCACGGGACCGCAGGTAGGACACCCCTGGTTCTACTTCATTGGCTGCCGTTAGAGGCAAGAATATTATTTAAATTTCCTTGTATCTGCTTTAAGTTGATCATGGGATTGTCTCCAGTTTACCTTTTCCCACATTTTATGTTGTATAGACCAACAAAGGAAAGTTTGCATTTATTTGCTTTTCCAAAAATTAATGGTTGTAGATACAAGACTTTTTTAGATAAGACCCTAGCATTTCAAGCAGGTAAACAGCAGTCTTGGTTAGGCAATTGTATTCAACAAGCTATGTCATCTTATAGTTCTTTTTGGAAAATAATCAAGACAGCGCTAGTCAATAAATTTATTTCTTAACACGACTCCATATTACTGAAATTGTATTTTTTAAGTTTTCAATTTGTATTTTTAGTGAATGTTTGAATTTTTATGTTATTTCTGTATTTCGCTGACTGTCCAGCTCTTCTTAGTGTAAACCACCTAGAACTTTTGGTTATGGCAGTATAAAAGAATAAAGTTATTATTATTATTATTATTAATAAAACTGGATCAATGGAAGACTGTCACAGCTGACAAAGGGATTATCCCCAAAACTCATATCTTGCCACAGCCTATATTTTTTTTTTTGGTGGTGAGTTGACTATGCAGTTATTTTTCTTTTTACGTATTTGAGCTGGTGTATCCAGAATGGATATCGCCCAACATTTTTCAGGCCTCCCTCTCCACTCACTATCCGAATTTTGACAGTTGTTCACCTCCGGTTACTGGTGTGCCACTTAAAGGTCTTCAACTGTAAATTACTCTGTTTCTCTTACGCTTCCGTGGCTGGTATCATGATTGTTGCTTTTGTCCGGCTCTCACTGCATCTGGGTAGGTAGAACCAACATTTCAGCATGTTGGCTAAAGTGTCAGTTCTACCTACCCAGGCGTGGCGAGACCTGGACAACAGCAACAATTATAAATTACTCCCTCTGATACTATATGTATTTGTTTTGTTTTCTTCCTTCCTAGGAAGGTGTGTTCATGAGCAGCTCAGGGTAGGTAAAACCTAACAGCAACATTCTTGGTGTTGACGCTGCTGGAATGCAATGGAAGCTCTGCCCTCCAGGAAATCTGGTTTGCATCATCATGTGCAACCTGTCGGGGTACATTTCTGGAGACAAATGATTCTAGGGTGTGAGATGGGCAGATTCCATTCAATGCATGCATTTTGCATTAGACTAGATCACCAGTTGCTAAAGGTCTGTCAGTCTGTCCAACCATACTCGCACACAAACACATACGTAGGGATTCTGAAAAGGAGGGAGAAAGGTAGAATATGGCTACTAGAGACCCAGAACTTGTATTCTACCCAACAGTGCTGACCTGGCTGGGGCTGATGGTCTCATATTGTGCTGGATTTGTTGAAAAGGGGAGAGAAATCCATCCGGAAAGGGAAGGCCATCGATCTGTCATGCAACAAATGTGCACTTTCCAACTTGTTTGTAAACAAAGGACTCTTGATCTAGAACACTATTGATGAAAAGTGACGTAGCGCTGAGGTTGGTTTTTGACCCAGCTCAGTTAGGGTTAAAATCTTTGTCTCCCAAGCCCACCCCACACCTTCTGGTACTTTCTAAGAAGTAAATGGTGCTTTCTTAGATATTTTGGCCAGTCCAGCAGTGTAGGCCAAAACACCAAACTCTAATACCATCTCTTGGTTTACTCCTATTGACTTTACTGTAAAACTCTCATATTATCTTTAAAAATCTTTCTAAAAGCATTTTGTAACCAGCTGTGTGTGGTCTGCCGCACCAATGTTGCTTGGTTTGGTTCGGCATTAAGGGCATTTGAAAATTGTAGTTTTACTGCTCACTGCTTGATGGTTTTCCCTAAAGCAGTTTATCAAATATAATCACAATATCAGTTCAAGCTTATTCTGACATGTAACCCACTGAAGGTGGTATGACAAATGCATGAACAGAGCGGCTGTTTCTGTTGTGCAATCAATCAGGTGTGGTAACGCTTCAGACTAGATTTGGACCGTGGTAGAAACAAGGCATTCTCATGACGAAAGTGGGTGTTTGATGCAGTTTGGAAATGTGTCTCTGGGACTAAGGGACAAAGCTGTAATACCCTAGTGCAATCAACATTTGAAACAGAGGTGATAAAGGGAGCCGATCGATATTAGTATCTGGTATTTCCCCCATCTCTCCCCCCCCTTCCTCAGCAGAAGCTCAGCACCTCAGAGGTGGCAAACATCTGTGTCTCGGTGCGGTAGATACCGATGGGCAAGTCGCCGGAGGTAGAGCAAAGCTTCTGGTAAAGACGGCCATAGGAGCGGATCCAAAGGTCTTCCTCTGTCACTTTGAGCTGTGGGGACAAAAAGCAGAGAGTTAGGTTGGGTAATGCTCCATAGGCCGCCTATTTCCCTCCCCGACCCTATTTCCATCTTCATGGCCTTAAGTATTCTGCTTTCTGGAGTCAGTGGGGTCCAAAGCATTGCTGAATGGAAGGGGATTAGATTCAGTGATCGTAGACATGAGAGAATGACATGGGGACAAATTTGTCCACCGGCGGTGCCCACAGGAACTCAATTTCCTCGTCCCGTCCCCATGAGTTTTGTCGCTGTCCCATTCCTGTAAGCTCTGCCTTAACCGCACAAGCCTCGGACACTTAGGATTTTAGTGTTTGAGGCTTGTGCAGATGAGGACGAAGCTTGCAGGAATGGGGCAGGGACAGGAAAAAAACTCGCCGGGATGGGGAAAAATTTGTCACCATGCCATTCTCTAGTAGACATTTCTGCCAGCCAAAATATTTAACTGTGTTCCAATATTTGCACAGAGCACCTACAAAGCAGCATCTTTTTACAATTCCTCCTTGAAGGTTATTAATACAAAGCGTAATTAAATATTTTCAGTGACAGCCCCTCGGCAATGGAATTATTTACCTATTCATCTTTGAGAAGAAACAGTATTAGAAGGAATCCAAAGTTCACTAAAAAGCTTCCTTTTCACTGATGCTTTCGGGAATTAATTTAGCACTAAACAACAAATATTTACTGTTCCTTTATAACTACAAAGCAGTGACTTTCAAGAGTACGCATTTCTAACTACCAGCGACCCCATCCCTTTTTTAGGACCAAATCTGGCAACCCTACCTAAGAGCTGACAAGGAGTAGCAGTGAGGTTTGAACCCTGGCTTCACTGAACCCACTGCCCTAATCATTAGGTTACTCATAAAGTCAAGTTATCCAGTTCCAGGCTGGAGGTTTTTGGGACCATCCTGGATTTCTGACCTCCCCATCCTGGTGTGTTATGGGACCTGCTGCATAGATTTCAAAGGACAGGATCAGGCACTACAAATCTCACACTGCTTTGGGATGCAAGTTCAAAAGCAGGGCTGGCTAAAAACCTGGATCTGGTTATCTTAGCATCTCTGACACTGCTATGATCTCATCTCGGAAGCAAATCACATGAAAGAGAAAACCATGAAAAAGAGGGAGGTAGACTGAGGGGGTCAAAGGAGAGAGGCATGAAAATGGATGGGGACAACAGCAGATGTTGGCCGGTTCTTTGCTACTTACTGCGCAGAGGAACCCTGAGCCTGGCATGGAGTCCAGACCAAGCAGGAGGCGAGAAATGGAAATCATGTAATCCTTCACGAAGGACTGTGGAAGAGAAGGAGACACAGTGATATGAGGAAGCTACAGTTCTTCTTCATAGTAGCCCCTGGGATTCTGCCCTAGGACTCCCCAGTAGGTGTATGCCTTCTTCAACCCTTCATTCAAGCCTGGCCTGTGCTGTTTGTCTGTCACTTTGTCTCCGCTGTGTGATATGATTTGGCTAACTTAATAAATCACCCATCACAAAACATTAAGTGGATTACCCTCAATGCCATCCTGCAGGGAAGTGAGGAATGGGTACCCCAGCCATGTAAGGGAGTTCCAATCTGCCTTCAAAGACATAATCGGACCCCCTTATCTTTCTAAAATCACTCTTTGTATCAAGAAAGACCCCAAATGTCTGTTCCAGTCAATAGACTTATGAGAAACTAATAGAAGCAGAGAGGGCTGGGCCAGAGGTAAGCGAAAGGGAAGGGTGGCCATCTTGCCTGAGAAGATCCAATGGCAGACCTGAAACATGGCTAGATTAGGGATGTGAGGAATGGAGTTTTTTGGGGGGAGGAGGTGTTTTTTTTAGTGTTAACATGACAAAGTTTATTAGAAAGGAAGGTGTAGAGTCAGAATAATTCAAGGACAGGAAGAATGACTTCAGAATATTTGGTGTCCTCACAGGGGAAAATGTTGATTACATTTGTGAAAGATTTTCTTAACACAGAGAGAGGAGGTGAACTGCTCTTTGTATCCTCACCTTCCTCATCCCACTGCTTCTGATTTACTGAGCCCCCACGAAGCAAGGACCATTCGGATTCTGAACCATGAAGAAAAAAAGGCTCAATTTTAGAAGGAAGACAGCTTTAAAATACAGACCCAAAGCATCCATGCCACCAAAATCCCCTCCCTCCCAGCCATCTGCTGTGCTGAGATTTAGAGTAGAATCAGCACTCCTTACCCTCTCCACTGTCTATTAAGCTGTCATATTGTATATTGTATTAATATTGTAAGTGCATGGTGTCCAGAAAAGACAAGACAATCCTGGAGAAGGACCTCGATCGGCTGGCAGAGTTACACGTGAGAATGGAGTGGATACCGCTCTGTTCACAGAAGAAACGTTATGAACAACTTAAAAAACTGAAGGTGGACAAAGCCATGGGACTGAACGGGATTCATCCCAGGATATTGAGAGAGCTCAGAGAAGTTCTGGCAGGTCCTCTTAAAGATTTGCTCAATAAATCCTTGGAGACGGGAGAGGTTCCGTGGGACTGGAGAAGAGCGGATGTGGTCCCTCTTCAAAACAGTGGTTGCAGAAATGAAGTGGGAAACTGTAGGCCATTAAGCTTCACTTCAGTTAATGGAAAAATAATGGAAGTGGGGCTGAAGGAAAGGATAGTGAATTTCCTAAAATCTAATGAGTTGTAAGATCTGAGACAACATGGTTTTACTAAAGGTAAATCGTGCCTAACGAATCTGATTGAATTATTTGCTGAAATCTAAGTAAATTCCATCTAGCACATGTCCTTGATCTGATTCTCTGGTCACTCAGTCAGAGCCTTTGACACAGTTCCTCATAGGATGCTCTTGAATACACTTGACCTGCTGAAGTTAGGACCAAAACTGGTGAACTGGATTAGAAACTGGTTGACGGACAGACGCTAGAGGGTGATGGTTAATGGAATTCTCTTGGAGGAAGGAAAGGTGAGTAGTGGAGTGCCTCAAAGATTGGTGCTGGGGCCAGTTCTGTTCAATATATGTTTGTGAGCGACATTGCCAAAGGGTTAGAAGGAAAGGTTTGCCTTTTTGCGGATGAAACCAAGATTTGTAACAGAGTGGAAAACATGAAAAAGGATCTGCAATCTAACATCTAGCAACTAAAATTCAGTGTAAAGAATTGCAGGGTGAACGCTCTCTCACAGCAGAGAAGACATAAGCCTCAGATCGTGGAGTGCCGGCAACACTGACTCTGGCTCTACCACACACATATCACAGGCATAAAAAACCTTCAGTGCTCCTTATAACATATTGTCACAAAAATTTGTGTTTATTTTTTAAATAAAAAAAACATAGCCCCATTCAAGATTATCACTACTCAACAATCTCCCGGATTCTATAAACTCATGCAGCCAATTAAATGCCTAGCGTGTAAATTTGCATCCAGAAGTCAAGGAATGAGGGCAGTGATGCATGCAACTTAATTTAAATAATTGTCTGTTAATTGACATTAATAGTCAACTAATTGGCACCCAAGGGATTTATTAAAAGCCTTTATGAAGAGATTTACCCAAGGCGAGGTATACCGGGTACAGTTTTTCCTAAAAGCACTCTCGCCCTAAGTGGGCTGATTGGATTCTGGGAACCATTTGATGGCCCATCTGGTAGCTGGTAAACCTGGGTAAGAAACTTCCTATGGTTGGGCAACCTGATGAGACGCTGGTAGAGAGAATTAAGGTACTATGATTCCAGAGACACAGTGGAAAGTGAATTTGAGATGCCTTCTCTCACAACGTATCATCCCCAGATGTTGGAGTAGGTGCCAAGATTACAAGGGAGAGGTGCAAATAATTCAGAAGGCTCGGGCAGACTGTTAGCCAATCATGGGGCATCTTTCAAACTACTCAGTGACATCACAGTGCGCTCTCTGACCTCACTCAGATTACATCTGAACTGCCCTTTTCCCAGAAAGAAAGACAGACAAAGACAGAATTCTAAGTGTTGGGAACCAGAGGGCCACATGACTATCCATGACAGGAATTTGAATGAAACAGATGAACACTGTGAAAGTCCTTCGAGGACAGGGCACCTACCTGGTAGAGAAGGGTATCCAGCATGCTGACGCTAAACACTCGGCCTGCAGCAAAGGGCAGCCGGAACATGAAGAGCAGGTTGGAATCCTTGTCCCGTTCTTTCTATGAGCGGCAGAAAGCAGAAACGTCAGGTGACAACCCCAGACATCCTCAGAGCTCCCATTGGTGGGGGCAAAAATAAAGATGGACTTCAGGAATGCATAAGAGACATGGGATGGAATCGAAACAACTTTAAATGATGGGCAGGTGTGAAGTGGTAAGGCAGTGCCAGGCAGGCAGATCAGGTTCAAATGTATTTATATCATATTCATGGCGTAAGCCTTTAGTGCGAGTGCTGTGTGTATTAGTTTGGGAGGGGGAAGAGTGAGGTTGAAATTGTTGGTTTAACCAGCTCTTTGTAATGGCAGTGTTCAGTCATGATGGACAGACTAGATGGGCCATACTGGTCTTTATCTGTCATTATTTACTATGTTAGTATGTATAACCCTGAAATCCAGTTCCCCATCAGGGAATCAGCATGCTGGAGAATGACACGGGGACAAAGTGTGTCCCCCGTCCCCACCCTGACCACAGGCTCCATCTCCGTCCCAGTTCCGTGAGCTTTGTCCTCATCTCATCCTTTTTAAAGACGCATTTAACCTTTAAATCTCAAATAATGCAGAAAACATCTCTGAAAACAAAAAGGTTAAAAAAAAAAATTTTATACATAGGAAAATTAATTTTACTACCTTCCCTTATGTTCTTTCCATTTAAGGTTTTTTCGTTAATCCAGCTTAACACCAATTCTGTAACTTTACCCCTTTTTTCCTCCTGTATCCAAGTTTGTCCGTCTCGCCCATTTTAAATAGTATGTTAATTTCATGACTTAATTTTATATTTTGGTTGTAACTCGCTTAGTAAATTATGGATAAGCGATTTATCAAATACAAATAAACTTGAAACTTGATCTCTGCAGACTCTGCCCTCATTTCTACAAGCCTTGAACACTTATGATTTTATATTTTAACCGTTTTATTAGAGTATAAAAATGGGCAATATTCTATACTGCTGTTTATAAATCATAAACAGAGCCTTCCATTTTGATCTGCTTTTGGTACAACCTTCCCAAAGATTCAGTTGTTTTTACATCATCTGGGAAGGTAACTGGATCGTCTTTCAGACACGGGTGTAGAAGAGAGCCTAAACTGTGTAGTGGACGAACAGGAAAATGAGTGACCATTACATGTTGGAAATGTTCCTTGGTGCCAGCAACGATTGATGAATCTGTTGCAATAAACAGTAATGCATTACAAAGCAGAAGACGGTCTTTCTCCAAATTAAACATGGTTTGTAGTGCCAGGCGTAGTGGTAGAATTCTCGTGACCTTTCATGCACACTCGCGCTCACACCCTCTCCTCACAAGTCTCTCTCACCTCACCATGACCAGTTAAACCCAGAAATCTTTGATCAGGCTGCATTCGGAGCCTCAGTGTCAGGATTTTAAATTTTAGCACCATTCCCTTCAGGGTTCTGTCTCCCATCGTACCTTTTCCAGCTTGGACAAGGCAAGTGAATATCGGTCCTTGGCCTTAAACTGCATGAAGCGCATGTTGGCTGGATGTGTGAGCTCTGTAATGATATTCAGCCCTGGAAAGAGCCTGCAGCAAGGAGATGAGAGAGCAAACTGAGACTGTCACAGAGAGAGAAAGTGAAAGAAGGAAGGAGAGGAAGAAAGGGAAAGACGAAGGGAGAGAGAGAGGGAGAGAAGGAGGGATAGGGAGAAAGGGAAAGATGAAGGGAGAGAAGGAGGGAGAGGGAGAAAGGGAAAGAGGGAGAGAAGGAGGGAGAGGGAGAAAGGGAAAGATGAAGGGAGAGAGAGAGGGAAAGAGGGAGAGAAGGAGGGAGAGGGAGAAAGGGAAAGACGAAGGGAGAGAGAGAGGGAGAGAAGGAGGGAGAGGGAGAAAGGGAAAGACAAAGGGAGAGAGAGAGGGAAAGAGGGAGAGAAGGAGGGATAGGGAGAAAGGGAAAGATGAAGGGAGAGAAGGAGGGAGAGGGAGAAAGGGAAAGAGGGAGAGAAGGAGGGAGAGGGAGAAAGGGAAAGAGGGAGAGAAGTAGGGAGAGGGAGAAAGGGAAAGATGAAGGGAGAGAGAGAGGGAAAGAGGGAGAGAAGGAGGGAGAGGGAGAAAGGGAAAGACGAAGGGAGAGAGAGAGGGAAGGAGAGAGAGGGAGAAAGGGAAAGATGAAGGGAGAGAGAGAGAAGGAAAGAGGGAGAGAAGGAGGGAGAGGGAGATAGGGAAAGACAAAGGGAGAGAGAGAGGGAAAGAGGGAGAGAAGGAGGGAGAGGGAGAAAGGGAAAGAGGGAGAGAAGGAGGGAGAGGGAAAAAGGGAGAGAGAGAGGACAGCAGATATACACTGTCACCTAGTGCCCTCTCACTTGCCCACTGTTTCTCAACTGTACCTGAAGAGAGTTTGAACGTTCACGATGGTTTTTGCGTCCGCCATGTAATCTTCTTCCGCGATCATAGAACTCTCCTTATCTACGACCACCATGTTAGCAGCAAAAGAAACTCCACAGCAGAGAAGATCATCGAGGCTGTGACATTGAGGAAGGAAAGGAGAGAGAAAGAGTCAAAACTGGGAATTTTTGATCATTCGCCCTTTACAAATCCAAACTTGTTGTGAGTTACATATTCAGGTGCACAAGTCATTTCCCTGCCCAAACTACCTTACAAGAAGTCAATTTCAGGAATCTTTCTTCCTAAAAATCTACTAAACAGTCCTTGTGTTAAGCATTAATGTATGCATAATGCAGGAAAAAGGCTTAGCATAAAGTGTTTTGAGGCAATTGTGTGTGATTTGGTGGTGGGGGAATTTTGGAGGATGGAGCGTACCAAGGATGGGGAATGTGTGGGGAAGCATTATCCAGCTAGTGCGTTCATATTAGCACGTGCTGTCTGGCTAATGCAGAGTTAACGCTGGAACACTTATAGGACGCAATAAAAGTTCCCGCGTTACCTTTTTACTAGTACCCACGTGCAAACGTGAACATTAGCGCGTGACTGGAAAAGATGTATTGAAAAAGCCTGTGATCGTGCGGTGCTGAATCTGGCCTTAGCGTGCAGGAAAGCCCCGTTTAGTAAAAGGGCTGCTGACACAGGCGTAGAACTTTTTAACCCTTACGGGATCCGCCCTTAATGCAGAGACCAGCTAAGCAGTACAGCTTGGCTATGGAAATGAGCTTTCTTGGGGTTCTAATCCCCAGCTCTGTCACTGACTCTGCGTGTGACTTGAGGTCCTCACGTTATCCCCCTGAGCATCACTGACACTAATACTGTGTGACCTTGCTGCACATCACCATGTCCTGTGCCCACCTAGCTCTGTCTTTTTAAACCTGTCTCTCTTAGAGCTGTGGAACTTCCTGGGCAGGGGGTTATGGTCACTCACTTGTCGATGGAGCCCACCATGTAGTACACCAGAGGGAACCAGCAGATGGCTTCCAGGAAGTGAGTGTCTGGCCTGGAAGAAAAGCAGCGTCTTTAAAAAAGTGTTAATGCACGAAGCCAAGCCGCTGTAACTATTATACCCTCTCGAGCCCTGACGTTCTAAACTTACCGTTAAAATCCTGTGGGTCGTTGTAGTGACGGTAAAAGTTCTGATTTCAAAAAAGACGAGAAACGCTGGAAAAACTTTGCATGCAAATGAACTCTGCGGAGGCCCGCAGACAGTCCATCCGATCAGTCGTTGGCGAGAGCGATCGACACAGAATAGTCCACGGAAATAGTCCACAGAATAGTCCACGGAAAGAGGCATAAATGTGCACCATGCGCCGGGAAATGTTACATCACAGGCACGCATGAGCGTCCGTTGTAGGTGTGCCGTATTGAAGGGCGCACGTCATAAGCGTCCGTCTATGCCATAAGCAGAAGGGAGGGGCGGAGAACTTCCAGACAACCATGCAAATGCTTTTCCCTAAACTGCTCCTGCGGGACGATCTGCTGTAATTTTTTTATGAACTTCCACCTCTCATGCAATCAACAGCCCCAGACCTGCTGGTGTACACTTTTGACACACGTGCCTGAGACACGCTTTTAACGCACTACAGACTTGCTGGTAATATTGGAGCATTGAAGGTCAGTGCTTCATTATGTGCATCGCCAGATAATATCTGGACATTGCCCGGACTGCTCATTTTAATATTAATGACCTCATTGTACTACCTTTACAGACATAGTATTATCGGAAGATGCTACGATGCACGGAAAAGACGGCATAGAGCAGTGGGCCATGCCGCCAGGTACTATTTCGAAGCCCTCAGTATTATAAAGAATGATTCTTTATGGAAAACTTGTGCCTTAAGTGTCCGGCGGTTGCATCCAGCGGTCGCTGTAACCTCACACAAGCGCTTTCCTGCGACTGTACGCGATTGTGAGGTGGCGTGGAGAGGACAGTCACGTACAGATGCAGGAAAGCGCTTGTGTGAGGTTGCAGCAGTGAGGCGGGCAATGTTTCAGAACGAAAGGCAACCACTTGCAGTGCAGCTTGTGCGTGTGACCGGTGCTGGAGGAGGTGAGAGCTGAAGGCGCTTGGGGACGTGACCGCCGGACACTCGAGGTACAAGTTTTCCATAAAGAATCATCCTATATAATACTGTGGGCCTCAAAATAGTTGGTCCAAAATCTTGTCTCTTGCAGTTGATACTTAGATAGCTTTTCACTTTCTGCATGTTGCACTGCTTTCAGCAATTGCTTCTGATAATTTCAGATAATCCACATTTGGGATTTGAAGGTAGTTACCTCATGCAAAGTTGTAATTTCTGTAATAAGACATTCAATATTTTTTCTGCAGCCCTCCAAGTACCTACAAATTCAAAATGTGGCCCTGCAAAAGGTTTGAGTTTGAGACCGCTGGCATAGAGCCATTATGTACATCGAAAGCTGAAATACTTTGACGCTATATCGGTTAGAACTAGTTTAGCGTCAATCATTAAAAACACGGTAAGTTTAGAACATCGGAGGGGCCTTAGTACCCTGTAAAAAAAAATCACACCCCATCAACGTCCTGTGAAAATCACACCATCTGCAGCCTCCTACATCCCCTTAACACTCTAAAAAATCACACATCTTGCAGCCCCGACATCTTGCAGCACCCTGAAAATGTTGTGTTCCCCTGTACTCATAATAATTCCAGCTCCCCTGCATCTCTCTTGGTATCCTCTGAGTCCTTTTACCTTCTGAGTACTGGGCTGCTGACATCACTGGTGATGGGATACGGGGCAACAAGTTGTGGGTATATGGGGGGGGGGGGAGGATTTCTCCCATTCTTACATGTTTTCCAGGAGTAGAATAATGGGGTTCAACTCCTTCTTGGGCCGGTAATACGCCCGCAGCGGGACAATGAAGTTGTAGAGGCCGTTCCCAGCTCTTTCCGCAGACACAATGATAATTTTGTTCTTGAAGTGATAGGCACGAGCATCCTCGAACGGGTAGTGGTGGCAGCCCTGTGGTGAGGGGGAAAGGAGAGAGTACTGAGGGAATATATTCACACCACTTGCACACCCCTTACATTGTGACAGGGTGTTCTCAGCTCCAGCCTGAACCGCCCCCCCCCATTCACTTACACTGTGACCTTCAGCAAATTCTTAATCTCCCCATGTGACCTTCACCTTAATTTTTCTGGATACAAAAGGCGCACAATAAACTCTATGAGGAAGGAATTTTGCAATCATGTGAATTTCCTTGTGCTTTACTCTGTACCCAGGTATTAGAGGAGACAGTCAAGTGTGCTTAGCCCACATCATATCAGCATTTCTGTACTGTGAAGATTTTGGACCATTAAGTGAGGGTTTTCCTGCAGTGCAAAAACTTCCTCTCAGCTCTTCTTCCGATGAGTTTCTATACATTTGGAGAGTAAAGGACAGGTCTTTCTCCTGGCCTTACTCCCAGGGGTACTCAAGGTCCTGCCTAGAGAATGACACAGGGACAATTTTTTCCCCCATCCACGCGGGAACTCAATTTCTCCACCCCGATCCCATGATTTTTGTTCCTGTCCCTGCCCCATTCCTGCAAACTCCATCCTCATCTGCACAAGCATCAAACACTTTGAAATCATAAGTTTTGGAGACTTGTGTGCTTAAGGCAGAGCTTGCAGGAATGGGACAGCGACAGTGACAAAACGTGTGGGTGCGGGACGGGGGAAAAATTGTCCCCGTGTCATTCTCTAGATCCTGCTTGCCTCCCGCCCATGGATAGAATGAACTACACCCCGATGCTGAGGTAACCTGTAAAGGCTCTGGATGATGAGTGGAAAATATCAGATCTTTCACGGTCCCGCCTCTTCCCTCTCTCCTACCACTTCCTGCCAATAATTTTCTTAATGTCGGTGGGGTTTTGGGGGAGGGAGGATGCAACAGGCACTTTAGCCTTTGGGAAGAAACTCTTATTTCTATGGTGAAGACAGGAGTCACATAGGGTTAGGGGCAAAGACTGGACTGATATCCAATGTAAGGGTCAGGAGGCAATATCCAAGGACACTTGGGGGCCAGAGCAGAGGTTTTACCTTGTCAAGCCTCAGGCAACAAAAGGGGATCTTCTCCTGCATGAGGTGGCAGAGGGTCGGTGAGCTCCCAATATAGGGGGTATTGGTGGGATACCCTTTCACCCAGCTGAAAAGGAAATGAGAATGTGATTATACTAGTGCCTCACCCAAGACCCTTCAAGGCTTTCCCATCCTATTCTGGACAGGTCAATGAGAAACCGTCCAAGCAGGAACAAGAGACCCTGCCATGGAGGGATTGATACCCTTTGCTGCTTGGGTGCTTATAACGGAACACAGGACATGGCAAGTAGGGACAGCTGTACAAATTCATAGAACTGCATTGAACCCGAGTTAGGAGCTAAATCCTTATGTACTGGGTCTGACCTCACGGAGGTAATCCAGGTCGGTGTCAGGTCAAAAGCGCGCCGGGACAAAGGCGCGGGCAAACAATTGAGCGCAGCGCGGAGGCGCGCGCCGCACAAAATTACTGTTTTTACGGCTCCGACGGGGAGGGCGTGGGGGGGAACCCCCCACTTTACTTAATAGAGATTGCGCTGCGTTGTGGGGGTGTGGGGGGTTGTAACCCCCCACATTTTACTAAAAACTTCACTTTTTCCCTGTTTTTAGGGAAAAAGTGAAGTTTACAGTAAAATGTGGAGGGTTACAACCCCCCAAACCCCCCACAACGCCGGCACGATCTCTATTAAGTAAACTGGGGGGGCTCCCCAACAAAACCCCCCGTCGGAAACCCTAAAAACTGTAATTTTCTTCGGCGCGCACCTTTGTCTTTCGCCGAGTTGTCTATGAACCATCCAGGTCAGAAGTACCTGGCCAAAACCCAAAGAGTATCAAGATTCCATGCAGAATCCGGAATCCCAAAGAGTAGCAACATTCCATGCTACCGATCCAGGGCAAGCAGTGGCTTCCTCCATGTCTTTCCTTAATTTGCCTTTTTCACCATATTTCCGTAATTGACTCACAAGTGAGTTCCACATTTTAAAGTTCAATATTTTTATTGAGTATATAAAGTACAGTACAATAAAAATAAGTACATAAAAATAAGAACATAAGAACATAAAAATAAGAACATAGCTAAGAACAAAATCAATAAACAATCTGCATACAACTAAAACAGGTATCACAATACTGTAAATGTAAGAACATCTGAAATGTGAAGAACATAGGTATGATCTGACTTGAAAATAGAGCAATTACAAGGGCTCACGATAAGATGTTAAAAGAGCCCATCTCCTATCATGCAGATGTAAATAACCACGTTTTTCGGCAAAACATCGTTCATATCTCATGATTAGACATACATTGTGCCACCATAAATTATAAGTAAGGTTATCAGCATTTTTCCAATCTAATATAATAAAACGGTAAGCCGCGCATGCGCACTCTAGAGCTGCGCTCACTGCATCATAAGAACATAAGAAGTTGCCACCACTGGGTCAGACCATTGGTCCATCGCGCCCAGCGGTCCGCTCTCGCGGCGGTCCGTCAGGTCTATGACCTGTAATGTGGTTCCTGTCCATTTCTGTAACCTACCTCTTGTTTTATCTGTAACCCTCAATCCCCTTATCTTTTAGGAACTTATCTAAACCTTCCTTGAACCCCTGCAATGTGCTCTGGGCTATCACAACCTCCGGAAGCGCGTTCCATGTGTCCACCCCCCTCTGGGTAAAAAAGAACCTCCTAGCATTTGTTCTAAACCTGTCCCCTCTCAATTTCTACGAGTGACCCCTTGTGTTAGTGGTTCCCCTCAGTCTGAAAAATCTGTCCCTGTCCACTTTCTCTATGCCCCTCAGGATTTTGAAGGTTTCTATCATGTCTCCTCTAAGTCTCCGTTTTTCCTAAGTTAAAATGGTGAAGCATCAAAAGCGCGGAGAACAGTGGGACGCTGACATTTGCCACTTTGAAGCCTTCCCTTTTGCTCTCTACACTTAGAAGCCCTCGCGCACCCATTGAAAACTCCCGAACAGCGAAAAGAACAGGAGTTTTCCGTGTACTGTGGGAACCCCCCAACGGGAGCACGAGCAGTTCTAAGTGTAGTTGGGGGGTTCCCCCCCACCCCCCTCACAGCATAAAACAGAAGGCCACAAAGCAGCGGAAGCGGTGGTGCTTTTGTCCTCCGTGCAAATGTCGGCGTGCCGCTATCCTCCATGCTTTTGACTGTGTACCGTAAAAAAACAGCTGTCGGTTTACGGGTAGCATCGCACAAGCAGATGGAGCCACCGAATATTCAGCACATAGATAAGTGCAGAAGTGATCCACTTCTCTGTAACTTACAAGTGCCCCTTATTCCTCCCTGAATGCTTTTCCTGCTCTCATGTTCTGGGTTTTTGTTAAAGTTCCCCCCCCCCTTTCTTAGTCCTGAGACTTGATATGACTTTCCCATACTTCAGATTCTATTATCTTGTTCTATGGCTCAGTGCGGTGTCAGCATGAGTCAGACACATGAAATTTGTTATTTCATGACACATTCTCACTCAAGCTATGGTCACCATCTCCCTCTAGATATGGCCTTAGGACACACCCAGACAGTTTGCGGTTCAGGATATAGAAATATAGAAACAGAGAAACTGACACAGATAAAGATCACATGACCTATAGGAAGATGAAGGAATTATAGAGATTAGTAGTCAATGTGGATGGGAAACTGGATAGCCCGTAGGGGCTTTATCTCTGTTGTTATGTTTCTATGTACAGAGGATCTCTTGGGGAGAGGAAGAGAAGGTAGAGATTAGTAGTTGGTGTGGATCGGTTGTAGGGTCTTTCTCTGTGTCATTTTCTATGTACAGGGATCTCTGAGGGAGAGGAAAGGATAGTAGAGATTAGTAGTTCGTGTGAATGGGAGATTGGATAGGCCGTAGGGTCTTTATCTGTGTTTCTATCTACAGAGGATTTCTGAGGGAGAGGAAGGGATAGTAGAGATTAGTAGTTGGTGTGGATGGACAGACTGGATAGGTCGTAGGGTTAGTTTCTATGTTTCTACTGGATGACCTTATGGCATTGTATAGGTTCTGCCTTTTCTTTGACACCTTCCACTTCAGCTCAGGACCTTCCTCCCATCAGCTTCAAACTATGACCTTTTTCCTTCTCTATGGAGAAGAAATGCTTTATGTCCTTCCAGCTAGACTAGTATTTACAGTTCTTTTTTCTTCTAAGGTGTGTCTGACCTTGAGGTGCAAAGTAAAATTTTGCATTAGAAATACCTTTCACCCTGGAAAACAGAACTCTGCATTGAATGACGACAAAGGAGCGTCATTGTTTTGGGGGCAAGACATTTCATTGTCTCCTCCGGGTGTCGTACCTCCACTGTTTCCAGCGTTAACTCGGGTTGGAATAGGCAGTTCCCCGGTGGTGTGTATCGCAGAAGAGGAAACTCCAGGCATTGGATCTAGACCCGATGAATCGAACACTGAAGGAACCACATTGGATCTTTCTAGTCCCACAGTGTAGGGCTGCCAGATATCCTCTTTGAAAAAGAAGACGCCTGGCCCCGCCACATTCCATCCCCAATCTCGCCCCGTTCTTCCTCCAGCCCAGCCCCCACACGAACCTCCCTGAGCTTGAGAGCCACATTTGGAAGCCCTCGCACATGTGTGGATGTTGACTCAATGATGTCACATGCATGCGTGCATCATGGTGATGGCGTGCATGTGCAAAAGCTTCCAGATATGGCCTCCGAGCTCAGGACTTCCAAAACCCAGACAAACTGCCAGGTTTTGGAAATCCCTCCTGGCATCTGGACAATCCTCAAAAAAGAGGACATAAGAACATAAGCAATGCCTCCACTGGGTCAAACCCGAGGTCCATCGTGCCTAGCAGCCCGCTCACACGGCGGCCCAACAGGTCCAGGACCTGCGCAGTAATCCTCTATCTATACCCCTCTATCCCCTTTTCCAGCAGGAAATTGTCCAATCCTTTCTTGAACCCCAGTACCGTGCTCTGCCCTATTACGCTCTCTGGAAGCGCATTGGCTAAGGCTCTTAACATTTGCATCTCCTCTTCCTATAGGCTAAGGCTCTTTGCACCTGCATTGTGATGTCATAGAGCTTTATGGTTATAGAAACCTAGAAACATGATGGCAGATAAAGGCCAAATGGTCCATCTGTAGCATCCACTGTTGCCTCCACTCCCTATTGGCTAAGGCTCTTAACATTTGCATCTCCTTTTCCTATAGGCTAAGGCTCTTTGCACCTGCATTGTGATGTCATAGAGCTTTGTGGTTATAGAAACCTAGAAACATGATGGCAGATAAAGGCCAAATGGTCCATTCGCAGCATCCACTATCTCCTCCTCTCCCATAAGAACATAAGCAATGCCTCCGCTGGGTCAGACCTGAGGTCCATCGTGCCCAGCAGTCCGCTCACGCGGCGACCCAACAGGTCCAGGACCTATGCAGTAATCCTCTATCTATACCCCTCTATCCCTTTTTCCAGCAGGACCTCAGGTCTGACCCAGTGGACCCAGGTTTTCCCGGACGTCTGGTAACCCTACCAAGGTGGTGGCCCTGGAAGGCTCAATGGGACGGTAAAAAATCTGCCCAGAAAATATCTTTAATTGTGCGTAAAGTCGACCTTTTTCTCAGACACTGGAGACTTTAAAACAAGATTATTCTTCAGATATTGATCAGACAAAGAAGAATTTTAAAGAACTTTTAGGGAAATGTGGCATCTATGCTTCATGATAACGTGGTTTTGCACCAGAAAGTAGAAAAAAATTGAGAAATTTAATAGAAGACTCAATCTTTGGGCTCTGAATTTTCCCAGACCTGTGGGAATACCCCCTTTGGATCTTCTCAAAAAAGATCTTATTGAAGTATTTCAATTTTCCTCTACAGCTATTCTGCCTTTAAATAAGATATACAGTATATCAGTTTCTTCTAAATTTATGGAGGACCCCCAGGCGGAAGAGGTCCAGGTCCAGGAGAGGGATGACATTTTACCGGATTTATCAACTATTTTGGAGGATTCATTATCAGAAGTAACTGTTCATGCACTGCTATTGCTTTCTTTTCTTTTGGCAACAAAATAGACCATGAGAATTTCAAAAGTATAATCTCATTATTGCATTAATGATTTACCCAGATGTGATTAAAACTACAGAAGATAGAAGAAAAAAGTTTTTGGTACTGAGGGAAGAAACTCGGGCTTTAGGTTTTAGAGGCATCATACTTGTTTTCTCTTTCTAAAAATACTAGGTCTAGGGGACATGCGATAAAGCTGCTAAGTAGTAGATTTTAAACAAACCGAAGAAAATATTTCTTCACACAGTGTGTAATTAAACTTCTGGAACTTATTGACGGAGAATGTGATGAAATTAGTTAGCTTAGCTGTGTTTTTAAAAAGTTTGGATAACTTCTTAAAAGAGAAATCCATAGGCTTGGGAATATCATAGTAACATAGTAGATGATGGCAGATAACGACCCGAATGGTCCATCCAGCCTGCCCAACCTGATTCAATTTAAATTTTTACATTTTTTCTTCTTAGCTATTTCTGGGCAAGAATCCAAAGCTCTACCCAGTACTGTGCTTGGGTTCCTACTGCCGAAATCTCCGTTAAAACCTACTCCAGCCCATCTACACCCTCCCAGCCATTGAAGCCCTCCCCAGCCCATCCTCCACCAAATGGCCATATACAGACACAGACCGGGCAAGTCTGCCCAGTACTGGCCTTAGTTCAATTTTTAATATTATTTTCTGATTCTAGATCGTCTGTGTTCATCCCACGCTTCTTTGAATGATAGATAAAGGCCAAATGGCCCATCTAGTGTGCCCATTTGCAGTTATCATTATCTCTTTCTCTCTCTAAGAGATCCCACGCCTTCTTGAATTCAGACACAGTCTCTGTCTCCACCACTTCTATCGGGAGACTGTTCCACGCATCTAAGTATTACCTTAGATTACTCCTGAGCCTATCACCTCTTAACTTCATCCTATGACCTCTCATTCCAGAGCTTCCTTTCAAATGAGAAAGACTCAACTCCAGCATTTACCTCATGTAGGTATTTAAATATCTCTCAAGCAAAAAAATAGTAGTAACAAAAAAAATCAAAATAATTACCAATTAATGTGGATCTTAGGGGTATAGCCTATATGCCTAAGATCCACATTAATTCGATCTTAGGGGTATAGCCCACTGCTGGTGAGTAACATTTTGGTAATTATTTTGATTTAAATGTCTCTATCATCTCTCTCCTCTATTGCCTTTCCTCTAAAGTATAAATATTGAGATCTTTAAGTCTGTCCCATACACCTTATCACGAAGACCACACACCATTTTAGTAGCCTTCCTCTGGACCGACTCCATCCTTTTTATATCTTTTTGAAGGTTCGGCCTCCAGAATTGTATACAATATTCTAAATGAGGTCTTACCAAAGTTTTATAAAGGGGCATCAATACCTCCTTTTTCCTACTGGCCATACCTCTCCCTATGCAACCCAGCATCCTTCTAGCTTTCGCCATCACCTTTTCAACCTGTTTGGCCACCTTAAGATCACATACAATCCCACCCAAGTCCCACTCTTCGGTCTTGCACATAGGTTCTTCACCCCCTAAACTGTACCGTTCCCTCGGGTTTTTGCAGCCCAAATGCATGACCTTGGCGATAGGTAGATAAATGTCAGTTTAATGCCTTTTCCTTCATTATTTTTCCTCTTTATAGTGGTCTAAGGGAAGAGTAAACATTTTCTTTTTTTTCTTATTTCTCAATTAGAGATTTTTCTTGACTAATTATGCTCTCTTGTTTTTCTTGAACAGGTTTGTACGCTTTTATATACATTTTCAAAATATAAATAATGAATTTTTTTTTTTTTTAAAGAAATACCTTTCACACAGCTGAGGACAATGTAACGCCCCCCCCCCCTCCTTGGGAACCTGCTCAGATGTAGCATGCAGTATACGTGTTTCAGATGGCAATCAAAAGTTCCCAAGCTGATCGTTTTACCTTCCATGTCTTGGCACAAAGCGCTTTATTTGATTACCATGGAAGCTATCACATCCCCTGCCCAGTGCCAAAGGAAAGTTGCTCATAATCTTTCAAAAGCAAACATGTTTCAAGATAAAGCCTCAGATGTGTTCCTGTCCAGCCCAGCACAAAATCACCTTTAATCTTATTTGCTCTTGTAATGTGTTGGGTACGAGATGAACAAAAGACTAGCTATATTGGGACAGACCAAAGGTCCATTTAGCCCAGTATCCTGTTTCCACAGTGGCCAATCCTGGTCACAACTATCTGGCAGAAACCCGTGCATAATCTCCAAAGAGTAGAAGATTCCATGCAGAATCCCAAAAGAGTGGCAAGATTCCAGAACCCCAAATAGTAGCAACTTTCCATGCAGAATCTCCAAAGAGTGGCAAGATTCCATTTAGAATCCACAGAGTAGCATGATTCTGGAACCCCAAATAGTAGCAACATTCCATGCATAATACCCAAAGAGTGGCAAGATTCCAGAACCCCAAATAAGAACATAAGAATAGCCTTACTGGGTCAGACCAATGGCCCATCAAGCCCAGTAGCTCGTTCTCACAGTGGCCAATTCAGATCACTAGTACCTGGCCAAAACCCAAGGTGTAGCAACATTCTATGCTACCAATATAGGGCAACCCTTCCTAATGTTCTTCCCCCTATCTTTAGAGTATTGTAGTTCTCACCTTTCTACCTTTTGTTCCTGTTTGTTCAAGTTTTAAACGTCTTTGAATGTATCAGCTACCCTAAAAGATACCTTGTAATTTTGAGTTTATTTTAGTCAATACTGTGTATGTTTTATGATTACTGTACACCGCTTAGAAGCCGGATTAGGCGGTATAAGAAATTTGAAATAAACTTGAAACTTTAAAATAAACTAGAAAATCCCTTTTTTAATAATTCCTAGCATCTTGTTAGCTATTTTGGCCACCACCGCACACTGGGCGGAAGGTTTCATTGTATTGTCTACGACACCCAGATCATTTTCTTGGGCGCTAATCCCCAAAGTGGACCCTAACATCTGGCAACTATGATTTGGATTATTCTTCCCAATGTGCATCACTTTGCATTTGTCCACATTAAATTTCATCTGCCACTTGGATGCTCAGTCTTCCAATTTCCTAAGGTCTGCCTGCAATTTTTCATTATCTGCATGCATTTTAACAACTCTGAACAGCAACATTCCATGCAGAATCTCCAAAGAGTAGCAAGATTCCATGCTACCGATCCCAGGGCAAGCAGTGGCTTTTCCCATGTCTGTCTCAATAGCAGATTATGAACTTTTCCTCCAGGAACTTGTCCAAACCTTTTAAAACCCATCTACATTAACCGGCGGCATGCCACCAGCCACCAACTCTGGGACCCTCTGAGCATGATTGGTTCATGCACAAAGTGAGCAAGCACAAGGAGAAGCCCCAGTGTCAGCACTAGCACAAGAAGGAAGCCAGTGGCTGGGACCCCAAATTTCTTTAGTTGACGGGACTGTGGCATCCTGCCAGCCACTTAAGGGAGTGCTCCAGGATTGCAGGCGGGCTTGAGCCCAAGGTGAGGGGACCCAGATCCTGAGGACCCTATGACAATCCCACTGGTGTAAATGGAAGCTATCGTACACTTGGGTGAAGCATGGTAGGAAAGTAGGAGGAGCCTTAGTTACATGTGAAACCTAGAGAAGGCGGTGAATACCATCAGCTGCATTAGAACAAAGGCATCTCGGAAAATCAAAGGAGAATTTCACCTGAGAAGACATGCATAGACATTGAGGGCTAGAGTCTCAAAACTTTGCGTCAAAAAACAGTGGGCTGCTGTGGCAGCCGTTAGAGCGATTTGAAAAAGGCGAGCCGTTCAAAAAGAAAACTGCGCATGCAAATGAGGTCGGCGGAGAATAGCCAAGGTTCGCTAAATTTACACGAGATGAGTCGCTGGTGACAGCGATCGGCACATGCGCAGAATGCACCATGAAAGAAGCGTAAACGTGCGCATGTGCTGGGAAAAGCAACGCCGTGAGTGGTGTGTCAATCATAGGCTTGCCAGAGCCACTGGATGAAGGGAAGGGAGGGGAGATGCAATGTCCACTGTCAACAAGAACGCATAAGACATGCCTTGTCTCCCTCCAAAACTGCTATAATTCACGTAAATCTTGTAATTTGTTTTTAATGTCAAATTTTATCATGAACCACAGCCAGAAACACATAAGACACGGCTATAATAGATCTGCTTAAGAAGCATGCTTCTGTCCACCCCCACTCAAAAAAAAAAAAAAAAAAAGATGATAATTTTTTTTAGTTCAAAGATTTTATTGATTTTAATATATAGCAAGAACAGGAATTGTTAACAGGGCATGATTTATGTGAATCGTCTCGTTTTGTTTTTCATAGATCACAGTCAAAACACATGCCAAAGATGTGCATTTCACGGCGCCAGCACACCCCAGAGCAGTCGCTGATTTTTGGTCGCCAATGCCGCGCTTGAAGAATCACTTGGCGATGACGATGAAGAATCGACCGGAGCGCTCGTTTAAATATCGATGAGCCCATTTGCATGGCAGAATCAGAGACTGATAGGAAGCTCGGCAAAGGCCACAGTAAGCCGTTTTGATAGTCCACCGCTAAAATGCATGCACGTTAAACCGGCTAGAACTGGTTTAGCGACCGCATTGAAGGCCACCTTAAGTTTTGAGAATCTGGCCCTGAATTGCAGACAGCAGAGTCTCTAATACTAAAACCTTAGGTGTTAACTGAAACTGCCAGGTTAGCGAATCGAATGCAGCCTTCTCCATCGATAACAAGAAACCGTGGACAAGCTGGGAGGCTACTTTGAAGGATGTTAACAGTTAAACAGTTTGTACTTACATAGAAACATGATGGCAGATAAAGGCCAAATGGCCCATCCGCAGCATCCACTATCTCCTCCTCTCCCTATTGGCTAAGGCTCTTAACATTTACATCTCCTCTTCCTATAGGCTAAGGCTCTTTACACCTGCATTGTGAGGTCAGAGAGCAAATGGCCCATCCGCAGCATCCACTATCTCCTCCTCTCCCTATTGGCTAAGGCTCTTAACATTTACATCTCCTCTTCCTATTGGCTAAGGCTCTTTACACCTGCATTGTGAGGTCATAGAGCAAATGGCCCATCCGCAGCATCCACTATCTCCTCCTCTCCCTATTGGCTAAGGCTCTTAATATTTGCATCTCCTCTTCCTATAGGCTAAGGCTCTTTACACCTGCATTGTGAGGTCATAGAGCTTTATGGTTATAGAAACATGATGGTAGATAAAGGCCAAATGTCCCATCCACAGTAACCATTATCTCTTTCTCTCTGATCCCACGTGCCTATCCCAGGCCCTTTTGAATTCTGAAACAGTCTCTGTCTCCCCCACCTCTTCTGGGAGACTGTTCCATGCATCTACCAAACAGAAAATCTGGTAACCCTACATTTTATAGAATCGGGGTCTTTAGCGCTGATTTTCAATACTTGGCTCATAAATTAGGCTGCTAAATCTTGGTGAAGGAACAGCAGGCATAGATTTATAAGCTGCTAAATTTAGGAGGATTTTCAGCTGATAACTTAGCTGCGGAAGCAATGCCTCCTGCGGCGAATGGGCTTAAGCCCATTCAATTCCTATGGGCTTCGGCACATTTGCCATGAGAAAATCTGCGGCTCAAATTTGGCTGAAAATTGGAGACATATTTAGGCAGATAACTTAGTAGTCAAAGGGCTCCTTTTACAAAGCCACAGTAGAGGTTTTAACCGCAGGCTGGCCAGGTAAATGCTCTGATGCTCAAAGGAATTCTATGAGCTTTGGTGCACTTACCTCACTGCCTGCGATAATAATCTCTCCCGTGGTTTTGTAAAAGCCGGAGTAACTTAGGTGCTCGTCTTTTTCAAGAGTATCAGCCCCATAAGCGCTCTTCCAAAGCTAGTCCTCCCTACCTCCCCACCCCCCATTCCAAGGTTTTCTTGGTGCTCTTACTCAGACGAGAGGCAAATTTCTTCGTCCTCCGACTGCTCATTGGCGTCGTCTTCCGACTGGTCACTGAGGAGGTCGAAAGTGTTTCCAGCGATGGATTCCACCACCTCCATCACAGGAGCAATGCTATGGCGCTGTTCTTTGGTAGGCTCGGCAGGGAGGCTCAGCGTCGCACCCTCTGCGCTCTCAGGGCTGCTGCCTGAGTCCTGCAGGTCCATAGCCACCGTGCCTGCCATAGCCAGAGAGAAAGATGAAAGGGAAAACTGAGATAGGCAGCGAAGAACCAGCGTTTATTCTCTCCTCCCCCTTTTTCCCCCTGAACACATTGACAGCCCTGGGAACCAAGCTGGCATCTGAAGATAGTACAACTATAAGCCTCCATCTCTCAGACAAGCCCCTTCTGGACACAATTTACATGACAGATGGCGGTGCTTCTCTGGGGTCTGACCAGCACAGGCACAGAACCATCTCTGAATAAAGCCTCACATCAGTCTAAAAAAAAAGCATCAGAGTCTGCAGGGTTCACTAAAAGAACAAGGTGGCATCAAGCCCAAATCTAACAGAGATATGATGAGGTTTTCTGCCTCTCAATATGGGTGTGTGTGGGGGGGGGGGGGGGGGGGGACAGTAAGATAAACATTCTACCTGGGAGAAATCAAATTATTAAAAAAGAAAAGTGATCCGACTTCTCCATTAACATCGAAAAGGATGCAGTTCAAAAAAAAGGTGTCCACAGCATTAAACAACAAATAGCTTAGGGGTCCTTTTACTAAGGTTTCAAGGTTTATTCAATATTTGATTAATCGCCTATCGTAACTACTAAGCGATTTACATTTACAGAAAATACATAATAAAAATTAACAATAATATAATAAAATATTAAAATCAATTTAAAACAAACCAGACAAATCTGGACAGGAAACATTGGGAAAGAGGGGGAAGAAATACAATTTATAATAGGAAAGAAGGGGTAAATAAGGGTAAATACACAGAATGGATGGGAAAACAAAATAAATATGTAGCTGACTGAAGTAAAAGGGAGTTGTACAGAGTAAATAGCAATTCAATTAAGGATTAAAAGCGTCTATAAAAAGAAAACTTTTAAGTTGGCTTTTAAATTTGTCGAGGTTTTTCTCCTCCCTTAAATAAAGTGGGAGAGAATTCCATGTTTGTGGTGCTGTAACTGAGAAAATATACTGTCTTCTGGTATTTATGATTTTGAGAGAGGGAACAACTAATAAAAGTTGCTGATTGGATCGTAAGGTTTTTGGAGAAGTGTATGGAATTAGAACTTTATAAATGAATGATGGAGTTTTGGATGATAAAGATTTAAAGGTATGCACTAAAATGGCTCTCGCTCCTTAGGAAAAGAGGGGGTTAATATGCCACTGAGCAGGCCAAACTGACCACCCCTGTGTCCGTCAAGACTAGACACCCTAAAACGCATGCGTGCAAAGATGAAGCCATCAAGCCCCGGCGCATGGCGCTTCCTCACCCATGCTGGCTATGATGCTGTGGACAGGCAGGCGTGTGAGCCCGTGGTACACAGACTTGGAGAGGCTGCTGTGCTGATACTGCTCCTGCTGCTTAAAAATGAAGGCCGAGTTCTCCTCCTTGGAAACATTAATGTAGAAGCAGGTATCCGAAGTGGCCAGAATGTGGCAGGGACCCGGGTTCAGGAGAATGTTGCTCTTGGCTTCCCGGCACACTCCGATCAGGCACACGCCGTATCTAGGGGGTGAAGACAGGGCAACGTTGCTGAGGTTACGACCCTAGGATGCATTATTAATCTCTGCAGCACTCGTTGCTGGAGCCTGTTGCACAGTAGCTTACTTTTTGTGGGCGTGGAAAGAGGCATAGGTGAAGCTCTTGCCCTCGTATTCTCCGAAGAACTTGCTCTCTCCTAGCTTGATGTGGTATACCTCGTTGGCAGAGTAGCGGCTGTATGATCGCTGCCACTGCTCAGGGGAGGACGTCCCGTCCCTAGAGCCGAGAGGAAGGGAAATGTTAGCATGCAGCACAAAGTAACTCTCCATGTCATAGAACTGGTATAATTGGGCATACTTAAATGGATACTGTACTTATTTGGCTGGAAGGGCCATGGCGTCCCCACCGGCGAAAGGTATGTTTGGTGCACGGGGGGGGGAAAAAGGAGAAGGGAGCAATGTGTTGCCCCACCCTCTCCCGGTGCCCCCCAAATTAGAGGGCTGTCTACGCCCCCGAGGTCATAGGAGCCCACTTTTCAAAATGACTGGGGGTGCTCAACTCAGCACACATTCCCAGACAGGGTCATGGGCACAAGTGGCCAGGCCATGTTTAGATATAGAGCCCTACAATAAATAAATAAATAAATATATAATGCCCTCATATTAAATTTAAAATCAATTATTTATTAAACACTATTTATTTAAAATTTCACAGTGTACATAATACACATGACATCATTACATTCCTAAAGTGGAAGCTGGGGTGCTCATTAAAGCAGGAAGAAAAAAGTTTTCAATGGATGCAATTCCCAAGCACCGAACCCTGAGCACTTTAGTTTTGAACTGGGACTTGGCTGCACTTAACAAGAAAAGTAATCCAGACCAAAGAAATTTCTGAGTGGACTGTGAAAACGGAACCGTTGTGAGCAATTCAAGGACTCAAAAAACTTCTTCTGCTAGTCTTACAGAAACAAGACTCTCTTCAACAGATTGAGGAGAAATCAAATGAAATTGATGGCAGGTCTGAGATAGCAGCCGTTTATAAGTATACACAGCATTTAATGAGCACTTTATGAATGGAATGATGTCATGTGTATTATGTATATTGTGAAATTTTAAATAGTGTTTGTAGTCGTTTTATCATTGTTGCGGAGCAGGGGAGATAGAGGATGTTGCAGTAATCAAGGAGACCTAGGACTAGGGACTGGACCATGAGCTGGAATTGTTTTCTGTCAAAGAATTTTCGAACTTGCCTTAGGTTTCTCATGGCCGCGAATGATTTCTGTATTGTTTGGTTGATTTGTGGGTTGCACGGTGCAGCATCTGTCTATCGTCATTCCCAGAAGTTGTAGAGCGGGTTGAATGGGGTATGTGATTGAGTTTATTACTAGGTTTGTTATGGTTGGGGTTTGATTTTTTTCGAGAAGTATGAATTTTGTTTTGTCTGAGTTCAGTTTTAGTTTGTGGTCTTTTATCCATGTTGCCACTGTTTCTAGAGTTCTGTGTAGTGTGTCTGTCATGGTGAGCGTTGGCTGATCAAAAGGAAGGAGAATGGTGATGTCGTCTGCATAGCTATAGGAGGTTAAGCCTATTATGTCTAGGCAGGTGCCGAGGGATGCAGTGTAGAGATTGAAGAGTGTTGGGGATAATGGCGATCCATGGGGTACACCACAGGGGCTGGACCATGGTTCTGATGCAGTTTACAATATAAAACAGATTTTGAAAGGAACTTCATTAAAACAGATAAAGCTGCACCCCAAAGAAACACCCCAGGAAGAACAGATAAAAGCAGAAAAGACACTTGAACCAAATCAAATGGAAAAATAAAATGCTCAAATAGAGAAAAGGTGTTTTATTTTGACTTGATTCATTGGAAATGTGCATCTCCCATGGTTTGCATTTCAGTTTCTCTGTCTCTAGTATACAGAAGTCTGACTTCTTGGGTTTTATAGTTCTTGCCTTCAGGGTAAGATAATCTTACCTTCAAGTAGAGCCCTAGAGACAATAAATGAAGATAAGCTTGCTCAGAGACATTGCAATCTTTTTAATAGAGCATAAAAGACTCATCCGATTAAGTACTGAGAAGAGGGCAATTTATATTAAAAAATGAAACATGTATGGCTTCCTATAGATAACATTTTTAAATGTTTGAAGCTGAACCTGTATTGTGAGACAAAGCAGTCTCTTGAAACCTTACATTTTGGCATATACGAGGGTCATTTCATAAATAATGCACACTTATAATTTACATGTTTTATTTTATTTTTTTCAAGTATTTATTTACAATCCTTCAATATAGTCTCCCTGCTTTGCAATGACCATGTCTCAACATTTAGGAAGCTTCATTATTCCATCCAAGACACCGTTTTTGTTCAGTTGCCAGAGATGCAAAATGATGTCCACACATAGGTTGTTTCAACTTTGGAAAAAGGTCAAAGTCTGGTGGATTCATGTCTGGACTATAGGGAGCATGTGATTTCAGCTGTATTCTCAGAGCTGAAATCACAGTCCAACGAGTGGAGAGCTCTATCTTCCCCACGACCAAAACAATTTTGACAAGCTCAATCAAAAGTCAAACAAATGATTTTTGCTTATGATCATGAAGGCATCATCATCACAGACCATGTGGAGGAAGTTTCACAGCAGTATATTATCGTGATTTATTGCAAACAATGCGCAGAAAAATGCACAAAACCCGTCCTCAGTTGTTCTTGGCTGGGCCACTCATTCTTCACAACAAAGCTCGCCCGCACATAGGGAATGTCGTCATTGAAAAACTACACAAATACGGCTGGGAGGTGTTACCTCATGCTCCCTACAGTCCAGACATGAGTCCACCAGACTTCGACCTTTTTCCAAAGTTTGAACAACCTATGCGTGGACATCATTTTGCATCTCTGGCAACTGAACAAAAACGGTGTCTTGGATGGAATAATGAAGCTTCCCAGACGTTGGGACTCGGTCATTGCAAAGCAGGGAGACAATATTGACGGAATAAAACATGTAAATTAAAAAAAAAAATAATAATAATAGTGTGCATTATTTATGAAATAAACCTCATATTATATATATGCTTTATTTTTCCCTAAATATTGTTCTCATTCAATTTTATATGTGCAAAGGGGGGAGTGAATGGGGGGATGATAAAGCTCTACAATTTTAAGGTCTATAATGTGATAGGATCTTTGTTAAGTCCTGTCTGGTGGGTTCCAAATATTTCATCATTTTAATATCACAGGTTTGGAAGTTTCCTTTTTAGAATTCTTCCCATAAAGTCATTCATGCAGTGCTCGGCTCTGGCAAAATGCTGCCCTACAGAGGTGTCACCCTGCTTAGCCGCTGTGGTCTTTGATGTGGGGCCCCCGGTCTTAAGCATTTGGCCTCTCTCTCCGACGTAGCTTCCATCTCCACATTTTTTACAGTGAATAATATACGTTACATTGCTGGAGCTGAGAATCTCTGTTTCAGGGACCAACTCCCAGAACCTAGCCCCCACCCATGGCGACGCCAAAGCCAGAAAGTTGACTGTTTCTGTGGAGCAGTTACTTTTGAAGTTGATTAAAGGATGATTAAAGGTTGAGAGTCTCTTCTCCTTCAGTCCAAATCATAAAAATGTTATCAATATACTGGTAGAATTTTGGGGGTTTAGTCTGATGGGGACAGAGATGCCAGGAAATGGTTTGTATACTGTGGTGCCATCCTGGTGCTCATAATTTGCAGATAGATAATATTATTTGAAAAGAAATAGTTGTGAGTTAGAATGCATGTCGTGAATTCTATAACAGTTTTGGGAGCGTACAAGTGGTCCAGGGTGGATGATTTTAGGAATTTATCACATGAAACTGTGCCATCTGCATGGGGAATGTTGCTATATAGTGATTCTACGTCCACTGTGACCAGAAGAGTAGCTGGTGGCAGCCGCTTGATATTTTCCAAAGAAATTTGCTGTGAAGGGCTGGAAAAGGCAGGAAGGAGCTGGTTGATGGAGACATGCTGAGAGTGGAGAGGAATAGGAAGGGGTGAGCGTCTGGGAATGAGAATGCTAGAAGAAACAAAAAGGAGCTGTAAGTGGGGGAAGGCTGGGTGATCGGGGAGAGGAATTTAGGGGGCTAGAAAGGAAAAGGGTTATTGGTGGGGAGAGAGAATGTTGCTGGAAAGAGCTGGAAGGCCTCAGACCAGTGGTTCTTCTAGCCCGATGGCCCATCTTCATAGTAGCCAATCCAGGTCACAAGTGCCTGGCAAAACCCCAAATCGTAGCAACATTCCAAGCTACCGATCCAGGACAAGCAGTGGCTCGCCCCATGTCTCATTTACACTGTCTGTTTCCTTTCCCTTCTGTCATGTGCATCACAGGAAGGGGTGTTCAGGGGCCAATTCCCAGAACCTAATGCTGGTATTAGAGCTGATTAATGTTAATCTGTGCAAAATGTTTAGAGGGCTCCAAAGATGACCCTAAGTCAAATGGAAATGTAGTTGAATGGATGTTAATGAAGTCATTTGCTCAGAAACCTACTGTCAGCGTGGAGCTGCTGATGGGGTGTTTGAAGAGAGGATTTTCCTTAATTTTCTGTGTTCTTTTTGTTTGACGGATTTAGTCAGGATTTTGAGATGTTTGTCTCTTGCAGAGATCTTGTGGGGCTTGGCTGTGTATCATAGTTTTTTTGTATGTGAAGGTGGAGGTTGTTGCATTTGTGGATTAGTTTCCTCTATAAGCAGTGGTTCCCAACCCTGTCCTGGAGGAACACCAGGCCAATTGGGTTTTCAGGCTAGCCCTAATGAATATGCATGAAGCAAATTTGCATGCCTATCACTTCCATCTTATGCAAATCTCTCTCATGCATATTCATTAGGGCTAGCCTGAAAACCCAATTGGCCTGGTGTTCCTCCAGGACAGGGTTGGGAATCACTGCTCTATATATCACTGTTTGTATATATCTCCAATAGCTGAATCAAGAAGTCTCATCCTTTTACGCTGTCTCTGTTTCTTCTCCCTTCTCTCCTGTGAATCCCAGGAAGGGGGAGATAAAATCCATCTCTCTAGCATCTGAAATCTCATCTATGCCCAGGGTTGTATCTAAATCCCCAGGACAGTCGGGGCTGCAGCAATCATTTTGATGGATCAGAGCTGGAGGATTCCTTTCCATGTCCCATGAAATTCTGCCATCACCAGCCCTTCCCTCCGAATGCATTCAACAGAAATCAGACATGAAATGAGAAGATCAGAAAGGCCACACCTTAATCATATCACCTAACTAGAGTTATAGTCTACTGAAATTGATTATAGAAAACTTTATTATTTATTAGAAAATGTCATTCAATACAAGAGAGCAATTTATAGGCTCTTGTATTTTAATATAGTCTTTAAATGAAAGTAATATGTAGGATTTGAATCCCTGATTACTTGCATATCAAATAGGGGCATTTATTCTCTGAGCCACCAGCAGCTCCAGAGAGTTGATCTTTCTCTACATAATCTTCTCTATTCTGTAGATATCTAAGCCAAGAAGAGTACAAGGAGAAATTCCGAAAAGGTCCTGGTGTGAAAGCCTTGCTGGCATAGAGGTTGGGTGCAGGGTTAATAACAGAAGAGGTGTGGGTTCAACTCCCACAGTCTCCACTTGAAGAGAAACAGGTAGGTTTAGTGAAATTTGGATCCATTTGTCATAGGAAAAAGCAGCATAACCCTGGCTTATCTGTAGTTATTGAGTTTTTACCAAATATACTCTGTACGCAGGTCTATCTAACCTCTAACCCCATCTACCCACACCACTTACCTGCTCTAGCCATCCTAGCGCTGGCTAAGCTAGACTAGAACCTACAACCTCCTATATTTGATCAAAGCACCTTAGCCTCCGAGCCACCAGTCAGCCAGATATGAAGAGCTTTTTTTTTTTTTTGTCCCTTTATCCTTTCCTTCTTGGCCTCAACTATAAAACTGGTGGGAGGGTGGGATTCAAACCCAGGACCTCTCCAGCACAAGGCTATTCACTTTCCTCTGAGCCACCAGTCAGGAAATGAAATACCAGCGGACATGATTTGGAGTTCCTTTCAAGATTTAGAATGGAAAAATTATAGCAAATTATATAACAAGTACTCTAAATCATACTGTGTTTTGGATTCATGTCCACCAGAAATTATGAAAGCAGCTCCAATAGACTTTAAACTATCTTTGCTGAATTATTTAACCGATAACTTAAAAAATGGAAAATTCCTCACTAATAATGGCCATATTATAATAACAAAGCAAGGAGAACTGCAGTAACTTGTACAATGATACAGGCAAACTTTATTAAAATAATTGCTGTTAAAATTAAACCACAGGACCCAACACGGTCCGTGTTTCGGTGCACGCCTTCTTCAGGGGTCCTAGGTTGGAAAGGAGTCAAATTGAACCGCAAAAAGCATGATGAAGCCTGTGTGAAGACAAACGTCAAAGAGCAGCTTGTACGTGGGCTAATAATGGTCATATTATAATAACCCTAATTCCAAAAAATCGTAAAGAATCATCAGCATTAGTAACCAACTATAGACCAGTAGCATCCATTCCATTTATTGTAAAAATCATGGAAGGTTTAGTACATACCCAATTGATCAGTTCTCTCTTTTGCATGAAACTCAATCTGGTTTTAGACCTTTGTTCAACACTGAGACAGTAATTGTGGCTATCTTGGATAATTTGCGTTTCTTGTTTAGTAAGGGCCTTAATGTCCTGGTCATGCAATTCGATATAAGCTCTGCCTTTGACTTAGTGGACTATGGGAAACTGTTACAATGCTTAGATGCAATTGGTATCAGAGAAGAAGTGTTGGACTGGTTTCGAGGTTTCCTTATGTCCCGCACCTATCAAGTACGTTTTAATTACTATCTCCCTGATACCTGAAGCAATCCATCTGGCATGCCGCAGGGGGTCACCATTATCCCCATTGCTTTTCAATGTTTACATGTCTTCATTAGGTGCACAATTGACCCAGCTGGGGATAAGTCTTTTTAGAACAAAGAATCTCTCTGTATAAAAATCTATGCAGGCACAGGTGAAACCAGAGAGAGGATCCCAGATATACCGGTGGGGATGTGCTATCCCCCTGCTCGGCATATTGGTGTAAGTTCTACTCTCCATTGCATATTCTGAACTGACAAGATAATATTTTTCTGATATGTCTTTGCTGCTGTATTTTGTAAGTTTTTATACCAACAATAAAACATATTGTCTGTTTTGGAAAATACAATGCCGTCTCATGGAGGTTGTGGCGGAGACTACTGTACTGGGATTCAAGCGCAAGTTGGATGCACACCTTCTTGCATATCATATTGAGGGATACGGTAAAGTCGGGTCTCCAAAAAGGAGTACCTAAATGGGCCGCCGCGTGTGCGGAGCACCGGACTGGATGGACCTCGGTCTGATCCGGTGAAGGCGTTTCTTATGTTCTTATGGTCATTCCAATGAGTTAAATTAGGCGGCTTTACTTCACTGGCAATACCAGCAACGGGTCTGATCCGGTGAAGGCGTTTCTTATGTTCTTATGGTCATTCCAATGAGTTAAATTAGGCGGCTTTACTTCACTGGCAATACCAGCAACCCTCCCGTCACAAGTTCAGAGCTTGGTTGTAAACTTTTACTCTGAGTCTGATGTAGAACAGATTTATTTTGCGTAATTATGCTTTTGATGACATTTATGATTATTTTTAGTTTGCAGAGTTGCAGGTTATGGCATGGTTTCAGTATTTGGCTTTGTTTGTAGTGTTATTTAATACAAGAACATAAGAGCTGCCGTAGTGGGACAGATACCTGTTTCCACCAACCCAGGACCCAAGTACCTAAGGAGTAAAATTAATTTTATGCTGCTTTTCATAGGGAATACAAAATAGGAGGGGTTAGGAAGAAGGTTTACCAAAGTGTGTGTATTGTGGGGAAGGGGGATCCTTGCAACCAGTCTAAGTGAGTTTCTAGAAAAAGAAACCCCTAAACATGTCAAGTAAACTGAGCAATAGGTCCGTGTGTGCATTGTCTTGGGCTCAAGCTCCGTGAGGCTCCAGTACTTGGAATATAAAGTGGGGTATCTCAGCCCTGCAAGTGCCACTGCGTACAAAAGGTTAGGGTATCGGTAACACACGACTGTCATTAAAAATAAACATTTTCAGAAGATGCCGCACTGGAAATCGGCACTCAAAGGTCTGGGCTCGGCCATGCGCTACTTACTGCCCCCGTGAGGTGTGGATCAGTAGTGTGATCAGGGTCGAGGTGGCAGGACAGACACAGTTGAGCGCTAACATGGCGTACTTAAACTCTTCTTCACAGACCACATGATCTGAAAGGGAAGGAAGGTTACACAGCTGTGAGCATTAGACGTAGACAGCATGAAAAGATAGCTCTTGCCTTGTCTGGAGATTAACTGGTCTGTGTCCAGCCTGGTCCAGACTGCCCCTCAAGATTAACTGGTAGTGTCCATCCAGGTCTAGGCTGTCCCTCAAGATTAACTGGTCTGTGTCCAGCCTGGTCTAGACTGCCCTTCAAGATTAACTGGTCGTGTCCATCCAGGTCTAGGCTATCCCTCAAGATTAACTGATCTGTGTCCAGTTTAGTCTAGACTGCAGCTACTGGGTCTGGAATTTAACTGGTCTTGCCCGGAGTTTGAGCCCAGCTCAGAACAACTGTGAGTAGCGAGGGTGGTTATTGCGGGAGGGTGGAAGGAGCAGACTTACCCGCAAATTTGATGTGAAACTTGTTCTCCGGTTTCAGAATCTGAACATATAGGGGGCAATTGGGAGCAAAGTCCTTCACCGCCCAGGCTCTCAGAATGGTTTGGTGATCCTGAGGAGTGAACAAAGTTCACAGCAATCATGTCCTATCCAACAGCTGCACCGACAACACGCGCTTCCAAACAGCTGGAGAAACCGTATCATTTTTAACATCTGGACCTACGACACATTTCCTAACAGCTGGAGAAAGGGCATACTTCCTCCACATCTGGGCCAATGACACATACTTCTTGTCTAACATCTGGACTCTATAATACCAGCTGCGCACTGATGGGTGCAAGTTTGATGTATGCTTGTTTTACACTTTAAGATCTTATGTGTGTACAAGAGGAATTTTCTGTTTTAAAGTTTTCTACTTTTGGTCCAGAGTGGGTTTTTACAATTTTTATTTGGTATAACCTGGCCTCCTGGGACATATCTGCTGTACCTGGATATAACTCCCCTTGAGCTACAACTTGAGCCCATTAGGGCTGGCTAAGATGTAGCTCAAGGGGAGTTATATCCAGATACAGCAGATATGTCCCAGGAGGCCAGGATAAGATGGGTTATTAGAGCATGCGGGCCCCTGCCAGGCTACCAACCAAACATACATGATCACATCAGGGGGAGAGGACAGCGCGGGGCCAGAGGAGGCAAACACCACCGTACACTTACAGCAGCGATCCGATCCACTTCAAAGCGGTTACTCAGGATGAAACAGGCTTCTGCGTCATCCATTCTTCAACCGTCCGACAGAAGAGAGCATGGAAGGAGGTAGGGAAGACCAATTAAGAAAAAAAAAATCATTACACAAGATAAAGAAGGGAGTGGAGTGGCAGGTCAGGCATTTGTGGGGCCAGGCTGTGCTCCCAGCCCACTTCTTGCACCTGTGAACGAGAAATTTACCTAAAAAAAAAAATAAACATTTGTATTCATTAGGACGGGGCGAGGGAGAAGGTGAGAAAGGAAAGGCCTTTATCTGTCTCCCCCAGTAGGAACAGCTGCAAAATTGAGATGCCCAACAGGGGGAAGATTTTGTACCCAGATGTTAACTGGAATAAGCGAAAGAACAGTAACAAGAACTCACTTTGCCCTCATGAGATCCTGATCTTTCAGCGCTGACCCTTGGAGATAGATTACCCTTTGGGACCAGAGCGGGATCTGTACAACTCGGCGCACCTGCAGATCCATCTCGGCTGGGCAGAGGATGACGACATAGTAATCCTGCAAGATAAGGACAGAGGCTAATTAAAGAATCCCACTGCTACCGCAGTCAGCAAATTCTGCATTTCTTCCAGCTATCCAAAGAAGAAATGAAACCAGGGGTGGGATGGAATGGGGAAGGAGGGGAGTTTGATGTGCCCTGATTCTTCCTCCCACCTCTTACCATCTAAACTAACCTAAAATTTAATTTTATAGACCGGCAGCTCGACTCGGTTAATAGCAATGTAATGCATAATACATAAACTTGACAAGGAAAGAGTAGTTAGTTTCCAAAGTGTTTAGCAAACAAGAAGGTTTTCAGAGCTTTTGGGAATAAAACAAAAAGAAACCTAAACTTCTTAGTGTAAGCAGTAAAGCATTCCAGAATTCGGTTAATTTAAACGCAAAAGAATGACTAAATCTCCTGAAGGTTCTGTTTTTACCACTAAGAGAGGGAAAGGTAAGTTTTAATTTTTGAGAACTTGCCGAATAAGATCTTAAATGCAATACAAATGCACCTGAATTGAATTCTGAGATACACTGGGAGCCAATGTAATTCCTTGAGCGGAGAGGTTACGTGGTCGAATTTACTCTTACTGAAAATAAGCTTAGCCGCAGTATTCTGTATTAGTTGAAATCTCTGCAGACTAACCTTTGAAAGACCCAAATACATTGCGTTACAATAATCCAACCGTGATAAAATGATTGATTGAACCAATACTGAGAAATGTTGCTGATGGAAGAGTGCTCTCACTCTTCTCAGAACACAGAGGCTGAAAAAACACTTCTTTTTTTTTTTTCAAATCTTTACTCATTTTGTATCATATAACAAGTGTAACAATAAATAACAGTTAAAATTGAATACAACACTTGTAACTTTATCATAATCAGCATTAAAACATTATAATTTTAACCCAATCCCTCCCAACCCAACCATAATCTATGCATTCACAAAACTCCTATATAATATTCTTTATTATTGGTCTAAATATTAATAAAATTATAAAATCCCTCCCCCATCCCTTCCTTTTTAATTTTAACAAGCGAACCTAGTTGTTCCTTGAATGTAAGTGATGAATCGATGACAATACCCAATATTAGTGAGGAAAACTGAATTTTCAAAGATTCTCCTGAGTCTTAAGATCACAGCAGAAGAGAGAGAGTAACTTTGGGTCAAGCCACAAAAGCTTAGTCTTGGCAGCATTTAATTTCATCTGGACCATCGTCACCCAGGACCGAAGTTTGGCAATGCAGTGGTTAATATTGGGTATCAGATCATCGAGCTGCGGGTCAACCTCAAGTAATATAAAAATATCATCAGCGTATGTTAATAAAGTTTCGCGGGAATTGAAAGCATAATATTTCAATGAGCTCATGTAAATGTTAAATAAAATTGGAGACAACGGAGAGCCCTGGGGTACACCAAAAAAGGGCTCTCCACGATTTTGAGTTGGAGCCTTCCCTATTGACCAAATAAGAACGAGAGGAAAGAAATTTATGAAACCAGTCTAAGACAGTTTGGTCAAGGCCGATTTCTGAAAGCAGGTAATGCAGGATATTATGATTAACTCTGAACACACAAGCTCATTGTATGACAGGAAGCACATTCCAGCCCACATGCTTTTAAAATTTATAGCTCAAAGATATTTATGAATCTAACGAAGACTGGGGACAGGGGCCAGAGTTCCATGAAGGTGTCATACTGACACACTGAAGTATGAATACAGCACAGACAGCTGAAGAGAAAATCATCAGAGCCCCGTGCAGATATCACACCAGTACAACTAAAGCTTAAATACAGCACGGTCGGTTGAACAGTAGATTTTTATAAGAGCTCTGTGCAGGCTTTACACTGATACATATTATAAAGCATGAATGCAGCACGGACAGCTGCAGAGAAGAACCTCAGAGCTCCAACCCTGAATTTTTGAAACTCAAGGGGGCAGGGGACATTTCTTTTGTTGTTTTGCTCTCCAAAATCACAGGAAGTAAAATGTCCTAGAACACAAAGAGAGGAGACCCAGGAATAAGACTAAATTTGGTATATATACCACTCCGTTCCGGCAGTCAGTGTGAGCGGTATAGTAAGTTTAAAATAAACTATAATGAACAGAGTTCTTGACAGCGGCAGCTGTTTGAGTGGTTCCCACCTGCCACCCGAGAGATTTTCTCTCTCTCTCTGCCACTAAAGAGCAGATGTCTGGCTCCAGCTTACAATTAGGCAGCAGCATGAGCGTCATACCACCTCCAGGGCTGGCACTCAGGACTCAGATTGTTTATTTAAAACAAAATGAAACAGCCCTGGGCAAACTTCACTCATCCTTCCTGCACAGGTACTCCCGCATCTTTGGCTGTTTGCCAATTCCCCCCTCCCCCCACCTTTTGACTTAGATCTTCCAGTACAAATCTCTTGTGATTTCCTCCTTTGCCAAATTCAGGTTAGATATTTCCCACAGTTAGGGTTGCCAATTGGCTCCAGATTCACCCAAGACTGATCCAGTCCAGTGCATACAGAGACTTCTGACTTACTTACTTCTGACTTACCTCCTACCAGATAATTTTAAAATTCACATGCTAAATCGTGATGGCAGAAGGTGGGGAGGATTAGCTGTGATTATTAAGGAAGGATTTGAATTTGAACTATTAGATACCAAAATGACCAATCAGTTAGAAATATTAGCCTGTAAAATTAGCAATAAGGAACTAGAAGAATCCCTTTCTTGCATATTATTTTATGTCCCACCAAAAAGCTGAACAAAAGCTAGACAGGACTTCTGCAAATTTGTTCTATATAATTCAATTACTCCTTCATATAACATCATTGCAGGAGACATAAACTTACACGTAGACGAAGAGAACAATCCAGAAGCGAAAGATTTTAAAAACTTTCTATCTTTGCTTAATTATAATCTTCCTTTAACCACACAAACACATGAAAAAGGCCATCATCTAAATGTGGTAGTTATGTCCACAAAGGAGATTCTAGAACCTTCCATCTCTATATCTGACGGTACTTGGTGTCATGATATCTGGTCTGATCACTTTACTTATTATTTCACTTTAATCTGAACTCGTTTAAAATCCAAAACACACCCAAGCATAAAAAAAAGAACATCTCACAAGGGGCCATATTAATCCAGAGGAATATTGGTCACAATATGAATTACGAGAGGATATAGAAGAAGGGGTTGACTTCTGGGATCACTGGATGAAAACAAGCGAATCCATTTTAGACGAAATCGTCTCTAAACAAAATAGCAAAAGCTGCTTAAATAAATATAATAAATGGTTTGACACTGAACTTCTAAAAATGAAACAAGCAGTAAGACAATTGGAAAGGATCTGGAAAAAAAAACAGGAAAATTGTCAGACTGGAACAACTGGAGATCCAACATAAAAATCTACAAACAATTGAGAAAAGAAAAATGTAAAGCTTTTTACTCATCCAAAATTGACTCATCCAACACTACCTCGAAAGGAATCAATACAAAAGAACTGTTCAACCTAGTTACAAATTTATTCGACACCACACGCTACACTCAATCCATGCATAACAGTAAGCTACCTTCAGCAAACAACCTAGCACAGCATTTTGATTCAAAAATTAAAAACCTAAAGAAATAACTGCTCGACAAATGATATACATGAACATCAAATAGTTAACGTACAAAGAAATGAAATACCAGTGGATATGATTTGGAAGTCCTTTCAAAATTTAGAATGGAATAATTATATCAAATTACACAAGTACACCAAATCATACTGCATCTTGGACTCCTGTCCCCCAGAAATTATGAAAGCAGCCCCATAAAGCTTTAAACTAGCTTTCTTGAATTTGACCGATAATCTAAAAAATGGAAATTTTCTTACTAATAATGGTCGCATCATAATAACCCCAATTCCAAAAAATCATAAAGAATCACTAACAGTCGCAACCAACTATAGACCAGTAGCATCCATTCCACTTTTTGTAAAAATTATGGAAGGATTGGTACACACCCAATTGATGGAATATCTTGATCAATTCTCTCTTTTACATGAAACTCAATCTGGTTTCAGACCTCTATTTAGCAGTGAGATAGTAATCGCGGTCGTCTTGGATAATTTACACTCCTTGTTCACTAGGGGCCTTAACGCACTGATTATGCAATTTGGCATGAGCTCTGCCTTTGACCTAGTGGACCATGGGAAACTGTTACAATGCTTAGACGCAATTGGTATCAGAGGCGAGGTGCTAGACTGGTTCCGAGGTTTCCTTACATCCCGCACTTATCAAGTACACTTTAACCACAATCTATCTGAAACCTGGAGTAATCCATCCGGCGTTCCGCAGGGGTCTCCACTGTCCCCACTGCTTTTCAATGTTTACATGTCATCACTAGGGGGTAAATTCTCTATAGTACGCCTAAACTTAGGCGTGCTTTAGACGTCTGTAGTAATTGAATAATTACGGAGTTAAGGGTCTTAATGAGTGTTAATTGAGAGTTAGACATAGCTAGACGTCAGGTAGACATCCAAAAGAGATAGGCGTAGGATAGACGTCTGAAGAAAGCATAGTTGCGTCTATATATGTAGACGTGGACGTGCCGTGGGCGTGACATGGGCGTGGTGATGGGCAGGCACTACTTAGACGCTACTTAGGTGGCAGACCGCGTCTAAATATCGTCTATATTATAGGCGTAAGAAACGCTGGTCTAACGTGGATTTTGCTTCATTTCAATGCGGTTTCAACTTTCTTAATTCCGGCTCCCCTTTAGACGCGAGTTAGACGTCCTTGGTGCTTATGCAACAATAATTCCAATAGTGAGTTTGAATAGGTAATTTTCATCTTTTCTCTGTCCTAATAAATTTAATGACACCATATCAATATAACACATTATATTGCATGGATAACAAACTACATTTCTGCACAAACAATAATATAATTTACACAGTGCACCACCTTTTTGGCTTTCCTGTTTAAAAACAACCCCCTTTTTTCCTCAACAAACAGCACTGCAATCGGCTCTTTTTTGAAAGCAAAGAAAGAACAGGAAACACAGGAAACACATATCATTATTGCAAACATTACTTCATTTCTCAGCACTTAAAAAGAGAATAAACAGATACACACCTTAACATTCATCTTCCCTCATTGCAAAATGGATCTCTTCAGCTGCACAAAGCTGACCTCATTGTGACATCATCAAGCTGCACCTTCAAGGTAGTATGTCACAATTAAAAGATTCGCTGGGTGTAGAACTCACAATCTCTGGACGACTAGCACAGCATATTTACCCATAGAGCTACAGCAGTTTCTACTTAGGTCCATCTCACCACCCTTTCATATCATACTTGACTGAGCTGCCTATGTATCATCTCATTAGATATCATGTCACACTCAACACAAAGCAAGCATTTCTGGCTCACCAGGTTAATGCGCCTGGTCCAACCTCTCAAGGTCACCGGTTCAAATCCCACCATCAACATACCTCTTTTTCACAGCTTCCTATTAGCTCTCAAAGTGGTATGTATATATATATATATGGTGGACTTTGCTGTTTTTCATGGTTAGGGTTCGGGTTAGGATGTTATGCTGCAGGAGTGTGTGTTGGGGTGGGGGAGCGGGTCTAGGATGACAGAGAACAGGCTGCTGAGAATTGGTGCAGATCATTTTAAGGATCAACTCAAATAAGTTTAAGCAAAGGAATGCCTAAAGATTTGGAAGGTTTTCTGGTAGAAAACAAATATCAAATATGTATTAAGGAATTGCAGCACAAATGACGCCGATCGTTAAGCGCAAAGAACACCGCTTTTCTGCATATGACGCCTAAACGGAACAGATTACTTACAGTTATACATCCATTAGTACAGTGCTTAGAATGAAGATTAGTGTGTGAGCATGGTCTGGGTTTCACATTAGAAAAATGTGATCAAAACAGCACCTTTGGACTCCACTTCACATGTATTCAACCATACTTGGGAATATGGGTTTGGGGGTCAGTGAAAGCAGCGCTTTTAACCATTGAGCTACCACTCTTTTGTCTCAGCCTACTGTGAGATGATAGTTAAGCTGCTTTTACCTTAGCAGTTTACTAAGATATGATATGACAGGGGAGCCAGAGACAGCGGAGCAAAAGGTGCTGTACCTCAGTGAGTAAAAGCGCAGTACTGCTCTTCCAGAGGTTGTGGGTTCAACTCCCAGCTTATCTTTTACTTTAACATATCTACCTTCCAGGTGCACCTTGATGATGTCACAATGAGGTCAGCATTGTGCTGCTGGCTACTTCCTCTTCCTATGAACTAGAAGCCACATTCAGGTCTGATCTGTGTTTTGATTCTGTTTCTAAGTTGGGCCAGTGTAAGTTATGGGATTTACCTTTGGTCTGAAGAATGAGCTGATTGTAGCAATGTTTTAAGACCAGGAGAGTGTTATTTAGAGCAAGATATCACTTCTAAACTATCCTCTCTCAAATAATGTCTCTGGGAAATCCAGAGAAAGCTCATTGGATGACTTAGGGTGCCTTTCCTGCCAGTCTTTGTGGAACTTAAACTAGGTTTATCAGAAGTCTATATGGTGTTCAAAGTCTGGTCCTTTCCACTTCTAATAGGAGGTGAGTATAACATTACTGTGCAACTGATAATATAAGTTCAACACCCACTCGGTACATTTCATTTTCTAGTTCTCCTTTTAAACATAACATATTTTTTTACTTTATATTAATGGTAAACTCTACAATTCTGATATCATAGAGGAAAAAGATACAACACAGCAGTGTTCTCTGTCTGCCATTCCCTACCTCACTGATATTCCTAGATCAACTCCCACTAAAACTAATATATTACAGAAAATATATCGTTTACAAAATGGTATACTGTGTTTTGATTATCCTTTTCATCATCCTATAGTTTGGGTTAATTATGTGAAAGCTTACAATGCTGAATGACTGATAATAAATCAGTCAAGAGTACTTCTTTATATATACTTATATTAAAAAACATCGTACAGACGTCTATCTGGCATCGTACAGACGTCTAAGCACGGCCATTTGGAGACGTCTGGATGACGTTTCAGAAAGCCGCGTCTATCCTGCGCTCAGCGTTTGTGCAAACGTCTACCAGACGCCTAAGTACCGTTGATTGACACTTGCGCTTTCTGGACATCTAAAACACGCCTAAGTTTAGACGTACTATAGAGAATTTACCCCTAGGTGCGCAATTGTCCCAACTGGGGATAAAATTATTCAGTTACGCAGATGACTTCACAATTATTATCCCATTCATGACCTTTCTCTCCGAAGTCACTCCTATGGCAACAGAAGTACTAAATGTGATGGAACAATGGATGACTGAATTTAGATTGAAACTGAACTCTGAAAAAACAAAATTCTTCGTAGCCTCGCCACACTCACTTGACACCAAAACATCACTGCACATCAACAAACTCAGTTACCCTATCCAATCTACTATGAAGGTACTGGGTGTAATACTAAACCAGGGCCTAACCATGAAAGACCAGGTGGACTCTTTGGTCAGAAAGGGTTTTTTTACTCTCTGGAAGCTTCGGTCCATTAGAGCATATTTTGATGCTTTATCATTCAGAATTCTGGTACAGTCCCTTATACTGAGCCAACTTGACTATTGTAATATAGCCTACCTGGCAATTTCCCAGAAGAACCTCCAACGATTGCAACTGGTGCAAAATGCGGCGATCAGGCTGATTTTGGGTCTGAAGAAGTTCGAGTATATAACCCCTTCCTACCAACTTCTGCATTGGCTGCCGATGGAGGCACGTGTGAAGTTTAAATTTGGATGTTTCTGCTTCAAGGTACTTTTCGGCCTAGCCCCCAGATTTATAACCAACCTTTTCTCTTTCTCAATCAATCGACTTAAGAGAAGCTCAAACTTGAATTTTGTTTCTCCACCGGTTAAAGGATGCAAATTTAAAAGACATCATCAACATCTCTTCTCTTATCATTATGGGGTAAAGACCTGAAACAATTACTCATGCTTGCGAATACTTATGGGGAATTTAAGAGACACCTAAAAACATATTTGTTCCTAAAGTACTTAGGCAGCTACACTGAACAATCTCTCCCCACAATAACTGATCGCTAAATCTTAACTCTTTTAGTACTACTCAATCTGTAACTTCTAATCATTGTAAACTGCATAGAACTTCACGGTCCTGTGGTATATAAACTGTTATTATTATTATTATCTTAGGGCAGGGGTAGGCAATTCCGGTCCTCGAGAGCTGGAGCCAGGTCAGGTTTTCAGGATCTCCACCATAAATATGCATGAGATAGATTTGCATCTCAAGGAGGCAGTGCATGCAAATCCATCTCATACATATTCATGGTGGAGATCCTGAAAACCTGACCTGGCTCCGGCTCTCGAGGACCGGAATTGCCTACCCATGTCTTAGGGAATCCAATTTGGACTTCAAAACTACATGTCCCAGCATACATTAGGGTAAAACCTGAATAAACCACATCAAAGAAACATAAAAAACATGATAGCAGAAAAATACCAAATAGCCCATCTGCAGCATCCACTATCATCTCCTGTTCCTATAGCCTAAGGCTCTTTACACCTGCATTGTGAGGTCATAGAGCAAAAGGGAAGTCACAGTGAAATTAATGACATAAGCTAAGAAGTCAAGAAGAAAGGGTGATCGATCCACAGCATGAGTAAAGTAAGGAAAAGGGTCAAGAACGAAAAGCCAAAGAAAAATAGTAGGACTTTAATTGCGCCTTAAAAGTCGCAAAAGATTTTTCGATGCGGAGGTAGTGGGGTAAGGAATTCCAGAGGGAGGGAGCCATAATGGAGAAAGAGGAATTCCTGTGACAATCTAGAAATAATTGCCGAAATGAAGGGACAATCAGTGCCAGGGGCTGGTCCAAATGAACATCTTGTATCTTGAGCTTTCTCATCTCTTCTGCCACCGACTGGAGGTCAACGTCCCTGACATCGCATTGACTTTATAAATGAGAAACGAGGAGAGGCAGGCGCTGCCCCTCAAGCCAAGATGTTCTGGTTTCCTTAAAGGTCTCTCACTTTTTAACCAGGATAGTTGTCCAAGTGACGGTCTTGCCGAGGCTTGATTATTGCAATGCCCTGTACCTTGGAATAACTAAGGTGAGGTGCAGGGCACTGCAAGTTACACAAAACGCAGCAGCCAGACTGATAACGGGAATGTTGAAATATGTTCACATTTCACCCGTTCTTTAACAATTACACTGGCTGCCAGTTGCTTTCAGAGTTCAGTACAAAGCAGTGATGATTTGTCACCAATACCTGAACTATTTAAGAGTAAGATGACTACCTACCTACCAAATAGATCACTGCGCTCTGAAAATTTAGCTCTGTTAAAGGCAAATGTTAACTTATAATATGTTGAGACCAGCACAATGGCCTTTTGTTGTGCAGGGGTTAAACTGTGAAACTCACAGGGGGGGGCGCTAGCAGTGCATACAATACTGATTACATCATCTCGTCCATTACTGCTCTAACGGCCAAATGGTCACCCTTAAGACTCTCTTGGTGGGGTCATTTAGAGACAATCAAGATGATGATAACACCTGTCATTAACTATGTTCTCAGCATGCTGCCAATTTACTTGAAAGCGTCTTCTTATAAGAAAATCGAATCTTTATTTGTACAATTTTTATGGAATAAATCTACTCCGCGCATAAGTCTGCAGAAATTAAAAAGAGAAAAGGCTGAAGGAGAAGTTTGATTTCCCAGCTTCTTCAAATATCACACTTCATTCCTGCTCCGTCAGGGTTCTTACTGGTTTAAGCAATCAGATGTGACCTCTTCTCCTGTGTGGGTTGACCTTGAGAAATCAATTGTAGATAATTCTGATCTCCAGTTCTTTGCTTTTACGGGCTCTGCCCATACTACAGGACATGTCGATGCAATTAGTTCAACTAAATCTGCTATAAGAGATCTGGATACCCTACTGTCTGCTAGCTGGAATGACACCAACTTGGCATATTTATGGAACAACCCAAAAATACTTATACAAAAGAAGCCGATAAATTGGCCTCTGTGGAAATCTGCAGGAATATGGTTTGTAGGTCAACTCTATGACTCCACTGGTTGGATTCCCTTCCACACACTTTCCTCCACTTATGGACTACCTTCCTGGAACTTGTTTCGCTGGATACAGATCTGCCATGCTATTAAAGTGAATTATAATATCAAATCTCTTACAACTGATAAACCCTCCATTTCAGTTTTAAGTGAATTCATTCTGATGAAGAAAAAAGGACAGTCAGCCCTTTGGTATAAGACTTTACTATCTCACAAATTTACCTCTAAACTAGGCATACTTGATATCTGGGCTACAGACACTGGGCTTACTCAGTTACCCAATACATGGCAGAAAATCTGGATCGACTCACTTAATACTCTGCACTCCTCTGCCTTCACACAGACTCTGTTCTTTCTACTCCATCGTGCCTTTTGGACTTCTTATAAATTGTTGGTCTTGCTCATCATCTATTGGCACATTGGATCATATGATCTTTCATTGCGCTCCCATTCGTTCCTTCTGGGACCAAATATGGAAGACCATATCGGAAATATTTGACATTAGTGAGAGTCTTTCGCTAGCCATCGTTATTTATGGCAATTATGGTATGACATCGCCTCTTGATGACTCATCTGCTAAATTACTGAAATGTCTTTTACTTATTGCTCTTAAGCTTATATTGAGTAATTGGAAAAATGCTGATAACCTTACTTATAATTTATGGTGGCACAATGTATGTCTAATCATGAGATATGAACGATGTTTTGCCGAAAAACGTGGTTATTTACATCTGCATGATAGGAGATGGGCTCTTTTAACATCTTATCGTGAGCCCTTGTAATTGCTCTATTTTCAAGTCATATCATACCTATGTTCTTCACATTTCAGATGTTCTTACATTTACAGTATTGTGATACCTGTTTTAGTTGTATGCAGATTGTTTATTGATTTTGTTCTTAGCTATGTTCTTATTTTTATGTTCTTATGTTCTTATTTTTATGTACTTATTTTTATTGTACTGTACTTTATATACTCAATAAAAATATTGAACTTAAAACTGTGGAACTCACTTGTGAGTCAATTACGGAAATGTGGTGAAAAAGGCAAATTAAGGAAAGACATGGAGGAAGCCACTGCTTGCCCTGGATCGGTAGCATGGAATGTTGCTACTCTTTGGGATTCCGGATTCTGCATGGAATCTTGATACTCTTTGGGTTTTGGCCAGGTACTAGTGACCTGGATTGGCCACCGTGAGAACGGGCTACTGGGCTTGATGGACCCAATAAGGCTATTCTTATGTTCTTATTTAAAACACAATTGTTTGTAAATGCCTTTTTCTAGATATTGATTCCTCATGACTGCTGACTTTTGAGAACCTTTTCATAATTGTTCGTATAGGCCTTTTTTGGCTTTGACTTTTCTATTGCTGATTTTCTGAGGATTTGTTCATTTATGTTTACGTGTTTTTATTTTGTTTTCCAAATTATGTGCGTAACACCATGTAAACCGTTTAGGCCTTAGACCAGGGGTGTCCAACCTTTTGGCTTCCCTGGGCCGCATTGGCCGAAAAAAATGTTTCTGGGGCCGCGCAAACGCTGCAGCAAGACGGAGGAGGGAGCCGGCAAGACGGTAAACACCCGGGGGCAGCAGAGGAAAACACAGCATCGCCCTCAACCGGGGCCGCACAAAATACACCCCTGCCTTAGACGGTACAGAACTTTTTAAAATAAATTAAATTAAATCAAGGTATTTGGTAAACCAGTTTGCCCTGCCACCCTCTGACTCACCTGCAACCGCGGGTGGGCATAGAACTCATTCAGGAAGTCCATAAGTAAATCGATCTTCAGCAAGCTGACGCACAAGACCACGTGCTTCTCCGTCTGTGCCCGGTAGCGGCTGTAGTTGCCGCCTGACTTCTGCCGCTCCATCCACAGGAAGGCCAGCTGCTCAAACTGAAAATGAACAGGCCAGAAAGGTGAGCTCACGCCTCTACAGGTCATTTCGCTAGTGCTACGGAGCACTAAAGAAACAAGATTTTACAACTGTGCGGCAGCTGTCATTTGGAAGTCAAAGATAAATGACCTAATAGAAAAGCTGACGGAAAGTCAAGAAGAATTTCTGAAAGAGAGAATGGGTGACTACGTTTTTTCAACAGATTTGAATCTAATGGTACAATCAGCAGCCTGGCATTCACATCTACGGATCATATGAAGTCTGAGCCACCAAAAAGTAATGTTTAGCAAGGAGGAATTTGAAGAGATCTCTGTACACAGTGACCCCTAAATCCCCAGGATTAGTTGAAGGGATCTCCGCATGCAGTGACCCCTAAATTCCTTGACCAGCTGAAGAGATGTTTGTATATAGTGACCCCCAGGATTAGCTGCTAAAGGGATCTCTGCATGCAGTGACCTCTAAACCTCAGATCAGCTGAAGAGATTTCTGTAAATAGTAACCCCTAAACCCCAAGATCAGCTGAAGAGTCCTCAGTATACAGTGACCCCAGGATTAATTGAAGGGATCTCTGCATACAGTGACCTCTAAACCTCAGATCAGCTGAAGAGATTTCTGTAAATAGTGACCCTTAAATACACTGACCAACTGAAGAGAATGATCCCTAAGCTATGGGATCAGTTGAAGTCTCTGAAGTCCCACTGCATGCTGGGATTTGTAGTTATGATTTCCAAATTGGATTTAATAATATGTAAGACTACAAGTCCCTGCATGCAATGGGGTAAAATGTGAATTGAATCAATCCTCTCAGGCAACTTCTTCTGTCCCTGTGGGAATCCTGTGTAACTTCTTTCTTTCCATTCTTGGAGAAATCCCATGTGCTCCATAGGATTCCTACAATCCTCATTCTCGTGCAGCTCTCTATAGGGAATGCAATGAGGAAATCAGAACTACAAAGTCGCAGCATGCAACAGGATAAACCCAGGACTGGATCAACCCTGGCCTGCGCATCTGACTCCAGTTGGCAGCCTTAGACTAGTGGTATCAGTTCCAACACGTGTCAGAGCCACCTGGAGGAAGGCACGCCAGGAAGCGGAGGAGCTTGGATCTGGAAGAAAGTTTCCAGGGAGCCTCCTGCTTCCCATCTGCTGTTTGCGACACCCTGGGAATCCTTCCAGCATCAGGCTGGGAACATAACATGCTTTCCAGAGTAGTAGGATTAAAGGAGACACCATCACAAAATGTGACCCATGAAACTTGCGCCCTTTTCCTTTGGGCCAAAGAGGTCTTTGGATAAAAGAAATTCTGAAATTTAGATTAGGAATCCTGTCCAACAAGCGATTATCACAGTACCGCACCTCCAAGACCACAACAGAGAATAATTAAATTCTTAATCTTGAAGACTAATATCTACAAATCAGAATACAAAGAGAGAGGACATAATCTTGGGCACATCTAGAACTGGAGGTTCAAGAAAAGGACACAAAGATACACAGCCTGTCACCTCTAGGACTGGAGTACTCAGGGGATGGACACAGGGACACATAGCCTCTCACTTCTAGGGCTTGAGACATGCAGATTTAAGCAGTGTCAGGAAGTTTAGGAATGAGGAATGGACCCGTACCTGGATAGGTAGGACGATCAATGCCACACAAATCATGATGACCACCAGTAACTGGGACGGCCAGATCTTTGGCGTGACATCACCGAAGCCAACCGTGGAGAAGGTGACAATGCAGAAGTACAGGGAGTCAAAAAGGGTCAGGTTATTACCCGCTCTCTCCAGGTGCTGAATCCCACAGATGCTGCAAGAAATAAACGAGTCAGTGGGAATCTTGCCCTGCATCTAACACTACCCCCCACCATCACCTTGGTTTCAGCTGAACCTCCATTGAAGATAAAGTCCCTGCTCAGTAGAGCTTACAATCTAATCAGATATACAGGACAAGTAGGGAGTCAGGCAAGGGTGCTTTACAAGTGGGTGAGGGGTTAGGAGAACCATCACACATTCATATCCTCTTTCTCTACTCTGAAAAACTCTGAAGACCACAGACTCACCAGGTGAACATCAAGCAGAGCAAGGTGCAGATGAGGATGAGAACTTGATTGAACATGGCCGAGTGAGTTCGCTGGATGGCCCGGTGAAGGTCATTCTGGAAAGGAGACAGGAGTGGGCAGTTAATATGGGCTAGTTTGGGGTTTGGGGCTGGGAGGGGTAGATTCATCATAGCTCAGAGGAGTTTGTGAAATTGGATCGGTGCTATTAGAACACAGACTGACCTTTGCGTTCTGTTTCCACTCTGCAGTAATACAGAAATTCATCTACTACAATGCTCTAAAAATGGGAATTATTTATGATCAGTTCAGTCACTAGAGGAAAAGCAGAGCAGGTGTGTATATGCCTAGGTAGCACTGGCTTCCCCCCAGTTCACCACCATCACCTCCTTCTATCCCCATCACAGGCAACGCTCATGAAATGTTAAGAAGGCAGGTGAAAGGTTCATTCTAAGAAATTAAGTAGAAAGATGAAAAGGGCTCTCACACACAAGGAAGACTGCTGAAGGAGACTTGGATGGATGCCCAGGCCCTGGAAGAGCGCCCAACCTCAGGTAAAGGTGCCACGAAATATAGACACTTAACACTGAAACGGTGTCATCCTAGCTGAGACTATGATTCATTGAGGGGGGATGCTTTATTTCAAACAGGGAATATCATGCCCCACCTCCCAGATCTCTGGTTAATGCTGTCTGCCACCTCTTGGAATAGTTTGGGCAGGATTCTTTGAGGCTGGAAGCTTGTGGGCGCTGCCAGATTCAGGATTCTCAGGTAGTGCAGTGTCAGAAATTTAGCAGCAGGGGGAGGAGGTTCAAGACACCCAAGTGGGTCCAGAGCCGACCTTTCACGGAGCTGGCCTGCCTAAGCCTGACACTGGAGATGGCCCAGAACTGCCAAAAAAAGGCTGGCATCACAAGGAGAGCTTTGCCACTGCAGATGGCATGGCGTTGAACTCTTCCTCCCAACCCGAACTCACATGCTGGACAAGCCTCAGTCACACGGACTGCAGCCAGGGAGCCCTCACATTCCCAGGAAAGTGTCACGGTCCCTGCCCCAAAGACCTTAGATTCCAAGTCTGGGCAAAAGGGGAGACAACCGACCCTCTGAAGACCATATGGCAAGAGGTGGAATTCTTCAATTTGGCTCTCCCTCAGATAATCTAAGCCAGTGTTTCTCAACTGGGTCCTGAAGTCCCCCCTTGCCAGTCAGGTTTTCAAGATATCCACAATGAATATGCATGAAAGAAATTTGCATATAGTGGAGGCAAATCAAGTTTATGCAAATTCAATGAGGATATCCTGAAAACCTGACTGGCAAGGGGGGACTCCCGGACCCAGTTGAGAAACACTGATTAAGCAAGCAGGACCCCCCCCCCCACCTCCAGCTCAGCCTTGGTCCCAGTGATAGCCACTACTAACCCACATGCTCCCACCCACCCCAGTCCAACCCAGCACCTCAACTCACAATCATGTTCTCCAAGGCATGCTTGGCCAGCCAACAGTTCAAGAAGACGGGAATGAAGAGATTCCTCAGAGGAGGCCAGAACACCTGCTCCCAAGAAGAAAGAGCAGAGGATTGAAAAAGCAGGGTACCAGCATGCTATTACTCATTCCGTTCACGAGACAGAAGGCTTTGCCCGAGACAGGCCTCTTTACTCCTCCTGTAGAGAAATCAGGGTGAACTGGGTCTCCCCACCACGCTAATCCCTTCCTTCCAGGCAGAAGGCTGAGGAGGAAGCCACCCGAAGACACAGCCCACTGCTTGTTTGGATCTTTAAGAAACTGTCGAAACCCAGGCTCTTTGAAATGGCTTTTAACCCCTGACTCTGGGTTCTGATCCAGTGCTTACCGGCCTCTCGTTCACCCTGACAGCTCGTGTCCTATGTATTTCTTAGCATGTGAAGCACTCAGTTCTGCCTAATAGAGCAATATCAGTCAGAAATCAAAAGTGGGGGAAATTACATACCAAAAAGGTATCAATACAGGAAGTAGAAAATCTACTTCCCAAAGATATAAACTGTATTATTTTCAAGTCAAAAGCTATACATATGGTAGGATTGTGCTCAGAGAGCTGGAGGAGTTCAGGGAGGTGACCTCCCCTCCCCCCCCAACCACCCAATCATTTTTTTGCTTGTGCAAATTTCAAATATAAAAAGCTGTGATAGTCTTAATCTCTATTGGAAATCCAACCTTATCTTGCTGATTGTAAATTACGTTGAGTACGTTAAAATGTTTTGGTTGCGTTTTGGCATTGGCGGAACCAGTTGCATCAGTTGGCCACCTGGGAGGCGCAAGAGGCCAGAGGGGCTGGGAAGCGAAAGATGCTGCTCTTGAATATCTGGGAGCCATACCTGCAGTCCTTGCATCCAAAGGGACGCAGTGAGCTTTTAAGGTGGGTGTCCTAATCAGGGCGCTCAGTTTGCAGGGATGGTGAGTAATGGTGGGGCAGGGTGGAGAGTACCACTGGGGGAGGGGGGGAGGGATGGGGGGATTGGGGAGGGGTATTGCAAGGTTCTGGCACTTCGTCACGGGTATGATCTTTGGGGATAGGTGGGAGGGGGTGTGGCATCTTCGGGGCTCAAAAGCGTCCAGGGCCTCGGAATGCCTTTCCGCCCCCGCTGGTCTCGCTTGCCCTGCGTAGATCAGAAAGGGAGGGGGGAGATTTGTTGCAGTTACTCTTCTGAACATGCTTGTTCTATTCTTGTCTATGATGCGTCATTGTTCGTATTCTACACCCTTGGGGTGCCCTGGCGTTCGTTGTATTTGCTGTTGTTTGCATCAATAAAACGTGTTTGAAAATAAAATGTGTTGGTTTCCTGAAGCAGAGGATGAAACGTGCTCACGTCGGAACCAACAAATAGCTAAGTGCTCTTCTTAAACTTAGTGCTCCTTTTACGAAGCACGCTAATTTGCCGGCCGCACTAGCCGCTATCGCCTCCTCTTGAGCAGGCGGTAGTTTTTCAGCTAGCGCGGGGGGTTAGCACGCGCTAAAAATGTGCGTGTGAGAAAGCCACTAACGTGGCTTCGTAAAAGGATCCCTTAATATCCGTTTAAGAGATTAAGACTATCACAGCTTTTTATATTTGAAATTTGCACAAGCTAAAAAATGAGGTGGTTGTGGTGGGGGGAAAGAGGTCACCTCCCTGAACCCCTCCAGCTCTCTGAGCACAATCCTACTATATATATAGCTTTTGACTTGAAAATAATACAGTTTATATCTCTGGGAAGTGGGTTGTTGTTGTTTTTTTTTAATAGAACAATATGGCAAATTGTGAATACTAAATAAATAGAATTAAAAATAGGGAAGGGAGCGAGAGACAGATACAGGCAAAGGGAGAATTGGCTGACTTACAGTTATGATGAAAGGAATTGTGTTCAGCATCTCCAAAATGAAAGGAATGTGAAGGATCTGCTCCCAGATATTACCCTGACGAGAGAGCAAAGTGCACTGTCCGTTTAAAATGAACAGGGACGCATCGGACATCCCGTCCTTCCCACCTCCCTCCGACACCAGCACAGCAGAGACCCCGCACCAAGGGCAAAACGGCAGGCCCATGTTACTGCCCTGCGGATTTAGTCTTGCTTCCCTGTGGGCCCCCGCGACTCTGCGATCAAGAAATATCTACCATACCCAAATGCAGGTACACTCCTAGGGATACACCTTGCATAAAATGGGGGTGGTGTTAGGGCATGCAAATTTAACTCGTGCATATTCATTGTGGATATCCTGAAATCCTGACTGGCTTGGCGTGGTCCGAGGAGGAGCATAAGAAGAGCCTTGCTACTTGAAAGGGTCCAGAGAAGAGCGACTAAGATGGTTAAGGGGCTGGAGGAGTTGCTGTACAACGACAGATTAGAGAAACTGGGCCTCTTCTCCCTCAAACAGAGGAGATTGAGAGGGGACATGATCGAAACATTCAAGGTACTGAAGGGGATAGATTTAGTAGATAAGGACAGGTTGTTCACCCTCTCCAAGGTAGGGAGAACAAGAGGGCACTCTCTAAAGTTGAAAGGGAATAGATTCTGTACAAACGTAAGGAAGTTCTTCTTCACCCAGAGAGTGGTAGAAAACTGGAACGCTCTTCCGGAGGCTGTTATAGGGGGAAACACCCTTCAGGGATTCAATGTAAGGAAGTTCTTCACCCAGAGAGTGGTAGAAAACTGGAACGCTCTTCCGGAGGCTGTTATAGGGGGAAACACCCTTCAGGGATTCAATGTAAGGAAGTTCTTCACCCAGAGAGTGGTAGAAAACTGGAACGCTCTTCCGGAGGCTGTTATAGGGGAAAACACCTTCCAAGGATTCAAGACAAAGTTAGATAAGTTCCTGCTGAACCGGAACATGCTCAAGTAGGGCTAGTCTCAGTTAGGGCACTAATCTTTGATCAGAGGGCCGCCACGTGAGCGGACTGCTGGGCACGAGAGACCACTGGTTTGACCCAGCAGCGGCAATTCATATGTTCTTATGTTACTAGGTCAGATCAATGGTTCATCTAGCCCAATATCTCGTCTTCACAGTGACCAATCCAGGTCACAAGTACCTGGCAAAACCCCAAAGAGTAGCAACATTCCATGCTACTGATCTGGGGCAAGAAGGCTTCCCCCTGTCTATCTCAACAGCAGAATATGGACTTTTCCTCCAGCGATTTGGCCAAACCTTTTTTAAAACCAACTATACTTACTGCTCTTACCACATCCTCTGGCAACACGTTCCAGAGCTTAACTATTCTCTGAGTGAAAAAAATATTTCCTCCTATTGGTTTTAAAACTATTTCCCTATAACTTCATTGCGTGTCCCCTAGTCTTTGTAATTTTTGACGGCGTGAAAAATCGATCCACTTGTACCCATTCTACTCCATTCAGGATTTTGTAGACTTCAATCCTGTCTCCCCTCAGTCGTCTCTTTTCCAAGCTGAAGAGCCCTAACCGTTTTAGTCTTTTCTCATACGAGAGGAGTTCCATCCCCTTTACCATCTTGGATGCTCTTCTTGTAAACAGAGGGTGGAGAAAGGAGGGGGAAGAGTTTCAAAATATTATGTTATATTGCTTAGCGGAAAAATAAAATGGGCAACTTCTCCCCTCCCTCCCAACCCCCCCACCACACACACACACTCTTCATGTCCACACGGATTATCCTACAAGTCTTATAAGAAGGCATCTGAATTCAGGGAGGGAAGTGACATGCTCAGAAGGGGGAGGAGTCACACAGTGAGTTTGTGGCAGTGGTGGGATTATAATTGTGTCTGAAGTGCCATAAGATTGGGTGGGATTTAATTTATAAACCATTTCCCAGAGCAATAGTGACCCGGGAGTGCCACCTGCTCCTCTAATTCCTTGATTAGGTCCCTGAAAAATCTAGCATCACGTGTTTTTCACCTTCTGGGATGTGCTGAGCGACTGTCAACCCTCTCGCCACTTAAAAGATGCCATTGGAACTGCATTGAGGTCCACACCGAAGCGCAAGCTTTGAATTTAGCCCAAGAAGGAGGGCACAGCTGCATTCAAAGAGGTGGTGGGAAAACGTGATCTGCGATCGATATTTTAGGAATTTGATCAATCGGAGAAACAGCACCCGAGCCTTAATCTGATCAGAATTTTTAAACTCTGCCCATCTAAGCTGCCATCGGGAAAGATTTTTCATTTTAATGACTCCGCCCCCTTGTAGTCTCTCAAATACCCAGGACCCCACAGAGAGAAGGCATAAGAAGTTCTTCACTTACCTTGTAACCGAGATAAGCCAGTAGCATTGCTTCAGAAAAACTGATGACAGCCACTAGTACCTGGGATGGTGGGGGGGAGAGAAGAAAAGGACATTTTGTCACAGAGAGAGGCAGATGAGTGCACAGGCAGGAAGATAACCTGCGCTGAGGGTAGGGGCACAGGTCGTGCGAGCTTCTCCCGTGTGGGCACATGCAGGGCAGTGGCATTTTGAAATTAGGGAGATCCCCATCAACCCCAAATTCTGAAAGAAAAGCCAACTAGCACAGGGAAGAGAAGTTTTGGGGGGTCTTTCTGTTGCTTACCTGTAACCCCCAGAGAGGCAAAGGTCTGTTTACCCATATAATGGAGACCCTGCAACAGAAAAGAGTAACATGAAGTATCTGAGGAGTCCCCTTTCCCCACCCCCGATGTTTCTAATGTTAGAAAGGCAGGAAGGATGGAGGAAGACATTCCTGCTTCCTCCTCCTCCTTCCTTCTAGAAACACACAGTGAGGTGCACACACCCCACCCCAACCCATACTCCTGCGGGAGATGTCATCAGAATACATAGATGTGAATAGAGGGTGTGAATAGAGGGATGTGAATAGAGGGTGTGAATAGAGTGATGGGAATAGAGGGTGTGAATAGAGTGATGGGAATAGAGGGTGTGAATAGAGTGATGGGAATAGAGGGTGTGAATAGAGGGATGTGAATAGAGGGTGTGAATAGAGGGATGTGAATAGAGGGTGTGAATAGAGGGATGGGAATAGAGTGATGGGAATAGAGGGTGTGAATAGAGGGGTGTGAATAGAGGGATGTGAATAGAGGGTGTGAATAGAGTGATGGGAATAGAGGGTGTGAATAGAGTGATGGGAATAGAGGGTGTGAATAGAGGGATGTGAATAGAGGGTGTGAATAGAGTGATGGGAATAGAGGGTGTGAATAGAGTGATGGGAATAGAGGGTGTGAATAGAGGGGTGTGAATAGAGGGATGTGAATAGAGGGTGTGAATAGAGTGATGGGAATAGAGGGTGTGAATAGAGTGATGGGAATAGAGGGTGTGAATAGAGGGGTGTGAATAGAGGGATGTGAATAGAGGGTGTGAATAGAGTGATGGGAATAGAGGGTGTGAATAGAGGGATGTGAATAGAGGGTGTGAATAGAGGGATGTGAATAGAGGGTGTGAATAGAGGGATGGGAATAGAGTGATGGGAATAGAGGGTGTGAATAGAGGGGTGTGAATAGAGGGATGTGAATAGAGGGTGTGAATAGAGTGATGGGAATAGAGGGTGTGAATAGAGTGATGGGAATAGAGGGTGTGAATAGAGGGATGTGAATAGAGGGTGTGAATAGAGTGATGGGAATAGAGGGTGTGAATAGAGGGATGTGAATAGAGGGTGTGAATAGAGGGATGTGAATAGAGGGTGTGAATAGAGGGATGGGAATAGAGTGATGGGAATAGAGGGTGTGAATAGAGGGGTGTGAATAGAGGGATGTGAATAGAGGGTGTGAATAGAGTGATGGGAATAGAGGGTGTGAATAGAGTGATGGGAATAGAGGGTGTGAATAGAGGGTGTGAATAGAGGGGTGTGAATAGAGTGATGGGAATAGAGGGTGTGAATAGAGGGGTGTGAATAGAGGGTGTGAATAGAGGGATGTGAATAGAGGGTGTGAATAGAGGGATGTGAATAGAGGGTGTGAATAGAGGGATGGGAATAGAGTGATGGGAATAGAGGGTGTGAATAGAGGGGTGTGAATAGAGGGATGTGAATAGAGGGTGTGAATAGAGTGATGGGAATAGAGGGTGTGAATAGAGTGATGGGAATAGAGGGTGTGAATAGAGGGTGTGAATAGAGGGGTGTGAATAGAGTGATGGGAATAGAGGGTGTGAATAGAGGGGTGAGAACAGAGGGTGTGGATAGAGGGGTGTGAATAGAGGGTGCTCCACCAGAGCAGTGGAGGAAGTTAAAAGTGAGTTCAGGGAGGAGAGAGGAGATGGGACACCCCAGAGGAGAGTGAGGACAAGGGTGGATGAGGGTACAAGATGATGGGAAGGAGACCTTATGGTGCCCTGGTCCCTGCTAGCTTTCCACAACACAAGGCAGCTGAAAGTGGCAGTGAACCCCAGGGATTCATCTTTTAGGGTCTTTGTGTGATCCTTCCTGTTTCTGGATCCACAAGCACTGAAACCTCCCTATAACGCCCAAAGATCTCCCACCCTCTCCCATTCCACACAGTAGGGACCCTCCAAAGTGGAATTGTTTCACGTAGCTCCAGTTTATGCTTACCAGTCAAACTTAGTCAGCTGATGTCCAGACTGGTTCTGCTTGGGACACTCCCAGCTATTAAAAAAAAAAAAAAAAAAAAGGAGAGAAAACCCGCAAGAATTTCAGAGCCGGAATCTGAGCTGCCGCTCCAGACACACCTGGGGAAACCTTTCCACAGCCACTCTTACCCACAGATGCCCCGTTCTTGGTGGGGTCATTCTCCCTGCTGCTTCAGCCTCCCGTATCCAGAGCTACTAACCTGGGTTGTGCACTCATGCATGGACTTCATACACACATGTATGCACAGCCCTCAGCTATGGAGTCAGGTGCTGAGGGCATCACTTATGCTACCATCACCGGGTTTTGACATTTTCAGTCTTTGTCTGTATTGGGATTTTGTTCATTGTTATTGTAAGTTATACTGTGTATCCATTTTAATTTTGATTTTATATTTGATTGTAAACTGCCTTAGCTTTTTTGATAAGATGGTATCTCAAGATGAATAAAGTGTAACTAACTATACATAAGAAACCCTCTGTAACAGAGGGGAGCAGAGCCCGGGACAGTATCCGTTCCTTCTCAGTTTCCATCTGTGGTTAATTTCCCCCCCCCCCCCCTCCCCAACCTTCCCACGCTCCTTCAGTCAACACATCAGATCACTCACCAGCCCCCTCGGCCATCTCGGGGGTCGTCCAGTAGGACACGCACAATGTAGAAAAGGCAGCTTAACAGCTTCAGGAAAAAGTTAAACAAGCGAACACGGAGACCTGGAACACAGGACAAGCACCTGTCAGGGCCACAGACCTGACTTCTCTGTCTCTACTGCTGAATCTGCTGGCTAATGGGGGAAGAGATGCTCAGAATACCCAGTGAGAAGCTGTCCAGTGCCTATAGGCAGACAACTTTAGGAGAGGGACAGAACTCAGACATTTCTCACTAGAGCAGAAGAGCAGCTTAGAAGAGCTCAAAGAAGGAGGGAGTGATACCTCTCTCACCTCTAAGCTCAGAGAGTGGACACAGGGATACAGAGCCTGTCGCCTCTAGGACTGAAGGGTTCGAGGGATGGACACAGGGATACAAATCCTGTCACCTCTAGGACTGGAGGGTTGAAGGGACGGACACAGGGATACAGAGTCTGTCACCTCTAGGACTGGAGGGTTCGATGGATGGACACAGGGATACAAATCCTGTCGCCTCTAGGACTGAAGGTTTCAGGGGATGGACACAGAGATAAAGAGCCTGTCACCTCTAGGACTGTAGGGTTCAGGGGATGGACACAGGGATACAGAGCCTGTCACCTCTAGGACTGGAGGGTTCGAGGGATGGACACAGGGATACAAATCCTGTCACCTCTAGGACTGGAGGGTTGAAGGGACGGACACAGGGATACAGAGTCTGTCACCTCTAGGACTGGAGGGTTCGAGGGATGGACACAGGGATACAGAGCCTGTCGCCTCTAGGACTGAAGGGTTCGAGGGATGGACACAGGGATACAAATCCTGTCACCTCTAGGACTGGAGGGTTGAAGGGACGGACACAGGGATACAGAGTCTGTCACCTCTAGGACTGGAGGGTTCGATGGATGGACACAGGGATACAAATCCTGTCGCCTCTAGGACTGAAGGTTTCAGGGGATGGACACAGAGATAAAGAGCCTGTCACCTCTAGGACTGTAGGGTTCAGGGGATGGACACAGGGATACAGAGCCTGTCACCTCTAGGACTGGAGGGTTCGAGGGATGGACACAGGGATACAAATCCTGTCACCTCTAGGACTGGAGGGTTGAAGGGACGGACACAGGGATACAGAGTCTGTCACCTCTAGGACTGGAGGGTTCGAGGGATGGACACAGGGATACAAATCCTGTCGCATCTAGAACTGAAGGTTTCAGGGGATGGACACAGAGATAAAGAGCCTGTCACCTCTAGGACTGTAGGGTTCAGGGGATGGACACAGGGATACAGAGCCTGTCACCTCTAGGACTGGAGGGTTCGAGGGATGGACACAGGGATACAAATCCTGTCACCTCTAGGACTGGAGGGTTCAGGGTTAGCTACAGGGAGATAGAGCATCTGGTTGTTATCCTTAATATGTCCATATCTTGTAATCTCTACTTACTTGATCTCTGGTTTTTGATGAAAAAGAGTTTCAGCCTCTCCTTGAATGAGTTTTCATTCACATAGAACTCCACCTGGACTCTGAAAATAAGGGGAAAAACATTGTTTTAAAAAGACTCCTTCAGTTTTATTTCACCTACAATTATATTTCAACAGACTGGCTTTGATTTTGAGGCTGAATTGCTATTTAATAATATTCGCCCTCTCTAAGATGTCTCAGCCCAGGCTCTGTGATATTACAGTTCCCTCTCCTGCCTGATTCCTACAATTTAATTTCATTTTGCAATTTATAATCTGCTTAACCATCAGGTTCTTGATGGAGAGCAATGCAACAGCAGGAATACAAATGAAAGGTACATTTGCATTAAACATTTAACCATATCATCTAAAAAAAACCTCCACAATACAGCAGTTAGAGAACAACCTTATAAAAAACACAGTGGCTGATGGTTTAAAATTATACTACAAGCGTGAAACAGTAAAAAAGCACCAAAGACCTTGAAGTATGGAGTAATCAGCTTTCCTTTAATTGATGGACCCGACAGGGGCCGTGTTTCAGTGTAAACCAAGAATTCCCATTCGGGGTTAAGAACCAATTTCTTTCGACAAACATCGGTGCCTGAGGCCTCGTCTACATTGAAACCTCACGCATAAAGAAGGACTCAGCGTCCCCGAAACGCGTCATGAGACAGCAGGGACTGTGCAGGACAAACCCCCTTGCTATTCCAGTACTGAGACCCACAAAAACGCACACAGCTCTGCCAATTCACCTTATTCGTGCCCTACAGCGTCCCCTGCTGTTCCCATCCTTCACCCTCAGGCACAATGAGGCAGGTCAGGAATGAGGTCTTAGAAATATTTCTTAAAAAGCCAGGTTTTAACTAAGTGGCGGAGGCACATTTAGTCTGGAGTTACTCTGACCTCTAATGGTAAAGAGTTCTTACCTAAAAATGTCAAATTAAAGGTCGTCTTTAGGCGACAGTCTCTATTGTTTGGGGGTATTTATTTATTTTAAATGTTTTTATACCAAAAACTAAATAGTTTACATCAATTAAAACATACATACGATTAAAAAAAAACATATAACATAACATCACATCGTATTTCTATACCACATAACCATAAATTCAATGCAGTTTACAAAAATTACATAATCTACAAAAAAGGGCCATAGATAACTACTCAGACAAGTACTTAGGGAAAAGATAAGACTTCAATTGTTTCCTAAAGTGTTCATAAGAGTGAGACGTAAGTGATAGTGAACGAAAGTCTTTGGACTAGATTTACAAAGCAAACTGATTGTGTACCGATCAGTTTGCGACCAGATGTCCCTCGTGCAGTATTCACTAACCTCTCCTGCGATCCGCTTCGAATCCGTGCATGCAAATGAGGAGAAACACATGCAAAGTAGACAGGGACGCGATTCACCAAGCAAATTTTTAAAACAGAATCCAAAAAGCGACTGCTGGGGACCAGTCGAAAATGTCTTTCCGACTCTCCAGCTCCGAATCTCTCCTGCCTGCCGCCCCAATGCTCTTTCCCCGGATCTCTCCTGCCTGCTCTGCCCCCAATCGCCACATCGCTGCCCTGCTCTGCCCCAATCTCTCCTGCCTGCTAGCTCCGAATCGCCACTCTGCCCGTCCCCGGTTTTCTCGTGCCTGCTGCCCCGAATCTTTCCTGCCCTTCCCCGCGCTGCGAGCCCGTGGTTTTAACCCATGGGCTTAAGCAGGTTAAAACCATGGGCTCGCAGGACTAAAAAGTAAAAAAGTCATGGTTCAGATGGGTCTAGACGCATGCGCAGACCATCCACAGATCGGGTTAGTCCGATTGGGCAGGTGCATGAATCTAGCAGTTTGTGGCCTTTAAAAGAGGGAAATACAAATAGGGCATGTGTTTTTTAATATTCTTATGGGATGCAATTGATAATTAAACAATTTCTTCTCTTCAACTGATAAATCACAAGAATACAACAGCAACTATAGTTAAGCAGATTCTTTTCTTCAAATGCCAACTAATACATCACAAAACTGCAGTAATAAACAGCTGAGGTTTTAACAGTTTCTTGAACTGAAACCGGTTTACACACAATCGCAATAGACCCACCAGAGCATTCCACATTTTGACACCAGCAACAGAGAAAGTCATCGCTGAATTCCAGAAAGCCTGGGACAGGCACGTGGGATCTCTTAGAGAGAGGAAGAGATAATGGTTACTATGGACGGGCAGACTGGATGGGCCATTTGGCCTTTATCTGCCGTCATGCTTCTATGTTCCTAGTGTCTGATAATTTCCCTGCGCAACTGGAATTAATAAGAACAAAAGAATTGCCGCTGCTGGGTCAGACCAGTGGTCCATCGTGCCCTTAGGTCAAAGACCAGTGCCCTAATCGAGACTAGCCCTACCTGTGTACGTTCTGGTTCAGCAGAAACTTATCTAACTTTGTCTTGAATCCCTGGAGGGTGTTTTCCCCTATTACAGCCTCCGGAAGAGCGTTCCAGTTTTCCACCACTCTCTGGGTGAAGAAGAACTTCCTTACGTTTGTACAGAATCTATCCCCTTTTAACTTTAGAGAGTGCCCTCTCGTTCTCCCTACCTTGGAGAGGGTGAACAACCTGTCTTTATCTACTAAGTCTATTCCCTTCATTATCTTGAATGTTTCATAAGAACATAAGAATTGCCGCTGCTGGGTCAGACCAGTGGTCCATGGTGTCCAGTAATCCGCTCACATGGCAGTCCTTAGGTTAAAGACCATTGCCCTAACTGAGACTAGCCTTACCTGCATACGTTTTGATTCAACAGGAACCCGTCTGACTTTGTCTTGAATCCCTGGAGGGTGTTTTCCCTTATAACAGCCTCCGGAAGAGCGTTCCAGTTTTCCACCACTCTCTGGGTGCAGAAGAACTTCCTTACATTTGTACGGAATCTATCCCCTTTTAACTTTAGAGAGTGCCCTCTCGTTCTCTCTACTTTGGAGAGGGTGAACAACCTGTCTTTATCTACTAAGTCTATTCCCTTCAGTATTTTGAATGTTTCGATCATGTCCCCTCTCAATCTCCTCTTTTCGAGAGAGAAGAGGCCCAGTTTCTCTAATCTCTCACTGTATGGCAACTCCTCCAGCCCCTTAACCATTTTAGTCGCTCTTTTCTGGACCCTTTCGAGTAATACTGTGTCCTTCTTCATGTACGGCGACCAGTGCTGGATACAGTATTCCAGGTGAGGGCGTACCATGGCCCGGTACAGTGGCATGATAACGATCTATTAGGCTTATAGAGTGTCACAACTTGTCGAAAATACCATGGTGTTTGATGGTAAATAATCAGATGGACCACAGAAACAACTTTATGTTGCACCCGAAATACAACTGGTAACCAATGCAATTGCTTCAGAATTGGTGTAATACGTGCCGTCCTGTCAACTCCCATTATTAACATTGATGCAACATTTTGTACCAACTGGAACGCTCTCCCTCTTGTTTGCGAAATTCCAAGATAGAGAGCGTTACAATAGTCTAATCTGGACAGAACCATCCCCTGCACAACAGTCCAAAAATCAGAAGGCAGTATCAGTTTAATATCTGTCTGTGACCTGAGAGCTCTTGGTTGATAAATTTGTAGAAATTTTTGAAAGTAGTCTGGAGCCGTCCCATAAAGGATTTTAAAAAATCATGGTTAGGAAATGTGAATTCTATTCTTGCTTTGCACAGGAGCCAATGCAACCTGCTCAGGATATAAGAATATAAGACAAGCCATACTGGATCAGACCAATGGTCCATCTAGCCCAGAATCCTGTTCCCAACAGTGGCCATTCCAGGTCACAAGTACCTGGCCGACCCCCAAATAGCAGCAACATCGCAGCTCCTCTTTACAATCCAGGCTCTTCACTTAGGGGGAATTAGAACAATGTGACAATTGCCCGACTTTTTCCACTCATTTTCCATCTAGTTCTGCACAAACACTGTCGCTTTGAACTCTGGGTTTTAGCAATACAGTAATAAGAACTGAACATAAAATACTGTATGTTCTTTGCAATGAAATTGCTCTTTATAACACAGTTCTAAGGATATTTATGTGAGATTAAACCCTATCACTTCAGCACTTGGGCTCTGAAATGCTCAATTGCTTTCTGCGATGAAGGTCTCAGTATTGGAATAGCAAGAGAGCAGGAATGAGGTGCATTGGCAGAGCTGTGAAGGTGAGACCGAATGTCCCCGTAACACAACCCGTCATGGGACACCAGGGACTGTCCATATTAAATTACATTTTTCAGCCTGCTAATATCTTTCCCACCCTAATCTCTCTCCACGGTCCTTTGTTTACCTTCTCTCACTCCACTATCAACGGTAGGACTCTGTGCTGGAAAAGGAAAGATAAACGTATCTTCTTTTTCTTGAGGAGATGGACTGGAAGGGAGGGAAGGAGAGTTTTGTTTATAAGTTTGGGCCTGGGGAGGGAAAGCCCTGGGCCTTCAAGGTATTGCGTAAAATCAAAATGTATTAAACTTGAAACTTGAAGAGGCAATGTCAGTGAGATTATCAGAGGAGTGGGGGAGGGGGGAGTTAGGGTTAGGGTGTCAAAGATTTATTTACATTGTGTTGGCAGCTTTCAAAAGCCATTTACTTGGGTAAATAAATTATCCGAAAATTTCCCACTTATACAATATCACAAAAACATGCTGTTCAAACAAGCAGACTAGATGGGCCATTTGGCCTTTATGTGCCATCTTGTTTCTATCTAAGTTTACCTAAAGGGCTGGTTGAAACTACACACGTTGCTCTTCAGGGAGAGAAACGGAAAAGCAGGTTTGTAAGGGAGAGTCGCATGCTCCCTTTCTCTCTGCATCAGGATGAACAACTGTGATATTTGCTCCAATTGGATGCGCAGCTAAGCTGGGAGGGGCGACTTCTCAACTGAAAATTTCCCCCTCCGTGTTTCCAGAACAGAGCAGGACACTTCCCCTTACGGCTACTGTCCATTCAATGGCGTCCGACCATTGGATACTCTGTAGGCCAGTCCTCGCCATGCTTCCCTGGTTTCCACAGCTTCTTTCCATTGCTTGATGTTCGTTCCCACGTCATTCTTGATGGTATCCAGCCAACGGGTCTTTGGTCTCCCCTGCTTCCTTTGACCACTGACCGTTCCGAGTAGCACCTCCTTTTCTAGTGAATTCACCCCCAAAATAGGTCAGTTTCTATTTGGTAATCTTGCCTTCCAGGGACACGTCTGGGTTTACATAATAATTTTTTTTTCCCAGCTAAGTACTTGGCTTTTTTGTTTTTTGATGTTTTTGTGTTTTGTTTTGTGCACTTTTTGTGGCACACTGGTGATTATACCTTATTCTACAGTCGGGTGGGGTTCACATTTTTCTCGGACTATTGTTTGAGATTTTTTTTACTGAATTTCCCACTTAACATGAAAGAGGAACCAACGATTAAGGACATGTTGCCTTATTGGCTAAAAGGACCTGACTTGTAATTCTATATTCAGTCAGTGTGTCTTGTGATTGAGTTGTTGTGTACAGTGATGTTCACAGAGTAGTGACTTTTTTGTCTATTTATTATATACCACAAAAGTAAAAAAATTTGACAAAAATTCCTTTACAATTGGTGTTTATATAATCAAGAACATCTTTGTAGGTGATCCTAGCTACCCATGGGATTCGTAGAAGTCTTCTTCAGCACCACAGCTCAAAGGCGTCAATTTTGTCTTCCCTCCGCTTTCGTGAGTGTCCACATCTGGGAACACAATGGCAGTGACCAGTCGTGGATGGTAACTGAGATACCCTTGCACTTATACAGGAAACCTGTTATATCATAACATCACTAACTGCCGGGATTCACACAGCAACATGTCTACCTATCCTTTCAGGCAGTCATCTGGAGCAACACCCGAAGCGCCCTCCTCCTGAATTCTCCATCATACCAATCCTTCAGAAAATCTCTGAAAACCCACTTATTTGACAAGTTTATCTGATCCTTCGGAACCTATCCATCCTACCCACAATCCCAATACGCACCTCCTCCCACCTGCGCAATCCACCTTCTTCTCTCCCTCCCCACTAAACCAATGCTCTAATCTCCCTGTTCTCTTCACTTGTTCTCTTCACCTGCGATTACCACGCTTTATTTCCACTTTACTGTGTACCATCTCGAACTGAAAAGGTATTACGGGATATAAATAAAGCTATTATTATTATTACCTTAAAAAAAAGGAAGCCCTGCAAATATTATACCAACCGTAAAACACCAGTTCATCACCTATTGAGAGAGAAGAGAACATGCTGGATTGAGACACATCCCTACACAGAAACGACACACGAGCAGAATCTCTCACCTCGACCAAACAGACGACCAAACAAACTGGAAAAAGATAACATGCAGAGAAAAGCTGAAATCCCAAGTAACAGACTTGCACAAAGTGCAATACTGGAGTAAGAGAAACCAATAATTATTATGTCCCGTTATGTGGAGCAAAATGCAGACAGAGAAGAGAGAGAAAAATCAAAGATTCCCTTCAAAGAATAACCAGGAAAAACTTTGGATAATCCTGAGGAAAGAGGAGAAAAGGAAACAGAAATGCATTTCCTCCTGTAATGAGCAAAATGTAGAGAGAGAGAGAAAAGTGTAGTTACTTACCTGTAACGTAGGTTCTCCGTGGACAGCAGGATAGTCAGCCACATATGGGTTTCCGCAAATTGGGAGGTGTTGGGACAACACCCATATGTGGCTGACTCATCCTGCTTGTCCTAGGAGAATCTAAGACTTCCCAGCAAAGAAAGAGCAGCAAAATCTGTGGGATTCTGCCATTGGCCCAGAACCTGGATCTGAACAGAGATAATGCAAACCAGCTGAACCACCTTTGAGATTTTTTTTTTTCCCTGTACTTTGCAGCTCTTTCCTTTCACCCCTCTCTTTTTACTTGTGCGACACAGACAAAACTGTCAGAGCAGGAAAGGTTCCTGAAAGTGACAGACACTCGGCACCCACTGGAGAGACAGAAACATGATTTCAATTTTTCTTCCTATTCTTCTGAGGAACAAAGGCAGAAAACATGTCTGGCCCCTCACAGATCTGACTGGCAGACAGGGAAAGAGCACAGAGCCTTGTGCATCACCGGCTTAAAAATATCTGACAAGGCAACAGACATTAAATAAAAGCAAAATCTAATTAGACAGTTGTCCAGGGAAGTAACTAATACCCCAGGTGCTGCCTGAGCACACCTGGTTGCTAAAATGAGTGAATAAAATTCACCTTGCACATTCAGTCCATCCCACACCCCCTCAAAAATAAGAAAGTATATTCACCTTCCCAAAATAATCATGAAGGACAATCAAACGTGAACTGCACAGAAGGGACATTTTTCTAAATTACCCCCCCCCCCCCCAACATCTCCTGACATACAGCCCAGTGGCTGTGGAACAGGATGGCGGAGGGAGGGGGCTCAGGATTGGCAGATCAAGGATACACAGTTCTCATATGTACAGATTCATGCAACCAGGGGTGCGTGGAAGAATAAAGCAGTCACCCCCTTCCCCTTTATTAAATACTTCTCTAAATTCTTAGAAAATATGCGAGATCCGGAAGGTACCCAGTGGCTACTCATTAGACAGAAAAGAGCCACAAGTTTCAGTGTTGATCTTTCACTAGATGACCAAGTATTCAGGGACTCCTCGAGAGCTGCAGGGAGCTCTGGGGGGTTGAGAGAGATGATCTCCACTGGATGGCACTGCGTTTCCTTAATCCTCTCCCCTGGAGAACTCCAAGGAATGGAGACTGTGGGAATCCTGCAGGATTCCTGTGGATATGGTAGATGTTGCTTCAGGCTGCTGCGGGATTCCCGTGGGAGTATAGTCAAAATCTCTAGTGACTCCAGAATGGATCTTAGTGGGTAATGTTTAGATTCCACTGAGGATAGGTAGGGATGAGTGAATTTCCATCCTCATGCAACTTGCCCTTCTCTGAAGGGTCAAGGTGATCTCCGCTGGATGGACCTTTAAGCACCCAGTGTGGGCCCAATTCTCCTCTGTCTCCAATTGTAGAAGCTGAATGTGTGAGGCTTTGGTTGAAGGCAGAGCCCCAGGCTTCTTCCTCAATCCCAGATTCTGTATGTTATTAATTCAAATGTTTTTAATATAGTGTGTGTGTGGGGGGGATTTTCCCCACCCAACATATACACATAATAATGTACACATGGAAAAACACCCAGAATGGGAATTCAAGTTCTTAGCAAGAAAGAAAGAGAAAAGAGACAGTCCAAGAAGTGAGAAAAAGAAATGAGGCTAAAATAGATTCAAAAAGAAAGACCAAAGCAACGAGAACCAGGAAAACTAGGATTCAGATCCCACTTTAGTTCCTTCTGACCTCGAGCAAAGTCACTTAACCCTCTGAAGCAATGAGCTGAGAACCAAGGAAACCAGGATTCAGATCCCACTTTAGTTAGAACATAAGAACATAAGAAATGCCTTCACCGAATCAGACCCTTGGTCCATCTAGTCCGGTGACCCGCATACGCGGAGGCTTAACTAGGTGCTTCCTGATGAAGACCTAGGTGTTCCCAGATGAGACCTTGTTTACCTGTATCCCTCAATGTGATTTGCAAGGAGGTGTGCATCCAACTTGCCCTTGAATCCCATAATGGAGGTCTCCGTCACAACCTCCTCCAGGAGAGCGTTCCAAGCGTCCACCACTCGCTGTGTGAAACAGAACTTCCTGACATTTCTCTTGGGCCTGTCGCCTCTCAATTTCAGTCCATGACCTCTCGTCCGAGTCACATTTGACAATGTGAATAACGATGCTTCTTGCTCTATTTTGTCAAATCCTTTTAGTATTTTAAATGTCTCTATCATATCCCCACGCAGTCTTCTCTTCTCAAGGGTGAACAAGCTCAGTTTTCTGAGGCGTTCTTTGTAGCTCAAATTTCCCATACCTTTTACTAGCTTTGTGGCTCGCCTCTGCACCCTCTCCAGCAGGGTTATAACCTTCTTTAGGTAAGGAGACCAGTGTTGGATACAATACTCCAGGTGTGGCCTGACCATTGCTCTGTAAAGCGGCATTATGACGTTAGCCGATCTTCTTGTGATTCCCTTCTTTATCATGCCCAACATCCTGTTTGCTTTCTTTACATTACATTACATTAGTGATTTCTATTCCGCCATTACCTTGCGGTTCAAGGCGGATTACATCCAAACTAAAACAAGAATTATATTCAAAATTTGAAGGAATAGAATAAGCGATGACATAAAATTTTTAAGGTAATAAAAATGTCGGGTAAAAAAAGTTATCAACGGGAAGTAGAAGTTTTTAGGAAAGAGGAATAGGGTGATTTAAGGGGTTTTAGATAACGTTTGGTAAATAGAAGAGTATTAGAGAGTATTAAGGGTATAGAGAGTGTGCGCATTGTGCCGATGGTTTCAGGGTCCCGTCTATCAGTACCCCCAGGTCCCTTTCCTGTTCGCTCTTGCCTAATGTCACACCAAACATTTTATATTCATGTTCCTTGTTTTTCATGCCCAGGTGCATCACTTTGCATTTTTCTATATTGAACTTCACCTGCCACTTTTCCGCCCATTTCTCTAGCTGGTTCAAATCTCTCTGGAGTTCTTCACTGTCCATTTGTGATCCAACTGACCGACATAGTTTCGTGTCATCTGCGAACTTGATTATATTACTCGTTGTTTCCTCTTCCAGGTCATTTATGAATATATTGAATAAGATTGGCCCAAGGACCGAGCCATGGGGCACACCGCTTGTCACCTTTTCCCAGTGCGAGAACTTCCCATGTATGCTTACCCTCTGCAATCTGCTCTCCAGCCAATTGGCTATCCATCTTAGTATATCCCCTTCAATTCCACAGCTTTGTGGTTTCCTCAGAAGCCTAGCGTGTGGAAACTTGTCGAACGCCTTCTGGAAGTCCAAGTATATTATAGCCACTGGGTCTCCACTATCGATTTGTTTGTTCACCTTCTCAAAAAATTGAAGTAAATTCGACAGACAGCACTTCCCCTTCTTGAAGCCGTGTTGACTGGCTCTCATCATGTCGTGATTTTCCAGGTGCTGCACTATGCTGTCCTTGATTAGTGCTTCAACCATCTTCCCAGGAACCGACGTAAGACTCACAGGTCTATAGTTGCCTGGTTCTCCTCTCGATCCTTTTTTGTAGATTGGAATGACATTCGCTATCTTCCAGTCGTCTGGTATTTGCCCGGTTCTGATTGAAAAATTAGTTAGAGATTGTAAGAGCTCTCTGATTTCTACCTTAAGTTCCTTTAGCACTCTCGGGTGAATTCCATCCGGTCCAGGGGACTTGTCACTTTTTAGTCTATCGATCTGATAGTATATCATGTCCAGGTCCACATTCACTGTGGTCCGGCTATCCTCGATTTCTCCCTTGAATACTTTCCCTGGTTCGGGCATTGATGCAGTGTCCTCCTTGGTAAAGGCAGACGCGAAGAATGAATTTAGCCTATCGGCAATCTTTTTGTCTTCCTTGATGCACCCTTTTCTTCCCTGATCATCGAGAGGGCATCCTTTGCTGGTTTTTTCCCTTTATATATCTGAAAAAGGGCTTGAAGATTTTGGCTTCTTGCGCTATCTTTTCCTTATAGACCTTTTTGGCGTCTCTTACCGCCTCGTGACACTTCTGGTCGGCCTTGTGACTGTTCCAGGCCTCCGTCGTTTGTTCGCATTTCCATTTTTTAAACGAGTTCCTCTTTTCCCTTACCGCATCCTTCACCCCTTTAGTTAGCCAAGCTGGTTCTCCTTTGTTCATATTTTTCCTTCCTTTGGCTATCCGCGGAATGTAGATATTCTGCGCTTCGGTGATGGTAGTTTTTAGTAGGGACCATGCTTGATCGACAGTTTTGATTTCGGCTGTCCTTTTCTTGAGCCATTTTTTAACCATAGCTCTCATTCTGTCATAATTCCCTTTTCTGAAGTTAAAGGTTGTGGTCTGAGTCTTGGTTCGTTTCCCCTTTCCGATGCCGATTTTAAACTTGATCATTTTGTGATCGCTCGTCCCTAGCGGGACTGTGACTTCCACGTCTGTTGTCCTTCCAGTTATGCCATTTAGGACCAAGTCCAAGGTTGCGGTTCCTCTTGTCGGTTCTCCCACCATTTGTTCTAGGAAGCAGTCTCCTATTAATTCCAGGAACTTTGTTTCCCTGCCACAGTTTGAGGTTCCTAGGTTCCAGTTTATCCCCGGAAAGTTGAAGTCTCCCATGATCATTACGTTACCTGTTCTACATTCATGGTTGATTTCCTCTTTCATTGCTGTGTCTGCTTCTTCCGTCTGTGCTGGGGGTCGATAATAGAGGCCAATTTTTGTGTCTGCTCCATTCTGGTTAGGGATCCTTATCCAGAGGGACTCCAGTTTTTCTTTTCCGTCCGTCATCCCTTTTCTGCTAGACTCTACTCCTTCTTGAACATACATGGCAACACCTCCCCCTCTTTGCCCTATTCTACCTCTTCTGTATAGTTTGTACCCCTGCAGTACTGTGTCCCATTCATTTTCTTCATTCCACCAAGTTTCGGTTATTCCAATGATATCTAGTTCTTCTCGTCTTGCTAGTGCTTCCAGTTCCCCATTTTGTTTCTCAAGCTTCTGGCATTCGTGTACATACAGTTGAGCTCCCTTTGTGCTGCCTTCTTGGACTTTTTAGTCTTCACAACCCTTTTTGTATCTTCTTGCACTCTTTCTCTGTCACTTTCGATTTTAGCATGATCATCCCGTTTATCTGAGCAGTTGTTTGTTGATCCATCTTTGGGATCACCTGATGCCTGGGCCATTGACTGGCTGTCGACTGTCGGCTCTCCCCTGTTCCTTAGTTTAAAGCCTTCTCAATGGTCTTCCTCATGTTTTCTGCCAAGACTCTCGCTCCTTGTTTGGTGAGGTGTAGGCTGTCATTTCTATAGTATCTGCTTCTTTCTCAGAATGCTGTCCAGTTGCGCACGAAGTCGAATCCTTCCTCGTCGCACCATCTTTTCATCCAGGCGTTGATTGCTTGCAGCTCATCCTGTCTCTTTCCATCTGCTCTCGGCACCAGGAGGATTTCGGAGAAGGCCACTTTCACCTCCCTGACCTTCAGTTTTCTTCCAAGTGAGCGGAGTTGGCCCTTCATTTTTTCCCTGTTGTACTTCCGTCCGCTCACATTGTTGGTTCCAACATGGATAATCACAGCAGTGTCCTCTCCTCCCGCGCTGTCTATGATCCTGGTGATCCTGCTGGCCACATCCTTCACCCTTGCACCAGGCAGGCAGGTGACCAGTCTATCTTCCCTTCCTCCTGCGATGTGGCTGTCCACATTACGTATGATGGAATCTCCAACGATGATCCCTGTCTTCTTTATTCGGGGGTTCATAGAAGGTCGCAAGTCTGTATCCATGGTGTAGGATCTGTCCTTTCCCTTCTGTGGTGGATCCCCAGATGGGCTCTCATTTCCGCTTAGTGTGTGGTCGTCCTTGACCTCCGCTTCAGTCTCTTCTTCAGTTGTAGTGGTGCCTCCTTCCATATCACCTGGGCCCTCTTCCTTGGTTGTTGGGATCTCCAGCCCTGGGACCTCCACATGTTGCTGGTGGGCTTCCTCGATGAACCTCTCCAAGTCCTCGATAACTTCGCTGGTATTGGACTCCCCTAGCAACTTCTCCTGCATGCGATTTTCTTTTTTCGTGGCAAGGAGTTCTTCCAGTTCTATCACAGTTCCCTCCAGCAGCCGGACTTGCAGTTTCAGGCTATCCAGCTCCTTGCATCGGCTGCAAACGTATGCCCTAGTCCCCGAGGTAGTTCCTTCTGACCTCGAGCAAAGTCACTTAACCCTCTCTTGCCTGAGGTACAATGTTAGAGAGTAGGTTTATGACAAGGTACCTCCTTTTGGGTGCACTGATGCAGCACAGGAAGATGAGGGTGCCATGATTTCATGATAGAATACCAACACAAACTCACACTGATGGCCCGAAAGGAAGGCACCCCCATTTATGCCAAATCATAAGTGGGCACTCTTTAAAGTGCCACCCAATGCATCTGCCTAATAGAATTCTGTAAGAAACAAGCACCGAGGGTGGACCTTCCATGCCATGCCCAACATACAACACCTTTGCAGTGTACACAAAGGCACTGACACACTACCTTATAGAATTGTGCATTGTGCACATAAGAATTGGCATACTGGCTCAGACCAACAGCCCATCTAGTCCAGTATCCCATTTCCATAGTGGCCAATTCACCTGGAAGACACCCAAATAATAGCAAAATTTCAGAATCTCAAAGCACAAGCGAGATTCCAGAACCCCAAAGAGTAGCAACATTCCGGAATCTCAGAGTAAGTGAGATCCTGGAACCCCCAATAGTAGTAACACTCCATGCAGAATCCCCAAAGAGTAGCAACATTCCAGAATCTCAGAGTAAGTGAGATCCTGGAACCCCCAATAGTAGTAACACTTCATGCAGAATCCCCAAAGAGTAGCAACATTCCATGCTACCGATCCAGGGCAAGCAGTGGCTTCCCCCAGGCCTGTCTCAATAAGACTATGAACATTTCCTCCATGAATTTGTCCAAACTTTTTAAAAACCAGCTACATTATCTGCTCTTACCACATCCTCTGGCAATGCCTTCCAGATCTTAGTTATTCTCTGAGTGAAAAAAATATTTCCTCCTATTGGTTTTAAAAGTATTTCATTGAGGGTCCTCCTAGTCTTTGTAATTTTTTGACGGAGTAAATAAAACGATCCACTTGTACCTGTTCTACAGCCCTCAGGATTTTGCAGACTGCAATTATATCTCGCCTCAGCTGCCTCTGCCAACACATAACTGCCAACAGGCACCCTCTTGCCTGCAGAATGCATGAATAGCTGCTGTGCACCATTTCTAGGATTGCCTCTCTGGATTGTAAGTCCTCAGGGGGCTGGAAAATATCTACTATGCATGAATGCAACTTGCTCTGAGTTATTACTAAAAACAACAGCAAAAAAAGGAAGGTTACTAGAGTAGAGCAGAGAGATGGAAGAGGGAGAACAGCGGGAATGGGCATAGGTGGGAAGGATTTCTCTCTGAAGCACAGAGCGAGGGGTCTCTGTTTGATGCAGGGCTTTTGGCTCATGTATTAGAAATACATTTTTTAAACTGCATCTTGTGCTGAAGAGGAGAGATGCTTTTGACTCGATCGAGCAGTTTATCATTTCCAACACTAAATTGAATTAGCTGTTTCTAAATTTAATCACATTAAAATTTGCAAACTGCATTACAATCTGAGCTTCACTGACTGTTTTAATGCATATTCATATTTTCAAATGAAAGCTGAAAACATGAAACTCTTGAATAAAATCTGCCTTAAGAATGCCAAACACATCAAGTGCGTCTCATAACCAACTCCCTTCCCTTCTGGACCCTTATTTGTTAACGCCAGGCCCTCCCCCCCCTCAATCTATTGCCATCTTTGCTTCTAGTCTTTTCTCTCACTCCCTACCTTCCATAATTCCTGAGTCCAAGGAATCGGGACTTGGGTGCATCCAACAACACTCAGGAGAAAGATAACCAGCTCTTGCACTTACATTGACACCTAGTGGTCAGCCAAGGAACTGCACTGAAACATGCTGGGAATGAACAGCATCCTGATTCTCCAGCTACAGGAATGTGCTGCTAGACTACTAATAAGGGGAAGAGGGGGTGGGATTAAAAACAGACCGGCATGCTGACTCTCAGGAATGCATAAGACAGAGACTATGTGGTTGTAGGATAAACATTTTGGATTAAGCAGATATACAAAAGCTCAGCATTTGGATGTGGTGAATATTTTCTCTTGATTTTTTCAGTCAGAGTTAGAATAAAGGTTAGTAAACTTTTCATCCCATTAGTCGAATAAAAGCAGTTCACCTACAACTTACCTGAAACCTTCAGTGATTTGAACATAGCCGTATTGAGTTTATTCACCTCCTCTCTCATACATTTAAGGCTCCCCGCTAGCCAAAACTTGAAATCCCAAGAAATAAATAAGCCAACCTATCAGGTCCCATCAGTTCAGAGCGGCCAGGACAGAAAGGTGCCAAGGGCTGTTTAATGTGGAACATTAGCAGTTCCCATCGGTTTCCAAGGCCACAGGGCTGCTGGCAGCTTTATAGCCAAGCAAAATTAATCTTCAGGAATAGCGCCCTGAGCATCTGCTCAAAACCCATTGTTGCATCCTTTCTGTGCACACTTCACACTTTTTCCACTCTAAGAGCTGTATCCTCAGGATGTATCTCCTGCTCCACCCCCAATGTGTTTCTCCTACATCCCTCTATCTCTAAAAAAGATAAATACACACGGTAAGAGCGTCATCAGTGGGTGCCGCAGGGCTCGGTGCTTGGACCCGTGCTCTTCAACATCTTTATAAACGATCTGGACATAGGTACGATGAGTGAGGTGATTAAATTTGTGGACGATACAAAGTTATTCAGAGTAGTGAAGACACAGGAGGATTGCGAAGATCTGCAATGTGACATAATTAGGCTTGAGGAATGGGCATCAACATGGCAGATGAGGTTCAACGTGGATAAGTGTAAAGTGATGCATGTCGATAACAAAAATCTCATGCACGAATACAGGATGTCCGGGGCGGTACTTGGAGAGACCTCCCAGGAAAGAGGTCCGTGCAATGTGCGGCTGCAGTGAAAAGGGTGAACAGAATGCTAGGAATGATAAAGAAGGGGATCACGAACAGATTGGAGAAGGTTATCATGCCGCTGTACCGGGCCATGGTGCGTCCTCACCTGGAGTACTGCATCCAGCACTGTTCGCCGTACATGAAGAAGGACATGGTACTACTTGAAAGGGTCCAGAGAAGAGCAACTAAGATGGTTAAGGGGTTGGAGGAGTTGCCGTACAGTGAGAGATTGGAGAAACTGGGCCTCTTCCTCGAACAGAGGAGATTGAGAGGGGACATGATCGAAACATTCAAGGTACTGAAGGGAATAGACTTAGTAGATAAGGACAGGTTGTTCACCTTCTCCAAGGTAGGGAGAATGAGAGGGCACTCTCTAAAGTTGAAAGGGGATTGATTCCGTACGAATGTAAGGAAGTTCTTCTTCACCCAGAGAGTGGTAGACAACTGGAACGCTCTTCTGGAGTCTGTCATAGGGGAAAACACCCTCCAGGAATTTAAGATAAAATTAGACAAGTTCATGCTGAACCAGAACGTACGCAGGTAGGACTAGTCTCAGTTAGGGCACTGGTCTTTGACCAGAGGGCCGGCGCATGAGCGGACTGCTGGGCACTAGTATGACCCAGCAGCGGCAATTCTTATGTTCTTAAATCAGCTGGCACATTTGCTCCGCGAAACCAGGGCTCAGAGTATAAGTTACCCCCTCCCTCATTTTTTTTGTTTCAGATTCTCAGTCTCCAAAAGAACAGAAAGGGACCCTTTGCAGCAAGACTTAGACCTCACGCTGATCTTACCCAAAAAGCTGGGAGAAAAACTGGAAGAAAAGACCAGTTTTTAAGGGTGAACCCACCAATGCTAGTTTTTAAACATGAGATCTTTCTATAGCTCTTCCAGATTCAACTAGTTCATAAGAATGAAATAAATTAATTAAAAAAACAAAATCAAACTAAGGACAGGGGTGTACTAGTGAAAATCATGTGAGAAGGACGAGTGAAGGCAGAGAGATTGGTGTAAGATGATTCCCTGATGAGAGCAACAGTGCAAGGAAAGGGCTCAGCCAGGCCTCCTTGCTAAAGGAGATGCAGAAGATAAATATCATTCACTGATCGTACAATTGAAATAAACAAACGGAAAGGACAACCATTACATTGCTACTGATCGAAATTTTTATGTGTGAGATTTATTTTGTACTGTACTAAGCTTTGGGCTATGAAGTGAAAGGCATCTGATTAAATAAAACTTAGTTAATTCACTGCTGACATCCAGGAGTCATTACTCTGATTATCCCTCATCTTCCTACGAGGTCCAGCAATTCACCAGGATCATTACTAATGCCCCTAAATGGGATAAAGAACTGAGAAGCAGCAGCAGGTTTCAGCTTGTCCTGAGCCAGAGGTGTAGAAAATGTTTTGTTTTCTGTTGGATTCAGGCAATAGACAGATGCTCTGACCCAACTGTGACCAGCCACAATTAAAGCTACAAGATGGCCTACAAGCCCTAAAGTGGGATGGGGAACTCATCGGTTGTCTTAAACCCAGGCAGAAGTGCAAGTGGTGAGTAATTCATATATTTATGATAACAAAGAATTAGGGACAAATCATACAAGTGATGGATGCAAGGACAAAAGCCACGTGTCCTGTCCTCATTACAGCGGCAAAAGGGACAACCGAGAAAATGGGCGCTGTCCAGCCGGAGATGGTGCTGAAAAGCTGCTGGGGTAAAAAGTCATGGCGCTGTCCCAAGAGCTGGTGCTGAAAATGGTCTGAGGCAGCTTTATCAGCTGGATAGAGTCCCAGGGTTTGAGGATCTGAAGATTTTAGGACATCACTGTTTTAACTGTTAAAAGGTGTTTTAGGTAGGAACAGAAAGATCACAGATATGTTGCAGCTGTGATCTTTCTGTTGGACTACATATATTTCTAAATCATTGAAAGCCAAAAATGTTTTGCCTGGTGACAGGAGCAGAGCTCTAGAAAGCTGATCACAAATCGAGTTAGTCCAGGGGAAGATCTTATCCACAACTTACTTATAATTAACTTCCCTTTTACGGTTCATAAGAACATAAGAAGTTGCCCCCGCTGAGTCAGACCAGAGGTCCATCTCGCTCAGCGGTCCGCTCCTGCGGCGGCCCATCAGGCCTAGTGCCTGAACAGTGGTCCCTGATTAATTTTGTAACTTACCTCTAATCCCATCCCTATAATCTACCTTTACTCTTATCTGTACCCCTCAATCCCTTTGTCTTCCAAGTACCTATCCAAAGCTTCTTTGAACCCCTGTAGCGTGCTCCTGTTTATCACATCCTCCGGTAGCGCGTTCCATGTATCCACCACCCTCTGGGTGAAAAAGAACTTCCTGGCGTTTGTTCTAAACCTCTCCCCTTTCAATTTCTCTGAGTGCCCCCTTGTACTTATAGACAGTGGAGCGCAAGACGTCAGCGCGCTGACAATCCAGCGCCGACAATATGGCGCAAGACAGAAGCGCGTGGTGAAAAAAGTAATTTTGAAAGAGTTCCGATGGGGGAGGGGGTTTGGGGTGGCAACCCCCCCCCTTTATTGGTTAGTGTTCATGCTGCTGTTGGAGGGGGGGTTTGGGGGGGTTGGAAACCTCCATTATAGCAAAAACGGAATTTTCTGATATGGGGGGCCTCACACCCCCCCTGCAACAGCAGCGCAAACACTAACCAATAAAGTGGGGGGGTTGCCACCCCAAACCCCCAGTCGGAGCTCTTTAAAAATTATTTTTTCTCCCGCGCGCTTCTGTCTTCTGCCGAATTGTCGGCGCGCTGGCGTCTGGCACGCGATTATCCCATCGCCCCCTTTTACTCTCTGTCATGGGGCAGGGAAAAGCAAAAACTTAAACCAAACAAAAGAAACAGCACCTCAGTCTCAAATGGGACCTGCACCTCTGCTGTAAATATTGGAGCCTGGCCATTAATTATCTCTGGACCAGAAGTATTTTAGCTTATCTGTTCCTTCCTACTTTCTGTGGGTTGGGCTGTTTATTGCAGGTGGCCAGATGACTTCAATGGCATTCTCATATTCCCATCCAGTTCTGGCTTTGCAAACACCTACCCCGAAGAGTATACTGGGATTTCTGGTCCAGCACTTTCTAGAGCAGATTAGCAAATCCCAGTGTTTCTGAGGGTAGGGTCAGAGCTCTCTGGTCCAGGTGTCTGATGCTCAGACTTCCGAGTCACCTTTACCCTGTGGGAGCAAATAAGAGTGACTTCTGCACACCAGAGGTCTCGTGACTAAGCCAAGATGAATGGTTATCTTTAGCAGGTTAAATGATGTTTTCCCTTCAAGAGTAAAAAGAAATGACTTGTTCTATTATAATTTTCATACCACAGTGGGGGATAAGCGCTAGGAAGATTTTGGAAAGGTCAGATAAGCAATAGAAGGCTGTTTTTAACCTTGAACTTCTCACAACTGCCAGGACCAAATGAAAGTCATTCAACAGTGAGTATTTGAGTCAGAGCACAGTTAATGCAGAGAGAGATCAAAAGGCAACAGAGGGAAAGGAAATGTTTTTAGGCTAGTAAGGGCTTTAGAACCTCAGTCATGTAATTCATGAATTATCTGAACTCATTATGTGTAAGAGAAAAAGAGAGATAGTGAGAGGGATGAAGGAAGGTGGAGAGAGAAGGTCTTAGTGCTGGAATAGCAGGGAGTGCTGCAAGGCAGGAGTGAGGTGCACTGGTAGAACTGCAGGGGGCAAGGGGGATCAGTACTGGAATAGGAGGAGATGTTACAGAGCAGGAACAAGGTGCACTGGAAGAGCTATATATGTGCATAAGAAGCAGGGAAGGAGTGAGGTGCATTGACAAACACTGGGACCAAAGGGAAGACTACAGAAAAGGAGTGAATCTCTGTTCTGTCTTCTAAGTCAAGAAGATAACTTTCCAGGTCCTGCCCTTGCCCAGCTCTGATGCACTGGCAACATCAAACAGATTAGGACAGACTCAGTTCCTGGATTGTCATCACCCTGCAGTGTAGGAACAATTTGAGAACAAGTAACAGCTAGTTGAAGGCCAGGAGAAAATAAGAAATTGGAGAAGGAATTCAATGACGCACAGAGGTTTATTTCCTTCCAAGCTACTCAGAGTTTTCTACCTAGTACCCGTTGCCTTGTGTGCCAACTCCCACCCCCTGCACCTCACCTCTCCCCTTCTGATCAGGCAAAGGAAGAACAGTTCCTGTTTATAGCTGCCAAGAACTAATTTGCCAGATGGATAGAGAAGTTGATCTTAACCTTAGCCCCAGAAGTACCCCATGATGAGGGAAAAGGCTGCCGTGGAGCTGCAGGGAGAAGCAGAGACTTTCAGATCATGATTCCACCCCCCCCCCTCCAATAAGGCACAGAGAGCAGGTTTACAAAGTATCTTTCATTCAAGCGCCTTTTATTCACAATCTAATCCCAGACCCCCTTAACATAAGAACATAAGATTTACCACTGCTGGGTAAGACCAGTGGTCCATCGTGCCCAGCAGTCCGCTCACAAGGCTGCTCTTAGGTCAAAGACCAGTGTCCTATTTGAGTCTAGCCTTACCTGCGTATGTTCTGGTCCAGCAGGAACTTATCTAACCTTTTCTTGAATCCCTGGAGGGTGTTTTCCCCTATAACAGCCTCCGGAAGAGCATTCCAGATTTCTACCACTCCGAGTGAAGAAGAACTTCCTTACGTTTGTATGGAATCTATTCCCTTTTAACTTTAGAGAGTGCCCTCTCGTTCTCTCCACCTTGGAGAGGGTGAACAATCTCACTTTCTCTACTAAGTCAATTCCCTTCAATATCTTGAATGTTCGATCATGTCCCCTCTCAGCCTCCTCTTTTCAAGGGAGAAGAGGACCAGTTTCTCTAGCCTCTCATTGTACGGCAACTCCTCCAGTCTCTTAACCATTTTTGTCACTCTTCTCTGAACCCTTTCAAGTATTACTATATCCTTTTTCATGTACGGCGACCTGGATTGTATTTCTTATGAGGACTCATTTTAACTTCCATAGTCCAGAAACATTGCAGCCACGAATTACAACGTACATATATGTTTCTACAGCCGAAATGACCATTAATGGTTATGTATCACAGTATACATCCAGCCAAACACTGTGGATATCATGCTCTCCATTCATCAGCAAGATACGATCATGGCACAGGTTATAGATGACATTTTTCTCCTGTGGACTGGGAACATTGAGGAATTTCAGGCTTTTTTCAAATGGTTAAAGACATGTAATGAAAATATTCAATTTATATATACTCATTCCTATAGTAACATCACTTTCTTGGATGTCAACATCACACAAACACAGGAGGGATTCACAACTAAAGTACATTTTAAAAGTACAGATCGCATTCCACCAGCTGCCATCCTACGGGGCTGTAAGACCAGTTTGCCATATTCACAATTTTTAAGATACAGGCGCATTTGTAGCAATAATGGAGATTTTAAACATCAATCTAAATCCTTAAGAGAAAAATTCAGAAACAGAGGATATAATGCTAAGAATCTCAATGCAGCCTATAAAAGGCCAAAGTACAATAATCGTGAGTTGCTAGTGAACTCTCAATCTAAGCAAGATGATAGCATTCTAACGTTTATTCCTCCATATACTAATGCAAGTCCACGAATTTCTCGTGTAGTTAAGAGACACTGGAAGATCATGCAGACTCATGAGGTTTTCAAGTCTAAATTTTGAAGAAGCCTTAAGGAGCTATTGAGCCCTTCAACTATAAGATCTTCTTTATTCTCGAAACCCATTTTAATAGGACATTCTAAATGTGGCCATTGCCAAAATTGTGACATTATCGGCCTCTGTTACAAAGCCACGCTAGCGGCTGCTCTGCGCTAACGGCCCTGAAGCCCATAGAGAACTAAAGGGCTTTGGGGCTGTTTCCACGCGGCTTTGTAAAAGAGGCTGTATGTTTCAGTCTGATAATTTTACGAATCCAAATGATGGGATAAAATATAAAATCAACTTTTTCCGTAGCTGTAATAGTATGTATATTGTTTATCTCATCCTGTGTCCCTGTGGAAAGATCTATGTTGGTAAAACGATTAGAACTTTAAGAATTAGATTAAATGAGCACAGGTCTAATTTAAAAAGGATGAAAACAGAAGCTCCCTTAGTAGCTCATTGCATTGCAACACAGCATAAGTTCAGCCATTTGAAATGCTGGGTCATCGACGCCATAAACAAATCATCGACGCCATAAACCTATCACGATCTCCCCGTGATAGATCGTGATAGGTTGCTCTTACAACGTTAGCAACAATGGATTTTTAGATTCAATTCACTTGAACCCCATGGATTAAACAATCAGATCGAATGGCATGCATTTTTTTAAACATTGAGCTTCCGGTCTGTTCTTTGCTCGTATATTTATATGTCAAGGATATACAAGTTGTTTTCTAGAAGCTTTATAGTCACAGTCGCCATTTTTAAAATCAATGATAGGCTCCATTTCAACATTTAATGTTACAAAATAATAAGAATATAAAAATCTATTCATGTATGACGTCAGTAGCTTTTATGGCTCCGATTGGTCATTTATTTTATCAGCGTCTTGTTTAAATCCAGACGCCATTTTGTATATGTTATGTGAGCTCGATGGCAGCAACTATGTAACAAGTGAGTTGTGCTCTCTGACTCTGTTCTTTCTTAATGTTTAAACTATTGAAAAGAGTCACGATTTATAAAAGAATTAAATATAATGCATTTTCTTTTTCTCTCTTATATTAAAGATAACTGAGCAACTGTTTCCCAATTGATACTGGCGTTAAAACAAGCTTCAGCCTTTCCCCCGAAGAAGCCCGCTGGTGTGAGACGGATTTGGCCTCCGTTGGGTTGAAAAGATAAGTGCTTGTTGTCAGTTTGAGTACAGTGTGCCAGATTCATTGTTGCCATTTGTTACATTTTAATGGTTGCCAGCTCATTATTCTCTACTCAAATATGGGAGAAATTGAAATTTGAATTAAAAAATATCTATAAATATAAAATATTTAAAAATAGATTGAATTAATTAATGAATCTCAGCAGAGGTGTTGAGCTATGATGATGCCCCAACCCTAAATAGGTGTCCTTCTATTGGTTGGACTCCTAGGAGGTTTTTAGGTCTTTTTCCTCTGTTTTGATACCATTATGCACTATATAGTATTGGAGTGTTCTACACCAGTGGTTCCCAACTCTGTCCTGGAGGACCACCAGGCCAGTCGGGCTTTCAGGATAGCTCTTTTTTTTTTTTTTTTTAAGTTCAAATGTTTTTTATTAAGGATAAATTGGAAAGAACAACAGAAGATAAAGAATAACAATTTTGACGTTATGTCCATGAGATATACATAGCAAGCTGCGTATATAAGGTACAGGTACAAAAGAAATACATTGGCTGTTAAACAGAGTCAAAATATTAGAAATCTGTTATCATAAATGATGAGGTTGTGAGAGGCTGATCATTAACAATTAAGTCATGGGAGTAATTTCAGAGCAATACACAATTAAAGGAGACCAAGTTTTATTGTAATTGCAAAGGGAGGCAGATCTTTCCGCCAGAGCTTTTTCATATTTACTAATAAGGCATAGATTATTCCACCAGGTGTGATATTCAATCTGCGAAAGATCTTTCCAGCAACGAAGGACATTTTGTATAGCTAGAGACATCATTATGGATAATAATTTACATTCAAAGTGGTCAAGGGAGGAGGAAAAGCCGTTAGAGGTTAGGATGACAATGTTAAAGGTAAGCGGCTCTTGAATTTGTAACACTGAACAAATTGTATGCCAAACCTTCTCCCAGTATGAAGTCAGGTGTGCACAAGAAAATAGAAGATGCCTTAGCGAGCCAGTATGGTTTAAGCAAGACCAGCAGCTGGCGGATTTTGTTGAGTCGATCTTGTGAGCCAGGAGGGGAGTCCAGATTGCTCTATGGAGAACAAAAAACATTGACTGTAATAGTGATGCTGATTTGATGGATTTAAACAGTTGTTGCCAAATGACTGTCCAATCTATGGCATCTGATGGAAGATTTAGATCTTCATTCCATTTGAGGGCTGAATATCTAGGAATGCTGAAATAAGATTTCTGTAACCATTTATACCATATTGAAGCTCTGTAGCTCCAGGCAGAAAATTTGGATAATAGTGCCACCAGGCTTGGGTGAGATGTTAGAGTGTGAGGGTCCCGAATCTCTTTCTTGATGCAGTGCATTAACTGGATCCAATGGAATTGTTGATTGCTTGGTAAGTTCCATTTTAGAGAGAGATCCTGAAAAGACATCCAGGTGTCACCCTTCATGAGATCCTGGATTGTGAGAATGCCAAGGAGTTGCCATTGTCGCCAGGAAACTGGAGAGCCTTGAATTTGGAATCTAGCGTTGTTCCAGATGGGAATGAGTTTGGATTTGTCCCAACCTACATCAAGTTTTGACTCAACCCTGCGCAGGGCAGATGAGTAAGAGGTAAGGATTGGATCCGATTTGTCCACTCGGGATAGTTGGGTACCCATCAAAAACTGCATACGAGTCTTGCCATATTTAAGGATTTCCAGAAGCTGCCAGGATGATGTTTCAGACTCTAGCAGAGACGGATAATGATGAGACCATTGACGAATAAGATATGCACAATGATAGTGAAATAGATCGGGGAAGTTAACCCCTCCACAAGATTTATCTGCCTTTAGTTTAAGTAAAGCTATCCGTGGTTGTTTGTTTTTCCATAAAAAGCGGGATAGTATGGATTCAATACTTTTGTAGAATGAAGGCGGTAGTAGAAAAGGAATCATGCTCAATACATAGTTAAGTTTTGGCATTATCATCATTCTGATGGTCTCCATTCGGCCCCACCAGGATAGGAATAGGGGAGACCATTTGCTTGTGGTGGATTTAGCAATGTTGAGAAGATAGTCAATGTTAAGTTGAGTGGTCTCTTCCAACGAGGGTCCAAACATGACTCCCAGATATTTCATTTTTGTGCTTGACCAAGTGACTCCTAAAGATTTCACCTCAGATTCCATAGAGGGACAATTAAGCGGCATCACCTCAGTCTTGGCAGTGTTGAGTTTGTAGCCAGAATCCAAGGAGTAGTCATTAATTATTTGAATAAGTGAAGTAAGTGAGGAGGGTGACATGTATAGTAGTATGTCATCAGCGTAGGCTGAGGTTCTTATTTCCAGTTCACGAAATTTGAATCCCTCTATGTTGGTGGACGAGCGGATAGCTATGAGCAGCGGTTCGAGTGCCAAATCGAAGAGCAAGGGGGACAGAGGACATCCCTGTCTAGTGCCTCTGGATGGTTGAAAGGGCACTGACAGTGAACCATTTATGAGTGTTCTAGTTGACGGGGAGGAGTAAAGGATACGTACTTTATCAATGAAGGACTGAGATATTCCAAACCAACTCATCACAGAGAACATGAAAGGCCACTCCACTCTGTCAAAGGCTTTCTCAGCGTCTAGACTCACCGCTATAAGATCTTGATTACAGTGTTGAGCCTGGTTGATGACATGTGAGAAAGTGCGGGTGTTGTCATTGGAGTATCTGCCAGTAATGAAACCACATTGATCAGGGGAGATTAACTTTGTGATGACAGATTGTAGACGGTTGGCTAGCAGTTTGGCGTATATCTTCGCGTCCACATTTATCAGTGATAAAGGTCTGTAATTAGAGATATATCTAGGGTCTTTGTCCGGTTTGGGAAGTACTATAACGTTTGCTTCGGTGAAAGTGCCTGAAGCTCTTCCAGAAGTGATGAGGAATTCTATGAATTGTAGGTAAGGTGGTAAAAGAACATCTTGGAATTCTTTATAAAATTCTACGGTCAGACCATCAGGACCTGGTGCTTTCCTGAGTGACATGGAGTTGAGAATCAATGAGATTTCGGAGGTTAGGATAGGCGAATCTAATGAAGAGTTATCGTTGGCTCCTAATCTTGGATGCGTGAGGGAGTCCAAGAACTTGGGTGAAGCGTTAGAGAGAGAGAGGGGTATATCAGAGGTGTATAATGATTCGTAAAAATCTTTGAAAGCCTGGGAGATATCAACAGGGTCGGTTATTGAAGATCCATCGTCTAATATGATGTTGGCGATATTGGACTTGTCAGCCCGTTTTTTTAAATAAGTAGCCAAAAGATGACCCCCTTTGTTATTTTCCGAGTAGTATGTGGTGGATTGCTTGAACACCTCATGGGCGGCTTGTTTGCGAAGAGTTGAGTTATAAAGAAACCGGAGTTTGTTTAAGTGTACTAAAGTATCTATGTTAGTTGGGTCATGCTGATGTATAGATTCCACAGTCCTAATATCAGATTCATATTGGAGTATTTTTTCTTTTTGTATTTTATGTTGATGAGCTGTATAAGATATTATAACGCCTCTTATTGATGCCTTGAAGGCATCCCAGCATATAGGCCAGGATGTGTGCTCCGGTGAATTGAGTACAAAGTATTCTTTGATAGCTTCTCTAACAGTGTCTTTAAACTTTTGATCCTGAAGCAGGGAGGAGTTGAACCGCCATTGCTTTTGTTGGAATGACTGCTTAGGCAAGGTGAGTTTCAATGCTATCGAGGCATGATCAGATACCGTTATTGGAGAGATGGTGGATTCGGTGACCGAAGCACATAAAGAGTTACTTAATAAAAAAAAATCAATGCGAGAATATGTGAGATGGGGATTTGAGAAAAAAGTAAATGCTTCTTCCGCTTTGTGCATGCATCGCCAAATGTCAGTGAGATGCAGTATTTGGATGAGGTCATGTAACGCAAACCATGATCTAGACTTCCTGTATGAGCATTTTGATTTTCTGTCTATTGAAGGATTTAATATCATATTAAAGTCACCGCCCAATATGAGTTGGGAGTCAGGATCTGAAAGTACAGAAGCAGCCAGGGAGCGGAAAAAATCAGGACAGTCTGAGTTAGGGCCATATATGTTAAGTAGTGTAAAGGTTTGGCCTGCATAATTGAATATGACTTTTATCCACCTGCCTTCTAGGTCAGAGGTGTGGGAGACTATTACCAGTCCAGGTTTTTTTCTGATCAAGGTCAGCACACCACCTTTTTTTTCTATGGCAGCAGAAAAGTAAGCAGGCAGAGACCATGGGAGACGGATTTTGCTGGAAGCAGTTTGATCTAGATGTGTTTCTTGTATCATAATGATATCTGGATTGTTGTGATCCAGATGTGTCAAAATCTTTTTCAGCTTGATTTGATTGTTAAGACCCTTTGCATTCAGAGATATGATGTTAAGTGTCATGACTATTTGTGGGAGAAGATACTGGAAACGCTGAATTACTCCACCTCATCAATGAAAAAGAAAGAACAATTCTGAGAGATTTCAATATTAAGCCAAAACATATTATAAGAGAAAGCAGCATAATAATGGAAACATTTGATAACTCATGGACAGGCTTGAAAATACTTGGCCAGAAAGCCAATAGAAAACCTATGAGTGCAGCAGAGAGGCTAGAACAGCAAGAGAGATATACAGGAGCCCCTTAATAAACAAAATGTGAACATGGTTCAAACATGACATTAGCCACCATTCTAGAACAACATTAGTGGAAAAGAAGACATATAACAGCCCATATACATAGTTGGCTAGAATGCTCAAATCAGTCAGGCAGATGGGAATAGATCATTACCCACAGAAAGGTGTCTGGATGGGTGATGCAGAGTCAGACTTGATGTATTGGGGTCGGAGACTGCTGTTCAATAAATGCTGCAAGCTCCTCAGGCGAGGTGAAATTCTTGGTTTGGTTATGAAGTGTAACTCTCATACGGGCGGGATACATCATACCAAACTTAGCAGACAGTTGTTTGAGCTGAGGCCTGTATGAGAGCAGTTGCTTGCGGCGGAGAGCAGTGGATTTGTTCAAGTCAGGAACAAAGAGCAGGGTAGTACCTTCATGTTTCACAGGTGAGCGAATTTTGGCCCGTTGCATTATTTCAAGTACGTGTTGATACCGGAGAGATTTGAAGACAACCGGTCTGGGGAATCGATCGTTTGCATTGCGGTATGAAGGGACTCGATGTGCCCGCTCGATTTCAAAATCGCGGGTGAAAGTGATGTCGAGTAGTTTGGGTATGAGCTCTTCCAGGTACTTGATTAAATCACTTTCATGTGGCCCTTCCTTCAAGCCCAAAATACGAATATTGCACCTTCTTGAGCGATTCCCGCTGTCTTCCAGTTCTTTCTCAAGTGTGGATATTCTGGTTGTTTGTTTGTGCAGTTCAGCTACCGAGATAGAGGTCGCGGCCATTTTTTCTTCTAGCGTGGTAACACGTGTTTGCAACACGGAGAAGTCGGCCGACAGCGTAGTGAGTTTATCATTAATCTCGTCGGTGGTGGTTTTAGTGTCGGTGACTATTTCTTTTAATACCTTTAATTCGGCCAGAATTTCTTTGGTATTGTTGTCTCCGTCCGATACCGGAAGTGGGACCTTCGAGGGTGATGGAGGATCGGGCTTGTGTCTCTTCCCCACTTTTTTGTCAGCCATTCTGTCCCGATCAACAAGGACGCCTGATATATGTGAGCAGGATCGTTTAATAGATCAATAATGATCACTTGATCGTTCGTTTGAGCGCTGTTAAGGGTACGGTGGGAGCGATTCTGTCAGTCGAGGCAGGAGCTCTGTATTCAAGCTGCCATTCGTTGCGGGCTCAGCAGCGCCCCCCCTCAATAATGATCACTTGATCGTTCGTTTGAGCGCTGTTAAGGGTACGGTGGGAGCGATTCTGTCAGTCGAGGCAGGAGCTCTGTATTCAAGCTGCCATTCGTTGCGGGCTCAGCAGCGCCCCCCCCTTTCAGGATAGCTCTAATGAATATGCATGGAGCAGATTTGCATGGCTGGCACCTCCATTATATGCTGATCTCTCTCATGCATATTCATTAGGGCTATCCTGAAAACCCGACTGGCCTGGTGGTCCTCCAGGAGAGGGTTCTTCTACACCATTTATGTTAATCTAAGGATTGTTGATTTTGAACACTTATCCAAGGTCTTCACCGATTTTGATCATTCATGAAATGACCATTAAGATCTATCTTAGCAGAATGGCGTTTAGCAAAGAAGATATAGTTGCAATTAAGTTTTTGTGGGGGGGGGAGGAAATAAGGTATAGGGCACAAAGCGTTTGCTAAGGGAGGTTGAACTAAGGTATTTTCAAAGGTCATGCTACATGTTTAAACAATTGCATAGCATTTTGAAAGTATGTAAGGGCTCCCAGTTTTTCCAAATACCATGTTGACGTGGTAACAAGGTTCTGTGAAGATGTAGAGTCAGTCACCCAACTGGAAAGCCCATCAGGGGTTGACTCCGTGAGTTTATAGCGTGGCAGCAATTTCCAATTCAGCACCATGGACAGGGACAGGTCCAAGACCTTAAAGGGGTAATTCTCTATAGATTACCTAAAGTTAGGCACCGGGATGATGTGTGCTAAGCACGAAGTCTGTACCAGGAACTGCACATGCAATAGTCATCCTAGAATATTTATTTATTTAAAAAAAATGTATATACCGTTTAGAACTAAACGGTTTACATGCACAATATTAAAATAAAGACAAAAAGAAATACATAATAAAATACACATGTAATAAAATGAATTTACATCCAATCCTCAGGAAAATACCATGGTGAGGATAGTAGAGATCACAGACAATTCATCAATTTTAGCGGAAATGCCTTAAAAAAAGGCATCTACGAATAGCTGCGTCTTTTAATCATTTTCTGAACCTACCCTTTTCACAGCAATTTTGTATCTGAGCCACCAGGGAGTTCCATAACTTAACTCCTGCACAGCAGAAAGTCCTTTTACCAGTCTCAACGAGTCTTGGATTCAGGGGCATCTTCGGTAAGGCTAAACTCTCGGAACGCAAAGATCTTTTTGGTGTATGACTGAAAATATTACTTTGAAGTAGTTCTGGGATATTTCCATACAGAAATTGATGGCAAATCATCACTGCTTTATATTGGACTCTGAAGGCGACCGGAAGCCAATGTAATTTTTGAGATCTGATCATATTGAGACACAGCCATGATCAAGCGTGCTACGAACGTGGAGATGATGCGGTATACAAACCTAAGGATTAGATTAGATTAGATCAGATAACCTGCTAGTGTTCCACGCCTAACTTTCGGCATGAGCAGATTTGCTAGATCAAAGGCTGGTGTAAATCCTCGTGGAATTGCAAGCACTCTTATCATGGATGTGTGTAAGCGCTCACACACACCCTGTCCCGCCGCATGACTCTCCCAGGGCCATTCCTCATGCACTTATGTTCTATGGAATTTACACACAATGTAGAATAGTTACACTCATCACTGCTAATTAGTAACAATCAGTATCCATTAAAATCAATTAGCAGCTAATTATATTGACACTACTCTACAACCTGCATGTGTAACTTTGCATGCTAAGCATAAAATTGGGCATACAATTTATAGAATTAGTTCATGGCAGAGCCGGAGCAAGGAGATGAAATTTCTCCCATTGAACGTGTCCGAAAAACTCTGCCTGGGAAAATATCGGAACAATAAGCCCAACCCGGGAGCAAATTATCCAACAGAAACCTCTTTTCAATCTCTCCAGGCCAGCTCCCATCAACCTCCAACGCTGGATAACCTGAGGGACCTTCCGGGGATCCCTTTTCCCAGTGCAAGGTGGTTGCCCACCTCCCCACCCCCCCAAGGCACGTTCTAGCCTTTCCCTGTCTCTGATCCCAGGCGGCCTCTACAATGTCTTCCCAGCAGAATTCAACAACTTCCAAGATCCCATGTCCTCAGTAGGAGTGTAGGGCTAAAAATATCCATGCAGAGAGATCAGAGCCCAGATGGCAAGAACTGTCAGCTGTCAGAGAGATGTGTTTTCAATAACAGCCATCTAAAACTGGTTATTTATAGAAGCAGGAGAGAATAATGGGTTTGTCATGTAATTCAAGGCAAAACAGCAGCTGGGAAACTCTTCCTAGGTTGTGTTGCTAATAGGCTCTTTTTGTTTATCTGTTTTTTTAGTTCTTTATGGAAGGAGAAAGGGAACAGAATGCTAAAGCCTGGAGATACACACATTACACAGCTCTGCCACAAGAGATGCATATCGCAGGCAACTTACAGACACAAAAATACACACTGCACCACAACAGAACAGGTACACACAGCGCAGTAGTGTGAAAGGCATGCTCTGGGGTTGGCACATTGTGGCATAGCTCTCCCTTGCCAGGCTCTGCTGCATATCTGATTACGGAACGGACAGAAGGATGGACAGACCCTGTAAAAGAGAGGAGATGGCAGCTGCAGTCACTGCCCTGGCCGCTCTGTAGTACGTTACTGTGTCTGTGCAACTCAGTTCAGCTAATGCAAGACAAGAGCGCACGGTCTGTGAATGCAGATGAGGCAGGGGGCAGGTAGCCCACACTCCTCTCCTCACTCTTCGAAGCTCAGGAACCTAGAGCAGAGATTTTCAGCCGCACAATATCGCTTCTCTTAGGAAATGCTAAATCAGAGGACAGCACAGGACAGAAAACTGACTGTCAACATCCCCATCCTTCCGCCTCAGCTTGCTTTCCCTACCCCCACTGAAAAAAACAAATTATTCAAAGGATTTCTACTTCTAACTTTGAGCAATGGGCTTCTAAATTCGCCCTGTTGAACATTTATTAGGGCTGAGTGCTGTTTTGGTTTAACTGAAGTTCTGAAAATGCAATTTCCAAGATAAAATGAAGGAACAAAATTGCCAAAAATAATACTCATCATAGAAAAAGCAAAAATGAGAAAAGAGAAAGGCGTGTTTAAAAACATCAGAAACATTGAAAATAAGAGGTCTCAAAGACTTCACTAAACACCTCTCAGCTAATCTCGGTTAAAAAAAAAAAAATTACAACAGCTCTATCTTTCAAAGATTTCTCTAATTCTAAGGGAACCATTGATCACAATTCAAAGAAGCCAGAAATAAAAGGGAACCCATTCAGCCAGCTTGGTCTGAGTCATGTCCGAAAGAATTTGTCTCTTCTAAACAAACAATAAGGTTTACATTCTTTTTTTTAATGATCCCAACATTTATCACTGATTCCTCTCTCTCCTTGGAGCAAGTGGCTCTTGCACGGGTATCATATGAGAAGCTTCTGAGGGCTTACATTTCCACTCATACGTCTACATTGAGGACTGGCAAAAAAGACAGATTTAGAGTGGGGGAAAAGTTAGGAGCATAGCACTGATTTTCAGCACTAAGCTCAGAATTCAAGGCAAATGAATTACAAGCTCCTAAATTATCAATATTTGATTGATAATAGAGCAAATATTAATAGCCTATCTTTTCTTGAATATCCGGAGTACAGTACTACAAATCCTACATTCATTGTCCTTAAGCTGAGCTCTCCCCAGTGCTACAGTCTGACAAAGCCTACACACACGGTCCTTAAGCTGAGCTCTCCCCAGTGCTACAGTCTGACAAATCCTACATTCATTGGCCTTAAGCTGAGCTCTCCCCAGTGCTACAGACTGATAAATCCTACACTTACTCTCCCTGAGCTGAGCTCTCCCCAGTGCTACAGTCTGACAAATCCTACATTCATTGTCCTTAAGCTGAGCTCTCCCCAGTGCTACAGTCTGACAAAGCCTACACACACAGTCCTTAAGCTGAGCTCTCCCCAGTGCTACAGTCTGACAAATCCTACATTCATTGTCCTTAAGCTGAGCTCTCCCCAGTGCTACAGTCTGACAAAGCCTACACACACGGTCCTTAAGCTGAGCTCTCCCCAGTGCTACAGTCTGACAAATCCTACATTCATTGGCCTTAAGCTGAGCTCTCCCCAGTGCTACAGACTGATAAATCCTACACTTACTCTCCCTGAGCTGAGCTCTCCCCAGTGCTACAGTCTGACAAATCCTACATTCATTGTCCTTAAGCTGAGCTCTCCCCAGTGCTACAGTCTGACAAAGCCTACACACACAGTCCTTAAGCTGAGCTCTCCCCAGTGCTACAGTCTGACAAATCCTACATTCATTGTCCTTAAGCTGAGCTCTTCCCAGTGCTACAGTCTGACAAATCCTACATTCATTGTCCTTAAGCTGAGCTCTTCCCAGTGCTACAGTCTGACAAATCCTACATTCATTGTCCTTAAGCTGAGCTCTCCCCAGTGTTACAGTCTGACAAAGCCTACATTCATTATCCTTAAGCTGAGCTCTCCCCTGTACTACAGTCTGACAAATCCTACATTCATTGTCCTTAAGCTGAGCTCTCCCCAGTGCTACAGTCTGACAAATCCTACATTCATTGTCCTTAAGCTGAGCTCTACAGTCTGACAAAGTCTACACATACGGTCCTTAAGCTGAGCTCTCCCCAGTGCTACAGTCTGACAAATCCTACATTCATTGTCCTTAAGCTGAGCTCTCCCCAGTGCTACAGTCTGACAAATCCTACCTTCATTGTCCTTAAGCTGAGCTCTCCCCAGTGCTACAGTCTGACAAATCCTACATTCACTGTCCTTAAGTAACTCTCCTGTTACTATCACTAGATGTTCAATGCTATACTCTGTAATTCGCTGTCTGTACAGTTTCTCTTCATTGTAAACCGCCTAGAAGTCGCAAGATTGTGGCGGTATATAAGAATAAAGTTATTATTATTATTATTATTAAGCTGAGCTCTACAATCAGACAAATCCTACATTCATTGTCCTTAAGCTGAGCTCTCCCCAGTGCTACAGTCTGACAAATCCTACATTCATTGGCCTTAAGCTGAGCTCTCCCCAGTGCTACAGACTGATAAATCCTACACTTACTCTCCCTGAGCTGAGCTCTCCCCAGTGCTACAGTCTGACAAAGCCTACACACACTGTCCTTAAGCTGAGCTCTCCCCATTGCTACAGTCTGACAAATCCTACATTCATTGTCCTTAAGCTGAGCTCTCCCCATTGCTACAGTCTGATAAAGCCTACACACACTATCCTTAAACTGAGCTCTCCCCAGTGCTACAGACTGACAAATCCTACACTTACTCTCCCTGAGCTCTCCCCAGTGCTACAGTCTTACAAATCCCGCATTCATTGTTCTTAAGCTGAGCTCTCCCCAGTGCTTCAGTCTGCTAAAGCCTACACACACTGTCCTTAAGCTGAGCTCTTCCCCATGCTACAGACTGACAAATCCTACACTTACTCTCCCTGAGCTGAGCTCTCCCCAGTGCTACAGTCTGACAAAGCCTACACTCACTATCCCTAGTAGGACAGGTTTATGGGTCCCTTGAGATCTGGCTCTGCATTGACATCTCTCCATGGAAACCTGGTCATTTCCTGCAGGGTGCAGAGCCGCTGTCCTGATGGTGCTGATCTCAGACAGAATAAATATTGATTTCTCTGCTCCTCACTGGAAGGGGTAGGGGGAGGCAGTGCAGTAACAATAGACAGGGTGTCAGAGCTGGAATTACAGCCAGAATGGTCACTGTGGAACTAGGCAAACACAGACATCCCAACCAATCGGCAAGATCATGCAGGCACAAACTGTAACACACATGCACACACACACACACACACACACTCTCAGAGATCACAAAGGCATACAGGCACACTCACAGGTCATAGATACACATATATACAAACACACAAAGATCACAAATACATGCAGGCACACTCAGAGATCATAGATACACATAGAACTGTCACTGAGAGACAGCTGTGATCAGACACGCTCCTGCATTCATTAACACAGAGGCACCTTTGTCACACACACACACACACACACACACAGACATACAGATCAATGGAGGTGCAGGGGGTCTGTGCTTTCGTGCTTCCCCGACCACTACTCTCCATTGCTTTAGTGGTGGCAGCTGGTCCCTGGGTGGACTTCGTATTGTGCAATCTGTCATTGTGCCACTCTGACACTGTGCTGAGTGAGTGCCTTCCTCATGATACGTGCTCCAGTTTCTCTCATCACCGCCAGTACCCACTTGTACGAGCACTTACACACCCCTGGCATTGGTCCAACAGCAGCTAGACATCTCTCTAAATGAGCTATGAATATTTACAAGACACACAAGGCAAGAGGTCAGAACTGACAATGGCCGCCTTCCTCCTTCCCTCCCCTCCCGCAGGACAAATTCTGCATTAGACCTTCTGAAGTAGATGCAGAGAAAGGGTCAGTGTGGCTCAGTGTAGTCTTCACAGTAGACATGGACTCAGACCCTCCAAAAGTTCCTATGCAGCTACTGTACATTCAAGACACATAGACACAATGTCTGCAGTAGCAGAAAACAGTGTGTCAACTCAGATTATGTGTTACTGGTCAGGCTGAAATTCTCCTCATAGTCTAAAGACTGCTGAGCCCCCATCCTCTCCTAGCCCCAGTTCTCCCAATGCACCTCATTCCTGCCCTGCAGCACCCCCTGCTATTGCAGTTCTGAGATCCTCGTACAAGGCTCTCCCAATGCACCTCACTCCTGCCCTGAAACACCCTCCTGCTATTGCAATTCTGAGATCCTCACACAAGGCTCTCCCAATGCACCTCATTCCTGCCCTGAAACACCCCCTGCTATTGCAGTTCTGAGATCCTCACACAAGGCTTTCCCTATGCACCTCACTCCTGCCCTGAAACACCCCCTGCTATTGCAGTTCTGAGATCCTCGTACAAGGCTCTCCCAATGCACCTCACTCCTGCCCTGAAACACCCTCCTGCTATTGCAATTCTGAGATCCTCACACAAGGCTCTCCCAATGCACCTCATTCCTGCCCTGAAACACCCCCTGCTATTGCAGTTCTGAGATCCTCACACAAGGCTTTCCCTATGCACCTCACTCCTGCCCTGAAACACCCCCTGCTATTGCAGTTCTGAGATCCTCGTACAAGGCTCTCCCAATGCACCTCACTCCTGCCCTGAAACACCCTCCTGCTATTGCAATTCTGAGATCCTCACACAAGGCTCTCCCAATGCACCTCATTCCTGCCCTGAAACACCCCCTGCTATTGCAGTTCTGAGATCCTCACACAAGGCTTTCCCTATGCACCTCACTCCTGCCCTGAAGCACCCCCTGCTATCCCATTAATGAGACCCCCCACTTCTCTGCCAATGCACCTCACTCCTGCCCTGCAGCTGTTTACTTCTTTTGTTGAGGCCTGAGGGTAAAACCAAAGGTGTACTTGGCAGGGTCTGAGGTTAATACCGCCTCTGTTTGACTGGGTGAGCCTGACTCCAAAATGGTAGGGTCACAGAGGTACTGAGACCCCCCCCACACACACACAGGGAACTCTCCCAATGCACCTCATTCTTGCTTTACTGTTCCAGCGCTGAGACCCACCCACCTAGTTCTGCCTATACATCTCTCTCCTGCCTGCAGCACGCCCTCCATTTCCAGTGCTGAGACACTATACTTCACTCACCCCATCCTATTGCAGTGGCCTATCTTTGAAAAAGATAGGCAGGCTTTCCTTTGGTAAGAATAAATACCCCCTGCCCCACCCAATCAGCTGTGAGTACAGTGGAATTACGGGATGCTTTCTTCAGTGATGACCTTGGTATGAGCACAGGCATCTTTCACTTACCGAGGACCACCCTCAGCCATCCTCTTTTGCTGCAATCTGAGCTCTGGGCTCCTGCTTGTGAAAGGGTGTACTCCACCCTGAGTCTCATCCAGCAAGGAACTAGCTCTGGAACTTGTTGCCAGAGGATGTGGTTAGTGTAGCCAGGTTTAAGAAAAGTTCAGACAAGTTTCTGGAGGAAAAGTCCATAGACTTATTAAGTTAGACCTGGAGAAAACCACTGTTTATCCCTGGGGTTACGTAACAAGGAACCTTGCTACTTTTTAGGACTTCACCAGGACATATATTGGAAGCAGGATGCTGGTCTAGATGGACTTGGTCTGACCCAATATGGCTGTTCTTATGCACTTATGTTTACGGAGCAGCCAGATTAGATTGATGGGTGCCTGGTAAGCTCCTTCTCTTAACCTGTACCAGGCACTGGAGCAAACGTTTAGGGCTCAGCAAAGTCTGATAAGCTCAGAAAGGCACAGTTCACCTGGGATCTGTGACATTGCACTAGAGAGTTGCACGGGGACAGAAATCCCACCCATCCCCGCCCGTCCCCGCCAGGATCTTCTCCGTCCCCACCCATCCCCGCCAGGATCCTCTCCATCCCCACCCGTCCCCGTCAGGATCCTCTCCGTCCCCACCCATCCCCGCAAGGAATTACCTCCATCCCCGCCCGTCCCCATAAAAAGCAGCAATTACTTCTGACAGGATCATCAATTCCACAGTTTCTTTTGTGTTTGCGCTGCTGTTTTCCTTGTGGAATCTCTTTGGTGGAACCCTTTTTTTGTTTTCTGTTCAGGTAATTAACTTATAAACCCCCTCTTTTACTAAAGCTGACATGTCCATTATATTATATGGACGAACCCTGCTTCCAAAGCCTTCCATCCCCGTGGGAGTCCCGTGGACCTTAGGGGGGTCCCCGTGAGAGTCCTGTGGGCCATAGGAAGGTCCCCTTAGGAGTCCCGTGGGTTGGGGGGATTCCCATGGGAACCCCGCGGGACCCGCGGGATTCCTGCGATCCCCGTTCCCGTGCAGACCTCTACATTGCACCTGGAAATATGTGCATTCATTTACATAATGCCCCTTTTCCAAAAGACTTGGGCAAAAAGATCTATATCCCATTCCACAAGTACAGCTGCATGCCCTCACTTTAACCTCCTCCCCACCCCCCCAGCCTGCCTTAAGAATCAGGCTGGGCCTCAGGGTCCCTATCTTCTGGCTGCTAGAACTGGCATCCAGGTGGCCCTTGAAAATATCTCCCCAAGGCGACTGCAGCAGAGGGGAAAGAGACATATGGCTTGGACTGCTGCCTTAGGAGTGCTTCTCAGATGGGATCTCTCTGACAGCAAGATCCTTTCCCCAGTCAGGGTCTTCATTAACCCCCAGACTCTTGCAGAGGAAATCAAACATTGTCAAGTCTTCTCTTAGGAAATATAGTCGTGCTGCTGAGATGATGAAAACGATTAACATCTTTTGGATATGAAGAGCGAGCTGATCCATAGGCACTGATTTAAGAGCCCCAAAGTGTTTCTACCGTTGCTAATCATTTCTGTAGAGCTGAACACATTATCTGCAGGGGCTTTCTTTGTCCCTAGTTTTGTACCTGGGACAATGGAAGGTTAAGTGACCTGCCCAGGGTCACAAGGACACTGCACAAACCATTAGGCTCTTCCTCCCCTCCAAGTGTACAAGACCTGTTCTGAGTGTTGGGTTGAGTGGGGGTGGGCGAGGGGCAATTAGTTTCAAGACCGGTTCTCTTAAAATCAGATGAGGGCCAATGTAAATGAACTGCAGTTCGAAAGGCAGGAGCTCCACCGCTTTCAAAGCCTAGTTGGAGTTAGCTGCAGAAAATAATGTTGCCCTGCCCAGGACACTTGTCTGGCTTTATTTTGTGATCTTAAGACTTTTTTTTGTTTTGGTTGATGTGTTGTGGTCTTAAGTATGAGAACATCACTGAAAGTGTAAAGCCTGTTTATTTTGTGAGGTCAGGCACATTATCTATGATGTCATAGTATTTGATTTTGACATCACAGGCGTAGGCTAGACCTGATTGCCAGATTGAATTTAGGTTGGAGATCAACTATCCTACCCAACCCGACCTACACTGAGCTCCAGGGGACACCCTCATCAGTTCCTCATCTTTTTGCTTCAGAATTTTCCTGATCCTATGTCCCTTGAGAGACAGAGGCCATCAAAACAAGATATTAGAGCATATCTATAACATCACAGGACATAACTATGACATCACATTACTTCGTGCAGGAGAAAATCAAACTGCTGAATCATGTGGCTGTGACAAGTGGCATCACTACACTTCCAATGTCAAGGTCAGACATGATGGAAACCTGATCGAGCCTGGCACCCCAAATCCAGAGAACCCTGCTTGGAAGACCTGCCCCGGGGCAAACTGCTAATGTGTCTTTCTGTATTTGGCTCAGGGCTCAAATGCCCTCAGGGGAGGGGATTGGAGGATAGTTCTGACAAGCCCTCCATACCCTGTGGGCATTCTGCTAGAAAAGTCTAAGCTCTAGCCTGGGGTGAATAAAAACACACAAGACACACGTCCCTCAGTGCCAGGCACTTCTAGACAGGCAGACAGGAAACGCAGAAGGCAGAGATTGGCACTCTTTTAATACAGCGAAAGTGCTGAGTGCAAACAGGGGAGGGGGTCATAGAGGGGGGAGACTAACCCTTCCTTTTTATCATATCATATCCTTTTCTGGCCTCTGTTCAGAAGTGGTCAATAATAATAAAAATCCCCCCTTAACCCAGCAGCAAATCCAAATCTTCCCAGCCCCCCCACCCCAGTAAATCATTCTCCCCCGCAACAGGTCCAGCCCCCCACCCCAATAAATCGTTCTCCCCCACAACAGGTCCAGCCCCCCACCCCAATAAATCATTCTCCCCCGCAACAGGTCCAGCCCCCCACCCCAATAAATTGTTCTCCCCTGCAACAGGTCCAGCCCCCCACCGCAATAAATCGTTCTCCCCCGCAACAGGTCCACCTCCAGCAATGTCCAGATCTCCACTGCAACAGGTCCAGCTCCCCTCCACAATATGTCCTGTTCTCCAATGCAACAATTCCAGCCTCCCCCCCACCCTACTAAGTTCAGTTCTCCCCTGCAACAGGTCCAATCCACCCCCCCCCCCAGTCCAGGTTTCTTCACACAGGGCACCTCGGATTTCCTCTGGGAAAGTTTCTAGAAATAGTGAAGCAGAGCAAAAGGGGCATCTCGGTTTGGGGAGGATTTCATGCCCTCAGGGAGGGGAAGGGGGCTCCAGTCTTCCAATCCCAGTTGGGGGGGGAGAGAACAAAGACACAGAAAAGCTTCTGAGCAGCACTGACGAAGCAACAACTCTTCCGTTCCCTCCCCCCCCAAAAGGCCGGGCATCGGGGGCCCCTTCCCTCCCTTCTCCTACCTGTCGTCGGGCTGCCAGTCCCCCAGCAGCAGGTCCCTGAAGCGGTATCGCGGGGGCAGTGGCAACACGTCCTTCTCCAGCTCCCCCATTCTCCAAGCGGGCCATGCAGAGATTCCCCCACTGGGTGGGGGGGCTCTTCACTCCTCCAGCATCTCCTCTCCCCACCCACAAGCACAGCCCCAGCTTCTGCCGCTGCCTTTAACTTGCATTGCCCCTGCTCTGCTCCAATAATCTCTTTGCAACCTCCTCCAAAAACAGAAAAAGAAGCCCCCCCCCCCCCCTGTTCTCCACCTCCTTCTGCAAGTTTTCCCTCAGAAATGAGCAGCTCGGGGTGAAGGCTGGATTCGTGCTCAAGAGCCCAATAAAAGCAGAAAGAAAGAACCAGCGTCTGCTCCTTGCCCGCTGCCTGTCATGGGCAGAAGCTTCAGCTTTCGGCTCCCCCCCTCCCCCCTCCCCCATCCTCATCTCAAGCTCCTTTTTCAGGTGTTTCCCCTTTTCCCATGCCTGGAAGAGATCATGCCCTTTCGCTTTAAACACCCTCCTCCTCCCACCCTTATTTCTAACTAGAAAGACAAGGGGGGGGGGTCCTAAGATTCACTGGTTACCAGACTTCTAGGGAAAACTGGAATGATAATCTAGGTAGCCTGGAGATGACCGTCGAGACCGAATTAAAGAAGGGTGAGCAGGATGGTCTCCCAAAATAAGTTTGAGATCATTAGTGCTGACTTTAAAACTAGGTGGCAAACTGATATGGTAAATTGTGAATACAGCACAAATAGTTTGGGGGGGGGTGGAAACCCAGTCTTCATCACACCGATTTATACAAAGAGCAGAAGCATGAATACAGCACCGACGGTTGAAGAGCAGACCTTAATCAGAGACCTGTGTAGGAATCACACTGAATCATAAAACATGAACACAGCACCGACAGCTGCCACAAGATCCCTGCAAGCATCTTATTGAGGTAAAGACTCAGACTTTCTGGCCAGACTACACCATAGATGAAGGTGTACATCTTTTTTTTTTTTTTTATTGTAAAATATGTTGAATTATAATACTGTAAGTAACATATATTTGGACAGGAAATAACTTATGAATTAGAACCATGAGTACTGGCCTGGAGGTCAGAGGTACAGCCTAGAGTCCTGAGGTTTTGGGTTCAAGCCCTGTGCTGTTCTTTGTAACCTTGGGCAAGTCATTTAATCTTCCACTGTCCCGGGTACATTAGATCGATTGGGACTGCGGACTGTGAAAAACTGTATGAAGACCTTAGGAAATTGGAAGTCGGTGTTCAAATGGCGGATGAAATTTATTGTAGACAAATGCAAAGTGATGCACATTGAGAAGGATAATTCAAATCATAGTTATCGGATGCTAGGGACCACCTTGGGGGTCAGTGCTCAAGAAAAGGATCTGGGTGTCATCCAAGACAATATGCTGAAGCCTTCCACCCAATGTGCAGCGGCGGCCAAGAAGGCGAACAGGATGCTAGGAATTATTAGAAGAGGGATGGTTAACAAGACTAAGAATGTTATAATGCCTCTGTATTGCTCAATGGTGCAACCTCACCTTGAGTATTGCATTCAGTTCTGGTCTCCTTATCTCAAAAAAGATATAGCAGCATTAGAAAAAGTTCAAAGAAGAGCCACCAAGATGATCAAGGTGCTGGAACTCTTCTTGTATGAGGAAAGACTAGAAAGGTTAGGGCTCTTCAGCTTGGCTAAGGGGAAATAGGATTGAAGTCTACAAAATCCTGAGTGGAGTAGAACGGGTACAAGTGGATCGATTTTTACTGCATCGAGATTTACAAAGACTAGGGGACACTCGATGAAGTTACAGGGTAATACTTTTTAAAACCAATAGGAGGAAATATTTTTTTCACTCAGAGAATAGTTCAGCTCAGGAATGCATTGACAGAGGATGTGGTAAGAGCAGTTAATGTAGCTGGTTTTAAAAAAAGGTCTGGACAAATTCCTGGAGAAAAAGTCCATAGTCTGCTGTTGAGACAGACATGGGATGGTAGGATGGAAAGCTGCTACTATTTGGGTTTTTGCTAAGTACTTGTGACTTGGATTGGCCTCTGTAAAGACGATACTGGGCTAGATGGACCATTGGTCTGAACGTAAACTGCATAGATAACCATTGAGCCAAAAACATCGATATTGATATTTTGTGATTCTGATGACTGTGTTAATGAAATAAAAAGACTTTTATTTAATTTAAAAAAGTGTTATCAGTAGCTGTCCTTTCTAAATAAAGCTGCAAATGTGATAGCACAATGTTGGGTGGGGTGTCATATGCCTTCCGGTGCTGTGAGAGAATCCTCATGTGTTACGGGGTCAGGGAATATTGTCACAGTTCTGATATCTCCTGAATGTGAACAGGTCTGTCTCTTATAGGGGAAGAGGACATCATTTAATTCAAGATCATGAAGGGCATAGAAAAAATAGACAGGGACAGATTTTTCAAATTAAGGGGATCAATAAGTACAAGGGGGCACTCAGAGAAATTGAAAGGGGAGAGGTTTAGAACAAACGCCAGGAAGTTCTTTTTCACCCAGAGGGTGGTGGATACATGGAACGCGCTACCGGAGGATGTGATAAACAGGAGCACGCTACAGGGGTTCAAAGAAGCTTTGGATAGGTACTTGGAAGACAAAGGGATTGAGGGGTACAGATAAGAGTAGAGGTAGATTATAGGGATGGGATTAGAGGTAGGTTACAAAATTAATCAGGGACCACTGTTCAGGCACTAGGCCTGATGGGCCGCCGCGGGAGCGGACCGCTGAGCAAGATGGACCTCTGGTCTGACTCAGCGGGGGCAACTTCTTATGTTCTTAAGCACCTAATGGCACCACTTGGAAGGGGATGACATGCAGAACACAGGAGCTAAAATGACCAGAAAAGAGAGGGAGGAAGGGGAAAAAAAACTATTGGGGGTTTTTGTCAGGTTTTTTTTTAACATAGGACTGTTGAACTGGTTCTTTTCTATGGTTTTGCTCAGTCCAATTTTGTTTTTCCAGTGAGGTAGGGTGGAGGGTGTTTGATTGCTTTCCTCTCCCATATTCTTCTTCTTGATATATCGTTGTGCTTACAATCAAAACAGTTTGCATAGGATGTACAGGTGGGGGGGAGGGCAGTGGAGATTGAACCCGGTTCTCAGGCCACTGCACTAACCTCTAGGTTACTCCTTTCTTACTGTACTTCAGCATATTTTTAACTTCAAAAAAACAAGAATGGCCTGTCCCTGGCTGGGAGCTCAGACTTTATGCTTTTCTCTTGGCCAGAGTGGGAAGATTTTGACATTCTCATATCAAAGCAGGAGAAAGAAACCCAGCTACCTTGGACAGCTCCAGCTCATTCCACTACCTGACCTAGCACCATGGACAGCTCCATTCCAGGTCTCCGTCTCACCTGGATCGTCCTACGAAGGAGCTTCTGCTTTTCCTGGTTCTCAGTAGTTATCTTTCCACTAGGCTATGTCTTCACAGGGTATAATTGAAGAGCTGTGTGTGAGGATCTTAAGCGTGGGCTGGGGTTTCAGGGCAGGACTGAAGTGCACTGGCAGAGTTGGTGAGTGAATGCATAGCTTCATGTTTAAAGCAACTGGGAAGCCAGAGTTCAAATTCCACTTCTTTCCACTAATGTCACTTCATCTTCCATTGTCATAAGAATATAAGAATTGCCACTGCTGGGTCAGACCAGTGGTCCATCGTGCCCAGCAGTCCACTCATGTGGCAGCCCTTAGATCAAAGACCAGTGCCCTGACTGAGACTACTAGCTTTACCTGCGTACATTCTGGTTCTGCAGGAACTTGTCTAACTTTGTCTTGAATCCCTGGAGGGTGTTTTCCCCTGTCTTAGGAACTTAGATTGTAAGTCCTCTAGGGCAGGGATCTACCTTCCATATCTCAACTCAGGTTTGAAAAAGGCAAATACAGTAATAATATTCAAGATCTATGTCCAAATTAATACTAGCAGGGGATCTTGCAAGACAGGTGTGCAGTATCCTAGCAAAGGTGTGCGCATGGGGGTAAAAGATGTTCCGATATTTTAATAACAGAGTGTTGCAAGGTAGGAATAGGGTGCATTGGTAAAGATGCATGGGGTTTCAGTACTGGAATAGCAGGGGGTGCTTCAGGGCAGGAATGAGGTATATACATTTTCTCAGCACCCAAAAGCCCCATGCTTGAGTCTGGTAACTGTTAATTGTTTAGCTTCATAACCACTGATAAAAATATCTATATCTATATATAATTTAGTGTGTTGACACTCTCTTTCTGATTTGTGCAGCCTGTATGTATGCAGAGAGCCTGCAATCACTTCAGTTAGAAGGAGGTAGAAATCAGTCAAATGAGACCTCTGATCTGTTAACAAGATTTTGAACACCCACAGGTTTAATGAGGCAGGCAGATTTCCAAGTCCCAATGCAGCAAGCAGGAAAAGACATTTCCATACCTCAAAGACGGGGAGGAGATGGACGGATGGACCAGATCATGCCCTCAAAACTCTCTGGTGCCCTCTGTCTGCCACTCCCAATAATGCAGCAGGAGTAACGTCAGAGCCATGTGCCCAGTCTCCTCCCAGGGCTTTCTGCTCTTTGTCATCTTAGCAGCTGATTCCCACTATGCCCTGCATCAGAATCTGGGCCCAGCTGCCCAGCGCCCACACTTTCCAGGGAAGGGGTTTTCACAGCATCTTCCTGCCTTTCGACAAGCTGCTCCTCACCTTCTGCCAAAGCAGAAACTGGCTGACAGCTCAGTTGCTGTGGATAAAGCGCCCACTTTGTGAACTTAGGATCCCTGAAAGTTTCCCAGGCTCAGCTGCAAATCCCATAGGCAGATGCCCTGGAAAGTGATAGTTCAGGACACTGCTAGATGAATGGGGGCAGAAGAATGAACTGTCCCTGTCCACTCTGTGGGCCTTTTTCCCCGGATACTGTCATACGCTTTCTCACTGCATCCTAGATAAAAGATTATCTTTCTTATCTATAACACGGTGGTCGTACCCTCGTTTTTCACAGATCAGGAAGACAAAAACCTGCAGAATTGCTTCTGTGACCACTGATGCCCCATTGACAAGCTGTCTTTTGCACAAAAAGCCTGCAGGCATGTCTGAAGAACTGTACTGGCCTTTCTCTCCAAGTGCATACAGAGAATGAATTGTCGGTTAATTAAAAAAAATGTTAAAACCCATCTGAGTAAGAGGAAAACAAGTATTTTTTTCAGCATGGCGGATGCTTGCTAAAATGTACAGGGCCAAGATTTTTCTTTCTCCTTTGCTCCAGGTTTGCTGCACGGTGAAAAACATGGGGTGGGGTCGGGCAGCAACCCCTGGAAAGCAGGTGCTATGGGAGAGTGGCTGTGTGCATTAGAGAATGACACGGTGACAAAATTCATCACCGTTCCCGTCCCCGCGGGAAATAATCCCATGTCATTTTCTAGTGTCTATTTCAACCTCGGTCTTTCTACACCAGCATTCTTCAAAGCAAAGCTTGAGGGTCAGTGGTTGTGGCCATTCGTACTCTGATTCTTCCCTCTCTCCTTAAAGAATGACATGAAGATGGTTTCCCGCGGTTATCCGCGGGGACGGGAATGGTGATGAATTTTGTCACCGTGTCATTCTCTAGTGTGCATTTCTCTAAAAAGCCCCTTGTACCCATCTGCCCCATTTCACAGCAACCCTGGCACAACATCCTTTGCCAGTCCCCATACAATCGTAGGAACCAGCTCTTTGGGTGCTGAGCATTCGCAAAATTAAGTTCCTTCATTATTGTACCCAGGGAGGGGTAATTTCATTATGCTTGGCCTCCACCCCCAATCACTGAAATGTCCATGTTCAGTGTAGTTCCCCAGGTCATTGTTGGAGCCCATTTGGTGATAAGGGATACTACAGTACAAATATCCCAGTTTCTTTTATTCTTTATATGAGATTACAACCCAGTATAAAGCTGGGTGATCTTGCTAACACTGAAAACTTCAGCTTTTATGTGATTGATGAGTTGGGGGGGGTTTGTTGTAGGTTGTTTTTTTGGTTTTTTTTTTTTTAACACATCACCTGAACACCAAAGCTGGAATAATTATTACACAGTAGCTTTCCCTGGCAAACCCCGTTTCTGGCATTTATTGCTACAGAAAAGGCTTTTGTGACACCACGATTACTGTTGACTAAACTCCGTGGCCTACCTCCTACGCTAATTCAAATCGCCCCAAAAGGGAGGTGAGTGACAGAGTCAATCAGTATGGGGGAGGGAGGTAAGAGAAAGCACTTCCAGAGGACTATAAAGCACAAAAATAGAGCATAAGGGAAACACAGATGTGCCCGCCCTAGGGAAGAAGGGATAGGGGAGATATTCAGATATCCAGAAGGAAATACTGGTCACAGAGTGAAAATCTCAAAGGCTGTGAAGTGTGTGGGCATGAGGCTGACAGAAGGGAGGGTCAGAGGGAGGAAGGTGGGGAAAGACACTTGGAGCAGACTTGAACTAAGGGCACAGCAGTGGAAGCATTTCAGAATATGTGAGACAGGGAAATAGGACCTTAGAGGCAGGGAGAGCACCATAGACAATAGCAGCGGCCAAGAAGGCAAACAGGATGCTAGGAATTATTAGAAAAGATGGTTAACAAGACTAAGAATGTTATAATGCCTCTGTATCGCTCAATGGTGCGACCTCGCCTTGAGTATTGTGTTCGGTTCTGGTCTCCTTATCGCAAGAAAGATATAGTGGCGCTAGAAAAGGTTCAAAGAACAGCAACCAAGACGATAAAGGGGATGGAACTCCTCTCGTATGAGGAAAGACTGAAACGGTTAGGCTCTTCAGCTTGGAAAAGAGATGGCTGAGGGGAGATATGATTGAAGTGTACAAAAATCCTGAGTGGAATAGAGCGGGTACAAGTGGATCAATTTTTTACTCCGTCAAAAATTGCGAAGACTAGAGGACACTCAATGCAGTTACATGGAAATACTTTTAAAACCAATGAGGAAATATTTTTTCACCCAGAGAATAGCTCGGGAACGCATTGCCAGAGGTTGTGGGAAGAGCAGTTAATGTAGCTGGTTTTAAAAAAGGTTTGGACAAATTCCTGGAGGAAAGTCCATAGTCTGCTGTTGAGATGGACATGGGACACTAGCATGGAATGCTGCTACTATTTGGGTTTTTTGCCAGGTACTTGTGACTTGGATTGGCCTCTGCAAAGACAGGATACTGGGCTAGATGGACCATTGGTTTAACCCAGTAAGGCTATTCTTATGACATGCAAATGGCTGAGAGAGCGGGTCAGCCCCCTCTGTATTATAATTAACATCTAGAGTGAGATAGAATTGGGGTGTCTGCCTCTCACGACCTGTACCATGAAACATGCAGGAGTCAGAGGAAGCTGGAGAAGTGGGCGAAAAAATGGCAGATGAACTTTAATATAGACAAATGCAAGGTGATGCATCTGGGTAAGAAAAACAAGGAACATAGAAACATAGAAGATGACGGCAGAAAAGGGCTACAGCCCATCAAGTCTGCCCACTCTGCTTACCCACCCCCTGTCTATGCCCTAATGACCCAATTTCCTTATCTTGACCCTCGTAGGGATCCCACATGGGTATCCCATTTATTCTTAAAGTCTGGCACGCTGTCTGCCTCGATCACCTGCACTGGAAGCTTGTTCCAATGATCAACCACTCTCTCTGTGAAGAAATACTTTCTGGTGTCGCCATGAAATTTTCCGCCCCTGAGTTTGAGCGGGTGCCCTCTTGTGGCCGAGGGTCCCTTGAGAAAGAAAATATCATCTTCCACTTCGACACGTCCCGTGAGGTACTTAAATGTTTCGATCATGTCTCCCCTCTCCCTACGTTCCTCGAGAGTGTAGAGCTGCAATTTGTTCAGTCTCTCTTCGTACGAGAACATGAATATAGGATATTCGATGTGACCTTAGGCAAATGTGAACAAGAAAGGGACTTGGGGGTACTGATAGACAGGACCCTAAAGCCAATGCGCGGCGGTGGCAAAGAAAGCAAACAGGATGTTGGGCATGATTAAGAAGGGGATCGAGAGTAGATCGTAGGACATCATAATGCCACTTTACAGAGCAATGGTCAGACCACACCTGGAATATTGTGTCCAACATTGGTCTCCATACCTTAAGAAGGATATAACTGCTGGAGAGGGTGCAAAGGCGAGCCACAAAACTAGTCAAAGGTATGGAGAATTTGAGCTACAAAGAACGCCTCTGAAAACTGGGACTGTTCACCCTTGAAAAGAGAAGACTGCGAGAGGATATGATAGAGACTTTTAAAATATTAAAAGGATTTGACAAAATAGGCCAGGAAGCAGAACTACTGACTTTCTCAGATGTGACACGGACCAGAGGTCATAGCCTGAAACTGAGTGGAAGCAGGTTCAGGACAAATGTCAGGAAGTTCTGTTTCACACAGGGAGTGGTGGGCGCTTGGAATGCTCTCCCGGAGGAGGTTGTGATGGAGACTACTGTTCTGGGTTTTAAGCGCAAGTTGGATGCACACCTTCTTGCAGATCATATTGAGGGATACGGGAAATCCGGGTCTTCAACAGGGAGCACCTAACTGGGCCTCCGCGTGTGCGGGTCGCCGGACTAGAAGGACCTAGGTCTGATCCGGTGAAGGCATTTCTTATGTTCAAGGTAAGAAGGGAAAATTAGAGGAAGGGAGATGGTGGAAGGAAGTGGGGGGGGGGGGCAGACAGGTAGCTACTGAATCCTGAAACACACACACACAACTGGGAATAAGGCTTCATGATGCGTCTTTCAACATTTCAGGATGAAATAAAGATTGTTTTTTTTAAAGTATTGTGGTACATAACCAGCTCCAGGCGAGGAACAATAAATAATGTCAATCGCTATTTGACTCTGCCCCATTTTAAAAGTCTTTCAGCAGAATGGCCTCCATAACTGAGCACAAAACTTCAGGTGAGCTCTCTCAAGTGAAAAGGAGTTTCCAAACAGCTGAAAGATCAGAATCACCGGATGTTACCCCTTACTGGCTCTCCAGAGTAGATCTCAAACCTAAAACACAAATCTCTCTCTCTCTCTGCCTATAAGGTGACCAGCAGCCACACATTTCATGTACTCCAAGACAAGGGCCGGAGCACCACGTTAGCCAAGCTTCTCTGGCAGGACTTTGGAGCACATCCCTACATCCATCCCCTCCTGTGCCACTGTTCAGAAACAGTCAGGGGTTCATTAATCCATGCTTGGTTTGGCGCAGCTGGTGCTGCTCCCTGCATCCAGGTACAGGCGAGGCAAACCTCAGGCCTTGGCAAAGCAAATGAAATCATGAGCCCCAGACCGTTGCTGCTTGCTGAGTGTATCTATTTGAAATTCATTAAAATAAGATTTTGCAGAGCTCTTTACAAAAAGGAGGTGAAATATTCTCCTGGAGTTATATCCCCAAATAGGTTAACTTTTATTACTGATAGAACTAGAAGCATCGAAAGACTGAAAAAGCTGGGGCTGTTCTCCCTGGAAAAGCGGAGACTTAGAGGAGACATGATAGAAACCTTCAAGATCCTGAAGGGTATAGAAAAGGTAGACAGGGACAGATTTTTCAGATTATGGGGAACCACAAGTACAAGGGGGCACTCAGAGAAATTAAAAGGGGACAGGTTTAGAACAAATGCCAGAAAGTTCTTTTTCACCCAGAGGGTGGTGGATACATGGAACGCGCTTCCGGAGGCTGTGATAGGCCGGAGCACATTACAAGGCTTCAAAGAAGGTTTGGATAGGTTCCTAGAGGATAAAGGAATTGAGGGATACAGATAGTAGAGGTAGGTCATAGGGATAGTCAGGGACCACTGCTCAGGCAATGGGCATGATGGGCTGCCGCGGGAGTGGACCGCTGGGCGAGATGGACCTCTGGTCTGCCTCAGCGGAGGCAACTTCTTATGTTCTTATGTTCTTAATATAATCAATGGTTTGCATTTTTGTAAATTGTATTTAAAGTCACGTATGGTTTAAATCTTATAACCCAGTGATTCCCAAACTTCCCCCCCCCCAAATATTTTTTCATACACTGTGAAACCCTCAATTTATGTTAACAAATATATGTTCGTACAAACAGATTCTACAGTCTAATTTCTTGAGGAACCCCTGATGAGAGGTCACGGAAGTCAGTTTGGAAATCACTGCTATAAACTTTATTCTCATTAGAATGCTGTGTCGAATTTATAGATCAGTCTGAGGATCGCATCAGAGCGAGCCTTTCTTAGGAGATGTAGTGACACAAATGAATCTCACCCCATGCCAGGAGCTAGTCTCTCAGATTCGCCACCAAGTCACCCTATCATCTAAGAAACTCTTCCCTACTTGGAAAGTTGTTCCGGCCAACAACTCGCTTCAACTCATCCACAACGAGAAAGTGTGATGTTACATAAGGCTCAAAACCACCTCTAGGCCAATGAGATAACAGTACACGATGGAATTAGTACCAGACAGAAAAAGAGTAGTGACAAGGACCCCTCCCGGAAAATTTCTCACTAAATCATGGTGTTAGGAATGACAAACTGTCCTTCCTCGTAATTCAGATGGAGTGTGGTTTGCCACATTTTCACAGTGGGCTTTTATGTACTCAATCAAACTAGGATTCACTCTGTACATTCCAAGTTAATTTATTAGCCAAGAGCGTGGGATGCTATCAAAAACTCTTATAATTGATCCATGCCATAGTGAAGTTTCCATATTTTTTTTTACAGCTCATCATAATAGCTAAATTCAGCATCAGCTGCTCTTCGGAGCCATATGCTCCCCCTTCTGTTGGGTTTCTACTCTACTGCAATAATTTTGCTTAGATTTTGTCTGCATCAACTGCAGCGAACAGCCTGGACGTTGGATGTAAACATGTAATTAGGCAGCCATTTCTGGGAACGTTGGTTGGGTCTCCCTTGATCTGAGAAGGGGTTACCTTCGAAAGCTAATCATAAATCCCCCCCCCCCTTTTACAGAGCCAATTACCGCAGTAATCGCACCGAAACCCAATGGGAATTAATGGGCTTTAGTGCCATTGATGCGCTGCTTTGTAAAAGGGGGGGGGGGATGCATTTTACTAAGGTACACTATGTGTTTTAGCGCCCACTAAATATACATGCAAACTAAATGCTAGTGCACCCATTATAAGTCTATGGACGCGTTAGCGTTTGCCGCGCCTTTGTAAAAGAGGAGGTTAGTCTCATAAAAAAGATATTGCCTTATTTCCACCTATAAAAAAAATCTAAAAATGTAATTATTAATTTAATTGATTAACCCAGAGAGTGGTAGAAAGCTGGAACGCTCTTCCGGAGGCTGTTATAGGGGAAAACACCCTTCAGGGATTCAAGATGAAGTTAGACAAGTTCCTGCTGAACTAGAACGGACGCAGGTAAGGCTAGACTCAGTTAGGGCACTGATCTTTGACCTAAGGGCCGCCGCGGGAGCGGACTGCTGGGCACGGACTGCTGGGCACGATGGACCACCGGTCTGACCCAGCAGCGGCAAATCTTATGTTAACTCAGCAATACATTGGTTTTCAGCAACTGTTCAGGTTTTATAAATATTCTTTATGTAGAAAATTGTTCTCGACAGCATCCAGATTATTAGGACAGTAGATGTTGGCTGGGTCTCCCTTTGAGAGTCTTTCCGTTTTTAACCGCTGTGGTGTTAGCTCTGGCTGTTTGCCAGATTGCCATAGAAGATGGTCAGGTGCCTGAGCCAAAAGCCGGTTGCTCTTTCAGGGCCAGAGCTTTTCTCAACTTCGTTCCTTCGGGGCATTGCAATTGTTTTGATGTTCGCTTTTCCCACCTTTCAGCCTTTATGCCGGCTGACCCATTCTCTGTTGTACGCCACAGGGTTCTCATACAAACTCATCCAGAAATTGTCGACGTTTTAACTGCCCTGAGCTTGTTTCCTGAGTCACTGTACATTTTTCTTGGGTTCTGTCTAAATAATTTATTTTGGTATCTCTGTTCTGTTCTTGCGGTTTATTATTGAAGGTCTTAGCAGTGCAGCAAGTTTTCAGCCTGAGGCTTTGAATCTCTCTCTCTCTCTCTATTTTAGGTGTTCTCAGGGCACTGAGGTTCTCATTTATCACAGCATGTAAAGGTGTCAACAATTTTATTTTTATTATTATTTTTCTTTACCAGGGAAACGATATCTTTCTCCTTTCCTTCTGGTCTTTAGATCTCAGTAATTATTTTTGCTGTACATTATAATTTGTTGGCATATCAACATGCATTTCCTTTATGAAGATTCCATCTTCTGGGCTTTTTTGTGTTTTAGGTGTTATGTTCATCTTTTTCTTCTGCTGAAACCCAGCTCCAAGCCTCCCTCAGTCTTTCCCCAGCGCTTGGCTTTCTGGCCTGTCTTAAATTACTTTCCGCCTCACTCATTGCTTACCAGTATTTCATTTTATTCCTTCAAATCACTCCTACCTTTCTGGCACCTTCCTTCTACTTGTTGTTTCCAAATCCTCTCTCTCTCTCTCTTTCCAATCTTTTTTTTCAGAATCTATTTTTTTTACCTTATTCTGCTGCTCATTTCTGGATGCTCTCTTTCTCTCTCATCCTTCTTTGAGAATCTCTTTCTCTGTTTTGACCTGCTCTTGCTCTTTCACAATCTCCTCTCATTCTCTCTTTCAACTTTTCTAAATCTCTTTTTCTACAGAAGGTCTTGGCTGATTTAAGAAGTTGTCCTTACATGATTCTTTTGTCTGATCTGTGAAATTAGAGATCTTTGCACAACTGGCGCATCCTCGCCAACCAGCGCCTCTGAAAAATCTCCATCCAAAACATCAGGCCCCCCTAACGGATCTGGAAGGTCCTCCCCAAGATCCAAGTTCTCATCCAGTAAAAATGGATCAACCAAAAAATAATCCTCGTTCTAAGACACTCGCAGCCGCTTGGAAGATGGCTGAGGGGGCTGTATAGAGGCAGCCATAGCTGGAGACTGACTGAGGGTGGCCGTGAAAGGGAAAATGCTCCCCAGATGACCCATAACCCCTGGAACCGAAGCTGGACCCCCCCAGTCACCTGTAAATAAGCCTTGCACATGGCTAACATAAAATCAAGGCTAAACAACCCCAGTGGCAATCCAGAAATCATAGCAGGAGCAGAAGGCACATTTAAGACCTGTTCCTATCTCTCTAAGATAAAAGAAAGGTCACCTGAGACCGTGGACAAAATGGACACACTTCACACCAAAACCGAGGAAAGGGCCATCGTTACACTATTGCCTGAAATAATACGCGGCACCAAAGCCAAACTTGACCCCACTGCTACAGAAGCAATGCCAGCAGCCTCAGTTGCAGCGATAAGAGAATCCGCAGCCTCCACGAATCTGCCAGACCGCAGGCAAATGAGGAAACCCCGGTGTGGGCAGCAGGAGAAACCTGGGCGTCACCACCGCCTCCTGCTGATGAGTGATGCACGCGCGAAGGGGAGCCTCACACACCGACACCCAAAGCTGGGTCCTCCTCGAGGCGGCCGGAACATTTCATGCACCCGCTAGCCACATCCACCACACAGCGCCCACATACAATGCACGTGTGCTGTTTTTTTGAAGCGTTCATAATGAATGCTCCAAAAACCCACACACGCCATAGAAAAACGGCGGCCTCAGGTCCACTGGATGCTCCTTTTATTCCTTGTGTCTTTTTTTTTTAACTTCTCACAGTTCACCAGCTGTCTCAGGAGAGCAGACCCCACTGGCACTCTAAACTGTGCCAAACAGGTGGCCATGTGTCCAGCTGAGGCTCCTCTAAATTCAGAAAACCTAGGGAGATGGGGGGAGGGACTCGACCCTTCTGAGTGTGGCACCCCCAAGGTCAGTAGAACTCCCGATAGGGTTCCCCAAGCTCTGTCCGGACAAAAAAAGGATAAGAAAGATCCACTAAATCAGATTCAACAGGCCCAAAACAAACCCCAGCGGACTGTACAAATAGACCACTCCACCTGCTGAAGACTGAGAAGAGACTGATTGTAAGATGGATTGCTCAACCCCCTTGTAGTTAGAATTCAGTATGTTCTCAGTCTCCACCTGCTGGCAGAGAATCGCAAACCCATCCGTTTCTATGCTGGTCTGGAGGGACGCTAAAGAATGCTTCTATAGGTTACGTAAGATCCGATCTATTTCCAGTCTTCTAGAACCTTCATCATTAAACATTTTGATACGTTTGCTAGTAATCTCTCAACTAGATTACTGCAATGCCCTGTATCAAGGAATAAGTCAGAAAGAACTAAGACAACCTCAGATTATTCAAAGTACAGCCGTTAAACTGATTTTTAAAGCAAAAAAGTTTGACCAAGTAACTCCTCTCTTGAGAAACGTTCACTGGTTACTACTTTGTCACAGAATTACCTATAAAATTTTACTTCTCACATTTAAAACAAAAGTTTTCCGTACTCAAGAGTTCATACATAGACTAATTATTCCTTATTGCTCCTCAAGTAGACTAAGATCAAGTAATCAACATCTCTTATACCATTTATTCTACGACTCTAAGCGCAAAACGATTTTCTCTATGACAGCGCCCACTCAAAGGAACTCATTACCATTAATCCTTCGGGAAGAACCTTCTCTAGACAAATTTAAATCTAATTTAAAAAGCTTTCTTGTTTAAAGATTCCTTCAACTTATAACATCCAGAATCTTAGCCTTGTTGTGGATCTTGGGGTGTTTCCGCAAAATGGATGTATCTTGTACATCACTTTGATTGAAAGCAGTTTATAAATCTTTTAAATAAATGAATACACTTCCCCCTCAATATTCGCGGGGGTTAGGGGCAGAGCCGGCCTGCAAATAACTTTTAGGACCGACTCTGATCCACCCCCACTTCCCGGAGCTCTCCACACCTTACCTGGTGGTCTAGCGGTGAAGCAGGGCAGGAGTGATCATCCTACGTGCAGAGCCGTCAACAAAAATGGCTGCCGCGAGTTCCCGCTGTAGTCTCGTGAGACCACGGGAACGCACAGCTGTCATGTTTTTTGGTAGTACCTGGGTAACTAATTCTGTTTATTCAATTGTACATCTCATCTTTTGTAAACCGCATAGAGCTTCACGGTCCTGCGGTATATAAACTGATTGTTATGTTATGTTTAGAAGCCCTGATGATCTAGTGCAGGGGTCTCAAAGTCCCTCCTTGAGGGCCGCAATCCAGTCGGGTTTTCAGGATTCCCCCAATGAATATGCATGAGATCTATGGGCATGCACTGCTTTCAATGCATATTCATTGGGGAAATCCTGAAAACCCGACTGGATTGCGGCCTTCAAGAAGGGACTTTGAGATCCCTGATATAGAACATGTAAGAGACGTAACCTATATATCAGGGGTCCCCAAAGTCCCTCCTTGAGGGCCGCAATCCAGTCAGGTTTTCAGGATTTCCCTAATGAATGTGTGCATGCACTGCTTTCAATGCATATTCATTGGGGAAATCCTGAAAACCTGACTGGATTGCGGCCTTCAAGAAGGGACTTTGAGATCCCTGATACAGAACATGTAAGAGACGTAACCTATACATCAGGGGTCCCCAAAGTCCCTCCTTGAGGGCCGCAATCCAGTCAGGTTTTCAGGATTTCCCTAATGAATATGTGTGCATGCACTGCTTTCAATGCATATTCATTGGGGAAATCCTGAAAACCCGACTGGATTGCGGCCCTCAAGGAGGGACTGAGATCCCTGATCTAGTGGCTTCTTTGGGGCAGGATGGTCCCTAGCGTCTCCTGCCCAGGCCAGTTCCAGTCTCAAAACGGCTGCTGTGACCACCCGGGGCAGTTTTACCAGGCTGCCGCAGGACAATGGTTTTGCTATCAGCTTCAACTTCAACTCCAACTCCAGCTGAAACCAAGCTTTTAAGTTTCAGATTCGGTTTCAGCCAAAACCTAAAAGCCCCGGTTTCGGTCACCCTCTTGTCCTGTACATCTTCCCTGTAACCCAATAAAAAAGCCAGAACCAGCAGACTCTTCCCTCTACAATGGAATTATTTAAATTAGCAGCAAGGGCGAGTCGATGACGACAAAACATCCCATCAAACAGAGTGACTCTGCATAACACCGTCATCCCCTGCTGGAGCTCACCTCAAATTACAATTTGTATTTATTTTATTCATTTAAAAAATCTGCAGCTCATGTTATATTAAAAAATAAAATAAAACCTTAAGCAACATACAAAAATCAACATCACATTGTAGCAGAATTCCTCTTGCATGTCGGCTACATATATACACTGCTATCTGACCCCCCTGGCCAGTCGCACCTGCTCCAAGCAGTGGCAGAGGGGTGAAAAGTCTGCACTGCTCATTCACCTCTCTTTTACACTCAGATATGTTATTTTAAATGAAAAGCTGCTGTACAGAGCAAAAATAATGTAAAACGTTTATATTTGTAAAAATGTAGCAATAAAATCAGTGACATACTTATTTTCCCCTCAGCCCACTGAATCCTGGGAATTGTAGTCCTACATTTTATTAAGGGTGTGAAACAGAAAGAAAGAATTGTTTAAAAATAGGGAAAAAAAAAAAAAAAGAGAGGCCTGTCTCCCCATCCCCCTGGAGTGCAAATCTCAGAACACTGAAATAGGCTCAACTTGTCCTGGGTTAGGGCAGTGGCCGAGGTTTGGGGGGGGGGGATTTTTAAATTCAGTTATCAAAGTCTTTGAATGTCCCAGTGCTGTGGCTTCGGCAGGAATGTGGGTGGTGCTTTTCAAAGTGTGAACAAACCTGGCCCTGGACTACCCCCTCCGACATGCAAATAAGTCTCCAGTCTATTTGTCAGAGGTGTCATGAAAGCAAGGACTGCTTTGATCAGCAGGCCCGTGTACAAATTCAAGCAGGATTCCTAAAACGTAAGATGAAACCGAGTCCGGGATGCTTTAGGATGAGAGATAAATAAACTGAGCCGAGTTCCCCATCTGAATCGGACAGTTATGGGGGCTCCTGATTTCAGGCCCTCTCTCTCTTTACTTCTTGCAGGATTTTGATTTTATGCTCCAGTCTTGTCCGTGGCGTCTGGTTCTCTCTTAGAATCTATGTGGTGTAGGGGACAGGTGGACCCCAGCATGACTGTACCCCCCCCTACTCCAATATAATGTTGACGGAGGCCAGAGCCTCCGTGGCCCAGGTAGGGTATTTCTCCTTGCTACCATACATGGTTGCCATGAATTGTTGGACGAAACGGGGGAACCTGTCTTGTATGATGCTCTCTCGGATGGAACGCATCAAAGTCAGCTGTAAAAAAAGAAGAAGGCGAGAAGCAAAATAGCACAGGTTAGCAGAAAAGCAGGCACGATCACCGAACTTCTGCAGCACCTCAACTAGGTCTGGATGGAGGGCCCGGGAGAGGCCTCTTCCAACTCCCAAATTATATACCTGCTCTTTAGGGCAGCCATCAGCACCGATGGGCCCTGCGAGAAGCAAACATCACCCATCCTCTGCTTCCCGACTCAGGACCAGAGGAATTAAAGATGTCGGGTTAAAACTGAGTCTTTCTCCCCGTTAAGACACGGAGCTTGGGAGAGGGCCGGGCCTGGCCTACCCCAGTACTGACCTGATAGGCGATGTTATGTACTGTGATATGATGCAGTGCCGCTGGGTCTCTCTTAAACAGAGCATTCAGGAAGGCACGCGTGTACCTGCAGGGAAGAGAAAGACAGTGACACCGCTCTGGACCTCACTACTGTGCCTTTAACCCTTTCAGGACCATAAGGATCGTAGGCCAATTTTTGTGGTTTTGACGACATTTTTATGGTAAAAAGGGCTTGCAGATGCCAAAATATTGATTTTTTTTGTGAAATATCATTATTTTTATTTAAAAAAATCACACTTCTGGCTTATGGACAGTGTGGCAAGTGAATCTTCTCGTCAATCTGGCAACGACGCTAATGAATGAATGTCGGAACCAGTTTGTTTACATAAAGGCAGTATCATATGGAATCCGTACATATCAAATTTAGAACTGTAGACTATCCCAATCAAAATTGATAGGATTTTAAAGTTATGGGACAAATATGTCCCTTGGTCCTGAAAGGGTTAACTGAGCTTACAGAGACATGGATCTGGTGCTTCGCACCCACACGGATGAATGATGGCATTATTCCTGCCACCTTCCAATGGGGCTAACCCTCCACAAACCTCTTACACGTCGGGCACTCGCAGCTCTCGTCAATGGGACGGAAATCCTTGTAATATTGCTTGTTTTTCAGCTGCAGATATCCCCAGGGGACCAGGGCCGACCCAAACCGCTGAAAGAGACCAAAAGGTGACATTAGAATGGACCTTCCAACCACACCAGTAATGGCACACAGCGCCACTGGGATATAAAGTACAGCGGGTGGAGCCCCTCCCCCCAAGGAGGAACACACAAACGGCACAGCCGCAGCCCGCCTCTCTCTGTCATCAGGGCTGCGCTAGTATTTAAGTCTTAATGGCTGGTTGTGTCTGGATTAGACAGGGAGACATCGGCATACAGTCAGGTCCCTAGCACAGTGCCATTGCTAATACTTGGTAACAGGCGTGGGGGGGATGTTATTTTTCACATAGGTGTTTCCTCCTAACTGCTACATGCCTGTTACCCGGGGGGGGGGGGACGGGACAGTAAGCTTTCAGTCTCCATTCATCATTCCCCCCAGGTTACTTCTGAAACTCCAGTTTCTGTACCTTAATTTGATCTGATTTGAAACAATAATTTCATATACCATTGTTTCAAATCAAATTATATGGTTTACAAATATAATACATTTGAGCAAATTCTAAAAGCATCACCTCCACCCCCGCCCCCTTCCCTAGTTGTCTATTTCCCCATTTACTCTTCCTGATATGCAATATCTCACACACAAAAAAAAAAATAACTATGCAAGTTGGTTCCCAAAAATCATGCCTGCACTTCGCTCAGTGACAGACACAAGGAACCTCCACATCATAAGCCCCTTCCACACCTAGTGGAACACTTCTGACAGCCCCCCCCCCCCTAAGAAGTTAACACTTACCGCAGTCCTGGTGGGGAAGACGCAGTCAAACATGTCACAACCAAGGGCCACGCACACTACCAGGTCTGTTGCATAGCTGTGGGTACAGGAAAGAGAGAATTTCAGGACGCTAAAGACACCTCGAAGGGAAAACGAGAAGGCTACAGCCAAGCCTGAAGATCACTGACCGCACCAAGGGAAGAGAATAAACCCTGCGGTACCGGCACAGAGCGGGACAGCTGTCTTGGCTCCTCTCTGATACCATTTGCTTGCCTCTGCCATCGGCAGGCTCCTTTCCAGCCCTCGCTAATGACCTTCGCATTAGGTAATGAGGCAGCGGCACTGGGAGAAGAGTTGAGGGAAATGCTTACGATGACCACAAATTTACACAGGCTAGCAAACATCCAAGGCAGCGGGGCTGGATGGATCGAGCACATCTGAGGGGAGCAGAGAGGTGTTTCTCTTATTTCCTCTTTATGGCCTAATTTGCTTAGGGAATAGTCTAGGGAAAAGGGGGGTTTCCTACCCTACGCCCATGAGGTAGCGCGGTTTCTCCCGGGGCAGGTAATCCGTGCTGAGCGTCACCATCTTCCAGAAGTGATCCTTCTCCTCTCCGCCACTGAGCCCTCCAATCGCAAAGCCGGGAACATCACGCTTAATCATCTCTGCAAGAGATTACAAGAGGCCAAAGCTATCAGGCCTTTATTGTAGCCCTTCAGGAAGGGGGGAGCACAGAGGTACGAATCAGTTTTGGGACTGCCCAGACATTCTGAGACTGAGGTAAAGATGAGAAAGTCACGCAGAGAGAGCGAGGCCAAGAATCAAACTGAGTTTGGAGCAGCTCGAGTCAAGGCTCAGCTATTATCCACTATCAAATCTAAAGCAGTCACAGCACTAAAAATTCCCCTCAAGTTCAGTTATTTCTCTACGAGGAGTGCGTGGAAGGGGGTGGGGTCTACACCTGTGAGCAAAGCTTCCTTCACTGTCGATAACTTCCTGGAAATATAGAACCATGGAAAATGAAGGCAGATAACGACCATTTAGCTTATCCAGTCTGCTCATTCAAGTCATCTGTTCCTTCTTCTCCCTTAGAATAGGGACAAGTGCATACAATCTCTTCCTTGAACTCCAATAGTCTTGTTTCCACCACATCCACATCTTCCTCATCTCTCTACTAGAACCTGAAAGCCCAGCCTGTATACAAAGTCTTAAGCAGAACAAGAGCCCTTGTCGGGCTGCTCAGCAGATGAATCACTTACCTTCTAAACACTTCTTGCGCAGTTCAGAGCTTAAGCCGCCCTGGATGATGGCAAATAGATTCTGTTTTTCTGGGTTCTTCTGGGCAGCGATGCAGCGATCCAGCCAGCGGACCGACCTGCCGTGAAAAAAGGGCAACAAAGAGATTTTTACAGGTAGACCTAAGAGCACAGGAAGATGACAAGCCTGGCGCCATCACTAACACCATGCTCCTACCTAAACAGCACTGGTGCTTGTCAGCATAGCTTTTGCTAGCAATCAGCATTTTCAGTTGGCATAACTAATGTCAGCAAAGGTCTATGGGAAATTATATCAATCTGACTCTGGCATGTGAATGCAGATAGACCCTGAGTGCAGGCAGACGGTTTCATACAGCCCTAAAAGACGGTTTCAAATAGCCCTGATTAAATCATGATTACAAACCAACTTGTAGCTAAAAGGTGTGAAAAGGTGCTAAGAAGATGTGTTAATGTCTGATGCTTAGAATGGACAGCTTAGGATATACAATGGGTCCAGGTGCACAGATAACTAAGATTAATCAGAAACTATTGTCAGAGGCATACTGGAAATTACATTTGACTGCAGCCTATTCTTTTCTTGTCTAGCACAAGTTTATTCTGTATTTTAGAATAAGTTTCCAAACTATAAAAGCCCCCTTGCAACATCACCCCCTTCTTCTTGTTCGTCTTGCTCTCTACCTGAAGCTTGGGACATCACCCTCCCCACCCTATTTCTCTCTCTCATTTACAAGAACACAGCAGTCTCTGTAATTGTAACTTTTATGAATCCTACTTTTCTGTAAGCCTATTTCTATAATATATTCTTTATGCAATCACCTCTGGCATTGCTTCTCATTTGATTCTACTCCTGGTGAATCTTCGGTGAGGGAACTGAACCTGGGACCTGGCGTTTGTAAGGGCGCCTCTCACGTAACCCCTACAACCTCACCTTGTGGGGGACCTGGCGTTTCAAACCTTACAGTGCTAACCCTTTAAACGGAAGGAAGGAACGCTGGAGAAAATGCTATCAGTCCAAGACATGGCAGCGCTTGCTAATAATTATTTACTAGATCTGACATATCATTCCAATCAGAACGATTAACAACTCAATATAAATATATCATGAAAATAATACCATCATAAAAACAGTTAACTACAAAGAGACACACAATGACAACCTAGCCTATGTTATCCGACCCTGGGCTATATATAGATAAGAGCAAAGGCATGCCAACAGTATAGCTATGGGAGAGGGAGGAAGCTTGGGGGGCTCCATAACTGCTGCATTAGATGAATGATTGACAGGAATGCTCAAGCCCCACCTGCTGAAGAGATTGGCCAACCAAGCCCCCGCCCATGTTGCCTCAGCAGCGAGAAAGCCAGTGGGGTGCTTTAGCCGCAGATACCAGCACTTTTGTCCGTGCTCAGTTCTGAGCCAGCATGCACAGCTGCAGCAGCACGGGTGGGGGCTTGGCCAGTGAATCTCTTTGGCTGGCAGGACTTGGGTATCCCTGCCAGCAAAGGTGTGGGGAGAACTGGGAGGGTACAAGAGAGAAGAGCTGATAAGTAATATGTGCCCTCCTCCTGAACTCCCTTTCTCCACCCCACCCCAAAATTGGACTTCCAGCTATGCCCTCAAAGCATACATAATGCTTTATATAATGTTACTTCAAACATATTTCACGACTATCTGCGTGGATTACAAAAGAGTAACTGGTTAAACAATATACCTGAAGATACAAATTCATAATAGTAGAAATAACATTTCAGCAGCAAAAGTAAGCTACAATTATGCCTTCAATAGGCCACATTTACAGAATAAAAATGTTTTAAGATCCTTGCAAAACAACCAATCGTTTTAAAGAGTTCTTCTAGATACTGGTAACAAATTCCAAGATACAGCACCTTAATATGAGAAGGAAGAATCAAATATCCTTTTGGTTATTTTCTTTTTTATAACTGGAATATGTAGTTGCAATTGGTTACATGGGTTACGCAAGTCACCTTTGCGAGGTACAGATGCCAGTTCGATCATATACAAAGGTACAGAACCATACAGAATTTTTTAAACATTAGGTACGCTGCATTCTGCGCTCGATTTTGACAGACCATCGTGACACACACAGGCATCCAGATCGACCCAAAAGTGCTGATCTATCTCTCATACTCCTAAAAACGGTCAGATTACATTTCCCCACCAGCGTTCGGAACAAACCAGAACTGCGTCATCCTCAGATTGAGGCCGAAGAGAGATGTTGTAATTTTGTGGGGTAGGATGCTTTGGACGAACAGGGCTCAGACAGACCTGTGCATTGCCTCTTCCACTCGGGGACCCGTGACTGTGCTGCTCACAACGTCATCCAGCTGCATCATGATATCCGACCCTAAGAAAAAAGCCAGAAAGAAAAAAAAAAAAAAAAAAGAGAGAGAACGTGGTATCAGGGAGAGAGTACAGAGTGGTAACTTTTATGTAGGTTAAAAAGAAAGGTGATGATAATACATACGTACCCAGGGCATTCTGTATTTCAATGGACTTCTCAGGCGTCAATAAAATTTCTTTCCCATCGTACGGAGATGTAAACGTCACCCCTTCCTCTGTTACCTCGGACAGTTCCACCAGAGACACCATCTGGAATCCCCCGCTGTCCTTTAAACCAAAAGTCTCATTAATGGGGATCAGGCGGTACAATGCAAGTGTTTCTCACATGAGTAGGACCTGTGAGTAGCACACAAAGGAAACATTTCTGATGCTCCCAGATGTGGTACCGGAACAAAAACATTCTAGGGGGAATAGGCAATCCGCAGAGGTTAAGTGGCTCCAGGTAGGTCCACTGATCAGCTAGTGCCCATTTAACTTGCCACGTAAGAGTTAGAACCGTTGTTTTGCTGCCTTAACTTGTTTTAGACTGACTATTGCCACTAACAGGCTAAGCTGACATTCCACTCCCAGCCCACCCCTAACCTAACTGGTCAGAGGATGGCCAGGAAGCGGACACATTCAGCAGCTCTACCCAGTTAAGTATGGCTGAATATCTGGGAACAGACAAGGGCCTCAACCATCTTCTTAAGGTAAAGAAGTTATCTTTATATGAAAAGTCAGCTAGTCATAAGTTGGAATACATCGCCAGTGAATACACAGATGTGTTCAAATTATTTTGTTTTGCAAGATATTTATATTATGAACCTTCTATGTGATAGGTTATTTTTTTTTAATTTTAAGATCTTTTGGTATGTGACTATTGAATTTTGTTCAGTTTCCTAATTAATGAAGCAGTTTCTTGATTTGTAAACCCACCTCGAACATTGTTTGGAGATTTGGCAGGCTATGAATACCTTTCATCATCATTATCATATTGATCCCTTTCTGTTATGGTTACTTTGAGCACTGTACAGTGTTTAGATGGGAGAGAGTTGGTAGAAATCAAAGCAATACCAGAACTGTTACAGAGACAAACATGCATGACAAAGGAGAGATTAGGAAAAAGTATTAAAGAAACAGTGAGGATATAAAAGCAACTTCAAAAAGGTCCAAAAAGTAGAGATGGGAGTTAGCAATAGAGGAAAATGGACCGAATAGCACTGGCTTGCCAGATGACTAGAGTTTATGAGGAAACATGTAAGTAGAGAATGACACGGGGAGAAATTTTCCCTGTCCCGCGGGAACTCATTTTCCCATCTTGTCCCCATTCCTGCAAACTCCGTCCTCATCTGCACAAGCCTCAAACACTTTAAAATCATAAATGTTCCAGGTTTGTGCGGTTAAGGCAGAGCTTACAGGAATGGGCAGGGGACGGGGGCATCGAGTCCTTGCAGGGACAAATTTGTCCCCATGCCATGTATTTGTAGATGAGCGATCAAAGCTGGACTTGGACCGTGGAAGTGGGTAGAGAGCCGAGGCAAGGTCACCGTGTGAAGCGGAGAATACTCACAGTCAGCAGATTGTGCTTCCAGTTCATAAAGCCGTGCAGGCCACCTGCTTTCTCCATGAGCTCAGGACCCTGAAAAGAGGCAAAGGAGTGAGAGCAGAAAAGACTCCCAGCAATTGCCCCCCTGCCATACGAACTCTCCCCACCCCCGATCCTCGCCCCTTGCCCAGGCTCCCCTGCTCTCCCCACATCGGCCTGCTCCCCCCTCCAAGTGCCCCCTTCCCCCTCAACCACACACAGGTTGCACATAATCAGTCTGGTCAACCCCCCCCCCCCCCCACTGCTGCCTCTTGTTCATGCCAGGCTGTGAAATGGTGCAGGGGTGGGGCCGTGCAGGGGGGCGTGTCCTTTGACCACGCCCCCCACTGCTGCCCCTTGTTCAGGCCAGGCTGTGAAATGGTGCAGGGGCGTGGCCGTGCAGGGGGCGTGGCCTTTGACCACGCCCCCCCCTCCCGCGACTCACAGGCCTCATGCCCAGGTGGTAGGTGTTGCCCAGGCAGATGCTGCAGCCCAGCCTCCCCAGCTGCTCCGTCGTCAGCCCCTTCACGGTGCCCTGCGTGCCCACGGGCATGAAGACGGGCGTGGGCACGGGGCCGTGCGGCAGCCGCATCTCGCACGCCCGAGCCTTGCTCCGCCCGCACTCGGCCAAGATCCGCAGCGAGAGCGGAGGAAGCGGCGCGGTCGCCGCCGCGGCGGCGGCCATCGTTCCCCGGAAGCGGGGCGGAAGTGACGCGCTATGGCAACCCCCGAAGGGGGGCGGAAGTGGCGGACACATGCGCACTAGTCTTCCCCGAGCCTCCCTTCAGTGAAATGGAAATATCTGAATTGTGAAATTATTCTGTAATTACTTGATTCCCTCAATGAAATGTTATAACATAAATGACCAGAGCCAGGGCTGAGCCCCACAAGCTCTTGCCCAATTATGGCTTTGGTCCTCGAGGGCCGGAATCCAATCGGGTTTTCAGGATTTCCCTCCATGAATATGCATGAGATCTATTTCAATGCATATTCATGGAGGAAATCCTGAAAACCCGACTGGATTCCGGCCTTCGCGGACTGGAGTTGCCCACCCCTGACCGAAGCCATAATTGAGCAAGGGAAGGATGGGATTGTGGGGCTGTTGGATCCTGCTGTCCACAGGTGTGCAACCTCAGCTTTCTCCATGGACAAGCAGGATAACAACAGCCACACATGTGCACATTCCCAAGCAGAGGGTTACAATAAGGAGGAGGAGAAGCCTCTTTCATTAAAACAACAGTGACGGGTCAAAAGCGTGCCGGACAAACGGGCGCCGACAAATTGTCAGTGCCCGTTTGTCCGGCACGCTTATGACTGTGAACCGTCTCCAACCAGGGTAACCAGGAGGCAGTTTAAAGACGATATGTAAGAAATCCAGATATCAAAGGATGATAAGATTATATGAAGTATTAGTTCACCAGCATGCAAAACGTTGCCGTTTGAATACATATACTTTATGAGCAGCTGTCAGTGCTGGAATAAGAGGCAAATGGACACTGCTCAACCTCCAAGTTGTGTGGTTTGGGTGAAGCATCTTCACGAAGGTTAACATAAGAATCGCTGCTGCTGGGTCAGACCAGTGGTCCATCGTGCCCAGCAGTCTGCTCCCTTAGGTTAAAGATCAGTGCCCTAACTGAGACTAGCCCTATCAGCGTACGTCCTTGTTCAGCAGGAACTTGTCTAACTTTGTCTTGAATCCCTGGAGGGTGTTTTCCCCTATAACAGCCTCCGGAAGAGCGTTCCAGTTTTCTACCACTCTCTGGGTGAAGAAGAACTTCCTTATGTTTGTACGGAATCTATCCCCTTTCAACTTTAGAGAGTGTCCTCTTGTTCTCCCTATCTGGGAGAGGGTGAACAACCTGTTCTTATGTACTATGTTAAGCAATGGGTCGTGCTTAGATTTTGAGCATCTACAGTACAGTAGGTTGTTCAAATGTTTCATTCTGATGCTCTGATGTTCTCATAGCTTGTGTGTGTTGTCTAAAGGCCCTTTTTCCAATATGACAAAATTTGAATGGCTATTTTTCATTAATTGCGATTTGAGTCTAAATACACTACAATCACAACTGTATGCTAAATTTTGCAGAAGAGACTTGACTGGTCACCTAAAAAGAAAGCTGCAGTAACCTTAAGAAAAAAAGGCTATAGTTACAGATAGATTGTAGTCAAAAATTGGTCCAAGGTGTGTCGCCGCCAACCAGGGTACGGAAACTCTTGAAGAGAGCAGAAGCATCAATCTAACCAAACCTTATCGACCCTCCCCAGATTCTGACGCATACTTTATCGATCAACCTTGTAATCTCCCTAGGAATGCCCAGGCCAATTCTTGTTGTCAACCGCCTAGAACTGAAAGGTATTGGCCGGATAGAAGACACTAATGTCATGTAAAATCATTGGCAGTGACATAGCTGGGGGCAGTGCTGCTCCTCCCCTTCCTCTGTACCTCCTTTTAATTTTCCCAGTGCGAGTAGCATCGTGTCGGCTCTCGCTTCGACAGCACTTCCTAGGCACAGGACCCGGAAAGTGATGTCAAAGAGCGCCGACACCGAAGCGGGCAGCAAGTTTGTGTTACTGCTCATGCCAGGAAGATGAAAAGAGTTTAAGGGGTGCATGAGCACAGCAGGGGGGGGGTCAGGAAGAAAAGCAGGACTGGTGGTGGTGCCCTGGGCAGACTGCCCCAACCCCCCTCCTCACTAGGCTACTACTGGTATGTTCTATAGGTGGTTTTGTTGCAGTGGGTGTAGCTCAGCTGTCTCCAACTCAAACCCTTTGCAGGGCCACATTTTGGATTTGTAGGTACTTGAAGGGCCGCAGAAAAAAAGAGTTCATGTCTTATTAAAGAAATGAGGTAAAACTCTTTATAGTGTATAAATCTTTCCTTTTGGCTAAGTCTTAATAATAATATTATAATTTATAGCTAAAGAAACATATGATCAAGAAACTGTTTTATTTTACTTTTGTGATTATGATAAACATACCCAGAGCCTCAAAATAGTACCTGGCGGGCCGCAGGTTTGAGACCACTGGTGAAGCTGGACTGGTGGGAATGGTAACTGGTCTTGTGGGGATGTCATCTTTGTTTTAAAATAGTTCCGAGGCCGTTGGAATATCGGGGGGGGGGGGGGGGTTGTAATTTGTGATCGTGTTTGTTATAGCCAGGTTATCTAATACTGAGAACAGTTGGTTGATTCTTTATTGATTGTTTTGCGTCGGTGGTGATTTCCTGGCACCATTTAACCTTGTTTCCTGGGGAGGAGTGTTTTACGCCAGTAGCACTCAGCTTGTCGGCAAGCTCTTTTTAGGGAGCTAAGGGTTCTGTGCTGGTCTTTGGCTGAACTGCAAAGCACTTCAGGTATTTTAAGAGACAGCATTAACTTATGTGTTTGCATCTAATCAGACACTTTTCCGAAGCAGAAGCTTGGATGTTGCTGAAGATGGGATCATCAAGATCTGCATTATAAAGGTTAATGGAGTGAGGGTTTATGGTTTATTTATAATCTGCCTTTTTCAAGGCAAAGTATGACAGCACACACACATAATAGTACTTCACAGAAATCTTACAAAAAAAACCAAACAAAAAACCAGCAGCAATATGCATCATATTCAGCATAAAATCAAAATAAAATACCAGCCTGACAATAATAGCAATACAATCACTTTTCCTATACAAGAATCAATCTTAAGCAACTCAGATTTTCACCGACCAACATCTCTTACAACAAAACAGATGTCTTTTCAACAGTTTCTTAAAGGCATCCACATTGTTTTGATGTTTAATGTAGAGAATGACACGGTGGCTGTTACCCATGGGTAACCTGCCAAAACAGTGGGGAAAAAACTGTGTTCACTGTAGCTATGGGGACAAGGCCATTCACCACCTCATGGAGCGGTGAATGGCCTTGTCCCTGTAGATAAGGGAGGGAATGCACGCAGTCACCTATCGCGCTCCCTCCTTACTGCCGCCGAATCTAAACATCTCCCTACCTCCCTGCCCCTTACCTTCGTGGCCGCGATTTCTAAACTGCCTTCTTACAGCAGCCAGAGTGTTGAAGCTGCGTGTGGCTGCCGTAAAGGTCATCTCTGATGCAACTTCAATGCTCCAGCTGCTGTAAGAAGGCAGTTTAGAAATCACAGCCATGAAGGTAAGGGGCAGGGAGGAAAGGTTTGGGTGGAGAGGAACAGACGCTGAAGGGAAATGGGGAAGAGAGATTGGAGAGAAGACGCTAAAGAGAGATTGGGGAGAAGACGCTGAAGGGAAGAAGACAGAGACACCAGACTATGGGGGGAGCGGAGGGAAGAAGATAGGTGCCAGACCAATTTGGAGGGGGGAGAAAGGGAGAAGCACAGTAACAGAGCAAATGGAAGATACAGAGAGAAGGCAGACAGTGGATGGAAGGAATTGAATGAGAAGATGAGTAAAGCAGAAACCAGACAACAAAGGTAGAAAAAAATTTCTGTTTATTTTGCTTTAGGATAAAGGAGTATATTAGTTTTGTTGATAAAAATTTATCAAAAAAGCCCTGCCAGCTGAGCATCTCTTTCTCTAGTTCAGCAGCCAGAACTTTGATTTATAAGGAAGGAATAAGCTAAATATTGTAGTACTGAGGTTGTATGGATGCTACAGGGACAGGGCGGTGAAGGGGACAGATTTTTTTTCCCTGTGTCATTGTCTAGTTTAATGTAAGACGGGAGTCTATTCCACTCTTCTGGACCACAACATGAAAATGCCCCCATTCTCATAGTCTGCCGGCTCAGCTCTTGTCTTGATGGCATGGCCAGGTCAGGTTGTGTTGCCGAGTCTCACAGTAAAGGAGGTTGTTAATATTCAAGTAACTGTAATAGCAGAAGGGGCTACAGTGAGGGTCTCGGTACTGGAGCAGCAGATGGTGTTGGAAGGCAGGAGTGAGGTGTATTGCAGAGGGTGTGGCACGCTAGGAGTGAGGTGCATTCACAGAGGTGTGGATAGTGGGTCTCATTACTGGAATAGCAGGGCCAAAACCTTTTGTCAAATCACCTATAATCATTTTCTTGAAATTAAAACGCCCTATTTTCATTTGGTTACAGTCAAGATCTTGTCTCATGTAAAAATTGTATTCCCATCCAGCTCTCAGCATATTCATTTCAGTTCTTTGCTGGTGGAGAGCGAGGTTGCAACACGCCATCGGTAGGTAAGCTTAGATGAGCTCTTGTCTTGCAGGCTGGGAGTGGGACCAGGCAGTGAAAAGAAGACCCAAAGCTGGCACGCTCTGGCCACACAGGCCCCATCAATCCCCTGCAAGCTTGGGGCTCAGCATGGAAAATAAATTAACTCCGAGGGCCCGATGGTCCCAGGCAATTGCCTGGTCCAGGGCTGGATGTGATGATCTAGGAAGTGTCGGGGGGAGGGAGACCAGATGTTTCTGTGCTGCTGTATCAGCTTAAGACCACTGTGGTACACATTATGCCTGTCTGATGGGATAACCCCTCACCTTTAGTTTCACTACTAGAGAAAGGTGACCCCCCTTGCCTTGGAAGGTCCCAGTCAGGATGCTGCTAACGTTGCTCCGGCTTTTCCTGCCCCCTGGTTGCAGCTTCTGAGACAGCAGGTAGGTGCCAGTGGGCCATGGGTGTTTCAAGGTCATTTTGAAGTGACCTCCCAATTTCTTTCAATTATATAAATATTGATCATGTTCTCTCTCTCTCTCCAACTTAGTATTTGTTGAATTACCAATATTGTAATTCATTTAAAGTAGGGTTACCTCCTAGCTCCAGAAAAGGAGAACGGATTGAGACATCCAGGTTTTACTTTCATTGAAATCCATAACTGGCTGGCTGGAACCACAAGGTAACCCTAACTTAAAGTATCATAGAAAAGGTGGACCCTGAACTATTTTTATTTATCTTAATCTCATGTTTTCCTCTTCCTTAACAGGACACTCAACTCACCCCATTCCCATTATTCCCATTATCCCTCTTCACTGATTGTCCAGTGCTTCTTGCTGTAAACCGCCTCAAACTTCCATGGCTTTGGTAGTATATAAGAATAAAATTATTATTATTATTAGCAAGCTGGCTTTTTTTTTTTTTTTTTTTTTTTTTAAATTACCCCTATGCATTTTGGGCCATGGCTTGGAATTATCAAGTTATCAATCATGTTATGTTCAAACATTTTAAAATTCAGAATAAAGTATAAATACATTCATATAACACATAAAAATACTCCTTACAAGTGATTTCACATTTTAAATTTCTAATCTATGAAATACTCTAATTCAGCCAAACAGGAGCCATTTTAGCCCCCCCAGGATCAACTTAGAAAAAGGCAAATTTAAGCAGCAACACGAACCCACTCGAGAATATTAGAGAGAGAGAAACAGTAGCCAGAGGCGACGAAACAGCGTCAACAGCAACGAAACGAAACGAATCCATCTATTTCGGAATCGGCTCTCGGCTTTTCCTAACACTTATTGAAGACACATTGGGTCGTAGCGACCGCTCACCGGGGCAATTGGGCTATCGGTAGTTCAAGCAAACGATACATTTGCCCAGGATTCCAAACAGCCCCCGCGGGTCGGAATGCCCTCCCCTTTTCAATCGATTTTCCTCCGCCCCGCCTCTTCCGCGCCCCGCCCCCTCGCACTATTTCTGTCTCCGCTTGGGCGGACCGCGGAAGTGCGTCAGAGAAATATTATGTGGAAGAGAAGCTGTACTAGCCGCTGCTTTTCATCTTAAAAGGTTAGTGGGTTTGTTTGTTTGTTTTAATTACCAGAAGGCCACTTGAGGAGGATAGACATGAGGGTTTATTTCCTTAATTTTTGTCCTGAGACCCGTTATACCCGAATGTAGCATTGTCTAAATAATTGTGTGTCTTCTTCTTCTTAAAGGCGGCGTGAGTCTAATTAGAGATCTTTTCAACCCCACCCTATTCACATAGTTCTGGGTTGTGTAGGGGTCTCCCAAAATTGGGTGGCCAAATTGATTGGTTAATGGACTCCAATGACTTAAATTACTTGGGGAGGTGAGTCCAGTTGGAGACCTCTTCAACCCCACCCTATCCATGTAGTCCTGGGTTCTGAAGAGGTCTCACAAAATCGGGTGGTCAAATTGATTGGTTAATGGACTCCAATGACTTAAGTTACTTGGGCACCAGTCTGAACTGGTGGTTTCTGGGGGCCTAAATTAGCTTATGTGGGACAGTTCTTAAGAGTGACCCTATTGGGTCAGACTAAAGGGCCTCTGGCTCAATCCAGGTCATAAGATTCTAGGCTATTTACTCCCCACAGGTAAGCTGTGTTTTCCCCCAGGGCTTCCTTATAACAAATTATGGATTGTCTTTCTAGAAACATGTCCACTTTTTTTTTTTTTTTTTTAATGCTGCCATATTGACTGTCTTAATCCTCTAGTATCAAGTTCCTGAGCTTATGTACCGAGTGAAATATATTTTCCATTTGTTTTCAATGTATTACTTTATGTATTCATGGCATTTCCTTTAATCCAGTACTTTGAACATGGCATCAAGGTGCACCCCCCCCCCCCCCCCAGTCAATTGGATAATTAGGAGATTGGTAATGAATATGCATGGAGGAGATTTGCATGTGGCTGGACAACTGGACACAACACTGACCCTAGTCGACAAGTGATTCATTGTCTGCCCGTTTCACTCCACACCAGGTTTTGTAGATCTCTTATCTCAAGCTCTTTAGCTTTCCTCAGATGAGTCCTTCAATCCCCTTCACCGCCCCCCCCCCCCCCCCCCCCCCTTCCTAGTTCCCGCTGTCTTTTGGGAGAGGTTTATTTTTTTTTATTTATGTAACAGACTTTTATATACCACCTAAAACCTAAGTGGGTTACAAAGTACCTAAATTAAATGACATTTTAATATTAGACAATAACATGGCATAAAACTTATTTTGTGTCCATGTTTCCCCAATAGATAATGCTATTCATTTTCCCCCCCCAAAACCCTTCCCTTCTTATAAAAACATAGTGTGCTTTTTAGTTCCGGCCAGGGCGGTAACGGCTCCAACACTCTTAGAATTCCTATTAGTATCAAAGCTGTTACCACCATGGCCGGCGCTAAAAACCGTACTACGGTTTTGTAAAAAGGCGGGGGGGAGGGAATATTTTAAGTTTCTTAAAGTGCTATATGTTGGGTCAGAATTGCACATATACTCAGATGGCACCATGGGGTGAGAGGCATTATGATATTCTATCTTATATTCTCCATCCCTTTTCTAATAAGTATTCTGTTGGGGGGGGGGGGAAGTGGGGGTGAGGTTAGCACACAGTGCAGAAGACTAACATGTTCCCAATGGTGAAATCTTTTAAACTCTTTTCCTAGGGGATTTCTAACATTGAACCCTAGCATTGTGTAGATCACTAAATCCAGTGCCGTGGCCGGAAAGCATCTGAAAGTGCAGAGACGTACGTTTATTTATCTAAAAAAAACTTCAATATACCGCCTGGAGTCTCAGGGGTTTCCAAATAAACATGCGTAGATCAAAACCAAAACCAATGCAAAATATTCTTCTAAATAATAACACATGTGTGAACAAAACCTACAAATTCTTAAGTAACAAAAAAACGTTACGGAAATGCCCAAACAGCGTTAGGAAAGACCTATCAAAAGTAGGCGTCTCCAAACAGCTTGGTTTTCAACATCTTAGTATGTGATTTGCACATAATCTTAGTTGCACAATAAGCTTGTTCCAATGACGTTCCAGCAATGGAAAACATTTGAAGTTGCCTCATATCTTACATTATCAGCTGTCATTGCTACCAATTTTGCGTGACATTGTGTTGACATTCACATATGCGCAGAGGCCCTCCAGCCACTACCCTGAACCTGTCGCTTCACCGGTGAGGGATCCAGGAGAGTCGTCGGAGCAGGCTGACTGCCTACAGGAAGTGCCTCTTGCCACGAGGCACATTTTGTAAGCAGTCAGCTGGTGCCGGAACCTCTCTTCCTTGCCAGCGACACACCTGGACTCTGCCGTGGCACTTGCATGGTTCTTCCCCATGCACTTTCTATAATCATCTACCAAGGATTGATGCCAACACAGTCCTCACCTACCACTTGCATTTCAGTTAATTGCAGATCGTCTGAAGCAGATACCAGGGTCCTTGAGTCTTATCTTCAGGAGCCATGAAATATTTTCAATACTCGGCCACCTGCTAGATTTTAGCGCTCGGAACATTGATGTGTTGGGGGGGGGGGGGGGACAAAGGTCAGTCTGCCACCTGAACTGTAATTCTCAACTTGTAGACCAAATAACAGAGTTTTCAAAGGCGTCAGGTCACAAGGTTGCTCATGCCCTTTCTTTTTCATATTCACTGGTTTCTCTGAAATTAACATAGAAAACTTTCTTTTTAACACTTCTATGCTTTAGTAAAGTGATTTCAGTAAAAAAACAAATACAAAAAGCCCAAGTTTTTAGTAATTTCTCTCCCCCCCCCCCCCCTGATCCTATGCTTTAACTACACTGTGCAGCAAATTTTTTCTCTTTGTGGGGCAAGAGGAAAATCAGGCTTACTTTATAGAATTTGAGCTCCTGTGTATGAAAATAGCCTTGGTTTTCTCCTATCACATATAGCTTTTGAGCGAATTGCAAATATTTATAACATGAGACGTCATAATGTAACGCATTGCACCGATTTTTAAGAGTTCCTATAAATATTATTTTCTAGAATCATTTTGCCATTGAAGTGCGTTTATAAACGAGATTAGGAGCATCTCTAATGTCCAACAATAGTCAGCCAGCATTGATGAATTCCATCTGCCCCGATATCGTTTCTCCGTTGTAGCAATGTCCTGGTGAAACCTTTCCCCGTGCTCATCACTAACACTACCGAGATTATCGGGAGGGGGAAATCAAATTTGGAGGCAAACTGTTAATATTTCACAGATTGTTATAACATTTACTCCAAGCATTAGAAAATTAGCATAGCAAGGGAGATCAGTGCCTGGCATCGCTGCACCATGCACCCTCTTACCCCTCTGTGTACCTCGTGAAACATTTGCTGATGCAAACAGCATCTTCCACCTGCTGCTCATGCCGGCCTTCTGACGTCGTCTCCTGGTCCTGCAACCAGGAAGTGATATCGGAAGGGAGCCAAGGCCAGTGCGAGAAGCTGCTCGTGCCGGCAAACATTTTAAAGATCTATGTGGGGGAGTGGAGAGGAGGCCAGGCCCCAGCACCACTTACCATGCCACACTGCAGGGAAATGCCTTTAAAACCAAGAGGAGGAAATATTTTGTTTCACTCGGAGCATAGTTAGGCTCTGGAATGTGTTGCCAGAGGTTGTGGTAAAGGCAGATAGCGTAGCTGACTTTAATAAAAGTTTGGCCAAATTCCTGGAGGAAAAGTCCATAGTCTGGGCTGGGGGAAGCCTCTGCTTGCCCTGGATCGGTAGCATGGAATGTTGCTATTCTTTGGGTATCTACAATTTTGCTTTCTCTTTGACATTCTGGAATGTTCCTCTCTTGAGAGGATGTATCTATCCAAAAACTGACCCAGCGCTGGCCATTGTTGCAATGTCTGAACACGAAGTTTATGTGCCCAAGTACTGTGGTTTGTTCTTTGAATTGTGGTATAAGCTACTAAACATGTCTGCTTTTTAAAATTATGTTCTAGGGCAGCCTTGGATGCCCTGACGCAACTTCGTGAGATTCTGGATGGCCACCGTCAGAATGGGCAGAGCAGACTTGCTACCTAAGAGCAGTGTGGCGTTGAATTATAGTAGGTGTTTGGATGAATATAGAGGAGCGACATCGAAAGATAAGTATTGATGAAGCTTCTGTAACATTTCAAACTGGCACACACCCAGACGCACTTAAAAGCATCCTCACCATTACTGCCCTCTTGCCAAGTTGATGTCAACAGTCGGAAGCTACTCCTGGCCATTTAAATCCCTCGACTGGGGCTATCCAGCGCACTTAAAAGCGTGCAGCTATTGTTCTTGCCTTCACTGCCCTTCACTGCCAAAGTGGTGTAAAGTCAGGGGCGACTCCTGACCATTTCTTTACATCACTTTGGCAAGAGGGCAGTGATGGTGATGAAGAGAACAAGAGCTGTACGCTTTAAGCACGCTGGATAGCCCCAGACAAGAGATCTAGTCGGGGGCGACTCCTGGCCATTTAGATCCCTCGTCTGCTGCTATCCAGCAAACTTAAAAGCGTGCAGCTCTTGTTCTCGCCTTGACTACCTTTTTGCCAAAGGGATGTAAAGTCGGGGGCGACTCCTGGCCATTTGTTTACATTACTTTGGCAAGAGGGCGGTAATGGTGATGAAGAGAACAAGAGCTGTGCGCTTTTTAAGTGCGCTAAATAGTCTCAGACGAGGGATCTAAATGGCCAGGAGTTGCCCCTGATTGTTTACATCAGTGGTTCTCAACCATGTCCTGGAGGACCACCAGGCCAATCGGTTTCTCAGGATATCCTAATGAATATGCATGAGAGCAATATGCATATAATGGAAGGGAAAGGCATGCAAATCTGCTCTATGCATATTCAGTAAGGCTATCCTGAAAACCTGATTGGCCTGGTAGTTCTCCAGGACAGGGTTTGGAACCACTGGTTAACATCACTTTGTCAAGAGAGCAGTGACAAGAATAAGAGATGCATGCTTTAAGCACGCTGAATAGCCCCAGACAAGGGATCTAGTCAGAGGCGACTCCTGGCCATTTAGATCCCTCGTCTGCTGCTATCCAGCGCACTTAAAAGCGTGCAGCTCTTGTTCTTGTCATTGCTCTCTTGCCAAAGTGATGTAAACAGTCAGGGTCGACCTTGACCATTTAGATCCTTGGTCTGGGGCTATCCAGCATACTTAAAAGCGTACAGCTCTTGTTCTTGTCATTGCTCTCTTGCCAAAGTGATGTAAGCAATCAGGGTCGACCTTGACCATTTAGATCTCATGTTTAGGGCTACCCAGCGCACTTAAAAGCGTGCAGCTCTTGTTCTTGTCATGGCTCTCTTGCCAAAGTGATGTAAACAGTTAGGGTCGACCTTGACCATTTAGATCCCTGGCCTGGGGCTATCCAGCATACTTAAAAGCGTGCAGCTCTTGTTCTTGTCATTGCTCTCTTGCCAAAGTGATGTAAACAGTTAGGGTCGACCTTGACCATTTAGATCCCTGGCCTGGGGCTATCCAGCATACTTAAAAGCGTGCAGCTCTTGTTCTTGTCATTGCTCTCTTGCCAAAGTGATGTAAACAGTCAGGGTCGACCTTGACCATTTAGATCTCATGTTTAAGGTTAACCAACGTACTTAAAAGCGTGCAGCTCTTGTTCTTATCATTGCTCTCTTGCCAAAGTGATGTAAGCAATCAGGGTCGACCTTGACCATTTAGATCTCATGTTTAGGGCTACCCAGCGCACTTAAAAGCGTGCAGCTCTTGTTCTTGTCATTGCTCTCTTGCCAAAGTGATGTAAGCAGTCAGGATCGACCTTGACCATTTAGATCCCTGGCCTGGGGCTATCCAGCACACTTAAAAGAATTCAGCTCTTGTTCTTGTCGTCATTGCCCTCTTGCCAAAGTGATGTAAACAGTCAGGGTCGACCTTGACCGTTTAGACCCCTGGTCTGTAGCTATCCAGCAAACTTATAAGCGTGCAGCTCTTGTTCTTGTCATTGCTCTCTTGCCAAAGTGATGTAAGCAGTCAGGATCGACCTTGACCATTTAGATCCCTGGCCTGGGGCTATCCAGCACACTTAAAAGAATTCAGCTCTTGTTCTTGTCGTCATTGCCCTCTTGCCAAAGTGATGTAAACAGTCAGGGTCGACCTTGACCGTTTAGACCCCTGGTCTGTGGCTATCCAGCAAACTAAAAGCGTGCAGCTCTTGTTCTTGTCATTGCTCTCTTGCCAAAGTGATGTAAGCAATCAGGGTCGACCTTGACCATTTAGATCTCATGTTTAGGGCTACCCAGCGCACTTAAAAGCGTGCAGCTCTTGTTCTTGTCATTGCTCTCTTGCCAAAGTGATGTAAGCAGTCAGGATCGACCTTGACCATTTAGATCCCTGGCCTGGGGCTATCCAGCACACTTAAAAGAATTCAGCTCTTGTTCTTGTCGTCATTGCCCTCTTGCCAAAGTGATGTAAACAGTCAGGGTCGACCTTGACCGTTTAGACCCCTGGTCTGTAGCTATCCAGCAAACTTATAAGCATGCAGCTCTTCTTCTTGTCATGGCTCTCTTGCCAAAGTGATGTAAACAGTCAGGGTCGACCTTGACCGTTTAGATCTCATGTTTAGGGCTAACCAACGTACTTAAAAGCGTGCAGCTCTTGTTCTTATCATTGCTCTCTTGCCAAAGTGATGTAAGCAGTAAGAGTCGACCTTGACCGTTTAGACCCCTGGTCTGTGGCTATCCAGCAAACTAAAAGCGTGCAGCTCTTGTTCTTGTCATTGCTCTCTTGCCAAAGTGATGTAAACAGTCAGGGTCGACCTTGACCATTTAGATCTCATGTTTAGGGCTACCCAGCGCACTTAAAAGCGTACAGCTCTTGTTCTTGTCATTGCTCTCTTGCCAAAGTGATGTAAACAGACAGGGTCGACCTTGACCGTTTAGACCCCTGGTCTGGGGCTATCCAGCATACTTAAAAGCGTGCAGCTCTTGTTCTTGTCATTGCTCTCTTGCCAAAGTGATGTAAACAGACAGGGTCGACCTTGACCGTTTAGACCCCTGGTCTGGGGCTATCCAGCATACTTAAAAGCGTGCAGCTCTTGTTCTTGTCATTGCTCTCTTGCCAAAGTGATGTAAACAGTCAGGGTCGACCTTGACCATTTAGATCTCATGTTTAGGGCTATCCAGCGCACTTAAAAGCGTACAGCTCTTGTTCTTGTCATTGCTCTCTTGCCAAAGTGAGGTAAACAGTCAGGGTTGACCTTGACCATTTAGATCCCTGGCCTGGGGCTATCCAGCATACTTAAAAGCGTGCAGCTCTTGTTCTTGTCATTGCTCTCTTGACAAAGTGATGTTAACCAGTGGTTCCAAACCCTGCCCTGGAGAACTACCAGGCCAATCAGGTTTTCAGGATAGCCTTACTGAATATGCATAGAGCAGATTTGCATGCCTTTCCCTTCCATTATATGCATATTGCTCTCATGCATATTCATTAGGATATCCTGAGAAACCGATTGGCCTGGTGGTCCTCCAGGACATGGTTGAGAACCACTGATGTAAACAATCAGGGGAACTCCTGGCCATTTAGATCCCTCGTCTGAGACTATTTAGCGCACTTAAAAAGCGCACAGCTCTTGTTCTCGCCTTGACTACCTTTTTGCCAAAGGGATGTAAAGTCGGGGGCGACTCCTGGCCATTTGTTTACATTACTTTGGCAAGAGGGCGGTAATGGTGATGAAGAGAACAAGAGCTGTGCGCTTTTTAAGTGCGCTAAATAGTCTCAGACGAGGGATCTAAATGGCCAGGAGTTGCCCCTGATTGTTTACATCAGTGGTTCTCAACCATGTCCTGGAGGACCACCAGGCCAATCGGTTTTTCAGGATATCCTAATGAATATGCATGAGAGCAATATGCATATAATGGAAGGGAAAGGCATGCAAATCTGCTCTATGCATATTCAGTAAGGCTATCCTGAAAACCTGATTGGCCTGGTAGTTCTCCAGGACAGGGTTTGGAACCACTGGTTAACATCACTTTGTCAAGAGAGCAGTGACAAGAATAAGAGATGCATGCTTTAAGCACGCTGAATAGCCCCAGACAAGGGATCTAGTCAGAGGCGACTCCTGGCCATTTAGATCCCTCGTCTGCTGCTATCCAGCGCACTTAAAAGCGTGCAGCTCTTGTTCTTGTCATTGCTCTCTTGCCAAAGTGATGTAAACAGTCAGGGTCGACCTTGACCATTTAGATCCTTGGTCTGGGGCTATCCAGCATACTTAAAAGCGTACAGCTCTTGTTCTTGTCATTGCTCTCTTGCCAAAGTGATGTAAGCAATCAGGGTCGACCTTGACCATTTAGATCTCATGTTTAGGGCTACCCAGCGCACTTAAAAGCGTGCAGCTCTTGTTCTTGTCATGGCTCTCTTGCCAAAGTGATTGTAAACAGTTAGGGTCGACCTTGACCATTTAGATCCCTGGCCTGGGGCTATCCAGCAAACTTAAAAGCGTGCAGCTCTTGTTCTTGTCATTGCTCTCTTGCCAAAGTGATGTAAACAGTTAGGGTCGACCTTGACCATTTAGATCCCTGGCCTGGGGCTATCCAGCATACTTAAAAGCGTGCAGCTCTTGTTCTTGTCATTGCTCTCTTGCCAAAGTGATGTAAACAGTCAGGGTCGACCTTGACCATTTAGATCTCATGTTTAAGGTTAACCAACGTACTTAAAAGCGTGCAGCTCTTGTTCTTGTCATTGCTCTCTTGCCAAAGAGATGTAAGCAGTAAGAGTCGACCTTGACCGTTTAGACCCCTGGTCTGTGGCTATCCAGCAAACTAAAAGCGTGCAGCTCTTGTTCTTGTCATTGCTCTCTTGCCAAAGTGATGTAAGCAATCAGGGTCGACCTTGACCATTTAGATCTCATGTTTAGGGCTACCCAGCGCACTTAAAAGCGTGCAGCTCTTGTTCTTGTCATTGCTCTCTTGCCAAAGTGATGTAAGCAGTCAGGATCGACCTTGACCATTTAGATCCCTGGCCTGGGGCTATCCAGCACACTTAAAAGAATTCAGCTCTTGTTCTTGTCGTCATTGCCCTCTTGCCAAAGTGATGTAAACAGTCAGGGTCGACCTTGACCGTTTAGACCCCTGGTCTGTAGCTATCCAGCAAACTTATAAGCATGCAGCTCTTCTTCTTGTCATGGCTCTCTTGCCAAAGTGATGTAAACAGTTAGGGTCGACCTTGACCATTTAGATCCCTGGCCTGGGGCTATCCAGCATACTTAAAAGCGTGCAGCTCTTGTTCTTGTCATTGCTCTCTTGCCAAAGTGATGTAAACAGTCAGGGTAGGCCTTGACCATTTAGATCTCATGTTTAGGGCTACCCAGCGCACTTAAAAGCGTACAGCTCTTGTTCTTGTCATTGCTCTCTTGCCAAGGTGAAGTAAACAGTCAGGGTTGACCTTGACCATTTAGATCCCTGGCCTGGGGCTATCCAGCATACTTAAAAGCGTGCAGCTCTTGTTCTTGTCATTGATCTCTTGCCAAAGTGATGTAAGCAGTAATCAGGGTCGACCTTGACCGTTTAGACCCCTGGTCTGTGGCTATCCAGCAAACTTAAAAGCATGCAGCTCTTCTTGTCATTGCTCTCTTGCCAAAGTGATGTAAACAGTCAGGGTCGACCTTGACCATTTAGATCCCTGGCCTGGGGCTATCCAGCATACTTAAAAGTGTGCAGCTCTTGTTCTTGTCATTGCTCTCTTGCCAAAGTGATGTAAACAGTCAGGGTCGACTTGACCATTTAGATCTCATGTTTAGGGCTATCCAGCGCACTTAAAAGCGTACAGCTCTTGTTCTTGTCATTGCTCTCTTGCCAAAGTGATGTAAACAGTCAGGATCGACCTTGACCATTTAGATCCCTGGCCTGGGGCTATCCAGCACACTTAAAAGAATTCAGCTCTTCTTCTTGTCGTCATTGCCCTCTTGCCAAAGTGATGTAAGCAGTCAGGGTCGACCTTGACCGTTTAGACCCCTGGTCTGTGGCTATCCAGCAAACTAAAAGCGTGCAGCTCTTGTTCTTGTCATTGCCCTCTTGCCAAAGTGATGTAAGCAGTAAGAGTCGACCTTGACCGTTTAGACCCCTGGTCTGTGGCTATCCAGCAAACTAAAAGCGTGCAGCTCTTGTTCTTGTCATTGCTCTCTTGCCAAAGTGATGTAAGCAGTCAGGGTCGACCTTGACCATTTAGATCCTTGGTCTGGGGCTAACCAACGTACTTAAAAGCGTGCAGCTCTTGTTCTTGTCATTGCTCTCTTGCCAAAGTGATGTAAACAGTCAGGGTCGACCTTGACCATTTAGATCCCTGGCCTGGGGCTATCCAGCATACTTAAAAAGCGTGCAGCTCTTGTTCTTGTCATTGCTCTCTTGCCAAAGTGATGTAAACAGTCAGGGTCGACCTTGACCATTTAGATCTCATGTTTAGGGCTACCCAGCGCACTTAAAAGCGTGCAGCTCTTGTTCTTGTCATTGCTCTCTTGCCAAAGTGATGTAAGCAGCAGTCAGGGTCGACCTTGACCATTTAGACCCCTGGTCTGTGGCTATCCAGCAAACTTAAAAGCATGCAGCTCTTCTTCTTGTCATTGCTCTCTTGCCAAAGTGATGTAAACAGTCAGGGTCGACCTTGACCATTTAGATCCCTGGCCTGGGGCTATCCAGCATACTTAAAAGCGTGCAGCTCTTGTTCTTGTCATTGCTCTCTTGCCAAAGTGATGTAAACAGTCAGGGTCGACCTTGACCATTTAGATCTCATGTTTAGGGCTATCCAGCGCACTTAAAAGCATGCAGCTCTTGTTTTTGTCATTGCTCTCTTGCCAAAGTGATGTAAACAGTCAGGGTCGACCTTGACCATTTAGATCTCATGTTTAGGGCTATCCAGCGCACTTAAAAGCATGCAGCTCTTGTTTTTGTCATTGCTCTCTTGCCAAAGTGATGTAAGCGGTCAGGGTCGACCTTGACCATTTAGATCCTTGGTCTGGGGCTATACAGCATACTTAAAAGCGTACAGCTCTTGTTCTTGTCATTGCTCTCTTGCCAAAGTGATGTAAACAGTCAGGGTCGACCTTGACTATTTAGATCTCATGTTTAGGGCTATCCAGCGCACATAAAAGCGTGCAGCTCTTGTTCTTGTCATTGCTCTCTTGCCAAAGTGATGTAAACAGTCAGGGTCGACCTTGACCATTTAGATCCCTGGCCTGGGGCTATCCAGCGTACTTAAAAGCGTACAGCTCTTGTTCTTGTCATTGCTCTCTTGCCAAAGTGATGTAAACAGTCAGGGTCGACCTTGACCATTTAGATCCCTGGCCTGGGCTATCCAGCGTACTTAAAAGCGTACAGCTCTTGTTCTTGTCATTGCTCTCTTGCCAAAGTGATGTAAACAGTCAGGGTCGACCTTGACCATTTAGATCCCTGGCCTGGGGCTATCCAGCATACTTAAAAGCGTACAGCTCTTGTTCTTGTCATTGCTCTCTTGCCAAAATGATGTAAACAGTCAGGGTCGACCTTGACCATTTAGATCTCTGTCCTGGGGCTATCCAGCATACTTAAAAGCGTACAGCTCTTGTTCTTGTCATTGCTCTCTTGCCAAAGTGATGTAAACAGTCAGGGTCGACCTTGACCATTTAGATCCCTGGCCTGGGGCTATCCAGCACACTTAAAAGAATTCAGCTCTTGTTCTTGTCGTCATTGCCCTCTTGCCAAAGTGATGTAAACAGTCAGGGTCGACCTTGACCATTTAGATCCCTGGCCTGGGGCTATCCAGCACACTTAAAAGAATTCAGCTCTTGTTCTTGTCGTCATTGCCCTCTTGCCAAAGTGATGTAAGCAGTCAGGGTCGACCTTTACCGTTTAGACCCCTGGTCTGTGGCAATCCAGCAAACTAAAAGCGTGCAGCTCTTGTTCTTGTCATTGCCATCTTGCCAAAGTGATGTAAGCAGTAAGAGTCGACCTTGACCGTTTAGACCCCTGGTCTGTGGCTATCCAGCAAACTAAAAGCGTGCAGCTCTTGTTCTTGTCATTGCTCTCTTTCCAAAGTGATGTAAACAGTCAGGGTCGACCTTGACCGTTTAGACCCCTGGTCTGGGGCTATCCAGCATACTTAAAAGCGTGCAGCTCTTGTTCTTGTCATTGCTCTCTTGCCAAAGTGATGTAAACAGTCGGGGTCGACCTTGACTATTTAGATCTCATGTTTAGGGCTATCCAGCGCACTTAAAAGCGTACAGCTCTTGTTCTTGTCATTGCTCTCTTGCCAAAGTGATGTAAACAGTCAGGGTCGACATTGACCATTTAGATCTCATGTTTAGGGCTATCCAGCGCACTTAAAAGCGTACAGCTCTTGTTCTTGTCATTGCTCTCTTGCCAAAGTGATGTAAACAGTCAGGGTCGACCTTGACCATTTAGATCTCATGTTTAGGGCTAACCAACGTACTTAAAAGCGTGCAGCTCTTGTTCTTATCATTGCTCTCTTGCCAAAGTGATGTAAACAGTCAGGATCGACCTTGACCGTTTAGACCCCTGGTCTGTGGCTATCCAGCAAACTAAAAGCGTGCAGCTCTTGTTCTTGTCATTGCCCTCTTGCCAAAGTGATGTAAGCAGTCAGGGTCGACCTTGACCATTTAGATCCCTGGCCTGGGGCTATCCAGCACACTTAAAAGAATTCAGCTCTTGTTCTTGTCATCATTGCCCTCTTGCCAAAGTGATGTAAGCAGTCAGGGTCGACCTTGACCGTTTAGACCCCTGGTCTGTGGCTATCCAGCAAACTAAAAGCGTGCAGCTCTTGTTCTTGTCATTGCCCTCTTGCCAAAGTGATGTAAGCAGTCAGGGTCGACCTTGACCATTTAGATCTCATGTTTAGGGCTATCCAGCGCACTTAAAAGCGTGCAGCTCTTGTTCTTGTCATTGCTCTCTTGCCAAAGTGATGTAAACAGTCAGGGTCGACCTTGACCATTTAGATCTCATGTTTAGGGCTATCCAGCATACTTAAAAGCGTACAGCTCTTGTTCTTTTCATTGCTCTCTTGCCAAAGTGATGTAAACAGTCAGGGTCGACCTTGACCATTTAGATCTCATGTTTAGGGCTATCCAGCGCACTTAAAAGCGTGCAGCTCTTGTTCTTGTCATTGCTCTCTTGCCAAAGTGATGTAAGCAGTCAGGGTCAACCTTGACCATTTAGATCCTTGGTCTGGGGCTAACCAACGTACTTAAAAGCGTGCAGCTCTTGTTCTTGTCATTGCTCTCTTGCCAAAGTGATGTAAACAGTCAGGGTCGGCCTTGACCATTTAGATCTCATGTTTAGGGCTACCCAGCGCACTTAAAAGCGTACAGCTCTTGTTCTTTCATTGCGCTCTCGCCAAAATGATGTAAGCAGTCAGGGTCGACCTTGACCATTTAGATCCCTGGCCTGGGGCTATCCAGTGCACTTAAAAGCATTCAGCTCTTGTTCTAGTCATTGCCCTCTTGCCAAAGTGATGTAAGCAGTCAGGGTCGACCTTGACCATTTAGATCCCTGGCCTGGGGCTATCCAGCGCACTTAAAAGCATTCAGCTCTTCTTGTTGTCATTGCCCTCTTGCCAAAGTAATGTATGCAGTCAGGGTCGACCTTGAATGTTTAGACCCCTGGTCTGTGGCTATCCAGCAAACTAAAAGCGTGCAGCTCTTGTTCTTGTCATTGCTCTCTTGCCAAAGTGATGTAAACAGTCAGGGTCGGCCTTGACCATTTAGATCTCATGTTTAGGGCTACCCAGCGCACTTAAAAGCGGACAGCTCTGTTCTTGTCATTGCTTTCTTGCCGAAATGATGTAAGCAGTCAGGGTCGACCTTGACCATTTAGATCCCTGGCCTGGGGCTATCCAGTGCACTTAAAAGCATTCAGCTCTTGTTCTAGTCATTGCCCTCTTGCGAAAGTGATGTAAGCAGTCAGGGTCGACCTTGACCATTTAGATCCCTGGCCTGGGGCTATCCAGCGCACTTAAAAGCATTCAGCTCTTCTTCTTGTTGTCATTGCCCTCTTGCCAAAGTAATGTATGCAGTCAGGGTCGACCTTGAATGTTTAGACCCCTGGTCTGTGGCTATCCAGCAAACTAAAAGCGTGCAGCTCTTGTTCTTGTCATTGCTTTCTTGCCAAAATGATGTAAGCAGTCAGGGTCGACCTTGACCATTTAGATCCCTGGCCTGGGGCTATCCAGTGCACTTAAAAGCATTCAGCTCTTGTTCTAGTCATTGCCCTCTTGCGAAAGTGATGTAAGCAGTCAGGGTCGACCTTGACCATTTAGATCCCTGGCCTGGGGCTATCCAGCGCACTTAAAAGCATTCAGCTCTTGTTCTTATCATTGCTCTCTTGCCAAAGTGATGTAAACAGTCAGGGTCGACCTTGACCATTTAGATCTCATGTTTAGGGCTAACCAACGTACTTAAAAGCGTGCAGCTCTTGTTCTTTCATTGCTCTCTTGCCAAAGTGATGTAAGCAGTCAGGGTCGACCTTGACCATTTAGATCCTTGGTCTGGGGCTAACCAATGTACTTAAAAGCGTGCAGCTCATGTTCTTGTCATTGCTCTCTTGCCAAAGTGATGTAAACAGTCAGGGTCGACCTTGACCATTTAGATCTCATGTTTAGGGCTATCCAGCGCACTTAAAAGCGTACAGCTCTTGTTCTTGTCATTGCTCTCTTGCCAAAGAGATGTAAACAGTCAGGGTCGACCTTGACCATTTAGATCCCTGACCTGGGGCTATCCAGCGCACTTAAAAGCGTGCAGCTCTTGTTCTTGTCATTGCTCTCTTGCCAAAGTGATGTAAACAGTCAGGGTCGACCTTGACCATTTAGATCTCAAGTTTAGGGCTATCCAGGGCACTTAAAAGTGTACAGCTCTTGTTCTTGTCATTACTCTCTTGCCAAAGTGATGTAAACAGTCAGGGTCGACCTTGACCATTTAGATCTCAAGTTTAGGGCTATCCAGCGCACTTAAAAGCGTACAGCTCTTGTTCTTGTCATTGCTCTCTTGCCAAAGTGATGTAAACAGTCAGGGTCGACCTTGACCATTTAGATCTCAAGTTTAGGGCTATCCAGCGCACTTAAAAGCGTACAGCTCTTGTTCTTGTCATTGCTCTCTTGCCAAAGTGATGTAAGCAGTCAGGGTCAACCTTGACCATTTAGATCCCTGGTCTGTGGCTATCCAGCGCACTTAAACGCCCCTGACTGTTGCAGTGATGGTGATGACGAGAACAAGAGCTTCACGCTTGTCCTTTGAATACACCATGACAATTTCCAACTTAGAGTTGACATTGAACACCTAATTAGATCGCAAAATAAAACCCTTTTGATCTACATTGTTTTGTTATTGATTTATAACCAGCGTTAAGAGATGGTGGAAGAGGTAAACTTTAATCAGCAAGGAACAATGCTGGATAGATAGATTTCAGTCAGTCCAACCAATGGGATTGAACAGCAGCATTGATTGGCTTGTGTTCCTTTGAAAAACAGCTGTTCCTGAAGTCCTACCCTTTTGCTTTCATCCGTGACGTTTTTCATCCATGCAGTATTCAAATGTGATAAACTATTGTGATTGTCACTGTCGGCGTCCTGGTAAAAATCCAGGCGCCATTTTTAAATGTTAATTGTGAGGCCGAATGCGGCAAGAAACCAGTGCTATGGGGCTTTTTTACACTTGTCATTTTCCAGGTAATCTGGTTTTAATACGATCTTTTATTTTTCTAGATGGTTGCAAACAAGACAGTCTCTGAAATTGTGAGCATCACTACACCTGTTTTATCAGGTTTCAGAAACATTAATCCCCGAGGAAGCAATATGGAGAAATTAAAGCTCGGTGTTTCTCTTGTTTGAGCAACTTGCAACTGTACAGATTATCCACCAATTTTCAGGTATGAATTAAGCACTAAGATAAATTTAATTTAGTGTAAAAAAATCAAAAATTAAAAAAAACCCAGCAAGATGACACAGTGTGTTCCAACGTTTGACATCGCCACCCTTCTTGCTAAAATATTAGTCCAGTTTTACTAGATCCAGTTCTGTACACGAGTGATTTTATACTTTTGAGCATGAATAAAAGTGAAATTAAGTACTAAGGGATTAAATTAATTTGTAATAGTAAATGGTGCAGGTTTTTAAAACTTTCATTTTATATTATCCATTAGGTACAGGCAAATATAGCTGCTGGAAAAGTCTTTGAATCCCTAAGGAAGCTACAATTGGTGAAAGAGCTGAGCTCCCGTTGGATCAAGCTAAGTACTTTTGCTACATTAGAGTCTGGGTTGATGTAATGGTTGGCTTTTTGCTAAATATCAACAGCATGTTTGGGAGTTCTGTAGACTTTGGTGTTTTAATGGGGTCTGAATATCACCAGATCAGTCTACGGTTCCTTTTATTAATGATATAAGTTTAACTTGCTTTTCACCACGTTTGTATGTTTGATTCGTCTCTAGTTGAGCAATTTTTTTGTTCAAAGATTATTTGATTTGACATCACCCCCGACTTAGCAAGAAGGCAGTGACGACAAGAACAAGAGCTGCATGCTTTTAAATGCGCTGGATAGCCTCATACGAGGGATCTAAATGGCCAGGAGTCGCCCCTGACTTTACATCACTTTGGCAAGAGTGCGGTGACAAAGAACAAGAGCTGAACGCTTTTAAATGTGCTGGATAGCCCCAGACAAGGGATGTAAATGGCCAGGAGTCAATATGTCTGTTTATCACTTTAGCAAGATGGCGGTGAAGATAAAAACGTGCAGCTTTTGTTCTCGAGTGTGCTGGATAGCATTAGACGAGGGATCTAAATGGCCAGGAGTCATCCCTGTTTACATCACTTTGGCATGATGGCGGTGATGGTGACAAGAACAAGAGTTGCACGATTTTTTAACTGCGCTGTATAGCCCAAGACGAGGGATCTAAATGGCCAGGAGTCGACCCTGACTGTTTACATCACTTTGGCAAGATGACGATGACGAGAACAAGAGTTGCATACTTTTAAAATGCGCTGGATAGCCCCAGACGAGGATCTAAATGGCCAGGAGTCACCCCTGACTGTTATCACTTTGGCAAAATGGCAGTGATGGTGACAAGAACAAGAGCTGCACATTTAATGCGCTGGATAGCCATAGACGAGGGATCTAAATGGTTAGGACACGACCCTGAATGTTTTTATTACTTTGGCAAGATGGCGGTGACAATAAAGTGCAGTTTTTGTTCTCAAGTGTGCTGGATAGCCCCAGACGAGGATCTAAATGGCCAGGAGTCGCCCCTGACTGTTTATCACTTTGGAAAGATGGCGGTGACTAGAAGAGCTGCATGCTTTTAAATGCGCTGGATAGCCCCAGACGAGGGATGTAAATGGCCAGGAGTCGCCCCTGACTGTTTACATCACTTTGGCAAGATGGTGGTGACGATAAACGTGCAGCTTTTGTTCTCAAGTGTGCTGGATAGTATTAGACGAGGGATCTAAATGGCCAGGAGTCACCCCTGTCTGTTTACAGTCACTTTGGCAAGTAGACGGTGACGAGGACAAGAGCTGCATGCTTTTAAATGCGCTGAATAGCCCCAGACAAGGGATTTAAATGGCCAAGAGTTGCTCCTGACTGTTTACATCACTTTGGCAAGAGGGCAGTGCCAAGAACAAGAGCTGCCCGCTTTTTAAATGCGCTGGATAGCCCCAGACAAAGGATCTAAATGGTCAGGATTCAACACTGAATGTTTTTATTACTTTGGCAAAATGGCGGTGATGGTGACAAGAACAAGAGCTGCACACTTAATGTGCTGGATAGCCATGGACGAGGGATCTAAATGGTTAGGATACGACCCTGAATGTTTTTATTACTTTGGCAACATGGCGGTGACAATAACATGCAGCTTTTGTTCTCAAGTGTGCTGGATAGCCATGGACGAGGGATCTAAATGGCCAGGAGTCACCCCTGTCTGTTTACAATCACTTTGGCAAGATGACGATGACGAGAACAAGAACTGCATACTTTAAAAGGAACTGGATAGCCCCAGACGAGGATCTAAATGGCCAGGAGTCGCCCCTGACTGTTTATCACTTTGGAAAGATGGCGGTGACTAGAACAAGAGCTACATGCTTTTAAATGTGCTGGATAGCCCCAGACGAGGGACGTAAATGCCCAGAAGTTGCCCCTGACTATCTACATCACTTTGGCAAGAGTGCGGTGCCGAAAACAAGAGCTGCCTGCTTTTTAAATGCGCTGGATAGCCTAAGACGAGGGTCTAAATGGCCAGGAGTCACCCCTGTCTGTTTACAATCACTTTGGCAAGATGATGATGACGAGAACAAGAGCTGCATACTTTTAAAATGCGCTAGATAGCCCCAGACGAGGATCTAAATGGCCAGGAGTCGCCCCTGACTGTTTACATCACTTTGGCAAGAGTGCAGTGCCAAGAACAAGAGCTGCCCGCTTTTTAAATGCGTTGGATAGCCTCAGACGAGTGATGTAAATGGCCAGGGGTCGTCCTTTACTAATTTTATCACTTTGGCAAGATGGCGGTGATGGTGACAAGAACAAGAGCTGACTATTTTTTAACTGCGCTGTGTAGCCTAGACGAGGGATCTAAATGGTCAGGATTCACCCCTGACTGTTTACATAACTTTGGCAAGAAGGAGGTGATGAGAACAAGAGCTGCATGCTTTTTAAATGCGCTGGATAGCCCCAGACGAGGGATCTAAATGGTCAGGAGTCGCCCCTGTCTGTTTACAGTCACTTTGGCAAGTAGACGGTGACGAGGACAAGAGCTGCATGCTTTTAAATGCGCTGAATAGCCCCAGACAATGGATTTAAATGGCCAAGAGTTGCTCCTGACTGTTTACATCACTTTTGCAAGAGAGCAGTGATGATAAAAACATGCTGCTTTCATTTTGAGGTGTGCTGGATAGCCTCTTCGAGGGATGTAAATGACCAGGAGTCGCCCTTGACTGCTTATATCACTTTTGCAAGAGTGCGGTACCGAGAACAAGAGCTGCATGCTTTTAAATGCGCTGGATAGTCCTAGACGAGGGATCTAAATGGCCAGGAGTCACCCATGACTTATCACTTTGGCAAAATGGCGGTGATGGTGACAAGAACAAGAGCTGCACACTTAATGCGCTGGATAGCCATAGATGAGGGATCTAAATGGTTAGGATACGACCCTGAATGTTTTTATTACTTTGGCAAGATGGCGGTGACAACGTGCAGCTTTTGTTCTCAAGTGTGCTGGTTAGCCACAGACGAGGGATCTAAATGGTCAGGAGTCGCCCCTGTCTGTTTACAGTCACTTTGGCAAGTAGACGGTGACGAGGACAAGAGCTGCATGCTTTTAAATGCGCTGGATAGAACCAGATAAGGGATCTAAATGGCCAGGAGTCACCCCTGACTGTTTTTATCACTCTGGCAAGAGGGCGGTCTCGAACAAGAGCTGCTCGCTTTTAAATGCACTGGATAGACCCAAAAGAGGGATCTGAATGGACAGGAGTCGCCCCTGACTGTTTACATCACTTTGGCAAGATGGCGGTGACTAGAACAAGAGCTGCATGCTTTTAAATTTGTTGGATAGCCTAAGACGAGGGATGTAAATGGCCAGGAGTTGCCCTTGACGATAAGAACAAGAGCTGCATGCTTTTAAGTGCACTGGATATAACTAGAAGAAGGAGGTAAATGGCTTGGAGTCTCCCCTGACTGTTTATATCACTTTGGCAAGAAGGCGGTGAGGGGGATGAACAAGAGCTGTAGCCCCAGACAAGGTATCTAAATGGCCAAGAACAGCTGCTGGTCTATTACATGTGTTTTAATATTGACTTGTATGTATCTCCCTGTGTCCAGAGTTCTAATTCCTTGTTGTATTTGTAATTTTGCTTAGGTTCTATTGTCTGCTTGAGCCTCGTCATGTTGATTCAGTGGCTGTAAAGGAGCTTTTCTCATTTTTGGACATGTTCCTTCCCACAGGTAGAAAACCAGTTTCTGCAGGAGTTCGCAAAGCTGGATCTGGATCAAACATGCTGGTGAGTCGTCTTCAAGGACTTATATAATATATCATTTTGGATGAGCTTGGGTCCACATCTGCTCTTTCTAAGCCATTGCTTGAGGCTTTGCTTCTCAAAAGAGCATGGGGAGAATAGCCGTCTTGTCTGTCATGGCTTTGGCTCAGCTACATTTACTGAGCAGTACGACAGGCAAAACAGCTGCTAGAGATTCTCCTGGTATCTTTCCTCTGAATGCGCTAAGGACATCTGATGATTTTCAGCTACCAACCTGGAACTCTCTGTGATAAGTACTGATGGGGCTGGTGGCTGGATTATGGTCCCTGGAGTGCCATGAATATTTGTGGTCTGCATGCATTGGTTCGCCAATATAAAGTATGCATATTCCTTGTATAATCTTAACACCTGGCCAGCCAAGTGGTGCCTTCAGGAGAAGGGCAATGCTATCTGCTGGCCAGTGCTGTGTGTCCATAGGATTAGTATGGTTCGGACTAGCCTTAGTGGGTCAGACCAATGTCCATCAAGCCCGTTAGCCCATCCTCACAGTGGCCGATCCAGGTCACTAGTACCTGGCCAGAACCCAAAGAGTAGCAACATTCCAGAATCTGAGTAGGTGAGAATCTGGAACCTCAAAAAGTATCCAGATTCCATGTTACCAATCCAGGTCAAGCAGTGTCTTCCCCCCATGTCTTTTTCAGTGGTTTAAGAAGGGTTTTGACAATTTCCTAGAGGAAAAGCCCATAGTCTCTCTGGTCCATTGAACTTATTCCTACTAAGCTCAACTTTTATGGAGATTTGAAATTCTGCTTTTGTTCCAATTCTGTTCTCTGACCCCCCCACTACCACCTATCTGGAAAATTATGCTCTGCTCTGAGTGCCAATGGTGGGTTGGGTGTTTTCAGATGCCTAGAAGTAGGCAAATTAACCCAACTTCCAAACCACATACTCGTATGTAAGGATAACTCTGGCCATGCATCTTGGAAACCCAACCTATCGCTGGCGCCTGAGAGAGAGGCAGGGCATCAGCTGTGTTGTCTTGCGGTGCAATTGACTTAGGATTTCTGCTTCATCCTCAGCTCAGCAGGACAGTATTGCTTGTTGCCCCATTGCATGTTGGGTGCTGTAGTTTTGATTATGCACTGGGGTTTGTGGTCTTATTTTTCCTCTGCTGCATATTGACCTCACCTGAGTTGATTTTAAGGGCTGAAATGAGGACACTAGACCAGGATCCCCTGTTATCTCCTCTGTAGCCAGCCAGCAGGGAGTTGATATGGGAGTCATGATAGGAATCACTGTTTCTGCCTTCCTAATTGGGATTTTCCTGATCAGCAGCCTAGGGTTTATCTATTCCCAAACAGGATTGTAGTCTTAGCTACACCCTTCCATCCAAAGCATGGACACTGCTGCCTTTGAGTGCTTGCATGTGTGGGGGGAAGCAGATCTGATTTTGGGGTGTACACAGTGTGTTTTATTTTGCCAACTCTGCTGTTACTCCATGAGAGGTGATCAAGGAACGAAGGCCACCCTATGAGTTGCAGAGGGTGAGCGTGGAGGCTGAGCCACTGCAAACTATTATTTACTATTATATTTATTGAATTTTTCAATATAATCAAGCATTAACTTGTACAGAAAGGAAATTCAGCAAGAAACTAAAAAGTAAATATAAAAAAAATCAAATTTAAGCTTAAATTTCAACTCAAGTCCTCAAAGGATCCAAGGTGGATAATAGGCGAATAATAAAGAAAATTAATTTACAAAAGTAGTAACTAGTTGAATGAGGTTAATGCACCCTTTCTTAAATTGAGCACTCATATTTTATCTTTCTCCAAACATGAAGTTGCGAGAGAGGTTGTCAGTTGAGATGGCTCAAAGAAAACATTTATGTGAACGATAATTACACATTTACATGGATGTCGCAAGTAAAAAGTTGCCCCCTGGGCTATAACACCTGGTTTCCTTAACAAGAATTCATGTCTCCTCTGCGTATCCTTAGCTAAATCCGGGAACATCTGAATTTTGCAACCTAAAAATTATTTTTCTTTATTTTTAAAGAAGCCTCAGCAACCAGTTTATCTGGTGCGAGAGCTACTGTCAAAAGTAAAGTTGCTGGGTTCACTAATTCCAAAATATTGGATATATTCATAGAATCGTGTCCCAATTTCTGTTGCTGTTGATCCTGGGTCTTCTTTGGAAGATAACAGATCTGTGTAAATGGTGGTAATGACTCTTCAGAAAGCTCCAAAACTTCCATCATAACATTTCAACATTTCCCTAGGGGCTATCATAGGAACCCTAGGGAAATTAATCAATCTAAGGTTATTTCGGGAGAAATTTTCCATTGCCTCCATCTTCTTAAGTTAGTAATTGTCTTTAATTAGTGTCTCAGTAATTTGCTTGGAGATTTTTAATTCTTGGTGGACATTCTGTATTGAAGTCTTAGTCAATTCCAGTCTTTAAATTTTTAATCTTAGTTTCATGATCATTAAGTTTCTTTTCCAATTGTTTTAATTGCGGATTTATAGATCTTGCCAAATTAGCCACAAGATCCCACAGAGTCCAATGTTACCTCCTGGGGCTTCTCAATTTGAAAGGAGTGTAAATTTAATTTAATTAGCTCACCCTCTGGCAACATGTCTCGTCGAACGACCTGTTGGATTCGTTCATCCCCCGCCACTTCCTCCTCAGTCTCCACACTCGATTCCTCTGCACCAGCAAGGAATCCAGCGATAGTCCCCCTCTCATTTTCCTTAGCCTCCGGGAGGAGGTGAACTCAGACTTCCGGCAGTACCTCCGCACGTGGGGAACTGGTGGACTGAGGGCATGGGGGAGGTGCTCTCATATCGGGGCTCAATGATGTCTCCAACCCTATGGAGAAAACACAGATTCACCTCCATTGTGCATCTCCTGCAGGGGACTCCCCGATGAAATCGGCGTGCCCTGCATTCTCCTCACCAGCTCCTCAATATTGCCGAAGACGGCCGTCCTGGAGCGCTGCGAGGCTCCAGCAGTGCTTCGTCCTCTCCTCTTCGGCATTACTCTAATATAACGAGCTAAGTAAGTTCAAAGGAGCTTCAGGGAGAATGTAGCTCAGACAACCTTACATGCGGCCATCTTGGATCTGACTTTGCAATATTCTTAATGTATTTACATTACATGCCTGCCACTTCCATTATATGCATATTCATTAGAGCTAGCCTGAAAACCCGATTGGCCTGGTGGTCCTCCAGGACACGGTTGGGAACCACTGATCTAGGTTAGTATCTTTCATTGTATTGGCCCCAGGGAATGGAACAACCTCCCTGAGTATGTTCGTCAACAGCAGAATATACAAAACTTAAGAAATTACTCAAACGGCACTTGTTTTTGTCAGATGAAATAAGGTCTGAGATCGTTTGAATAAACGGGAGTGGAGACTGTGGATTGTAGGGTGCTGGTCACTGATGTATTCTATGGTCTGATCTGTTTAATGATTGGAGCGATATTTGTTGATGTAACTTGTTATATGTAATGTTATAAGACAAAAATATAAAATTACATCTGACAACACATTTTGTATGCAAGTGTAATTTGCCCTGGATAGGGATAAACAAACAAAACTCGACACAAGCCATGTTTCGCACACATTAAGGGCTGCATGTTTGAGTGTTATCTAATGCTGCTGGTCAATTTATTTGTGCTTAAAGTTCAAGACTAAACTCTTGTTTCAAATGTCTTGCCTGAGTCCATGCTTCTCCCTTATTTGGACAAGACCCTCTCCCCTCCACTCTATTGCTATAAATTTGCAGTTTTTCACTGTGCCTTTCTGATCTCTCTGCAGCCTGTAGGAGGTGATTCAGATGTAGGACCAAACCAGGGAAGCCCCTTCGAAGACCTGTGAAAACCTTTCTCTTCAACTCAGCTGCAAGCAATCCAACAGTTCAGTGCAAAGCTTTACAAATGGTCCATAATGCGGCTGCAAGGCTAATTTGTGGAGTTAGAAAAATTTGACCATAACACCTTGGCTGAAGAAATTGCACTGGTTTATCTGTGCAATTAACTATCAATGTTAATGTTTTAAAAATGATACATAAAGTCATCTATGGGATTCCTTGGCATCTATCACAAGTTAATGGCAGTTTACCGACCGCTCAGAGCTTTGCCATCTGGGGGCGCAACGCGATTTGGCTTTGACAGATTTCTCAAAAATACATTGAGAACAAGAACATTTGCCATTTCTATCATGGGGGCAACGCTGTGGAACAAATAAACTGCGTTATCAGATATTCAGAAATTTAAAAAAAATCCTTAAAATGACATTCTTTTTAGAAACATTGAATGCTGGTTTTAAGATGAGCTGTATGGTGAAGATCTTTCCAAGATCTGATCATTCATCTGTATCCTAGGATGTTAGTAAAAGTCTGGTTTGTTATATTCTGTGCAAGTTATTGTAATGCCACCTAGATCTAAATAAAACCTCTGGTCTAATCTACTGTATTACCTCCCCAGGAATTTTCTCTGAATGTCCCCCACCCAAGCTGTTCTTCTACTGTACTCTCCAGCCTTGTCATTATGCTACTGTAATGGTATTGCCAATTGTACTGTCCAATGTAACCTACTGTGCCTGTTGGCTTGTAACCTGTTCTGAGCTCCTGGGAGGATGGGAATTGCTACAACATTTCCAGGACACATTCAGTTCCCTCCATTTTATTTATTTCAAATATCTTATATAATAAAGTTAGTTTTTTATATCCTGTGCACTTGGGTGTCTTCCCTTATTCCTCTGATGGTGAGAAATATCGGCATTTACTGTGCTTATAAATTGTTGGTCTGACCACGTAACGAGACTTGTCTGCCCACATGAGCTTTGGAAGTCAGGCTCTCGGAGGGCTGTGGGAGATAAGAGCTGGTTAGTGCTAACAGGCTCCGCTCTCTGGATATAACAGATGCAGAGGGACTGTAGAGCAAGGCTTGAAGTAGGAGGTTTGGATAAGATCTTGTACTTCTTGCTGCCTCCTATATCAGCTGATACTCTAGAGCAGTGGTCTCAAACTCAAACCCTTTTGAGGGCCACATTTTGGATCTGTAGGTACTTGTAGGGCTTCAGAAAAAATAGTTAATGTCTTATTAAAGAAATGACAACCTTGCATGAGGTAAAATTCTTAATAGTTTATAAATCTTTCCTTTTTTGCTAAGTCTTAATTATTGTAAATTATAGCTAAAGTGACATCAAAATTTTTCTTTTTTTTTTTTTTTTCTTTTGTGACTAACATATCAAGGGCCTCGAACCAGTACCTGGCGGACTGCGAGTTTGAGACCACTGCTCTAGAATGATTGGGACAAAGCCAGCCTCTGAGGTTACTTTGTCTTAAGTACTACTGGCACAATTTTATTTGTAACCAAAGACTTTGAAGACCCATCTCCCTGTTGTGATTTTTAGCCATATTTAATAGGATAGAGAATTGCATCTAGAGAAACACCAGATGAGGAGAGGAGGCTTCAGGAAATAAGTCAATCCCTGGTCAATTGACCTTAAATGCATTTTAACAACCATTCCCATGCCATTTTTGCCAGACTAGTTCAGAACAAATGGGTTATGTCCATCGTCCAGTGGATGGAGATGGAGAAAAAAAGTCCCAAGAGCTTCCTTTACTCTTACCACATCCTCTGGCAAAGCCATTAATGTATCTGGTTTTTAAAAAAAGGTTTGGATAAGTTCATGGAGGAAAACCCCATAGTCTGTCAAGATAGAGATGGGTCAGTAGCACAAAATGCAGATACTATTTGGGATTTGTCTCTGTGAAGACAGGATAGTGGGCTAGATGGACCACTGGTCTGACCCAGTAAGGCTGTTTGTAGAGAATGACACAGTGGCGGTTACCTGCGGCTAGCTGTGGGTAACCTGCCAAAACAGGGAATAAAAAATAGTCGCTGCGGGGACAGGGACAAGGCCATTCACTACCCTGTGGAGCGGTGAATGGTCTTGTTTCCGTAGTGAGGCATCAAGGATCGCACAGTCCCCGCAGCCCCCACCTGCCCGATCGTTTAACCAGCTTCCTCTCTCCACCTCACCTTAGTTTGCCAGCTTTCTTTTTCGGTGACCCGCATGCTTTCCAAAGAGCCGCACATGCGCGGCTGCTCAGTGTTCAATTTTCTGCTCTGACGCAACTGGAACCAGGAAGTTGCAGCAGAGCAGAAAATTGAAATTTGGGTCGCCAAAAAAGAAAGCAGGCAAGCTAACTTCTGAACCTGCAAAAAAGGTTGGAAGGGGGAGACTGAGCATGGGAGTCATGGCATTAAAATAGCTCCCACATCCCTTCCTAATTCCTTATCTCTTCCTGGTCCCACAAGCCTCTATGGGCATTTGATTCCTCCATAGGCTCAAGTTTCTGATGGAGCTCACTAGGAGACAGAGGAGTGGAGATAGGAAGGAGGCTGAGAGAAAGGGAGAGAAGTACTAGGAGCCCATTACCGTGTTAAAGCATAGATTAAGGGCTTCGTATACTGAGTTTTATCCTTTATATATAGAATGAGGCAAAAATGACTTAGTGAAACAAACCTGAAGACAGCTGTTCATGAAAAATAATGATCATGACAGAACAAGCTTGCCTGAAGCCCAGAAACCTAACCTTTATGCCCAGAGCTCTCATATTCCCCTCATACCTCCCTGCAGGAAAGAGAAGTGTTTATCTCCTGACATCTTGTCCAACAAGCTGAAAATCAAATGTAGATTATAGTGTTGAGCCCTTAGCCAATATCATTTTAACAGTAATGGGAAAGATAACAAAATAAGCACATCTTCTGCTAGGAGAGAGAATCTTATTGCAAGTAGCCCATATTTGGATTGTAAACTTCAGGGAGGTAAAGTGGCTCAGGTTGGGGGGGGGGGGCAGGGTTAGCTTTAGATTATTCCCCAATTCAAGACAAGTTGCAATTCAAGTCCAGTAGATGGTAAGCCTTCTGGGAGGGAAGGGTGGTGGAAAGGAATAGAACAGACATTGCAAGAGGATAGAGAGGAACAGACCCTGAAGGGAAATGTGGAAGGCAGAGTGGGGAGAAGACGCTGGAAGGGAAGAAGACAGATGCCAGACTATGGGGGAGCGGAGGGAAGAAGATGGGTGATAGACCAATGGGGGGGGGGGTGAAGGGAGAGGCACAGTAACAGCAAATGGAAGACGCAGAGAGAAGACACACAGTGGATGGAAGGAATTGAATGAGAAGATGTGGAAAGCAGAAACCAGACAACAAAGGTAGAAAAAAAATTTCTATTTATTTATTGCTTTAGGATAAAGTAGTATATTAGTTGTGTTGATAAAAATTTATAAACAAAGCCCTGCCAGCTGAACATCTCTTTCTCTAGGTCAGCAGCAGGAACTTTGATTTATAAGAAAGGAATAAGCTAAATATTACAGTACTAAGGCTTACCGTATATGGATGCTGCAGGGATGGTGACGGGGTGGTGAAGGGAACGGCAGTGACAGGGCGGTGCAGAGGATGGTGGGCTGGTGACGGGGACAAATTTTTTCCCCCGTGTCATTCTCTAGCTGTTTGCTCTTTCAGGGTATCATGCAGCCTGGAATGTTTAGTATTTGTCTCCATCTGCTGGTAGGTGGACACAACCCATTTGTTCTAGATTGGTTTGGTATGACTGCACAAAAGAAAATGATTAGGTAAGAAACATAATTTACAGAATATTCCCATACAAGGCTACCAGCTCTGCCAAGCTGCCTTGAAGACATGGCCCCCTACTGAGTAATGGTTCAATCTTCATGGTGGTGTGTGATTACTCAGTGGGAGCAACCTTGGCTGTAAGTTCTTTAAGGTACTCTGGGGAAGATGTGACCGATTGCTGGCTTGAAGGTGCTATGGGATGACATGGCAGTTGTCCTTCTTTTGAAGGTACTGTGGGATGATTCCTACAAAGTATTCCCCTTCAAAAGAGCATTTGCTGAGTCGCCTTGAGGCTGGTGTGTGTTTCCTGGTGGCGCTGTACATTAACCCTGCATTGAAAGCTCTTGCCACAGGCACTACAGTTAAAGGGTTTGAGGCCTCTTTGCTTGGGACTGTTGTGATAAGGTTAGGGCTGAAGGCCTTCCTGCATATCTAACACTTATGGGGCTTCTCACCTGTCAGGGTGGGGATAGAAAGAGAAGCATGCAACAGTTAACATTGTTTATCCTAGGGGCTTCTAACCTACTTGTTTGAATGTTACACCACTCTCAACACATTAAAAAGTACACATTATGGTATAATTATTTTTCCTGAAAAAGGCAGTATACAGCCTGGTGCTGTTCAACAAAAAAAATAACCATTTTAATAGCCAGCATAGTGCCAATTTCACTCCTGTAATTCTTGCCTAGGTTTGGTTTGTTAAGGTTTAACATGAAAAATTGCAGGTGCTGTCAGAAGGTATATAAAGGGAGGGTGGGAGAGCAGGCTTTACCCTGGGGTAGGCAATTCTGGTCCTCGAGAGCTGGAGCCAGGTCACGTTTTCAGGATATCCGCAATGAATAGGCATGAGATGGATTTCCATGCCCTGCCTCCTTGAGATCCATTGTAGAAATCCTGAAAACCTGACCTGCCTGTGGCTCTCGAGGACCAGAATTGTCTATCCCTGCCCTAGTGCATGCTGGGACTTGACAGCATTTGATTTTCTTGGGGAAATCCAAACTGTAGCCAAACCCAGAAGTTGATTAACCCTGTCCTACAAATCTGGATTGAGGTGCAAGTGTTGAGCAATGACCTGGGACCCATGGCCTAATAAGGGTGGGATGGATGGATGGAAGGGGGGGGTTTCACACCGGGTGCCCACTTCATGAGGGCACTAGTACATGTCCTCTCTACCCCCCCTGCTCTTTCCCTGCCCTCCCACTAAAGCTCATGCGTACTGCTTCCCTCCCCATACCTCTTTAATGTTCAGGGCGCGAGCAGCAACTACAACCTGGAGGGAAGCAGAGCAGGTGGGTGGGGCCAGAGCAGGTTGGATGGGTTGGAGGAGGGAAGGAGAAAAGTGGGTGGGGCTGGAGGAAGGGAGTAGGTGGGTTGGAATAGAAGGAGGGGAGAAGATAAGTGGGTGGAATGGAGGAGGTGGGTGGGGCCAGAGCAGGAGGAGGGGAGCAGGGGTTGGAGGAGGAGCAGGAGGAGGGGAGCAGATAAATGGATGGGCTGGATGAGGAAGGATGTAGATAAGTGGGTGTGTTGGGGAGGGGAGCAGAGCGGGTGGGTTGGAAGAGTAGAAGAGTGGGTGGGTTGGCGGAGGGGGGCAGAGAAGGTAGGTGGGGCCAGAGCAGGAGGAAGAGCAGATAAGTAGGTGCAAATAAGTAGGTTGGGGGAGATAAGTGGATGGGTTGGAGGAGGAGGAGTAGGGGAGGAGATAAGTGAGTGGGGCTGGAGGATAGGAGCTTTTGGGTTGGAGTAGGAGGAGGAGGGGAGCAGATAAGTGGGTAGGATGGAGGAGGGGAGGGGGGAGCAGGTGGGTTATTATGAATGTGTGTTTTTAGGTGAAAGTGTATTACAACACTGCCATCTTGTGGTAATTTTGGGAACTATATTAACTATATTAACAATCTTAACTACCCCATTCAACCAACAATGAAAGTTCTGGGGGTAACACTGGACCAAGGTCTAACCATGAAAGACCATGTGGACTCCCTAGTCAAAAAAGGGTTTTTTACTCTATGGAAACTCAGATCCATTAGAGCATACTTCGACGCATCAGCATTCAGAATCCTGGTACAATCCCTAATACTAAGCCACCTTGATTATTGCAACATTACCCATCTGGCAATCTCCCGAAAGCAAATGCAGAGACTACAACTGATACAAAATGCAGCAGTCAGGCTGATTTTCGGGCTGAAGAAGTCCGATCCCATAACCCCTTCCTACCGACTCCTGCACTGGCTGCCAATGGAGGCACGTACGAAGTTCAAGCTGGGATGTCTATGCTTCAAGGTATTATCTGGTCTAGCCCCTAAATACATAACAGCCCTCTTCTCATTCCCAAACAACAGACATGAAAGAAGTGCACACCTGAAATTCATCTCCCCACCGGCTAGAGGATGTAAATATAAGAGATACCATCAACAACTTCTATCGTATCAAGCAGCCTTATGGGGCAAAGACTTAGAAAAACTAATCACACTCACAAACAATTATGGAGAATTTAGGAAACACCTAAAAACATTCCTGTTCTCGAAATACCTAGGTAACGAACAAAAACAATAGCCCCCTTCGCAATCCCACCCAAATCTGATCTTGTAAACTGCTAACCCCTAATCACTAACAATGAATGCTCCATTCAATTTATGGAATTTTTCTAATTCATTGTAAACCGCATGGTACTTCATGGTCCTGCAGTATACAACCTGTTGTTATTATTGTTAATGCTGTTACTACCAGATGAACACTGCCATACTCTGTAAGTAGCTGTCTGTACAGTTTCTCTTTATTGTAAACCGCCTAGAAGTCGCAAGATTGTTGGCGGTATATAAGAATAAAGTTATTATTATTATTATATTATTATGAATGTGTTTTTTTTGTCATAGTTCCCAAAGTTACCACTAGATAGCAGTGTTGTATTAAACAGTAAGTGTGTTTTTAGAACATTAGCATTTGAAGCAGGGAAGATGAACTCCTGGATATGTCCAAGTTTCAAGTTTTATTATTTTTAATATACCGACCATCAACAAGTATCTAGACAGTTTACAATGCTATGATAAAATAAAGAATGAAAATAATACTTATAAAAGGGGGAAAGGTGAACATTTTTTTTTAATTCTTCATTTCTTAATCTTACAACAAGTGTACAAATAATAAAACATTAAAGGTGAACATTAAAGACGTGTACAATAACAAACATGAGTGTGGGGCTTGAAAAAGAAAGGGGGGTAAAGTTACATTGTTAGGAGAGAAAAAAAAAAAAGAAAAAAAAAATTTGAGTTAAAGAGAAAAGAGAGTAAGAGGGACAAAACATTAGGGATGGGGTCACTTCTTAAAAGCGTTTGGCAGGCTTAGTGATGAGAAGTTTAGGAGCTGTGGAATGCATCTTGAAATAAGAACGTTTTTAGTTTAGTCTTGAATTTATCAAGGAGATTTTCGTGGCGAAGTTGGGGAGGTAAGGCATTCCATAAAGTTGGGGCGACTACAGAGAAATTGGATTTCCTAGTGTAATAAAATTCTTTAATAGAAGGAACAGATAGTAAGTTCTGATCTGCTGATCTAAGAGTCCGAGAGGGGCAGAAAGGGATGAGGAGTTTGTCCAGAAAGGGTGGAAGACGCGAGAGTTTGATTTTAAAGACTAGCATAAATGTTTTACAGGAATGCGGTGTGTGATCGGTAGCCAGTGGGCTTCTTTCAGAAGGGGAGTAACATTTCCCTAACTTATGTATGAGTTTAATTGCAGTGTTTTGAATGAGCTGTAGATGTAATTCTTTTTGGGAAATTCCGTTATAAAGAAAATTGCAGCCTGATTATATCCCTAACTGTTGATTTGATTTTAAATCCAGGATGCTCTGAAGTGAAAACAGAGGAACATCCCACTGAGCCAACAATGGCTGCCTTTATTTTTATGGTAAATAGGATTTGAACCCACAACTTATTGTTATAAAGCAGCATCACCTCCTGTTTATCTTTCTCCCTCTTATACTCTCATGCCCTGATTTGGATTTAAGATTCAGTCAACTGATCAAGCAGGGGATTTGAACCCTTGACCTTAGAAACATAGAAATATAGAATGATGATGGCAGAAAAGGGCTATAGCCCATCAAGTCTGCCCACTCTACTGACCCACCCCATTAAGTCTGAGTGCTAATGTCCTAGTTCCTTATCTCGACCCTCGTAAGGATCCCACATGGATGTCCCATTTATTCTTAAAGTCAAGCACGCTGGTGGCCTTGATCACCTGCACTGGAAGCTTGTTCCAGTGATCTACTACTCTTTCTGTGAAGAAATACTTCCTGGTGTCACCATTAAATTTCCCTCCTCTGAGTTTGAGCGGGTGTCCCCTTGTGACCGAGGGTCCTTTGAGAAAGAAGATGTCGTCTTCCTCCTCGACACGTCCTGTATGTATTTAAATGTCTCAATCATGTCCCCCCTTTCCCTGCGTTCCTCTAGAGTGTAGAGCTGCAATTTGTTTAGTCTTTCTTCATACGAGAGACCCTTGAGCCCAGAGATCATCCTAGTGGCCATCCGCTGAACCGACTTGGCTCTAAGAACGTCTTTCCGGTAATGTGGCCTCCAGAATTGCACACAGTACTCCAGATGAGGTCTCACCATGGTTCTGTACAGTGGCATTATGACTTCAGGTTTGCGGCTGACGAAGCTTCTATTGATACATCCCATCATTTGCCTTGCCTTGGATGAGGCCTTCTCTACTTGTTTGGCAGCCTTCATGTCTGCACTGATGATTACTCCCAAGTCTCGTTCTTCTGAAGTCGTAGCTAGTGTTTCTCCATTTAAGGTGTAAGTTTTGCATGGATTACCGCTGCCGAGATGCATGACTTTACATTTCAAGTTTCAAGTTTCAAGTTTATTAAGTCTTGATGAATCGCCTATAAATTTGCTAGGCGATGTACAATAAAAAATAACATGTATTAATAAATGAAACAAGTACAATATTAAAAATGACATAAAAACAGATTTTTAAAATGACATAAAAACAGATTTTTAGCGTTGAAGCCCAGCTGCCATGTCAAGGACCAGTTTTCCAACGTAAGCAGATCCTGCGTCATACTATCCTGCAGATTGCTTTTACTCACTATATTACATAGTTTGGCGTCATCGGCGAATAGTGTTACTTTACCCTGAAGCCCTCGGGTCAAGTCCCTTATGAATATGTTAAAAAGGAATGGGCCCAGGACTCCGCTAGTCACCTCCGATGTCTCTGAGAGGGTGCCGTTGACCACCACCCTCTGAAGTCTTCCACTCAGCCAATCATTGACCCATGCAGTTAGTGTCTCACCTAACCCCATCGATTTCATCTTGCTTAATAGTCTACGGTGTGGGACGCTGTCAAAAGCCTTACTGAAATCCAAGTACATTATGTCCAGAGACTCTCCTGAGTCTAGCTTTCCTGTTACCCAATCAAAGAAGCTGATAAGGTTGGATTGGCATGACCTACCCTTAGTGAATCCATGTTGACTGGGATCCCTTAGATTCCCCTCATCCAAAATTGTGTCTAATTTACCTTTAAGTAGTGTTTCCATGAGTTTACACACTATTGATGTGAGACTCACTGGTCTGTAATTCGCAGCCTCTGCTCTGCAACCCTTTTTGTGCAGAGGAACGACGTTAGCTGTTTTCCAGTCCAAGGGGACTCTCCCCGTACTTAGGGAGAGATTGAAGAGCACGGCTAACGGTTCCGCCAGGACATCGCACAGCTCTCTGAGCACTCTTGGGTGCAATTTGTCCGGTCCCATTGCTTTGCTCACCTTGAGTCTTGACAGTTCGCTGTAAATATCCGCTGGTGTGAACTCAAATTTCTGAAATGGGTCTTCCTTGCTTGTCTTTGCTTCCAACTGTGGCCCGTGCCCTGGTGCCTCGCAGGTAAAGACTGAGCAAAAGTAATCATTCAGTAGTTTGGCTTTATCGGAATCTGTTTCCACATAATTCCCGTCTGGTGTTCTAAGGCGTACTATCCCGTTTGTGTTCTTTTTCCTGTCACTAATATATCTGAAGAAGGATTTGTCCCGTTTCTTAGTGTTCTTTGCTAGAGTTTCTTCCACTCAAAGTTTGGCCTCCCTGACTGCTGTTTTGACCGCTGCAGACCTTGTCCTGTATTCAATGTTAGCTTCTTTTTCCCCGGTGCGTTTGTATGAAAGAAATGCTCTTTTCTTCTCCTTGACTAGGTACGAGACCTCAGTGAACCATTGGGGTTTCTTTTTTCTTTGTTGTTTATTTACCGATTTTATGTAGCGGATAGTTGCCTTGTGTAGGGTCGATTTCAGGGTTGACCACCTAGCTTCCACATTATCAGTTACTTCTTGAACCTGCGTCTGATGGACGAAATTTCTCATGCGTGCGAAGTCAGTGCCCCGGAAATTGAGTACCCTAGTTTTTGTTTGTGATCTAGGGAAGCCCTAAGGTTGAACCATACCATGTTATGGTCACTGGTGGCTAGCGTTTCTCCCACCGAGACCTCCGAGACGCTTTCCTCATTCGTAAGTACCAGGTCCAGGATGGCCTGGGCCCTAGTGGACTCTAGTACCATTTGTTTGAGTCGTACTCCCTTCATGGACGTTAATATCCTCCTGCTACCACAAGTTGTCGCTGAGAGTGTGTTCCAGTCTACATCAGGCATGTTGAAGTCCCCTAGCAGAACAACGTCCCCCTGTAGGTCATATCCACCAGGTCACAATTACCTCCCCAATTCCTTCATTTTCATTCTCTGCTACCTCTCATTCCCTGATCTGAACCTATCCTGGTGCGTTATGGGACCTGCAGCACTGGGTAATGTCAGGAATTACAAATCCCAGACTGCCTTGAGACATAAATTCAACAAGTCTTCTTACTGGAAGGCTATATGTTGGAAGTGAAAACAGGATGACAGGGTTAACTCTGGCACGTCCATGATGACATCATCAGAGATGCGGCAGAGCAAATCAGGGCAGTAAAAGGCCCCGAAGCAGCGTGTGTAGAGTGCTGCACACGCTGCTGGAATCAGCTGGTTTGGAGTCGGGTCCGCGGCATCCCTTTGCGGTTGGAGTGTTTTAGGCTTCCCGCCCCGCGAGGTGTCGCCGCGGCTCCTCTCGATCCCGCCAGCGTCGGAAGCCTTCTCCGACGCTGGTGTGGCTGGTGAGAGGAGCTGGCACGGAGAACAGGGAGTCCAGCGCTGGTGTCCAGTCCTGCCGGCGAGTGGTAGTAAGGCTGGGGACTCGCGCATGCGCACTCCTGCGGCCACAGACCTACGGATCATGGAAGCACGCAGGTAGGAGTGCGCATGCGCGAGGTAGGCTTTTATGATATAGGATAAAGAGTTTGACCTCATTTCTTACCTCTTTTTTTTTCTGAGGCCCAGTGGTTTAGAGAGAGCCAAGATCCCTTGCAAAAGCCATTGTACCCTTAAACCCAGATCCTTACCGTCTCTTTCTTGCCCTTTGCCTCCTGTTCCCGCCTGTCTTGGTTGAAGTCTTTTGGTTTTCTTTTACTAAGTCCCCCCAGTCGTCAAGTGTTGTTGAATGCTGGAAAAAAGTTAATTGTACACCGCTCAGAAGACATTTTACTTTATAACATTTTATTGAGGAAATGCAATAAATACATAATAATATAACACAGTAAAATAGTCATTACATTTAAATTGACCATATTAACTTCTAATAAATGTTTATCATTCCTTCAAAATAAATTTTTAAACAGGACTTAGTCATAGATTTTGTTTAGAATTATAGGAGTTTTGATTGAGCACAATTAAACAATGTTTTACCATGAATTCAACTGCAAAGAACATCCTCCAACATATATTTTAATATATCTAAACTATTTTTCCCCCCTTATTACTTCATATATATATATCAAAATCATTCCAATTTCAGAAGACATTTTAACTAAAACTTGGCGGTCTCCGCGCGCCATTTCCCGGTCGCGCTCTACACCTATTATGACGTCATAATTCCACGGGCAGCAGCACCAGCAAGAAAAAGACAAGAAAAAAAAAGAAGCAAGGGTGACGTCACCCCTCGGCTCCAATCAGAGCAGACGAGGCGGGAAGAGAATGGGGCGAGGGCGGCCCCCGCCAATGGGCGGCGAGGGCCGGCGCAGAGCGACGCGGCGGCGGGCCAATGGGGCGCCGGGGGGCCGGCGCCGGGCCCATGGGCGCCGCGCGTGCGCTCACGCTCCGCCCGACCGGATGAGGCGAGCAGGGTCGGCGTCGGCGCGCGAGTGAAGGAGCGGCGAGGGGGGCCCCCGCGGCGCGCGCCCAGGCCGTCGCCATGGGCAACCGGGGCATGGAGGAGCTCATCCCGCTCGTCAACAAGCTGCAGGACGCCTTCAGCTCCATCGGCCAGAGCTGCAACCTCGACCTGCCGCAGATCGCCGTGGTGGGCGGCCAGAGCGCCGGCAAGAGCTCCGTGCTCGAGAACTTCGTGGGCCGGTGAGCAGACTCCGCCCTCTCCCCCTCCCTCCCTCCCTCAGAGCGGCCGCTGCGCCGCGTGCGTAACGCTCTCCCGCGCGCGCTTGGCGCTGCGCTCGAGGACGGAGGCCTCCGCTCCCTGCGCAGGGGCCGGCCGCCGTTGGCGTACTTTGCGCAAGGGCCGGCCCCAGACGGTCAGGCTTTCAAGCGTTGCGCTGCGAAGATGCTGGGAAGAGACATTTGCGTAGAAGGGAGGCAGTGCGTGCGTAGTGGTTGGGGAGAGCCTGAAGTAGGGTCGCCGTATGGCTCCAGGAGGAGGAGGAGGACGACTGACACGGTGACAAAATTCATCACCGTCCCCGCGGATAACCGCGGGAAACCATCTAAATGTCATTCTTTAAGGCACAGGTGTCAAAGTCGGTCCTCGAGGGCCAGAATCCAGTCGGGTTTTCAGGATTTCCCCAATGAATCTGCATGAGATCTATTTGCATGCACTGCTTTCAATGCATATTCATTGGGGAAATCCAGAAAACCCAACTGGATTCCGGCCCTCGAGGAGGGACTTTGACACCCCTGCTTTAAGGAGAGAGGGAAGAATCCGAGTATGAATGGCCACAACCACTGACCCGCACGCTTTGCTTTGAAGAATGCTGGTGTAGAATAGTGTGACCATATGGCTCCAGAAAAAAGGGGACGGATTGAGACCTCCGGGTTTTACTTCCATTGAAAGCGATGGAAGTATGGAGAACAGGTTGAGACATCTTGGGTTGCATTCAATGGAAGTAAAACCCGGATGTCTCAATCCGACTCCTTTTTTCTGGAGCCATATGGTAACCTTAGTGTAGAAGGACCGAGGTTGAAAGAGACACTAGAAAATGACATGGGATTATTTCCCACAGGGACAGGAACGGTGATGAATATTGTCACCCTGTCATTCTCTAATTGGAAGTGAAACCTGGATGTCTCAATCTGTCCTTGTTCTGGAGCCAAACGGTGACCCTAGCCCTAAAAACCTGCTGTTCTCAACTGGGTCCTGAGGTACCCCCCTTGCCAGTCAGGTTTTCAAGATAGCCACAATGAATATGCATGGAAGACAGTGTATGCAAATCAAGTTTATGCAAATTCAGTGTGGATATCTTGAAAACCTGACTGGCGAGGGGGGTACTCCAGGACCCAGTTGAGAAGCACCACTGTAGGGCAAGGCCACCACTTGATCCAGATTTGCAGGACAACATTTATCCAGTCCTGTGGGGTTTTTTCCCCCCCCCATGTTGGAACTTATAACTTTGCTTTCTTTAGGAGATGCAACAGGGTAAACCAGGGGTCTCAAAGTCCCTCCTTGAGGGCCGCAATCCAGTCGGGTTTTCAGGATTTCCCCAATGAATATGCATGAGATCTATCTGCATGCACTACTTTCAGTGCATATTCATTGGGGAAATCCTGAAAACCTGACTGGATTGCGACCCTCAAGGAGGGACTTTGAGATCCCTGGGGTAAACCAAGGACTGGATGAACTTTGTCCTGCAAATCTGGATCTAGCTGGCAGCCTTACTAAAGGGCTGTACCTATTCATATTTGGGCCATAACCCTATCATTGTGGTCAAATAAAACAGCACGATTCCCATCCCCTGCTCCCTCCAAACTCAGCTATAAGGTTTCCAGGTGTCGGTTGTGTTTTACAACAGTTTAGATCAGTGGTCCTGGAGAACCCCCAGGCCAGTCAGGTTTTCAGGATAATCCTAATGAATATGCATGAGAGATCTGCATATAATGAAGGTGCCAGGCATGCACATCTGCTCCATGCATATTCATTAGGGCTGTCCTGAAAACCTGACTGGCCTGGGAACCATTGGTTTAGATTTAGGTAAAATAGGTAGTTCCCTGTCCCCTTCCCTAGAAGATTTGCAGTCTAAACTTGTTCTAAGGTGTGTCAGTGGAATTTGAACCCTGGTGTGTGGTTCCCTCCACTCCCGTCTAGCCAAGTAGCTGCGTTTCATTAGCTCTTTAAAGTGGGTTGTAGTCAGACTGTGTCCAACTTAAAAGAAAAAAATAACTTTTGAACTTTAACTTAGCTGATTATCCACCCACCACTATTATTTCCAACAAATCAGCATTGAAAGGCTTATTCATAACCAGTTCCTGCTTTCTGAATCTTACAGACTGATGAGGCAAGCAAACTGACAGGAAACACATACGCTGGAAGTTCAGGTGTCTGCTTTGATGAAGTAGTTTGAACACGTACTACAAGTTCCCCTTAGCATGATGTATACATGTATGTGTGTGTGTACATAGGCGTAAAGCGTTGCCCCTTCAGTGGCAAATATAGACAGCAGAAAGTAAATTCTCAGAACCGACACGTTTTAATTATCAAAATGTAGACGTTTATTATAATTGAATTCTCATAAAAAACATCAAAATTAAAAAGACTTTAATGCAGAAAAAAAACATTGGAACAAGCTTCCAGTGCAGGTGATCGAGGCAGACAACGTTGCCAGACTTTAAGAATAAATGGGATACCCATGTGGGATCCCTACGAGGGTCAAGATAAGGAAATTGGGTCATTAGGGCATAGACAGGGGGTGGGTAAGCAGAGTGGGCAGACTTGATGGGCTGTAGCCCTTTTCTGCCGTCATCTTCTATGTTTCTATGTAATACACTGACTGCTCCCAGGAATAGCAATAAAGGCCGGACCCTACAAGGGCCGTGTTTCGGCAGAACTTTGCCTTCTTCAGGGGTCCTTAAATCAAAAAAAGACAAGAAGAAGAAATTACAAATGTGTGTGAAGTTCCCAATAGTGGTTTTTTACAGTGACAGATAATGTATGAATTGACCCATTATGAGTGATTCGAAAGAACAATTAAATATCATATATAAAAAAAGGAGCTTCAGATTTTGCTGTGATGGTTAGACTTTTACATCATCACTATTTTTTGACCAACATGTTTTTCACACCAACTTAGGTGCAAAATCTGAAGCTCCTTTTTTTATATATATTTAATCGTTCTTTTGAATCACTCATAATGGGTCAATTCACACATTATCTGTCACTGTAAAAAAAAAAAATCACTGTTGTGAGCTTCACACACATTTTTGTTTCTTCTTTTTGTCTTTTTTGATTTGATTTAAGGACCCCTGAAGAAGGCAAAGTTCTGCCGAAACACGGCCCTTGTAGGGTCCGGCCTTTATTGCTATTCCTGGGAGCAGTCAGTGTATTGTGTGAATACTTGGCATATGGGGTTTTTTTTCTGCATTTTGATGATTTTTTTATGAGAATTCAATTATAATAAATGTCTACATCAGATGTCTCCTGTTGGATTGATCAGAGTTACATGTAGAACATTGGTCTTCTCTTTGTGGATTTTGTTTTTCTAATCATTTTTTTCCATCTTTAAAATCACCAAGCAACAAAGTTGAGAAAAATTATTTATTTTCATTTTAGTAATAACATAACATAACTTTATTTTTTGTATACCGCCATACCCAGGGAGTTCTAGGCGGTTCACATCAATTAATCAGAGTTACAAACGGTACAATATCGGTTGATCAAAGTCATGGGCGACAAAGTAGTAGATGTTGTAAGGAGTAGGAGAGAGTGGGTCGAGGGGGAGAGGGTAGGGTAGTACCAATGGGGGGAGGGGGTGGAGGTTTTGGTTCTTTGTGGAGGGGCATTAAGGGTCCTGGCCTTGGAAGAGGTGAGTTTTGAGTAATTTTCTGAAGCCGAGGTAGGTGGGGGCCTCAAGGATCATGTGGGCTAGCCATGGGTTTAGTTTGGCGGCCTGGTAGGCGAAGGTTTTGTCGAGGAATTTATTGGAGTGACAGAGTTTTAGGGATGGGAAGGCGAACAGCTGAATTCTGCGGGAGTTCTTGTTGCTGGGGTTCAAGAGGAAGTGTGGGTTGAGGTAGACCGGATACTGTTTTGTAACAAAAGCAGGCGAATTTGAATAGGACTCTGGATTCTAATGGCAGCCAATGAAGCTTGCGGTAGAAAGGGGTGACATGTTCCCATTTTTTCAGGCCGAATATGAGGCGGACCGCGGTGTTCTGGATCATTCTAAGTCTTCTGATGGTTTTCTTCGTGGCGCTCGGGTAAATGATATTACAGTAGTCCAGTATGCTAAGACTAGAGGATTGTACTAGCAGGCGGAATGACGCGTCGTCAAAGTATTTTTTTATAGTGTGTAGTTTCCAGAGTACCGAGATACTTTTCCTGACTGAATTATCAGTGTGTTTTTCCAGGGATAGATGTTTGTCCAGTGTGACTCCCAGTATTTTTAAGGTTTGTTCGAGGGGGAAAGTCGATCCTTTTACTTGAATTGTGGTGTCTTTGATTTTGTCTTTGGGGGTAGCTAGGAAGAATTTTGTTTTGTCAAGGTTTAGTATTAGCCACTGTATGATTGTAGAAGGAAATGTGAGGGGATGACACTTTATGCCATTACAAATTTTAATACACACAGACACAATTTATAGAGTTTGTAGCAACAAACCCTGTGTGTTCTCTCTTTCTGTCTAGATATACATTTATATCACCCTAAGGGTTCCTTTTGCAAAAGTGTGCTGGGGCCTTAACGCGTGCGTTAAATTCCCGAGCGCGCGAAGGCGGTAGATTTTCTGCGTGCTCTAAAAACCCTAGCGCACCTTCGTAAAAGGAGCCCTAAGGGGAACTTTAGTACAGTCCCTGACTTTTGGAGTGGTTCCCTGGACTAGGTTTTGTCAGTTTGAAGTAGTTTGGCAGCAAGGAGTGAGGCTTTTGAGTGTCCGTGTCAGGGAAAACAAAATCTGTGGTTGAAAGGGGAAAGACTTCTCGGAGCAAACTCAGTTTAGAAAAACAGGGCAACCGGGGGAAGCATGGAGACAGGAAGTTTGTGCTTCCCCTATTGCGGTCAGCGACAGGCTACTTGGTAACACAGATGACGGTAGGTGAAGGCCAGCCTGGACCATCCAGTCTTTCCCAACAAGAGAAATGTAATAGCAAAAGGTATGATGCGATTAGTACACAGGCACACTTGATCATGATTTGGTCCTCCTTACTCGGTCACAAACCTCTTTCGAGAACTTTAAAGCTGATCTTAAAACTTTTCTTTTTTGAAAATGCCTTTGTTTGCACCTGAAACTCCTCTTGGCATGGGCCTGCTGGACAAGTCAGATGAGTCTTTATCCCTCTCTGCTCCTGACCCCCCTTAACTTTCAGTTTCCTCTAGACCAGGGGTCTCAAAGTCCCTCCTCGAGGGCCGCAATCCAGTCGGGTTTTCAGGATTTCCCCAATGAATATGCATGAGATCTATGCGCATGCACTGCTTTCAATGCATATTCACTGGGGAAATCCTGAAAACCCGACTGGATTGCGGCCTACAAGGAGGGACTTCGAGACCCCTGGCGTAACTACACATCCCTATGCCAGTTTACTCAAACAAGAGCCTAACGATGATAAACAAACATTAAATAATGTAGGTGAAAGCGGTGATCCTTGAGGAACACCGCATGGATTCTTCCAGGTAGTAGAAAATAGAGTCTGGTTTCCAAAAATCCTCTAAACTAGGGGTCTCAAAGTCCCTCCTGGAGGGCCGCAATCCAGTGGGGTTTTCAGGATTTCCCTAATGAATATGCATGAGATCTATGCGCATGCACTGCTTTCAATGCATATTCATTGGGGAAATCCTGAAAACCCGACTGGATTGCGGCCCTCGAGGAAGGACTTTGAGATCCCTGCTCTAGACCCATTCTGTCCATCCAGTTTTCAGCTTCCCTCCCCCCCCCCTTTTGTTCTCATAGGATATTGTTTTCTCCTAGGACAAACAGGATGTGTCAGCCACGTATATTGGAGCTGTCAGGTGACATCAGCTATATGTGGCTGACTGATCCTGCAGTCCACGGAGAACCTTAGTTACAGGTAAGTAATTTTACTTGATGTGCGGGATAAGAAATGCATCATAAACTTGGATTGGTCCTTGCCATTTTCAGGGCACAGACTGTAAAGTTTACCCAGCTTTACTTTTGTTCTCCAACTACTGAAGCTGAATTTGTCTGGTCATGATCAGGGCACAGGCCGTGAAAGTCTGCCCAGCGCTGGCGTTGCTTTTTAATTATTCGTGTTGGTATCTAATCAGTGCCAAGCTTGTTTGTAAAGAATGACCCGGGGACAAATTTTTTCCCCTGTCCCCATGGGAACTGATTTTCCTGTCACGTCCTTGTGAGTTCTTTTCCTGTCCCTGCAAGCTCCGTCCTCCTTTGCACAAGCCTTAAAACACTTTAAAATCATTGCGTGGTTAAGACAGAGCTTACAGGAATGGGACAGGAACGGCGACAAAACTCACAGGGACGGGATGAGGAAATTGAGTTCTTATGGGGACAGGGACAAATATCTCTCTGTGCCATTCTCTGCTTGTTTGGTTCCTTGCCTTCCATCCTGGATTCCTCTGCTTTTATCCCATGCATTTTTAAATTCCGTTACCATTTTCATCTCCCCCCCCCACCACCACCTCGTGTTGGAGGGCATTCCAGGTGTTTACCACCCTCTCCATGCAGTACATATTTTTTAATATAATAAGCCAGAACCTTTTATCCAAAAGACTCTGAAAATGCTTTGCTGTGCTGCTTCGATCACCACTTCTGGGGTGTCCAGTCCTTATCAATGCCCCAGTTATGGAAAGACAGATTTGCATGGACTGGGGGGGGGGCTTTAATGGCAACTCCAGTAATAACTTGCACAGAGCAGTGGGTGCAGCTCTGGACGCTACTACTACATAAGAACATACAAATTGCTACACTGGGACAAACTGAAGGTCCATCAAGCCCAGGATCCTGCTTACAACGGTGGCCAACCCAGGTCCCAAGTCCCTGGCAGAAGCCCAAAGAGTAGCAACATTCCAGAGCTGAGATTGTGATGTCATAATGCCTCATTCCACCAATGCCTAAGAGCCAACCTCAGTAGTGATGTCACAGTGGCTTCATTGTCCTTGACTTGGCTCACCTACGAGCATAAGAGTTGCCTTACTGGGACAGACTGAAGGTCCATCAAGCCCAGGATCCTGCTTCCAACAGTGGCCAACCCAAGTCCCTGGCAGAAGCCCAATGAGTAGCAACATTCCAGAGCTGAGATTGTGATGTCATAATGCCTCATTCCACCAATGCCTAAGAGCCAACCTCAGCAGTGATGTCACAATGGCTTGTTTGTCCTAGACTTGGCTCACATAAGAACATAAGACAGATCGAAGGTCCATCAAGCCCAGGATCCTGTTTCCAACAGTGGCCAACCCAGGTCCCAAATACCTAGCTAGATCCCAAGGAGAAAAACAGATTTTATGCTGCTTATTCTAGGAATAAGCAATGGATTTCCCCAAGCCATCTCAAGAATGGCCTATGGATTTCTCTTTTAGGAAATCCAACCTTTTTTTATACCCTACTAAGCTAACTGCTTTCTCCACATTCTCCAGCAACAAATTTCAGAGTTTAATTACACGTTTTGTGAAGAAATATTTTCTCCGATTTGTTTTAAATCTACTACTTAGCTTTATCACATGTCCACTAGTCTTAGTGTTTTTGGAACGACTGAAGAAGCGATTCACATCTACCCTTTCTACTCCACTCAGGATTTTGTAGACTTCAATCCTCTCTCCCCTCAGCTGTCTCTTTTCCGTTTTAGTCTTTCCTCATACTAGAGGAGTTCCATCCCCTTTACCATCGTGGTCGCTCTTCTTTGAACCTTTTCTAGTGCCACTATATCTTTCTTGATATAAGGCCAGAACTGAAAGCAATACTCCAGATGAGGTCGCACTATGGAGTGATACAGGGGCATTATGACATTCGTAGTCTTGTTAACCATCCCTCTTCCAATAATAATAATTTTATTTTTTATATACTGCCTGGTTCTAGGCGCTTCACAACAAGTAAAACAACATACAGCGAAGAATACAATTTAAAAATGGAAATACATCAGATAGTAAAACATGAGAAATGCATACAATTTTAAAAGACAAGAGAATGCATTAGGATACAAATTTATCAAATTATTGGGTCTTCAAAAATTTTCTAAAATCAAGATAGGAGGGAGCTTCCTAGTATAATTTTTCCAAACCAAACATTCCGTTTAGCAGCCTGAAAAGAGAGGGTTCTCGCAAGAAACCTCTTATAGCAACATCATTTAACAGACCTCGACTCTCCGCCATATGTAACATCGCTGTATGTAAATCTCAGCAAATGTAACTACTCTGCAAATGTAACCTAGCTGTAAAAATTAACTTCACCGTAAATGTATCGTCAATAATGTAAATGTAGCATCGCCGAAAATGTAACTTCGCTGTAAATGTACAGTCTCTTCATCTGTTAACCACATAGAACTTCCATGGTAATGCGGTATACAAGAGTAAAGTTATTATTATTTTTCCAATGGTAAGAAAGACTTTCATCCTTGAACACCTGGTACGATCTGTTACCCAGAAATCCTCGAAACCAATTTAAAACATTTCCTGAAATACCAATAGATTCCGAGCAATCAATAAGAATAGTATCCTGAAAGGCATAGAAAAAGTAGACAGGGACAGATTTTTCAAATTAAGGGGCACCACAAGTACAAGGGGGCACTCGGAGAAACTGAAAGGGGGACAGGTTTAGAACAAACCCTAGGAAGTTCTTCTTCACTCAGAGGGTGGTGGATACATGGAACGCTCTTCCAGAGGCTGTGGTAGACAGGAACACATTAAATGGTTTCAAAGAAGGTTTGGATAGATTCCTAGAAGAAAAAGGGATTGAAGGGTATAGATAGGTATAGACCACTGCTCAGGCAATGGGCTTGATGGGCCACCGCGGGAGCGGACCGCTGAGCAGGATGGACCTCTGGTCTGCCTCAGCGGAGGCAACGTCTTATGTTCTTATGATCCATCAGGTCAAAAGTGCTGCTCAGATCGAACTGCAGAATCAAAGCACTTGTACCTCGACTAAACAACGTATGAAGATAATCCAACAGAGAGGTCATGACAATTTCAGTACTGAAACCTGACCCAAACCCAGACTGGTTGTCCTGTAAGATATTAAACTTATCCAAATAAGTAGTTAGTTCTGAGTTAACCAGACCCTACCTAAAAACAAAGGAATACTATCAATGGATGCCAAGGTAGAAGATTCTTTAGGGTTTTTGATAATCGGTGTGATCAAAATCTGACCCAATTCCTCTGGAAAGGTCCCGTTAGATAATAAAAAGTTAAGCCTTAAAAGTGACAGGGGCAACTTTCATGACATTCGGGGAACAGCTATCAGCCTACAGTACGAATTGACATACTTCCTAGCATCTTCTTTGCTTTTTTGACATTGGGTGGAAGGTTTCAGCATATTGTCTACAATGATACCCAGATCCTTTTCGTGGGCGTGAACTCCCAAGGTGGACCTTAGCATCTGGTATCTGTAATTTGGGTTATTCTTCTCAAGGTGCATCACTTTGCCTTTGTCCACATTCAATTTCATCTGCCATTTGGACGCCCGGTCTTCCAATTTTGTGAGGTCTGCCTGCAATTGATCACAGCCTGCATGCTGGATATGTGACTGAGCAGCAGGTTAGATTAAAGAATTATTAACTGTCCTCCCAATAATCGGGCCATACATGATCCCTGATTAATCGGGGCTGAAATCGGAAGAAAATGGAAACTTGAATGAACTTCGTGTGAGGTCCAGCTGCTTAATTTAAGTAGATAGTATTTCAGGGAGTCCTGTGCAACTAACAGCTTGAGTCTTTGCTTTCTGGCAGACGGCAAACCCTGAGATTTGCTCCGTCACCACTATCAAAGACTCCATTGGCTGCCCCTGGAAGCAAGAGTTCTGTTCAGATTTGCCTGTCTTTGTTTCAGATCTATTTTTGGTTCGGCCCCCACGTACTTCCCCATTTTAACTTAGATTGTTCAATCAGACCCACACGCAGAGTACATTTGTTGAACCATCCAACAATAAAGGGCTGCCGTTACAAAAGATACCTGCTTTCTAAGCAGGTCAACTGAACGATTGGTTGGGTAACATTATTGCTCCTCATCCTACCTAAGTTTCAGAAAATTAGTAAAAAAACAAACAAACTTGTTTAACCGATTTGTAACTTAAGATTTCTTAAGCCCTATCTTTTTAATACTCTAACTGAATCGTTACCTAAGATCTCTCTTATGCCTTACCTCTGTATCCTGCAACGTACTTGAATCTTTGTTATGTAATTCTCTCGGAAATGTCCAGATGTCTTCTAATTTGTAATCCGCTTAGAACCGCAAGGCACAGGCGGAATAGAAATCACTAATGTAATGTAATGTAATTCTGCTCACTTGTATTTTGATGACTTTACATTGTGCCTATTTTCGCTGACTCCGGCTCTTCTTTATTGTAAACCGCCTCGAACTATTATGGCTTTGGCGGTATCATTTAAAATAATAAAACACTAGCCGCGCATGCGCACTCAGACCTGCGTGATCTGTAATCCCTGTTCCGTGAGATGTAGGTCCGTGGCTTTGCAGAAGTGCGCATGCGCGGGTCCCCAGCCACTCCCCTCCTCCCGCCCTCACTCACCATGGAAGCCAGGCAAGCTGTCTCCCTGCCCGCGTCCTCAGCAGGGAACACACCTCCCGCCTTAACTCGCCGCTGCTGCTGATCCTCCTGTAAAGAGCCTGCGATGGTGTCCGGCTTTAGCGAACCTTGCAGGCCGCTCTCCAACCTCGGTAGCACGTAGAATTTCCTAACATTGCCCCTGAATCTACCACCCCTCAACCTCAAATTATGTCCTCTGGTTTTACCATTTTCCTTTCTCTGGAAAAGATTTTGTTCTACGTTAATACCCTTCAAGTATTTGAACGTCTGAATCATATCATCATTTATTTATTTGGTTTTATATCCCGTTCTCCCAGAAGACTTCGGAACAGGTTACAAGTTTACATACATAATAAAGGGTTTGCATACAAAGCCATGGCAGAACATAAGCCCCCCTTTTACAAAGCTGCGTTAAGGCTTTTTTGATCGTCGGCTGCAGCGGAATTGGCTCGGACGCTCAGAGAATTCCTATGAACGTCAGAGCTAATACTGCCTTGGCCGGTGATTAAATAAAAAAAAAAAAGCCTAACATGGCTTTGTAAAAGGGGGAGGAGGGCTAGTTAACAAGGCAGGGTAAAACATAATATGACAAAACGGTTCATAGACAACCCCGCGAAAGACAAAGGCGCGTGCCGACAACTGAGTGCAAGACGGAGGCGTGTGCCGAAGAAAATGACGCTTTTAGGGGATCCGACGGGGGGGGTTTTGTTGGGGAGCTCCCCCAGTTTATTTAATAGAGATCGCGCCGGCGTTATGCGGGGTTTGGGGCGTTGTAACCATCCACATTTTACTGTAAACTTAATTTTTTCCCTAAAAACAGGGAAAAAGTGAAGTTTTCAGTAAAATGTGGGGGTTAAAACCCCCCACAACGCGGCTTGATGTCTATTAAGTAAAGTGGGGGCCACGCCCCCCCATCGGAGCCCTAAAAACAGTAATTTTGTGCGGTGCGCACCCCCACGCTGCGCTCAATTGTCTGCGCGCGCCTTTGTCCCGGCGCGCTTTTGACCTGACAAAACATGGGATGGCGAGAACAGGAAGGCAACCTAGCAGGTAGACGTGGAACGGCAAACATTGTGTAGGAGATGCAGCATGAGAGGACGTAGTGTGGACCGTCATGCTCTTCTCCCAAACGTCTTTGAACTTTTCTGTCCACTGCATGTTATAGTGTTTCGTGTGCCACCAGTTCCCTAAAACATCCAGTGTGTCTTGGCTACTTGAGCACTTGCGCCTCCGAGTCCTGTCTGCTTAGGTCAGGTTCTGAGTTTGTCCTTCGTAATCTGGTGTGCTTTCTAATATCTCGAGCTCTGGGTGTTTACGTTGCAGAAAAGAGCTATTTTTATTTCCTGCTCTGAAGCGGCCGCACCCAGGTATTTGAAAGTTCAGGAGTGTCAGGACAGGCCCCCCTGGGGACGGGGGAGGCTGGGTGTACGGTTTTACTTGGTGCAGGCACATTCGTGGTTGGAGCGTTTCCTGTTTTCCTTCTTTCGAGCGTGTGCTGCCTTCCTGGAGGTGTGGGCCTCATCCTCTGGGTGTTGTCGGTGGCCGACCTGCCAGCTGATGATAATAATTTCCGGGAGCTGCTGGGTGGATTTGGAAAGTTAGGGAGCTTTCTTTTGCTTCCAGTAGGCCAACTTGTTCTCCCTGGTGGGGCTGTTTCTCTGGGATGAACCTGTATTGCCGAAATTAAATTTCATCCTCCCAGTTTTGTGGAGGTACCTGAGGGCCTTATTCAGTGCGGGAGGGGGGGGTGTCGCTGTCGTCGGACGGAGGGAAAGTCCTGGGCATTCTGGCATTAATTTGGGTAAGGAGAGGGTGTTTAATCAGCCTAGTAGCTGTCTGGTTCTCCCCCTTCCCAGTGTCCCGGCCCTTGTTGTCACCAAGGGGAGCCGCGGCTGCCCTTCCTTATTCTGTGACTCACCCTTGCGTGATGTTAGCTCTCAGGCCCAGCTGCTGAGAGTTGGGAAAGCCGAGGGCTCTTTCGCTGTAGCTCAATCAGTTGACGTTTCCTTTTGTCCCTTGTGGTTTTCACCCTTTCAAGGCAGGACATTTATGAAACGTGTGTGTGTGGAAATAGGCTGTGGGATGCACTCAAAGCTTAGCTACTTACGAGATTTGGCTTGGTGGAAAACAAAATGTTTCCAGCAACTGGGAATGAAACATCCTCTCTCGGGTGTTGGGGGAAGGGGCTGGCCGTGAGGTAATGAAGGTGAAGCAGTGGGTGTTGCATATCTATTTCTGGAAGACTCAGCAGTTTTGGGATGATGCTGTCCATGCGTTTGATTTGGAGACTCGGGTGTCCATAGCGAGCCTCTAACCAAAGATTCATTGATTAGGGTAACATTAGCTTTAGATTTTTGCAATGCATTGATGTCGGGGTTCTCGGGGAGATGCAGCCAGGAAGGAACATGCTGGGCAGGACATTTTGAGCAGTGCGGGAGGGTGGTAGGTTGAGCTGTTTGACAAGGCTATAGAGCGAGATGTCAAGGTGTTGCAGGCCAAGATGTTCCTTCCAATGCCACCAGAGGTGGACAGAGATGCTACTTGGTTTAAGATTATAATTCAGATTTTCTGGGGTTTTCTGAACATGGGAGAGATGCGGGGGGAGGTGGGGGTTCTTCAGAAGATAATGCAGTAAGTAGGGCTGTGTGACTTTTTTTTAAATTGGGTTTTTATTCTTTGGCTGGTTTGTGACTTTGTAAATTGCATTGGTTTACACTGGTTCTTACTGCAGTATATAAAAACTTTCCCACCCAGTGCATGTTCGGACACTAATTGCTCTGTACAGTAGTTAGAGACATCTCCCGTTGCCTCCCGTAAACGTGGTAGTACAGTTTTCCTTCTAGGGCATGGAATGGGCACTGTGCCTTGTCAGCCATCTGAATACCAGGTCATTAACTGCACTTGGCGTAGCGGGGGAGGGAAGCTGATGCCCATTTTTAGAGAAATGGTTTGTAATTGTGATTTAGGTCTTTGCTAGACTTGTACCAGAACTCTCTGCAGCTGGCTCTGCGACCTTTGCTGAGGCGCTTCACCTCTTCATGCCTTCCTCGGTGAACCGGGCTGGCATTGTTCTCTCTCCAAAGGAAGCCTGAAATTCTCTAACCCGTACGCTCCTAAGGCATCACTATGGTCTTTTCTGCTGGGCTGCTATTACCGTAAAGCATGTTGGTGTCCCATTTTGGATATAATGAGCCATTATTCCAAATTATTGCAGCTTTTGAATACCCAGGCCCACATCAGTTCTGAAGGCGCCTGTTCTTGAGGTCCTTATCCAGTTGAACAGAGCTGTAATTCTTTAATTGAACTTTAACTAGCACCAATTATAGTGAGTAGTTTGTTCTGCCTGCTGGGAAGCTTCTTATGAAAAGGATTTTCCGAGCAGGCATGATACAAATGTGCCTTGGGCCACCCAGTAGCTGAATTCTCTGCATGCTGTGGTTAGATGGATTTAGTAAGATGGAACTGGAGAAGGAGGTTGTAACTTTTTTTTTCTTTAGGACATAACAATAGCTATTCCTTTTTTGTCCATCAAATCACTCCAGGTCAAATGGTTTAGGCACTCCTGGCCAGCAGATGGAGACAGAGAGAAGCTGTGAGCTTTGCCCTATAGAAGGCGCTGTGCAGATAACTTTTCGTCTCCAGCAGATGGTGACTGACAGATGGGCCCAGTTGGAGAGCTGGTCACCTGGCTGAATCTGAGTAGTTGGAGATCCAGGACCCTACCAGGGGTGTAGCAGTACCTGGATGAGTCCAGATGCCACCCATTATAAATTGGCATAAAGGTGACCATTGCCATCACTCCACAGATTAGGTGCAAGATACAACCAGTGAATCCCAAAGGCCTTTTAAACATGATGTTTATTTATTTAAAAATTTGTTATGGTGAGAACTGAGAATCTTATTGATTATATTTGACAGATTTACCTTGAGAAGCACAGGTACGAGCCTTAACTGTGAGAATGTTTCTGACACGGTATGTCACTGCTCTGATAGATTAACCTAAAGTCTCCTAATCCATTCATTAGTATTATGGCAGCCAGTCAGTTCATGTTGTTCCCCTTCTCGTGTTTCCAATTGTGATCCCCCCCCCCCCTGCCATTTCGGATATCCACTTTCTTCATGCCACAGTTGTGGTAGATTATATGGTTTTTCTCCATTGCTCGTGATCGTTGCATGAAGGAAGTCCTCTGAGAGGAGAGGTAAATGTGTAATGTCCCAGCTAATCCTGAGCAGGGCTGTGGAGTCGGAGTCAAAGGATTTATCTACCGACTCCACAGCCCTGATCCTGAGTGCAAGACTCGGGTCCCTAAGCACTTGCAAGTCCACTAAAATTGATGCCATAGAGACCTGGCCTAGTTGATAAGCCCTGCAGCAGACGGTTGCTGTTGCTGCCCTGGTACAGCCAGGACGCTGGGATTTGGCCATCGCGGGGCATTGCTCTTTGAAAGGGCTGTGGCTCCAGTTCTCAGTGTCCAGTGAGAGGATTCCCAGAATATCAGTCCACGAGTCTCTCTTCAGTTGGCAGATGCAGTGTTTCTGTAACTTCTCTTTGTACTCCTCTCATCTCCCCTTCCATAAGCTTACTCAAAAACAAAAAAATAGACACAGAGGGAGTGGAGGGCAGAACTGACTGCAGAATGACTGCCTTAAGGGAATCCTCACAGCAGTAGCCACGACTGTCACTATACTGGGTCATGGAGCAGGATGGCTTGGAGGTGCATGACATGCTGGAAAGCTGGTGAAGGATTTGCATCCAGACACAGTGGCACTTCCGAGCCCCATATAGAAATAGATTGGGCAGCCTGGCAGCGCAGCTTCGTAAATGGACCTGAAAGATTGCTGGAACGCAAAAAGAAAGAGCACCACAACAACACGGCTCATTTTGTGTACCAGCTCGCCTTGTCTGGAGATGAAGCCAGAGAGGATGAGAGGGAATTCCAACATCCCTACTTTCTGGCAGACCATGACAAGCTGCTGGAGAATATTAAATGAAAAATCACAAGTATTTTCAGTATAAAGGTTCAGCTGCAATGTTACAAAGCCCTAAAGGGCAAGGAGGCGATGATGGACTCCAGGCTGAGGGCCATGAAACATTTAGTCTTGATGTTTGTGGCTAGGATTGTATTTTGGAGATCTGAGATCTGTTACATGATGGCAGATAAAGGCCAAATGGCCCATCTAGCCTGCCCACCCTTAGTAACCATTATCTCTTTCTCTCTCCGAGAGATCCAATGTGCCTATCCCAGGCCCTTTTGAATTCAGACACAGAAGCATATTTATTTGAAAAAGCACTTCTGTGGAGAAAACATAAAGACTTTAGTATAGAGAAAGCAAATTAATGCAGTGGACATTAAAATGCTGATTAGACTCTTTACACGTGTAATATCACCCCTTTACTGCTTGATACGCTACAACCACTATAAATTTGGTCCACATTCCCTCTCTCAGTGGCAGGATTGGTAAATCTGTAGAACATGGTGCTTTTCCCTAAATGGTTGTACCAATACTATTATCTCACACACACACACACAGTGCCTATCTTACTAAGGGATTACAACGTCACCCTCGCATGACACTTCCTCGGATGTGCATCCCTAGGGAAACGGGAGGATATGGTTTGTTGAATATTCGCTGGTGTGCCTTGGCCTGCCAGATGAGACATATTAATGATTGGTTTAGAGCAGGGGTCTCAAAGTCTCTCCTTGAGGGCCGCAATCCAGTCAGGTTTTCAGGATTTCCCCAGTGAATATGCATGAGATCTAGTTGCATGCACTGCTTTCATTGGATGCTAATAGATCTCATGCATATTCATTGGGGAAATCCTGAAAACCCGACTGGATTGCGGCCCTCAAGGAGGGACTTTGAGATCCCTGGTTTAGAAGTACGTCTCATTTCACAGCAACTTCAATAGAACTGTCATTATTAGGACCTTATCATATAAGTTATTTGTTACATGTTACCGAGCCGTCGCTCCGTCAGGTGGTAGCAAACCATCCTGTGTTTGCTCCAGTTAGGCAGACGTGGAGGTGGATTTGTAAAAGTGCTAAGCTGTTATCTGTGGTTTCCCTGTATTTGCCCATTCAGGGCAATGGTGCATTTGTGCCGGGACTGCAAAATATTTCATTTCACCGCTGGGCCGTATAGGGCCTCCGATATTTATTCCAGTTGTATTCGGAGGATAGACTCCTGGCTTCCTTTGCATTATTATGTCGTACATTTGACCTATCTGACATATTTGCTTATTAGCAGATACGACATTATGTTCAGTCTCTGCCAGGACAGTCGTGAAGCACTCTCAGCACTTTAGTCTCTCAGCTCAACAGATGATCCCTCTTAAATTTCATTTACTGGGCCTTCAGGATTGTCAAGCGGGATCTAATCTGGATATTTTGGCGGCTTCCTGGGAGGAAGACCTGCAGTGTTCTTTGACAGCCCAACAGGTGCTGAAAACCATCAAGAGGGTGTCTCGCTGGGAATTACAATTGAAGGTCGTTTTGCAGCTTTACATTTCCCCTGAAAGGGCAGCTCGGATGGGAATCACCCCTACTCTTAATTGGCCAAAGTGCGCACAGGCCCATGCCTCTTTGGGACACATGCTTTGGACCTGTCCTCTGGTTCTTCACTTCTGCCGTTGTCTGGGGTAGACGTTGGACTCCTACGCCCACATTATACTATAACCACACCTCAATTGAAAGGGATGGCAGCTTTTGTAGCACGGACTGTGCTTCTGGGAAAGAAAGCCATTTTGACCAAATGGCTATCCCGGGATCCACCAACTTACAGTCAATGGAGATCGTTGATGATAGTGCATGCTTCTTTGGAGCGGAGACAGGCTGGTGACCTTGACCTGGGCCCAGGTCACCGCTTCCGTCAGATTTGGGAACGCTTTTGGATGGACCTTACACCCCAAGCTTGTGGGCGATTACTGAATTTGGGAAGGGGGTCACACGCCACATGTCAGATTGTTGGATGTTGCTGCTATTGATGTTGGTGGGGGAGGGGTGGGGGGGTTGAATTGTGCCCATATAACAGGTTTTGGATTTCAATGCTATGTGATTTACTTGCACTCTCTTTTGAAAACTTTAATAAAAAATACTTAAACATAAAATGCTGATTAGTGAGATCTGGCTGGATATTTGTTTTGAACTTTGGATACTCATGATTGTTTTTGATGCTTTTGTACATATATATATATTTTTTCATTTTATATTTTCCTTCTATTTTTGTGGGTTTTTGGAATGATGTCTAATTTGTTTATCAGATAACACAACACAATGTCTGTTCTCCTGCCCATGTCCAGCATCAACTCCCTTCCTCCTGTTCTAAGTACAGTGGTACCTCGGTTTACGAGTGCACCGGTTTGCGAGTGTTTTGCAAGATGAGCAAAACGTTCGCAAAATCGGCGCCTCGGAAACCGAGCATGGCTCGATTTACGAGCGCCCGCGATCCGGCACCCTCCCCTTGCGATCCGGCACCCCCCTCCGCCGCTTCTTACCGTCTTCTGGACCTAGGCACCGGCACCGGCATGTCCTGTGAGTTGGTGTCGGTGCCTGAAGATCTGCCTCCTCTTCTTGCTGGGCCTTGAGCATCTGCGCATGCTCAAGGCCTGCGAGTTCACGTTCTCTCCGATGTGAACTCACAGGCCTTGAGCATGCGCAGATGCTCAAGGCCCAGCAAGAAGAGGAGGCAGATCTTCAGGCACCGGCACCAACGCACAGGACATGCCGGTGCCCAGGCTCAGATAATGGTAAGAAGTGGCAGGGGGGGTGCTATCAAAGCGAGTTTCCATTATTTCCTATGGGAAAACTCGCTTTGATAAACGAGCATTTTGGATTACGAGCATGCTACTGGAACGGATTATGCTCGTAATCCAAGGTACCACTGTATTAAAAAACTAACAAACATATGGATGAGCCAGGCATTTAATGGGGCAGAGCCAGGTTTTGCCTTAGAAATTTGTTAGATTTTACATGTTACCAAACCTGAGAAGGATGTATTTGGATTTTCTGAAAGCATTTAAGGACGTTCTTCATAAGCCTCCTGAGAAACTGGTTAAAAGTGAGCATACGGAGGAAGGGCTGAATGGTCTTGCCCGTTGGATCTGTACCAGGGCCGATGCTCTTTAACATTTGATAAAGTGCTCAGGTTCACAAGCGAAACTTAATTCGGACAAATGCAAAGTAATCCTGGAGAACGGTATAGAAAATCGAATGAATAAGTCAATAAATAGATAACAGTATCACACGCTTGTGGCTTTCCTCTGCCTGTTCATTCCTACGTTTTATTTTTTTGTGGGGACTTTTCATACCTTTTGGTGGTCAAGTAAAGAAGAAAAACCACAAAGTAAGCACACTTGGAACAACAATTGCTGCTGTTTTATTGTTCCAATTGTTGTTCCAAGTGTGCTTACTTTGTGGTTTTTTTTCTTCTTTACTGCCTATCCGCAGTCGTCTTCTTCATCTAACCAATAACATCTCTACACTTGCAACTGTGTCCTAAAGATTCTGACTTGAAACCTGCCTATCTGGCTGCTGGAAGCCGAGCATCTCGCGAGTGACACCAGGCCACTCCCCAGTTCCTGCCATGCAGTGAGTCATTGTGTGACTGAGGTAGCCCTGCAGCATTCCTCCTGGTCTCACGTAATATCTGCATGCACCTTGTTTATTTGGTGGGGGGGGGGGGGGGGTTCCTGACGAACTTCTCTGCCTGGCCTTTTCTTCCATCCTAAGCAGCTAGTCTCTAGAGAGAAGGCTAGAAAACTCATGGGATATGGGGAGTCTGGCATTATCCTGGCCACCAGGATGATCCTGGGGCTCAAGGATTTCTCGTACGAAGACAGGCTGCACAAGTTTCGGCTATGCTCTCTCGAAGAGCGCAGGGAGAGGGGAGATATGATAGAGACATTTAAGTACATCACTGGTCGCATAGAGGTGGAAGACGACGTTTTCCTTCTAAGAGGACCCTCGTCCACAAGGGGACATCCACTGAAAATCAGGGGGGGGAAATTTCATGGGGATACCAGGAAGTACTTCTTCACAGAAAGAGTGGTAGACCATTGGAACGAACTCCCGGAACATGTGATCGTAGCCAGCAGCATACAAGATTTTAAGAATAAATGGGATGCCCATGTCGGATCCCTACGAGGGTAGCGTAGAGGAGGGCAGCTTGGGGAGGATTGATAGAGTGGGCAGACTTGATGGGCTATGGCCCTTTTCTGCCGTCATTTTCTATGTTTCTATGAAACAGCTAATGATTGGGGAGGGGGGGATAAAGCAACATTTTGAACTGGTGTGGTGTAATCCTGGCCACTCTGCCCCATGGCTGAGATGGTAAAGCACGTGTGGTCATGGAATGAATTCTGTCATAGATCATGAGATTTAAAAAAATGAACATTTTAACACCAGAAAAACTGTCCTTCCTGAGCCGGCCCATCTGTTAATAGCACCCACACACTCATCTTCCTGTTTGCTAGGAGTTAAGTTATGAAAGTTGATCCATGTGGTCAGGAAATTCACGTTGAACTTGACTTTCTTTTAAAACACACAAAAAAATAAAGCATTTTGATGAAACAAGGAAAAGTGCCGTTTCGGCAGCAGATCCGACCGATAGACACTTCCAGGTTTGGAAAACTATTGAAGGGCTGTTTACTAAGGTGTAAGAGTGAACGAGGCAGAGGTTTGAACAAATGGAAATTAGTTAATGTACAGGACAAAATCAGAATTGGGCACTTTTTTTGTTTTAAGTTCTTTATTCATTTTTACATATTACAACAAGTGTATTAGATAAAATCATATGATCTTATAAATACACACTTGATTAACTCTCATATATATATATATATATAGTTACTATAATAAATTTAAGGATGTGTGGGGGCCATTTTTAAATTATTCTAATGAATAATTTACACTTTTCCCAATTTTAATTCTTACATGTGGATCGGGGGGGTTTGGATTTCTATTAATATATATGAATGCTAAGATATTATATTCATGTGCTATATTTTTTTTGTTGTATATGGAAGTGGGAGGGGGTGGGGTTATATCTTTTTGTTGTATGATATGGTAGATTTTCAAGTGATATTGTATTCTAATTGTTTGATATTTACTGTAAACTTGTGAATTATAAAATGAATAAAGAATTTTTTTTAAAAAAACCTCTCATATAACACGTTAGAATTGTTTGAATATTACTTGATCTGAGGTTTTAGTCAATCCTTATTGTATTTTATGATCAGTAAACTATAAGCATATTAAAAGCCAGTTCACTGTCTTCTGAAGCTTCATCTAATGCTGTTTTTTTCTCTTGATTTTTATCCTGCAGGGATTTCCTTCCCCGTGGATCTGGCATCGTCACCCGTCGGCCTCTTGTTCTCCAGCTCATCTTTTCAAAAACAGGTATGGTGAGCCATCTCCGATTGAAAGCCTAACCTTCACGTATCTTTCTTTGCTCTTCTGTTGAATCAAAGCAGTGTGGATGTTTCTATGACCCAGTTGTCCACTGCCCACCAGCCTGTCACCTCCAATAAGGGTAGTTTTCATCTGCTTGTCTGTTTTTGGCAGCCTGAAGGGTATCTGGGCTAAGCCTGTACCCACTTGGGTAAATACCTTCCTTGTGCCCTGTGCACCAGATCTGTAAGCGTTTTCTTCCCACTAGATGTTTACAGATAAGTCCACGTGGGAGCTTCTGCCTACACTTTTCTCTCACCCTGTATACTTCCAGTCTGGAATCTAGCTATTCTTGGAGATGCTGGAAAGTTGCTACGCTTTGGGTTTTGGCCAGGTTCTATTGTATGAATAAAGACTCCTCATAACTTTGGGTCTCCTTTTATTTTCCCAGCTGAAGCGTTGTTGTGACTCCACGTTTTCTGGTTCTTCTCATGGAGATTTGGTTTCTTTTGACAACTTTCTTTGCAAACAGCAAGCAAATTTGGGAAAGGTCGATCCTGAAGTATTGACTGCTTTTGTTTATACCTGTCGCCCCACAGGTTTTGTTTTTTGGAGAGTCATTGGATAATCGAGCAGAACTTCGATCCAGCACTTTGATTACTAGAAAGAATCAAATAGCACCTAAGAAAGTACAAGTTATTAAAAGGTTGAAAGGGAAGGGATGGTATCGTGAAGGCGTGCGGTTGTTAAAATGAGAATTGGGGCAGGCAGAAAGACTTTGGAAGAAGTATCGTACAGAGGATTTGCATTTACAATGCAGGGAACAGAGAAAATGGTATAATTTCAAAGTGAAGCTAGCAAAAAAGGCTTATTACATGAAAGCTAGTGGGAGAACAGGGTGGCAGGTACTGCTGGCGGAGGGGGTGTGGGAGCTCTGTACTGAGTGCCGCCACTCTCCTATCTTCAGGGGGGAGGGGTTTCCCCAAGTTTTGGGGTGTTCCTCTGATGGGCCCTCTTGCTGGAGGGGGGGGGTGGAGGGTTTCACGCCTGATGGCCAGAACGATTGAATGTGGCGCCCTCTATTGGCTGTGTTGATATACCTTTGTGGTTTTCTGTTGTGGCTAGAATGGCCAAATCAGTTGAAAGGGGCAATGTGCTATGGAACGGGTTTTGCTTTTGTGTTGGGTGATGGTGGGGGAGTATTATGTTAAAAAAACCTTTGATATCTGTGTTGCTCGTTCTTTGCTGACTGCTTATCTGCATTGGCATTTACCTTGTCATCAATAAAAAATGATTTAAACTTAAAAGCTAGTGAAAATGGGGCAAAGGAATGGATTAGATGTTTCTAAGATGAATTAGGACTTTTTTTTGTATCGAAGGTAAGAGTTTGAAAGCTAATTTTGTGCCATTATTGGCTTTGAATGAGAAGGGGGAAGACAGAGCTGTCGGTTTTTTTAGCTCGACCTTAAAATCTTTTCAGCAATCATCTTTGACAGGTGTAACCAAATTTGTGTCATGTTAAAAGAACTAGTACTTGGCTGAATCCTATGCCCACGAAATAGAAACACAGAAAAATGATTGTTGCTGTTCAGGTTTCGCCACATCGGGGTAGGTAGAACCAACGTTTCAGCCACCATGTTGTGGCTTTCTTCAGGCATATTCCAAAGAAAACCACAGCATGATGGCTGAAATGTCGGCTCTACCTACCCAGACGCGTTTTATAAATATCTCTGTTCTGACGGGCTCTTCTGGCGTGCAAGAGTAATTCTCTCACAGCACCTGAATTGGCCCAGAAATGTCATAGCTTCTAGACCAGGGATCTCAAAGTCCCTCTTCGAGGGCCGCAATCCAGTCGGGTTTTCAGGATTTCCCCCATATGCTGAGAGGCTGGATAGGCTGGGGCTCTTCTCTCTGGAAAAAAGGAGGCTCAGGGGTGATATGATAGAGACCTTCAAGATCATGAGGGGCATAGAGAGGGTGGATAGGGACAGATTCTTCAGGCTGAAGGGGACAACATGAACGAGGGGGCATTCGGAGAAACTGAAGGGAGATAGGTTCAAAACGAATGCAAGGAAGTTTTTTTTCACCCAGAGGGTCGTGGACACTTGGAATGCGCTACCGGAGGAAGTGATCAGGCAGAGTACGGTACAGGGATTCAAACAGAGACTGGATGGATTCCTGAGGGATAAAGGGATCGTGGGATACTGAGAAAGCTAACCAGAAAATAAATGTAGAAACCCAACCAGGTCGTGCAGGTGCAAGACCGGAGGGCTAGGACTTTGATAGGAAGATAGGACTCAATTAGGAAACCAAGGAGGCATGGGGGCACCTTCTGGTGATTTAGACAGGTCGTGACCTGTTTGGGCCGCCGCGGGAGCGGACTGCTGGGCAGGATGGACCTATGGTCTGACCCAGCGGAGGCACTGCTTATGTTCTTATGTTCTTAATATGCATTGAAAGCAGTGCATGCAGAATGATCTCACGCATATTCATTGGGGAAATCCCGAAAACCCAACTGGATTGCGGCCCTTGAGGAGGGACTTTGAGACCCTTGTTCTAGACTGTTAGGGCAGAGTTAGAAAACCCCAAAACTGCTGTCGGATAGGAAAAGACTTTTTATTTAGAAGAAGACAACCCCCCCCCCCATTCCCCCAGACACACTGAAATTATTTTTAGGATGTAAATAAGTTGTTGGACTTCCTTCAGCATCTCCTTCCTGTAATTGCTTTATGGTTGCTGTCTGTTCTCTGTCTTGGGGAATTATTAAGAAAGAGGAGAGAGAAAGGGGGGGGGGGTGAAGGCTTCCTCAGATGATTAGAACCAGTAAAATAAGGAAAATCAGCAGCCCTGTTTTGACTTCAGCCACATGGGACGTGCCTGCCTTTTTCCAGACAGTTGATGGTTGTGCCCCTCTCCCTTTCTTTTCCAGAATATGCAGAGTTCTTGCACTGCAAGTCCAAAAAGTTTACGGATTTTGATGAAGTTCGGCAGGAGATTGAAGCAGAGACGGACAGGGCGACTGGAACGAACAAAGGAATTTCTCCTGTTCCCATAAACCTGCGAGTCTATTCGCCCCATGGTTTGTATGAGTTTTGCTTTCACTCCCTGGCTCTTCTGGGCTGCTTTTTCTTTAATCTGAGGGCTCTCCCCTTGGTAAAATGGTGGAGGATTTCAGGGGTGGCCTCAGTGCAGTGCTAGTGATGCTATGCACTCTCTTATGCAGATGGGAGGATTGTGCTTTCAGGGCTTCCCGATCAACTGGAAAAGGTTACAATTTTTATGTGACCTAGGGCAAGGATTTTTCTTAAAGAAACAAGTGCATGTCTGCTGTGGGTCTGGATTAAATATCCCTAAGGGAGTCCCGTGTGATACTCTCTCTATCCCCTCCCATTTTCCAGTGCTGAACCTGACTCTCATCGACCTCCCTGGTATAACGAAGGTGCCCGTGGGAGACCAGCCACAGGACATTGAGTACCAGATCAAGGACATGATCCTACAGTTCATCACCAGAGAGAGCTGCCTGATCCTGGCAGTAACCCCTGCCAACATGGACCTGGCAAATTCCGATGCCCTCAAACTGGCCAAGGAGGTGGATCCCCAGGGTAAGAAGAAGCCTACTGACGCCTAGAGCTTGGTAGCCGTTGCATTTTTCTAAGTCCTTGGCAGCAATTCTCATTCTGGGATTGGTCTCAGTCACTCTGTGTTCCCCTGTTAAACTTTGCCATCTTTCACTGGCTTTCCAGGTTTACGAACCATCGGTGTCATCACCAAACTGGACCTGATGGATGAAGGCACGGATGCCCGGGACATCCTGGAGAATAAACTTCTGCCCTTGAGGAGAGGTAACCAGCATGTGTCACTGCTAATCCCAATAAGGTTTCCACTGGATCACAGGGAGGATGCTGAAGTGTAGTATGGGTGGGATAGTAAATTCTCAAACTTGGGCGCACTTGGGAGGATATGACCCTGAATGTCGGTCTGATTGCACACACTGCCAGTTGTAACCAGGGTCTGTGAGTGGTCATGAGCTCTGGCTGTTGGTTAAAGTCCCCAGTAGTAACATTTGTGTGTCCATAATTCTTGCATTACTCTCTCCAGGTTATATTGGGGTTGTAAATAGAAGCCAGAAAGATATTGATGGAAAGAAGGACATTCGAGCTGCACTGGCGGCCGAGAGGAAGTTCTTTTTGTCTCATCCGGCGTACAGACACATAGCCGACAGAATGGGCACTCCGCATCTCCAGAAATCATTGAACCAGGTGAGCGTCCAAAAGCGTATGATGATCAGTGCTAGGGGCAGAGGGGGATTTGCTTACAGCAGTCTCTGTGGTGAGTTGCAGAGTTCTCAGCATAGGAAACCCCTTTGTTTAGCTTAATCTTCTCTCCTCTCCTTCAGCAACTGACCAATCACATCCGAGAGACACTGCCAGCGCTGCGTAGCAAGCTTCAGAGCCAGCTTCTTTCCCTGGAGAAGGAAGTGGAGGAATACAAGAATTTCCGGCCGGACGATCCTGCCCGCAAAACCAAAGCACTTCTACAGTACGTTCTGGGATGAGGCTGAGCGGGGAGGAGGAGGGGCAGTTGCGTTTCTGGGGGCAAAGGTTGCAAGATTGCGAGCACATTTGTGAACTCTCTGGGGTTTACCTTCATGCTTCGTGGTCTCTTGTGAAGCTGTTTTAACATGGTGGGGTGGTGGCTGAAACCCAAACTGACGTAGGCTCCATCCTTCCTGCTACTGTCATCCTAGACCAAAGTTCCTCCGCCACTCTCTTGCAGTTAAGAAATGTACGTTTGTCTGTGAGGTTAGTGATGGCTTTTTTTTCCTTCTGCACGCTCCCACCTCCCTCAGGATGGTTCAGCAGTTTGGTGTGGACTTTGAGAAGAGGATTGAAGGCTCTGGAGATCAGGTTGACACGCTGGAACTCTCCGGTGGTGCAAGAATAAATCGTATCTTCCATGAGAGGTTTCCATTCGAGCTGGTGAAGGTACCTTGGGATAGGACGTCGCACGTTCAGGGCCAGAAGTGGGGAGGGATTGATGTTCTAGAAGCAAATCTTTCTGTTTGGATTCTTGGACACTCCCGCGTACACGCAAGAGCTCTTTGTACACCAGAACAGCCGATGTTTTAATACCGGCCTCTCTGTGTTACATTGTGAAAAGACAGAACCAGTTATGTGGCATAAGGGATGGGAGGGAAGGTTCAGGTTCTCAGGAGAGCCTAGCTGTGCTCATTAAAACATCTATGGGACCCTAATAGGAAGGTTTCTCGATGGGGTTGCTCATTGTTAATTGTTTTTGGAAAAAATATGACAGGTTAAATTACAATTTCTGGTGGAATTCTGTATGTCGTATGTACAAAATGGAACTCACCATTGCAACGCAAAAAGGTTATGTGAGTACATTTCAGAAAGTCTGGGGACCGTTAACAGATTTTTTTAATGAATGATTAACTTTTCCCATGATTAGAGGGGAAAAGGGGTGGGATTTTATTTCTGATTATTACATAATATATCAATATTTGAATGAATTCATAATAAAGATGATTTTATGTATTATTGAATTGGGAGGGAGGGATGGGGGATTATTATATTCAATAAGAATGATATAAATTTAAATTACTTACATAATATTTTAACATTATAGAATACTAATTTCCTAATGAAATGTTAAATTTGATGCTAATATGTGAGTTAATCAAGTGTGTATCTTTAAGTTTTATATGAGTTTAATTGGTACACTTGTTGTAACATACAAAAATGAATAAAGAATTATAAAAAAAAAATTGTTTTTCTTGCAGATGGAGTTTGATGAGAAAGATTTAAGAAGAGAAATCAGCTATGCAATTAAGAATATTCACGGTGTGAGGTAAGCATGTCAGACAGGCAGAAAGGGTCTGCCTTTCTCCTCTAGTATCTTCCCCTCCATGTTTGCAGGTAAGCTTCTCGGAAGCTCTCAAATCCAGTGTGAACATGTCAGGCTTTTAAAGCAGAGAATTTGTTCACTATTTATATAGTCACTTGAAAGGAGAGGGGGGGGGTTAAATGGTGATAGTTCATCGCTGTCTGTAAGATGTTAAATATGATGCATTTGGTGGCTTTGAAGCTGCTTTATTTCCCCCCTTCTCTCTCTCTGTCCCGCACAGGACGGGTCTCTTCACACCAGATCTGGCCTTCGAGGCCATTGTGAAGAAGCAGGTGGTGAAACTGAAAGAGCCATGCCTGAAATGTGTGGATTTGGTGATCCAGGAGTTAATCAATACCGTTAGACAGTGTACGGTTAAGGTATTGAACCATCTTCTGCCAGGGCCCCCCTTAGTACTAACAGTGGGACAGGGACTAGCTGGAGCCTGCCCAGTCCGCCTGCTAAACTTCTGAGTAGAGGATATCTGCTTTGGTTTCACACTCCTGGTGCTGATGGCTCCCTGGGAAATGCAGGACTTGAGTGGGAGTTGAAAGGTTAACACCCCCCTCCCCATCCCCACCTCTGCTCTCCAGATCTGACTGGAAAGGAGGCTTATAATATTTTTCAGACAAGGGTCATGGGTTATCCATATTGACGCCTGCAGGATTCACTGCTAGGGTCTGCCCTCTTAACTGGTGGTGCAGTAAGGGGGGGGGCGGACGGTCTGACCCGAGTGCCGTGTTGGTGAGGGCGCAGGCTCCTGTCCTCCTCTCTGCCCCCCCTTCCCCACTGCCATGCATGTGTGCTGCTTCTCTTCCCCCATGCCTCTGTAACGTTCCTGGCATGAACAGCAACCCCCCCAACCTGCCAGCGTCGGCACTTTCTCTGCCATCACTTCTTGGACTTGTGCCTAGGAAGTGTGACATCAGAGGAAGAGCAGGCACGACAGCAGCTTGGGGGGGTTGCTGTTCACGCTAGGAACGCTAGAGGGAGGAGAAGGCACTCGTGCATCAGGAGGGGGACGGAGAAGGAGCGGGCGGGGGGGAAGACACTGCCTCTAACTACTGCTCTCAGGGAACCTGAGCCCAGCAGCGCTAAGACCAGCACCTCCTGGTAACCAGTGCAGAGATGTGAGCAGGACATGTGTTTGATGCCAGTGCTAGGGAGAAAAAAAGCCTAAGGCAAGACTTAGTGACTTTAGCAGGCAGGTGGGCAGGCTCTCCACTGCCCTGCACAGCATCTGGTGCTCCCTGGGAGGCAGGAACATGGCACAGAAGAGTTAACGTTTCTTCTTAACTCAAGGTGGTCGCCCCAAGAGAACCTGACCTGTAGAGGGGCTTTTCTCTTGCACGACAGAGCCTTTCCAGCACCCAGTGAGCAGCAAAGTGGTTTCCCCAGGGCTCTAGTCTAATGTGTGTGCTTTCTAGCTCCTGCCAAGGTGAAGGGTTCTCTCTGTGTGCACCTGCCTCCGAGTTCACATTCCCCGTGACTGGTTCTCTGGATTTTGTGTTAGAACCTGAGTTGGGAGTCTTAAAGCACTAGGCTCTGTTAAAGGAAAAACATTTGTAATCTCGGATACCAGCCCTCTGGGGCTTGATTTTTATTTGATCTTTGACTCTCCTTACTTTGCTTCAGCTCTCAATTGTCCTGAAAATTACTCTCTTTTTTTTAAATTAATGGCACCACGTTAATGAGTGGCCCAGTGTTTCACTCTGTAAAGATAAAAGTTACCTGAATATTTCTTTCTAAAATCCCCACGTGCCAAGAAGAATTCTTTTTGCGCCCGCTTGAGCTCGGAGGCAGGAGTCTGGCTTGGGTCAGGTAGATTACTAACCCGCTCATCACTTTTCTCACTCTGTCCTGGGGCTGCTGCTGCCCGCTCTCTGCTTTGCTCTCTGAGCTGCACAGAATTGGGCTGTTCACGCCTGGTGTGAAAGACCAGGTTGTAGAGCTCAGAGCCCAGTTTGAAGTGTCACAAAGAAGTATTCGGACAAGGTAACCAGTCTCTGTCTTGCCCTCCTCTCATCCTGTTGCCGGTGTCGTGAATGTGGCATCTCCTCCATGATTGGCAGAAACTGCAGGTGTATTTTCAGTGGCAGCTTGCCTTTCGGTGTCCATGAGATCTTGGATACCTGGCAGTGCTATACCCAGGCGCTGCTAGGATGAGGGCCCTTCGGAGAAGGGAGATGGTGCTGGTTCAGCGCTGCCCTGGCGTTCCAGCATGCTGTTAAAGGCGGCCACTCTTCCCTCTGACCCAGTGTCACAGCATGGTATCGGAGGACAGTATGCATGTCTGCTTAACCAGAGTCTTGTAACCTACGGCGCATTTCATTATTATCTATTACAGGCCCTAAAGTGCGCCGTCGCAGCTCTTCCTATAAAAATGGTGATTTTTGCTTCAAAATGTGTGTAACTTTCTCGTGCCTGGCTTCTCAACCTGTCTAAATCTTAAATGCAGACTTCTAATTAACACAAATCACTTAATGCACGATCATGAAATTGCCTCTCCTTTACAATTCTCCACTACCTTTTATCAACGTCCCGTTGCGATAGTTCTGACCTGCCGTTTGTCTCCCCGGCGCTCAGCTGGCCTCGTACCCCAGACTGCGGGAGGAAAGCGAAAGGATCGTGTCGACCCACATCCGTGAGCGGGAAGGGAAGACGAAGGATCAGGTAGGGTGTGAGCTGAGGGTTTGGGGCAGCACTCTGACCCATAGACAGAAATAAAGACATTTTTGGCCTCTTTGATAGAAGTGTCAGCCTAGTAGAGACCTGGTAACCCAGTAAAACTGAAATGTTCCCCCAGAGAGTATGATGTTAAAGTTGCCCTTTGAGGGGGAGAGGGTTATAGCTCCAAACCCCCTGTGCAGAGCAGGAGCAGTGTGCCTGAAAATGACATGGAGGACTCGGGAAGTAAACCATGTGGGGAGGGGGGGGTCATCTTGCCCAGCAGATTTCTAGCTTCTCAAGAGTGGGGGGAGGGGATGCTTTTGTTCTAAATCTTCTTCAGGTTGGCGAAGTCACGTTGCTTGAGACCCCAACCGAAAGGCCCCGGGCCTGATCCTCAGTGAAGTGCTGAAGGTGTGATGACGGAGCAGAGCAGCTTGCTCAGAACCATAAACCTGTTTGTAACCTCTCTTTAATTTTTGTTTTCTTTAGATCCTTTTGTTGATTGACATCGAGCTGTCATACATCAACACCAACCACGAAGACTTTATTGGGTTTGCCAAGTATGTGTGTGTGGGAACGGTGGGGTAGTGCCATGTCCTAGCTGCAGCTTCCTGCTTCCGAGCGGCAGCAGGAAGTGGGGAATTGGGTCATCTTGGAATATGTAACCTCACCCTCTGATGCATGGAGTTGGTCTCTGCTGTGATACACAGAAGCCACGGCTGAAGTCTCCTCTTCTTTCATAGTTTTATCTTTTGATTTTGTGTTCTCCCTTTTGGTTTATTCTGCTTTCACACATCATTCACAGATTCTCCTTCTCCTCTCTCCTTTTCCTCCATGGACTTCTCTGAAACTGCTCCCTCTCCCCCTCAGCTGTTACAATATAGAGCAGCTTCTGACTGGGTGCGTATCTGACTGACAATGGCATTTTAATGGTCAGAAAGCATGGGGGTGAGAGTGTGTGATGATATGCAGCCAGATGTAATTTCAAGTCTGTTGTAGTGTTATGCTCCAGAAGCTGGGATGTGCTTTGGCTTGCTTTTCTTAATGTGGCGTGCTTCTCATTGGTGTCAGGTCAAAAGCGCGCCGGGACAAAGGCGCGCCCAGACAATTGAGCGCAGCGCGGAGACGCACACCGCTCAAAATTACTCTTTTTAGGGCTCTGACAGAGGGCGTGGGGGGGAACCCCCCCCACACTTTACTTAATAGACATCGCGCCGCGATGTGGGGGGTTGTAACCCCCCACATTTTACTGAAAACTTCACTTTTTCCTTGTTTTTAGGGAAAAAGTTAAGTTTACAGTAAAATGTGGAGGGTTACAACCCCCCACAACGCCGGCGCGATCTCTATTAAGTAAATTATAGGGGCTCCCCAACAAAAACCCCCGTCGGAGCCCCTAAAAACAGTAATTTTGAGCGGCGCGCACCTCCGCACTGCGCTCAATTGTCCGGGCGCGCCTTTGTCTTTCGCGCCGTTGTCTATGAACCCTTCTCATTGGCTGCCCTCAGGAGATGGGCTGTTCGGTAGGATCCAACCAAAACCACAGTTTACCAGTAGTCACTTGGTTTCCTGATAACTATATGTAAAAAAAATAAAAAATCGACTAAAACAGCGCCACAGGCTACAAATGAAACCACTGAAGCTGTTTCTTTTGCTCGGCTGTAAGAATGTGATCTTAAACCGCTGATTCTGCTTTCACTCTAGTGCGCAGCAAAGAAGCACCCAGCTGAACAAGAAGCGAGCCATCCCGAATCAGGTATTGCAGCTCCTAAAACTCGCCCCTTTCCCTCCCCTCCCCCTCCACCCTTTGCTTTCTGTAAGGACTTGGGCGCGCACGGGCACGGTCGATTTTTCCAGGCCACAGAGGAGCTGAGGCTTTATTTTGGAGACGACCCCCCCCCCCCCCCCGGTCAGAAAATGGTAGCTTCCATCTCAGGATGTTCCTAGAAAGGGAGAGATTAGGGGTGGCTGGGTTAAGCTCAGAGCTCCAACTTGAGTTTTGGCAGAGGGAAAAGGGGTCAGTGGGTCATGGAGAATGGGAAGCAGTAGCAGTAGCTCTCTGTGGCTGCCCTTTCCTTCCTGTAAAAATACAGTATGTGACAATAATGGATGTAAACTCTTTATGTAATTCCCCCTAATAATGTAAATCGCCTTGAACCTGTTTTGGATAAGAGCAATTCAGAAGTTCAAATCTTATGACTTCACAGATTTCAAGCTGTCCCAACCAGAGACCTTTGACCCTTCCATTTGCAGCTGTCACATTTTTAGGTGGAGAGAGATGACAGGAAGTTAATGTGGTGAGGAAGGAGAGGATTTGACCAGGAGGTGGGGGTGAGCCTCTCTTCTTAGACCTTATTGATGCAAGACCCTGGGGCTAAATCGGTCATCAGCAGAGATTGTAAGGAACCCTCCCTTGCCATGCTTACCGACTCTCCCTCCCCCCCACCCCCCCCCATCTTTGGTGCATTTTTGACGTGGAGCGGGTGCATGCCTGACCTGGGATGGAATGTGTAACCACTGCATGACTTAATGCTTGAAGGATGAAATTCGCATCTCTTGTTTGCAATGACTTTTTTTTTTTAATTGAATAAAACATTAACTTTGTAAATTATATTAATTGCACGTCATCTTTTTTTTTTTTTTCTTTCTGCTTTATTTTCTCTATCATCACACTGCTCCTGGTTTCTCCTCCTTGTGCTTTTCTTCTCCTTTCTTACCCCTCCTGCTTTCCTCACCACATCCTAACTGTCTACACCAACAGGGTGAGATCTTGGTAAGTATCTCCATGCCCTGCATGACTGTTTATGAATGTAGACGGAGCCAGTGATGGTAGATACAAGCTAAAAAAAAATGGGGAATACAGAAATTAGGTTTTCTTCCTCTTCTCAGCTGCCTGGCTTAGGACTGTTTGATGCTCTTTTCTGCATTTGCTTGTCAGAACTTAGCCAGTTTTTCTCTTGGAGCTTGGTTGGGCGTGCAGTTCCTTTCAGCATTACCAAGCTGAATTATTTCTGAGAGCAGATGACTTTGCAGTTCTCCTGAATACCATACCCGCGTGTCTATGCAGTTTTCAGAACCAGATTAACAAAGTAGAGGATTGGGGTGGAAGGTAAAGAATTTGTAGGTCAGACCACCCAGCCTATACCATCCCACTGATAGGGTTTCACTAGTGCTTTGAGTAGTGCAGCTGCATGGGATACAAGGGAGACAGTGCAAAAATTGGTCCTTGTCTGTTTGCCATATAGGGGGCATAAGGGACTCATCGAATCTGTGTACGAAGTACAGAGAAAGGCATTAGGACTTGTATGCTACCTTTTTGTAGTTTTATAACCACTCAGGTACTTCAATCATTTTCCCTGTCTGTCCTGGTGGGCTCACAATCTATCTAATGGACTTGGGGCAATGGGGGGGGATTAAGTGACTCGCCCTGGGTCACAGGGAGCAGCGTGGGGTTGAACCCACAACCTCAGGGTGCTGAGACTGTAGCTCTAACCACTACACCACACTCTCCTCCAATACAATATCAGGTGTGGGCCAAGTCTAGGACAATGAAGCCATTGTGACATCACTGCTGAGGTTGGCTCTTATTGGTGGAATGTGGCATTATGACATCAGGGAAAGGGCCTGGTGGGCTCACACTCTGTCTAATGTCCCTGGAGGAGTGGATTAGGTGACTTGTCCAAGGTCACAGGGAGCAGCGTGGGGTTTGAACCCACAACCTCAGGTTGCTGAGGCTATAGCTCTAACCATTAGGCCACACACTCCTCTTAATTGTCAGGGCTTTCTCCCAGTATAATGTGTCATTCCTTGTGTGGAACATTGTCCAGCACTCCTGCTGCTCTGGCAGCAGAGGTGGTTAACTATCACTGTGCGAGAGCTCAATGTTTGCTGGAGCTTTGCTGTCTTGTTTCACGTGACGTCATGTGCTTTTATTGCGCCATCATGAAAATCATTCTTGATGTCCAGCTTCAGTAGCTCCTGGCATTCCTAAGGTGGTTCCTCTGTTTAAGAATGGATTATGCCACCGAGTTGGCTACTGACCCCTGGCAACACACACAGTGAGGAACCCACCCTACTACTATGAATTATTTCTATAGCTCTACCAGACATACGTTGCGCTGTACAGAGTCACAAAGAAGACAGTCCCTGCTCCAAAGAGCTTACAGTCTAAACAGGATGGCATGGATCCAGTTAAGGGGAAGGGTTAATCTGCTGGCTGGGTTGGAGGGCAGAGGGGAGTTCAGGACAATCAAGTCATTGTGTCATCACTGATGAGGTTGGCTCTTATTGGTGGAGTGAGGCATTATGACATCACAATCTCAGCTCTGCTTCCCAAAGACTGAAACTCTTCACACTACTACTATGAATTATTTCTATAGCTCCACCAGACATACGTAGCGCTGTACAGAGTCACAAAGAAGAAGAAACAGTCCCTGCTCCTAAGAGCTTACAATCTAAACAGACGGGATGTCATGGATATAGTTAAGGGGAACGATTAATCTGGAGGGCAGTGAGGAGTAGGGTTATGCACTGAAGGCTATATCCAAAAGGTGGGTTTTCAGTCTACTTTTAAACAAGGGAAGGGAAGGGGCTTGGCAGACAAACTTTGGTAATTTATTCCAGGCATAGGGGGCAGCTTGATGAAAGGAACGAAGTCTGGAATTGGCAGTGGAGGAGAAGGGTAAAGCTAAGAGCAGCTTATGTGAGGAACGGAGCTCTCTGGGATGTGTATAAGGAGAGAGAAGAGAGGAGAGATATTTGTAGGTCAGCAATAGGAGCTGTGATGTTTCACAGAGTACAGGAGTGGTTTGCCATTGCCTTCTCCCGCGCAGTGTGCGACTCCGTAGGGCCCCTCAGCTTACAGCACTTGGTATTCCAGGTACTAGCTTAGCTTCCCATAGTAAGAACGGGCTTATTCTGCTTATACAGCCGGAAAAAGGATTTGGAGCCATCTGAGATGGAGGTGTGGCTCTTAGGGGTAAAAGTGGCCATAGTGGTTACAGGAGGTAGTGGTGACACCATCTAGGACTGTAAATTCTCACAGCTCCTGAGTGTGCGGAGCTTTGCCACTTTTTTTGTGTGATCAGCATTTTTAGCAGATTTCTGGGAAGGCCTCTTATCCCACTAAGAGCATGAGGAACTGGAAGTGTGCTTTTAATTAGCTGACCTTTCAGGTTCAGGATCATTCCTTCCCTTTCTCAGTCCAGCTTGAGATGCTGAGAGATGGAGGGATTGATGCGGTCCCATCCCTGCTTCAGTGGCTCAGCAGTCCTTGAGCCTACACGGGCAGGCTTTTCCACATTTTAAAAGGACACTGCTGAACAGTTGGAAATGAGATTTATTAACTTAATAATGTACTTCAAGAAGGGATTTCAGCATTTTACAATGCGAGTTCTTTAATGCAAGAGCCAGGGGCCAGTGGCAGTGACTCTCCTCGGTCTATTCTTTTTCTTCACTACTAGTCTTTTCTCAAGCTTTGGGTGGGGAAAAGAGCCACATGCTTGAAGGACAAGGCATTTCTCAATAGAAGAACATCTCTTGGAGGATCCTTCCCCGTGAAAAGGTTGAATGTGGCCTGGTAGGGATGGATGTCATTGACTTACGCTGGTCAGTTCATTTGGATGCAAAGTGGCCCTGGCTTAAAAATGAGTGAAGGGACCCCCCCTCACCCCCAAACCCACACTCAGGACTCGGGTCTTGCAAGGCCGCTGTAAGAGCTCTGAGAAAGTCCTGCCATTGGTACCTAAAGGCCTCTGATTCTGTTGGACCAGATAATTAAACCTCTACTGCCCCCCCCCCCCATTATTTTTTTTTCTGGACCCTTCTCCCAGGATCTGCTTCTAGACAAATGCAGACCTTCTAAAATGTCATTAAATGTGTTCCACGCGGACAGATTTTCCCCCATCCCCACAGGAACTCATTTTCCCGTCTCGGCGAGTTCTTTTCCTGTCCATGCCCCTTTCTTGCAAGCTCCGTCCTCATCTGCACAAGCCTCAAATGCTTTAAAAACATAAGTGTTGAGACTTGTGCAGTTAAGGCTGAGCTTACAGGAAGGGGACAGGGAGAGCGACAAAGCTCACGGGGATGGGGAAAAATTTGTCCCTCTGTCATTCTCTAGCTAAAACCACATTCTCTATTGGTGATGGGACCAGTCTGGTTTTGTGTTTTTTTTTGTTTTTTTTAAATAATTCTGTATATTCTACAATTCTTTGCGGATTACAAATGATTCAGGTACTCAAGCATTATTCCCTAACTGTCCCAGCGAGCTCCCACTCTATCTAATGTACCTGGGGCAATGGGGATTAAGTGACTTGCCCAGGGTCATAAGGAGCAGTGCAGGATTCTAACCCACAACCTCAGGGTGCCAAGGTTGTAGCTCTAACCACTGCCCCACACACTCTAGGGGCAGAATAGTGTAGTTACTTACCTGTAACATAGGTTCTCGGTGGACAGCAGGATAGTCAGCCACACAACCCCATATGTGGCTGACTCATCCTACTTGTCCTAGGAGAAAGTGTAGTTACTTACCTGTAACGTAGGTTCTCCGTGGACAGCAGGATAGTCAGCCACATATGGGGTTGTGTGGCTGACTCATCCTGCTTGTCCTAGGAGAAAGCTAATTTATGCAGCGAGGCAGGTGGTTGAAGCTGCCACGATTAAGAGTGTGAGAGTGACAGGGTAGGGAAGGTCTTCACCTCAGAGAAATTGTATTCATTGGTTTGAGGCCTCTGAAACCTCTCTAATTTAGCTTCTCTTTCTTGGCTTGACGCTGCAGCCCTCTCTGGTGTTGGCGGGATTAGGGTGGGGGGACTCGTGATCTCGGCTTGGGCCTTGCATCCTTTCTCCTCTAGCATACCCACTGTGGAGAACTGCTTCCAGATAAGCCTGTGAGGAGGGGGGATGCGAGTAATAGAGAGAGAATCTTTAGTAGGTGACCAGTGTCTCCCTGCTCCTCTCCCTTTTCTCCTGCAGGTGATCCGCCGAGGCTGGCTGACAATTAATAACATCAGTATCATAAAAGGCGGCTCCAAAGAATACTGGTTTGTGCTCACGGCTGAGTCTCTCTCCTGGTACAAAGATGAGGAGGTAAGAATGGCCTGTGGAAACTGCCAGGGCTCATTTCCCTTATCTAGAAGGAATTCATTCGCTCATTGCTTCAAGGTTTAGGGGGTTCAGGGCAGGCACATTACAAAATGGATCTTTTTGTGGCAGGAGGGAGATAAGTACTAGAAAAGCTGAGTACTGCAAGGGAGGAGTGAGGTGCATTGGCAGAGCTGTGGGAGAGGAGTCTCGGTACTGGAACAGCGGGGAGAGGGGCTGCAGGGAAGGAGTGAGGCGCATTGGGAGAGCTGTGGGGTCTCAGTACTGGAACAGCAGGGGGGGCTGCAGGGCAGGAGTCGGGTACATTGGGAGAGCCTTGTGTGAGGGTCTTGAAACTGGAATAGCAGGGGGGACTACAGGGCACAAATGGCAGATCTGGGGGAGGGGAGTCTCAGTACTGGAATAGCAGGGGGTGTTTGCAGGGCGCTGGACCTTTGAGCATTGGGGCTTTAGAAGGGTGCTGCAGAGCTCTGGTGTGGTGGAAATTTGCTCTGAATCTATCTGATTTGTAGTCTGTACTGAGGATTCTCCACCCTCTGGTTTGGTGTGCCTGTAGAACTGAGATAAGACCTGACTTTGCAAGGACTCCAACATCCTGGTAGCATGCTCCCTGCATGTGGCATAGTCTGCAGGTACATTTTATGGTTGCTTTTGGAAGGTTAACATGGGTACAGAGTACCTGTGGTTGCTGGCTCCTACTTTTTCATGGAAAATAGCACAGATTGAAAAGTGCAGTCCGCACGTGTGTTCCCTTGTCCCACTGTGTGCTTTAGGTAAAGGTTCAGTGTCCTCCAGATCACAGTGTTTATTAGAAATCCTTTGGAGGAACAAACCCCTACAAACTTAACAAGCAGCAACAGGCCGAGTTTCCCAGCAAAGCCCATTTTCTTTCTTGTATCAGTGGCATAGTGAGAGGGGCGGAGCGGGCACCAGCATCTCCTCCTCTCTGCCCACTCACTTTATCTTTTCAAGTGTTCCCCGGCAGCAAGCAGCATTTCTAACCTGCTGCTCATGCCAGTCCCAGCTCTGCCTTTGACATCACTTCCTGGTCACGGGACAGGGAAGTGATGTCAGAAGGAAAGAGATGCTGCTTACTGCTGGCAGTCATCTGAAGAGGAATGCTGGGGGAGGAGGTGCACAGCGGGGAAGGGATATGGGGGGTGGACTTAGCAGGGAAGATCTGTAATTATCTGCATTTGACCCCTTGGCTATAGGATAAGCTGTATTATAGAAAAGCACTAGCATCATATCTCTGTTATTTGATGGTTCTGATTTGTACTTATTAGATGCTTTGTAAGTATGACGTCTCCCTTTTAGTATGTAATATCTCATTATAATTTCAGCACTATTAAGTATATTTTTTTGCTAGTCCTGTTATTAAGTTTCAATTTACTGATTTTTTTTTTTTTCCTTTTCATTTGTTGTATTTATATTTTTATTTGACTTTTGACTACTGTTATGCTGTTTTATGTTGATTTGTAGTTGCTGTACACCGCCTTGGGTGAATCCCTTCATAAAGGCGGTTAGTAAAGCCCAATAAATAAATAAGAGTGGGGGGGGAGGGGAGGGCAGTACAGCACGGTGATGCTGGGTGCTTCCTTCCCTCGCTACACCACTGCTTTGACTCGGACATGAATGCTAAAGCTCTGACACGTGAAAGAATAAAATGACGCCTGTTTCTGGCTGGCACAGAAAGTTTATTGGAAACTTTTACATATCAAGCAGCAATTCTTTTGTCTTCTGTCTCAAAATCGAAATTAACTGGGGTGGAGAGACTCCCCCTGTGGTGTTGAAGAATGTTCTCAGACAGCTTGAGGCAAACATTAAAATGCACATATTCGTTAAGCAAAGAGAGGGAACCAAGCAGATTTAGACCAGCCAGCCCCAGACGCTCCATTTCCTGTCAGGAGGTGGGCCGGGCCTCTGTGTCTACTCTTTAGACAGTGCAGTAATGAAAACCAGCCGGTGGCTTCTAGCCCGCCATGGCGAATGAATGAGGGCTCTTGTCTTGCGGATCAGGGAGGAAGCCTCCTAACAGCTGGAAAATCGTTCCCGGCACTCAGAATGCAGAGGGGAAATAAGTTGCAGCTATGTACTTTAAATAAATCTAATTATTTTCTTGGACATCTCAGATGGTGGCAAAGTTGCGAGCCTCCGAGATGGATGGACACCCCACAAATGTATACCCGGTTCCAGAGAGAAACGAGCATTGGCTAATTCCTGTTTTTAACAAGAGGCTATAAGCTGAGCCGGATTCCTTGTTTTACCAAACAGCGTTCTAGGAAGTGAGCCAGAAGCAGGAAAAGTAGCTGTATGTTTCAGAAATACATACCAGTGACCCAGCCTCCCCCCTGTCCTGCCTGGCAGCCTGCGCCTGCGAGTTATAAGACAGCGCCAAACATCCGAGGCAGACGGGGGTCCGGAAGCGTCACATCGACTGTCTCCCTAGCTGGAATTTGGTCTCAGGCAACGGTTCACCTACCTGCGTGCTCTTCCCACACCGGCGGCGGAGAGGCTGCTGTACCGAGCCCAACCTAACCAGTGTGCAGACTACTGTGCATGTTTGGCTGCCTGAACAGGTAGTCTGAACACTGGGCAAATGGGGCCGGTGGGCATCGCGTGCTGGAAGAATCCCTGCAACCCGACAACGACCAAATGCACGAGGAAAGAGAGGGCTCTTTCACGGGGAGGAGGAGAAGAGTGTTGTCTCCTTCTGACGTGGCACAAGCTGAGAAGGGGGCTGGGGAGAAAGGAGGGCTGAGGTCCCTGGCCTCTAAAGAGAGGAGGACGCTGCTGCAGCATCTGGAGACGGCAAAGTTCTAAGCGATTCCAGATGTTCTCTTTCAACCTCCAGACAGCTCTCGGAAGGCCTGGTGGGGCGGGCCGTTGCATTCCTCTGTGATTGTAGCCTGTTAGAGGACTCGGTTCCCCCCCCCCCCCCCCCATATCCTTCCAAAGGAGAAACGGACCCAGGGGAGGAGGGGGTTGGAAAGAGGGGTCTTGCCCAGCAGAGGCAGGCTGGCTTCTTTCATTAATCTCTGCACACAGGAAACCGATCTGGTAGTTTGCAGCTCTTGATGAGTGTTTCGGGTCGGTGTCTCAGTTCTTTCTAGGCAGGAGACAGTTCCGAGGAGAACTTTTCATAGGCTGCCATAATTAGCAGATAAATGTGAATAGTTTTCTGACCACGTGGTCCAAAATGACTCTAAACTAGAAAAACGCACCATGGAATTATGTACTACTGAGATCTTTTCTTTGGGCCATAACTAGCAGAGCCACCTCCAGTAAATTGGCAAATGCTGCGACCCCCAATTCGTGCAGCCAGAGAAAGCATGTGCCCAGGTTGTGACCGTTAGTCTGCCCCCTCCTCCCCCTGCCCAGCATGCAATGGTATGGCAGGCTGGCACCCCTCAGCCGACCTCCAGTAGACTTCCACACACGCTCTGTCAACACCATTAACATTGCTGAGCCAAGATCCGAGTTTGGCACTCGAGTTCTCAGCACAGTGTCTCATCCCACATATAAGTTTTCCATAGTAGAGCTCTAGGACTTTCTGCGTTCTGCCAGAGCTAGTACTTCTAATGGTATTCAAGCCTCTGAAAGGAGAGCACAGAGCACTGTGAGGAGATGGGGGTGGGAGGGAGGGTCCCACTAGATGACCCCAGTCTTAACACCTCATCCCTCTCTTGCAGGAAAAAGAAAAGAAGTACATGCTGCCCCTGGATAACCTCAAAATCCGAGATGTGGAGAAGGGCTTCATGTCCAACAAACATGTCTTTGCCATCTTCAACATTGAGCAGAGGTGAGGGGAAAACCATGTCAGCTACCAAACTAATCTACCTTGTAAAAAAAAAAATGTGGAGTCCTGGAGGGCTGTGATGATGAGCACAAGAATGGGGGGGACAGGCCTCTAGAGCTGGGGGGGGGAGCTCAGGAAATGTCCTGGAGCCATTTGAATGCTTTGATTGCTTTCTCCTTTTCCTTAGGAATGTTTATAAAGACTTGCGTCAGATTGAATTAGCCTGTGACTCCCAGGAAGATGTCGATAGTTGGAAAGCCTCCTTCCTTCGGGCTGGGGTTTACCCAGAAAAAGATCAGGTCAGTTCCTATGGGAGAGAGGATTTCTGAGGTTCCCTGCATGTCCTGCTGTGTTTGGGATAGATGCAAGCGGCAGCAGATACTGGGTAAAATGGGAAATGGTATTGGGTGGGACAGGAGTAACTTTTTGGACCCCAGACACACAGGTGCACAATTAACCCTTCACCATCATATTGAATCTCAGCCTCTCAGAAGCAGTAGCTCTCATCCTGGCCGGGCCCCATCTGTTCTCAACCAATGGACAGGAATCTGAGAGTAGTGCTACCTCTTCAGAAGAACCTGTCTATCCTCCTTGGACCCTGCATGCAATGACGCTCCTAAGTAGTAGATTTAAAACAAATGGAGAAAATATTTCTTTATTCAACATGTAATTAAACTCTGGAATTTGTTGCTGGAGAATGTGGTGAAATCAGTTAGCTTAGCAGGGTTTAAAAAGGTTTGGATTATTTCCTATAAGAGAAATCAATAGGCCATTGGGAAAATCCTCTGCTTATTCCTAGGATAAGCAGCATAGAATCTGTTTTACTACTTGGGATCTAGTTAGGTACTTGAGACCTGGGTTGACCACTGTTAGAAACAGGATACTAGGCTTGATGGACCTTTGGTCTGTCCCAGTACGGCAAATCTTATGTTCATGTTCTCAGCCGGCAGGCAGGGCTCTGTGAGCAGAATTTCATCTGCTCAAGATCATTCCAACCTTCCAGCAGATGGAGACTGAGAACGAAGACTAAGAGACTTGACCTTATTAGGTCCTGGGCAGCCGTCTGGCACTCAGTATTTCTCTGTCTCCTCAGCAGATGTTACATCAGTACCTCTGCAGCCCTGTCCCTTAATATCCTTGATAAGCCTATTTAACAAAAAAAGACATTTTAGACATTTTCAGCGGTCAAGCAGGATCCTGAGAAACTCACAGGGTCTGGGGAAGGTAGACAGGTTCTGAATGCAAAGAGAAGCTGGCAGAGGAGTCCGTGCTGCTGGCTGGGCCTGGGGAGGACAGACAGACCTCTGGTGGGTACTGATGGCTCTGGCCTGTGACCCCTATTCCATACACCAGTGGAAAATGCTGAATTGGCACATCTGAACACTTGGACCCTGCAATGCCTCTTCCTTAATCCAGCCCTGACTATAAGGGGTCCCATTAGTGTTAGCTGAGTGTGATGACATTTCATGAACTTGTAGAGCTTTTTTCCAACTGGTTTGCTGTTGAAGGAAAAGTGCAGTTCGAAGCAGGAAGTAAATGCCAGTTAGCAGGACTTCACAAACTGAGAGCTGTTAAAACGTGTGCCTGTGAGTAATTAACTGCTGCTTTTATCCTGTGCTTTTTGGCGCAGGTGGAGAATGAAGACTGCCAGGAAAACACCTTCTCTATGGACCCCCAGCTGGAGCGACAAGTGGAGACTATTCGCAACCTGGTGGACTCCTATGTGGCCATAATCAACAAGTCCATCCGTGATCTCATGCCAAAGACCATCATGCACCTTATGATAAACAATGTAAGGCTCACCTTTCTGCTTGTGTTGACACGGGGTACATCCAGGGCTTCAGCAAGCCCTTCTTCTGATTTGTAAGGCATCTGCCGTGGCTTTTGGTGACTAGGGACCTCCGTGCCTGAGGAGGGAGCTAGAGGGGCTGTTTGATGCTAGACGTTTCCGCAGCCTCCGTTGATTTAGAGTCTGGTTAGACCTATTCTGGGCACAAGATTCACAAAGGAGCTGGTCTGGCTTAGTCTCAGCTGCTGTTGTAAATGACTAACCTGACATAGGAAGGAAGCCCAGAGAAAGTGTATACTGTAGCTGAGCAACATTCACTATAGTAGGATACTACTGTTCCCTCCCCAAACCAAAAAAAAGCACCGCTTTCTCTCTTCTCCTTGGTGCAGACAAAGGATTTCATCCACTCGGAGCTTCTGGCTTACCTCTACTCCTCTGCGGACCAAAACAGCTTGATGGAAGAGTCTGCGGAGCAGGCTCAGCGTCGGGAGGAAATGTTGCGCATGTATCATGCCTTGAAGGAATCCTTAAACATAATTGGTGACATCACTACCAGCACAGTGTCTACCCCTGTCCCACCCCCTGTGGATGATACCTGGCTGCAAAGTTCGAGCAGCGGGCACAGGTACCCTTGGGGGCATGCTGCCAGTTTATCAGGCCTGGTCCATATGTAGCTGGGGCTGTTGGTCCAGCAGTGATAGCTGAACGCTGTGAAAAGGCAATTAAGTGTTTTAAGTACATGCTTCAGAACAACATTGGGGGGGAAGGAAGTGACTTTTGAAATTGGGCCTACTGCCGTGTCTCATTTTTAATTTGTCTATATTCTGTTTTGTTTTGCAGTCCGACAACACAGCGCAGACCCATGGCCAGTGCACTGCCCCCAGGCCGGCCCCCAGCCGTGAGGGGCCCTACCCCAGGGCCCCCTCTTATCCCTGTCCCTGCAGGAAGTTCAGCATTTGTGGGTCCTCCTATCCCCTTACGTCCTGGACCTCAAGGCCCATTTAATGCTGCTAACCTGGACCCCTTCTCGGCCCCTCCTCAGATTCCTTCCCGACCAGCTCGTATCCCGCCCGGCATCCCTCCAGGTGTGCCCAGGTAAGCATTCTGCCTCCCAGAGTCCTACATGCAGAATTTTATTTAAATGGAGATAATTCCCAGCCCTTCAAGTATCCCCTTAGCTTACATTGCTTTTTCTAGGCTGTGAAATAAGATGTAGTACTCGGTGACTACCACTAGATTACAGGCTTGCTACTTGGATTTCAGCATGAATACAGATTCTGTAGCACTCTCCAGACCAGTAGAGGTTAATCTTTACGAATGGGTATATATCCAATCATGACCAGCAGGTGGAGACTGAAAACAAAACTGTGGGACAGTATATAATATACTCCCTTCTCTATTTACATCAGTCTTCTTTCAGTCTCCAGCAGGTGTTGAGTGATCTGTACCCATCTCCCTTGGTAGGGCTGTTGGAATTTGTTTAGGGGGTTTCTAGTCATTGTTTTTGGCCGGACAGAGCTTGGGCGGGCTCTGTTTGGGGGTCCGTCCGACCTCGGGGGTGTCAAACCCGGCGGGTCTCGAGCGGGGTCCCTCCCCCCACTTCATCCACCTCCCCACATTTTTCTAGAGGAGCCTCAGCAGTAAGCCTTGCCCCCTAAATCAAGCAAGACATATTGCTTCGAGAGCCTGTGGAGTCTGTTCTGTAAAAAAAAAAAAAATCCTGAGGTAGTGCTGGTCTGGAGGGTTGTTTCCCTTTAAGAAAACTGTATTTTACTGTATTTTTTCTTCTAACCGGCACTTTTTTATAGCTAGGTCGCGTATGGAGCAATTGTGCCCTTCTCCGGGGGAGTGGGACACAATTATGTCCAGCCGCGAGGCACTCTCGGCCGGACTGAACTCGGTAGTTTGGCCCGGTGATGTGGTGGAGCTCCGTCGGCAGCGGCTGCAGGCGCCCAGAGCTCCCCGCCGATGGTGCCTCGCGAGTCGGCTGGGAGCAGTGGGGAAGCCCGGTCTTCCCCAACCGTCCACGGAGGGATTCCCCGAAGGATTCCCTCTCGGCTGATTTTTTGACAGCTGATGCCGACTTGCCTGTTTTAGCGGCTGGGACTGTTCAGCCGCTACAGGCCATGGAGGGAGCATTTTTGGCGGGAACTTCGCCATTTTCTCTGTCTGGCCCCTCCATTTTGTCTGCAACCTCAGGTGACCTTCCCCCTGTATTGCAAACACAGGGGCAGGTTTCAGCAAGGACCCCTGCTGGGGCAGGGAGTCCCTGGGGACCCCCAGGGGTTTTTTGCCCCCAATTTAATTTCTTTCTTTGTGCAGATAATTGGGGGTCCCAAGTGCAGCTGGGGGGTTTCGGGGGTGGTTTCCCTCCGCGCCCCCTATGGCTTTGCCTCCCTCTTTTCGTTTGGCGTCCCCTCTTCCTCCTCCCTCATCCAAGCGCCCGCGGGGGGGGTTTGGATTGCAAATTGGTGGTCGGAGGAGTGTGTTGGCATGATTGAGGACCTGGCCGCTTTGGCGGGCTTCCAGGATCCTCTGGAGGGGACGCCCGCTGGCAGCGGGGCGGCGGGTTTCCCGTCTTCCAGAGCAGATGCGTCCGTGGTGCGCTTTTTATTCAGAGGGATGAGTTTTTAGACCTGATGTAGCAGGTCTCCTTGGTGCTGCATTTTTGAAGTTGCGCCACCAGAGATCCCGCGTATGGGGGCCCCTCTGCTTCAGGGGGTCTGTCCTGTTTCCCGCTCTTTTCCTGTGCGTCAGGATTTTCGGGATTTTGTGCTGGCGCAGTGGCCTATGGGCGCCGTTTCATTTGGTGTTCGCCTTGGCTCATGGGTATCCCATCCCGGAGGGGGATAGGGCTACCTTAATTTCGCCAATGGGGGACGCGGTGGTCTCGGCACTTACTAAGCTGCATACCGTGCCTGTTATGGACGGATCTGCTCTTAGGGTCTCTGAGGAGCGTACGTTAGAGACACTTAAGTATAATTTTGATGTCTCTGCCTTGGGGGTCCCGGCAGCTATTTGTGTGGGGCTGGTGGCTCGCACCGTGTTTCAGTGGTCTGAGCGTGTCCTGGATCGTGAGTCTGATGACTGGTCCTTAGTGGATCAGGAGGTGGTGAAGTTTGAGATGACTGCCTCGTTCCTCTCGGTTGTTCTTTGTGACTTGGTGCAGCTAAGTCTGGGTCTTTTGGTGGCAGCACGCTGTACCTTGTGGCTTCGCGCTTGGTCGGCGGTTGCCGCGTCCAGAACTGAACTTCCCAAAATTTCCCTTTCGGGGGTTGTTTTGTTTGGAGAGGACTTAGATCCGGTGGTTCAGACTCTGATGGACTCTGAGGTGCCCCGTCTGCCTGAGGACCATGCCCGCCCAGTGTCTCGGGTTGGCATTGCCCAGGGGCGTGTGCGGGAATTTTGCAAGTTTCGCCTGGGGCATGGGACTGCTTCTTTCCAGGCTTCCGGTTTTTCCCCGGGGTCGGTTGGCTTAGCGCATGCAGTCCTTTCAGGGGGCCTGTCGGGGGGCTGGGAGTTCCCCCCCCGGTTCCCCTGCTGCCCGTCCTGCGCGATGGCTCTTTGCCGGCACCCCCTTTGGTTCCCGTGGGTGCCCGGCTTCGCAACTTGTTTCCCAAGTGGGCCGAGATCACGTACGATCAGTGGGTCCTGGTGGTGGTGCAGGACGGTTATGTACTTGAATTTTGCCCGCTCTCTGCCGGATCATATCTAGCCTCTCCATGTCAGGTGGCATGGGAGACGCTAGCCTTTCACCAGACCCTTCAGCGCTTGCTAGATCTCAAAGCAGTTGTCCAGTGTCCCCTCAGGAGTGCGGTATCGGCTGGTACGCCATTTCCTTTGTGGGGCCCTAAAGGGAGGGGACCTTTCAGCCCATCCTTGGTTTAAACCGAGGTCAACAGGACTCTCAGAATTCCCTTTTATTCGCATGGACACACTGCAGTCTGTCCTTCTGGCGGTTCAGCCGGGGGAGTTCCTGACTTCTCTCGCTCTGGCGGAGGCCTACTTGCCTTTTTCCATTCGGACCTCTCCTCAGCTCTTTCTTTGCTTTGCGATGTTGGGTCTGCACTATCAGTTCTGTGTGCTTCCCTTGGGCCTGGCCACGACTCCCCGGACGTTCACCAAGTTGATGGTGGTCGTCACGGCGGCAATGCAGTCGGAGGGCATTCTGGTGCACCCCTACTGGGATGACTGGTTGATTCGGGCGAAGTCGTTGCAGGAGAGCGCCCAAGTTATGGCTCGGTGGTTGAGTTTCTCCGGTCACTGGGCTGGGTGGTCAACCTTTCCAAGCATCTGGAGTACCTTGGGGTTCTGTTCGACACCTCCTTGGGGAAGGTCTTCCTTCCAGAGGCCCGGGTAAGCAAATTGCAATCTCAGATTCGCCTTCTTTTGGCGTCCCGGTGTCCTCGGGCGCAGGATTTCCTCCAAGTCTTGGGGTCGATGGCAGCGTTCCTGGATGTTGTGAGGTGGGCGCGGGCCCACATGTGTCTCTTCAGTATGCTCTGCTCCGTAGATGGTCACCCCAGAGCACAGTTTGGAGGTCCCTGTCCCTCTGTGAGGCTTGGCGCGCTGCAGTCTTCTTTGGTGGCTCCAGACCTCTCATCTGGTCCAGAGGATGAGTCTGGATCTATCGCAGTGGACGGTGCTTCTCACAGATGCCAGTCTCCTCGGTTGGGGGGGCTCAGTGTCTAGGTCACTCAGTTCAGGGCACCTGGTCCATGGAGGAGGCGTCCTGGTCGATCAACGTGTTGGAGACCAGAGCCGTCCCTCTGGCGCTGTTAGCCTTCCGCTCCCTCTTGATGGGCAAGTCGGTCAGAGTCCTCTCTGACAATGCCACAGCGGTGGTTTATGTCAATCGTTGGGGCACCAAGAGCACTCAGGTGGCTCGGCTCATGCTTTGGGGCGGAGTCACGCCTTCTGGACCTCTCGGCCTCTCACATGGCGGGGTGGAGAATGTTCAGGCGAACTTCCTCAGTCACATCTTAGATCCCAGAGAGTGGTGTCTCAGCCCCGTGGCTTTTCAGTTGATAATGCAGGCTTGGGGTCAGTCCCTGATGGACCTGATGGCCACGAGTGGCAATGCCGAGGTGTTCCGCTTCTTCAGTCGTCGCAGGGATGGACTGGCCGAGGGTCTGGATGCTCTGGTTCAACCATGGCCAACAGAGGGGCTGTTGTGCATGTTCCCTCCGTGGCCATTAGTGGGCAGAGTTCTTCTCCGCATTGTTCGCCATCCGGGTCTGGTGGTTCTGGTGGCTCCAGATTGGCCTCGACATCCGTGATACGCAGATCTGGTGACACTCTGGTGGCGGATCCTCTTCCTCTGCCTTCCTTGGACGATCTTCTGACGCAGGGTCCCATTCCCATGTTCGACCCGTCTCCCTTCTGTCTTACGGCTTGGCTTTTGAAAGGGGTCGCCTTGGTAAGAAGGGGTATTCAGATAGGGTGATTTCTACACTCTTGGGGTCCTGGAGGCTTTCTACCTCTCAGGCTTCTGTGTGGATTTGGCACTTCTTTGAGGGGTGGTGCCAGGTGCGGGGAGTGGTCTCTCTTCGTGTTTCTGTGCCTAACATCCTAGAGTTCTTGCATGATGGCCTGGATAGAGGCCTGGCTTCGGCTTCTCTCCAGGTTCAGCTTGTGGCCTTGTCAGCTTTTCGGGGGTGACAGGTCAGCGTTTGACAGCCATTCCTGAAGTGATTCGCTTTTTGCGGGCGGCCAAGGTGTTCAGGCCTCCCATGCGGTCCTCTGTTCCCTCTTGGAATCTCAGTCTGGTTCTCTCTATTCTGATGCACCTGCCCTTCGAACCGTTGGGCAGCTGCTCTTTGCAGGACCTTACTCTGAAGACGGTCTTTTTGGTGGACATTTCTTCCACTAGGCGTGTTTCTGAGCTACAGGTTTTCTCTTGTAGGGCTCCCTTCTTGGAGTTTTCTAGGGAGCAGGTTGTCTTGAGGCCTGTTCCTTCCTTTTCTGCCAAAAGTAGTTTTTCCTTTTCATGTCAATCAATCTGTGGTCCTCCCGGTCTTGGGTAGTTGGGAGGGCTCTTCTGAGCAAAGACAGCTGAGCAAGTTGGATGTTGATCGGGTCCTTCGCTCTTATGTGCAGCGGACCCAGGAGATCAGGAAATAAAATCATCTCTTTGTCCTTCTGACTGGTCCTCTTAGGGGGGCTGGCGCTTCTAGGGCTACTATTGCATGCTAGATCATGGAGACTATTGCTTCCGCTTCTCTTCTGGGGCAGCAGCCCGTTCCGGAGTTTCTCAAAGCTCATTCTACTCGGGGTCAGGCGGCTTCTTGGGCTGAGTCGTCGCTCGTGCCTCCAGTGGACATTTGTAAGGCTGCGGTTTGGTCTTCCTTGTATTCCTTTGTCAGACTCTTTCGGGTAGATGTTTTGGCGCGTCAGGACGCGGTGTTCGGTGTGTGTGTTCTGGTGTCAGCCCTTCGGGGGTCCCGCCCGTGTGAGGGACTGCTTTGGTACGTCCCATTCGTAAAGATTAACCTCTACTGGTCTGGAGAGTGCTAAAGAAGGAGAAATTAGGTTCTTACCTGCTAATTTACTTTCTTTTAGCTTCTCCAGACCAGTAGAGGTCCCCACCCTGTCTGTTGTTGTTGTTGGGGCTGTTTCGCGGGCAGTTTTTGTTTTTTGCTATGGGTTCTAGTATTTTTCTAGGGCCGGGGAGAATTAAAGAACAGTGGCTGTGGCTTAGCTGGCGAGCTGTGGGGACATTTTCCTTCTGGTTTTTCTCCTCTGCATTTTCCAACAGCATTTGGGTATGTTATTTGTTACTCCTGTTCGGAGTATTGTTTTCTTTCTGTTTTCCAGTTCTTGGTTCTGCTTGGCTAGTCGGCAGACTGAGGTAAATAGAGAAGGGAGTATATTATATACTGTCCCACAGTTTTGTTTTCAGTCTCCACCTGCTGGTCATGATTGGATATATACCCATTTGTAAAGATTAACCTCTACTGGTCTGGAGAAGCTAAAAGAAAGTAAATTAGCAAGTAAGAACCTAATTTCTCCTTTTCTTCCATGAAATGTATTCTGGGTCCTTGTTTCCAGTGTTTCTGTTGTCAGAGAATGGGGTGGGGGGAGAAGGTGTTCCAAAGTAGTTCTTCCTTTTGTTAGGTTTCTGTGTACCTTTTTTGTGACGCCTTTCACTTTCCTTGTGCTTAATACTCATGCCTGTTTTCCTTTTTTCTACCTCTGCTATTTTTTTTTCTTTGCAGCAGAAGACCCCCAGCAGCCCCGAACCGCCCCACCATTATCCGACCAGCCGAGCCTTCATTGCTAGATTAAACCACGGGTTGGGGGTAAAAGGAAGCCAATGCATGTTGTGCGTTTGGTCTTAAGGGAGGGAAAAGGCAGGGGATAGGCACGATGCCCTCTGCAGCCTCGAGCAACTCTTCCCCCGCTCAGCCTCTAGAACCGCGATCAACTCAGGTTGAGGAAGTGACCTTTAAAAAAGACAAAGCGCAAAATTGGTGCTCAGTCTGCCGTTCTCTCCATCCTGCAGAGTAGAAGCGGTCTGTGATTTCCATGTTCTTCTCCTGTGACCCCCTCCCTCCCCCTTCCCATTGTCCTCTCTGTCACTCTCAACACATCTGCTCCAAAACTCGTACCGTGAGCCAGTAAAAGTGGCTGTGTCCTGGGGCATGCTGCATCCACGTAGGGAAAATCAGACTATTGTGGGGGGGGGGGGGGGGTTTCTCATAATTTTTTCTGTGAAGGTTAAATGAAAAAAAAAAAAAAAGATATATGAACAGTGCACTGTATGGAAAAGAAAATCTTTAAAAGAATTTTTTTTTAAAAAAACAGGAATTAGCCTAAGTGAGGAGACATGTTCCACTGATGAATGTATGAAGGATGGCCTTTTTAAACGACATAATGAACAGTATTTCCATCATGCTATAACACTCTTTCCCTCCCCTCCCCACCTTCTTTCACTTATGCAGCGTTTCAGCTGGCTCAGAAATGTAGCTTTATTTTATTAATCTGATCAAGGTTGCTCTGATATATATATTTTTCAGGTTTCAGATTTTTCTAGTATCGTGGAAATTTAAAGACATAAAGGGAATGGGGGGGTCAGAATACTGTTGAAAGGTTGCAGCAGTGAGGATTTCATCCCTTCCCCACCCCCACTATTAACAGAGCTCTGGCAAGTCTAATTAAAAGTACTTCTCTTTTTTTTGCCTTCTCTCACTGTGTGATTCTGGTTTGGACCTCCTTTCTTGTTGTTGAATTAGAAGAAATAGCCACCCAGTGAGAACCGTTGTTTCATATGTAAGATGTGTGAGTGCAATCTTAAACCCAGACTGAGGGGCCTGTAGCAGTGCTGAGCCCAGAGAGCTCTTAAGGTGCAGCTGTTTTGGGTTGTGAAAAGTGCAGCTCGGCCTGCTACAAGGCTGAGATGAAGGAAGTAGCACTTGTGGGATTAACAAGTCTCTTGAGCTTCTAGAAGATCTCGGTGCTGATCTTAGGGAGGTGTTTCTAAGCTGCCTCCCTCCACCTTGGAGGACATTTGTGCATGACTGAAACTCTGGTGACATCTTTAGGGCGATGTTTCCTGTGGGCAGTTAAAAGCCACTTCTAGATCTTAGAAACAGGGATGTGAGCGGGAGACGATTAGATGTCTCCTCTCACCCTGAACGTTGAAGGTGAGAACTGCAGGTATGAGTAACCCAGTGTTGAAAGAATGAAATATCATGCACATGCTGCACTCTTCTGGAAGAGACTCGGTATTTAATTTGCAAGGACATATGGGGTTGAAATTGGATCTCTGGCCAAGTACCCCGTGCCTTATGTCCTAGAGCTTGGGTTCGGGGGGGGGGGGGTCCTAAAAGTGCTGAGGCGGGGGCGTGGACCACAGCTTTCTGGTCTCTGTCTTTCTCTCGGCTCCTATAAATTCTGTATTGGAAAGATAGGCTGTTAGCAGTGTTATGAGTGCAGAGGTGAAGCAGCTGCCCCTGGTTCTCCCACAGGTGTCTTTGTGGCTCAGGATCTGAATTGTGGAGTCCTAGTTGGGGGTTGTGCTGTGCGTTGGAGGGAGCGTCTAGACTTCCTGATGACAGTTGCCTTTTCCCAGCCTGCTTAAAAGAACATGGGAAAAGCTCAAAGTAGATATATATATGTTTTTCAAAAGCTACATTTTTTTTCCTTCTCAATATGCCTGTAATACACACACGTACCCTGTTCCATAGAACCAGAAGGATGCTGTGTGGTGCCTTGGAGGTTAAGGAGAATGGCCGTGTTTACAGATGTGTCTGCATTCTGGCAGGTTTTTTCAGCCCCCCCCCCCCTTCCCCCCAAGTAAAAAATTGTGCGTGCTTGTGCTGGTTTTCATGATTTAGTGCTGAAACCCAAGACTAACAATTTCTTGGTCATTAGTGTAGGCTGTAAGTTATCAGCCTTTGATGGGAACCTTTCGGGTGCTCTTATTGGGTCTTTCCCTACTGTAACCTAGACAGTGGAGGCTGCCCACTCCTTTCTTTGCTGGGCAGTAAGGGCCCTCTTATGATGAATGATTCATTAAAAGTCCTATTTTCATGTGCTTGGCTATTGGAAAGTGAAATGGGAGTGCTTAACTTGTGTATTCATGTCCCCTGGAACAATTGCTGTCTGATGCTCAATCTTAATTGCAAACCAGAACACATCCTGCACTCATTCATATGCCACTCTAGGGGAACCGAATGTATAGATTACCGATTTCTTTGCGTCCACACCAGGTTAGTCCAGAACATGTGGGTATCGATTGCATCCATCAGCCGTGACACCCGCGTGTTCTGAACTGATCTGCTGGGACTAAAAGGAAAGAAAATGAGCAGATAAGATCCGATTCCTCCGTGTCTAAGCAGCACCCTCATGTGGCTACTTTTTACTTAAAATTGGAAGAGGATTGTCTTGCAGTCTCCTGGGCTTGGCAAATATTGCTTGAGATCATTTACACTTGTTTTAGTCCTTTTCAAAAACACTCTGACTCTGCCCTCTGGTGGTAATGTATGGAATGGATTCTAAGGTCTTTCATCTCACTTTGTATGACTTTAAAGGAGAAATAAAACATTATATATTTATATGTGTATAGAGATATTAAAAAAAAAAAAAAAAGATGGCCACTGTTTACTGAGTTTGAAAATTGTAAGTGCCTCTGATTCTGTACCGTATTCATAAAATGCAAATAAAAAAAAATTCTCTTGGTGGAGGAGATTTCACCTTGTGCGTGTGGCTTTCTGCTTTTTGGCTTCTGCTTCCTGGCTTGGGTAGTTTTTGCCATTCTGGTTTTGTGTTAATGAGGTGAAATTCATTATTTTGGTCCTGGCTAAAAGAAAATGCACCCTGCTTACAGACGTGCAAATATTTCTGTACTCTCCCTTTGTCTGCTTGGCTGTAAAGAGCAGGAGAGACCCCACTCCCCACCCCTTGCATTAAGGAAACTTCATAGGTCATTCAAGTTTAAATGCTTCCCTGTCCCAGACATTAAAAACCAAATCAAAGGGAATTTCTCCTCCCCCCACCTTTCATATTTCTCTAACCAGGTCCCATGTCGTTTGCCCCAAACTCGCCAGCTACCCGGAGAAACATATGAAGTATGGAGTGTTATTTATATTGATTTTTTTAGATAAGAGTCTGACCAGGACCCATGTCTTTGGCCTAGTGGTAGAGCTGTTGCCTCTGCACCCAGAGGTTGTGGAATCAAATCCCAGCACTGCTCCTTGTGACCCTTGTCGACTCGTTTCATCCCTCTTTGCCCCAAGTACAAAATAAATTCCTGTTTATATGTAAACCACTTTGTGTGTGGTTATGTAACTACAAAAAGGCAGTATACAAGTCCCAATCCCTTTCTTGCCCTAAACCCTCCATCTAACAGGAGAAACACATGCAATGCGGAGGGTTTTAACAGAACATCGCTGGCTGGCACTGAAGTCCTGCGCCCCTCTCCAGTGTTATGCTGGACCTTGCTGTCTCAAGCTCCTTTGGGCTGCGTGGTGTCCGTCCTTCCTGCTGCTTGTAGGGTGGAGGTGAGGGCAGCATGTCCTGCTTCAAGTGAATCTTTTATTCCTTCTGAATCATTAGGAGAATTTCTGTGGTGAAGAGGGAAAGCCAGGATGCAGAGCTTAAGGGGTCGTGATTGATAATTGTGACCCATCTTTCTCTGCCCCACCTGTAGAAAAGTCCTGTTAAAGATGTGTGAAGGTCTCACTGTGTGTCTTTATTTTTTTTTTCCCTCCTTTCTCGTGCCCAGGCGCCCACCTCCTAACACTCCCAGCAAGTCTCAGTTCTGGTGATGCCTCCTGCCCCCTTCCTGAAGGATGGATTCTTATTTTAAAATGTTTTTGTCATGCAAGGTGAGTTACCCACCTCGCTTCCACCCAAGTGGCATGATCCAAACTATTGTGTAAACACTACTGGAAGGACAAAACCCTGGCGTCTGATACTGTAAGCTGGAGCCTTAAACAGCAGGCCTGGTTCTAGTTTGAACCCCCGTCGATGATGATGAAGGAGTCCAAGCCCGATACTCCGTGGCTGTGTAACACCACCGTTGCAAGAGGGCAAGAGAAATTCCTCCCTAGCCCACAAAGCTTTCCTGTGTATCTGACACACCTCTTCACCTCCAGGAACTCAAGAACTTTCTACATCTACCTCTGTGAAGATTCTTTTGGGCTGAGTTTGCTGGCACTCGGTTGCTCCAGCACCAGTAGGTGGAAGGAAATGCTTATGCTTATTGTTCATTCCCAGACCTCGGGTTTGCTGGTCATAAGGTGGAAGGTACAGTCTTTTCTTCACATGAAGATGATGGCTAGAAACGATGTAACAAGAAGCAAGGTGACCTGTCTCAAGCCTTAAAGAGCTGCAACGTGACTAACAATCACTCTTAATGTATAACTTGCAAAGAAGTAACACGTGATGCTTCTCTCTACGAGATCTGTTCCTTTGCATCTATGACAAAAATAAGGCAACTCTAATGAAATACGCCACTTATAAAGTTTTATTTTACACTTAAAATTCTCGAGCAAACTGCTTAGGGCTTGACTTTAGGTTTTAACCAATCAATGCTGATATAACATACAACCACTACAAAAATTAAAAGTAAAAATGGGGGGGTTTGTTGGCTAGCCACACTCCTCCCTTAGTCTCTTCAGTCCAGAACTTATTTCACCAGAAATGGCTTCTGCACGCAGTACAAAACTGATTTTTGTGCTGTCCAAGAGAAGTCCTAAATATATTTAAAAATGTTGGCAGACCAGCAGTGAGGTGTTTTTTCCAAATGGTGCTTAATTGTAAACCGCTATAGCACTTCAGATTTTAGCAGTATATTAAGTATTAAAATCAAATCAAGAGCCGTATCCTTTATTTTTATTTGTAAATAGAACCCATTTTGGGGGTTTTCACTTTGGTGCAAGAGGGAGCATTTATCAGTACAGCTATGCTAATCTGGGCCCATTTTGCCTCAATGTTTGCTTGACCTTAAAAAGCCCCGAGTGTAAAGCTCTCAATAGGACGATTAGGAATAGGTCTCACGGACACAGTGGGACAGAGTCAAGCCCAAATCACTCCTTTCTCTACATTTTGTGGGCCCTGATTTTGTAATGCTTATGAAATCTGATTAGATGGTCCATTCCTTTGGTATAGGTCACAAATGAAATTGCATCTAGCCATTCTGGGTAAAATGTGTAATATATTACTGAGATGTACAAAAGTCTTTCTGGTATACAATTTTGCTCAAATAAAACTCACAAGGGTTGAACCTGTTGGTGTTTTTTTCCTTTGGTGGGAGGGAATCGGCTGATGCTTTACGGTGCGACAAAGGTCGTCGTTGCCAGCTCTTTATAACGGTACCCAAACGATCCACTTAAATACACATTCTAGGAAAAGCAGCCAGAAGGATGGATACTAAGGCTTGTCGTCCTGAGGAATCTGTTCAGTGAGGGAATTCCTGAATATATTGGCATGCAATAGTTCTTTGTATTGGGGGTGAAGTCTTGGCTGATGAGGGAACAGCCCTGACAAACCCTTTCTGTTCAGTATGGGGTATTAGAGGCCGAGAAAAGAGTAAGCAAATCGGGTACACGTGAGATCCAATGCGGATGAGCTTCATGCAGCCGTCTTGGCCACTCCCCCCCCCCCCCCCCCCCACCCACACACACACGCTATAATTTCTAATCCAACATGATTAGGTTGAAAAGAATAAAAACAGTGCATGTTTAGAAACTTTATTTTATTGACATTATTGCAAAACAAAAATCAAGTCTTCATTTGTGAATGCTTAAAATTGTTCATAATGTAATAAAAATACCGTTGGATTTCTACCAGTCAGTCATTGGAAGGCACAGTGAAATTACCAAGAAGCATCTGTAATTAAAAGTTCCTCTCTAATGGAGAGGGGGTGGGGTCGGTTCCTCTACCCCCCCATTTTAACCCCAAGCTGTTAATCGAAGTTCTTGAACAAAAATTAAAATGCACTTTTCTCTCCTCCCAAAGCAGAGGGAAAGGTGAGGGAGGCAGGCATGGCTGCTTAGACTAGGGTGGAAGTGCACTGGGGTCAAAAGCCCCCTTCCCCACAGAGCGGTACAAATTGCTGTCCAAGTGTGCAGTACTCTCAACTTTGTCAACGCTGGATATAATACTGACAAAACTCATATGTTTATCAAAGCCAGGGCCACACTTGATTCAGAAAACTGCCGGGCTTGCTTGAATGTGGTATTGATTAACCATACCCATCGACCTGAACCTCTCCCACCGCATGGGGCCAGGGATGGTCAGTGGCTATCTGCTGCCATTAGTCCCTGAATCTGTCGGGCTCGCATCCTTCCTTTTAATACTAATTTTTAAAACAGAAAGGCACACCACGGTCAACCATGCAAGAAAAGGAATAGCAGTTCATGCATGAGATGGGAACAGAGAAGATCAAGAGGTAGTTCTAGACTTAAAAAGAATTTATCGTACTAAAATTATTTACACGTCAGGCCTTCGGGTGGGGGGACAACTAAAAAAAGAGCCTGGCCCACAATGCCAGACGTGATCCGCAAGGTAAAAAACATGCACGGGGGGCCACGTTTTAGCCTAGGTATCTGCCATCTATTCCCCCTACCCGGAATCACGCCTGTGAAGTTAGCAGCAAGGTGACAAACCATCACATGTCATCTCCTCTTTAACGATGGCACAAGCAGCCATTGTTCTGCAGAGTCTAGGGCATGGTGGGTGTGCGTTAAAATTCAGTAGCAGCTCATTTTGCGCTGGCCCTGAACAACAAATGACAATAGAGACAGGCCTAGAGCAAAATTTCACATTCCTCAAGTGCTGACGGAGGGTGAACTTTATGCATGCTTACCTGGACTCGACGTACGGTCTCTGTTGCTACTTCCTTTGCCAGCCTGCCTAACAGCAGCTATAGTCTCCGAAGCTCCCAGTATATACAGTATGAAATCCAGAGCCCTCCATGCCAAGACAAACTGACTTACCACTCCCCCCCCTCCTTTCATTACCAGTAAGAGCCTTGGCAGAAGCCATTATTGCTAGACTTTGTAGAGGGTATTTAGGTCTATGCCTGGGAAAATAAAATCAAGTATTTTATAAAAAGCTTTATACCAGGTAGAGCCTTGTATGAAATATGTCTTTGGTAGCAACAGAAGCATTTTGAGTGTGGCTGTAAAACTACAAAAAGGCAGTAGACAAGTCCCAATCCCCATTTTTCAAAAGGAAAAAAAAGCATCACTCAAGGTGTTACATGTGGAAATAGCACAGTTAGAAGGTTTCAACTTTAACATGTAAACAGTGGCTTTTGTAAAACCTGCAGGCCTGAATTCCAAAAACTGAAACCTGGCGGTCTTCAATGCCTGAGAGGTTAGCGTAGTAACCCACCCTTCCTTTCAACAATTGCTCCAAATGAGGAGGGTATAGAGACAATTAGAGGTAAAGTCAACGTTTCGCCTTGTAAAATCCAACATACACATAATACTGTTAAGTGCCACCCAGCACATGCCTCATTCAAATTATTGTGTGCTGTTCTGACACATTTTTAGAAAACCTTTTGAAAAAATTACCACGCCCATGGATGCTGATTTCCACATGTAAACACTACCTAAACCGCGGGAGTCAACAACCTGCAGCTCTCCAGGCCCTGATGATCTCCGTCCCTCCCTCCCCCCACCCAAGGTACCTGGTGGTCTTTGTGGCAGGAGCACATCTGACTTCTAGACTAGCTGCTGCGATCTTTCGCAGCATTTCCTGGAGTCCTGTGAGAGGTTGCGGCAGCCGCGAGAGGGCCGTGCTCCTGCCATAAAGACTCCCGCTGCACCACCAGGTACTTCGCTAGGCCCTGAAGGGGGAGAAATTGTAAGGTTGGGAGAGAGATTAAAGGGTGGGGAGGCCTGCAGAGGAAAGAGAACCTTGGCTATGAGTTGGGGGAAGAGACCTGCGAGGAGTTGGAGGGGAGAGAAGCCACACCTTGCGGCTTTGTTAAATCTTGGGTCAAACATTTTTGATAAACTGGCTCTTTGCTGTAAAAAGGTTACCTCCCCTGACCTAACTCTGCTAAAATCACCTCCTTTGTTCAGTAAGGTCAGTTTCTAATGTTCTATAAAGCAGGAAGAGAAGCCCTTGTAGTCCAGCCACGCCTACGCAGACATCTACAAAAGGAGTAGGATGTGTTTTTCTGTTGCAGGATCAACGCCTTCATCCACCCATCTGCCTAACTCCCAATGTTGTTATTTTATGAAGGCAGCAAAGGAAGGAAACCCCTAAAAGATGCAAGAGAAAAAAAAAGGGCAGAACATTAAAACTAAGTTTTTCTTCACAGTAGCCCTCTGGCTCTGCCTCAACAGTTGGTGGACCACAAAGCAAAGGAGAGAGAATGGGGGAGTCGTAGTTGAAGGCTGAAAGTGGTTGGCCAAATCGTACACTTTCGATCTGCTTTTATGTGGTCTGTACGCCTTCTCTCAAGGCACCGAAGATCAGGTGGAAAGCAGAAAACAGCCAGCTGAAGAAAAAAAATTTGAGCCCGGCCCCGACCTTAGTCTGTTTCTAGTCCACTGGTATGACGGTTGTACCTCTGCCTTTAAGTCTCAGCAGTGAATCTTCAGAAAAGTCAGCTGTTAGTTTGAGTTGTTTGGGGTTTTTTTAACTTTGCTCCTGAGGAGATAGCAGCTGCTCTGTTGAGCATCGGAGCTCCACTGTCCCCTATGCAGGTTTCACACTGCCACAGGTTTTTTGAGAGAAGAATTCTAAAAAGGTGTCCCAGGAGAGACTGCAGAGAGCAGCAAGAAGAAACAGATTTCCCAGACAGGCTGTCTTAAGTGCACTTTTCAGCAAAGGACAGAAAAGAAAAACTTTGATCTACCAGCGATAGAAGTTTGCATAGCCAACCATTAGGAGATGCCCTTAGCGACAGTGGCACAGGTTTAACTGAAAGAGTAATGTGGGGGCCAAGTGGTCCCCCTACAAGCTGACCCCTGCTATGTTAAGACTGCAAAAGAAACGTGGAGAAAGAGGTCAGCAGTGCCCTTCATGACAAAAAAAATATGGGAAGTGTAGGTGCATAGAAAGATCTGAAAATCGGTAACAATATTGTTAGCGTACACACAAAAATTGTGAACTTGGAGAAGACTTTCGGGAGCAAGCTTTCTTTACTCCACTGCAAGAGGACCGGTGTGAGTCAGTGGGGGGAAGGGTCTCCCAGAAGCCTTTGCCAGCAGCTTTGTTTGGCTTCTGCAATCAGGAGGGAGGGGTCCGTTTCATCACTCGATCTCTGCTGTGGCCTACGTCCTGACTTTTCTCTTGTCATCAAAGAGACTCTTTAACATGTAGAGCTGCAAGAAAGCCACGGTCACCAGCACGCTCAGATTCACAGCAGACCAGAAGTCCACCCGCTGCAAGTTAGTCTCCTGCAGGTTCCGGTCACGTGCCTCAAAAGCCCGCAACACTGTCTGCATCTGAATGCTCTTCTCAAGTCGGGTTTTCATGGCCTCAATTGCCTCCTGAAGAAGAGAGAAAAGAAGTGTCACTTCAAGGCTCAGCCTTTTCCCTTTGCATTGCCCTATGTTTCTACTCCGATCACCTGCATGACAGAGCCCTCCTATGGTCCACCCACATGTCACACAGGTATAAGAGGGAGCACCTGGCCAGGCAACTTGCTCAATCTCACCTTGATGTCTTCTAATTTAATATCCAGCATCTCCTCAGGTGCCACCATTTCAGACCAGCTGTCTGTGTCTTCCTCACCAGGCTGGCTGTCAAAAATCAACTCAAAGAAAATCAGCTTCTCCGAGATGGTACTGAAGGAGTTGTCAAAACACATCATGTAGTCTCCGTCCTCTGTCGGCTCCACGCTGGGAGAGAAGATGGGGAGCAAAGGACGAGTTGTATTGTTAACAGAACATCACAGGAAGAGAAAGTCAGAAACTCATCCACACACTCTGCAATTCCTCTCCCATAACTTCACAGAAGAATCATAGTGCTATATTCAATGTGCCCTAAATTTAAAATAGGACTGCATGTCCTAGGGGTCAAGGTCTCCCTAAAGGAAGCCCACTTCTGTTGAAACCGCAAGCCTGATAGAGAGTCAGAATCCTGAATGGAGATCCTATCTATTCGCATTTGGCAAATCATGTATCCTCTCCAAGCCTGTGATGTCGGGGAAGTGGGGGGACGGCCAGTTATGCAAAATAGATTTTGCAGACTACAAGATTATATTCACAAAGCGTAAAACACAAACACAATGCAGTGCCAGCTGTCTTCAGTTAACTATCTGAAAAATCAATAAATACGAGAAGTCATTACCTTTTGTTTTCCCTCCCATATAACAATAATCCTGTTCTTTCCTTGGGTATGAAGTTATTTTTCCATATGTCTCCTCCCCCATCCCATTTTATCCTTTGTAAACTGCTTAGCTTCTCTTACGATCTAGGTGATATATGAAAATAGAACCGAACTAGGCTCCCTCACATCCCCCTCATGGGTTTGTCATGTCTATTCAGCCTGGGGCCTCATCCAAGAAAGGAAAATGCTGTATGCAGTGATGGATTTAGTCACAACAGTCCCCAATCATTGGGAACAGACCGAGGACACCGGGTCATTTCACAAGTAACGGATCTAAGAACACAATGAGCCAAAACAGGCAGAATCCACCCTGGACAGGAAGTTTGTCTAGTAGACTTACGTGTGTACACCATCTGACTTCCTGAACTCTGTCACCAGCATCACACCCCTGGGGCTCACCAAGGTGAAATCGACATCCATCCCAGCACCTCCAATCACCTGCCAAAAGACACCATTAGTTGGGCTGGAATTTTGGCATGCAAACATTTTGAAGACGGGTATTTGGCTTGGGTATCCAAATTAATTTGGAAACCCATCTCCCAATTATCTGTGAGCTTGAATTAGAATTCCTGCTTCTGTAACTCTTAATGTAATGGTGCTATGAAACATTCCCTGCAAATTCAGACAGTGCATAACACACACATTGGAATTACTGACTGCCACCAGGTCTTCACACTGTTAAAATGTGCTTCAGTCCTTTCCACAACAGAACTGGGCACTTCCTCTCTGTGCCAACCCCAAATTAGTTCTCATCATAGCTTGCTTCCACCTTCAGATAGTCAGCATAAAGTTTACATGCACTTTGCAAGTTTTTATCAAGTAGTTATCAAACACAGTTATGTGCCTCAGCCCCTTGGTTCTTGGCATATAGTTTGCAGACTCTAGCACACAATTTGCAGACCCTCAGGAAGCAAGCTCTTCCCTTTTACATACTATTAGCATGCAGCTAACGGGCCCTTGGCATCCAGTCTGCAGTGACCAAGCGCTTTGCCCTCATTTGAATGCTATTAGCATGCAGCTAGCAGGGTCCTGGCACCCAGTCTGCAGTGATCAAACTCCCTCATTTGCATACTATTAGCATGCAGCTAGCCGGGTCATTGCACCCAGTCTGCAGTGAGCAAGCGCTTTGCCCTCATTTGCATCCTATTAGCATATGGCTAGCAGGGTCCTGGCACCCAATCTGCAGTGAGCAAGCTCTAGCCCTCATTTGCATCCTATTAGCATGCAGCTCAGAGGGTCCTAGCACCCAGTCTGCAGTGAGCAAGCACATTGCCCTCATTTGCATCCTATTAGCATGCAGGTAGTAGAGTCCTGACACCCAGTCTGCAGTGAGCAAGCGCTTTGCCCTCATTTGCATCCTATTAGCATGCAGGTAGCAGGGTCCTTGCACCCAGTCAGCAGTGAGCAAGCGCTTTGCCCTCATTTGCATGTTATTAGCATACAGCTTTGCACCCAGTCTGCAGTGAGCATGCACTTTGCCCTCATTTGCATCCTATTAGCATGCAGGTAGCAGGGTCCTGGCACCCAGTCTGCAGTGAGAAAGCGCTCTGCCCTCATTTGCATGTTATTAGCATGCAGCTTTGCACCCAGTCTGCAGTGAGAAAGCGCTTTGCCCTCATATGCATGTTATTAGCATGCAGCTTTGCACCCAGTCTGCAGTGAGAAAGCGCTTTGCCCTCATTTGCATGTTATTAGCAGGCAGCTTTGCACCCAGTCTGCAATGAGAAAGCGCTTTGCCCTCATTTGCATGTTCTTAGCAGGCAGCTTTGCACCCAGTCTGCAGTGAGAAAGCGCTTTGCCCTCATTTGCATGTTATTAGCAGGCAGCTTTGCACCCAGTCTGCAGTGAGAAAGCGCTTTGCCCTCATTTGCATGTTCTTAGCAGGCAGCTTTGCACCCAGTCTGCAGTGAGAAAGCGCTTTGCCCTCATTTGCATGTTATTAGCATGCAGCTTTGCACCCAGTCTGCAGTGAGAAAGCGCTTTGCCCTCATTTGCATGTTATTAGCAGGCAGCTTTGCACCCAGTCTGCAGTGAGAAAGCGCTTTGCCCTCCTTTGCATGTTATTAGCAGGCAGCTTTGCACCCAGTCTGCAGTGAGAAAGCGCTTTGCCCTCATTTGCATGTTATTAGCATGCAGCTTTGCACCCAGTCTGCAGTGAGAAAGCGCTTTGCCCTCATTTGCATGTTATTAGCAGGCAGCTTTGCACCCAGTCTGCAGTGAGAAAGCGCTTTGCCCTCATTTGCATGTTATTAGCAGGCAGCTTTGCACCCAGTCTGCAGTGAGAAAGCGCTTTGCCCTCATTTGCATGTTATTAGCATGCAGCTTTGCACCCAGTCTGCAGTGAGAAAGCGCTTTGCCCTCATTTGCATGTTCTTAGCAGGCAGCTTTGCACCCAGTCTGCAGTGAGCATGCGCTTTGCCCTCCTTTGCATGCCATTGGCCTAGAGTCAGCCGCAGCCCCGGCCCGGCCCTTACCTGGTACTCCACCTCCATGCTGTTGTTGTGCATCGCCGCCTGGAAGAAGCACTCCTGCCTCCCGGCGGGCAGCAAGAAGGTGAATTCGGTGTCCTGCGGCTGGGTGAAGGCGACAACGGCGAGCGGCAAGCAGAGCCAGAGGGCCAGGGAGCCCCGGGCGGCCATGTCCATGTCCCCTGCGCCGGAAAGTGGGCAAAGGGGAGCCCAGCCACTTCCGCCAGCACCTGGGCCCCTCGCGCCCCCATTGGCAGCCGGGAGAGAAGCCGATTGGTCGGCGGGGTATCTCTGCAGGGACGTCACGCCGCACTCTCAAAACGTGCAGGGGCGGGACTAAAGGAGGATGACTTGGACCAATCACAAGAAGGTGGTCCTGGATTGCAAGCCCCGATCTTGCTCTTCGGACATCGCTCCCGGCACCCTCCCCTTTTGAGTAGCCTGAAGCAGTGCCTGACTGGTTAACACAATGCTATGGAACTAAAGTTGGGGGGGGGGGGAGATTTAATACCCAGGATAACTTTACACCGGTGGTGCAAACAACGCCTTTATTTAACCTTCAGTGAGCCTTTTGTAAAATACAGTACCATGACACTGTGTACATTTTTCTTCCTCAGTTGGGGGGGGGGGGGGCAGTTACAGCAAGAAAAAGATGTGCCCTGCTACCAGACCAAAAATGTGACAACTAGGGACCAGGACACCTCCTCCACCCCCAACTAATTAATTGCCCCTGACTTCTCTCTACATAACTTCACTACATGGTCTCTTGTATCCCTCTCTTGCAACTTCTGCTGTTACCTTAGCATTAGCAATATATGTGAAATTGGCATGCTAAGTAACTTATCAAGATAGTAAATAAAGCTAAGAATATTATATAATGCCTCGAGATCGCTCAATGATGTGATGTCACCTTGAAGATTGTGTTCAATTCGGGTCACCATATCTCAAAAATATATAGTGGAATTAGAAATGACTCAAAGAGTTGCCAACATAGTAAAGGGAATGGAACCAGGGCCGTAGGATACTGGGCTAAATGGACCATTGGTCTCACCTAGTATGGCTATTCTTATGTTCTTATTTGAATCGCAATCTAAGAACCATCTTCTCTTATTTCTTTATTTGCATTGATCTAATCACTCATTCATCTCCTTTTTCTTACATTTGATGTTTGTTTTGTTCAATATTATGGGAGCAATTCACCAAGCAGCATCAAGGTTTAATGTCCCTTAATGCATGTTAAGGGAATTGTTGCGTGTTAAACATTTACCCCGTCCTTTACAAAGCTACGCTAGCGTTTTTAGCGCTGGCTGTGGCGGTAACAGGTCAGATGCTCATAGGAATTCTATGAGCTTCGGAGCTGTTACCATAGCAGCCGGTGCTAAAACTGCTAGCACGGCTTTGTGAAGGGGGGGGGGGGTAAAGCCCATAGGTATAAAATGGGATTTAGAATATAGCATGCACTAATTCCCTTACCACACATTAAAGATGCATTAAGTCTTTACGCAACTTGATGGGTTTTTTTGCTTAACTTTCAACCCTCGCCCCTAGAAATTCTGCTGGACCATGTGTCATAGAAAGAGCTGCAAGCACACATCTGAGGCAGTGAATGGAAGAAGGTAAGAGCTAATGGGATTTGAAATACTGCCTTTCTGTGGTACAACCAGAGCTACAAAGAACGCCTCGGAAAACTGGGATTGTTCACCCTCGAGAAGAGAAGACTGCGAGGGGGCATGATAGAGACTTTTAAAATATTAAAAGGATTCAACAAAATAGAGCAAGAAACATCGTTATCCACATTGTCCAATGTGACTCGGACAAGAGGTCATGGATTGAAGCTGAGGGGCACCAGGCCCAGGACAAATATCAGGAAATTCTGCTTCGCACAACGAGTGGTGGACGCTTGGAACGCACTCCCGGAGGAGGTCGTGATGGAGACCACCATTCCGGGATCAAGGGCAAGTTGGATGCACACCTTCTCGCAAATCACATTGAGGGATACGAGTAAACAAGGTTTCTCAATAGGGAACTCCTGGCTTGGCCTCCGCGAGTGCGGGTCGCCGGACTGGATGGACCTAGGGTCTGATCCGGCAAAGCCATTTCTTATGTTCTTATGTTTACTTTTATTAAGTATATGCAGGCACTTTCTCTGACCCTAGAGGACTCACAATTTAAGTTTTGCATCTTCCTCGACCCAGAAACATTACATTACATTACATTATAGATTTCTATTCCGCCACTACCTTGCAGTTCAAGGCGGATTACAAAAGAGTTATAGATGGTGGGTTGCAAAAGATCATTGGTCATTTCTAGTGAAGGTAAAGAGAAGTTCAAGTAGTATTGGTGAGTCAGGAAGAAGATGGGAAGAGGGAGGTATTCGTGGTGTTAAGACTTTTTCAGGGATTTCTTGAAGAGTATAGTTTTTATTTCTTTTCTGAACATCTTGTAGTCTGGGGTAGTTATCAGAAGACTGGAGATTTGGTTATCTAGTTTTGCTGCTTGAGTGGCTAGGAGGCCATCGTTTAGTTTTTCCATTTAACTTGTTTGATTGGAGGGTGTTTGAATGGAGTGTTGTGTTTTTTCTATATCTGGAGTCAGAGTCAAGCATTCAGGACTTGCTAAAAGTGCGGTCCATTGGTGTTTCTCTCAAAAGAGGGGAGGGGGGGGGAATTGACAATGATGAAATTCTGATGAGTAACTTCCTTGACAGCATGCAGAACCTCTGTGGGTAAACCTATTTCTCTTTTTCTGCTCTGGCTGTATACAGATATATGCTCTCCTTCTCGCCGTCTGCGTGCATGCAGTTGTGGAAACCCTGAACAATGCCCCCAGTAACTATTGACCTCCTGCTTGGTAAGGTTATTCCTTCCCTTGTTATGTAGCTGTTAGTGAGTTATCCAAGACATTCTACATGAATCTGAAAATGCTGTGATGGACTAGGCAGGGCCTCCTTCCGTCCTGTATCTCTGCAGCACTCATTGTTATCAGCCTTGCAAAAAGCCCACTGAATTATTCCTTCCCAATCCAGTGTGATGTTTCCAGATCTGATTTAGCAACGAGAAGTCAGACACTAAAATGTAGCTTTCTTTTGTTTATTTCAGAGCATACCCAGACCACAAACTACTCCGCTTTGCCCCCTATGTCTGTTCCTCCCCCAGGTAATGACCCAAATAGATAAGCCATTTTGGGCTGGGGGGGTGGGGGTTGAAGTTGGAAATTCCTGCAGCAAACGGTTCCTTATTTCTCTCTTGACCCTGCATTTCAGATCACGCTTGGCTCGTGCCGGTATCGGTGGGCAGCACCACTGGTCTGCTTCTGCTTCTGTCCCTGGTCATAGTGGTTCTGGCTATCAGACGAGGTACTGGGAGCCCTGACTGTCAATTTCATAGTAAAAATTGAATGATATCATATTGAGTGACATGGTGCGGTGGCCGTATTAGTCCACGTTCCAAGGTAACCCTTCTTCTTCAGATCAGAAATAAGCAAATGTTGACAAATATCAGTATATATACAGAAAACATGAAAGCATTTCAATGACAGGAAGGGGAGGGGTGGGCAGGAGACAGAAAAGTGGCAGAGCGGTATAGCGGGAAAGAAAGCCCAGATTTCTGTTACTAAAAGGAAACTTTAAAACAACCCAAGAACGTAAAACCTTTGAAATCAAAATGATCAAATACTATGACACCTACCAGACAGGACTTAACAGAGATCTGGGCTTTCTTGCCCACCATAAAGACATTTAAAACTGCTCTGCCACCTTTCTCTCTCCTTCCCCCATCCCCCACCCCTCCCTCTTCCTATCCCCCAAGATCCCCCGCTGCTGCATTCTGATGAGGATGGCTGCTGGAGGAAGATTCTCGGGCCTCACTTCTCTTCATGAAGTCTCTCAGTGCCCTCTTTCTTAGCTTGCGTGCACATGGTGACATGTGCGCACAATGCAAGCAACACGGAAACCTTGAGCGCCGGATCCAATCCGTGGGCGCACAATTCATGAGGATCCAGTGTGTTCATCCTCCTCCTGCATCCCAGTTGTTTCTTTAGATGATTCAGGCATCTTCAAGGTGATGAGTAGAAAAGTTGTAAAGGAGAGCTGTAGAAAATCCGACCGATGGGAACGGGCGGAAACTAAAGACTGGGGATTAGGGGGAAGCAGGGGGAAATGGGTAGGGCTCGGGCATGCCCAGTGGGGCCCGGGCACTGCAGGTGCTCAGAGAAAAAAAAAAATAATAATAAAATCTCTCTGAGCTATTGGAGAGCTTATCCGCAAATTGGGAGCTGTTGGGACAACACCCATATGTGGCTGACTCATCCTGCTTGTCCTAGGAGAAGCTTTAATTTTTTCCTGTTAACATTTGCTTTTTTTCTGATCTGAAAAAGACGGGTTACCTTCAAAAGCTCATCCTAAAAAAATGCATTGAGTTAGACTAATAAAAACGGTATCACCTTATTTCCTTTGCTTTTTTTTTTTTTTTTTTTTAATAGTGCCATGGTAGCATATGAATGGATACTTGTACTTTCCAGAGATATGCATTTATTTTGAAACAATGAAACAAGCTTGCTCTATTTTGTTTCAAAATTAAACAAATAGAACATTTTTCTGTTATGTTTTTGCCATTTTTTAAATGAAAATAGCATTAAGCAAAACAGAAAAGGCTTTAAACAAAATTAGCCCCCCCCCCCCACACACACACACAGCCTTCAAAGCTCCCTGAAACAAAAGGAGGGGGGGAAAAAAACACACCGCTGTGAGTGGTTCCGATGCTTCTACTCCCAGAGCACTTTTCAACCTTCCTTCTTACCTTGAAAGGGAGGATAGACAGAAGAATTCAAACATTAAACATGATGATTTTAATGCAGCGTTTCAAATATTGTTTCCCTAGGCGGGAAGCCCGCTTTGCCTGGTGCTTCTCTTGCTCTGCCAGTCAGTAGTGGTTTGGTTTGGGGAGGTTTTGTGATGTGAATTCTAGGGGCTGGATGGTTGGATGATGGTTTGTTTGTTTTTCTTTTCTTTCTTTCTTTCTTTTTCTATATGTACGGTATATATATTGCTTGCTGCTAGTTAAGGCCTCAAGGAGACAGAAGAAAAGGTGAGAATCAGCAAAGCATCTGCGAGCTATGGAGAAAGTATCTGAAAACAGCCTCATATGTAGAGGGACATTTGTCTTTCAGAAGGGACCTGTGAGGATTGTGGTATATGTTACTCCGCTTAGAAATAAAAGGGGAATTGGAAACAGATTTATTGGATTTAGGATGAGAAGTGGGTACGGGGATACAGATCCTGTCACCTATAGGACAGGAGGGTTTGGGGTATGGACACAGGGATACAGACCCTGTCACCTATAAGACAGGAGGGTTCAGGGGATGGACACAAGGATACAGAGCCTGTCACCTATAGGACAGGAGGGTTTGGGGTATGGACACAGGGATACAGACCCTGTCACCTATAAGACAGGAGGGTTCAGGGGATGGACACAAGGATACAGAGCTTGTCACCTATAGGACAGGAGGATTCGGGGGATGGACACAGGGATACAGAGCCTGTCACCTATAGGACAGGAGGGTTTGGGGGATGGACACAGGGATACAGAGCCTGTCACCTTTCGGATTGAGGATTCAGTGATCTCCCTAGTCCTAACTGATATTCTTTGTCATGTTTCAGGGAGAAAGAATCCTGCTGGACACAAAACACAAGTACTTATCCCATAGGTTTGTATACAGCTCTACAACTGCCTCTGTGATGTGAAATCTGTAAAACATTTAAACTACCTAATAGTGAAATGAATTTGCCTCTGAGACCTCTTCAGCCCCTTCCTGGGGTCACAGAAACTGTGGCAGCATTTACCTGTCTCTCCTTCCCTTACAGATTTGACCTTTGATAATGTGGTCTTTGCTGATCCCACGGTAAGTGTAATTATATTCAGTGTTGTGTAGTTTGAAAGCTTCTCAGTAACAACCTACAGCCACTTCTGGGGGTGAAGTCTGAAAATGTATCTCCCGTAGCTTCCAAAGGGGAGAAAAAAAGTGATGCTGTTTTTATGACTTATTTACAGGCTTGACAAGAACCTACCATAACCCAAAATTGCACGAAATGCAAATCTATATTCCATTTAAACCAATATGAAATTTACATGTCATTATTAACCACTGTATTCAGGCAAGAGATTCAACCCCTCAAAACATGAAAACATTCTACCATCCATACTACATTCACAAATGACAAAGCCTGGCCTGCAGCATGCCACTGAATGATTTTTCAGAGCATTTTACAAAAAAATCAAACAAAATCCAAATGACCCTCCACCAAAACTACATAATTAGGCTATTGAAAAAAAAATAGCGGCATTGCCTATACCTTAATGTAAACAGATAATTCAGTGCACCACCATTAATTTAAAAAGCTTTGTGGCTGTAGTGATTCATAACCAAGCAGAAAATGCTTTCCATAAACAGTTGTCACAACATTGATATCCCAGCCCAAGAAGCGGGTTCCGTGTAGTGTCAGAGAAGGTGTTCAAAGTCCAAACCGAAGAAATACGTAGGTCTAACAATACTACAAGTCATTGGTAAGGCCCCACTTGGAGTATTGTGTTCAATTTTGGAGACCGTATCTGGCGAAGGACGTAAGAAGACTTGAGGCGGTCCAGAGGAGGGCGATGAAAATGATAGGAGGCTTGCGCCAGAAGACGTATGAGGAGAGACTGGAAGCCCTGAATATGTATACCCTAGAGGAAAGGAGAGACAGGGGAGATATGATTCAGACGTTCAAATACTTGAAGGGTATTAACGTAGAACAAAATCTTTTCAGAGAAAGGAAAATGGTAAAACCAGAGGACATAATTTGAGGTTGAGGGGTGGTAGATTCAAGAGCAATGTTAGGAAATTCTACTTTACAGAGAGGGTGGTGGATGCCTGGAATGTGCTTCCGAGAGAGGTGGTGGAGAGTAAAACTGTGACCGAGTTCAAAGAAGTGTGGGATGAACACAGAGGATCTAGAATCAGAAAATAAGATTAAATATAGAACTAAGGCCGGTACTGGGCAGACTTGCACGGTCTGTGTCTGTGTATGGCTGTTTGGGGGAGGATGGGCTGGGGAAGGCTTCAATGGCTGGGAGGGTGTAGATGGGCTGGAGTAAGTCTTAACAGAGTTTTCGGCAGTTGGAACCCAAGCACAGTACCGGGTAAAGCTTTGGATTCTTGCCCAGAAATAGCTAAGAAGAAAAAAAAATTTAAATTGAATCAGGTTGGGCAGACTGGATGGACCATTCGGGTCTTTATCTGCCGTCATCTACTATGTTACTATGTTACCATAAAGTTCACTGCGGTGCTCTGCTGGAATGTCTACATGGCTGGTTTACTAAAACTGCTGGCCCCTCCTACATCCCAATGGAAGTTTTGTTTTTCAAAAATGGCCCAAAAAGATAGACACACTAAGGAAGAACACGTCTAGAAATGTCCATTTAAAAAAAAAAAAGTTAGACAGACATTTTGTGGTTTTGAAAATGAACATTTTTCCTACTTGATTTTTGGTACTTAGATGCTATTTCGAAAATACCCCTCAATATCTACTGGTAAGTTCAGGCACTTGTGACCTAGATTGGCTACTGTTGGGAACCAGATACTGGTCTTGATGGACTTTCATTCTGTCCCAGTATAGCAGTATTTAGGTACACGAGTACTGTACAATAGTTAGCTTTTAAAAATCATTCTGAATGGCATTGAAAGGGTGTCCAGATCATAGAAAGTGGACAGCAACATGGGCTACGAAAGGTCATAGAAAGATAGTTGATTAAATTGAAGAATGATGGTACTTAAGAACAGTTTGAACACAGTCATAGTGTGGCTCTGCAGACAGACTATTGTAACTCAGATGTATGTCTTTTTATTTCGTAATTTTATGGTGTATAGAAATTTGTAAGCTGCCTTGGATAAAGGCAGATTAAAAATGTTATAAATAAATAAAACAGATAAATGCTGTGGCCCAAAAGAGTTTTTCTGAGCTCTGCCTGAACCTGATGTACAGGTCTTCACAAGTAATCAAGCTCTGCTGCTCTGAGTCCTTCTAGAGCATGTGTACAGAAGTAGGACTCTGTGCTGCTGTGGTATCGCCAGACACACTCATGGTCTTTGTCTTTCTCCCTTTATTTCTGTTCTCTTGGGGGGAAAAAACTAACCTGTGGGACCAGAGCCAGAAGCCAAGTTCTGACCCTCAAGCTTCTTCGGGACCTCTTTCTGTCTCCAGTCTCCAGTTCAGCACATTCAGATCTTAGCATAAGCGTGGGACAACCTCCTGACATTTCTTGTCATCAGTGGTTTGGAGCAGTAGGTAAAAGGAATGACCCTTGACCTCCATCTTCCGTGCCATTGGACAGCCTGAAGGCAGTTTGCTGAAAGTGCTTTAGACCCTTCTTATTCTGGGATGATTTCTTCCTAAGAGGTAGCAAAAGGAGTTGCATGGAACACGTCCTTGTTTCCTGGGTGCTTGCATGCCACCCCTGCCTTCACTCACAAGCAGAAGTACCACGATATGTTCTGGTTTAATTCCTGTGTATGAATGTCATAAAATTGTGATGATAAAAGACAGATTTTTTTTTTTTTAATTCTTTATTCATTTTTTAATCTTACAACAAGTGTACAAATAATAATAACATTTAAAATTAAATCTAATCTTGCATGTGACACCTAGGTCTATATGAAAAAGTAGTTTAGTGGCTTGAGAAGTGGGCTGATGGCTCTTGGTCAAGGTACTACACCTTCTATTGCCTGAGTCACAAAGATTTGTAAGTCTTCCAGGTACCTGAACTGGTACCTTGAGTGATCAATGATAAGGTGGGAACAAATTTTACAAAATAAACAAATAACAGTTGGTGCCTTTTCCTTAGTTATATCACATTTATCTGATCTTTACTTTTTCTCTGTTATAATAACATTGTACCAGTAACATTCCATTTAATTTTTTTGTCTATATTGTAAAATGATTAATTTATTCTGTATTTCACTTATTGTATATGTTTTAAAAATGAATAAAGAATTTAAAAAAAATTTATGTTCCAAATATTTGTATTGAAAATTTTAATTTAGGTTAACAGTGTCAAAATAAAATGAAGCAACCTGAATAAAATAACATAAAGAATAGATACAAGATAATATCATAACTGAAACTTGAGCTGCAATTCAATAAAGAATACACATAAAATAGGATTGTGTATTATTAGACAAATATAAGAACATAAGAAATGCCTGCACCGGATCAGACCCGGGGTCCATCTAGTCCGGTGATCCGCACACGCGGAGGCTCAGCCAGGCACACCCTGGCGAATACAATGTCACTCGTATCCCTCAATGTCTTCTGCAAGAAGATGTGCGTCCAATTTTCCCTTAAATCCTAGAATGGTGGTTTCCTCCACCAGAATCTAATGTTTTTCATTTTTGTTTTTTTAATTCTTTATTCATTTTTTAATCTTACAACAAGTGTACAAATAATAAAACATTTAAAATTAAATACATCACTTGAATTTCTTTCTAGTATAACATCAAATAAATAAATTTATTCCCTTCCCACCCACCCTTTCCTTTAGCGTTCAATCAAAAAAATACAAATATAAATATTCTTTACTATTGATTAAACCTATAGTAAAACTTTAATTCACCCTCCTCCCCCCATTTGCAAATATATTTTCAATAGAAAATGGTGTCTACTCGTCAATGGCCCCCAGATCTTTTTAAATTTATTATAATACCCTTTTTGAATAGCAATTACATAGAAACATAGAAATAGACGGCAGATAAGGGCCCACGGCCCATCTAGTCTGCCCACCTTAATGTCCCTCCCCTACCTTTGCCCTGTGAATAGATCCCATGTGCCGATCCCATTTGGCCTTAAAATCAGGCACGCTGCTGGCCTCAATCACCTGTAGTGGAAGACTATTCCAGCGATCAACCACTCTTTCAGTGAAAATTATGCTTTCCATTTTATAAATGTGACCTAACGAATTCCACCAGAAGGTATAATTTAATCTACTGCAGTTTTTCCAATTACTTGTGATATTTTGAATGGCAACCCCTGTCATAATCAATAAAAGTTTATTGTTGTTTGATGAAATTTTTTAATTGTAAGACAGATGGGTTAAACACTGGTTGGCAGGCAGGAAGCAAAGGGTTGGAGTGAAGGGCCACTACTCGGACTGGAGGAGGGTCACGAGCGGTGTTCCAGTCCTCGAGAGCCGGAGCCAGGTCAGGTTTTCAGGATCTCCACAATAAATATGCACAAGATAGATTTGCATCTCAAGGAGGCAGTGCATGCAAATCCATTTCATACATATTCATTGTGGATATCCTGAAGATCGGACTGGATTGCAGCCCTCGAGGAGGGACTTTGACACCCCTGCCCTAGACTCCCCCAGACCAGGGGTAGGCAATTCCGGTCCTCGAGAGCCAGAGCTAGATCAGGTTTTCAGGATCTCCATAAATATGCATGAGATAAATTTGCAGCTGAAGGAGGCAGTGCATGCAAATCCGTCTCATAAATATTCACTGTGGCTATCCTGAAAACCTGTCCTGGCTCCCGCTCCCGAGGACCGGAGTTGCCTACCCCTGCCCTAGACGTTCCGATTCGCCCCTAGCCCTCGACTTTCTTCCCTCCTGCAACTTCTCCGCACTGCCTGGTCCTCCGGCGTCGCTGTCGCCTCGCGCGCTCCGCTCTAGCCCCGCCTCCTCCTTTCGCAGCCCGGCCCGCAGTACCTCCCGTCTCCGGCGGCGTCGCTGTCCGTCTCTCGCTGCCCCCGGGCGGCGCTCTAGCCCCGCGCCTCGCTCCCCTGCCTCCCCGGCCGCGGCCTGGCTGAAGATGGCGGTGTCCGTGTTCCTGGGCGTCCGGCTCCTGACCATCGGGGACGCGAACGGCGAGATCCAGCGGCACCAGGAGCAGCAGCCGCTCAGGCTGGAGGTGCGGCCGGCCCAGGACAGCGCCCTGCTGGCCCTCTACAGCGGTGAGCGAGGGGGGAGGGCGAGGGGGGGCTCCGGGACCCCCCCCCCCAAGACCAGCAACGTCCTCCCAGCCAGGGACGGGGGCTGCCTGGCTCTGGCTGCCTAAGCAGGCTTTATGGGGAGTGGAGGAGCAGGTGGTGCAATGAGAGGCATTGCATTGGGGGGGGGGGGGGTCCTCCAGTGCAAATACAGGGGGGGGGCGGTCTATCACATGTTGGACGTACTGCGCTGTGTACGCCTTTCGGCGCAATAGAAGTCATGAGTAGTAACAGTAGGAAGTGTTTAATTGGTGCAATGAGAGGCTCTGCATGGGGGGGGTCCTGCAGTGCAAATACAGTGGGGGGGGCAGTCTATCACATGTTGGACGTACTGCGCTGTGTACGCCTTTCGGCGCAATAGAAGTCATGAGTAGTAACAGTAGGAAGTGTTTAATTGGTGCAATGAGAGGCTCTGCATGGGGGGGTCCTGCAGTGCAAATACAGTGGGGGGCAGTCTATCACATGTTGGACGTACTGCGCTGTGTACGCCTTTCGGCGCAATAGAAGTCATGAGTAGTAACAGTAGGAAGTGTTTAATTGGTGCATTGAGAGGTTCTGCATGGGGGGGTCCTGCAGTGCAAATACAGTGGGGGAGCAGTCTATCACATGTTGGACGTACTGCGCTGTGTACGCCTTTCGGCGCAATAGAAGTCATGAGTAGTAACAGTAGGAAGTGTTTAATTGGTGCAATGAGAGGCTCTGCATGGGGGGGTCCTGCAGTGCAAATACAGTGGGGGGGCAGTCTATCACATGTTGGACGTACTGCGCTGTGTACGCCTTTCGGCGCAATAGAAGTCATGAGTAGTAACAGTAGGAAGTGTTTAATTGGTGCAATGAGAGGCTCTGCATGGGGGGGTCCTGCAGTGCAAATACAGTGGGGGGGCAGTCTATCACATGTTGGACGTACTGCGCTGTGTACGCCTTTTGGCGCAATAGAAGTCATGAGTAGTAACAGTAGGAAGTGTTTAATTGGTGCATTGAGAGGTTCTGCATGGGGGGGTCCTGCAGTGCAAATACAGTGGGGGAGCAGTCTATCACATGTTGGACATACTGCGCTGTGTACGCCTTTCGGCGCAATAGAAGTCATGAGTAGTAACAGTAGGAAGTGTTTAATTGGTGCATTGAGAGGTTCTGCATGGGGGGGTCCTGCAGTGCAAATACAGTGGGGGAGCAGTCTATCACATGTTGGACGTACTGCCCTGTGTACGCCTTTCGGCGCAATAGAAGTCATGAGTAGTAACAGTAGGAAGTGTTTAATTGGTGCAATGAGAGGCTCTGCATGGGGGGGTCCTGCAGTGCAAATACAGTGGGGGGGCAGTCTATCACATGTTGGACATACTGCGCTGTGTACGCCTTTCGGCGCAATAGAAGTCATGAGTAGTAACAGTAGGAAGTGTTTAATTGGTGCATTGAGAGGTTCTGCATGGGGGGGTCCTGCAGTGCAAATACAGTGGGGGAGCAGTCTATCACATGTTGGACATACTGCGCTGTGTACGCCTTTCGGCGCAATAGAAGTCATGAGTAGTAACAGTAGGAAGTGTTTAATTGGTGCAATGAGAGGCTGTGCATGGGGGGGTCCTGCAGTGCAAATACAGTGGGGGGGCAGTCTATCACATGTTGGACGTACTGCGCAGTATACGCCTTTCGGCGCGATAGAAGTCATGAGTAGTAACAGTAGGAAGTGTTCAATTGGTGCAATGAGAGGCTTTGCATGGAGGGGGGGTCCTGCAGTGCATATACAGTGGAGGGGGCAGTCTATCACATGTTGGACGTACTGCGCAGTATACGCCTTTCGGCGCAATAGAAGTCATGAGTAGTAACAGTAGGAAGTGTTTAATTGGTGCAATGAGAGGCTGTGCATGGGGGGGGTCCTGCAGTGCAAATACAGTGGGGGGGCAGTCTATCACATGTTGGACGTACTGCGCAGTATACGCTTTTCGGCGCAATAGAAGTCATGAGTAGTAACAGTAGGAAGTGTTTAATTGGTGCAATGAGAGGCTGTGCATGGGGGGGTCCTGCAGTGCAAATACAGTGGGGGGGGCAGTCTATCACATGTTGGACGTACTGCGCAGTATACGCCTTTCGGCGCGATAGAAGTCATGAGTAGTAACAGTAGGAAGTGTTCAATTGGTGCAATGAGAGGCTTTGCATGGAGGGGGGGTCCTGCAGTGCATATACAGTGGAGGGGGCAGTCTATCACATGTTGGACGTACTGCGCTGTGTACGCCTTTCGGCGCAATAGAAGTCATGAGTAGTAACAGTAGGAAGTGTTTAATTGGTGCAATGAGAGGCTGTGCATGGGGGGGTCCTGCAGTGCATATACAGTGGAGGGGGCAGTCTATCACATGTTGGACATACTGCGCAGTATACGCCTTTCGGCGCAATAGAAGTCATGAGTAGTAACAGTAGGAAGTGTTTAATTGGTGCAATGAGAGGCTGTGCATGGGGGGGTCCTGCAGTGCAAATACAGTGGGGGGGCAGTCTATCACATGTTGGACGTACTGCGCAATATACGCCTTTCGGCGCGATAGAAGTCATAAGTAGTAACAGTAGGAAGTGTTCAATTGGTGCAATGAGAGGCTTTGCATGGAGGGGGGGTCCTGCAGTGCATATACAGTGGAGGGGGCAGTCTATCACATGTTGGACATACTGCGCAGTATACGCCTTTCGGCGCGATAGAAGTCATGAGTAGTAACAGTAGGAAGTGTTCAATTGGTGCAATGAGAGGCTTTGCATGGAGGGGGGGTCCTGCAGTGCATATACAGTGGAGGGGGCAGTCTATCACATGTTGGACGTACTGCGCTGTGTACGCCTTTCGGCGCAATAGAAGTCATGAGTAGTAACAGTAGGAAGTGTTTAATTGGTGCAATGAGAGGCTGTGCATGGGGGGGTCCTGCAGTGCAAATACAGTGGGGGGGCAGTCTATCACATGTTGGACGTACTGCGCAGTATACGCCTTTCGGCGCAATAGAAGTCATGAGTAGTAACAGTAGGAAGTGTTTAATTGGTGCAATGAGAGGCTGTGCATGGGGGGGTCCTGCAGTGCAAATACAGTGGGGGGGCAGTCTATCACATGTTGGACGTACTGCGCAGTATACGCCTTTCGGCGCGATAGAAGTCATGAGTAGTAACAGTAGGAAGTGTTTAATTGGTGCAATGAGAGGCTTTGCATGGAGGGGGGGGTCCTGCAGTGCAAATACAGTGGGGGTGCAGTCTATCACATGTTGGACATACTGCGCAGTATACGCCTTTCGGCGCAATAGAAGTCATGAGTAGTAACAGTAGGAAGTGTTTAATTGGTGCAATGAGAGGCTGTGCATGGGGGGGTCCTGCAGTGCAAATACAGTGGGGGGGCAGTCTATCACATGTTGGACGTACTGCGCAGTATACGCCTTTCGGCGCGATAGAAGTCATGAGTAGTAACAGTAGGAAGTGTTCAATTTGTGCAATGAGAGGCTTTGCATGGAGGGGGGGTCCTGCAGTGCATATACAGTGGAGGGGGCAGTCTATCACATGTTGGACGTACTGCGCTGTGTACGCCTTTCGGCGCAATAGAAGTCATGAGTAGTAACAGTAGGAAGTGTTTAATTGGTGCAATGAGAGGCTCTGCATGGGGGGGTCCTGCAGTGCAAATACAGTGGGGGGGCAGTCTATCACATGTTGGACGTACTGCGCAGTATACGCCTTTCGGCGCGATAGAAGTCATGAGTAGTAACAGTAGGAAGTGTTTAATTGGTGCAATGAGAGGCTCTGCATGGGGGGTCCTGCAGTGCAAATACTGTGGGGGGGGCAGTCTATCACAGGTTGGACGTACTGCGCTGTGTACGCCTTTCGGCGCAATAGAAGTCATGAGTAGTAACAGTAGGAAGTGTTCAAATGGTGCAATGAGAGGCTTTGCATGGGGGGGGTCCTGCAGTGCTTGTACAGTGGAGGGGGCAGTCTATCACATGTTGGACGTACTGCGCTGTGTATGCCTTTCGGCGCAATAGAAGTCATGAGTGGTAACAGTAGGAAGTGTTCAAATGGTGCAATGAGAGGCTTTGCATGGGGGGGGATCCTGCAGTGCAAATACAGTGGGGGCGGTCTATTACATGTTGAACGTACTGCGCTGTATACGCCTTTCGGCGCAATAGTAGTCATGAGTAGTAACAGCAGGAAGTGTTCAAATGGTGCAATGAAAGGCTTTGCATGGGGGGGTCCTGCAGTGCAAATACAGTGGGGGGGCAGTCTATCACATGTTGGACGTACTGCGCTGTATACGCCTTTCGGCGCAATAGTAGTCATGAGTAGTAACAGTAGGAAGTGTTCAATTGGTGCAATGAGAGGCTCTGCATGGGGGGGTCCTGCAGTGCAAATACAGTGGGGGGAGGGGACAGTCTATTACATGTTGAACGTACTGCGCTGTATACGCCTTTCGGCGCAATAGTAGTCATGAGTAGTAACAGTAGGAAGTGTTCAATTGGTGCAATGAGAGGCTCTGCATGGGGGGGTCCTGCAGTGCAAATACAGTGGGGGGAGGGGACAGTCTATCACATGTTGGACGTACTGCGCTGTGTATGCCTTTCGGCGTGATAGAAATCATGAGTAGTAACAGTAGGAAGTGTTTAATTGGTGCAATGAGAGGCTCTGCATGGGGGGGGATCCTGCAGTGCAAATACAGTGGGGGCGGGGGCGGTCTATTACATGTTGAACGTACTGCGCTGTACACCTTTCGGCGCAATAGAAGTCATGAGTAGTAACAGTAGGAAGTGTTCAAATGGTGCATTTGAGAGGCTTTGCATGGGGGGGGGGTCCTGCAGTGCAAATACAGTGGGGGCGGGGGCGGTCTATCACATGTTGAACGTACTGCACTGTGTACACCTTTCGGCGCTATAGAAATCATGAGTAGTAACAGTAGGAGGTGTTCAGTTGGTGCAATGAGAGGCTCTGCATGGGGGGGTCCTGCAGTGCAAATACAGTGGGGGGGGCAGTTTATCACATGTTGGACGTACTGCCCTGTGTACGCCTTTCGGCGCAATAGAAGTCATGAGTAGTAACAGTAGGAAGTGTTTAATTGGTGCAATGAGAGGCTCTGCATGGGGGGGTCCTGCAGTGCAAATACAGTGGGGGGGGGGGGGGGGGCGGCAGTCTATCGCATGTTGGACGTACTGCGCTGTGTACGCCTTTTGGCGCAATAGAAGTCATGAGTAGTAACAGTAGGAAGTGTTTAATTGGTGCAATGAGATGCTTTGCATGGGGGGGGGGTCCTGCAGTGCATATACAGTGGAGGGGGCAGTCTATCACATGTTGGACGTACTGCGCTGTGTACGCTTTTCGGCGCAATAGAAGTCATGAGTAGTAACAGTAGGAAGTGTTTAATTGGTGCAATGAGAGGCTCTGCATGGGGGGGTCGGGCAGTGCAAATACAGTAGGGGGGGCAGTCTATCACATGTTGGACGTACTGCGCTGTGTACGCCTTTCGGCGCAATAGAAGTCATGAGTAGTAACAGTAGGAAGTGTTTAATTGGTGCAATGAGAGGCTCTGCATGGAGGGGTCCTGCAGTGCAAATACAGTGGGGGGGCAGTCTATCACATGTTGGACGTACTGCGCTGTGTACGCCTTTCGGCGCAATAGAAGTCATGAGTGGTAACAGTAGGAAGTGTTCAAATGGTGCAATGAGAGGCTTTGCATGGGGGGGGGATCCTGCAGTGCAAATACAGTGGGGGCGGTCTATTACATGTTGAACGTACTGCGCTGTATACGCCTTTCGGCGCAATAGTAGTCATGAGTAGTAACAGCAGGAAGTGTTCAAATGGTGCAATGAGAGGCTCTGCATGGGGGGGGTCCTGCAGTGCAAATACAGTGGGGGGAGGGGACAGTCTATTACATGTTGAACGTACTGCGCTGTGTATGCCTTTCGGCGTGATAGAAATCATGAGTAGTAACAGTAGGAAGTGTTTAATTGGTGCAATGAGAGGCCTTGCATGGGGGGGGGGGATCCTGCAGTGCAAATACAGTGGGGGCGGGGGCGGTCTATTACATGTTGAACGTACTGCGCTGTACACCTTTCGGCGCAATAGAAGTCATGAGTAGTAACAGTAGGAAGTGTTCAAATGGTGCATTGAGAGGCTTTGCATGGGGGGGGGTCCTGCAGTGCAAATACAGTGGGAGTGGGGGCGGGGGCGGTCTATCACATGTTGAACGTACTGCACTGTGTACGCCTTTCGGCGCTATAGAAATCATGAGTAGTAACAGTAGGAGGTGTTCAGTTGGTGCAATGAGAGGCTCTGCATGGGGGGGTCCTGCAGTGCAAATACAGTGGGGGGGCAGTCTATCACATGTTGGACGTACTGCGCTGTATACGCCTTTCGTCGCGATAGAAGTCATGAGTAGTAACAGTAGGAAGTGTTTAATTGGTGCAATGAGAGGCTTTGCATGGGGGGGGTCCTGCAGTGCAAATACAGTGGGGGGAGGGGGCAGTCTATCACATGTTGGACGTACTGCGCAGTGTACGCCTTTCGACGCAATAGAAATCATGAGTAGTAAAAGTAGGAAGTGTTTAATTGGTGCAATGAGAGGCTTTGCATGGGGGGTCCTGCAGTGCAAATACAGTGGGGGGAGGGGGCAGTCTATCACATGTTGGACGTACTGCGCAGTGTACGCCTTTCGGTGCGATAGAAATCATAAAATATGTATATCTCAAAAAAACGGAGATTGGACACTGTTGGAAACAGGATACTGGATTTGACGGACCTTTGGTTTGTCCTAGTATGGCAAGTTTTATGTTTTTATGTCTCATAAAAGTTGTTAATTTCTTCTTGTTATTGAAATGATTATATGTTAGAAAAGGGTCAGTAATTCCTTTTATGTCCCCTCAGCTGTCTCTTGTCTAAGCTGAAAAGCTCTAACCTCCTAGCCTTTCCTCATAGGAGAATAATTCTACTCCCTTAATCATTTCTCTACACCTTTGTCGGAGAGATGGCAACCAGAATCACACACCATGGAGCACTACAGAAGTCTTGGTAGTCTCTCCTTTTCTAAGAACTTCTAAGAACTTAGGGGATGGGGTTCAATAGCCAAAGCACCTGGGACAATGACGGCTTAAGTGTGGGCATTGAGAACAATCATTGGGCTACCCCTCCACTAACCACCTGTTTGCTTTTATGGTAAGGGGAGGGGGAGAGGCAGTCCGCCCTGGGCACCATGTTTGCTGGGGGTGCGGCCCCCCCCCCGCCTCTTTTCATTCCTCCCCTCCACGCGTGCATCCCCTTTCCCCCATACCTCTAGGTGAAGTTGTTGTTTGCGGTGGTCGACAACGTGCTTTTCGCGACCCCATTGTCTCACGCTGATGACATTTCCAGTTGTCGCGCATAGAAAGTGACGTCGGAGGGAGAGCTGACAGGATCGCGAGGAGGGCGCACGTGGCGGGTGGGATCGGGGCGCCTCTCACCTCGCTACGCCACTGCATCAGTGCGCAGTCTCCCATTCATGATCAAGATCCCGTCCCTGGTTGCTGATTCCTAATGGAATCCTGTACCTAAGACGATTTTTCCTTCTATTCATCTCATTACAATTGCCTACCTTAAATTTCGTTATCTAAACATATAGATTTAATTTAAATGGGCTTTTTTTAATAGTGCCTGAAACCCAAAAGCTGTTGAAGCAGTGTACAGTCAAATATTTTTCTGCCCCCGCGAGGCTGAATGTGAGTCTGTATGTCTGTTCACATGAGAATCCAAGTGCACTGTACTAGCTGGTTTTACCCTTCTTCCTTTGCCAAATACACATGGACAGATGTTTGTCTGGGATATAAATGGTATTGCAGAAGCCACAGAGATAGAGGAAGATGACGAGGCTCAAGTAGTCCGTAGTGAAGCATTGTTGCACACAGTTTGAATCATTTGTTTTGGACTTGCTCAGCAGGGAGAAAACGCAGCTGGCTTGTCCGTCGGCCCCCAAACTTGGCCACTTTATTGTGCCCTGTTTGAAAGGTGGTATAGAAAGCTTAGCCATAATCTAAACTACCCTCCCTCCCCCCCAATTGTTCAGGGATGCACGATGACTGCGTTTCTACTCGGACCGCCATAATCGGCCCTGCCAGCTGTCCTCTTTTCAATAAACCCTGAACAAAAGTTGCCACTTTTCTTTCACAGTCCCACATCTGCACCTCTTCCTTTCACTGATGGGCCCGGCAGAAATCTCATTGCCTCGCTTGTACTTCCTTAGCTCGTCTTCCTAGGGAGGCTGTGTTTGCGGTCGTTCCTGAGTGAAGGAAGGCTGGGGAAGCCAGTTGGGTCTCCAGCCCTGGGTGTGAAAGGAAAGTGCAAAGGTCGAAAGACATTTTCCCCAGGATTTGAATGCCCACAGCCCAGCTGCTATAGTTTGAGGCCGGCCTGCAGAGCGATTTCTAAGGGTGAAAAGCTTTTCAGCCACATTAATCAGTTGTCTGAGGAACTGGCCACATTTAGAGTGACTAGAAGTGCTTTGAGTCACGGGACAGGGAGGAAAAGATTTGATACTTTCGCTTGTAAAGAAGTTCAGGATAACATTTGTTACTTTTACTGAAGTAAGAATTTAGCCAATCTTTACCACTTTTCAAATGACAATTAATTCCTCAGCAAAACCTGGGAGCAGGATTTTTGGCTCTTGTAAACTTCGTGGATCGTGTTTCTGTTCCGTGAATATAGCCGGCAAGAACTGTGGCGTGGCCTGCGTTTGAACTGCTTCGATGAGTTGGGTCTCTTTAAAGCGGAGATAGATGCTCATGACGCGGAGGAACGGACGCTGTTGCTCCAAAAAGTATTATTTTAGGAAGTGACTTTTTTGACTTTTGGGTCATTTTTTAAAAAAATTTGCCTTTCAACATTCTTTTTCCTTTTTTTAAAAAAATTCTTTATTCATTTTAAAAATCTTTCATCAGGTGTACAATATTCATAATCAACACAATGAAACAAGGCACTTGCATATCTTATCAATATATTCTAAACATATAAATGTAACCCTCTCCCCACCCTCCCTCAAAACCCTTCATTCATGTAACGAAACCTATCTTTGTATCCCTCCCCCCTCCTATTATTATATGATGTCTGACTAATAGGAAAATGGCATTTAATCGTGACAAAAAGACGCCAATGGCTCCCATATTTTAATAAAATTATTATAATTTCCATTTTGTGTCGCTATTGATCTTTCCATTCTATATATGTGGCATAATGAATTCCACCAAAAATTAAAGTTCAACCTAGTATGATCTTTCCAGTTATTAGTAATATGTTGGATGGCAACTCCAGTCATGATCATTAAAAGTTTATTATTACTTGATGTTATCTGACTTTTTCATAGAAACATAGAAAAAAGCAGCAGAAAAGGGCTATAGCCCACCAAGTCTGCCCATTCCAAGTATCCCCTCCCCTGAATTTACTCCCTTAAAGATCCCACGTGAGTATCCCATTTTCTCTTAAAATCCGTCACGCTGCTGGCCTTTATCACCTGGAGTGGGAGTCTGTTCCAATGATCCACCACTCTCTCGGTGAAGAAGTACTTCCTGAAGTCGCCATGAAACTTCCCTCCCCTGATCTTCAGCGGATGCCCTCTGGTGGTCGAGGGTCCCATGAGCCAGAAGATATCATCCTCTGACTCGATGCGTCCCGTGATGTACTTATATGTTTCAATCATATCTCCCCGTTCTCTTCTTTCCTCAAGTGAGTACAGCCGCAATTTTTTAAATCTTTCTTCATACGTGAGATCCTTGAGCCCCAAGACAAGACCATCCTGGTGGCCGTTCGCTGAACCGACTCGATCCTCAACACGCTACATGGTTTTCCAATAAACAATTTATTTGATAAAGGGGATAGAGGGATACAGATAGAACTTGAGGTAGGTTATAGGAATGGTCAGAGACCACTTCACAGGTCGCGGACCTGATGGGCCGCCGCGGGAGCAGACCGCTGGGCGAGATGGACCTCTGGTCTGACCCAGTGGAGGCAACTTCTTATGTTCTTATGATCCCAGATTGAGTTCCAAAAGGCTAAAATATGAGGACAGTAGAATAAAAGATGCTCCAAAGTCCCTACCTCCGATTTACAGTGCCAGCATCTATTGGACAAGGTACTATTTAACTTTTGCAATCTATCTGGGGTCCAAAAAGCTCTATGTAACAAAAAAAAACCAAGTTTGTCTCATAGACGCTGACATTGTACATCTCATTCTCCAAGACCAAATTTGTGGCCATTGAGATGCTGAAATCTGATGTTTAATCTCAATGCTCCAAATATCCCTCAGACCATTTTTAGGTTTTTTTTTCTTTTTACTTTTGCTCTAGTACTTGAAACAACACTGGACCGATTCATGCGTAGGTTGCATTTTCAGATTTTCACAGGGACTCGCGTGCAGGTTGAGCAGGAACGTGTCTTCTGCCGCCTTCATTAGGTTTGAGGAGCCCTCTTTGCAGTCGATCAGAAAATGAAATTCTGAGCTGTACTTTACAGAGACATGTGCAGCCGCGCTCCAGCCGTTTCAGCCCGAGTACGTATGTACGTGGGTTGTACTTCTTCGGCTTCCTTCCCAGTCGTTATCTGGCCTCTCTTTGCTTGGGCCATCCATTTGTCTTGGATGCCACAGTCCCCGCATCTCTCTAAAGCAGGGGTCTCAAAATCCCTCCTTGAGGGCCGCAATCCAGTCGGGTTTTCAGGATTTCCCTAATGAATATGCACAAGATCTATGTGCATGCATTGCTTTCAGTGCATATTCATTGGGGAAATCCTGAAAACCCGAATGGATTGCGGCCTTCAAGGAGGGACTTCGAGACCCCTGGCGTAACTACACATCCCTATGCCAGTTTACTCAAACATGAGCCTAACGATGATAAACAAACATTAAATAATGTAGGTGAAAGCGGTGATCCTTGAGGAACACCGCATGGATTCTTCCAGGTAGTAGAAAATAGAGTCTGGTTTCCAAAAATCCTCTAAACCAGGGGTCTCAAAGTCCCTCCTTAAGAGCCGCAATCCAGTCGGGTTTTCAGGATTTCCCCAATGAATATGCACAAGATCTATGTGCATGCAGTGCTTTCAAGGCATATTCATTGGGGAAATCCTGAAAACCCGACTGGATTGCGGCCTTCAAGGAGGGACTTCGAGACCCCTGGCATAGCTACACATCCCTATGCCAGTTTACTCAAACATGAGCCTAACGATGATAAATAAACATTAAATAATGTAGGTGAAAGCGGTGATCCTTGAGGAACACCGCATGGATTCTTCCAGGTAGTAGAAAGTAGAGTCTTAAACCTGACTTGATAGAGTCTGGTTTCCAAAAATCCTCTAGGTCTCAAAGTCCCTCCTTGAGGGCCGCAATCCAGTCGGGTTTTCAGGATTTCCCCAATGAATATGCATGAGATCTATTTGCATGCACTGCTTTCAATGCATATTCACTGGGGAAATCCTGAAAACCCGACTGGATTGCGGCCCTCAAGGAGGGACTTTGGGATCCCTGCTCTAAAGCATGCCACCGTCTCCCAGTCACTACTCGGGGCATTAGTATTGCAGAGGATGATGGAGAGAGGCAGAAGAGATGGACATGAATGAAGGGGGTACCAGAGGAATTAGGAAAGAAGGAAAACTGGATGTTTTTTTTGGGGGGAGGAGTGTTTTTTTTATTCTTTATTCATTTTTAGAACATCAATTGTGCACAAAAGAAGATGCATTTACATAAATTAATATCATTACAGCACAATCTACTTAATAGAATAAAACCAAGACTTATTTTCTCCCACCCACTTTCCAATTTACAAACACCTCATAAAAATACTTGTAATCAACCCTTCTATATTTCTTAACAAATGCCAAAACATATCTCCCTCCCTCCTCCCCGGATGTGCATGTTTCCCTCAGTTTATACAAATAAATCAATCTTTACAATATTGAGTTAATGGTTCCCAAACTTCCATAAATGTTTTATAATATCCCTTCTGAATGGCCACAAACTTTTCAAAAGATATAACATAGGCATTCCCACCAGAATGAATCATTTAATCTATCCCAATTTTCCCGATTCTTTAAAATAAGCTGCATGGCAACTCCCGTCATTATAAACAAAAGGAAAACTGGTGTAATATATCCATATAAATAAGAACATAAGAATAGCCTTCCTGGGTCAGACCAAAGGCCCATCAAGCCTGGTAGCCTGTTTTCATGATGGCCAATCCAGGTCACTAGTACCTGGCCAAAACCCAAAGAGTAGTAAGATTCCATGCTACCGATCCAGGGCAAGCAGCGGCTTCCCCCATGTCTTTCTCAATAACAGACTAGGGACTTTTCCTCCAGGAACTTGTCCAAACCTTTTTTTTTTTTTTAAACCAGCTACATTAACTACTCTCACCACATCCTCTGGCAACGTGTTCCAGAGCTTAACTATTCTCTAAGTGGAAAAAAAATTTCCTCCAATTGGTTTTAAAAGTATTTCCCTGTAACTTCATCGAGTGTCCCCTAGTCTTTGTCATTTTTGACAGAGTGAAAAATCGATCCACTTGTACCCGTTCTACTCCACTCAGGATTTTGTAGACTTCCATCCTGTCTCCCCTCAGCCGTCTCTTTTCCAAGCTGAAGAGCCCTAACCGTTTCAGTCTTTGCTCATACGAGAGGAGTTCCATCCCCTTTACCATCTTGGTCGCTCTTCTTTGAACCTTTTATTTAAGTTGATGGATTCCATCCTTTTATTTAAGTTGAAGATTGCCAGGTTGTGAAAGGCTGTTGGTAAATCTCTCAGGTTTTTGGGGTTTTTTTTGTGCCATGAGTTTGAAAGAAAAATGGTCCCTTTAAAAAGAGAGGGCTGTATCTCATGAAACTGACTTAGATCTTCTGTCTGTTGTGAATTTAGACATGGTTCTTGATTGATTCTGTGGGACCTCTCAGCTGCCTTTGGTACCATTGACCATGGCTTCCCATTTTCATATCATATCACTTATAAAATACTCCTTTCATGGCATTTCATGGTTTTGATTTTTAAATCATATACTTTGCTACTGTGCTATGAATAACATTTGTATTTAATTAAACACACCTAGAGCTTTGTAGTTATGGAAATAAATAAATTAGAGATGAGATGATAAGGGGTAGGATTCCTATGCATGGGTAGGTTTGAGCTGGTGACGGTTACTCTGTATTTTAACCCTTTGCATCCTGTCCTCTCTGCAGTTGAAGACATGTGTGTATTTAAGTGTTCAGTGGCCAAGGACACAGAATGTAGTCGTGTGGGCAAGCAGTCCTTCATCATCACACTGGGCTGTAACAGTGTCCTGATCCAGTTCGCAATGCCCAGTGGTAAGTGCTGGTACCCGGCCTCTGCTCTGTGGGTGGGGGTGGGGGGGGGTCTGCTCCCTTATATTTTTCTGGGGGTGGCTGCTGCTTTCTGGGCTCCAGGAGGCGTGGTATTGCTGGGAGTTGCCACCGCTCTCTGGTGGGGGTGGGGGGGGGGGGCATTGCTGCTTTCTTCCCCTGCTGGCTATGGGGCGGTGTCTGAAAAATCTTCACATGCAGTGTGGATGCACCTGCCCTTTGCTGCTTCTGTCTCATCTCAATCTATCCTCATCCCTCATTACAGATTTTTCTTCCTTTTACAACCTCCTGAAGAGTTGTCGGGGTCATAACGCAGAGCACTCGGTCTTCAGTGAGCGCACGGAAGAGTCCTCAGCTGTACAGTACTTCCAGGTAGTAGAGTCCAGCGGGGAGGAGAGCTCTGGATGCCGCTGGCAGTTGCCTGTTCTAACGCTCTTTGCATCTCCTCATTCTCTGCCTCCAGTTCTATGGGTACCTCTCCCAGCAACAGAATATGATGCAGGACTATGTGCGAACCGGCACCTACCAGAGGGCAATTCTGCAGAACCACAGCGACTTCAAGGACAGGGTAATCCTGAATTGGAATTTTGTAGTCTGGCTTTCAGAGGGTGAGGCCTTGTGTGACTCCTGAGTGGCCTGCCTGCCTAACATTCAGATGCCAGCTCATAGCTCAGAAGGGGTTAGGAGGTCCTTGGCGTGTGATTGACTGTAACTTTGCTCTGTCCAGGTGGTGCTTGATGTCGGATGTGGTTCTGGGATCCTTTCCTTTTTTGCTGCACAGGCCGGAGCAAGAAAAATCTATGCAGTAGAGGCCAGTACAATGGCACAGCATGCAGAGGTAATGCGCTTGTGTAAGAGGGAGCTCGCTAGAGCGCAAAGAGGGGGGTGGAATATGTTCATGTGAGAGGGAGCTTGCCAGAGCGCACAAAGGGGGTGGAATATGCTCATGTGAGAGGGAGCTCGCTAGAGCTCACCGTGCGGGGAGTCGAATATGCTCATGTGAGAGGGAACTCGCCAGAGCGCAAAGAGGGGGGTGGAATATGCTCATGTGAGAGGGAGCTCGCTAGAACTCAAGGGGGAGTGGTGGAATATGTTCATGTGAGAGGGAGCTTGCCAGAGCGCACAGAGGGGGTGGAATATGCTCATGTGAGAGGGAATGCGCCAGAGCGCACAGAGGGGGGTGGAATATGCTCATGTGAGAGGGAGCTCGCCAGAGCGCACAGAGGGGGGTGGAATATGCTTATGTGAGAGGGAGCTCGCTAGAACTCAAGGGGGATTGGTGGAATATGTTCATGTGAGATGGAGCTTGCCAGAGTGCACAGAGGGGGATGGAATATGCTCATGTGAGAGGGAGCTCACCAGAACGCACAGAGGGGGTGGATTATGCTCATGTGAGAGGGAGCTTGCCAGAGCGCAAGGGGGTAACATATTAATGTGAGCGTGAGTTTGCCAGAACACACTGGTAGGGTTGGGGGAGAGGTGAAATGCTTATGTGAGAGGGAGCTCAATATGACATGCTGAGGTGCCCCAGGTAACCAGCTATTCTCTTGCTCCTTCCCCTAGCTTCTGGTAAAAAGTAATAACTTGACGGAGCGCATCCTGGTACTTCCAGGGAAGGTGGAGGAGATCTCTCTCCCTGAGCAGGTGGATATAATAATTTCGGAGCCGATGGGCTACATGCTGTTCAATGAGCGGATGCTGGAGAGCTACCTACATGCCAAGAAGTTCCTGAAACCTAATGGTGCGTATTAGGGGAGGGAGTGCATCTGTGCATGCAAGTGAGAGGGAGGAAAAATGAGCAAGTGTATCAATGAATACTCTCTCCTTTCTCTTACTTACCTATCTGATTTGGCAGATTTGACTGATAATTGCTGGAGGGGTTGTGGCACACAGGTTGGTCTGTTTGAAGAGTGAGCAGGAAGTGGCTTGAGACATGTTAGGGGGTTCCATCAGTGCTGTATGTGTCTGGGGCAGAGGAGAACCTCAATTCCCACCAGGGCTTTAGGAGCTCCTAAACGCTCTTAAATGTGAAGCTTATGGTTTATTAAACTAGATATTCTGCCTCGTGTAAGGGAAAATATCAGAGTGGCTGGTTTACAACATAAAATGAAATAAAGGAGAACGAAGAGAACTCTAGTTATACGACAGAGACCAGGGAAGGGGGACACAAAGGTAGGAGCATGGAGGAAGGGAAAGTCACATTGCTCTCTGGCTTATAAAACGATTCCTCCTCTGTGGATCCCAAGATTCATGGGTGCTGCCTGCTGTTAAGAGTTTGGGGTTGCAGCTGGCTATGATTTCATAAGAACATAAGACGTTGCCAGTGCTGGGTCAGACCAGTGGTCGATCGTGCCCAGCCCTCTGGTCAAAGACCAGTGCCCTAACTGAGTCTAGCCTTACCTGTGCACATTCTGGTTCAGCAGGAACTTGTCTAACTTTGTCTTGAATCCCTGGAGGGTGTTTTCCCCTATAATAGACTCTGGAAGAGCGTTCCAGATTTCTACCACTCTTTGGGTGAAGAAGAACTTCCTTACGTTTGTACGAAATCTATCTCCTTTTAACTTTAGCGAGTGCCCTCTCGTTCTCTCTACCTTGGAGAGGGTGAACAACCTGTCTTTATCTTCTAAGTCTATTCCCTTTAGAATCTTGAATATCTTTACTGGGTTGTATGATTCCAGGTAACATGTTCCCTACCATTGGTGATGTTCATTTGGCCCCATTCACTGATGAGCAGCTCTACATGGAACAGTTTACAAAGGCCAATTTCTGGTAAGTTTGTCCCTCTCCCCAGTGCCTGAATGTGTGACTGCAGGTGGGTGATGGGCCTTCAGGGGGCTGTATTATGTGCCCTCTCTCAGTGGGTAGTGGAGGGCAGCTGTTTTCCCTGGTTTGGGGCATGGGTGGGATTGGATGCCCCTCCTTGGAATGGTGGATACCCCTTTGCTCGTTTGAACAGTTCAGAGGTGGGGAAGAGGGAATACTTCCTCGCCTAGCGGCTGACTCAGATGAGGGTAGGTGGGAAGTGTCTTTCTTCATAGACAATAAGATACAGGGATGCACATAGGTGACATCGTAAGCAACAGCCCAGAAAACTTTAAAATCTTCCGAGTGTATATAAGCCTCCACTCTTCCTTCCCGTTCAGCAGATCTGTTAGCATTAGCACTTCTCTCAAAATGGTGTGCAAACCTTTTCTGATCCTTACAACAGATTCACCGATTCTTATAGATGACCTGGTGGGCATGGAGTTTTCTTGTTTGTACAGCCAGTTTTTCAAAATCTTTTAAGAGGTCAGTCTAAATTCCAGAGCTATACAAGAATGCAGGAATTGGTAGCTGATGACTGGCCTGTGTCTAATTTCAGGATAATTATGCACTTTTTAGTATCAATATTAGTGTCCCATAATTTTCTTTACTGATCTTTCTCTTGCTTGATTGTCACTCTTTATTCATGTTATAACTTACATCAAGTGTACAGTAAATATCAAACAATTCTAGTACAACATCACTTGAAAATCTACAATATCCTACAACAAGAAGATTTAACCCCCACCCCCCTCCCAAATTCATATACAACTAAAATATACCACATGAAAATAATATCTTATGTCATTCATAAATACATAAGAACATAAGAAGTTGCCTCCACTGGGTCAGACCAGAGGTCCATCCCGCCCAGTGGTCCGCTCCCGCGGTGGCCCACCAGGTCCTTTGACCTGTGAAGTCATTTGACCATTTTTATATCCTACCTCTGCTTCTATCTGTACCCCTCAATCCCTTTATCCTTTAGGAACCTATCCAAACCTTCCTTGAACCCCTGTAATGTGCTCTGGCCTATCACAACCTCTGGAAGAGCGTTCCATGCGTCTACCACCCTCTGGGTAAAAAAGAACTTCCTAGCATTTGTTCTGAACCTGTCCCCTTTCAATTTTTCCGAGTGACCCCTAGTGCTTGTAATATATTATTAGTATATTAGTATATAGTGCTTGTAATATATTATTAGTGGAAAACCAAGAATCCCCCTCCCCACCCCCAAATCCACAGGAGTATTAAAATTGGGAAAAGTGTAAATTATTCATTATAATACTTTAGTAATGGTCTCCACACGTCCTTAAATTTATTATAGTAACCTTTTTGAACTGCCAACGCTCTTTCGCCATTTTATACACGTGACAAACTGAATTCCACCAGAAACAATAATTCCGTCTTTTACAATCCTTCCAATTATTTTCAGATATCTTTATCTCGCAGTCCTCAGACAGAGGAACATATTTAGAAATTAGGCATACTCATAGCCTTAATAAGAATTCTCAGAGGATTAAGTGCCATACAAAGCCAAAACAGCGACAGGGAGTCTCCATGAAATATCTCTCACTGGATCTTGATATTTTGGGTGTTTCTGGGAAGAAATGTCCCTGGATGGGTTAGTTTTGCACATACCATGACAGTGGTAAACCTCACTCCTGAGCCAGGACATATGGAGTATGATCTCAGACTTTCAAATTTACAGCTAGCACTTGCTGTAGTCCGTGCATTGTGCCAAAAAGAGCTTTCTTCTGGAGTTCATAAGATGTAACGTGTATAAGTAAACTATCCTGGGAGCAGCACTCTGTATCATCGGGATGGTGTCCCCTTCTGGCAAATCACTTAGCCTGCTTTCAACTGAAGAACCCCCATTAACCCTTTCAGGACCATAAGGATCGTAGGCCAATTTTTGTGGTTTTGACAACATTTTTATGGTAAAAAGGGCTTGCAGATGCCAAAAAATTGATTTTTTTTGTGAAATATCATTATTTTTATTTAAAAAAATCACACTTCTGGCTTATGGACAGTGTGGCAAGTGAATCTTCTCGTCAATCTGGCAACGACGCTAATGAATGAATGTCGGAACCAGTTTGTTTACATAAAGGCAGTATCATATGGAATCCGTACATATCAAATTTAGAACCGTAGACTATCCCAATCAAAATTGATAGGATTTTAAAGTTATGGGACAAATATGTCCCTTGGTCCTGAAAGGGTTAAAGATATGAAACCTAGTTGGTTTCTCAGGTGGAGGTAAATGATGTCCTAATTTATGGTGCGTGTTTCGATGGGGTGGGGAGTGGGGGGGGATTTGACGTCCCTTTACCAAGTGGGAGGAGTCTAGATTCCTTGGTGAGGAGGTTAACAGTACTTTATCTGAGGCAGATGGTGGCCCCTGGCAACTTAACCCTTCCTTTCCTTCGCAGGTACCAGCCATCCTTCCATGGGGTGGATTTATCGGCATTGCGAGGAGCTGCTGTGGACGAATACTTTAGACAGCCCGTAGTGGTGAGTCTTCAGCCACTCATAGCCCTGGATGGAGATTTGGTGGGGGGGGAGGGGAGGGTCTCTGGAACTACCTACAACAAATGAGGACCCAGGACAGGGACCCAGATTATAGCCCTTACATGTGTGTTCACTGTACAGACTGTCCCATTCATCTACATAGACATAACAGGCCTGTTGCTTCTTTGTAGGACACGTTTGATATTAGGATTTTAATGGCTAAGTCGGTTAAGTACACCGTGAACTTTTTAGAGGCCAAAGAAGGTGATTTGCATAGGTAAGCGCCACATTGCTTTGTGGGGAAGGGGCGAGATTGTGCTTAGGGACATTGCCCCCTGATTTTGGACTTACAGCGTCTGAGCAGAGCTCTGGATTGGGCTGCTCATTGCCAGCTATGCAGAAGTAAAGGGCTCAGATGGTGTGTGCTTCCCTGTCTCTGGCTTAGCAAATGTGGGCTGCCAGGCCCTTTGCGGTCGGTGTATGCTGTTGCTGTTCGTTTTGTACCTCCTTTCCCTGACTGGTTTCCTTTGCTCTTCGCAGAATAGAAATCCCCTTCAAATTTCACATGCTGCATTCTGGGCTGGTCCATGGCTTGGCTTTCTGGTTTGATGTTGCGTTCATTGGCTCAATGTAAGTGACGGAGGAATGCCCTCTTTCTCAGCCTGGTAGGGAGATGAGAGAAGCACCGCTTGAAGGGTTGGGTAGGAGGTATTGTGCTCTGGATGTGTTTGCACCTACCATCTCCTAACCGTTGTGTCGTCTTTTTATCCTTTTCCCTCCCCGGGGCAGAATGACTGTGTGGCTCTCCACAGCTCCCACTGAGCCGCTGACGCACTGGTACCAAGTGCGGTGTCTTCTGCAGTCGCCATTGTTTGCTAAGGCTGGTGACACACTCTCAGGAACAGTCCTCCTCATCGCGAACAAGAGGTGATTGGGGAACTGTCCCCTACCAATCCACTCCTTGCTGTCTCTCGCTCTCCCCTTCCCAACCCCACTCCATGCCTGCTCAGCTGTCCCTCACCCTGTCAGTGCTGGCTTGATAATTCTAGGTTCCTTCTTACGTGCTCTTTTCCACTGCTTTCCTTGTAGACAGAGTTACGATATCAGTATTGTTGCCCAGGTGGATCAGACAGGCTCCAAATCCAGCAACCTCCTAGACTTGAAAAATCCCTTTTTTAGGTAAGTGTGTTCTGCAAATCTATTTCCTTGGTCAGCCAGGGCCAGTGAGTAATGCCGGGAGGGATCGATGTCCCTGTGTCTTGAAGCAGTGCTCCATCAGCCATAGCAGGAGCTGAAGGAAGATGGCTAACCTGTCACTGCTGAGAACATCACCTATGAAATAGGCAGACCTCTATTGTCCATCATGCTCTTCTCTTTCCCATCAGTGCGCCTGTGCGACCTCTCCCACTCTTCATCTTTCCCAGTCTCTTTTGGGTGGCTCTGTCTCTCTTACTAGAGGGCTTTTCTGCCTTCTTTCTTGGGGTCTTGATCCTCTCTTGTCCCTTTCTTCACTCGTACTCAATACCTCCCTCACTTGGGGGTCACGATCCTCCCCTAGTTTCCCTCTATTTTTTTTTTCCTTTCTTCACTAATGTACCTCTCTCGCTTGGGGCCACGGTGTGCCCCCAGCTGCCCTGTATCTTTTCCCTTTCTTCCTCTGTGCTGCTGCCTGACTCCTCCCCTCCCCCCGGCTCGTTACTGTGTTATCTTGGTTGACAACCTAGCTGCCCTTCTCATTTTAGATTTCAAGATGTACAGAGGCCTTGATTTTTTTTCTCTTTCAGATACACGGGCAATAGCCCCTCTCCTCCCCCCGGCTCTCACTACACGTCGCCATCAGAAAACATGTGGAGTTCTGCCAACTCATACAGTATGAACACAGGGATGGGGATGGCAGGTACCGTACCTTTTCTTTTTAGGGCAGGGGTTCTGTGATCCACTTGTGTGTTTCCTGCCACCTTTTAAGATTTCTTTCCCCTACCTTTAAATACATAGCTCATCTCATGGAAAGATCCGGAGAGATCTTTTCTTGGTGGCTTCCACACTCCCGTTGGAATACATCACTTCTCAGCTCCAATCTCATCCTGTCCCTGGATGGGCAATCAACCCCATGCCTAGGATTCCTGGAAGATGAGCTTTGCCCTCATGGGACAGGCATCATTTGGATGCTGCCCCCTACATGGAAGGAGTAATGGGGAATAGCTGTGGAAGTGTCTTGCTGAGCCCAGCTGTAATTCTGAGCCTAGTAGCATGCTACTGTCCTATTACATTGATTAAACTGGATGAGAGATACCTGGGACTCTCACAATTACTATGGAGTGAGGGGTGGAAGCCCCAGGACTCTGAAATGACTTGCCAGCTTTGTTAGGCGAGGTAGTAGTCCTGAGGTTTTGGGACATGCTGTCTTTGTCTAATGTTAATTCCCCTCTATCCGTTCTTCCCCCTACATGCAGGAATGCCCACAGCCTATGACCTCAGCAGTGTTATTTCAACTGGTGGATCAGCCATTGGACATAGTAACCTCATTCCTTTAGGTGAGTGCAAAGCAGAGAGGTGCGGGCAGGGTGGGGGCTGCTGGCAGGGGATACGAAGTGGGTAGAGTGTGACGAGGGGGTGTCGCCAGTGGGCAGAAGACAGCAGGAGACAGAATCTATAGCAATTCGTCTGTGCTTTCTTGGGATCAGCTCTCTTCAATATTTTCTGCTTCCTGATCTGATTTAATTGCACTGGAGTATCATCTGTCTTGTATAAACTGGATCTGATATCTATAGGAATGCAGCTGCCTCTAGGGAGGAAGGGGGTACCCTGCATATAAGGGAGTCATATCCTGAGTATCATCGCCCATCTAACTTGTAAACAGGGGTGGGGTGGGGGGAGTGACTCCCACAGAGAAGCAGTGACAAAGCCAGGGACTAAATCCGAGGCATGGGGAGATTCAGGGATCCTCCCCCAGGAAGGAATGGTGTTCACGCTCAGAGCTGGAGTTCTAAGGGCAGCCTGGGTGCGGAGAATGGCTGCATCCGTACGTGGCTGCTTTGACTCCTATGAGGAGCAGCGAGCATTTCTCCACACATCAAAGGGGGGAAGTCCTGTGGAGCTGCTGGCAACCAATTTAAAGAAATCTATTTTTCAGCTGGTGCCCAATTAGGCTGTGGCATTTGGGATTGGAGAATGCATGAAAAACAAGTAGCATGGCTTTATTAAAGAAATCTATTTTTTTTTTTTTTTTTTAAAAGAAGGCTTGGCCAGGTTTGCTGAGGACAGGTTCATGCAGTTGTTTTTCTTAACGTCCCCTGTAAATGTATGCTTTGTCACGCCAATAAGGCTGCCTGCATTTGAGTATTTCCAGGTGATTGGAAGGGACCACCATTGGAAACGGGGTAGCTGGGTCGATGTTTTCTGGAGTGGTTATTCAAGTTTCTGGTTTGAAGAAAGCTGTGCACTGGGGGGGTCATTGCGAAGGGCTTGACGGCTCTTAGCCATGTAGCATTGTCGTGTCAGAGTTCTGGCTCCCTCTACTGTTTGCATGAGTGTTGTCAGGAGTCTTAGCTATAGCATGCAGATAGGGACAGGGGCCTGGCACCCTCTACTGTCTGTGCAACACAAGCAAAGTTAAGAGCCTGAGGAGTCGGGAGGAATTAGATTTTTATGTCCTTTAGGCCCTCCAAACAGTCTCCGAAGCACCTGGACCCGTTTGGAGGGCTGATAAGGAAGCAGGCGATTGCTCCCTCGAGTAATGAACGGAATGGTGTCCCTGCCATCTTTTGATGAGCAGGGAAGGGATACTTCTGTGATGTTTTGTCGCCATGCGGGAAGGTCTTCCTCTGCCACTCTAGGATGCAGCTGGTCTTTAACATGCTTCTCTTTCCTCCTCCCTTTCCCTCCGCAGCTAACACGGGGATTGTGAATCACACACACTCCAGGATGGGATCTATCATGAGCACGGGCGTTCTTCAAGGTAACGCGCAGGGCTCTGCCCAGCTGGCGCGATTTCTGCATGCCACCGGGCCCTTGCTCTCAGCACCTCCTGCTGGCCATTAAGAAGGCTGCGGACATTGCCCGTGTTTGTCATCCTTGGGGCGAGAGGGGTGTCGGGAGAATGCAGGCAGGGCGACACGCGATACTGCAGTGCCAGCCTTGCCGAGGAAACGCTCTATAAGGTGCCAACTCCAAAGCATGTACTGCTGAGGGAGACCCCAGATGAATGTTTCCACTAGGGTTCTGTGGTGCACGGGATCACTGAGCTAACGACTCGTTCAGGTGCCAGTTAAAAAGAGATTACAACTTAAGGGGACACTGGAAGTCTTAGGAAACTACGAAGCTGAACTTCAGAAATTTTCATTCAAAATAGCTTTTGTTTTTGTGACTATACTGATAGAGTATGTGGGAGGAATTGGACACTAGGGTTAGGCAGGCAGGGTATGCTTTAAAAAGCACAAGTGCAACAGATGAGAAATTTGAGACCCCCGAGCCCTCTGCCATTCCCTCTTTCCACCCCGTGTCCCTGGTCAACTCGGTGCCTTTTTGAATGAGCTGAGGGGAATTTCACAGCACCAGAAAGGTGATATTCTGTGAGCAGAGCCCCTTGAATCATCCAAAAAATGGCGCCTCCAGGATTCCCACTTTGACCTTGGGAGGCTCTGTTAATTACATGCAAGACTCATTCCCTCCCCAGAGGTGGCTGCACTTTTTATCCAGACACACGTAAAAATTCTTCATGCCTTCCTCTGTGCCCCCTCCCCCATATCCCATGCTGTCTCCTGGTACATGAGTGTCTGCCACTCTCACGGTTCATGTTAGAACTTGATACTGTCTAGAGCAGGGATCTCAAAGTCTCTCCTTGAAGGCCGCAATCCAGTCGGGTTTTCAGGATTTCCCCAATGAATATGCATTGAAAGCAATGCATGCACATAGATCTCATGCATATTCATTGGGGAAATCCTGAAAACCCGACTGGATTGCGGCCCTCGAGGAGGGACTTTGAGACCCCTGGTCTAGAGCTAATGCAGTGTATGAAAGTCACATTCCGTGTTAACACCCGATTTCCACTCCCCCTTTTTTTTCTTCTTCCAGGTTCCTCTGGTAGTCAGAGTGGAAGCAGCTCTGGCAGCCACTACACTGTCAACAGTCAGTTTACCATGGCAGGCCCCGCCATCTCCATGGCTTCCCCCATGTCCATCACCACCAACACAATGCACTACGGAAGCTAAAAGCAACTGCTCCTCCTGAACTGACAGCAATCCAGCCACGAACTCTCGGACATGTGTCTCCGACACCCCTCCCCACCCCGTGCGGGGCAGGATTCTATCCCTGTACAGGAAGCCTGGACAATACACTGCATTCTCTCCTCTCTCCTATTTGGACTTGAATACATTTTTCTTTTCTTTTTAAGAAACCGAATGCGAGACTGCCTCGATGTCTCAGCCGCTGTTCATGGGTGATGCTAATTGTTTTACCAGAAATCATGTGTGATGGTCCTGCCCTTCTTTCTTCCAGAGCCGATTTTTGGGAGATTGGGGGGAGGGGGGTCTGCAGAGCAGACCTGATAGGCAGCGCACGGCTGTCTCCGTTTGAGTATTGTGTATGGAGAAATAGGTGAAATTGTAGCCGAAGTAGGCAGGCATGGCCAAGACATACAAGATGGATCCAGTTCTTCTGATGTTTGGTGCCAGCCCCTGGCTTCTTAATTGCTGGAATTAATTTGTATGTGTGGTTAGTTGCCATTAAAATAAATTACACCCAGAGAAACCCCAATTTGTAGCATATGCAGGAGCTGCTGCCTCTGGGTGCTGTTGAATCGCTGTGAATTGGAGGCGAGATGGTGATGTTGCCCTGCCAGCATTAGGACCGATAGGTCTTTAGAGCCCAGAAAAGCCTAGAGCTGGTTTCTGTCCTTCCCACAGCCAGAACGTGGTTCAGCCCTTGATGCACCTGACCTGTATGTCCACTAGCTTAACCAGCCTATCTAATCCTGCCCAGTGTTCTCATGTCCCCAAGGACTAAAAGGCTTTAGAAGCTCACCCTGCAGGAATATCGCTAAAGCTCTGGTAAGGCCTTTAACTGGAAGGGAGGCTATACTGTCATCTCTCCCTCCCCAATGGTTTATAACCGAGCAGTATTGCACAGAACCACGTGGACCAAAATCAGCTCCTACCCTAAGGGGTCTCCAGTAGCAGCAGTGGATGCACAAACCGGAAACCCCCGACTCATAGCGGCAGCTCCAATTTCATACCCACAAAGCATAGAAATGTGAGTGGCCCCTCTAGATCCATTTGGACTATGTTGGCAAGCAAGGAGCCAAAAAGACAAACACTGTGATTTGTTGCCTACCTCGGAGGTGCCTGGAGCTGGAAGCACTACAAATACAGAAACAGAACTAAGACTTCCCTGAAAGGAGAAATTAGATCCTACCTACTTGTTTTCTTTCTTCCAATCTCTCCAGACCATTCCTGACAAGTTGGGTGTGTGCAGAACTACTAATGACTTCACTTAACAGGTGGTGTGCAGCCCTGACCACAGAATGGTAGAGAGAACAGACACTCCCACTGCACACCCACAAGGGGAAGAAAACAACTAGAAATTGAACTGAATTCAACTTTTTTTTTCCCTTTTATTAAGCTTTTTTTGTTAAAAAGGCTCTACTTCTTTGTTCCTTAGCCGAGTCCATACAGTGTCTGATGCTCCGGAACTGAACTCCAGAATCTAGACCAACCAGACATACAGGACCTTACCTACCCCAGGGCAGGTATGGGAATGGTCTGGAGAGATTCAAGGAAAGGAAATTAGCAGGTAAGATCTAATCTTTTGTCACTCAGAGAATAGTTAAGCTCTGGAACGCATTGCCAGAGGTTGTGGTAAGAGCGGATAGCATAGCTGGTTTAAAAAAAGGTTTGGACAAGTTCCTGGAGGAAAAGTCCATAGTCTGTTATTGAGAAAGACATGTGGGAAGCCACTGCTTGCCCTGGATTGGTAGCATGGAATGTTGCTACTCTAGGAATTCTGGAATCTTGCTATTCTTTAAGATTCTGTATGGAATGTTGCTACTCTTTGGGTTTTGGCCAGGTACTAATGACCTGGATTGGCCACCATGAGAACGTGCTACTGGACTTGATGGACCATTGATCTGACCCAGGAAGGCTATTCTTATCTCCAGACCATTCCTGACAAGTGGGAAATACCACAGTAGCACTCAACAAGTCAACAAGGGTGGGATGCAGATGCACCATACACCACGAATGAGGCTCTAAAAGCTGGCTCCTGCCACGAGTGCATATCAAGCTTTAATGCTTCACAAAAAAATGAAGAGATGACCAGGAAGCCACCCTGCAGATGTCTTGTGCAGAGATCAAGAGATGTTCTGCCCAGGATGAGGAATGTGCCTTCAATTTGGAAGGCAACCACCTACCTGCCAGAAGGTAGGATGAAGCGCTTGCCTCCTTGAACCACCGAGCTCTAGTCGCCTTGAAAACTGCTTTGCCTCTCCTTGGGACCTCCAAACAACTCAATAAGGTGATCAAACTTTCAAAATTCATCCATCCTCTTCAAATAATGCAGAACCCATCAAATGTCCAAACGAGATAGATCCTTAGGAGACTCCTCAAAAAAACACAGGCAAGGCGATGGACTGATTGAGGTGAAAGATAGAAACCACCTTAGACAAGAAGAAAGGAACTGGACGCAAAACCACTTTGTCACAGAAAATAAGAAAAAAAACAGGTTACATATGAGCTCTTGCCCAAGGAACTACTTCAATGGTGACCGCCATAGAGCCTCAGACCGGTAGGATCTGCCACACTCTGAGCATGAAGCTTCTGGATCTGCACCTTTGAGAGAAAAACTTTGCCTGCCCACCTGGGTATTGAAGGGAATGCCCAGATATTTCAAAACCTGAGTTGGAGTTGGCATACTCTTGTTGAAATTCACCACCCACTTGAAGTGATGAAGAAATTGCACCATTCGGTCAGTGACCTGCTTGTTTTTGTATAGGACTTCATTTCAATCAACCAGTCGTTTAGGTAGGGATAAATTAATGTCCTCTCTTTCCTGAGATATGCTGCTGCCACTACTACCATGACCTTGGAAAAGGATCTCGGAGCCGTGGCCAGGCTTTGAATTGGTAGTGATTTCTTAGAATCACAAAATGCAAAAATCTGATGGTCCAGAAGGATAGAAATGTGAAAGTAGACTTCTGACACATTCAAGGACATCAGGAACTCCTCCAAATATACAGTCACTATGCAGAAGGGTGAGACCCTTGGTATCCCATTGACCCCCTTGAGATCCAGAACTGGATGGAAGGAGACCTCTGTCTTGGTACCACTATGTAAATATATCTGCTAGAACCTCTCTTCTTGAAGGAGGCATTGGAACCACTGCTTCCAGGGTTAAAAGTCTGTCTAGGGTGTTCCAGACCGCTACTTCCTTCTGGTCTGCTTTATTATTTTGGCAGCTGCCCTCAAATTGGGCCCCAATACCTTCATTGTGAAGATCTGGACATTCCTGGGCCTCCTTTCCTACTACCCTTAAGGATCTGCCTTGCCGGTAACTTCTGGCTTCATGAAAATATTCAAGTGGAAGTCCTGGAGCCCAAATGGGACTTATTCTCAGCAAAAGCCTTTTTCAGACAGTTGAAGCTATCCTCTCTATACCAGCTGAGGTATGATCTGGCTGTGGGGAGTGTTAATAACTACAAGTGGACTTTCCAACATGTTGTCCAAAGTCTACCCCCTCCACCAGAGCAGTGGAACAGCTGTTGGGTTGGTGTAGCCAAGCAAACTAATTTTAGGCCTAGTTACTGATGTTATGTTGAGTAACATACTGGTAGCCCGTCCCATTCCGCTGCCTGTGCCTCAACCCTATAATACCCAACGTGGAGTCAAGAAGGGCAGCAGAAGGCTTTTCTGGGCTCTAGAGAACTAGCCAGCCTTGTGCCTTTTTAAATGTTATCACAACCTGCTATCTATGGTGAACCCCCATTACAGGTAAGCAACTCTGCTGTGCTTTTTGCTGCTGTCACACCCAATAACTTAAGCTGTCTTTTCCCTTCAGAAATGAAGATCTGATTTATACCTTCCAGCACTCAAGAGGATTAGAAGTTAAACTGTAAGCTCCCTGCAGCACAAAAGCCTCCACCCCTTTGTCCTCTCTTGATAGGGTGGGTATGCCATATGGGACACTGTTGGATCACCTCAAAGGGAGTCCTGCCCTTCCTCTTATTGGTCATCAGCCAGGATTAAGTGTCTAACAGTGGCCCGTCGGGGCAGATCCATTCCTCATAGCTCCCTCTTGGGAATAAGTGGTGGCTTTTCTAAGTCTGCTAATAGTTGATGGATGTTTTTTCCCCTCCAGGAACATGTTAAACTAGCTGTACCAGCTTTGAGCACATCCTCTTGCTTTCATGGAGCGAAACGCTACTTTCTACAGTTTGTTTCAAGGCACATCCTTTAGGCCTGCACTATTCTCCTGTGATTTTATAGACCTTTATCATTTTTTCCCCCTCCAAGCTAAAGGGTGTGACTTTTTTTAGACTTGTTCTTTTTGGCCCATTTTCTGAGAAAAGATCAGAACATCAAAGGATTTCTGCAAGATATGCCCTCCTACCCCTCTCGGGATGCTACAGAATCATGGATTTATTCATTTACTATGGACTTAATATCTCTCTCATAGCAGCTAGAGATCTGAGGAGGGTAAAGCATGAGGAAGACTGGTCAATGCCATTTAGTGTTGTTAAAAAACAAAACAGAAACAGTATATGTTGGGGGGAGGATGTTATGCTTTGTGTTTATTCATTGGCATGTTCCCTCACCCTATTTCTGGTGGACCCACAAGAGAAGGTCCTGAGCAATAATTTATGACAATTGTCTGCTCTGTCTATAATTCAATGGAAATTACAAGTATTGTTTTTCTGGTTTGTCCAGCCCGTAAGGAGCGATCTGGGAGGGGGGAGGAGGTAGTTGTACCACTGTGCAGCAAAGAACAGTCTGTATCAGCAGCAAAAAAAAAAAAAAAGCCATTTATATTCAAAATACAGAAAAAAATATTTTTCCAGATGCCATCTCTACTAACTAATTGATTCAGCTGTCCGAAATAAACCCAAATTGAAGATGCAGCCCTCAGCTAGGTTCCCCTGCGTAGCACGAAACGTCCCATGGCCAGTTAGAGAGGCACCAGAGAAGTGGGTGGTTGTCCTGCCTGACTTGAATGGAGTCTGTCGGTGAACTTCAATTCTGCTTTCTTGGTACCTTGAAAACCGATGTTTCCCGTTTCCCCAGCTGAGGCAGAGCTGTACAGCCAGAACCAGGTACTCCATTACTTGAAGACCCGATCCCGGAAGCCATTTAAATGTGAACCCCAGCTTGAGCCTAAGGAGGGATAGAAAAGGACCATCAGCGATTCGGAGGGGTGAACAGTCCTCCCTCTTCACACGCCAGACTTCACCATATGTGCGACTAAGGTGCTGTGCGCCATCTTCACAGTATGTGGGGCTGCTGCCGTGGTGTGACGCACGTCACTGTCGGTGGATCTCCATGATGGAAAGAAGTACAACTAGAAAGGCAGAGAAGGAGAAAGACAATGTTAGAAAAACTTGGACTGTGAAGCAAAGGAAGGAGAAGCATTCAAAGCAAAAAGAGTTTGGTGTGCAGCCTACCTTGCAGCCAAGAGTGAGCAGGGCATGGAAAGCGACGATGCAGGTCACAGTGATGAGAGATGCCAGCCGGGTATCTCCACGGATGCTGGGCCAGAAGGTAAGCAGAAGCACAGATCCAGAGAGGATCATGGCAAACGAGAGGAGAACCCATCCGAGCCACTCGTAGGGAGCCACTGCCAGGAACTGAGGGCCAGAGAGAGGAGTTAGCAAGACTGGCTAGAGCTGGGATAGAAATAAGGCAGCTCTCACCGCCCGACTCGGGGTCCCTATTCTCCCGCCCATCGTGGCCAGGGGGAAAGGCTGCACCAACCAGCCCTCCCTGCGGCATTTCTCAGTTCCTAGGGTGGGAGACCAGGGACCCTGAATGTGGGTGAAGCAGCTGCACTAGCATTCTTAACCATTTTGCCCTGGCACCCCATCACCAAGTTGTCTTTTATTGACGATAAGGAGTGGGAGGACAGGGTGTGAGGTACTGCACTGCCACTGCTTTCATTCTCATCTGCTGCATCCATGAGAGGGCAAGAGTAAGTGACGTATGAAAGAATCATTCCTCCCATGCAGCCTGAGAGCCTTTATTAGCAATGCTGGAAAATAAATCTTTTTGTCAGTAGGAAAAAGGAGGAATTGATTTTCCTGAAAGACTGGTTAGACTTCATTTAGAATATTGTGTACAATTCTGGAGATCCCACCTTCAAAAAGATATAACCAGGATGGAGTTGGTCCAGAGGAAGGCTACTAAAATGCTTGGTGGTCTTCGTCATAAAGCGTACTTTGGAAGAAAGATATGATAAGAGATGGTTCTTTATCGTCTCTCCAGACCGGCACAGAACGGATGAGTTTATGCTCCTCTGCCAGCAGGTGGAGCCTGAGAACACATTGACTTTTGGCAGCAGTGCAAGTGGGCTGTGCAGTCCCATCTATAATCAGTCTCTTCTCAGTCTCCAGCAGGTGGAGGTGGTAGACCTTTGGTTAGTTAGGACCTGTTGGCCGGACTGAGCTTGGGGGACCTTTTTGGGGGTCCATCCAACCTTGGGAGTCCATCCAACCTTGGGAGTCCCACCTCCCAAAATGTTATTGCTTTAGAGGAACGCCTCAGCTGTACGCCTGGCCACCCTTCAGGCAGAGACTACAGCTTTGAGAGCCTGCGGGGTCTGCTCTCTTATCTTTTACAGCTTGGGGATAAATGAATGAGTCCTGAGGCAGCCGGTTTAAATGAAGCTTTGTTTTTTGCATTGCGTTTCTTCTAACTGGCAATTTTGTGCACCGGTCTCCTGCACATATGAGAGGAGCACTTTTAAAAAGCAGAAGTGTGTTTTTTTGTGTGCCAAGTGCTGGATGTGGCCAGCGTGTGCACAAAGTGCTCCAGCTGCTTCGAGGGGGAATCCGCATCGGCTTTGGGTGCTGGTGTGCAGAATTCTCCTTCGCGTGTGCTCGTCAGCAGAGTGTGGTGGAGAAGCCCATGCTTCCCCTGTGACCCCTCGGCCATCGTCGGTCGGGGAAATAAGATTGCCCTTGCAGCCGAGAGTACTGGGGATTCTTGCCTGCGGTTCTGATTTAGCGGCTGGTTCTAGTCAGGCCTCGTTGTCGTTTCTGGCTTCGGGAGAGTTTTTTGGCGGGAAACGCTGTCATTTTACGTGTGACCTTAGGTGACCTTCCTATTTTAGAATGACAGGGACATGTCCTAGCTGTTACTTCTGCACCTGCAGTGAGTTTGGTTGTACCCTTGGGGTTTATTGCCCTGATTTTTTTTTAGCCATATTCAAGGCTTATTTGCAAGCGGTTGTGGGTGCTGCTTCTTCTCCGGGGGTCTCCGGATCTCTACCTGCCTCCGTCTAGTCTCCCCAGCTATCATCCAAGTGGCTGCAGTTGTCATGGGATGAAGAAATTTTTATGGCTGACTCAGTTTCTCGGAATGAAGACTTGGATCTTTGGGTGGATGGATGATTTAGGAGGGAGGGGAGGATTTGGAGGCATCGGTCGGGTGCATTTTTCACCAGGAAGCGCAAACACCCCTTCTCCAGGTGTCTTCGGTTTTGAAGAGGAAGCTAAGGACTCTCCTCGTGTTGTGAACCCTCTGCTTCGAGGGATCCAGTCGGTATACTGCTCTTTCCCGATATTCAGGATGTGGTACACGCACAGTGGAAGACTCCAGGCGCAGTCCATGGCCAGACTTTATACCATTCCTGATGCGGATAGGGATACCTTTAATTCTCCAGTGGTTGAGGCGGTAGTAATCTTCGTCATAAAGCGTATGGGGATGGACTTCAAGATCTCAATACATACTTTGGCGGCATGTGCATTTATACCAAGTAGGTATTTAAACATCCAATCTCTTTTAATTAAAAGGAAACTCTGGAATGAGGGGACAGAGGATGAAGGTGAAAGGGGATAGATTCAGAATAACCTCAAAATACCTTTTCATAGAAAGGATGGTGAATACTTGGAACGTCCTCCCCGTGGAGACAAAAAGTGTATCTCTAAGGGACAGGAGGGGATAATAGATGGAATGGTTACTAGACAGACTATATGGTCTTTATCTGCCTTGCAGCTGAAGCAGTGAGGATTAAGTGACTTGCCCAGGATTGCAAGGAGAGAGCAGTGGCTTCCTTGGTTCTCAGCCCACTGCTGTAACCATTAGCTTTTTCAAGATGCAACGGGAAACCAGCAACTGTGATTGGAAATACAACATGGCTGTAGCCATACTATACTTACCGCTGTAGGAATGTACACAAATAGAGAGTATCCATACACACAGATGGTTTCTAAAAGAGTGTAGGAAAAGACACCCATGCTGATACCCTTTCTCCACTGGAGAAAGCCCCAGAGGCCCAGAGGTACTAGCCAGGCATAGCTGAAGATGGCAATTCCAGCTATGGTCACTGCGGAAAAAAAAATAGAAGCTGTGAGAAAATCAGGCTGATGGCTACTCCCTCACCCTTGCACGTCAGCACTATGTGATTCACTTCTTACCCTTATTGAACTCGGGGTGGTAGTGGAACGTGGAATTGTTCCTTTGAAACAGGCTGTGTAAGTTACTGGAAAAAGCCACTGTGAAGACCAGGGTGGCGCAGATCCAGAAGGGACCTAGAGGCACGGGAGAAAAGAAGGCAGGAAATGAACGCACAAGACTACCAGGCTGAGACGCTTAGTGCAAGGCCTAAAGCAGGGATCTCAAAATCCCTCCTTGAGGGCCGCAATCCAGTCAGGTTTTCAGAATTTCCCCAATGAATATGCATTGAAAGCGGGGCATGCACATAGATCTCATGCATATTCATTGGGGAAATCCTGAAAACCCGACTGGATTGCGGCCCTCAAGGAGGGACTTTGAGACCCCTGTCCTAAAGGGAGCCCAGAGAGATTTAAACGTCCTGGGGAAACACCTAACCAACTGTTCTGAAAGCAACGCTGGAGGATGAAGGGCAATGGTCTCCCCAACCCACCTCTGTTAATCTGAAGAATCTGGATGTCCTCACAGCGGGATTCAGCCCATTTTACCGAGGTATAGGCGTGCACCTAGCTGGTAAGCTTCCAAATGAGATTTTTGCAAGCTATTAGTTCTAACCAGGGCTTTGGAGTCTGAGTCTGAGACAATTTTGGGTACTGGAGTCGGAGTCGAAGGATTTATCTACCAATTCCACATCCCTGGTTCTAAGCCCTGAATTCAAGCAGTTTTCGCTACGAATGTGTTTGTTTTATAATCGATCTTACCTCCTGCCACATCTAGTCAAACTCTCTTCAGACAGATTTGACATTCGCACATGTGCACTTACCGTACAGATCAGGTGTATTCCGTAAATGGTATCTCACAAAGTTCTTCCCTGGCAGTGGCAGCAGTGATCCCATGATCCGATTCAGCACCTGCCAGCCGTGAGCAGAAGAGATTGCCATCAACAAAACCCCGTTACAAGCAGATGCCAGGCTCACAAGAAGTTATAAGAGAAGGAAGAGGAAACAGGCCCTGCCATTCCCTGAATGGAAAAAACAATCCCCTTTCCCATATATGAAGATGCAGATGTTTAGAAAATCATAAGTCTATTCCTCTCTTTTGGGACCCTACCTGTACGTCTTCCTGCATATAGGACAAGGTCAAAATTGTGCCTACAACCTAATCGCAGGGTTGCTTTATACCCCTTTAAAATACTAGCAATAAAAAACTGACCTTTTCGTACTAGGCTAGATGTATTACATTCAGTCCTTCATCCCTGTGCTTCCCAGATTATGTGAGTTACCTGTTTGGTGTCAACATCAAAGAACGTCTGATAGTACTCAAAGGTCCAGAATCCCGGCTGTTGCTGTTTCTTACCCAGGAGCTGTAAGAGACCAGGAGAGGCGTCACAGATGCAGAGCAGACCCAGGCTGTGCCCCGACTCGTGACAAAGAATTGTACAGGTGTGCAATATATCAAGTTTTAATAAAACAAACATAAAATATATGAAACCGTGGATAAAATCATTGTATTGGGACCGGTGCTATTTTAACTTGGCTTGGAAAAGAGACGGCTGAGGGGAGACAGGATTGAAGTCTACAAAATCCTGAGTGGAGTAGAACGGGTACAAGTGGATCGATTTTTCACTCTGTCAAAAATGACAAAGACTAGGGGACACTCTATGAAGTTACAGGGAAATACTTTTAAAACCAATTGGAGGAAATTTTTTTCATTCAGAGAATAGTTAAGCTCTGGAATGTGTTGCCAGAGGTTGTGGTAAGAGCAGTTAACGTAGCTGGTTTTAAGAAAAGATTGGACAAATTCTTGGAGAAAACGTCCATAGTCTGTTATTGAGAGAGACATGGGGGAAAGCCACTCCTTGCCCTGGAATGTTGATACTCCTTGGGTTTTGGCCAGGTACTAGGGACCTGGATTGGCCACCGTGCGCATGGGCTACTAGGCTTGATGGACCATTGCTCTGACCCTGGGGGACCTTTCCGGACTAGCACAAAACAGATTTCTTTTTAGATCCGCAATTCATCAAGTCACTAGGACTCGAACACGAGTTGATGGCATCTGACAACAACATGTATGCAAAACCTGAGATATCAATAAACGTATTTTAAGAGTCCAACTTTCTGGGTTACACAAAAAGAGAGACTTATAAATGCACCAATCAAATAAGTTCAGTGCAGATGGTGCCATTATATTAATATACAAATCAATCTCAAGCACCACACATCAGGTAGAGAGCAACTGGAAACAAACAACTAAATTAGGTTATGATTTAGATATTTAGGGCAGCTGAAAATGTGGAGAAACCTGTTATGCGGAGAGTACTGAAGAGGTGGTTTACTAGCTTGGCAGGAAGTAATAAACTACACAGGAAATACTGGGACACGTGGTGTGATGTGAAGAATGAACTGCAAAGGAAGACATGGAAAGCTTCACCAGAAGAGGAGGGGAAGTCAGAAAAACGAGAGAGTGGAGAAAGTGGTAATCCAACCACCCAAAATAGGAAAGCTGAAGAAGAATAGGTGAGCCAGGCACATCTCCACTTGCGAGGAAATGGCAGAAAGCTAAAGCAAAAGTAATTACTGGGAGCCTAAGGACAAAGTAAAAATGCAATCTGAACCAGGAACTAAAGTGCAAAAAGAAAAGTAGTGGATCTCCTACACTAGTGAGAAGTGGAATTGATCAGGTCTGCTCGCACACAAGTTTAGAAGGAAAGGCATGAGCCTAGCAAACAGAAAGGGCTGGAGGGCCAGAGAAAGTGATTCAATTGGAGCTTAGGGACACAGAGGCCCAGCAGGAGAGTTGGGGGGGGGGGGGGGATGATGAGCCTTGTACGAACCAAGGAGAACAATAAATGGAATTATGTCCAAGGAATCTATGAGCCCAATTTGGTTTTACCTCACCTCAGTCTGGTCTGTCTCTTCTCCATTTCCTTCCTCCTCCTCTTCCTCTTTGTTGAAGTTCATGTTCACCTGAATATTGTTCTGACTGTCATTGATGCTTGTGGTTGTTGCTTCAGGGTTTGAAGCCAGTAAGTCTGAAGCTTCCTCAAATTCTTAAAAGGGCAAGCAAAAGAAATAAACAGCTTTCACTAAGCTTATCCCCCTTTGGGTCATGGGTAGTTCTGACTCCCCCAGCAGCTATGCTGCTTATCCATACTTACTAAAGAGGAGCACTTGGGAGATGAAAATCCAACTCCCAGGCTGGCTGATTCTAATAGCATGGGGGGGGGGGGGGGGGGGGGATTAGTCAAAAAGGAAAACTTAGGAGGAGAAGGTGTACATGGAAGATAACTGTACAATTCTTACCCTGGAACTTGAGGTCTTCGGCTGAAGCCATGGCTTTAGACTGCGACCTCTGTTTAAAAAAAAAAAAAAAAAAGGTTGGGTTAGGGCTGATGCTCACAAACTATGTCAGAAATATTGGAGCTTTGGTTCTACTAGGCCACACCCACAGATAAGACTATTAAAGCAATCAAATCAAGACCGAAAGGCCCAGTGAGCGGCAACTCAAGTGGCTACAGCTGCTCTCTATGTAAAATGAAGGACGATAAAGAAGTACTTTTTTTTTCCAAAGCAAATTTGCCTATCAAAGCTCCACAACGTAGGTCAACAACTCCATGCCTTTTCAGCCAAAGTAGAAAGGGATGGAATGGGATTGATATGCAAAATGATTTAACTAGCCAGAAGCTTTAACGTACCTGTTAAATGGCTTGTTCAGGGCTCTCTGTTTAATTTTCAGCAGACTTAAATGGTTAACCTTGCTGAAAATTGGCACCTAAATGAAAACCGGCTGTTTTGAGAGTGTTATAGGGGTGACGTTGTCTTTTGCTAGGTGAGAGTGTGATGCAGTGGTTAAAATTACAGCCTCGGCACCCTGAGCTTGTGGGTTCAAGCCCACGCTGCTCCTTGTGACCCTGGGCAAGTCGCTTAATCCCCCCATTGTCCCAGGTACAGTAGATAGATTGTGAGCCTACTGGGACAGACTTGAATAAATTCATTTAAAACCATTAGGAGTTCCCCTGGGAGAACAGTACAGGCAGTCCCCGGGTTAAGAACGAGTTACGTTTTTAAAGCGGTTCTTAAGTCGGATTTGTATGTAACTCAGAACTTGGTAGATTTTCAGATTCTGCTGCCAACTGTCCCTAGTCCAGTGTTCCCTCTAAGGTACAGCAGGCGCAACCACACACTGTTCTTAATGCAGCCATGCATCATTCCTGAATCTGTGCCACCGGCAATACTGCTCAGTGAAATCAAATGAAGCCACCACCGTGCGCTTAAGTACGAGTTGTACTTTAAGGTTGGGTGTCTGTAACTCGGGGACTGCCTGTATGGAAAACTGAACAAAATAAATGCAGTACTTAATTAGAGATAGGGCCAGTCAAGTACTGACTATGGACTCTTAACCCTTAACTGGCATCAGCTCCCCGGGGGTGGGTGGGGGAGGGGCAGAAGTCCTTTGGTGTCCCTGATCCTCACAGCCCCCAGAGCTGGAGCTGCCTCCTGAGTTAAAATCCCCCCCTTTACCTTTTGAGCCTAGTTCCTGGATGACCGTCTGACGTCACGCCGTAGCATACGTCGGGGGGGTCTAGCGCGCGCCTTGCACTATTTTGAGACCGCGGATGGATACAGGGGGCCACGCGTGCCGCCGCGCGTCCCCTCGCTCGATAAAGGGGCAGAGCAGGCGGATCCGCTTTCTTTCGCGGTTTCAACACCCCCCACTGGCTCAGCGGTGCCGCGTCCCGAGCACAACTTCCGGGTCACGTGGGAGCTGAGTTGGCAGGGGGCGTGGCCCGCTGCGGGGCGGAAGAGGGATCGGACTCGGGCATGGCAGCGCTGCTCGGCCGGTGGCGGCTGCGGCTTCCCGCGGGGCTCCGAGCGAGCTCGACTGCGGCGGAGAGCGGCGGGCTCTGGGCCCGGCTCCGGAGCGGTCGCCTGGGTAAGTGCCGGGGACTGGGCCGCCTCATCTTGCACGCGGACGGGGCCCGGGCGTCGCGCGCTTATTTATTCAGCGGAACGTTGCGCACCTAGAGCAGCTGCTCTGCCTGCGCGAGCAGGCTAGGCAACGGCCGCACACGTGGTGACGTCACAGCAGAGGCCCTGGTCTAATAGCTCAGATTAAGCCTTTTAGGAAAGGTCTCCGAGCATGCGTAGTAGGTTGTCGCCTGAATGAATCCATTTGAAGCAGGCATCTCAAAGTCCCTCCAGGGTCGCAATCCAGTCGGGCTTTCAGGATTTCCCCAATGAATATGCATGAAAGTAGTGCATGAAAATAGATCTCATGCAGATTCATTGGGGAAATCCTGAAAACCCGACTGGATTGCGGCCCTCAAGGAGGGACTTTTAGATCCCTGATTTGAAGCTATTTCCATTGAGATGGGTGAGACCTGCAGGAGGAATCCACTCCGGGTTTTGCTGCCCTCCGGCTCCACCTGCCCTCTTTCCCTTCTGCACACCTGCCAGCAGGCGTGTGCTTCTTCTCTCTCCTTTTCATTACATATTTTATTCGGTGTTTTTCATTCTTTTTGGGTAGGGTTTTGAAAAGTTTCTATCAAATCGTTGGGCAGGAGGGCATCCGCACATGCACGGATGATGCCTTCCTGCCCGATGAGAGCAGGGGCGGAACCTGCCCCCCCAGGCCCACCTAGTTCAACCCATCCCACCCCCAGCCTCCGGGCATGAAGGCTCCCGCGCATGTGCAGATGCCCTCCTGCCCGATGGCAATTTGATAGAAGCTTTTCAAAACCCTGACAAAGTGCCGGGTTTGTCCGGTAACCCTACCCAAAAAGGATGAAAAACACCAAATAAAATACGTAATAAAAAGGAGAGAGAAGAACACGTGTGCAGAAGGGGAAGACTAGGCGGAGCCCTATTTGGAGGGGGAGGATTTCTTGTGCTCAGAGCAATTCTTCGGCTCTGCTCGCATTAAGATCACACAGACTTTGGTCTGCAGCTGACAAGACAGTCCCTGGTGCTATCTGTCAGCCAGCCTGCATCTGCTTCTAAGAAGCTTTAGGGCCATCCCTGCTTTCTTTCCTTTTGTCAAACGGAGGTTCGAGCGCAGCCTGTTAGGAATACCTAGGAGACTCTGCGGTGTCCCGCCTCCACCCTTTCCTGCAAGGGTGCAAGTGCAGTCAGGCACGGAGTCTGACTGGCAGCCCGCAGATCAGTGTCGAGGAGGCATTCCCAGCAAGAAAGGTGCAACGTCTTAAGCTGTACATCCCCCTCGTCTCAACATGTTCAATGTAAAAAAAAAAAACTATTCAGATTCACCTTCGAATCCCTGGCCCCCAGAGTCTGGAATAGTCTACCCCTACACTTATGTCATGTTCCTTCCTATTACAGCTTCAGAAGAATGTTAAAGATTTATCTTTTCTCCTCATAATGATTGATCTCTAACCAATTCACCCACAGTGATTCTTAACCTTTTTTGAGTCACAGACCCCTTTTAAGAATCTGTTGAAAGTTATGGACCCCCTTCCCCAGAAATATTCACATAAACACAACTTTGTATGCAATGAATATAATGTACAGTGGTACCTTGGATTACGAGCATAATCTGTTCCAGGAGCATGCTCGTAATCCAAAATGCTCGTTTATCAAAGCGAGTTTCCTCATAGGACATAATGGAAACTCACTTTGATACGTTCCCCCCCCCCCCACGAAAACCGGCATTGCTCCCCCCGAAGGCCCCCCCCCGGTGATCCGCCACCCCCTCGCTGCGATTGGGCACCCCCCGCCACTTCTTACCGTCATCTGGGCACCGGCATGTCCTGTGCGTTGGTGCTGGTGCCCGAAGATCGGCCTCTTCTGCTGGGCCTTGAGCATCTGCGCATGCTCAAGGCCTGCGAGTTCACGTTCTCTCCGAGATAGAACGTGAACTCGCAGGCCTTGAGCATGCGCAGATGCTCAAGGCCCAGCAGAAGAGGAGGCTGATCTTCGGGCACCAGCACCAACGCACAGGACATGCCGGTGCCCAGATGACGGTAAAAAGCGGCGGGGGGTGGGACCGGATCGCGGGGGGGAGGGTGCTGGATCGTGGGGGGGGGGGTGCTCGAAAATCGAGCCACGCTCAGTTTCCGAGGCGCCGATTTTGCGAATGTTTTGCTCGTCTTGCAAAACACTCGCAAACCGGTGCACTCGTAAACCGAGGTACCACTGTACTTTATTTATTGAGATTTGATTCTCTCATATGTATACGACATACACAAAGTATTATTAAACTTTAAAGTAAACAAACTAAAAAAAACATTCTTTTCTGCAAAATATAACCACCACTCATTATAATTATGAAATACAATCCTCTTGTGCAAATTAGATCTAGTACTACTACGTTTTCTGCTATCATTACTACATCTACTCTCGTTTTCTGCGAGAAAAATTAACAGTACCGGGCTATTTAGTGAATATAAATGTTAATTTTTATCAGACCCTCACAGACCTCCTGAAACCCATCCATGGACCTCAGGTTACTAATGTAATAACTGATCCCAACCTTATTGTAAGCCGCAATGATTCCTAGTTGAAGATTGCGGGATTTAAGAAATTATATGGTATGGTAATACAATATATAATAATAATTTTATTTTTATATATCGCCTAACCAGCTGTTCATAGCGGTTTACACAATCGGTACTCAGCATACAATATAATAATAACATCATACATACAACCAGCTAACCAATCAGAAAGAGTTCTCTTAGACTTAGAGGTGGCACTTACTCACTCTCTCCTCCTCTGTTTCTGCAGGAGCCTGGTGCCGGAGCCTGCTGAGCGACTACGCCGAGGCCTGCAAGGATGTGGCGACGGGCGCCAGAGAGCGGCCAGGCCGGGCCATCTTCTACATTTCACTGCTAGCTGGGGCCACCCTCTGTGCCCACAGCACCCCAGGCCCCAACTCCTTTGAGACCTGCCTGCTGGAGGCCTCCGGGACCCTGCTGCTGCTTTCACCCTGCACTCGCAATACTGCCTCGGACGGCCACGTGCAGCACCTGCTACGCCTGCGTGACCAGGGTCGCCTGCGCCACCTCAGCCTGGGTCTCCTAGCGCTGCTCTATGAGGCACCTTGTGACGTCGACTGCGCTCTCTACCAGGCCCAGTGTCGCCTGCTGCAGCCCCGTTGGAGCCAGTTCCCCAGTCGTGTGCTCGATGTGGGCTTCCTGGGCTGTTGGTGGTTGTTGCGCACCAAGATGCGTGACTTCGACATCAACGACGAGCAGTTCCAACACTTGCCTGCACACCTACGCACCCTTTCCTCACGCGACCTGCACTCGGAACACAACGAGAGGCTCTTCCTAGAGAAACACCGGGCCACACCCCTGGAGACCGGGGCTGGCCATTCCATCTGATGACGCACTTCCCCGTGGAGAGGTGGAAGGAGTGAGCCTGAGTCTACCTCTAGCTTCTCCTGCTGAATTCCCAGCCTTTCCTACTCCCCCTCCCTCTCCAGCTGCAAAACCCTTGCCTTTCCCCAGCCCTTTCTGCAAAATCTCCCTGACCCAAGCAAGGTGCACACCCCTGTTTCCCCCTAGCTGCCCCCTCCTCCCTCTCCAGACAGGGTCAGGGATGTAAATTTCTATTCTGGGCCCCGTCAGCTTGTACTGCTTGGACACTTGGGGCAAGTGCCTTGCTTGCTTCTGGAGCATCAAACCTCCATGCCAGCCCCTCTGTTCTACCCGTTTCTTTCCTCACCACTGACCACCTGGCAAGAGAAAGCAGTGAATGGCTCTATGTTGTCATCCTCTGTTGCACCGTGGAGCTGGAAAACTGAGCAGTCGGGCTTTACTCTTTCTCCTTGCAATGTCATCAACTAGGAGTTCTAACACCAGTATCGTGGGCACTGCTGATTCCTGCTCCTCAGCAAATTCTGCATTTCATCGTGGTGCCTCCACAAATAGTTGCCATTTTTGAAAGAAAACCTGTTACTGCAGGGAATGAGGCATCAAGGAGGAGTCTCCAAACCTCCGATCTGGTCTGGAGTTTGAGAATCTGCTGAAATGCTCTAGGGAGCCACCATAACTCAAGAGAAGCAAATGAACTAAAGAGTTGGGGCGTGAATGTTTACTTAAGCTGGGGGTAGGCAGGTGCCTGGATATCATCTCCACTTGTTTCTTTTCCCTTGTCAGAAAGGAGACTGAACCTCTGCACACCGAGCGACTTGTGCGTGATATTGTCAGTTGGCTGATTTGGGGAAGGAGAGATCTTTTCTGTCTGTTGTACGTGACCTGGGGTTACACCGCCTGCTGGGTGCTCAGAGTACAACTTCCTTTCCGTGACTGCTAACAATGAGTTATTGTGTTTATCAGTTGACAGGTGCCTCTCCCAGGGCACCCCAAAGTCTCTCCTTGCACTGGGCTGCTCCGTTTTCAAGGATTCTTTGTTCCTGGTATGCACATTGGCTCTTGGTAGTTTATTTTATTGTGATTTTAAGGTGAGGTTTGTTGTTTTCTCAGTTGGGCTGGAGGTTGTCCAGAGCAGGACATTCTGACGGGAAGCACAGTGACAGCCTAGCCTTGCTTGGAGTTCCACCACCAGTTCATTCTCTTCCTCCCTTGATTGAGGTAAGAATTTGCTTTAAGCTCTTCACGTTTATTGGATGGTAGTTACAGGATATTCTCAGGGGTTTTGCCCCATGCACTTTGGAAAATGTGTTTAATCATATGGCCCAAACTGTTGCTGGGAAATAATATTCACACACTGTTCTAGTGCTGATACATATGCAAAAAGCAAATCTTCACCAGAAGTACCTTATGATTATATCAAGTATATACTAATTATTAAATGTGCTCACAGATACAGTTGTATTGAGATAATGTTAAGTGAGCAAAAGCCCACTGTAGTAACGGCTCAGAATCTCAATCACAGCACACTTTGTGAATTTGTAACTTTTTATATTTTGTATTTTTTAAATCTTGTTGTTCTTTATAAATAAATACTTTTGCACCAATGAACTAGTACTTAGCTTTATGCCTCAAACACGGGTCCTGATGTGACCCGGTCTTTTTTGAAATTTGTGAAATCAATAAAGCAGAGAATCTGTGAGCGAAACACTTGATTACTGATTGGATCGCTCTGAAGCAGATTTAAAAAGTACAAATAATATATATAATTGTATATAATTTACGTATCTGTCTCCTGCCTTACCTTATCCCTTTGAGTTCCTTGGTCTGATAAATGCTTCTGTTTGTTCCTCGCTTTTGACCTTTTGGCAATGTGGGTGTCTTATCTGTCCCCTCAATTGAAAACACCAACATACATATAGTCGCTCTCCTGGTGGCACACCTGACGAGTCCTGTTTTCATGACTGCCACAGTGAATGCTCATCAGTTAGCTTTGCGTGCAGTGGATCTCCAGTTAGTGCAAAAATAACTCGCACGTATTCTTTGTGATAATCCCGAAAACCCAACTGGATAAGTGGGTTTCCTCTAGGAGAGGATTGGGCAGCCCTGAATTAACTGGTGGCAAAATGTGTTTCACAGGCATTGTTGTGTTGAGCCAGGGTGTACAAGTTCAGTCGTCTGTATTCTGAAAACCTGACTGTAGCCCTTGAGGACTGAGCTTGCATACCCAGTGCTAAGTGGTAGAAAAGATGGCCAGATTAAACTCCTTTCAGCTTTGCTTTTCACTGTTAAATCCTTTCATTCCAGGTGCCTGCTTTTGCCTCCAAACCAAAGCACAAGATCCAGGTCTCCTCCTCCTGCAGAAACTATTGGAAGAATACTTGCTCCAAAAGCTGGTTGATGTCATCTATGACCCCAAGCTAGTTCAGAGTTGACCGAGGAAGTAGCCAAGGAGCTCAAGCAGCTGGTGAAGTCGCTGGTGCTGCCACAGTTCAAAGTACTGACCTTTGTGGCTCTGGCAGAGAGGGGTCAGGAGGACCTGCTGGTAGTGTTTGTGGGACCCTCATGCGGACAGCTACGCTAACAGCCTCTTCTGGGTGGCCTGTTTCTTTACTGTGTAGTGTGAATGAGGTCTGTCCTGTCTTCCAACATCAGACTGCAAAAAAGCAGACATCAGTTTGCTTGATTGTTAAATCAATGTTTAAATGTCACTTATTCAAAATACATACCTTGACATATCGCCTTAAGGAGAAAAGGGGGTGTTATTTGTGGAGTGTGCTAATAGTTTTGCCAGTATCATGAGAGTAAGACTGGGTGATCAGGAGTGCTTTTTAGTGTGAAGTGTTCTATTAAACTGACCCTCCGACGGCCCATGTCTACAGCGCTCCTAGACATACGCGGTACTGTACATTAAAATGTACAAGAACCAGTTCCTGCACAGTAGAGCTTACAATCTAATTAAAACAAATAGGTCAGGGAGTTTCTCTGAGTTAGGTGTCCTTCCTAGCAGGATGCTGAATTTCTGAGTCCATTAATTACATTAAAAATGTCTAAGTTGTTTTACTAGAGGAGAGGTAAATGCTATTTAAAACCAACCCCCCCCCTCTTTTTACTAAGCCATAGTAGAGGTTCTACTGCGGCCCGAAGTGCTAAATGCTGTCCAACGCTCATAGAATTCCTATGAGCGTCAGCAGTGTCGGAGCATTTAGCATGCCAAGCCACAGTAGAAACCTTTACTGCAGCTTAGTAAAAGAGAGCCCTGCTCAAGAGTTCCTGCTAATAATTTCAAAAACAGATATGATGTGAACCGCAAGGTAATGGTGGAATAAAATCGCTAATGTAATGTAATGTGAAAGATCTTATCAAGCCAGAGCCTTTTCAGTATTGTTCCTATGTCGTAGAACAAGTTGCCAACCCAGAGCAATGTTTCTCAACTTGGTTGTGGAGTACCCCCTTGCAAGTCATGTTTTCAAGAGATCCACAATGAGTAAGCATAGACTTGATTTGCAAAAACTGCCTCTATATACAAATTTCTTTCATGCATATCAATGATGGATATCCTGAAAACCTGACTGGCAAGAGGGTACTCTAGGATCGAGGTGAGAAACAGTGTCGTAGAGAATGACACGGTGACAATCTGTCACCATCCCTGCAGCTAACCATGGGAAACCATCCCGTGTCATTCTTTAGCGTCTATCTCAACCTCAGTCCTTCTACAGCAGCGTTCTTTAATGCAAGGCTTGAGGGTCAGTGGCTGGAAACCATCCTGTGTCATTCTTTAGCATCTACCTCAACCTCAGTCCTTGTACACAAGCATTCTTCATTGCAAGGCTTGAGGGTCAGTGGCTGAAAACCATCCTGTTTCATTCTTTAGCATCTACCTCAACCTCAGTCCTTGTACACAAGCATTCTTCATTGCAAGGCTTGAGGGTCAGTGGCTGGGCCCATTCATACTCTGATTCTTCCCTCTCTCCTTAAAGAATGACCATGGGGATGGTTTTCTGCAGTTATCGGTGGGGAAGATGAGCAATTCTGTCACCGTATGATTCTCTACCTAGTGTGGGGAACTCTCGCAACACTTCACATATGGATGGAACCATTTGTCATCTAATGCCAGCAAACATTTTGATGCCGATTTCCCTCATCCTTTTTGTGGGATACATGGGCTATAGCAGTGATAAATAAAGTAATGTCTCTCATCTAGCAGCTGGAGGCTTTAGCTCCATTCCATTCAGCAACTAAGCAGCTCTACCATCTGAAGCTTGATTCAGCCCTAGAGGTTATGCTCTAAAATCTATCTCCAAACGTTTCAGAAAGTGATCAAGGTCCTGAGCAGGACCCTAGGACTGAACTGGTGGGTCTAGGTCTGAGGCACAAAAGTGGTTTGCTTGCTTGTGACTGTAGGATTTGCTGAACCTTCTACATTTTGAGACTATTGTTCCACTTTTTTTCGTTTTAGAAAACATTTTTTTTACCATCTGTACGAGTAAAACTATTGCAATTTGTTGGCAGAACATGTGTATTTAAAAAGGGGGGGGGGGTCGCACGTGCGCGATCAGCTGTCCCGCATCCGCCGCAGTAGAGTCGCCAGCGCGCATGCGCGCCCCTTGGAGTGACGGCATGCGCTCGAAACGTTCGGGGAGGGGGCGTGGCCCGCGAAGCCGGCTCTTCGGGCGGGAGGGGGAGGGCCCGGGGGCGGAGCCTAGGGCGCTGAATCCTCTGGTCGGACAGCAGGGGGCGGGGCCCGCCGGGCGCGAGAGAGGAGCCGGCCGGGGGCGGGGCCTGCGAGCGGCAGACGGACGGTAGCGGCTCTTTGTTCGCGCAGGGCTGGCGGAGGGACGGCGCGGAGCGAGGCGGGGGCGCCTCCGCGGCTCGGACGGTAAGTGTGCGCGCGGCCGTGCCGCCCGCCCTCTTCTCAACGAATAGGGGGCTGAGGAACGAAAGAGCCGCGGCCGGCGGAGCGAGAGCCCCGGCGCGCGCGGGGAGCTACGGAGGCGCAGGACGATCAATAAGCCTCGGCCGCCGCGCGCTCGCGACGCCCAGAGGATTCGATGGCTGAGATTTAAAGGGCGAGGGGGCGGAGCTTCGGACGCGCGAGGCGCTGCCTTTGTCTGGCTCGAGCTGCAGCAGCTGCATCGCCCGCCCTCGCCATTGTCTTTTCTTAGGACCAAGAGCTGCTTTCTAGGAATTTTCCAGGCGAGGAAAAGTCAAATGATTGCATCCAAAAGTTTTCTTGGACCCCTGAAGAAGACGTGGTTTTCGAAACGTGGGCCGTGCTGGGTCCGCTACGCACAGGAACATCATTTTAGTGATGCTTTTAGGACTTTTTCTGCAGTTTGGGTTTGGGTTTCTGCTTTCGCATCTTTACTGCAGTTCCTGTTGGTTTCTTTTTTGTTATGCAGCTACTAGAACAGAACCCTGCGCTTTTAAAACATAACCTAACTTTATTTTTGTCGAGCGCCACAATCAAAAGAATTCTAGGCGGTTTACACAAGATAATTCTTTTGATTGTGGCGGTATACAAAAGGAAAAGCACTCCAGAAGCGCTTTCTGGAGCTTATTCCTTTCGTGGTAATTGCGGAATCCACCATTCTAGGATTTAAGGGTAAGTTAGATGTACATCTCCTTATGAGTGGCATGAAGTGACATGGGTAGGGGTTAGGCTAGATGCACTTCTCTTTACGAGAAGCTTGGAGCGATATGGGGACCAAAACTATGCCAGGGTACCTGGCAGGGCCTCCGCGTGTGTGGATCGCCGGACTTGATGGACCTAGGGTCTGTTCCGGAGATGGCGCTTCTTATGTTCTTATGGGTGATAGTTACGACTAGGGAGTGAGTGGGTGAGGCACAGTACCCTTCTAAAATCTCCTGAATGCAATCCGGTTTAAAAAAATACCACACAACCACACAACACAGCAGCTGTAGGGAGATGCAAATGTGGAACTAGATACCAACCGGATTACCCACAAAAGTGCATTTGCTGCTTCAAAACATACGTGGAGGAAAGTAAATCTCCTTTTAGTTTAAGAAATCCACCACATGACCTAAAGAAGGTTCGTTCCAGAGTTCATTGGTAGAACACAATGAGAGAAAATTTCTGAGACATGAGAAAGAGTCTGCTGAGGGGGAATGGAGCAATGAAACCTAGAAACATGATGGGGAATAAAGGCCAAATGGCCCATCCAGTCTGCCCATCCTCAGCATCCATTATCTCTTCCCCCCATTGGCTTATGTGACGTCATAGAGCTTTATGGTTATAGAAACATGATCAAAACTAACAGGAGGAAAATAATTTCAAAAGACAAGCAGCGTGAAAAAATTCAAGAAAATAAACAAAAAACACACTAGTGTAATTGCTGTAACTTCTTAAAAATCCTCCTAGAACTCCATATTCCTTATTCTTTAATCAGTGGGTAGATTGTGCTCAGAGACATGGAGGAAAAAGGGGACAGAAAGTCCCCCAAAAACCTCACCACCCAATCATTGCCCACGTTTCAAAATTTCTTCAGGAAGCCAAATGGTAACAGCAAAAGACTCTTAAGTCTTCCAAAATGGGTGTCAGTCTCTGGTCTGGCTTGTACTTCAGCTTTCAGTTAACTTCCGATATCTGCTGAAAGCTGAAGTACAAGCCAGACCAGAGACTGACACCCATTTTGGAAGACTTAAGAGTCTTTTGCTGTTACCATTTGGCTTCCTGAAGAAATTTTGAAACGTGGCACGTCGAGGCCAAAGAATATACACATAAGATAAGTGCTTCTTCGATAATATAATCTTTCAAGTCATGCACATATAAAAGTGTGTTAAGGTGGAAGTTTCGCAATGATTGGGTGGTGAGGTTTTTTGGGGACTTTCTGTCCCCTTTTTCCTCCATGTCTCTGAGCACAATCTACCCACTGATTAAAGAATAAGGAATATGGAGTTCTAGGAGGATTTTTAAGAAGTTACAGCAATTACACTAGTGTGTTTTTTGTTTATTTTATAGAAACATGATGGCAGAAAAAGATCAAATAGCTCAACCAGTCTGCCCATCTGCAGCATCCACTATCTCCTCCTCTCCCCTAAGAGATCCCATGTGCCTGTCCCACATTTTCTTGAATTCAGACATACTTCTACCGGGAGACTATTCCATGCATCTACCACCCTTTCTGGGGGGAAAAAAAAAAGCTTGACGTGTCACAGTTTTATGATTTAGTACTTTTTAACAAGCCCTTATACACCAGAGGAGTCAAGGAAAACCAAAGTCAGCTGCTGACTGAAAGAGAAAACCGTATGTCCATTTGAACAATTTTCTGCTAAAACCCATCTCCCATTATCTTTTAAATGACTCCATAGAATTAAGTTGTGATGCAAGGAAGTGATAGAGGGCTTGACAATTTCTGCTTCTCTTAATTCCGATGGAGCAAATGCTGTTTTATCCTTTGGTTCTTGTGGCAGCGACTGCTGCTCCTGCTACAAATATTTATTGGGATTTATTAACTGCATTTGTGAAGAGATTCACCCAAGGCAGAGTACAGAAGGTATAATTCAACATAAAACGTTCACGTCTGTTAACAGCGTAACAGTAGTAAAATGCCCAAATAGAAACATAAATACAATCAATGAAGTACAGTAAAAAAAAAAAAAATCAGTAAATTGAAACTTAGGCCCTCTTTTACTAAGGTGCGCTAATCGAATTAGCGTGCACTAAACGCTAACGCATGCATGTTATATAGCCAGGACAGACATGGAAAAATGCTTGAGTACCTGAATAAATTCATGTAAACCTTTCTGAGCTCTCCTGGGAGAATAGAATAGAAAATTTAATGAATAAATAAATAAAAGAGAAAACGTATCATTATACAATTCTACTTCTACCAGAGGGGAGGAAACTACAACCGAAAAATAGGGAAAGAAGGTAACAGAATTTATTTATTTAAGCATTCATATACCACTTATAGTCTAAGTCCAGGGGTGTCCAATGTCCGTCCTCGAGGGCTGCAATCCAGTCGGGTTTTCAGGATTTCCCCCATGAATATGCATTGAAAGCAGTGCCTGCACATAGATCTCATGCAGATTCATTGGGGAAATCCTGAAAACCCGACTGGATTGCGGCCCTCGAGGACCAACATTGGACACCCCTGGTCTAAGTCAGTGGTCTCCAACTCAAACCCTTTGCAGGGCCACATTTTGGATTTTTAGGAACTTGGAGGGCCACAGAAAAAATAGTTAATGTCTTATTAAAGAAATGACAATTTTGCATGAGGTAAAAACTCTTTATAGTTTATAAATCTTTCCTTTTGGCTAAGTCTTAATAATAATATTGTATTTATAGCTAAAGAGACAAATGATCAAGAAACTGTTTTATTTTACTTTTGTGAGTATGATAAACATACCGAGGGCCTCAAAATAGTACCTGGCAGGCCGCGAGTTTGAGACCACTGAGTTAAGGGGAACAATTAATCTTCTGGCGTGGTTGAAGGGCAGAGGGGAGAACAGGATAATCAAGCCACTGTGACATCACTGATAAGGTTGGCTCTTATTGGTGGAATGAGGCATTATGACATCACAATCTGAGCTCTGCTTCCCAAAAGCAAACAGGATGTCATGGTTACAGTTAAACCACTGGACTCAAACTCAAACCCTTTGCAGGGCCACATTTGGGATTTGTAGGCACTTGGAGGGCCTCAGAAAAAATAGTTAATGTCTTATTAAAGAAATGACAATTTTGCATGAGGTAAAACTCTTTATAGTTTATAAATCTTTCCTTTTGGCTAAGTCTTAATAATAATATTGTACTTTATAGCTAAAGAGTCAGATGATCAAGAAACTATTTATTTTACTTATGTGATTATGATAAACATACTGAGGGCCTCAAAATAGTACCTGGCGGACCACAAGTTTGAGACCACTGATCTAGACTATAGTAATTCTTTCAGGAAGTTCCAACGTAGTCTGAGAAGTAACCAAGAAAATGAAGAGTGGATTTCCTGAGGTCTGGTACAGTTTGGAATGAAAAGGTGCCAGTAATGTAGACATAGAGCATTTCTGCAGAACAGCTGGGATAAAGCCGCTGCCTCACTCAATTTGAAAGACTTTTGCTACATCCTTATTAGCAATTCCTGATTGTCGGATTTGGCCACGGTCTTATATGGGGCATACTGGGTAAAAGAGCAGAAAGTAGAATACTGTATCTGGTTCCTTAATGGTTTCCATGTAAATGCTTGCAACGTACTCCAGGCAGAAGTCTTCTCGGAGCCATTCAGCTGGATGATTCAGTAACTTTATGTACAGAAAGAAACCTTCGGCCTCACAGTAGCTCTGTGTGGGATCCAGAGGAAGCTTCAGGCAGGCAGTGCTTTGTCTCCCTCGGAAAGCAGCTAGAATGGTGAATACAGCCTATTAAAGGGATAAACTCATAAGCAAAGTAAGAAAAGGTTTCCTTTCAGAAGGAAGGATGGGGGGGGGGAGAGAAGATGCACAGAATGGGCTCCAGTGGGGGCTCCAGTAGAGCCATAGACAGAGGGTAAACCTGGAGGAGGGGTTGTGATATTAAAGGCTGCAAAGCCCATCCTCCTTGCCTGCTGTATTGGCCATCGTCTTTCCATATCTGTCATGCTAGGCTGTCGAGATTTGCAGATTTGTGCATGTTCTTCAGGAATGCTGGCAAATTTCTCTTAAATCAAGTCTCTTCCCCACTCAATATTCCTTGAAGTACCTGTGATCAACTGTAGCTGTTAAAAAAAAAAAAAATGGAAGTATGTGTTGGGAATTCCAAGTATGTAATTGGTAGATTTCCTCCTTGTTCTGCAAGAGGGATAAGAGTGCTTCTCACCCTTTTTTCTCCAGAGCAGATCCGTGCTTTTTGCACCAGAAAGGTAGCTCAAGCTTACACTGAGATGCCCAGATACTTCCTCTTCACATTCTTGGGCTCCTGGCACGGTTTTGTCACAAGTAGAGAATGACACGGTGATAGAATTCATCACCGTTCCCATCCCCTGTGGGAAACCATCTCCAGGTCAAGGAAGAATCAGAGTATGAATGGACACAACCACTGACCTCAAGCCTTGTATTGAAGAACGCTGGTGTAGAAGGACTGAGGTTGAGAGAGACGCTAAAGAATGACAAGGGATGGTTTCCAGCCACTGACTCTCAAGCCTTGCATTGAAGAATGCTGGTGTAGAAGGACTGAGGTTGAGATAGACGCTAATGAATGACACGGGATGGTTTCCAGCCACTGACCCTCAAGCCTCGCATTGAAGAATGCTGGTATAGAAGGACTGAGGTTGAGATAGTCGCTAATGAATGACATGGGATGGTTTCCAGCTACTGACCCTCAAGCCTCGCATTGAAGAATGCTGGTGGAGAAGGACTGAGGTTGAGATAGACGCTAAAGAATGACACCGGATGGTTTCCAGCCACTGACCCTCAAGCCTTGCATTGAAAAACGCTGGTGTAGAAGGACTGAGGTTGAGAGAGACGCTAAAGAATGACACGGGATGGTTTCCAGCCACTGACCCTCAAGCCTTGCATTGAAGAACGCTGGTGTAGAAGGACTGAGGTTGAGAGAGACGCTAAAGAATGACACGGGATGGTTTCCAGCCACTGACCCTCAAGCCTCGCATTGAAGAACGCTGGTGTAGAAGGACTGAGGTTGAGAGAGACGCTAAAGAATGACACGGGATGGTTTCCAGCCATTGACCCTCAAGCCTTGCATTGAAGAACGCTGGTGTAGAAGGACTGAGGTTGAGAGAGACGCTAAAGAATGACACGGGATGGTTTCCAGCCACTGACCCTCAAGCCTTGCATTGAAGAATGCTGGTGTAGAAGGACTGAGGTTGAGATAGACGCTAAAGAATGACACGGGATGGTTTCCAGCCACTGACCCTCAAGCTTTGCATTGAAGAACGCTGGTGTAGAAGGACTGAGGTTGAGAGAGACGCTAAAGAATGACACGGGATGGTTTCCAGCCACTGACCCTCAAGCCTTGCATTGAAGAACGCTGGTATAGAAGGACTGAGGTTGAGAGAGACGCTAAAGAATGACACGGGATGGTTTCCAGCCACTGACCCTCAAGCCTTGCATTGAAGAACGCTGGTGGAGAAGGACTGAGGTTGAGAGAGACGCTAAAGAATGACACGGGATGGTTTCCAGCCATTGACCCTCAAGCCTTGCATTGAAGAACGCTGGTGCAGAAGGACTGAGGTTGAAATAGACACTAAAGAATGATATGGGATGGTTTCCCACAGTTATCTGCGGGAACGGTTACAAATTCTGTCCCTATGACATTCTGTTAACATATCAAGACATTCAAGCTTTTAAAAATTGCGCTGGCATTTTTTCATATAATTGGCTGGTGTGAATCAACTGAGAGAGGTAATTGCAGTGGTTGTTCAAATTAATTGTTAGTATTGGGGGATGTGGCTAGATGTCTGATAGGTACAAGGTAGCCAAGTACAAGGCTGAAGGTTCACCTCAGAAACCCAGTACACTTGACCAGCTAAGCCCACATGGGTATGTAGAATTTTAAATACATGGCGCAACCAAAAGTCCAACAGGATGAAAACCCACAGGTGCCAAGCAGCAAAGATGACAGTGGGAACGGACAACACAAGAGCCAGCAATATGAAGAAATCTGGGATGTACAGTAACATGGACCCGACACAGTAGTGTGTTTTGGCGAACATATGCACCTGCATCAGGGGTTACTGTGATATGGGATCCACAGATCAAAACAACTCCTTTGCTAATGCGTGAATCTGAGCAGGCGCATATATTTGCTGAAGCACTGTACAATAATACTGTGTCGGGTCCATGTTACTGTACATCCCAAATTGAAATAAATAAGACATTTCTTCATACTGCTGGTTCTTGTGGGGTGCTCGTTGTCCGTTCCCACTGTCTTCTTTGCTGAATTTAACACAGGCTGCTTTTAAAAGGAGTGTCTTTTAAGCAAGGCAGACTTTTTGATTTGTCAGTCTGCATGGCAGGAGATGAAACCAGGTGGATTACTTAAAGTGGCAGGTCATGCTGAATCTAGGACTAGGCTGTCCTCTCAAGAATCAAGCAGTGGCCCTACTGATGGAAACAGGAGCATCTTGACATAGACACTAGAGAATGACACGGTGACAAAATTCATCACCGTTCCCGTCCCCGCGGGAAACCATCTTCATGTCATTCTTTAAGGAGAGAGGGAAGAATCAGAGTATGAATGGCCACAACCACTGACCCGCAAGCTTTGCTTTGAAGAATGCTGGTGTAGAAGGACCGAGGTTGAAATAGACACTAGAAAATGACATGGGATTATTTCCCACAGTTATCCGCGGGAACGGGAACGGTAATGAATTTTGTCACCGTGTCATTCTCTATGGGTCATGCTCTCCTGGGCTGAGCTTTAGGATTTAGCCCCCTTCTCCCCCATACAGAGCCAGTCTCTGGATGAAAATTTGGAGAGAGCATTTAACAAAGTGCAGGGAGGTTGCTGATCATTCTGTGTTTGTGGGAAAAGATCACTTCTCCTCTCATACACTTTCTTTCTCTCTCTAGGATAATAAACAGTCGGGGCAAATCTACGGAGGATGTCCACACCAGACCCTCCCCTGGGTGGGACACCCCGCCCGGGAACATCTCCTGGACCAGGCCCTTCTCCTGGTGCTATGCTGGGGCCCAGTCCTGGTCCCTCACCTGGTTCTGCACATAGTATGATGGGTCCCAGCCCTGGACCTCCTTCAGCTGGTCACGCCATACCCCCCCAGGGGCCTAGTGGCTACCCTCAGGACAATATGCATCAGATGCACAAGGTAAGGAAGAATGAAATCAGCCCAGGCCTTGGCTATTCTCTATTTAGAGAAGCAACCTAATAGAGCATCATTTTATTGATTGATTGATTGGGATTTCTGAAGAGATTCACCCAAGGCAGTGTAGAGCAGGTATAATTCAACATAAAACTTACAATAGCATAAAAGTAGTAAAAAGACCAAATTTAAACATAAATACAATGAATTAAGTAAAGTCAAAATCAGTAAATTGAAACTTAATAGGATTATCATGAAACAGTTGAAAAATATTAACAGCTGTGAAATTCATATGAGAGAGATATAACATACCAAAAGGGAGACATAATACTTTATGAAGCGGTTTACAAAAAAAAAGCCCATTCTCTATAATAAAACCCTAAGCGCGCATGCGCACTTAGGGGTTTGTGATCGCTGCGCCGTGCTGTGTCCCTCTGTGCCGAATTCCATTTTGGAACACGGAGGCGGGGAACACGCCGGCGACTCTCCCCTCCTGCCCTCACTCACCAACCGCTGCTGCTCCTCTTCAAAGCAGCCTGTTGAGGTTCGGAACCTCGCAGGCCGCTCTCCACCTCGGTAGCACGTTCCCTCTGACGCGATTGCGTCAGAGGGAACGTGCTACCGAGGTGGAGAGCGGCCTGCGAGGTTTGCTACAGCTGGCCGGCGAACCTCAGCTGCTTTGTTGAAGAGGAGCAGCGGCGGCGGCATCAGTTCGTGCCGGTGGGCCAGAAGTCACCAGGAACCATGGATGGAGGGAGGGTAAGAATGGGAAGGGGGGTGGCAGAAACAGAAGCGGGCCACGGAGCAGGCAGGCATGGCACAACAGGGAACCAGTGGGAGAGGGAAAGGGGGCTGCTTTGGGGGGAGGGGTGTGCTGGGGGGGCAGACAGCAATCATGCTTTGCTCTGGGAGGGGGGAACAGAAGGGGGCCACGGAGCAGGCAGGCATAGCACAACAGGGGGAGAGGGAAAGGGGGCTGCTTTGGGGGGAGGGGTGTGCTGGGGGGGCAGACAGCAATCATGCTTTGCTCTGGGAGGGGGGAACAGAAGGGGGCCACGGAGCAGGCAGGCATGGCACAACATGGGGAGAGGGAAAGGGGGCTGCTTTGGGGGGAGGGGTGTGCTGAGGGGGCAGACAGCAATCATGCTTTGCTCTGGGAGGGGGGAACAGAAGGGGGCCAAGGAGAGACAGGCAGGCATGGAACAACAGGGGGCCAGGGGGAGAGGGAAAGGGGGCTGCTTTGGTGGGGAGGGGTGTGCTGGGGGCCAGACAGCAATCATGTTTTGCTCTGGGAGGGAGGAACAAGGGGGCCACAGAGAGACAGGCAGGTATGGCACAACAGGGGGCCAGGGGGAGAGGGAAAGGGGGCTGCTTTGGGGGGAGGGGTATGCTGGGGGCCAGACAGCAATCATGTTTTGCTCTGGGAGGGAGGAACAGAAGGGGGCCACGGAGAGACAGGCAGGCAGGGAGCCAGGGAGAGACACAGACCGAAAGAATGACAGACAGACAGCATCCAAGGAGAGAGAGACAAAGAAAAAGAACCAGACAGACAGACATCTACTCTAGCACCCGTTAACGTAACGGGCTTAAACACTAGTACATAAATAATAGCATAAAACAGCACAGACATATGTAAAACCATCCTATTATCATTACATCATCAATAAGATTACATATAGCAAGTACATCGCAGGCTAATTTAAATTGTCCTTGAAGTAGTCCTAAAAGCTTGCACAAAGAGGTGAGTCTTTAAAAGTTTCTTAAAAACTGTGGTAAAGAAGTACAAAATTGCAAATGTTCAGAAGAGTGTCCACAAATGAAGAGGTTCTCTTACTAGTCGTTCAGTCAAGTCCCGACACCTTCCTCTCGTCACCCACTCTTCGTGATCTTTTGGACTTTCGCAACCTTTTTGAAATACTCGGCTACAGAACCGTAAAGACTTTTCAACATCAAACACAATACTTTCAATTGCCAGGTAGCCTACGCTGTCGTTTCAAGAGCTGTGACTTAGCCAGTGATATGATCCACTGCATTTTGAATGACTTGGAGCGCATACGTGCAACCTAGTTTTGGGGTAAACCCAAATAAAGCCCATTGCAAGAGACCGGTACAGTTCTTCTTACTGATGGATAATATCTCATCATGACTAGCAGCTGTCCCTCCCTATATACCTCAGTCTTCTCTCAGTCTCCAGCAGGTGTGAGTGAGTTGTACCCATCTCACTTTGTTAGGGCTGTTGGAATTTTTTTAGGGCTCCTGGTCCCCGTTTTGTCACCAGACTGAGCTTGGGTGAGCCCTGTATGGGGGTCCGTCCGTCCCTGGGGGTGTCACACCCGGCGGGTCTCATGTTGGGTCCCTCCCCCGACTTTGAGCACGTACATGCAACCTAGTTTTTTGGTAAATCCAAATAAAGCGCATTGCAATAGACTAAACGTTGCACAGCCATCCTAAAATCTTAGATCTTCAACATGGGCTTCAATTTTCCAACCAATCTTTAAGTAGTAAAAACAGGACTCCACAACTCTACTTATTTGATCTTGAAAAACCTCCCCCACACACATTTTTATTACAGGTTTCACCCCAGTCAAACAGTCAGTGACAGTAATTGCTAACGCTACAGGCATGCCTTCATTCCTATTTATCACCAGATTATCAGTTTTTTTTACAAATTTTGAATCTACTACTACTACTACTATTACTACACGGTATTGGAGTTCAAGAAGGGATTAGCTAACTTCCTGAAGGAAAAGGGGATAGAGGGGTAGAGATAGATGATCACTATACAGGTCCTGGACCTGATGGGCCGCCGCGTGAGCGGACTGCTGGGAACGATAGACCTATGGTCTGATCCAGCAGAGGCACTGCTTATATTCTTATATTTATTATTTCTATAGCAATGTACATTTTAACATACAATAGACAGTCCCTGCTCAGAAGAGCTTACAATCTAATTTAGACAGGACATTACAGGGTTGGGGAGATTATAGTAGATGAAATGATACAGTGGGTCTAAGTATCTGACAGCAGTGAGTGGGAGTTAAGAGTTGAAAACAGAATAAAAAAAAGTGGGCCTTTAGTTTGTCATACATCCAGGCTCCTACAGGTAAGTTGCTTTCAAAGTGAGGTTCTCCCCTCTCTTGACACTGTACTAAGCTGTAGCTGGTTTTTGTTTTGTTTTTCTTCTCTTCCTAGCCTTTGGACTCCTTGCATGAGAAGGGAATATCTGATGACCCTCGCTATGGTCAGATGAAAGGCATGGCTCTGCGTCCAGGTGGGCATAGTGGCATGGGACCACCTCCAAGCCCTATGGATCAGCACTCACAAGGTTTGAATCCCTCCTTTCCTTTTGTACTGGTAATTATTTGTATATAGTTGTTATATTGCTTGTTTCCCAATTTTAAATTGTCATACGCATTGAAGTATTGCGTGTACAACAAATTTTTTTTTAAAAATATAAATTTTTTATTCATTTTCAAATATTACAGCAAGTGTATAATGCTCAAACAGAAAAACCTTTAACTAATCACCTGACAATCTTACTTAAATTCCTTCAAATATATAAATATAAAAGAATCCCTACCCACCCACCCATATTAATAGTAACCAATTATCAATAATTATCTTTCACATTCCTATATCTTATCTAATACTAAAGTGTTTAAGATGTCTGATCATTAGAATAATTAATCAATGGCCCCCAAATCTTTTTGAACTTATGATCATTTCCTTGTTGCATGGCAATCACCCTCTCCATTTTATAAATATGACATACTGAATTCCACCAAAGAGTATAATTCAGTTTAGTGTAATCTTTCCAGTTTCCAGTAATCTGCTGAATGGCAACCCCTGTAAATATTAATAGAAGTTTATTATTATTTGCAGAAGTTGGGCTTTTAAATCTCATAGATGTACCAAATAATATAGTATCGTATGAAAGGGCAACATGATTTTCTAACAATGAATTAATTTTTAATAAACTTGAAACTTGATTAGCCATGCTGAATTATTGCTGTAAAAATGTGAACAAGCTGATTAAAGTTACTTCTAATGCCAGGACTTCAATGCCTCAGCTAGGGGTATTTGAAGATCTTGTTATCTATCTCAAGCTATAATTGATGGACCTCGTTAAAGAGGAGCTGGGGCAGATCGTATGGTTTCCTATGTCCTCACATTGCTTTGTCTTCACCAATTCTAGTCCTAGACAGCTTGTGTGTGTTCTGTGGTAGGATGTACTCTAGAGCAGCGTTCCTCGAGCAAACCCTAGCTTGTCTGAATATGTATAAAGAGGTTTGTATGTAGTGAAGGTGGTGCTTCCAGGGCTGTCTCATGCAGAGTCAATGTTGATAGCCTGAAAACCAGAGGGGATGGGGTTGAGGAACCCTGTTATAAAGCGGAAGGGTATTTCTGATCTTAGAATGGGTTTGGGAGTGTGTGGTGCAGTGGTTAGAGCTACAGCCTTGGCACCCTGAGGTTGTGAGTTCGAATTCCGCTCTGCTCCTTGTGACCCTGGACAAATCACTTAATCCCCAGTGCCCCAGGTACATTAGATAGATTGGGAGCCCACCAGGCCCGTTCCCTGATGTCATAATGCCTCATTCCACCAATAAGAGCCAACCTCAGCAGTGACGTCACAATGGCTTCATTGTCCTAGACTTGGCCCACACTTGATATTGTATTGGAGGAGAGTGTGGCGTAGTGGTTAGAGCTACCCTGAGGTTGTGGGTTCGAATCTTGACACTGCTCCTTGTGACCCTGGGCAACTCACTTAATCCCCAGTGCCCCAGGTACATTAGATAGAGAGGGAGCCTGCTGGAACAGTTAGGGAATAATGCTTGAGTACCTAAATAATTTGTAATCCACACAGAATTGTAGGATATGCGGAATATAAATTATTAGAAGAAAAGTTTTGCAGTTCTAACTCTGTTTTTTTAAATTAACCTTTTGTAATCCGCCTTGAACCGCAAGGTAATGGCGGAATAGAAATCCCTAATGTAATGTAATGTAATGTTCTAGGCTATTGGCAGCCTCGGGTGTCCCTGTTGCAGCTAGGTCCTCTGTTTTAATGACTGTTGTCTTTGCAGGTTACCCTTCTCCTCTTGGTGGCTCAGAGCATGCATCGAGTCCCATTCCGGCCAATGGTCCATCCTCTGGTCCGCCTATATCTTCTGGCCCTGACAGCACTGACCCCCTAGCCCTGGGGCAGCAGAGCCGCAGTCCCACCCCATTCAACCAGAGCCAGCTGCACCAGTTACGAGCACAAATCATGGCCTACAAGATGCTTGCCAGAGGACAGCCACTGCCAGACCACCTGCAGTTGGCCGTGCAGGGAAAGCGTCCGATGCCTGGAATGCAACAGCAGTTGCCAGCACTACCTCCACCCACGGTGTCTGGAACCGGGCAAGGGCAAGGTTCTACACCTGCACAAGGACCGGGACCAACACCTCCAAACTACAACAGACCTCATGGTAAGACTCCTATAGATGCTATTCAGGCCTTAGCCTATGTATCTCACTCCTGGCTTGCAACAGCATCTCCCGCTTTTGCAATTCTGAGATCCCATAAGCTCTGGTAATGCAGCCATTCCTGCTAGTCGGTTCCTGCTGTTCCACCACTGATTCCTTCGCATACACATAGCTATGCAAGTACTCTGTTTTCTCAGCATAGAGTTAGGAAATTGAACTGTTCTGGAAAAGGATGTGCCTTTTTCTTAACATTGTCTCTCCATCTCCTCTCTTTTTGCAGGTATGGGAGGGCCTACCATGCCCCCTCCAGGACCCTCTGGAGTCCCTCCAGGAATGCCCGGGCAGCCTTCCGGTGCTCCTCCAAAACCTTGGCCCGAAGGTAGGTAATGCTCCCATTCTTCATTCATCTCATGCACTTCCAGAGTAACCTAATGGTTAGTGCAGTGGGCTTTGATCCCGGTGAAATGGGTTTGATTCCTACTGCTGCTCCTCGTGACTTTTTGCAAGTCACTGAACCCTCTTTTGTCCCAGGTGCAGAACTTAGCTTGTGAGCCCACGAAGGACAGAGAAAATACAGCGCTGTGTATGTCTAGTAGTCATTAGTAGGTGTACTAATCACATTACAGCTCATTAGACAACCTTGGAAGTCTTTAAAAATTCACATGCCATATTAATAGACGTGAGAGAACAAAGAGCAAGCCGGCCTTTGTTTGGCTACTTTAAACATAATCGTAATCGGCATGGTATGTCATGGATGTTTTCAGCCAAATCCCTGTTAGGAAAGGTTCTTTTGAACCATCCCTGAAAAACCTTCTTCCACCTTCCCCCCCCCCCCCCCAGGTTCCCTCCAAACCAATTAACTTCCCTGACCGGTATGTTTTTTCCCTATTAAAAAAAAAAAAATTTTTGTACACTCTTGTATATTCCATGTACTATATTCCCTGTATATTCCTTGTATCATACTCCTTGTATATTCCTACTGAGGGTATTTTATGTCGACTTCATTGACCTGAACTCTCAAAAAAAAAAAAAAAAATTAAACTCCTGTTAACTTCAACGACATGTACATTCCAAAAAATTGTAAATTCCAATGTTATTTTCGGGTGTAATCTTATTAACTGCTGTGAACCACCTAGAACTCTCTGGGTATGGCGGTATACAAAATAAAGTTATTATTATTATTATTATTCTATTTAATAACTCTTCCGGCCCTCAGAAATGCCACCAGTTGTTCAATAAGTTTTCATAACAGCTGACTTTACGCATTCAATCTTCACCGGGTCATTTTATAATTAGACTCAAAATGAGATAGGTTAAACCATCCACTTTACTAGGGTATATGGTATATGAATATATTTGTACTTAGCTTGGGTGGTAAACAGCTAGGGACCGGCACGCCAACATGTTTCACCCTTGGGGGGTTTCCTCAGGGCTACAATCCCTTAGTTTGAATTGTACTTCACGACGTGGCCACCCGATACTTGGAAACCCCCCAAGGGTGAAACATGTTGGCGTGCTGGTCCCTAGCTGTTTACCACCCAAGATAAGTACAAATATATTCATATACCATATACCCTAGTAAAGTGGATGGTTTAACCTATCTCATTTTGAGTCTAATTATAAAATGACCCGGTGAAGATTGAATGCGTAAAGTCAGCTGTTATGAAAACTTATTGAACAACTGGTGGCATTTCTGAAGGCTGGAAGAGTTATTAAATAGAAGGATTTTCAGGGATGGCTGAAAAGAACCTTTCCTAACAGGGATTTAGCATATACCTTCTATTGAAATATATTTCTCAATGCAACACACCAATTTATGGATGTTTTCAGAGCACATAGTAAAGTTTGACTGCTAGAATCAAAGGAGGAACTAGCTGTGGTAAATGTAAGCTCCTCTGATGTCCTAAACAGGCTGAAATATGTGGGCACCAAACCACAGATTAAACCGAGGAAGTTATTCTGGGCTTGTGGTCCTTGTGGGCTTATCTTTTTCTTTTTTTCCCCAAGTGCAGTTTACAATTGTATATTTTAAGACAGACCTTGTTTCTTATTTAAGCTATGGTGATAATATATGCAAGTCCCCAAAACAATGTGTTCTGTCCCCTCCTCAGTCAGAAAGCATTGGCCCCTCTGTCCTGTTCCAGACTTCCTCAACGGTCTTCCAAGGCAGAGCTACTGCCGGATTGTGTGGGACTTGAATAAGGAGAAATTTATTTTTACCTTTCCTTGAATCTTGCTGGATGAGTTTATGTATTCCTGCCAGCAGATGGAGACAGTGCCACAATTTTTCCAGTGATGATATTGTTGCTGTAGAGAAGTACAGAAGAGGCTAAAAATTTACTTTACAACAAAAAGAACAAACTTATAATACCAAATTGAACAAAACTTAGCCTCCCTTAGGGTTCCATCCTCTGTGTAACTGGGTCATCAGGGCAACAGAGAAATTATCCTGGATCCTTTTCTCTAGCAAAAGCTAGAAAGATGATTGAGTGCATAGAAAGAGGAATGGTCAGCAGTAAAAAGGAGGTAATAATACCTCTTTTTCTCCGGAGATAAGCAGGGGAAATGCAGGAACACTTGTTGGTGAAGTCCTCAGACCGATCTTGTGTGTCGGTGCTCTCCCCTAGCCAATAGGAAGCTTTTGGCTTGCTGAGCATAAGCAGGGACTCCCGCTTTCGGTGGCTTTTCCCCTTGATACTCATTTTTTTCTTCAGCCACTCCTATAAAGTCACAGCTCTCCCCTCTTTCATAGGGGGCTGATTCAAGTTCAAGTTCTACCCGCAGTCTCATCAGCCAATCAGGACCCATGTTTAAAAAAACATTCAGCAAACAATGCCTATATTGTAGACATCTGTCTCACGCCTATGGATACACATAGGGATGCTTATGAACGGCCAAGGTTGGCATGGACATGGTTTCCACTGGAAGTGGCCTTGGGCATTCAGGAGCGTCACTATGTATCTCCATAGGAGCGAGACGGACGCCTTAAAAGTGGGCCTGTATAATGCTGGCCTACATTTAAGGTGTTTGTTAGAAAAAAAAAGATGCAATTCTCTAAAGCAGTGGTTCCCAAACCCTGTCCTGGGGGACCCACAGCCAGTCGGGTTTTCAAGATATCCCTAATGAATATGCATGAGAGAGATTTGCATACCTGTGGCTTCCATTATATGCAAATCTCTCTCATGCATATTCATTAGGGATATCTTGAAAACCCGACTGGCTGGGAGAACCACTGCTCTAAAGGATACCAATGCATGATTGACACGCAATCACAACCAATTCTTAGGCGGCTGCCGAGATCGGCCTCCTTTAGAGAATCAGGCCCATGCTGCATATATGTATTTCTATTTGATTTTAGTAGAACCATCCAAAAAAAGGAACAAGTTTCTTCTCACAGGAACAAAAGGGGAAAATTCTTTTTTTTTTTTAAATTCTTTATTCATTTTTAAAACTTTCATCAAGTGTACAACAATCATAATAAACACAATCAGCGCACTTGCATATCTTATCATTATAATCTAAACATACAAATGTAACCCTCCCCACCCTCCCTCAAAGCCCTTCATTCATAATAAGAAACCTATATTTGTACCTCTCCCCCCTCCCAATACTATATGGTGTATAACTAATAGAAAAATGGCATTTAATCATGACAAAAAGACGTTAATGGCTCCCAAATTTTAATAAAATTATTATAATTTCCATTTTGTATCGCTATTGATCTTTCCATTCTATATATGTGACATAATGAATTCCACCAAAAATTAAAATTCAGCCTACTATGATCTTTCCAATTATTAGTAATATGTTGGATGGCAACTTCAGTCATGATCATTAAAAGTTTATTATTACACGATGATATCAATTTAAGAAGAAGACCAATGTCTAATCCATTCCTCCAGACTCCAGCTGGTAAAACTGCCAGGCTATAGAACCCCTGCAGATCCCGTCAGCATTTCCTCCTGAGCCCCACACAGTCAACAGAGGTTTCCCTGTTATCGGCCCTACCAACGACTGGATGACTCGCTCCCTTCCCCCAGCTCCAGCATTATCAAATTGAGGCTGGATGGCAGATTCTCAGCTCAACACACCGATGACTGCATAACTCCCTCCCTCCTCCAAGGCCCTGTTTCGACCCCCTAGGGCAGGGTTGTCCAATGTCGGTCCTTGAGGGCCGCAATCCAGTCGGGTTTTTAGGATTTCCCCAATGAATATGCATGAGATCTATTAGCATATATAGAGATCTCGTGCATATTTATTGGGGAAATCCTGAAAACCCGACTGGATTGCGGCCCTCGAGGACCAACATTGGACACCCCTGCCCTAGGGGAACATAAGCATTGCCCCTGCTGGGTCAGACCAGTGGTCCATCGTGCCCAGCAGTCCGCTCACGCGGCGGCCCCCGGGTCAAAGACCAGTGCTCTAAAATGAGTCCAGCCTCACCTGTGTACGTCCCAGTTTAGCAGGAACTTGTCCAGCTTAGTCTTGAAACCCTGGAGGGTGTTTTCCCCTACAACAGACTCCGGAAGAGCGTTCCAGCTCTCCACCACTCTCTGGGTGAAGAAGAACTGACATTCACCAACATCACAAAATTTAAGGTAGACTGCGAATTCTCGACTCAGTGCACCGATGATTGAAAAATTCCCTACCTCCCCCCCAAGAAAGTTCTACTGCATGAGTTTAGTTTATGAGGCATTGATGTCACATTTCTTGGCCTTTAAAAGAAATGGAAATGTCATACCCTTAGGTGTTGGATAGGAACATTCACCAGGAAAACGGAATGGGTAAGACCAAACCCAAGACGTAGGAAACCCAAGAAAGGCTTAACATTTACCAGGTTCTTTTTCTTTTTCCAATTTTTTATTTATTTTTTCATCTTTCATCAAGTGTACAATATTACATCAATTAAAGTCATACATATCACTTGACATTCTTATCTATTGTCATCTTTAAAACATAAACTAAACCCTTCCCCCACCCTCCCTTTCCACAAATATTATAAATCAAGTATATCATGCAAGTGTTGTAATCAAAAATACGAAGACCAATAATATAACAATAAATCTCCCCTTTCCCCTTATTATCAATATACTTTTAGTGTAAAAAGGTGTCTGATCATTACAATATGTTATCAATGGCCCCCAAATCTTTTTAAAATGGAAAGAACAATTGCCATGCAAAAAGGGAATTATAGCATTTACCAGGTTCTGAAGGCTGTGAATGTAGCAGTGATTGTTCACCTTCCTTCAGAATGTTCCATAAGCTCTTGAGTAGAAGAGAAGAATCCTTGCTTTTAACTTTGATCTCTCTTTCACAGGACCAATTGTGAATGCGGCAGCTCCGACGAGTACACCCCAGAAACTCATTCCCCCTCAGCCTACTGGTCGCCCTTCACCTGCACCACCCGCAGTGCCTCCTGCAGCTTCTCCCGTCATGCCACCCCAGACACAGTCCCCAGGGCAGCCAGCCCAGCCCCCACCCATGGTACAGCTTCACCAGAAGCAGAACCGGATTACGCCTATCCAGAAGCCACGGGGCCTGGACCCTGTAGAGATCCTGCAAGAGAGAGAATACAGGTAAGGGTTACCTTGGGCTTAAACTGAGGTGTTCCAACTGAGGAACACCTGAGGAAACACCTTGCCTGAAGTTATGAAATAGGTCTGGGAAATTCTCAGTCTCCTGTGTAGATGAACACTTCAGGTTGGAAGAAAGCTGACGTGCTTTACCTTCTTTCAGCAAGGTAGGGATTTTTTTTTTTTTTTAATTCTTTATTCATTTTTACATTCTTACAAGTGAATTACACGTAATCAAGCAATTTTCATATATCACTTGTATATACATTCAAATATTCCATTATAAAATAATAAGTACCCCCCCTTTTTTCCAAGAATCTTTCTCCATATATTAAATATTCCCATCCCAACTCCATCCCACATATATTCCCCATGTGCTAAGATATCTGATCATTAGAGTAATTAGTCAATGGTCCCCATAAATTTCTTGAAATTATGAATATTCCCTTGTTGTAACGCTAACATCTTTTCCATCTTATATATGTGACAAACTGAATTCCACCAAAATGTATAATTTAATTTTGTATAATCTTTCCAATTCTGAGTCATTTGTTGCATGGCGACCCCTGTCAATATTAATAATAACTTGTTATTATTTGCAGAAATCGGACTCTGAGATCCAATAGATGCTGGCATTGTAGATTAGAAGTTGGGACGTTAGATCATTTGATTTTTTTTTTGTCCCTGTATAAAGGCTTTCTGGAAACTAATTTAGCCCCAAATTAATAAATTATTAGAAAATCATGTTGGACTCTCATATGACACTATATTATTTGGTAAAGGTAGGGATTTTTATTGCAAGTTCTTTTGTTCTAAATTCCTAAGGATTGCCGTCTTTTTTTTTTCCAGACTGCAGGCTCGTATTGCCCATCGAATCCAGGAGCTGGAGAACTTGCCTGGGTCACTTGCTGGTGACCTAAGAACCAAAGCTACCATTGAATTGAAGGCCCTGAGACTTCTGAACTTCCAGAGACAGGTGGGTTGGATCAGCAGAGGAGGGGTGCTTTCCCTGTGGCTATTGGTCCGGGGGAAGTACGGTAGTTCTGATTTTCTTATTGATTTGGTCAGAAAAACATAACTATGTCTCTGTGCTTAAGGACAAAATAATAATAATAATAATAACTTTATTTTTGTATACCGCAGTACCAGAATAGTTCAGAGCGGTTTACATGACAAGAGACTGTACATCTACAGCAAAATTTACAAATAAGTCAATCAATATAACTTAGCGAGTCAGGAGCAGGCAAGAAGGAGATAGAGAGGTTATAAACAAGTCAATCGGCGTGGCTTAGGAAGTCGGGTGCAGGTAGGTGGGAGGTGCAGGAAGGTGGGAGGTACAAGGCATAGTTAAAAGTTGAGTTACAAGGAGGGCGGGAGTCAGAGATATTTGTCAAAGAGATAAGTTTTGATTGACTTCCTGAAAGTTTGGTAGGAGGGAGAATTAGAGATGAGAGTGGATAGACATTTGTTCCATTTGCATGCCTGGAATGCCAGGGATCTGTCGAGGAATCTCTTGTAGATGCAGCACTTTAGGGACGGGAAGGCAAACAAGTGGGCGTTACGTGTGCGGGTGGGGCCCGGACGGACAAAGTGATCTGATAGGTAGATTGGGGACAAGCCTGTTAGGGTTTTGAAGCAGAGACAAGCAAATTTGAAGATAATCCTCGCCTCCATAGGCAGCCAGTGCAGTTTTTTGTAGAAGGGGCTTATAGGGTCAGATTTTTTGAGATTATAGATGAGTTGAACGAATAGGAGAAGATTCTCCAGTCATTAAATAATGTAAAAAGACATCTTATGCAAAAAATCTAGCAGTGTTTTATTAAATTAACCTTCAATATCTGCACTTTTGTGGAAAATAACAAATTTAACATACTTCGCTGAAAGCCAAACACGTACGTTCTGGCGTAGTCATCTACCTCAAACATCCAGTGTCTTATTGAGATAGGATAAAGCCTTGATTCTGTTCAGGAGTTGAACACCATTGCAGGCTTTATCTTGACTATTTCAAGAAGACATTGAATGCTTGAGGGTTTGGAATGCCATTGGTAGATGACTTCATCAAAGTGTACTTGTTTAGCTGTTAGCAAAGTATAGCCTTACTGGGTCAGAACAATGGCATAGCATAATCCAACAGGGTTCCCTGTTTCGCTGGTGCGCTTCTTCAGGGATTTGAGCATCGATTCACCCGCTTCAATTTCTGTCCCTAAAGAAGCGAAACAGGGAACCCTGTTGGATTATGCTAGTGGTGATATTTAGTAGCTGCTATGCTCTGAATTTGTCTCCTATGGAGTGATTTTTTCCTGCTTCCAAGCTCCAGGATCACGTTCTTGTGTTTGCAATTTGATTGAGAAGACAACAATTTTCATATAAGTGTTTTTTTGAAAACTTTTTGAAACTTAGAATTAAGACTGTTGAAATTCACTGTGAAATTGTGTCCTCAACTTTTTGGGAGTTTATGACCGAGGATGTGTCTGCTGGCTGCAAGTGATATTTGCAACTAGCCTGTCTATATGGGTTGCTTTGATTTTCCCTATTAGACACTGAGGTCTTTTCTCCCTTAAGAGTAACACTTGGACTTGTTATCCTATACTCTTGAGGTTGTGCTATGTGGATATAGATTTATTTAACAGCCTATTATTGATGAAATTTGACTTTTTGTTCTCATTGACATCCCGAACAGAATTGTATCATGTGTGTGGCTTTCTTTTAAAGTTGCGTCAGGAAGTAGTGGTGTGCATGAGAAGGGACACAGCGCTGGAGACGGCACTGAATGCCAAGGCTTACAAGCGCAGCAAGAGGCAATCCCTGCGGGAGGCCCGCATCACTGAGAAACTAGAGAAACAGCAGAAGATTGAGCAGGAGCGCAAACGCCGGCAAAAGCACCAAGTGAGCCCCTGTTATCTTGCCTTCATTAACCCACTCCCTGTCCAGGAAATGTGGTCCGAGTCTGGCTACACTAACCTTTTTTGCCTTCCCAGGTACAGTGCTGAGTCTTTAACAGCAAGTCACAAATGTCAACAGCAAAGAAAGATTTGGCAGATATCTGTGGGTGATTATAATTGCTGATGTGCTAAAATTGTTTTTTTCCCCCCCTCTATTTCAGGAATACCTCAACAGCATCCTTCAGCATGCCAAGGATTTCAAGGAATACCACAGATCAGTGACAGGCAAAATCCAGAAGCTCACCAAAGCAGTGGCCACGTACCATGCCAACACAGAGCGGGAGCAAAAGAAGGAGAATGAGCGGATAGAAAAGGAGAGGATGCGTAGATTGATGGTGAGGGGCAGGGGTAACAATCAGATCCCACCTCAAAAAACTGAAGGAGTAACTGAGTCACAGCCTTTCCCAAACCAAAGCAGGATGTGCAACAAAATCAGTCCCCTGAAGGAGGAGGGTAACTAACCACAGTCTGCCTCGGGGGAGGAGAAGTAATTGAATGGGGTCTTAGCTACCCCTGAGAGTAGTGGGGTAATTGAGTCAGAGCCCCACCTTCAAGGAGAGGGAGGGGTAGCTAGCAATAATGTGTTTGGGGGAGGGGGGGTTTAATTTTGGAGGCCCTCTTCTTTGGGCTTCCGTTTGCCTCTTTAGGCTGACAGCTTGCTTTGTCTATTCCAGGCTGAAGATGAAGAAGGTTACCGGAAACTGATTGATCAGAAGAAGGACAAGCGTCTGGCCTATCTCCTCCAGCAGACGGACGAGTACGTGGCCAATCTGACTGAACTGGTGCGACAGCACAAGGCAGCGCAGGTGCTGAAGGAGAAGAAGAAGAAAAAGAAAAAGAAGGTATGTTCCAGCTGGATCCACTTTACAACGGACTTACAACGGACGCACTTTACAACCGGATTACTCGGTTGTAAAGTGCGTAAGAACCAGTGGCGTAAGTTACAGGAGCTCAGTCTTAAGATTTTGATGTCATTCATTTGATAGATGACTAGTTTACTTTCTTTTCAGAAGCAGGAGAATGTGGAAGGACAGCCCCCAGCATTGGGACCAGATGGGGAAGTAAGTATGACCGTGTCAGGTCCCTTGGTTTGCAAAAAGCTGGTAACATTAACCGCAATTAATAATTGGGGGAGGGAGAGGGGATAAAAATATATTTAGAATAGGATGTATTAAATACAAAAATGATATTGTGTATTTATCAATTGTAATTTAATATTTTGTACATTTTATGTAAAATTTGAAAATTAAAAATATTATATTAAAGTAATAAAAGGGTGGGGGGAGGGTGAGGGGGAAAATCAAATTTAGATATATAATGTATTAGATATAAAAGTGATACTATGTATTTATCAATTGTATTTTAATATTTTGTACACTTTATGTAAAATTTGAAAATAAAAAATAATGGGAAAAAAAAAATAATTGATATAATAAACTAAACTAAACTAAACCTTAAGCTTATATACCGCATCTTCTCTATAAGGATAGAGTTTAAGAAAGGAAAATATAATAAGTTTCAAGTTTTATTACCATATGATGAATCGCCTATACAAACTTTCTAAGCGATGAACAGTTTTATAAAAAAACAACAATTTAGAGGACAAACAGCTTTAAAACACAAGTAAAAAGCTAATATACTTATAACACTTAACAAATTTCATCATACATGTGGATTAAGGACAGACATGATATAAGAGGATAGGAGGGGAAAAATTACAATTCTCTCAGGTAGAAAAAACATAAAAGAGGAAAGAACAAGAGGAAGGGAAAAATTGAATTCTGGATTAAGTTAACAGGTCTCAGAATTTAATTGTTAAAAGCATCATTAAATAAGAAAGTTTTTAGAAGTTTTTTAAAGGAAATAAGATCTTTTTTCTTTTCTGATATAGAGTGGCAATGAATTCCACAATTGTGGAGCTATAACAGAATTAGTGGTTATATAGAGAGCAGCGGAAATTACATTTTTGAAAAAAAAAAAAGCTCTCCCTCCATATTCACGGGGGTTAGGTCTCGAGACCACAATGGGAACTCGCAGCAGCCATTTTGATGACGGCTCTGCACAGGGCAGGAGCATAGGAAGATCGATCCTGCCCCGCATCACCGCTAGACCACCAGGTAAGATCCAAGAGGCTCGGACAGCCGAAAAATAGAGGAAAACTTAGGCAAAAAAAATCACGAATAACCAAATCCGCGGATACGGAGGGAGAAGTGTAGCCAGGTTTTCAGATGCATCTTGTACGCTCGTCTGCAGTTTCTTTTGCTCTTGGTTTGTGAAGTAAGTATGAGAGCCAGTAAACGGAGCATCGAATGAAATTCATCACCTCACTGGAGAATGGGGAAGGATGCCAATCATTTATCCTTTTCTGAAACAGACACTTAGTTTAATAGGTACAGAGTCATGGAGGAGGGGAAATGTGTATTCAAAGCTATATGTTATTTGGTAAAGATGGTAAAATCTTATGATTCTTACTGATGTATGTGATTTTTTTTTTAATGATGTTCAAACCTGAATTGTGTATGTGATACTGCGAGCTGCCTTGGACAAAGGCGGATTGGAAATGTTTTTCAATAAATAAATATACGAGCAGGTGCCAAGAACACAACCTTTAGCCAGGCTGAATGTGCAAATCATTTTGGTTTTCTCAGCCCCTGGACGAGACCAGCCAGATGAGCGATCTCCCGGTGAAAGTGATTCACGTAGACAGTGGGAAGATTCTGACTGGTGCAGAAGCTCCCAAGGCTGGCCAGCTAGAGACCTGGCTGGAGATGAATCCAGGGTAAGACTCGGATGTTCTGCTTTGCCGCAGCTCCTCACAAGTGGTGCGACAGCCGCAGGGCCAAATTGATGGCAATCTTTTTCTCTTTGGCTCAGGTATGAGGTAGCACCAAGATCTGACAGCGAAGAAAGCGGCACGGAGGAGGAGGAAGAGGCAAGTAGCTTTGTAGAGCTGAAATCCTCAGTTGCTTGGAAGCTTCTTCGGTTCTTGTGTGTTGCTTAAAAACCCAGTTTGTTGTTTTTTATCAAAGTTCACTGAATATTCGATAAAAAGCAACAAAAAGGGACATATAATAACTTTGTAAAGATATGGGGGCCATTGGCAAAATATTCTTTTCTTTCTTAGTTGTATTTAGCACACTCAAGGGGGGAGTTGGGAATAATTTTCTAGGATATGTTATAATATGTTATATAACACGTGTATATTTCTATTTCGGTTGAAAATGAGATGAAGGGTGGGTGGTTGGGTGGGGGTTATTACATGACTAGATTTTTATGGGTTAGATATTATAGCGCTATAATGTATTTTTGTGCACTTGTTCAATTTGAAAATGAATAAAGATTTAAAAAAAAAAAAAAAAGTTCACTGAATATCTGGACTGAACATATTAGACCAACAAGCTGTTTCTTTCTGGACAGGAGGAAGAGGAGGAACAACCCCCCAACTCTTCGTCTTCCCTGCCTACAGAAGAGAAGAAAAAGATCCCCGACCCAGACAGCGACGAGGTGTCGGATATATACGCCAGACACATCATTGAGTAAGCCCTTCTTATTACCCAGCATTGGTCATCTCGTGCTTGTACGCACAGGCTTTTCAGTGCTTTTCCCTTTCACCAAAGAGAGGGAGCATCACAGCTTCAGTTTGATGTATCATATCTGACAGTTAAGTAAAGGATTCAGCACCTTTGAGGTGAATGTGACGTAGAGCCTTGGCTACTTGCACAAGCGAATAAGGGCCCAGTTCTCTAGCTAACAGCATGTCATGGTAGAGGCTTTACTCCGGCATCCTTAACTGCTTTGTCTGGTGTCCTCTTTTCCCTTTAGGCATGCCAAGCAGGACGTGGATGATGAGTACGGAGTCTCCCAAGCTGCCGCCCGGGGCCTACAGTCATATTATGCCGTGGCACATGCTGTCAGTGAAAGGGTGGACAAGCAGTCCACGCTGCTGGTGAATGGTTTCCTCAAGCAGTACCAGGTGAGGAGCATGGGAGAGGGTGGAGGACTTTGCCCCTACATATTACACGCCGTGCTCGTGTTATAAGGCCATTAGGAACATTGGCAAAGCCACTTACCTAGGTAAATAGCCTGGCTGTAAATTACTCTCGCTCAGTCTGGCTGAAGGCACACGAGAGTTTCCGTACTGCACATCATTTTAGCCAGATTGAGGAGGAGACATTCTCAGGGGTGTATTTGGCAGAATCGGAAAATAACAAGCAAGCATTTTCTGTTGATGTTTCACTTCTGGCTGGCCCAGTGATTCAGAAGGTTTCTGGTTGAGTTTATGGACTGGGTTTTCTATATCATCAGGCAATGCAAAACGTGGTAGCGAATCCGTTGCAGAGCTGGTGATTAGTACTGAGGAAGTATGGAAATGAAATTCTAGATTAGGTAACAGTAATCTTTTGCTTTTCTTGATGTAATTCTGCAGAATGTAATGGGGAAGAGCGACAGCTTGGAGCTGGCATGGCATTTTTTTGATGATGATTTCTCTTTCCATTTTTAGATTAAAGGGCTGGAATGGCTGGTCTCCCTCTATAATAATAACTTGAACGGGATCCTAGCAGACGAAATGGGGCTGGGGAAAACCATCCAGACCATTGCATTAATTACATACCTCATGGAACACAAACGTATCAACGGTCCCTTCCTCATCATAGTACCTCTCTCGTAAGTGTATGGGATTGGGGGAAGACACAGGGCCCCTGCCTTATTGTAGTAACTTATTGTGGCACAGTGGTTAGAGCTACAGCCTCGGCTCTCTAAGGTTGTGGGTTCAAACCCACGCTACCCTTGTGACCCTGGGCAAGTCACTTAATCCCCCACTGCCCCAGGTATGTCAGCTAAGACTATGGGAGTGTGCGGTGCAGTGGTTAGAGCTACAGCCTCGGCTCTCTGAGGTTGTGGGTTCAAACCCACGCTACCCTTGTGACCCTGGGCTACTCCTGTGACCCTGAAAGAACGGTATAGAAATTGAATGAATAATTGGGGAGTTGGAGTTCAAGACCTTTCCCTATACAGCTAAGGGAAAATGCTTCCACTGAAAGCTTCTCCCAATATTTGATAATGAGACAGGCCATTGGGCTATTGGTACCACCTCTTTTTCTTTATATTTCAGAACACTTTCAAATTGGGTTTACGAATTTGACAAGTGGGGCCCTTCAGTAGTGAAAGTCTCCTACAAGGTAAGCCAGTGAAATTGATTTTTGTGGTAGCTGAAATTATTCTGTGCGAGCGAAGATGGTTGAGTGTTTATGAGTATGTATTTTGAGGTGAAATTAGACTTACCATATTTTATATGCGTTACAACAAGGAAATTTTCATAACTTTAAAAAAATATGGGGACCATTGATTTCTTATTCTAGTGATCAGACATCTTAAGCACATGAATAGTTTATACTTGGATAGGGATGGGATATATGGGAGGATATTTATTCTTATTCTATAAGATTATATGATTGTAATTTCAAGTGTTTTGTAAAAATTGATTTAATATGTGTATCTTCACTTGATGTAAGAGATAAAAATGAATTGAGAATTATAAAAAAAAAAAAAAAAGACTTACCATATTTTTCGCTCCATAAGATGCACTTTTTTCCCCCAAAAAAGTGGGTGGAAATAAGGGTGCATCTTATGCAGCGAATATAACCAACCCGGGTACCTTTAAATCAAGGCCCACAGACGCCCGCCGTTCCTCCCGCCATCAGGTGCAGCACAGCTCCGTCAGTGTTAAAAGGAGCTGCGTTAAAATCGGAGCCCTGCCGCCACCGTAGCGCATTCCCTCTGCTGCGGTCCCGTACGTCAGAGGAGGGGCGAAACCGCGGCAGAGGGAACGTGCTACAGTGGCAACAGAGAAGGCTGTTTAGTTTCCGTTTTGTAATTATAATATGTCAGATTTGAAATTCCTGCCAGAGCTGGTGTTAGACAGGGAGGGGATGGGGGGCAGGGTGCAGAGCCTGGCAGGGAGTGAGGGGGGCTAGGTGCAGAGCCTGGTATATATTAGTACAGAATTTGGTTCAGAATGGTTTTTTTCTTGTTTGCCTCCTCTAAATGTAGGGTGCGTCTAATGGTCAGGTGCTTCTTATGGAGCGAAAAATACGGTACTTGCTAATTTTCTTTCTCTTAATCCCTCCAGACTAAGAATTCTTGACTTTGTTAGCTACTAGTAGGCTGTGTCATCCTCTTTAGAGTCAGTCTTTGACTAGCCAAGCAGAAAAGTAGTATCAAACCAGTAAAAAGAAGCCTCATTAAAAATTCTCCCAGCTAGCCCAGTGAACCAGATGCTGCTGCTTACGATAAGAACAATAAAACATTTTCTTTCTTATTTTTCCCATAAAAGTTAAAACAAAAAAAAATCATGAACATGCATATATCCCACATCTTCTCTTAGCATGTAGCATACGTATACTGAGTGTAACCATGGACGACTTCTGTGCCAATCTGGAGGGACCAAGAGAAAGAAAATGAGCAGGTAGATCTAATTTCACATTCACCAGCATCCCTCCAGACCGGCACAGATGAATGAGAAGTACCAAAGCAGTGACTATTAAGGGAGGGACCCAGCTAGGCCCGACTGCAGCCCCTGTGCCCCTGCACATCAACCCTATAATGACACAAAAAGGAATGCAGAGAGGACCACATCACCGCCTTATTGTCTAAATCAGGGCTGCCCAAGTCTGGTCCTCGAGATCGACTGGCAGGCCAGGTTTTGAGGATATCCACAATGAATATGCACGAGAGAGATTTGCATACCAAGAAGGCAGTGCAGGCAAATCTCTCTCATGCATATTCATTGCGGATATCCTGAAAACCTGGCCTGCCAGTAGATCTTGAGGACCGGACTTGGGCAGCCCTGGTCTAAATCCTATGCAAATGCTTACAACTATTCAGATCCTCGGATTTAAAGAAGGGACTGCGGGTCAGTCTCCTCCCCAAATGGCTTAAGCTGCACTCCAGGGAAAGCACAGATTTACTTACATCCTCCAGCTGGAGATTGACACTAAAGGGGATGGCACAGCCTATTAGTAGCTAACTTAAAGTCGGTCTCCACCCGCACGACCCATTCGTCGGTGCTGGTCTGGAGGGATGCTAGGGAAGTTGAGACTTTCCAATATATAAAGAGTTCAAATCCCAACCTGTTAAAATAGTAATGAGCCTCCTCTCAGTGATTTGTACTGGACTGGCAGAAAACCAAGTATAATAATAAAAAACCTGCTGAGCTTCCTGTTATCAAAACCTTCTCATCTTTCTCCTTTGCACTCAACCCTTTTAATAAAGAAACCCCAAAGATCTCCCTCTTAATCCAACTACAAGGATCCAGTGGTATTACAGTATAAAGAGGAACCAGTTGCAGGAACTTCTAGGTCCTCATTGCAACCTGCCACCCAGCTGGACTTGCAACCTGTCTGCCTGTTTATTAGAGCAGATTATTGCTGCTCAGTGCGTTCTTTGGTACAATCTTAATCGTAACTGCACTGCTCTTGTTTTTCTCTCTCAGGGGTCTCCTGCTGCACGAAGAGCTTTTGTACCTCAGCTTAGAAGTGGAAAGTTTAACGTTCTGCTCACTACTTATGAATATATTATTAAAGATAAGCACATACTTGCTAAGGTAGGCTGGAGCTCTGACACTGATAACCAATAGTTTGGGCAACTTCCTCCCTTTTCCTCCCACCTCCGCTGCTGCTCTGCCAGCTTCTCTCGTTCAACTGCTCTGTCAGCTCTTACCCTCCTTTTCCTGCTGTTCTGAGCTGTATCTGTCCCTCGACCCCCTCCCTCCTCCCCCCCCACACTTTCATCCCAATCTGTTTTGGTTCTAACACTTCAACTGCTAATTTCACTGGAGGGATTTGCAAACTACAGTTGTTCTATTGGCTGTTTTTTTTTTTTAATTGTTCTGTTTCTCCTTTACATCCCGTCAAGCTCCGTCTGTGCAGTTATTCAATAGTGAGTCCAGCTTTCTAACACTGAGACAGTGCCACTCTGTGTTTTGCTCAGTTGTGTGAGGGGGGGGGGGGGTATCGGTAGCATGGAATATTGCTACTCCTTGGGTTTTAGCCAGGTGCTAGTGAGCTGGATTGGCCACCGTGAGAACGTTCTACTGAGCTTGATGGATCATTGGTCTGACCCAGTAAGACTATTCTTATCTTATGTTCTTTTTTTATTTTTTTTTTAATTTCTTTATTCTTTTTCAAACTTACATCAAGTGCACAAAAAGAACAACATGAAATACTATCGTATAACACTTGAACATCATACATTATATTCTTAATATGTAAATTAATTAAAAACCCTCCCCCCTCCCATCTTTCTATACAATCATTAAAACTATCATATTCCTTCAAAATTTCAATTTTGCTACATCTTATCTTCCAATCCCCCCACCCCCCTATGTATATTATCAAAGAAAAATGATGCCTATTCACTACAAAAATCAACCATCGGCCTCCATATCTTTAAAAAAATTTTATAACTTCCTTTCTGTATTGCAATTGCTCTTTCCATCTTGTAAATATGACACAGGGAATTCCACCAAAACGTATAATTGAGATTACTATAATTTTTCCAGTTATTAGTAATATGTTGCATAGCAACATTAAAAGCTTATTGTTATGTGCTGATAATTGACTTTTTTTCCTCATAGACATACCGAACAGAACAGTATCGTATGATATTTCCACATGATTTTCCAATAAGCAATTTATTTGAGACCAAATTGAATTCCAAAAATTCCTAATGCAGGGGCAATAAAAAATTAGATGATCCAATGTCCCCACTTCTAGATTACAGTGCCAGCATCTATTAGATTTAGAGCTATCCAACTTTTGTAAACGAACTGGGGTCCAAAAAGCTCGATGTAATAAAAAGAACCAAGTTTGTCTCATAGATGCTGACACTGTACATCTCATTCTCCAAGACCAAATTTGTGGCCATTGAGAAGCAGAAATATGATGCTTAATCTCAATGCTCCAAATGTCTCTCAGACCAGTGTTTGGCTTTTTATTTAAAAATCCAGATAATAATTTATACCACTGTGCGGCTAGGTGTCCCATGAAATCAGCCTGGAAACATAGGAACTCCAAACTATATTGAGTATTAAGAGTTTTCCATTCAGGGAAATTATTTTTTATTTTTAATAATTCTTTATTCGTTTTCAAATTGAACAGCAAGTGCACAAAAGAATATATTATACAAATTATACCACAATACCACATTAATATCTACCACATAAAAATCTAGTGATGCAATAACCCCCCCCCAACCACCCACCCTTCATCACATTCAATAGAAATGTACACATATTTTTGGACCCCAGTTAGATTACATAAATTAAATAGTTCCTTGTCTAATAGATGCTGGCATTGTAATCTGGATGGAGGGACTTTGGATCATCTTTTGTATTACCGTCCCCATATCTTAGCCTTTTGGAACTCAATCTGGGATCAAATAAATTGTTTATTGGAAAATCACGTAGCGTTATCTTATGATACTGTGATATTTGGAATGTCCATGAGGAAAAAGAGTCAGATATCAGCGTGTAACAATAAACTTTTATTGATCATGACAGGAGTCGCCATCCAACATATTACTAATAACTGGAAAGATCACAGTAGACTTAATTTTAATTTCTGGTGGAATTCGTTGTGTCACTTATATAGAATGGAAAGATCACTGGCGGTACAGAATGGAAAGTATAAAAGTTTTATAAAACTATGGGAGCCATTAACATCTTTTTGTCATGATTAAATGTCATGTAACTATTAATTATATTATGTGTGATTCAATTGTTGTAAGAATGAAAAATTAATAAAAAAAATATTTAAAAAAAAATGCCATTTTTCTATTAATTATACACCACTTAGTGTTGAAAGAGGGGAAGGGTTTAATGGGAGGGTTTATGATCTTATAATGAATAATGGGCTTAGAGGGAGGGTGGAGGGAGGGTTGCATTTATATTTATAAGATACACTGATAAGATGTTTAAGTGGTTTAATTAATAGTGCTTATTATGAATTTTGTACACTTGATGTAAGTTTAAAAATGAATAAAGAATTTAAAAAAAAAAGAAATGTACACATATTATATACCATATTATAACATATTATTCCCTACTCCCCCACCCCCTTAGTGTGCTAAAAATGAAAAAGAAAAGGAGAAGAGAAGAATTGATGACTATTCACCACAATATTATGTTCTTATATGTACACAATTGTACACCCATGATAACTGAAAAGTTTGACACATGTTGCAAGAATCCGGTGCTTTGCTTCCTATGTCTAAAAGCAATAACCTATTCATTGCTGTTCTGATAAAAATGGAGAGGGGACGGAATGTGCAAACTTTGGGCTAAGAAAGGGCTCGTCTGTTTTTCTGGGTTTTCTCTCTTGCACAGATCCGTTGGAAGTACATGATTGTAGATGAAGGCCACCGGATGAAGAACCACCACTGTAAGCTTACCCAGGTCCTGAACACTCACTACGTGGCACCCAGGCGTCTGCTGCTAACGGGGACCCCACTACAGAACAAGCTGCCAGAGCTCTGGGCGCTGCTCAACTTCCTGCTGCCCACCATCTTCAAGAGCTGCAGCACGTTTGAGCAGTGGTTCAATGCCCCGTTTGCCATGACTGGAGAGAAGGTATTTTAGAGGCGTTTGTAGTAATGGCCTGGCCTTCTGGCACAGAATCGATGTAAAGGGATCAAGATTCTGTGATGTGTAAGAGCCACCGGATTGCCCTTCCAAAGCGTCCAGTGTCTTTTCTGTAGTTTGGCAATATATTAGATTTCTCTCGGAAGGTGTGCCCAGGGCACTTTTGGGGTTTTTTTTTGCTTTTTATACATGTTTATATACAGTAAAACCTTGGATTGCAAGTAACTTGGTTTGCAAGACAAGCAAAACATTTGATTAAATTTTAACTTGTCTTGCAATACGAGTACATACAGTATACATACATCACAACTGAGCCGATGGTTCTTCTCTCTCTGACGCTGCAGGAGTATAGTGACTGTTCTAAATGAACGAGGTCTTCCAATACAAGGACGTATAGTATTTTGTATTCAAGTTTTTGGGCTGTGGAACAAATCGTCTGAGTTTCCATTATTTCCTATGGGGAAATTCCGCTTTGAATTACAAGCATGCTTCTGGAACAAATTCTGCTCGCAAACCAAGGTTTTACTGTATTCAATTTTCTTTACCGTTCTCTCAGGGGAGCTCAGAGTGGTTTACATGAATTTATTCAGGTACTGGAGTATTTTTCCCACAATCTATTTAATATACCTGGGGGAGCAGCGTGGATTTGAACCCACAACCTGAGGCTGTAGCTGTAACCGTAACCACTGCACCACACTCTCCCCTCTGGGCCTAAGAAGAGCTGCTGCCTACCAAGTGACCGAATACCGTGTCACCTTTTGTATTTTTCTTGTAGAGAAAGTGGAGTGCCTGGGATCAAACATGTCTTTATAATGTCTGCGATTTACAATTGCCCTTCCCCGTTCTCAGGTGGATTTGAATGAAGAAGAAACAATCTTAATCATTCGGCGCCTTCACAAAGTGCTGCGGCCCTTTCTGCTGAGAAGGCTGAAGAAAGAGGTGGAGGCCCAGCTGCCAGAAAAGGTAAGAGAGAAAAGGAACGTGGGAGTAAAATTGTAGTAGATTAGAACCTAGCACTAGAGAATGACACGGTGACAAAATTCATCACCGTTCCCGTCCCCGTCCCCGCGGATAACCGCGGTAAACCATCTTCATGTCATTCTTTAAGGAGAGAGGGAAGAATCAGAGTATGAATGGCCACAACCACTGACCCTCAAGCTTTGCTTTGAAGAATGCTGGTGTAGAAGGACTGAGGTTGAAATAGACACTAGAAAATGACATGGGATTATTTCCCGCGGTTATCCACGGGGACGGGAACGGTGATGAATTTTGTCACCGTGTCATTCTCTACCTAGCACCCTTGAGATACACACAAAAGCTTTGAAAGTCCTGCAGGTATGTCTGCTTAACCTCTGTCACACACTCTGTCTTTTTAGCAGACAGAAAGTAAGCTCGTGAGCCATGCAGAAGCTCAAAGGAATGAGTGGTGGCACCAGTGGCTTCTAGACAAGATAGCATTAAAAAGCTGGGGGTTGGGGGAGCCCAGTCGTACTTCTCTTTCTCAGGGTGTTATGTGGCAGCCTCATGTCTATAACTGGACTCGAGCTAGTTTCCAAGACAGGCAGGGACCGTATTGAGATCCCACCACCACGGGCAAAACATCATGTCAGTGACTGGAGCAGAATCTGGTGCTGGGCTTACGGCTGGTTCCCTTTCTTTCTCAGGTGGAATACGTCATTAAATGTGACATGTCTGCGTTGCAGAGAGTGCTGTATCGACACATGCAGGCCAAGGGTGTTCTGCTTACCGACGGGTCAGAGAAGGACAAAAAGGTTTGTCAATAGGTGGCACGTGAGGCCTCGACAATTATTCTTCAACTCTAGGAGAGGCAGAGTTTGAGACCTCTTCCCCAGCACCCATTTCTGAAGTCTTCGGCCTCCTTTTAGATCCTGATCATCTTTTTTTTTTTTTATAATTCTTTATTCATTTTCATATTTTACATGAAGTGTACAAAATATTGAATTACATCAATTAAATACACAATATCACTTTTATATCTATTACATAATATTCTAATCATATTTTATCCCCTCTCCCACCCCCCTCCCTTCAAGTACTTTCCAATCACCTTATACATATTGTATACTATATTATAACATGTTGTGTAAAAATTATTTTCACTACCCCCCCCTCCATGTGTGCCACAAAGAAGACATTAAAAAGAAGAAGAGAAATCTTACTATTCATTCACTACAATATTTTGTCAATGGCCCCCATATTTTTATAAATTTAGGGTATGTCCCTCTGTATATAAATAGATGATAAAAATTATAAAATTATAAACAACTTTTAAAAAAGCATATGAAGATATAGAAGGATGATAGGGGTTGCTGGATTAGAGTGTATGAGATATAGGAAAAATAATACTACTTTATTAAATATATGTTTATGATAGAATTTTGTGGGATGAACTAAAATATTGGGGAAATGAATTTAAAGATTGGGGAGAAGATAAAGATGCATTAATGGAAGGTTAGGAATTAAATATGGTTAATGTTATCAAAGGTTAAATAACCGATAGAGAATGTAATGATTTTCTAGATCCTGATCATCTGAGGCTGTTTTCTCATTCACAAGCAGTTCCTTTCTTGATCCAATGAGCTTTTCAAAATGTCATACTTCCTCCCTCTAAACCTTCTTTATACTAAGTCCTGTAACCCTTCGTTGGAGTTCCTGTAAACGACTGTGGAGGGGATGCGGTATACAAACTTAAGGTTTAGTTTAGTTTAAAGGCTTTGCTTGTTACCGTGGAGCGAGTCCCCACCCCCACAGGCAGCGGGGCGGATGTATCTCCCTGACTTTAGCTTGCCTCCCATCCCCTCTGACTTTGCTGTCTGCCGATGCTTTCCCTGGGGGAGAAACAAGGTCTCAAGCCTCCTAAGACCAACACAAGTTTGTAAATATTGTGATTAAACGAGCAATAGCAGTACAAAGAGGGACATATACTAAATTTATAAAAATATGGGGGCCATTGGCAAAATATTGTAGTGATTAGTCATCACTTCTTCTCTTCTCCTTTTCGTTTTCTTTGTTTTAGCACACTAAAGGGGGAGGGAGTTGGAAATAATGTTACATATTAGGTTATGCTATGATAATATGTGTATATTTTGTTTATTTTATTGAAAATATGATGAAGGGTGGGTGGTAGGGGGGTTATTGATTTTACTAGATGTTTATATGGCAAATATCAAAGTGCTATTCTGGAATAATTTGTTGTAATATACTCTTTTGAGCACTTATAAAGATTTATTTAAAAAAAAAAAAATTTCCTTAATAATTGAAACTATAGGCAATATAAAACTAAGTGAATTCCCTCTTCTTAGAATTCTAAATTCTTTATTCAGTTTTAACTCTTGCAACAAGTGTACAAAATTCAATCAGATAATTCGTACAAATCACTTGACATTCTAACAATTATTGTCAAATGCAAATAAAAAAGACCCCTCCCCCACCCATCCCATTCATCAGGAATAAACCCATTAAATCACATAACATACCTCCCCATCCCCACATTTTTTTATTTTTTTTTTTTTTTCCATTATTTTTTATTTTCTAATTTTTCATAAAGTGTACATAATAATAAATTACAATTGATAAATGCATATTATCACTTTTATATCTAATACATTATATATCTGAATTTGATTTTCCCCCCTCACCCTCCCCCCTCCCTTTCATTACTTTAATATAATATTTTAATTTTCAAATTTTTATAAAAAGTATACAACATATTAGAATACAATTGATAAATATTCAATAACTTTTTTATATCTAATACAATATAATCTAAACAAATTTTGTCCCATTTCCCTCCCCCCACCCTTTTATTACCTTTTATTCATACGTTATATTTTGTATAAGATCCCCATCCCCACATTAAATATAGTCCTATGTAATAAAAAGGTGTCCAATCATTAGAATATGCAATCAATGGCCCCCAAATCTTTTTGAAACTATTATAATTTCCTTGCTGTATAGCAAATAAAGAATTTTTTTTAAAAAAAAGAATTCTAAATTCTCTCTTCTGTGCCATCTTACACCAATACAATTTCCTGTATTGTAATATGTAAATCGCTCTGCTTCTACCATAGAAATGTGGCACATAAAATGCATTAGCCTTTACCTCACTCTGTCGTGTAGTTCAGATTTACTGGAAGCCAAGCTGCAGCCAGTGCAAGAAAAGCAAAGTCTCAGGTGCCCTAATGCAACTTCTAGGTATTGTGGCATTCTGGCCCCTGGGATGGGTTGAAGCCTCTCCAGGCCACTCACAAGTGTTGTGTCTCCTCAGGGCAAAGGTGGGACTAAAACTCTGATGAACACCATCATGCAGTTGAGGAAGATCTGTAACCATCCGTACATGTTCCAGCAGATTGAGGTAAGAGCCCCTCTGGCCACGAGCAGCAAACTTTCCAATGCACAGACCTCCTCTGCCAGCAGGGGGAGACTGAGAACGCACTGAATTCTTACAGTCCCTCCTAGAATCATTCTAGTCTCAGTCTCCAGCAGATGGCGTGGTAAGCCTGTGCAAGGTCTGTTTTGTGTTTTTTTTTGTCTACCTCTGTTTCTGGTCGGACTGAGCTGGGTCCTGCGGGGTGTCACCCTCAGTTGGTCAAATCTCTCCCCCCATTTCCCCCACCTCCCCATATTTTTCTTTAGAAGAGCCTCAACTGTACGCCTTGCCGCGATCAAAGACTACAGTTTTGCACCTTTTTACGTTAAAACACACACACACACAAAAAAAAGTTCTCCCTGTGCCAGTTCCAATCAGCTGCTGGTTTCATTTTGCCTGCCTCTCGGTCAATATGCGCACTTCTAGAAAACAGAAGAAATTTGCAGTGTGTACCCGCTGAGGGCTTAATGCAGCCAGCCTTTGTTGTTTTTGCTCGCGGCCGGTAGGGGAACCCTCGCTAGCTTCTTTTCAATGTATGTTACTAATGCTGATCAGCCCTCCCGTTAGTTTGTGCGGTCGTAAGCTGCTTTTGAGAGGTGGCATCCCCAGGACTGGGTTTAGACAGCATTTCCCAATTCTGTTTGCATTATTTTAGCTGAAAAAGCAGACCCAAATATCTAATTATCCATGGCAAGTTTTAGACCAAAACTACAGCTTAAAAGCAACCATGGACTTTCCCAAGGCAAATAGTTTGAAAATTGTGAATTGTGCCATTTCCTGGGACGCCCCTATGATGATCTTGTTTCTGAAGGTGAACCTGCTGGTGACTCTCAGCGTGTGAAGCTTCTCATCTGTGTGCCTTTTCTTTTTCTCTGTTTTAGGAATCCTTCTCGGAGCATTTAGGATTCACAGGTGGAATTGTGCAGGGGTGAGTGGAAGAGATGGGAGTAGTGTACGTTGCCAGTCCTTGGGTGGGGAGTAATGAAGTGTGTCTGGCTTAGTTAACGTGTGTTCTTTAGCACCTCTCCAGATCGGCACAGTTCACTGATGGGTAATAGCTCACCACGACCAGCAGGTGGAGACTGTGCTGGTCTGGAGAGTTTAAAAGAAAGAAAATTAGCAGGTAAGAACCTAATTTCTCCTTATATGCCCATTGGGGCAAAATGTCTTTTTGATGATGAGGATGAAGTGCTTGGCTTCAGGTACTAGCGCTCTGTACATGCTGATGTCTCATCTCAAGTATTGCTGCTGTATTTATGCTGGACAGTAGCGAAGTATGTCTGGCTCCAGATGCAGTCTGCACTTGTTCTTTTATGCTTTTTCTCTTTTGCTTTCTCCATGAATCAGACTAGACTTGTACCGAGCCTCCGGCAAATTTGAGCTCCTCGATCGAATTCTTCCAAAGTTACGTGCAACCAACCACAAGGTGCTTCTTTTCTGCCAAATGACGGCACTCATGACGATCATGGAGGATTATTTTGCTTATCGTGGTTTCAAATACCTCCGGCTCGATGGTAGGTGGAACCTCGCCTAGGAACCAGGGCCTAGCAAGTTAATGCCATCCCCCACGCTGTGTGTGGCTGCAACAGGATCAGCCTTAAGATGGGGGGAGGGGGGACGTCATGTGGCACAGTGGTTAAAGCTACAGCCTCAGCACCCTGAGGTTGTGGGTTCAAACCCACACTGCTCCTTGTGACCCTGGGCAAGTTACTTAATCCCCTCATTGCCCCAGGTACATTAGATAGATTGTGAGCCCACTGGGACAGACAGGGGAAAATTCTTGAGTACCTGAATAAATTAATGTAAACCATTCTGAGCTCCCCTAGGAGAACGGTATTGAATAAATAGTATGAAACATTTTAGCCTCTGGTAACCGGAGCTGAGATTGTGATGTCATAATGCCTCATTCCACCAATAAGAGCCAACCTCATCAGTGATGTCATAATGGCTTGATTGTCCTAGACTTGGCTCCCTTTTATTACATTTTGATTTCTAGTGGTTAAAACTACAGCCTCAGTACCCTGAGGTTGTGGGTTCAACCCCACGCTGCCCCTTGTGACTCTGGGCAAGTCACTTAATCCCCCCATTGCCCCAGGTACATTAGATAGATTGGGAGCCCATTGGAACAGACAGGGAAAAATGCTTGAGTAGCTGAATAAATTCATGTAAACAGTTCTGAGTTCCCTTGGGAGAACAGTATAGAAAATTGAATAAAGAGTGTGAAAAGTTTCAGCCTCTGATAACCAGAGCTGGTATTGTGACATCATAATGCCTCATTCCACCAATAAGAGCCAACCTCATCAGTGATGTCACAATTGCTGGATTGGCCTTTACTTGGGTCTCTTCTAATATGTTTTGATTTCTAGAGTGGTGCAGTGGTTAAAACTACAGCCTCAGCACCCTGAAGTTGTGGGTTCAACCCCATGCTGCCCCTTGTGACCCTGGGCAAGTCACTTAATCTCCCCATTGCCCCAGGTACATTAGATAGATTGGGAGCCCACCGGGACAGACAGGGAAAAATGCTTGAGTACCTGAATAAATTCATGTAAACCATTCTGATCTCCTGGCAGAACGGTATAGAATATTGAATAAATAAATAAATAACATCTCTGACCCCTTTCCAATCTGTGGTGTTTTGTGCAGGTACCACAAAAGCAGAAGATCGTGGCATGCTGCTGAAAACGTTCAACGAGGTGGGATCGGAGTACTTTATCTTTCTGCTGAGCACCCGAGCTGGGGGGCTGGGCTTAAATCTCCAGTCTGCCGACACTGTCATCATTTTTGACAGCGATTGGAACCCACATCAGGTTAGCAAACCCACATCATTCTTGCAGAAGGGAAGGATGGGGGAGAGAATATCGATATGTATTTCATTTTGTTATTGTGTTTGAAGCTATGTTCTAGTGGTTTTATTTTATGCTGGTTGCAGCCTTTGTTGGGCCTGGTATTTGTAATGCCAGCAATAAATATTCACATATGAATGTGGCATCCACTAACAGCAGGTCAGCAATTTCAGGTTTGAGATCTTTCAGTACCCTGAGATATATACCATCCAATCCAGGTGATTTATCACTTTTTAACTTGTCAGCTTGGCTTAGTAAGAACATAAGAAGTTGCCTCTGCTGAGTCAGACCAGAGGTCCATCTCGCCCAGCGATCCGATCTCGCGGCGGCCCATCAGGCCCACTGCCTGAACAGTGGTCTCTGACTAATTTTACAAATTACCTCTAATCCTATCCCTATAACCTTACCTCTACTCCTATCTGTACCCCTCAATCCCTTTGTCCTCCAGGTACCTGTCCAGACCTTCTTTGAAGCCCTGTAGCGTGCTTCTGCTTATCACATCCTCCGGTAGCGCGTTCCATGTATCCACTACTCTCTGGGTGAAAAAGAACTTCCTGGCATTTGTTCTAAACCTTTCCCCTCTCAATTTCTCCGAGTGCCCCCTTGTACTTGTGGTACATCTTCCAGATTCTCTGAGATTTCTTTTAGTTCCTTCAAATCATCCTTGAAAACCATTTCTGGTTCAGGTAGATCTCTTATACCTTCTTCTATAAAGACTGAAGCAAAGAATTTATTCAGTGTCTCCGCTATGGCCTTATCTTCTCTGAGCTCCCCTTTTGCTCCTTGATCGTCCAGCAGTCCCATGGATTCCCTCGCAGGTTTTTTGCTCTGATATGTATCTTTATTTTTTTTCAAATTCTTTATTCATTTTTCCATCTTACATCAAGAATACAATATTACTTCATTTAAACCTTGTAAACATTACTTGTATTTCTTTTAACATCATCTTAAAAACATACATTTATACCCTCCCTTGCCACCCTTCCCACAGATCAAATCAAAAATATCATATAAAGATTATCAATTAAATGAACCTTAATATAACTTTATACCCTCCCCCTATGTATAAGTGTACTTTCAATGATATATATCTTATAAAAAATTGCTACTCTGAGTTTTTGACACTGTGGCAAATTTCTCTTCATATTGCTTCTTAGCTTTCTTTCTTTGCATCTAACTTGCCAGTGCTTGTGACTCTCCTTATTTTCTTCATTCGGATCCTTTTTCCATTCTTTAAAGGATGTTTTTTGACTCTTAATATCTTCTTTCACTTCACCTTTTAACCATGCTGGCTCTCGTTTTCTCTTCTTTCCACCTTTGTTAATACGTGGAATACATCTGGTCTGGGCTTCCATGATGGTATTTTTAAATAACATCCACGCCTGGTTTACATCCTAACCTTTGCAACTGATCCTTTTAGCTTCTTTTTAACCCTTTTCCTCATTTTATCCTAGTTGCTCTTTCAAAAATTCCTTGTATAGAGGCTGGAAGCTTGTTTCCAGCAAAGGTGTGCACCTACACTGTATGACATCAATTTTTTTTTTCTATAGGACCTGCAGGCCCAAGATCGGGCTCATCGCATTGGCCAGCAGAATGAGGTGCGCGTGCTGCGACTCTGCACTGTGAACAGCGTGGAGGAAAAGATCCTTGCCGCTGCCAAATACAAGCTGAACGTGGATCAGAAGGTCATCCAGGCTGGCATGTTTGACCAGAAATCCTCCAGCCACGAGAGACGAGCATTCCTACAGGCCATCCTGGAGCATGAAGAGCAGGACGAGGTGAGCAGAGAAGACTCCTGGATTCCTGCTGGAGTTGGGGGCTGCAAGAACCTCAAGGGAGTGTGAAGTAGTGGTTGGAACTCCAGCCTCAGCGCCCTGAGGTTGTGGGTTCAAAGCCCACGTTGCTCCTTGTGGCCCTAGGCAAGTCACTTAATCCTTCACTGCCCCGGGTACATTAGATGAGACTGTGAATCCACCGGGACGGAAAGAGAAAATGCTTGGGTACCTGATTTGGAACCTATTCTGAGCTCCTTTGAGATGACAGGCTAAAAAAAAAAAATCAAATAAAGAAATGAGGATTGCTATGTTGCTGCATAGGTAGGGAGGGGTGGTGGAGTTATTTGGATTGCTTTGATGGGTGAGGATGGAGCGGAGGATTCTCAGATCCAGTCTTGATGACTGTTAAATAGCTCATGCAGTGTATCCCAGTAGCTGCAGTTCAGTGGTTAGAAATTGTGTGAGCTTTATTTTTTTTTTTTTTTTTAACGTTCTTTATTCATTTTCAAATTGAACAGCAAGTGCACAAAAGAATATTCTATACAAGTTATTTCACAATAGCACATTAATCTCTACCACATAATATTCTAGTGATATAATAACCCCCCCCTTATCCCATTTTCAGTAAGAATAAACACACATATTATATAGCATATTTTAACTTTCAGAGTATTAAGTGACAGATTGGGTAAAGGCTGTATAGTAAGGATGAAAGTACTTTATTCAAGATAATTTATTATTAGGGTTTATTATTTTATTTCATCAAGTTAAACTTCAAAATATATACAATTATACATATTATATAATAGAGAATGTTTATAATAGATTACACTGAATAATATTGTAAATGAATTAAAGGGGATAGGAATTATTTTATCTGAGAATATAATGATTATTTAATGTTTATTGTTATGAAATTAAATGTTTAGTAATATAATGAGAATTTGATTAATTAAGAAGGTTTTTTTTTCTTCTTTTTTAAATATTTCTTCTTTTTCATTTCTTACATCAAGTGAAAAAATACATATTAAATACAATTATTTCATAACACTTGAATTACATTCAATTACTCTTATATCATAAAGTAAATATCCCCTTTTTTTTATCAGTATTCCTACATCCAAATATAATAAATTGAATTACCCTCCCTACCCCCCTATATATTCTATCCATGTGCTAAGATATCTGATCATTAGATCATTAAATTACACATTTTGGTGGAATTCAGTTTGCCATATATATAAAATGGAAAAAACGATTGCGTTACAACAGGGGAATATTCATAATTTTAAAAAAATATGGGGACCATTGGCTAGTTTCTTTAAGAAGGTTAACTGGATGAAAGTAATTTATTTGAGATAATTTATTATTAGGGTTCAATATTTTATTGCATCAAGTTAAACTTCAAAATATATAAAATTATACATATTATTGAAATTAAGATGATTGTTTTATCTATATATTATATAATTGTGTGAGCTAAAGCTATATATTATATAATTGTGTATTTTGCACATGGTGTATTTCTGCTGCTTCGGTTTTCTCATCCCTACCAGAAGAATGAGGCTTTGTATTTTACAGGAAGAAGATGAAGTTCCAGATGATGAGACAGTAAATCAGATGATTGCCAGACACGAGGAGGAGTTTGATCTCTTTATGGTGAGCCTTGGGTCTGTTTTACATCACTTTCTAAGCAGAGTAGCTCAGTGGCGTAGTGATGGGGGGGCCATAGGCATCTCTTCTCCCCCATTCTCTTCCATATCACCAGCAGTGAACAGGGTCTCCCCTTCCTCCCACTTCTTGTACTGGCCTAGGCCTTCCTTCTGACATCACTTCTTGTTTGTGGAACTAGGCAGGCTTGGTCAGCATAAGCAGTGGGTAGGTGGAGGGGGTGCTGGGTGCCAGCTTCCCTCGCTATGCCACAGGGATAGTAGATGGTGCTAAACTCTGACGGGGTCAGTATCAGATTCTCATATCTCCAGAACTCTTTTGACGCAGCGCATGGATCTGGACCGCAGGCGTGAGGAAGCTCGGAATCCTAAGCGTAAGCCACGGCTGATCGAAGAGGATGAATTACCCTCCTGGATTATCAAGGATGACGCGGAGGTGGAGAGGCTGACGTGTGAGGAAGAGGAAGAGAAGATGTTTGGCCGTGGCTCTCGGCACCGCAAGGAAGTGGACTACAGTGACTCACTGACCGAGAAACAGTGGCTGAAGGTAGTGTCTGCCAAAGAACCAGTTACACTCGCGTCCACAGATTACTAGGCCTTCCTTTACTTTGACACCAATGTTTATAAGACTGAAAGAAGAAAGCATGGGGAGGGTAATTGTCTGAATAGTTACACATTTTGTCTGTGAAAAAAAAAAAGAGATCAAACCAGCACAGCAGCTAGTGTGGGATTCTTTTTTTAAAAAAAATCTTTATTCTTAATAATAAGAATCAATGTGTAATAACAAACTTTTATTGATTTTGACTGGAGTTGCCATCCAACATATTACTAAGAACATAAGAAGTTGCCCCCGCTGAGTCAGACCAGAGGTCTATCCTGCTCAGCGGTCCGCTCCCACGGCGGCCCATCAGGCCTAGTGCCTGAACAGTGGTCCCTGATTAATTTTGTAACTTACCTCTAATCCCATCCCTATAATCTACCTCTACTCTTATCTGTACCCCTCAATCCCTTTGTCTTCCAAGTACCTATCCAAAGCTTCTTTGAACCCCTGTAGCGTAGGAAAGATCATAGTAGGCTCAATTTTAAGTTTTGGTGGAATTCAGTATGTCACATATATAGAATGGAAAGATCAATAGCGATACAGAATGGAAATGATAAAAATTTTATTAAAATTTGGGAGCCATTAACGTCCTTTTGTCATGATTGATGCCATTTTTCTAATATTTTTCTATTAATTATGTAAGATTTAGGGTTGGGTGGGGGGGGTTTCCATTATACGAAAATAAAATAAGTAGAGGGATTCGAGGGTGGGAGGGGGAGGGTTATATTTATAACTAGCTGATGCCCCGGCGTTGCACGGGTATTTAATTATAGCAATAACACTGTAAATGGATTCAAATAAAGATACTTTATAGTGGTGAATGAATGCAAGTCTCACTGGAATTAGCAATCTCTTAAACTGAAAAGGAAGATCTGTTGGAATAAGTGGCATCCAAAAGTTTCAGTATTGATTTAAACAAATCAATATGTGGAAACTCAGGTTGAAAAGAAACTCCATGCAGTTTTTTCCCGGTTCAGAATGGAACCTGTGTTCCTAGTTCAGCATATGTGAGTACTCATGTAATGTAATAACATTATGAACTGGGGTGCATGAAGGAAACAGTTACAAACACAGTTAGAACATACAAACTCTATATGTATAGTGTCCGTGGTAGAATAGAAAAGATGTCCCTAGTGGTTATAGTGTCATAGAAAGTGTTTTATAGTTGGAATTACTGTGAGAATGGCAGCTTTTTACATCCTTTCCATTGACATGAATGGGTGAAATATGATTTTCTGTTTGTAGCTCTGCCCATGTGTGCAGGTGGGCCGCGAGACCCCCAGAACATATCACCCCAGGTAGTGAGGGATCTGCAAACCAAGTTTCGTTCAAATTGGTCAAGCCGTTTTTGAATTACTGTGAGAATGGCAGCTTTTTACATTTTTTCCATTGACATGAATGGGTGAAATCTGATTTTATGTTTGTAGCTCCGCCCACGTGTGCAGGTGGGCCGCGAGACCCCCAGAACATATCACCCCAGGTAGTGAGGGATCTGCATACCAAGTTTCGTTCAAATCGGTCAAGCCGTTTTTGCGTGATCGCGACACATACATACATACATACCTCCGATTTTATATATATAGATTATAAGATATAATGATAAGATACACAAGTGCTTAGATTTATGTTTATTTATTATAAATTTTTGTACACTTGATGAAAGTTTTAAAATGAATAAAGAATTTTAAAAAAAAAAATCTTTATTCCTTTTCATATCTTACAAGAAGTGTATAATATTCAATCAAAAATTTTTTTTTACAAATCACTTGACATTCTTACTTATAATCATCAAAGCATAAAAAGAATCCCTTCCCACCCATCCCATCCACCTTTTTATTATATAAGGATATAAGTAGGGTGGGATTGGGATATATGATATTTGTTTTAATTGGTTTAGTGTAGGATTCTTGAAGGTCTTTCAGTTTCATTACTGCCCCCTATAGGCCATCGAGGAGGGCACGCTGGAAGAGATTGAGGAGGAGGTACGGCAGAAAAAGTCTTCCCGGAAGCGCAAGCGAGACTTTGACCCCAGCTGCTCCACCCCGACCACCAGCACCCGCAGCCGTGACAAGGATGAGGACAAAAAACAGAAGAAACGTGGCCGTCCTCCTGCCGAGAAACTGTCCCCTAACCCGCCCAACCTCACCAAGAAGATGAAAAAGATAGTCGATGCTGTGATCAAATATAAAGAGAGGTGGGTATGGCGAGGAAGCTTCCTGCTCAGGATGTGACGTTCATTTGGTTCAGGGGTCAGGCCTTTTATTTTTTTTTTTATATACCACTTATAGTCTAAGTGTTTACATTCAGGTACTCAAGCATTTTTCTTGTCTGTCCTGGTGGGCTCACAATCTTTCTAATATACCTGGGACAATGGAGGATTAAGTGACTTGCCCAAGGTCACAGGGAGCAGTGTGGGATTTGAACCCACAACCTCAGGGTACTGAGGCTGTAGTTTTAACTGATGCGCCACACGCCCTCCTGTAGCTCAAGGTGAGTCACGTTCAGGTAGAGTAGAGCTTAATGGAAGGCGACTTTTTCTCAAGGTCACAGGGAGTGTCACCTTCCACTTTAATCTGGTGTTCTTCTTCCATCTTGCAGCAGCAGCGGGCGGCAGCTCAGTGAAGTCTTCATCCAGCTGCCGTCTCGGAAGGAACTGCCAGAATATTATGAGCTGATCCGTAAGCCTGTGGACTTCAAAAAGATCAAGGTGAGTCACGTGAAGCTGCACCGAGTGCTAGGCCGTAGTCATAGATGGTCCCCTTGAGAACCAGAGCACTGTCTGGAGCTAGCTTATTACCAGTTCAGATGTGCCTACACTATATGAGATTCATCCTTTCCTAGGGCTCAGCCTAGTGATGGGGGGGGGGGGGAGGTGAAGATTGCCTGGCACTGCAGCGTTTTATTGGTATTACATGAGAGGTTATTTGTCAAGCTTTCTCTGAGCTAGGAATGTCCTGTGGAGACAGGCATAGTGGGAAAGCTGTGATCATTGTTCCTCTCCTCAGGAGCGGATTCGCAATCACAAGTATCGGAGCCTCAATGACCTGGAGAAGGATGTCATGCTGCTCTGTCAGAATGCCCAGACTTTTAACCTAGAGGGCTCGCTGGTAAGTTACTGTGACTTACGTAATCAATAAGGACAGGGTTCTTGAAAAGCCGCTGAAAATTAGCGGCTGGAGGGCGCCTACACCGCACCTACCGGTGTCAATTGGTTCTATGGGGCGCCATTAAAAACCAATTAAAACCTCGTCAAAACAAAAAATTAGATGGCGCAAGGCGGCCTCCAGGACCGGCGCCTAAGACGTCAAAGCCCAGAAGTGGGTGTGTTTAGGGGCGGCATCGGACTTCGGGTCACTAGCCATGATTCTGAAGGACCCTAGGGTCCTTGCTAGGCAGCAGTCTCCCCAATTCTGAAAGTGGTGCCTGGCTGTGACTTGACACACGGCAGGCGCTGCTTACAGAACCAGCCTCTTAAGTCTCCATTAAATACAGGGCACTGGAGTATTTAGTTAAGGAGAGGAAGGGCAGCAAGGGAAAGGAGCTGTCACTTTGGAGATATCCCTCTCTCACCTAGTGTCACTTGCTTTAACTTTAGATCTACGAAGACTCCATAGTGCTTCAATCCGTCTTCACCAGCGTACGGCAGAAGATTGAAAAGGAGGAGGAAAGTGATGGGGAGGAGAGCGAGGAAGAGGAGGAGCTGGAAGAGGAAGGTTCTGAGTCAGAATGTGAGTCTCAGGCCTGGAAGAGGGCAGAATGTGCTGCTTTTGTGGTACAAGTCATCAGACTGTGCTTGCAGGTAGCTGGGGGTTGAAACACAGGAATTTCACAGCAAAAGATGAGGTTTTCAAACAGATATTTTTTTCTTTTGCTCTTGCTTTCTGACCTTTTTGGCTTTGTTGTGGAGGAGAGTGGCTGTAATGCCTCTTTGCGACTCCTTCTCTATGCAGCTCGCTCTGTGAAAGTGAAGATCAAGCTGAGCAGGAAGGAGAAGGGAGCGGAGCGTTTGAAGGGGCGCAGGCGCACCAGTCGAGGGTCCCGAGCCAAGCCAGTGGTCAGTGACGATGACAGTGAGGAAGAGCATGAGGAGGTAACCATAATGCTTCGAAAGCATCCAATTAATCCAAAAGGTTTAAGAAACTGGCAGGTTTTTTATGTACAATGAGAAGAGAGCACGTAGACCTGGACAGTGTATCCAAAGGGAGGTTTATAAAGTATCAAGAAAGTGGTAAAATGAAGGAAAAGGATCATACAATCTCTATAGGCTTCAATGTGGATCCCCAAAACCTTCAAATTAATTGGATATACTTCTACCAATCATAAAGTACTATTAAATTCACTCTTATTTTGTGAATTTTTGTTAGTTTTTCTTTTACTGATTCTCTCCCCTAGAGTGCATATATATATATATATCACCACAGGCTAACTTGTAAAAGAGCATTAGTGTTCATCGAAACTTATCTAAGTGTCAGGTATTAAACAAAACACTTCTCTTGCTGCAAATGCAAAGAGATTTTTCTTCTCTTGCTGTAAATTAGTGGTCTCAAACTCATGGCCGCCAGGTACAATTTTGAGACCCTGGGTATGTTTATCATAATCACAAAAGTACAATACAGTGGTACCTCGGTTTACAAGTGCACCGGTTTGCGAGTGTTTTGCAAGACGAGCAAAACATTCGCAAAATCGGCGCCTCGGAAACCGAGCGCGCTTCGATTTGCGAGCGCCCCCCCTGCGAACTGGCACCCTCCCCCCCGCGATCCAGCACCCCCCCGCCGCCATCGGGCACCCCCCGCCGCGACCTGAGGTATATAAACCCAAGGTTTAGTTTAGTTTAGTCCCCCCAATCCTCTTCTTACTTTTCTGTAGCCTCCGCAGCGGCACCGGCACCAGCATGTCCTGTGCGTGGTGCCGGTGCCTGAAGATCTGCTTCCTGTGCAAGGCCTGAGAGTTCACGTCGAACGTGAACTCTCAAGGCCCAGCACAGGAAGCAGATCTTCAGGCACCGGCACCACGCACAGGACATGCTGGTGCCGGTGCTACTGCTGAGGCTACAGAAAAGTAAGAAGAGGGTTCGGGTGGGTTGGGGGGACCTCAGGTCACGGCGGGGGGTGCTGGATCGCGGGGGGGGGGGGGGAGGGTGCCGGTTCACGGGGGGGGGGCCTTCGGGGGGAGCAATGCCGGTTCTCGTGGGGGGGGGGAAGGTGGGGGGTGGAAACATATCAAACCAAGTTTCCCTTACTTCCTATGGGGAAGCTTGCTTTGATATACGAGCATTTTGAATTACGAGCATGCTCCTGGAACGGATTATGCTCGTAATCCAAGGTACCACTGTATTATTATTAAGACTTAGCCAAAAGGAAAGATTTATTAACTATAAAGAGTTTTAACTCATGCAAAATTGTCATTTCTTTAATAAGACATGAACTCTTTTTTTCTGAGGCCCTCCAAGTACCTCCAAATCCCAAATGTGGCCCTGCAAAGGGTTGGAGTTGGAGACCACTGCTGTAAATAATCAGATTTTCATGCACACAGCTGTATTACAGTATATACAATTTTATGATGTCAGGTGTTATGTAGTCCGCTGGTTTTAAAAAAGGTTTGGACAAATCCCTGGAGATTGATAACATGCTTATGACCTGGTCTGATCCTTCACACTGCCTTTCCTCCCTCTGCAGGAGCGCTCAGGAAGCGGCAGTGAGGAGGACTGAGCCATAGCCAGTAACATTCCAGTGGTCTCTGCACAGACTGGAGCCGCTAGGCTCGACTAGACTCTCTCAACGGGTAGAAGCAGACTTCCAAAAGACAAACTCTTCCAGTGAGCCTGCTGCAGAGGGAGACAGAGGACCTGGGTGCAGTCTGGACATTAAGATGGACGCAAGAATTATTACTTGGGGAACAATACTTGACTCTGTGGTACTGTTTCAGTATTGAATCACTGTAGTTTCTGATCCCCGGGACGCAGGCCTGTAGCAGCTGCAAGCCCGTTTAGTACTGTATTTTATTCAAGAGGTCAGAAGCACTGGCCTGCCCTCCTCTGGGGTGGGGGCCATATGTGTGTGTTTGTCAGTGTCACTGGATTTCAAACAGTAATTAAATTATAAAGAATTTTTAAAAAACACATATGGGATCCTTCCTTTTCTCTGCTGAATCAAATCTTCTCGCCCCTGTTACAGAAACCAGTGTTGTGATTGATTAAGTAGAACAGTGGCCATCTGTTATAGGTAACCGGGCATTGCCGAAGCAGCGTAAGAGGCTTTTAAAAGTGGATTTTAATACTGTCATTTGTATTGTTAATAAACCTGCATTTTATAAGGTTTGATTTTTTTTTTCTAGTACATATGAGATTTTAAAAATGCCTACCTGTGACACACAGTGTTTCATAAGAACATAAGAGGTTGCCTCCGCCGAGTCAGACCAGAGGTCCATCCCGCTCAGCGGTCCGCTCCCGCGGTGGCCCATCAGGCCTAGTTGCCTGAACAGTGTCCCTGACTAATTCTGTACTGTCTCTAATCCTATCCCTATAACCTACCTCTACTCCTATCTATACCCCTCAATCCCTTGGTCTTCCAGGTACCTATCTAAACCTTCTTTGAAGCCCTGTAGTGTGCTCCTGCTTATCACATCCTCCGGTAGCGCATTCCATGTGTCCACCACCCTCTGGGTGAAAAAGAACTTCCTGGCATTTGTTCTTCCCCCTTTCAATTTCTCTGAGTGCCCCCTTGTACTTGTGGTTCCCCATAATTTGAAAAATCTGTCCCTATCTACTCTTTCTATGCCCTTCATGATCTTGAAGGTTTCTATCATGTCTCCTCTAAGTCTCCGCTTTTCCAGGGAGAAAAGCCCCAGCTTTTTCAGTCTGTCAGTATATGAGAAGTCCTCCATACCCTTTATTAGCTTAGTTGCTCTTCTCTGGACTCTCTCAAGTACCGCCATGTCCTTCTTGAGGTACGGCGACCAGTACTGGACGCAGTATTCCAGGTGCGGGCGCACCATTGCACGATACAGTGGCAGGATGACTTCCTTCGTCCTGGTCGTGATACCCTTCTTAATGATGCCCAACATTTTGTTTGCCTTCCTTGAGGCCGCGGCCTTCTTGAAGTCCTGAGGATTTGGTAGCATGATACAGATGTGGTCCGTGGACAAAATAAGTCCTATATAGGTGACTTTGGCACAACGGTGCTAAGTCTGGTTATCCCAGCAGAAGCAGGCAGCATATTCTCATAGGTGGCTAACATCATCCACAGAGCCTGGTACGGACAGTATTAAAGTGTACTGTCACTTTCAAATTTTTTAAAAGTCTCGAGACTGCCTGTACCACGCATACGGCGGTGCCTTCCTGCCTGACGTCGGCTCACAGGACCACCAGTTCTTAGTTTGCCGTGGAGCTAAGAAACTGTGTTACTTGGAGTCTCTCTAAGTACATCGCTAAGAAACTGTGTTACTTGGAGTCTCTCTAAGTACATCAAGATTTTGCTTTTCCATAATATTTTTTCTATGTAACTTTACCTTTTTTTAATTTTCTTATTCGTTTTTAAAATTTTTTTTAGTTGTTTCCCAAATTTTTTGTTTGTTGCCTTCGGGCTCCTCTCAGTCTCTTTTCAGGCCAGGAGTGTCAGTCCATTTTTGGAGTAACATTTACTCGACTTCCTGACCATTAAGCCTTTTGATCTTGTGTCGGCGGTGTTCCCCTCCATGTCCAAGGCTCCAAGCGGCTTTAAGCTCTACACCCGGTGTAATCGGACTATATTGGCAACTGGTATATACAGTGCCTAGGTCCAGAATATTTTCTGCACCCTAAACTTCAGAAAATATCACTGAAAGCCAGACAAGCCCAATATGAAAAGCTTTTCGGGACACCGAGAACATCGATCGTGTCTGACGCTGATACTCATCAACCACCTTCAAAGTTGACACCAAGAGTATCGATGCCTTAAACTACCACTATTTCATCTCCTTTGCCTTCATCAGGGTAACTTCGTAAAAAGGCTAAGAAGCATAGACATCTTTCTCCTTCCAGGCAGGCCTCGGTGAGTTGTCCAAAGTGTTTACACCATCAATGCATGCAATAGATGTACCGAGTCTCAATCGCCATCTCTACAACTGGTGTCCCTCCAGAAGCATGCCTTGACATTGAGGTTACCATCGCCTCGACACTAGCCACTATCTGTGCCCTCTGGACTGACTACCGTTTTTACCGAACCAAATAAAAGAACTGGTCCAAATAAAATGAGCTGTGATGCTGAAGTTGCACATGGTGGAGGTACTGGCTTCCAGGCATCCCACGTCAACCCAGTCCGAGCATCACCGCAGAGAACATTGAGGGCTTGGTATTGGGACCCTACTTCATCAACGCTCGACCGTGAGAGGACACTTGCCTTCTAGAGAGCATACTTCTTCTCATTCCAGACATACATCGACTCAGTGTAGAGAAACATCTTGTCAAGCCTTCAGAGAGCACTCTTCCCATCAATACAGTCAACGTTCTCCATGTAACTTTTCTCAGAACATCCCTCGAGAATCACCTCAATGTCATTCTAGACATTCCACTAGAATAGGGAGAATCAGCCTCTGCATACACACAATAGACAATCTAAAAAGAGCAGAGCAGTCCAGATCTCCAAACCAATGGGATTTTAATGGCAATCATGCAAGACAATATCAAGATTTGACTTGTGTTTCAGCTGAAAAAGTCTGCCTCAGGAGTTGAAGAGTCTCGTAAGAAGAGTCATGTCATATGCATGCTATATTTTTCAATTCTATGCGAGTTACAAAATACACATAATTTAAAACAAACAAAATAGACAATAAGCAACAACAAAACTACTAACGCAACAACAACAAATGTGACTTTCTACATCAAGTCTCTTGCTCAGAAACTTTCGCATTATGAATAATACATACCTTCAGATCATTTGGAATCTTCCTAAAACATCACCAATGATCTCCTTGAAACATGCTCAGCAAAAGTCCTAGCAATCTTTTTGACTTGCATCTAGAGAATTTAGCCAATGTATTCCAACCTCTATCTTACATTTTACCTCTCGGGGGCTACCCTTTACAAACAGTGGATCATTATAACAACCCATCATTCGGTTCTGCAAATAGTAAGATAGGGATATGCTCTCTGATTCCAGAAAAAAACTCCAAACCATCCTCCAAGAGAGTCAATTTTCACCTACCATCAGAAAACCCTCCTTCACAGGAACTTGGGTCACAGAAGGGAGGGAGGGAGTGAGCAAGCGCATTGGGACAAGGAAGGGAGCCTCTAATTCAGTGGCATAATTAAATGAAATAACTACTTCTGAAGTTTATGGGGATGGACAGGGATGGAAGAGATTATTTTTGGAGGAAGGGTTTGGTTTCTGCCCCTGCACCACTCTACTCCAAAATACGTTTCCACCTGTGCCTCGCTGGAATAATCACTCAATTACGAGTAATCCAATACTTGTGAGTCTATACAACTGTTAAAGAAATAATATGCTCAGAGAAATGGAGATGATAACAGGGAAACCCCGACACTACCACCTCACCGCCCAATCATCGCATATTTCACAAAACTAGTTGTAAGACTTGTCACTGTTATGAATGTTTCAGTGCTCCTAGCTACTGTCTTTTCAGAATAATAAACATTACGTTATAGGTCTGAAACAGCAAACTTATTATTTTGAAAAGACAGTAGCTAGGAGCACTAAAACATTCATAACAGTGACAAGTCTTACTTCAAATGTGCGTGTCTGGCCTACAAGATCCTACATGGCATCCTTCCTGCCGTTATCCCTCTATCCTGGAACTCCCCAACCCCTACTTCCTCCAGATCCTCCCAAATTTTTAAACTATCCTTCCCTTCCATAAAAGGTATTTCCCATGTAGGCAAACTTGGGTCATCCCTCCCCTTTAGAATCACTGAGATCTGGAATAACCTCACCTCCCCTCTCCGAACCTCAAGCTCCCTCCAACTCTTCCGCAAACACCTAAAAACCTGGCTATTCTCAAAACTGTAACACTTCCCCCCTCTTAGGCCTCTCACCTTCCCCCTTTACACCTAACTCTTTAATCTCTCCACTGTAGTTCCTCTCTCATCTTTCTTCCTGTAAACCGTGCCGAGCTCCGCATTCGTGGAGATGGTGCGGTATATAAACCCAAGGTTTAGTTTAGTTTAGTGAAATATGCGATGATTGGGCGGTGAGGTGGTAGTGTTGGGGTTTCCCTGTTATCACCTCCATTTCTCTGAGCATATTATTTCTTTAACAGTTGTATAGACTCACAAGTATTGGATTACTCGTAATTGAGTGATTATTTCATATACTTTTTGCCATTCACTTTAATCACTCCACTCTCGACTTTTTAGAGAGATGATTGCCCTATTGTTGTTGGATCGCTGGAATAGACAGCTGTGGAGAGAATGCAGGATGGGTTGCCTCTTTTGATTGGGAGACAGCACAATGAGCGGCCCGGGTGTGGGACAGGAGATTTGCCCTGAAACAGGATACTGGGCTTGATGGACCTTTGCTCAGAACCAGTATGGCAAATTAACGGGCGGATTATAGATTCCCATTTGGCCACTTGATAAGAGAGTAAATTGGTTGCAGTGGCATAGTAAAGGGGTGGGGGGGGTCTCCCTGGGCACCTCTTCCCTTCCCCCGTCGCTTTGTAACCCCCACCTGCTGTCACACCAGCGTCGGCTCTTCCTCTGACATCATTTCCTGGACCCATGCCCAGGAAATGACATCAGAGGAAGAGCCGATGCAGGCGCAACATTAGCTTCAGGGTTGCTGCTTGCAACAGGAATGTTACGGAGGTACGGAGAAGGGAAGTATCCCAAGTGCGGTAGGCGGGGGCAGGGAAGGAGCATGTGGAAGGGGGGAGGGGCACCATTGATTCGTTACATATCTTTTATACTTGACGGAAAAGCGAACTAGGTCATATTTTGCAAAGATTGTTTTGGTAAAGAAAATGAAAGTCTAATCTAATCTACCATTTGTGAGTCACTCTATGCCTAAGCAGGTTAAAGGTGACGTACAAATCGGGAGAAGGAGAGGGAGGGGAGTAAGAAGGAGGCGGAGAGGGGGGAGATGAGCATATAAGCAAAAAAGAATTAAACCAAGCATGATCTTATAATAAAACATATCCCTGGCCTGTATTGGGAACCAAAACAGAAAGATGATCAAATTTCTTCTCTGGAATTTTGGATCATTTGTAACTTTGGGAAACTTTTATAGGCACCCGCTAGATAATGGTGGTATCTCAAAGCATATTGTCCAGAGAAAGTGCACAGTGAAGGTGTCTCTGAGGCAGTGCTCACTTGATGGGTTGAGTTGAGTGTCTGTGCTAATGTGTTCTCTCTCCTTCACCTCAGCCCACTTCGGGTCTGAGCCAGGCTCTCTGCCGGTCCTGACTTTCTCACAGTGTGAACTGTAGAGCTTTCCAAGTAATGTGATTTCACAGGGCAAATCATGAGTGCAGGAAGTTGTAATGGCTGCTGTCAAAGATATTTCTTTAAGGTACACATAAAGCCACAATCAAATACAACACCTTCCAAGTTGCCACAATCAAATACAACACCTTCCAAGTTGGACAGAGGAACGGATTTTGCTATAGGGCTCTATGCCATCTTGGAGGAAGCTGGCTGCTGATTTGTCCATCACCTTATATAAAATGGTATTCCATTACCCTGGAGCAAGGTCGCACATAAAAAGAGTTGACATTTTGGCAGAAGTATAGAACTGTGGTTCCAGGTCTGTTGGCAAGAACACGCATCCATTAATCTCCATTCTGAAAACCCGTGGGCTATAGGAATGACAAAATCTCCAAAGCAGAGGTTTTCAGTCCAGACTTTGGGTCACACCCAACCAAAGTTCCAGGATCTTCACGAGAAATATACATGAGCTAGAGTTGCATTTACATTTATGGTGGGTATCCTGGTAACCTGACAGGCCTGGGTTCAGAACACTTCTCATAAGAACATAAGCAATGCCTCTGCTGGGTCAGACCTGAGGTCCATCTTGCCCAGCAGCCCGCTCACGCGGCGGCCCATCAGGTCCTGGACCTGTGCAGTAATCCTCTATCTATACCCTTCTATCCCCTTTTCCAGCAGGAAATTATCCAATCCTTTCTTGAACCCCAGTACCGTACTCTGCCCTATTACGCCCTCTGGAAGCGCATTCCAGGTGTCCAGCACACGTTGGGTAAAGAAGAACTTCCTAGCATTCGTTTTGAATCTGTCCCCTTTCAACTTTTCCGAATGCCCTCTTGTTCTTATATTTTTTGAAAGTTTGAAGAATCTGTCCCTCTCTACTCTCTCTATGCCCTTCATGATCTTGTAAGTCTCTATCATAATCCCTCTAAGTCTCCTCTTTTCCAGGGAAAAGAGACCCAGTTTCTCCAATCTTTCTCTATCTCTCTCTCTCTGTCTTTCTATCTATCTCTCTCTCTCTCTCTCTCTTTCTGTCCCTCTCTACTCTCTCTATGCCCTTCATGATCTTGTAAGTCTCTATCATAATCCCTCTAAGTCTCCTCTTTTCCAGGGAAAAGAGACCCAGTTTCTCCAATCTTTCTCTATCTCTCTCTCTCTGTCTTTCTATCTATCTCTCTCTCTCTCTCTTTCTGTCCCTCTCTACTCTCTCTATGCCCTTCATGATCTTGTAAGTCTCTATCATATCCCCTCTAAGTCTCCTCTTCTCCAGGGAAAAGAGACCCAGTTTCTCCAGTCTCTCGGCGTATGAAAGGTTTTCCATCCCTTTTATCAGACGTGTCGCTCTCCTCTGAACCCTCTCGAGTATCGCCATATCCTTCTTAAGGTACGGAGACCAATATTGGACGCAGTATTCCAGATGCGGGCGCACCATCGCCCGATATAGCGGCAGAATAACTTCTTTCGTCCTGGTTGTAATACCCTTCTTGATTATACCTAGCATTCTATTCGCTCTCTTAGCGGCCGCTGCAGCCCTGCTCCAGATATGATATTGTGTTCGGCTTGGCTCATTCTCTAACTTTCACAGTAATGAAGCCTTTTTTTTTTTTCAAAACAGTGAGTGGGGAAAAATCACATCAACCCCCCAAAGTACCAGAATCTGTCATTGCCCCTCTTCCATCCCATATACTAATCCCTAAAAGTCTCACATTCTGCTTTATTTGCTGAATTGGACCCCAGGGATTTGCACAAAAGTTCTTTGTCCTGCCACAATGGAAGGGTTTCCTGTCTGACACGGCTGGGACGATTGCTCAGGCATATTCTTAGTAAACTGCATAACTAAAATGGTTTTACCCCCCTCACCACTACCACTCTTTTTCTTTCCATAGGGCCATCTCCCCCCCCCCAACATGCTCTAGCTCTGTTCCCAGCCACCAGTTCAGCACCGCACTTTTATCACGGGACTGTTCAACGCGGCCCAAGGCAATGCCCCCCCTGTCGGCATTCATCCATGGCCTAATGCCCCCCCCATCAGTACCCACCCAATGCAGCATGTGGCGTGTGTGGTGGTGGAGCAATGTCCCCCACACCCCTCCCCCATCAGCACTTCACCTCGATCAGGCAATACCCCCACCCCCTGTTTTGTAATCTTCCCATATTTACTCCATAGATTTGCTGGCTGGAACTACTGTTTTCTTTTCTTCTGCTACCACTTGACTCTTGGCAAGTTTGAGCTGCTCCCTCAATCCGATGAGGATACAAGAATTTGATAGACCATCTTTCCATGCTGCGAGCAAAGCAGCTTATATGCAGGAACTCTCTCTCTGTCCCTAGTGCAGGGGTAGGCAATTCCGTTCCTCGAGAGCCGAAGCCAGGTCAAGTTTTCAGGATATCCACAATGAATATGTATGAGATGGATTTGCATGCACTTCCTCCTTGAGATGCAAATCTATCTCATGCATATTTATTGTGGATATTCTGAAAACCTGACCTGGTCCGGCTCTCGAGGACCGGAATTGCCTACCCCTGCCCTAGTGGGCTCACAACCTACGTTTTATAGCTGGGCCAATTTGAGGGTTCAGTGACTTGCCCAAGGTCGCAAGGAGCGGCAATGGGAATTGAACTTAGTGGCTCAGGTTCTTAGCCCACTGCACTATTAGGCTACGCCTAGGGTCGATGGGGACAGCCACTGACCCCCAGGCAAGTTACAGACATAGTAATGAAAGTCAAATAAAATTCTTGTGCGCAAAATATTAGCTATTAGCAAGTTCAAGTTCAATTTATTTGATATACCGCTAATAAAACCAAGGTAAATCTAAGTGATGTACAATAAAAATGTAAAAATAAACGAAGGTAGGCAAAACACAAAAGTCAGACATTAAAAGGGTATGGAAACATGAAAGAAAGGGATGGGTAGGTTGCAATAAAAAACAAAAGCCTGAGTGGTGTAGAACAAGTGGAAATGACAAAGGCTAAGGGACATTTGATGTAGATATAGGGAAATACTTTTAAAACCAATAGGAGAAAATATTTTTTTTTTCACTCGAAGAATAGTTTAGCTGGTTTGGACAAGTTCCTGGAGGAAAAGTCAATAGTCTCTTAAGACAGACATGGGGGAAGCCACTGCTTGCCCTGGATCAGTGGCATGGATTTTTCCCAGATACTAGTGACCTGGATTAGCCACCCTGAAGACGGGCTACTGGGATAGATGGACCATTGGTCTGACCCATACAAAGTACTTTCAGCTACTCTTCAGCATTCTAAGAGTTTAGCAGTGTGGGGCCACCCAGGCAGGGCTGAAGGTGTTTGGGCTGGATTTCTGCTTCAGATTCCAGCCATACTGCACATTGTTTTGATTCCTCACTCCCTCACATTGTCATCCCGCAGCTGCAGATCACAAGGCTGTTCCAAAGAAGTGGTCTAATGGGAGCGGCTGAGTTTGGATGTTTGAGAATGTGATGGCAGTATCATTTGCTCCTGCCGTAGAGTCAAATAAAGGCAGGGCAACATCTGGCACAGCCGTAACCGTTACAGAAGAGGGGACACGGTCGAAACATTCAAGGTACTGAAGGGAATAGACTTAGTAGATGAAGACAGGTTGTCCACCCTCTCCAAGGTAGGGAGAAGGAGAGGGCACTCTCTAAAATTGAAAGGGGATAGATTCCGTATAAATGCAAGGAAGTTCTTCTTCACCCAGAGAGTGGTAGAAAACTGGAACGCTCTTCCAGAGTCTGTCATAGGGGAGTACTGTGTTCAGTATTGGTCACCGTACCTTAAGAAGGATATGGCAACACTTGAGAGGGTCCAGAGGAGAGCGACACGAATGATTAAGGGCATGGAAAACCTCACATACACTGAAAGATTGGAGAGACTGGGGCTCTTCTCCCTGGAAAAGCGGAGACTCAGAGGAGATATGATAGAGACCTACAAGATCATGAAGGGCATAGAGAGAGTAGAGAGGGACAGATTCTTCAAACTTTCAAAACATATAAGAACAAGAGGGCATTCGTACGCAGGTAGGGCTAGTCTCAGTTAGGGCACTGTTCTTTGACCAGAGGGCCACCGTGTGAGCGGACTGCTGGGCGCGATGGTCTGACCCAGCAGCGGCAATTTGTACGCTCTTATGTTCTTAGTGAACAAGGTCTTGCACAAGTGTTAAAACATTTAACCTTGATGAATTTAAAATTGCCAAACAGGACGACACTTTTAATAGGGGGGAGCATGTGGCACAGAGGTTAGAACCATAACCTCAGCACCCTGAGGTGGTGAGTTCAAATCCCATGCTGCTCCTTATGACGCTGGGCTAGTTACTTAATCCCCCATTGGCCCAGATACATTAGATAGAGTATGACCCTACCAGGCTTGAGTACCTGAATGTCAACCACTTAGCAAACAGTATATTTTGTAATTTTGCTTTCTTAACGTCTCTGTACTCTGACTCCTTCTACATATTGTAAATCGCTGAAAGTCCAGCTCTCTTGAATGTAAACCGCCTAGAAGTCGCAAGATTGTGGCGGTATCCTATATAACAAAACCCTAGAGCGTGCATGCGCTCTTGAAATTTCGTGATCCCTGCCGCTGTGATTTCTGATCCGTGGCCGCGTTCCATTTTAGAACGCGGAGGCAGGGATCACTCTAGCCACTCCCCCTCCTCCCGCCCTCACTCACCAACCGCTGGAGGAAGCGCAGGCAAGCTTGGTCCCGATTGGTGCTGGCGGCGGCTGCCGGGAGGAGGGCTTCGTGGAGCGCCGCCGCACGCCAACACCTCACAGTCTCCTGAGCCGCATCCTCGCCACCCCGATTGCCGGCGTTCAGTGTTCACGCTTCCGCGACGCAGGGTAAGGGTAAGGGAGCCGAGTCAGCGGGGGTTGGGCTGGGAGGGAAGAGAAGCGGTTTGCCTCGGGTTTTTCAAGGCCTGGCTTCTTCGGGCAGCAGCAACATTTACAATTCGCTGCTGTTGCCGGCTTCAGGCCTTCCTCTCTGGCGGGTCCTGCCTACTTTCTGTTTCAGGAAGACGACCCAACAGAGAGGAAGACCTGAAGCCGGCAACAGCAATGAATTGTGAATGCTGCTGCTGCTGCCCGATGAAGTTCAAGGAGGAAAGGGAGCAGACGGGGAGAGAATGGCTTGGAGGGAAGAAGAGATGGCAGGGCATGGAGGGAAGGAGGAATGTATGCCAGACCAAGGAAAAAGGAAGGGGGAAAGGAAGGAGGAGATGCCATATGGAACAGAGAGAGAGAGAGGGCGGACACTGGATGGAAAGAGAAGAGAGGGCAGTGAATGGAAGGGGCAAGACAGAGAGTGAACAGTAGATAGAAGGGCTAGAGAGAGGGAGACAGACACTGAATTGAAGTCTGAGGGACAGGGGGAGCAGACGTTGGAAGGAAGTGGGGAAGAGAAAGAAAAAAGGGCACATGCAGGATTGAGGGAAGAGGATAGAGTTAGAAATAAAGATAGATAGACAGGGGGCCAGGGAGAGACAGACAGAAAGAATGACAGACAGACAGCATCCAAGGAGAGAGAGACAAATAAAAAAAACCCAGACAGACATGTACTCTAGCACCCATTAATGTAACGGGCTTAAACACTAGTAGAAGAATAAAGTTGTTATTATTAAGAAGATGTCTGTTCCTGTTTCCTAGTGGACTGAGAATGCAGATGTGGCTTACCACTTAGGCTAATTTAGTGTCATGTGATCTGTGCCAGGGTTCTAATCCCCAGCTCTATCACTGAGTCTCTGGGCATGTTGGAGATTCTCTCATACTGACTGCTAATGTTTTGCGTCAACATTTGCCCTGTTCCCAAGTCAGCACCACTCCAAGATTCAGCTGAAAATTCTTTCTAATTGATTTTCTGTTCTCTCGGGGTTTCCGGGTCTCGCTGTGTCTTGTCAGGCAGAAACTGACGTTTCAGCCACCATGCTGTGGCTTTCTTCAGGGTATGCTGTGAGGCCTGCAGTTTGTCTTTGTAAATAGTGGGTCCACTGACCTGATTGGGAACAGGGCGGTCCACCAATTTGTTTGTTGGTCTCTTTTTTTTTTTTGATAATATATTTTATTGCATTTTCAAAATAAAGTACAAACATTCCAGAATACAAGATGTACATGAGAAAGAATGAGCACCAGAACACTTCACAACTTCACCTGACATCTGAAACCCCCCCCACCTCCCCACCCCCCTTCCCCAACCTAAACCAAACCATAAGAAACTCAAAGTCCATTCCAGTGTAGTCCCCACAATAAGCTCAGATATTCAATAATTTACTACGAGCTCTAGGCGTTAATGTGTCACAAAATTGTGTCCAGCGCGTGCAAAATAATCTGCCCTGTGCAGAGTCCAAGGAAGTAAAACAAAGTCTCTCCATAGAGGCTTGGTGAATCATCAATGTTCTCCACCGGGACAGTTGTTGGTCTCTTTTTCCATAGAATGGAAAAGTCTCTAATCGAGCCAGCAACACCCAATACACATTTTCTTGGTCTCTGGTCGCTTCGGTTAGCCTTGTGATCTTGCTTTATCCCCAGGTGCATCATTTCTTTATCCATCTCTGTCACTGTCTTCTGTGTGTGACAGCAGGAGACCTGCCTTATCCCCATCAGTCTCTGTTCCAATCCCCAGTGACTCTCTGTCAGTGACCTCAGTCTTATCTTCTTTCTTATCTTTATTAAAACTTGATGTACCACTGGATGGCCAAACATGGCGTCACAGTGCTGTACAATTCAGTGACTAACTAAATAATACAGTGAAAACAATCGCATAAATTCCTCTACTGATGCCGTGTGGCTTGTGTTGTGGATACTTGGACGGAGATTGACCCAAGTGGGCAGTCACAGAGAGAAGGCATTTTGTGGTAACTTGCAGATATGGCCGGCTCCACCTTTCCCTTTGGGAACTGTTTGCCCTGAATCTTGTTTAGGAGGTTTAGATGTAGATTGAATAATTCAGTAAGACTGAGCTGTGTGAAAGCAGGAAATCTGCTGGGAGTTTTTAACATGATTCCAGTAACACTGGCTTAAACTCAGCCTACGTCCCATTCCGGATTTTTTTTTTACATGTGATAGAACTATTTAATCCTAGTGCCTTACTGCAAAAGAAAGACAGATCTTTCGATGCTAAACTGAAGCACAAGTTTCAAGCATGCTAATTCAGCCCCTTTACGGGCACAGCACTCAAACCCCACTTTCCATAAGCGATAATAATAATTTTATTCTTATATATCGCCAAAGCCGTAATAGTTTGAGGCGGTTTACAATAAGAAGAGCCGGACCATCGGCAAAAATAGGCACAATGTCTGCTTACATGTATTCGATGACTTTACAATGTGCCAATTTGAGGGTTCAGTGACTTGCCCAAGGTAAATCTTCATAGGTGTTTCATTCTAGACTCTTATCTCATGTGCTGATAGATTGAAAAAGCTGGGGCTATTCTCCCTGGAGAAGCGGAGACTTAGAGGAGACATGATAGAAACCTTCAAAATCCTGAAGGGCATAGAGAAGGTAGACAGGGACAGATTCTTCAGACTATGGGGAACCACAAGTACTAGGGGTCACTCGGAGAAATTGAGAGGGGACAGGTTTAGAACAAACGCTAGGAAGTTCTTTTTTACCCAGAGGGTGGTGGACACATGGAACGCGCTTCCGGAGGCCATGATAGGCCAGAGCACGTTACAGGGCTTCAAAGAAGGTTTGGATAGGTTCCTAGAGGACAAAGAGATTGAGGGATACAGATAGGAGTAGAGGTAGGTTATAGGAATAGTCAGGGACCACTGCACAGGTGATAGGCCTGAGGGGCCGCCGTGGGAGCGGACCGCTGGGCGGGATGGACCTCTGGTCTGACCCAGCGGAGGCAAATTCTTATGTTCTTAGGTGCGTAATATCATTTCACTCACATATCTCAAATAGTTTCTTCATCTTTTCTACGGCTTCGGCAACTCCATTCAGGTCTCTCCTAAATCGAAACTCCTTACGAATCATACACTCATTTGTCACTTTTAGATTGGACTACGGTTGCTCAGTACTAATCGGACTTCCACAATACCAGTTGCGCCGACTTCAGCTTGTGCAAAACACCGTACTCGAGCTTCTTTACCGTCGTTCAAAATTCGACCGTATAACTCCTCACATTAGAACATAGGCTTCCAATCTCATTTAGGAAACCTTTTCAATATAATACTCTCACTTTCCAGATTCTGATCTTTGGTCTTCCCTTATTTCTGTCTAATCATTGACTCCTTATTCTCTTCACTCCTCTAACCAGTATTTATTGCCCATTCCATCCTTCCGACAGATGTTTCTGGACATACATAGAGATTCTAGTTTTTCTGTAATGGCACCTACACTCTGGAACTCTCTTGCGTTTTATCTGCATTCTGAAAAAAATCCTTTAAGTCTCAAATGAAGGCTTATTACTTCAAAAGGTCTGAGAACACTATGAAATTGAGTTTAGAGATAGAAAATGGCTATAAAATGTATTAAAGGTGGTATTATACCCCTGAGCGGCTGTTTTCTATATTCCGTGTGGGCACTGATCATTGTTGGCGCAACTGTGGGCAGAAGGGGGATTTCATTCACATCTGGTGGACATGTCCGGGAGTGCGCTTGTATTGGCAGTAGGTGTGTTTCGGGAGGAAACTAAAGACTGGGGATTAGGGGGAAGCAGGGGGAAATGGGTAGGGCTTGGGCATGCCCAGTGGGGCCAGGGCACTGCACGTGCTCAGAGAGAGAGAGAGAAAAAAAAATCTCTCTGAGCTATTGGAGAGCTTATCCGCAAATTGGGAGCTGTTGGGACAACACCCATATGTGGCTGACTATCCTGCTGTCCACGGAGAACCTACGTTACAGGTAAGTAACTACACTTTTCATTCACATCTGGTAGACATGTCCGGGAGTGCGCTTGTATTGGCAGCAGGTGGGTTGTGTTTTAGTTAAAAATCTTACAGAAACATTGTTGTGTTTTAATGGACTGCTGCTTACTTAATGTGGGAGTACCTGGTTTCACTCTCCTGGAGCAGAAACTAGTGCGGCCTGTGTATTTACGGCTGCTCGCTTGGCTCTGGTGCACTGTTGGCGTTCCCCCACGATTCCTGCTTTACAAACTGTGTACTCTCGTTTGGATCATTTGCAATTGATGTCTAAATTGACCGCACTGAGATATAATACTCTTGTTTCTTACTCTAAAATTTGGGAACCTTATGACAGCACTCTATTTAAATTGGAGGGGGGGTTTGTTGGGGAGTAGGATTTGGGCATTTGGGACAAGGGGGAGTACTGTGGGGACTTTGGATTTGATTTGCTTGATTGGGAGGATGCCTATTATTCATGTCAGAATTGGAGCATCAAACTTTGGAACGCTCTGCCAGGCCTACTGCGATTTTGTGTCTGAAAGCTCTTTGTTGATGCTTTCCTATGAAAATGTTGCTACTTCTGTTCGTCCTGTAAGATCCAGTGCCAACGAATATTTGGGTTTTAACTTTTTGCAGTTTTATTGCTAAAGGTTTAATTGATAAGAGGTCTGTCCATTGTTTGTTCATATCCACGCGCTTCCCTGCCTAACATCTTAGAGTTCTTGCAGGGTGGCCTGGACAGGGGCATGGCTTGGTCTTCTCTCTGGGTTCAGCTTTCAACCGGGTTATTACGGAGTCAGCATCTGACTGCCATTCCTGATGTTGTTCGCTTCTTGCGGGTAGCCAAGTTGCTCAAGCCTCCTGTGTGACCATCTCTTCCCTCTTGGGATTTGAATCTGGTCCTGTCTGTGCATGTGCGCCCCCCGTTTGAGCCTTTGGCTGCCTGCACGTTGAAGGACCTTACTCTTAAGGCGGTCTTCTTGGCGGCTATTACTTCTGCTAGACGTATCTCGGAGCTGCAGGCTCTCTCTTGTCAGTCTCCCTTCCTCAAGTTTTCTAGGGAGCAGGTAGTGTAGAGGCCTGTTCCTTCATTTCTGCCAAAGGTAGTTTCTCCTTTTCATGTCAATCAGGCAGTGGTCCTCCCAGTCCTGGCAGAAACAGTTGTGCAAATTGGATGTTGGGCGGGTCCTTTGCGCCTCCTTGCGCAAGACCCAGGAGATCAGGAAATCAGATCATCTTTTTGTTCTTCTAGTGGGTCATTGTAGGAGGGCACTTCCAAGGTTACCATTGCACGCTGAATCAAGGAGACTATTGCTTCCGCTTAACTTCTTCTTCCAAAAAAAAAAAAGTCTTTTCCGGAATCTTCTTAAGACTCATTCCACTCGGGGGTCAGGCAACTTCTTGGGCTGAATCTTCGCTGGTGCCTCCTATGAATATTTGGAAGGCGGCGGTCTGGTCAGCTCTACATTCCTTTGTGAGACACTACCGTGTGGATGTTCAGGCGCGTCGGGATGCGGTGTTAGGTGAGTGTGTTCTGGTGTCGGCCCTTCGGGGGTCCCACCCATGATGGGGACTGCTTTGGTACATCCTGCTTGTAAGATTAACCTATGCTGGTCTGGAGAGTTGCTAAAGAAGGAGAAATTAGGTTCTTACCTGCTAAATTTACTTTCTTTTAGTCTCTCCAGACCAGCATAAGACCCCCCCTGCCTATTGTCGTGTTCTTGCGTGCAGATTTGAATTTTTCGGTCGGTTTCTAGTATTTTTCTAGGGATGGGGAGATTAAGAACAGCAGCTGTGGCGTAGCTGGTGAGCTGTGGGACCTTTGATATTTGCATTTGTTCCTTTGCATTTTCCTACAGCGTTCCTGTTTTTATTTGTTGATACTCCTGTTCGAAGTCCTGTTTGTTTTTCTGTATATAGTTATTACTTCTGCTTGGCTATTCGGCAGACTGAGGTAAATAGGAAGGGGTCACATGATATGTGCAGTTCCAAAGTTTTGTCTCAGTCTCCACCTGCTGGTCATGATGAGATATATACCCGCTTGTAAAATTAACCCTATGCTGGTCTGGAGAGGCTAAAAGAAAGTAACTTAGCAGGTAAGAACCTAATTTCTCCTTCGATCCGGTTTCTTGATAACTCTTCTCCACCTTAGCACCATCTGACTTGGATCATGATAGAACTTCTTCCTTTTTGTTCCATTTCTATTTGCTTTTACCTTGACTTAGGGAACAAGGGCTGGAAAGTTTACAATCTGTGCAATGTCTTTGTTAACCTGCCTCTGTTTATTCCTTGTTTTGGTTTTTAATTATTCCCCGTTGTCTTTATATTATGTAAACCACTTTGATTTGACTTTTCTGTCAGTAAAGTGCGTTATATTAAATCAAATAAGTGTAACTGTAATCCACTCCAGCTTTTGAATCGCAAGCCAGAAGGAGTCTTTCTAATCTGCTCTGCTTATTTATTTATTTTTGTCATCTTTTTTTTTTTTCCCGGTCTTTTCACATTCTTTTTACTTGATTTCGGAGCTAAGAGCTCCCCTAGTTGAGGGTACAGCTCTTGTCTGGAGGAGAAGTAAGCTACAGTCTGCAGCTGATAGGTTGACCCCTTATGGTAGCTGTTGGCCAGCCTGCAGAAGCCTTTTTGGAGCTCGGGATCCATCTCCCTTGTAGCATTGCTCAACCAACGGCGTTGCAGGGGTGAGCACAGGCTGTTAGGCATCCATCCGTAAGAGGCTCAGCGGGATCTCATAGGGTGCCGGCTGCATTTCACCTCCACCCTATGGGTGCTGGCTCGCTCTATTGGGCTTAGTAAAAGAGAGGACAAATGTTTTATTTATTTTCAATTTACAGTAACTCTTTTAATATTATAGTTCTTTGCATTATTTTTCTTGTTATTTTCTTGGTTCTGTTTTCTTGTCCATGCTTTATTATTTTAGTTATCAGGATTCATTTACCGCCATTTTAAGCAATTTATTCAAGGTGGTCTACAGCAAGAATAAGTCAAACATAAGCATAAGGGCTAGGGAAACGACAAGGCAATATCTCAGAGCAGCAGCTCATACAGAAAGCAGTCTTTGATTCAAATTTTTAAAATGCTCCCAGGTTTCAAAAGTAACTACCCGACATGGCTACGTTTCGCCGGTCGACTGCTTCAGGGGCAAAGATAACTATTAAAATGCAGACCACAAAAAAAACCCAAATCAATACATAATCTAAAACTACACATTATTCAAATCAAGTAAATAACTAATTAAGGGCTCCTTTAATCTGTGGCAGAGATTCATACCGCAGGCCGGTGAGGTCAATGACGCACATTCAATTCCTATGAGTGATGGAGCATTGACCTCGCCGGCCTGTGGTAAGAAACTCTTCCGTGGTTTAGTAAAACCCAGTGTAAATATCACAAACTAAATCCACAGCAGAGGGACATATAAGACAAGAACTGATGGCAGCCATTCAGGGAGCAGCGCAGGACCAGGCTGGAGCATGAAAAGCTCACTCCTGCCCAGTAGGGAAGGGTCAACTGGTGCCTTCTGGGTCCTGCTTCTCTGAAGAGCAGTCGGCATCATAAAACACATACAAGATGTCTAGCGTTGCCCGGAGATAACCAAGTGAACCAGTTCCAGGCCTGGGAGATTTTTTGGACAGTCCTGGTTTTAAATTTATATCTCAAATCAACATGGGATTTATAATGTCTGATTCTGACCGTTAAAATCAGAGCTGCGTATTTCATAATGCAACAGGATGAGTAGGTCAGCAATCCAGATAGATTGTGAGCCCACAGGGACAGAGAGGGAAATGCTTGAGTACCTGATTGTAAAAACCGCTTAGATAACCTTGATAGGCGGTATATAAAATCCTAATAAACTTGAAACTTGTCCCAAAAATCTCCAGCCTAGAATTTCGTAGTTTGGCATATCTATCTGCCACCTCAACAGACCTGTTTATGCCTTTCCCTGAGTGGTTAAGAAATATTTTAAATCAATAAATAAGATCTCCATTTATTCTGTTGCAGTATTCTTTATATATGGAGATCTTATTTATTGATTTAAAATATTTCTTAACCACTCAGTCCTATAGATCTAGGCAGTTTACAATAAACATACACAATATTTATCAGAACGTCATAAAACAAACATTGTACCATCTTCATACCATCCAAAAAAAATGACAGACCGACATTAGGAATTTGAAAAGCATAAGCCTTAGGGAAAGGCTTAAACAGGTCTGTTGAGCCAAGCTACCCAATTCTAAGCTGGAGACTTTTGGGACAGCCCTGGATTGCTGACCTCCTCATCCTGTTGCATTATGAAATATACATCTCTGATTTCAACGGGCAGAATCAGACACTATAGATCCCATGCTGATTTGGGATATAAATTTAAAACCAGGACTGTCCAAAAAGTCCCAGGCCTGGAACTGGTTCACTTGGGCATATCCGGGCAACGCTAGACATCTTGTATGTGTTTTAGGATGCCGACTGCTCTTTAGAGAAGCAGGATCCTAGGAGGCACCAGTTAACCCTTCCCTACTGTGAGCTAGTTCAAAGTAGCCTTGGTAACTATGTGCACAGAGCATATTTCGTCTTAGAACTAAAAGTGGCAGCATGATTCATTGGCCCCTTTCATCAGGCTCTGTATTAATAAGCCACTGCAATCCTGCGACAGAGAATGCGTCAGAGGCTGATAACCTAGAGAGAAAAGGAACCCTTACAGTCACGTCATCTCTGCATTTTGGGGGTTTACTGAAACCTTGACCAGGAAGCAATCACTGAAGACTTGGCTGCAGGCTAGAAAAGTCAAGGTTCTAAGCTAGCTTATGAGAGAATCAAGCTGACTGGCCTTGTCTGTCAGAGCAGAGCTCATCGTCAAAAGCTCTGTTCAAGCCATGATGAGAACGTGTGCTCAGTCAGAGTGTGAAGGAGTACTCTTCCATAGAGAGATGCTAGAAAGAGAGAGCCAACTGTCTGCCAACAGCAAGAGCTCAGACAGACAAACAGGATAAATAAGGGATTAGGGAATTACTTATAGGGGGAATGAATAAAACTTGACATGGGTACTTGATAAGTGAATGTAGTCTGTTCTCTTTATTCCCAATAATGTTTGTGAACCGTGAAATCTCGAATAACGGAATGCAGAGTCTATGGGAAAATAAGAGGTTGGGTTCCAGCAGTACACATTGCACCTCAAAACTGCGGAAAGTGAACAATGGCAAAATAGCTTAGTTGCTCTTCTCTGGACCCTCTCAAGTACCTCCATGTCCTTCTTGAGGTACGGCGACCAGAACTGAGCGCCCACACCTGGAGTACTGTGTTCAGTTTTCTGGTCGCCGTACCTCAAGAAGGACATGGAGGTACTTGAGAGGGTCCAGAGAAGAGCAACTAAGCTAATAAAGGGTATGGAGGACCTCTCATATACTGACAGACTGAAAATGCTAGGGCTTTTCTCCCTGGAAAAGCGGAGACTTAGAGGAGACATGATAGAAACCTTCAAGATCATGAAGGGCATAGAAAAAATAGACAGGGACAGATTTTTCAAATTAAGGGGATCAATAAGTACAAGGGGGCACTCAGAGAAATTGAAAGGGGAGAAGTTTAGAACAAACGCTAGGAAGTTCTTTTTCACACAGAGGGTGGTGGATACATGGAACGCACTACCGGAGGATGTGATAAACAGGAGCACGCTACAGGGGTTCAAAGAAGCTTTGGATAGGTACTTGGAAGACAAAGGGATTGAGGGGTACAGATAAGAGTAGAGGTAGATTATAGGGATGGGATTAGAGGTAAGTTACAAAATTAATCAGGGACCACTGTTCAGGCACTAGGCCTGATGGGCCGCCGCGGGAGCGGACCGCTGAGCAAGATGGACCTCTGGTCTGACTCAGCGGGGGCAACTTCTTATGTTCTTAATAGGGTTAGGTTCCTGTATGGGACCGCACTTGGGGTACTTCAGGCCAGACCACAAAGTGAAAATGAAAGCAGAGAGTGCTTTTTTTTTTTTTTTTAAGAGCAAGTTTGCGAATATCTGAACACAGGGGTGCAAATGGGTAATTTTGGTCACAATAGATGGAACCGTGGATATAGAAAATCATGTATTGGAAATGCCGTGAATAACAAGAACTGACTGTATTTCTTACTCCTTAGCAGCCTGGCAAGAGTGGCATTTACCTCTAGGTGGCTGCATACTAACACACGCTCAGAAAGTCTTCCAGACTTTTATGAACTTTAGGGATGCAAGTCCGACCTGGTACCGAACAACCCGTATCTACTCACCCTGGACAGATGGATCTCAAAAGCACTGCCAAATACACCAAACGACATCTCTAAACTCGCAGGCCATAAGAACATAAGACTTGCCTCTGTCGGGTCAGACCGGAGGTCCATCGTGCCCGGCAGTCCGCTCACGCGGCGGCCCCTCAGGTCCAGGACCTGATAGTGCTCCTACCCTAAAACTCACATACTCATATTCTCCGACAAAAAAGATACACCCATCGCTAGGAAAGCTATGTTACCTCCATGTTATACCTACACTGTAAACATTGCAATTTAATCCACCCTATGCCCACTAAGTCTGTATATCACGTCTTTACTGTAAATGCTGTAACGTAAACCCCCTTGTCTATACTGTAAATGCTGTAAAGTCTGTATTTCTCACTAAAGTTTGTCCTACCCATACTATGAATGTACTTCTGTAACCCGTTCTGGGCTCCTTTGGGAGGACGGGCTAAATGTAATGTAATGTAATGTAATGTAATTTATTTCTTATATACCGCTACATCCGTTAGGTTCTAAGCGGTTTACAGAAAATATACATTAAGATTAGAAATAAGAAAGGTACTTGAAAAATTCCCTTACTGTCCCGAAGGCTCACAATCTAACTAAAGTACCTGGAGGGTAATAGAGAAGTGAAAAGTAGAGTTAGAGGAAAAATAAAAATAAAATAAACATTTTAACAAGACAGCATTGATCTAAATACTTTGGAAGGTAGAAGAGAGGAGAGAAAGGAATAGAAGCAGAAGGGGGAGCCGTTGAACATTAAATAAAGTGATGATGCCATCTGTATGTGGCTGCCTTATCCTGCTTGTCCAAGGTGGAGAGAACGAGAGGGCACTCTCTAAAGTTAAAAGGGGATAGATTCCGTACAAACGTAAGGAAGTTCTTCTTCACCCAGAGAGTGGTGGAAAACTGGAACACTCTTCGGAGGCTGTTATAGAGGAAAACACCCTCCAGGGATTCAAGACAAAGTCTGCTGAACCGGAACTTATGCAGGTAGGGCTGGTCTCAGTTAGGGCGCTGGTCTTTGACCTAAGGGCCGCCGCGGGAGTGGACTGCTGGGCACGATGGACCACTGGTCTGACCCAGCAGCGGCAGTTCTTATGTCCAGGGGGAATCACTGCACATTTGAAGATGGGGTCAAGGCAGTTAGCATCACTAAGTTTTTAAAAGATTTAGATAAATTCCTGGCGCAAAAGTCCCGAGTCTACTTGGCTAACCATGGTTTAGAGAAAGTCACTAGTTTGGGTGTATGAACCAGGTAGCTGTGACCTGGACTGGTTAATGTTAGAGGCAGGATGCTGAGCTCAGTGGACCTTTGGTCTGACCCAGTAAGTCACAATTCATGTTCGTAAGCTGACTTTACTTCCACCATCCACTTGCAATAGAACCAAGGAAAACTCAGAATTTAAGATCCATAGTCTGCCAAACAGATCCAGCCCACCATTAAAATACTGGGTGTAACTCTGGACCAATGCCTAACCATGAAAGACCAGGTGGACTCCCTAATCAAAAAGGGTTTTTTTCACCCTCTGGAAGCTTAAATCCATTAAATCAGTGGTTCCCAACCCTGTCCTGGAGGAACACCAGGCCAATCGGGTTTTTAGGCTAGCCCTAATGAATATGCATGAAGCAAATTTGCATGCCTATCACTTCCATCATATGCAAATCTCTCTCATGCATATTCATTAGGGCTAGCCTGAAAACCCGATTGGCCTGGTGTTCCTCCAGGACAGGGTTGGGAATCACTGCATTAAATCATATTTTGATAACTCTGCATTCAGAATCCTGGTACAATCCCTCGTAATGAGTCAACTTGACTACTGTAACATCGCCTATTTAGCAATAACCCAAAAGAATATGAGACGCTTACAATTAATGCAAAACACTGCGGTCAGACTTATCTTCGGTCTAAAGAAATTCGATCACGTGACGCTATAATACAAACAGCTACACTGGCTGCCGTTGGAAGCTCGTGTAAAGTTTAAGTTCGCCTGCCTTTGCTTTAAAGTTCTTTATGGTCTAGCCCCTAAATACATAACTGACCTCTTCTCCTTCTCAGCCAACAGACACAAGAGAAGCTCCCACTTGCACTTCGTTTCTCCCCCGGTTAGAGGTTGCAAACTAAAAAAAACACTATGGACACCTTCTCTCACATCAAGCAGCTTTACGGGGGAAAGATCTAGAACAACTCCTCTTGCCCACCACTTACGAGGGGTTCAGGAAGCGCCTCAAAACTCACCTGTTCCTGAAGTACCTAGACAGCTGACCCGTTCCTCTCTTTCCCCTCTATAACGGTCCTCTTGCCCTATCCCCCTCTTGTTCTCCCATCCCTTAAGTTCTCTCAACTTGTACTTCATTAATCTTTTGTAAATCGCATAGAACTTAATGGTACTGCGGTATCTAAACTGTTATTATTATTATTTGTGTCTGCTTAGATTACTGGTTCTTCCAATAGTTGCTGCCTGTTCGCTTGCAGATGCTCTGTCCTTACCTTGTGATTCCTTAAAATCTGTTCTTTTTAGTTTAGTTCATCCAGTAATTTGATATACCACCATTTGGTTGCAAGACAAATCAAAACAGATAAAGTACTCTACATTAGATAAGAGTTTGAGCCCACCAGGACGGATATGGTAAAATGCCCGAGTAGTTGAATATAAACCACTTAGGCTATAAGTGGTCTATAAATAAATAAATCACATACATTAAAAACCAAGTGCTAATGTAAGAGTCTCTAGTACAAAGTAAATAAAACACCCCTAAGAGGGCCAAAAATGCATCCCACTTATAAAGCAGTGTTTGCAGTGACAGATATAATTGGGAAGGGCATAATGGGTAGGGCCAGTTTAAAATGTTAAATGTACGGCATACTTTCAGACTTCCACCCCCTCCAAATTAATTTTCAAGTTCCTAATCTGCCCCTCCCAGACATCATGGTCCGTGTGTGTCTGTGTACTACATGCATGCACACAAACAATGAGGGCAAGTTGTACAAGAGTGAAAATGGCTCTTTTCAGCTGCTGTGACTGTAAAGATGTCTTGTTTTGCTTTGCCCTGGGAGACCCCCAGAGCCTTGCCTAAAGGTTGGCCCAACCCCACTCAGGGGAAGGGCTGGAAATGACAGGAGAGGCCAGGCATGTTGCAAGGAGGGTGTGCCCAGTGCAGTCAGCTTGGGCCAAGGCTGCTTATGTCACATCATGCGTTCAGCGCCCCTCCTTCTTTGCAAGAGGGTTGGAGGGCTGTTTGAAAATCACACCACTTTAAAGCCCTCCCACAGCTGGAAAGGGAAGCCCATTGAAATGCTGCAAGGAGCCCCAGCCCTGACTGCATTGACAAGGAGCCTGGCAGGAGCACTTAGCATCAGTCAGCCAGGCACCATGAGGGCATGCTTGCTGATCTTTGCTCTCTACCCATGCCTACTGGTGGCTGCTGCTGCTGCTGCCAGCTCAGGTAAGCTCAGATTTGTGCCTTTGGCTTTCTCTTTCTACCTATTTGGATTGATCTTGGGAGCTTTGATCGCTCTCCTCCCGAGTCTGCATTGGGGACTGAAGTTAAACTCCAGTTTGCAGAGAAGGGACTTTTGCTTAAGAGAGTGGGGGGGGGGGGGGGGGCTTCCGGCGCTTCCTTGTTTAAATGGCAGAGGGTCGCGCGGCGGTCGCCCGGAATGAATGGGCGCGCACGAGGCCGGCCGCCATTGGGCGGCGCGGAAAGCAGGCGATGGGCGGGCCCCGCCCCGCGACCAATGGCGGCGGCCGCGAGAGAGTCGAGAGGGGGCGGGGCGGGCCGAGCTCCGCCCTCTTCACCCTCCCTGTTTCCCGCCCTCCCGCCATTTTGGCTTCTTGAGTCCAGACCTGTTGGACCAGAGTTTAACCCAAATGCATGAAGGGCAATAAATAAAAAACTAAAATAAAAAAGAAGGGAAGGGAAGACTTTCTTTGGTGCTGACTGGCCTGGCTCTGCATTGGTAGCAGGGTGGTCTTTTCTTCATCTGAGCACTCTTTATCAATTCTATAGCGCTGAAAGGTGTACATTTTAACATACAATAGACAGTCCCTGCTCAGAAGAGCTTACAGTCTAATTTAGACAGGACATAAACATAAACCCTTCAGGTGAGGGCTCGCCAGCACCCTGGTGCCACCCTTTTCTTACCACGCACCAGTGTCCCTCTGGCGCTGGCCGTCACCTTAAACAGACGCGACTGGGCAGCCCTTTCTATATCTTTTGCCCCCACTCCTGGGGGTGCTGAAAAGGTCTGAGCCCAACCAAGAAGAGAATGACATGGATATGGTTCAAGGATCTGTCAAAACAGAGAATTTTGTTTCTGCAAATTATTGGTGCTTACAAAAATAAGATAACACTGTTTTCAGTTATATATACCTGGTGCATTTCCCTAGCTGGTCAATACTGGTCCAATCTGTGCCAACCAACTAGTTGGGGGGGGGGGGGGGCAGCACAGAGTGTGGCCATTGCCCAGGATGCTGTGTTTCTTGGCAATGGTTCTGCTGCCTTGAGATCATCAGATATCAATACTTTATTCTTATCCTTCTACCTCCCCACCATGTTTTGTTCCCTCCTTCAATGTATGTGCATTTGTGACTCAACTTTTTTTTTTTTTTGGCATGAAACTGTACTTGCCAACCTCTTGACTATTCCACAAATTTCATGGGGCAATTCTTTATTATCTTATATTCTTTGGCAGCATTAAGTTGGGCTTCCCACTCCAACCACTTTGGTTGCTATGATAAAGGAGATTATCACAGTATAATAAGCACAGCAAGGGTATGTTGAGTAGCAGCATCTTGTAATATTTAAATTTCATGCTTTAGACAAGAGCCATTTGCAAGGATTCAATCCACATGCCTGTTAACAAAGTCAAACTGTGCAGTATTGTCTCTTCCTGGAATGTTATCACTATGTGCCAGTGAAGATAAGGGAATCTAGAACAATACTGTCCACGTTCTTACCATTCAGATGATAGATGGCCCTTTTTACAGTTTAGAAGAGGTATTTTCAGTTTTAAAATCAAATATGCTCAGACCATTCCCCACACTTCTGAAGGTTTCTTCATGAGTGGTAAGGTGACGAGTGGAAAATGAATGTATTCATCACTGGGGAAACACCTTGTTCCTGTTCAGCGTAGGACTTTTGTTCTTTTGTGATGGGTTTGGAGTAAGCTCTGAGGTTGTTGGTTTTTTGTTTTTGCACGGAATGTGATGAAATCCTCAGTGACTGAAGCGTTGCATTATCAATCTTGACCGTGCTGGTACATTGGGCCACAGTGGGTGTTGTAATGTATTACAGCTTTTAGAGTAGGAAGACACTTCATTTGCAAACTGCTTTACTTGTTTCTTGGTACAGTAGTTGAAAGTGTTGGGATTTGTGCCTCATGCTGTATGTGCAAGGTGTGGTCATCATGACACACATCACAGCACATCCTGTTGTAAGTCTGTAGGTTGTATTCTTTTACACCTACCCTTAAAAAATGTTTTCTGATCTATCCTACCCAAATAAAGCATTTGCGAGAAATGGGATCAAAGAGTACTAGATTAGTTCAAGAAGACTAGTAGGGTGCTCTGGAAATTCCCCACAAAATTTCCATTTCCATTTTTCATATTAAGATGCAGAGCTGTAGCTCATTTGAAACTTAAAAATAAATGTTATTTTCAGTCCCTCTTTGTTTGATCAGGATCATTTGATCAACAAAATTTATACTCTCAAGACATTGTAACTTCTCTGTGTAAATCAGGCCCAATTTTAACTTTTCTATTGATTGCCCCAACATAGTGAAGAGGTGACATAAAATTGCAGTACTGGGAAAGCCCGAAGGTCCATCAAGTCCAGGATCCTGCTTCCAAAGAGTAGCAACATTCCAGAGCTGAGATTGTGATGTCATCATAATGCCTCATTCCACCAATGCGTAAGAGCCAACCTCATCAGTGATGTCACAGTGGCTTCATTGTCCTAGACTTGGCTAACATAAGAATTGCCATACTGGGACAGACCGAAGGTCCATCAAGTCAACTATCCTGTTTCCATCAGTGGCCAACCCAGGTCCCAAGTACCTACCGGTAGCTACTTTGCTTACTAGATTTTTTTTTTTCTTTTGAAGTAGTGCCTGTAAACTCATAAGAACATAAGAATAATCTTACTGGGTCAGACCAATGGTCTATGAAGCCCAGTAGCCCGTTCTCACGGTGGCCAATTCAGGTCACTAGTACCTGGCCAAAACCCAAGGTGTAACAATATTCCATGCTACCAATACAGGGCAAGCAGTGGCTTCCCCCATGTCTTTCTCAATAACAGACTATGGACTTTTCCTCCAGGAACTTGTGCAAACCTTTCTTAAAACCAGCTACGCTATCTGCTCTTACCAAATCCTCTGGCAACACGTTCCAGAGTTTAACTATTCTCTGAGTAAAAAAAAAAAAAAATTCCTCCTATTGGTTTTAAAAGTATTTCCTTGTAACTTCATCGAGTGTCCCCTAGTCTTTGTAATTTTTGACGGAGCAAAAAATCAATCCACTTCTTAGTACAAATCAGAAAATATAAATTAACCACTTGTTGATGATCTCATATCCAGTAAAAATTTGTTCTAGAGTACTATAGGGGGGCTATGGCATACCTTTTTTTTAAGGGGGAGGGGCATGCAAACAAAGCAAATTCTCCTCCTATTCCCCAAGTAGTTAAATTCTGGAATTTGTTGCTGGAGAATGTGATGAATTCAGGGTTTAAAAAAGGTTTGGATTATTTCCTAAAAGAGAAGTCCATAGGCCATTATTGAGATGGTTTGGGGAAATCCACTGCTTATTCCTAGGATAAGCAGCATGAAATCTGTTTTACTACTTGAGATCTAGCTAGGTACTTGGGACCTGGGTTGGCCACTGTTGGAAACAGGGTAGTGGGCTTGATGGATCTTTGGTCTGGCCCAGTATAGCAGCTCTTATGTTCGTATGCTGGTGCTATGAGGGCAAAAAGTTGGTAGGGCCATGGCCTTTGTGTCTTATCCCATTTTGCTGCCTGTGTATTATGGAAAAGATTTTTGATGACATGAGAATATGAACTTCAGAACAGAGTTTATAGTTTTAGTGGGAATCGAAGTGTGTTTAGTGGGAATTCAGTGTGTTGCAGTTAGGGCTGTGTGTGAGAGAAAGGTGAATTTAATTTGCCAGCCTGGAACAGTACTGTTGAATGGTCTTTTGCCTTTTGGAAGGATTGCATAATGCTTTGGTAGTGAGAGTTTGCAGCCCGAGTATGTCTGGATCAGTCCCAGAACTCAAAGCTCACGTCCTGCAATCGAGAGCATTGCCATCTTCCATGTTGCCATGCAGATGGACCGTCCGTAATCTTGGGGGCATAAAAGAACAGGGAAGTTTATAAACCTTGACAGTCTCACAAACAGTTCCTTCTAGGAATGATAAGATCCTGGTGACATAACTTCCCGTGGTTCTTTGGAAGAGGAAATGCACTAGACGTAATATCGCTTGCGTTCATTTTAATGCTGTCTTTGTAGTGGGATGAAGAAATGGCAGAATTTGGGGTCTTCTGTGTTGAAAGTTGGAGGCTGAAAGATTGTGGCAGAATAATGTTGTGTGATGGGGTTATTTTTCAAAAAGATCCTTTGTAGATAAAGACAGGTTGTTCACCCTCTCCAAGGTAGAGAGAACAAGAGGGCACTCTCTAAAGTTAAAAGGCGATAGATTCCGTACAAATGTACGTACCACCCAGAGAGTGGTAGAAAACTGGAACGCTCTTCCGGAGGCTGTTATAGGGGAGAACACCCTTCAGGGATTCAAGACAAAGACAACTCTGGGGAAGAGTGAACAAGAAAAGGACCTGGGTGTACTGATAGATAGGACCCTGAAGCCGTCGGCACAATGCGCGGCAGCGGCAAAGAAGGCAAATAGAATGTTGGGCATGATAAAGAAAGGAATCTCGAGTAGATCGGAGAAAGTTATAATGCCGCTTTATAGGGCAATGGTCAGACCACACTTGGAATACTGCGTCCAACATTGGTCTCCCTACCTAAAGAAGGATATAAAACTGCTGGAGAGGGTGCAGAGACGAGCAACAAAACTGGTGAAGGGTATGGAGAAACTGGAATACGAGGACAGACTTATAACACTAGGATTGTTCTCCCTTGAGAAAAGGAGACTGCGTGGGGATATGATCGAGACCTTCAAAATACTGAAAGGAATCGACAAAATAGAGCAGAGAAGATTATTTACATTGTCCAATTTGACACGGACTAGAGGACATGTAATGAAGCTAAGGGGGGACAGGTTCAGGACTAATGTCAGGAAGTTCTGCTTCACACAGAGAGTGGTTGACGCCTGGAATGCCCTCCCAGAGGAGATTATGACGGAATCGACCGTCCTAGGCTTCAAGAGCAAACTAGATGCATATCTCCTTAAGAGAGGCATATAAGGATATGGTGGACTATAAATTAAGCCAGGTGTACACCTGGCAGGGCCTCCGCGTGTGCGGATCGCCGGACTTGATGGACCGAAGGTCTGATCCGGAGAAGGCAGTTCTTATGTTCTTAAGTTCCTGCTGAACAACGACGTACGCTGGTGGAATGCCACCAATTGAGGGAACTGCTGGGCATGATGGTCTGACCCAGCAGCGTCAATTCTTACGTTCTTATGTACATTTTCTGGAGCAATATTTTGGGACTCAACTTCTTTGTGAACTTTCCTCTGGTTTCTTCATTGATAATTCCTGGCATTTAGAAGTCACAGAAAATCATCTGTCATGGGCTTGCATTTGTGCATGAATACAAGGCAAGGACACTAAAATCATCTGATGGGAAGCCCTATGTGAACTGGGCTTCAGAGGCCAGGATTGCTGCGTCAGTCCATTTAGATTTCAGAAACAAGTTCTAGGGAGTAACCAAATCCGCTTAGTTTTCTTGAGCTCTGCTCTGTTTGTCTAGTCAGTGCAAAACTGGGATCTACAAGATATATATTTTTAAAGCTCTTTAGTTATTTGTTCATTCAATTTTCTGTACCGGTCTCCCAAAGGGAGCTCAGAAGGGTATACTTTAATTTATTCAGGTAATCAGCATTTTTCCTGCTCTTTCCCGGTGGGTTCACAATCTATCTGATGTACTCCTTTTTGCAAGACACCTACATCCTGGTTGTATTTGAAATCAACACACACACACACACACACACAAAAACCAAGCCGAGGCAGTGCAAAGTCCCCTCCTTGTGTGTTCTGCTGAGTCATAGCAAGGCTGGGTCTGGACGTGGTGTGATGCTAACTCCTCCTTGTCACCTCCTCCTACCCAGCTTACTAAAAGATGAAACTTCACGAAAGGGGATACTCCTTAGAGAATGACACGGGGACACATTTGTCCTGTCCCCAGGGGATCTGTCTCCATCCCGGTCCCCGTCCCGTTTCTGCAAGCTCCACGTCCTCATCTACACAAGTCTCAAACGCTTTAAAATCATACGTGTTTGAGGCTTGTTGCGGTTAAGGCAGAGCTCGTGGGGACGGGGATATTAAGATCCCATAGGGAGAAGGACAAATTTGTCTCTGTGTCATTCTCTACCCTGAGCGCCTTATTTGCCTGATGGGGACAGATCTTAGCAGGTTTATTTCCAGATCTTCCATATTGTTAAAGATATGAGTTTATTTATTTTAAAAACTTATATTCCACTTAAACCTAAGCGGATTACAGGTACAAACAAACGCATCAAATATTCAACTAACTAACAAAGTGTTAGCTGCAGTTATGTTTGCTTTGAGTGTCTCTTGCCACTTCATCGGACCCATCTCAAACATATTGGCACGTCTCTTTGTTCAATGACTTACTTCCCCCCCCTGCTCTTTTAGAAAACTGCAGCGAAGTTTTTAGCGACAGCTGTGGCGGTAACAGCTCCAAGGTCTCATGACCTTATTATCTCATACGAGACGAGTTCCATCCCCTTTATCATCTTGGTCGCTCTTCTTTGAACTTTTTCTAGTGCCGCTATATCTTTTTTGAGATAAGGAGACCGGAACTGAAAGCGATACTCAAGGCGAGGTCGCACCATTGAGTGGTACAGAGGCATTATAACTGGGGTAGATATGATAACTAACCAATCTTACTGTTAAATCCAGGGGCACCCTTGGGTCATCTTGCCTACCTCAGAGGGGCTCCTTTAGCATCTCAACTTTCAGGCGTGTTCCTATACTGTCCAGTCTTCTATGCAGGAACCTCGTCAGAGATCTTGGTGGATTCCTGTAACTCCCTCATTCAAAACTTCTGTCTCTTCACTGAAAAATCAGTCCCTTATAAATCCCTGCAGTCTGGTGTCCTAAATAGAGAATGACATGGGGGCAAAGTTTGCACAAGCCTCAAACCCTTATAATCTTATATTTAAATCTTTTTATTAAAGCATAAAAAGAGACAATATTCTGTACAGCTGTTTATAAATCATAAGCAGAGCCTTCCATTTTGATCTGCTTTAGGTACAACCTTCCCAAAGATTCAGTTGTTTTTACATCCTCTGGGAAGGTAATTGGATCGTCTTTCAGACACGGGTGTAGAAGAGAGCCTAAACTGTGTAGTGGATGAACAGGAAAATGAGTGACCATTACATGTTCCTTGGTGCCAGCAACGACTGATGAATCTGTTGCAATAACAGGAAGACGCTTGAGCAGCTGGGCACAAGACATTGCAGATGGTAGGAGTGTGTTCAGTGGGCAAGACTCTTGTTGCCACATTAAAGGCTGGCTCCCGCCTCCCAGACTTTGCAAATGCCTGATTTGCATGCCCTGGTGGTCTAGCAGTGAACCAGGGCAGGAGTGAGGTTGCTGAGAGAACTAATTTTTCTTAGCGTCTCTTTATGGGGCAGGAGCATAGGAGGATCACAATGGGGGCGACCGGCAACGGGTCAGGGAGGGGCAGGGGGTAAAGAGCCAGCTGGGACAGGAGAAGGAGGATTGCTCCTTTCCTGGCTCACCACTGGACCATCAAGGTTTAAGGTAGACCCAGGGAGAGGCCTGCAATGGGCATCGGGGGTGGAAGGGGCTGAGTGTAGAGATAGGAACTTTTGGACAGGACATCTCGGGAAAGGCTGGTATGTGGATATCAGAGAAGGGAGGAGGAAGAAGAGAGAGCATTACCTATACTTGAATATAAACCCTTGGTTTATATTCGAGTCAACCTTCCAACCCCTTCCCATTTTTGAGGGGAAGAAAAAAGCTCACCTTGGTTTATATGTGGATCAGTTTATATTCAAGTATTGTATTGTATTGTGTGTTTATTCATTATATGCCTTATACAAAGCGAAGTACAAAGTAACAAACATAATATGGACCACTGGTCTGACCCAGCAGCGGCAATTCTTCTGTTCTTATAAGAAATGCCAATACATAACATAACATAACATAGTGCTTGTTGACCGCGTAACCATCAGTTCAACGCAGTTTACAAAAGGTTACTAACGAAAATCATAATAAACGGGATGAAGAAGTTAGTTGATCAAATATTTAGCAAATAGATAGGTTTTCAATTGAGATCTAAAGTCGTTATAAGAGTGAGCTGCAAGCTGCAAAGCTCAAAACTCCTTATCGTGAAGGGCTGCCTGGGACGCCAAAGTGTGATTGAGAAATTTTATGCTTTTACCACCCTGGTTGAAGGAGAATGAAATAAGGAATGGGTTCTTCTACTGCGTTCGTAAGAAGCCAAGGAAAATCTGTTAACCAAGTGATGAGGGGCTGTGGCGTAAAGAACCTTGTAACAAACACAGCCCGACTTGAAGAACACACGAGCCTCCACAGGCAGCCAGTGCAACTCGCAGTAAAAAGGCAAGACGTGATCACACTTCTTCAAACCATAAATCATTCTGACCGCTGTGTTCTGTACTCGGGGCCGGATTTAGATGAAAAGAGGCCCTAGGCTATTCCACTTATGAGGCCCTTTCACCTCCCATTTTTAAGTTTGTAAATTACATGAGAGATGATAAAATACATCATTACTGTGATATATATCAATATGTTAAATGAAACATGTTGTTATTGGTACTAACCTTTATAAAAAATGTGACACGGAGAATAAATAAAAAAAAGTTGAGAACGCTTATTTGGACATTTATTCTCAGCACCATATATAGTACTTGTAACAATAACTAATCAAACATTGCCCCTTCCTATGTCCATAGTGCCCCCAGTGCGTCCTTCCTCACCTCACCTCCCCTCCGATGCCCGCCTGCCTCCCATCCCCCTTCCACTGAAACCCCCCACCCCACCCCACCCCCGATGCCAGTCTGGGCCGCCCTGTCCTGACGGATCCACGTTTTGCCTCTCTCCCCGCGGGGCTGGGCTTTGCCCAGCTGTTTCCGGACTGACGTCTTTCCCTCCCCGATCCTCCTCCCAGGGCGAGAAAAAGAAAGGGAGAAGCCGAGTCAGTGCCCCGTTGCGGCCATAGCCGGTTCCGATCCCGAAGCGTAGAATTTCTCCTCATTTTCGGTTCAGTGTTTTAGTGTTCACTGTTTTTAGAATAGTGTAATTTTAATTTTGCTAACAATTTGAATGTAGGCCCCTCTTGATCTTGAGGCCCTAGGCTGAAGCCTTGTTAGCCTATAGGAAAATCCAGCCCTGTCTGTACTAATACAAGTCTTGCCAGTTCATTCTTAGTAATTGTCAAATATATGATGTTACAATAATCAAGAAGACTTAGTAAAAGAGATTGAACCAATAGTCTAAAAGCAGAGAATTCAAAATATGATCTAATAGTTTGTAGTTTCCAAAGCGTAAAATAGCTTTTACGCACTACAGCATCTATCTGGGTTTTTATAGTGAGGTGCTGGTCTAAAATAACTCCTAGTATTTTAATTTATTGTATACGAGATTGAATTTATATTAATGGTTGGTTCGAAAGGAACTTTGCTGGAGGACGCCACAAAAAACTTAGTTTTATGTGAATTTAATTTAAGTTTAAATTGTTGCATCCAGACATTCATCTGTTGCATTACAGCTTCAATTTTAGTAGCAATCTGAGACAAAGCTGAATTGAATGGTATGAGAATTGTGATGTCATCGACGTTACTCAGGGGTCTCAAAGTCCCTCCTTGAGGGCCGCAATCCAGTCGGGTTTTCAGGATTTCCCTAATGAATATGCATGAGATCTATGTGCATGCACTGCTTTCAATGCATATTCATTGGGGAAATCCTGAAAACCCGACTGGATTACGGCCTTCAAGGAGGGACTTCAAGGCCCCTGGCGTAACTACACATCCCTATGCCAGTTTACTCAAACATGAGTCTAACGATGATAAACAAACATTAAATAATGTAGGTGAAAGCGGTGATCCTTGAGGAACACCGCATGGATTCTTCCAGATAGTAAAAAGTAGAGTCTTAAACCTAACTTGATAGAGTCTGGTTTCCAAAAATCCTCTAGGTCTCAAAGTCCCTCCTTGAGGGCTGCAATCCAGTTGGGTTTTCAGGATTTCCCTAATGAATATGCATGAGATCTATGTGCATGCACTACTTTCAATGCATATTCATTGGGGAAATCCTGAAAACCCGACTGGATTGCGGCTCTCAAGGAGGGACTTTGAGATCCCTGCAAAACCATGAGTAGACATTTCCTTGGAGACCTAGAGCATCCAAACAGATTAGCAAATTAGAATGGTCCAAAAGGTCAAAGGCCTAAGATCGAATTGGAGCACCAAAGCATTTCTCCTTTACTTACTAAGCTTGTTAAATAGTTCAAGAGGACATCTGTTTCCGTGCTAAAGTGGGATCTAAATCCTGATTGTGAGTCATGAAGTAAAGAGTGTTGCTCAAGATATTTGGTCAGTAGAATATGGACCAGACCTTCCATAATTTTAACAAAAAAAGGAATTAATGCTATCGGTCTGTAATTAGGTAGTGAAGAAATAGATTTTTTATTGTTTTTAATTATTGGAGCGATGATTACGGTCTATTGCCATCCTCTGAAGGAAATTTCCCTGCAACTAAGGAATCGGTAATCCATTCAAATAGCTTCAGCTTAAAGTTTAATGGTGCAGCTGCCATCAACTCAGGAGGACAGGAATCTAGCCAGCAATAAGTTTGAGCATATCTTTGGAATAGCTTGGAAAAATCGTGCCAATCTGGCTTGTCAAAAGTGGACCATGAACCTGTTCTTCTTTTGAGTTGGAAATCAAATCCATATTTCAAGAACAAGATGAACTATTAAACCACTACATCAGACCTAAAAGCATTCCGAAAATAAATCAAAACACTTCTATTCAAAAAATATATTCAATCAACTTAATCTCCCCCTCATTCCCGTCCCATCTTTATTCTTTTTTCTTCCCGTGTATAGCTCACTTCTTCAACGTCCCAAAAAGTACCGGATACCCAAGTAATCAACCAGTATCCTAATATCTCCAGATATCTACCAATATAAGGAAGCCGGATATTCATCAATGTAACGCAACCCGGAATTGTGCCCAATGCATTGCTAATCTGAATTATCTTTGTAATGTAACCTGAAATCTTTCCAATGTAATATAATATGAATCCTCAATTTGTAACCTGTACCAGCAATTTTCCAATGTAATGCAACCTCCTGGAAAATGTCCAGCTCTCTTCCAATGTAATCCGCTTTGAACCGCAAAGGTACAAGCGGAATAGAAATCACTAATGTAATGTAATGTAATCTCAGAGTACTTTTGAACTAAAAAAATTGGCTAAATCAGAAGAATAATGATGTTTAACTGCATTTAATTTGGACACTGTCAACCATATTTTGTGTTTGGGTACGTTTTCTTAAGGTGGGCCTGCAAACATCTTGCTGTAATTACACCCCGTTTTGCGTTCCTTAAATGTATTTAGCCACACAACCATGCTATATTGAAATCTGGTTTAAGATGTGTACCTTGCAGATAGGGGCCTAGTGAAAATATAACCCTTCAGCCCCTCTTGGGCCATGCTGGTCTTTATCTGCTGTCATCTGCTATCGGCTTGACAAATGACAGCTATACTCGCTCGAGGAGCGCAGAGAGAGGGGGGACATGATCGAGACGTTCAAGTATCTTACGGGCCGCATCGAGGCGGAGGAAGATATCTTCTTTTTCAAGGGTCCCACGACAACAAGAGGGCATCCGTTGAAAATCAGGGGTGGGAAACTACGAGGTGACACCAGGAAATTCTTTTTCGCTGAAAGAGTGGTTGATCGCTGGAATAGTCTTCCACTACAGGTGATTGAGGCCAGCAGCGTGCCTGATTTTAAGGCCAAATGGGATCGGCACATGGGATCTATTCACAGGGCAAAGGTAGGGGAGGGACATTAAGGTGGGCAGACTAGATGGGCCGTGGCCCTTGTCTGCCGTCTATTTCTATGTTTCTATGTTTCTATATTTACTCAAGTTTAGTGTGCGGTAACAGAATTAGTGTGGACTAAATGCCAAGGTCCTTACAGGCGTAAAAATGGCCTTCTTAGCATTTTAGTGCATGCTAAACTGTATTTCTGTCCGGCTGGTCAGATTTCTCGCTTGCTTTTCCTCTGTTCTTTTTAGTTCTGCCTTGTGATTTTGTGTTGAGCAGACTGTGGATTGCTCTGACGTCTTTCCTCTTTGCCTTGCTGCTTGCAGGAGTTAAGGACTGCAACAGGAATGAGTTCCGGTGCGGAGATGGAAGTTGCATTGCGCGCAAGTGGGTTTGTGACGGCGCAGCCGAATGCACGGACGGGTCCGACGAATCCCTCGAGACCTGCCGTAAGTTTTCCGTTCAGATCTAAGATCTGACCAGCCCCATCTTTTCTGCGTTGACGCAGCACTGCAGTGCGGTTCGCAGACCATGGCGCGAAAGACAAAAGCGCGCGCCGACAATTCAGCGCAGCGTGCGCCGCCACGCCGCTCTAAATTACAGTTTTTAGGTGCTCCGACGGGGGGTTTTGTTGGGGAACCCCCCCAGTTTACTTAATAGACATGGCGCCGGCGTTATGGGGGGTTTGGGGGGTTGTAACCCTCTACATTTTACTGTAAACTGAACTTTTTCCCAAAAACATGGAAAAAGTGAAGTTTTCAGTAAAATGTGGGGGGTTACAACCCCCCACAACGCGGCGCGATGTCTATTAAGTAAAGTGGGGGGGTTCCCCCCCACGCCCCCCCCCCGTCGGAGCGCTAAAAACAGTAATTTAGAGTGGCGCGGTGGTGCGCGCTGCGCTCAATTGTCTGGGCGCGCCTTTATCCCGGCGTGCTTTTGACCTGACACCCTGCAGTGCTCTGGAGTAAGTGAAAATGCATCCACAGCCCAACCAATAAGTATTAGAAGCCCTCCCAAATGTATGTTAACTCTGCTCTTCTTCCTTTGGCTTTTGTCATGTACACTTCCCCCTCCGTATTCACGGGGCTTAGGGGCAGAACCGGCCTGCGAATATTAAAAATCTGCAAATAATATTCAGGACGGTTCTACCCCTAACCCCCGCTTCCCCCGGCTATTTTAAGCCCTGAACGCCCCCTCTTAAGCCTTACCTGGTGGTCTAGCAGGTTTTCAGGCAGAAGCAATCTTCCCACGCTCCTGCCCCGTGCAGATCGCTCACAGGAAATGGCTCGAGAGACTACGGGAGCTCAAGGCAGCCATTTCCTGTGAGCACGGGGCAGGAGCGATCTTCCCACGCTCCTGCCCCGTGCAGATCGCTCACAGGAAATGGCTCGAGAGACTACGGGAGCTCAAGGCAGCCATTTCCTGTGAGCGATCTGCACGGGGCAGGAGCGATCTTCCCACGCTCCTGCCCCGTGCAGATCGCTCACAGGAAATGGCTCGAGAGACTACGGGAGCTCAAGGCAGCCATTTCCTGTGAGCACGGGGCAGGAGCGATCTTCCCACGCTCCTGCCCCGTGCAGATCGCTCACAGGAAATGGCTCGAGAGACTACGGGAGCTCAAGGCAGCCATTTCCTGTGAGCACGGGGCACGGTAAACCATCTTCATGTCATTCTTTAAGGAGAGAGGGAAGAATCAGAGTATGAATGGCCACAACCACTGACCCGCAAGCTTTGCTTTGAAGAATGCTGGTGTAGAAGGACTGAGGTTGAAACAGACACTAGAAAATGACAGTCTCTGGTATCCAGAGCAGATATTGTGATGTCATAATGCCTCATTCCACCAGTGCCTAAGAGCCAATCACATCAGTGATGTCACAATGGCTCCCATAAGAATCAGAGTATGAATGGCCACAACCACTGACTCTCAAGCTTTGCTTTGAAGAATGCTGGCGTAGAAGGACTGAGGTTGAAATAGACACTAGAAAATGACATGGGATTATTTCCCGCGGTTATCCGCGGGGACGGGAACGGTGATGAATTTTGTCACCGTGTCATTCTAATGCAGCCCTTCACCTCTTACATTTTACTTTGTAATGAAAAAGGACATTGAAGTTTGTGCTAGGAAACGGTGTTACCGGTTATTCTGCTATTTGGAACTTTGCAAATTTCTTGGTGCAGTTGTAATCTTTGGGTTTTTTTGTTGTTTGTTTGTCTTGAGAATCGCCCCAATTTTAGACTATACAACCCTTGTGCATTTGACCTCATGGATAGATAGGAATTGTGTCTTGTGATTTGATCCAGGATCCGTGACGTGTAAGACAGGAGAGTTCAGCTGTGGAGGCCGTATCAACCGCTGCATTCCATTGTCTTGGAAGTGCGATGGCCAGACGGACTGTGAAAATGGCACGGACGAGAAGGATTGTCGTAAGTCTGTTGTCTTGATTGGGGCCGACAAGAGTCAGATAAGTGATACATTTGCGCAAGCGGCCAAGTTACCAACAGAGAAGAGAAGGGGGGCGCTCATGCGGCAGGAGGGATCAAGGAAGGAGCTGGGGGGGGATGCCTCTCATCCTCGCTACGCCACTGACTTGAAGTTGTGCTTAGTGACTCCCTGATAAGAAACAGTTTAAGCTACCGTGTTTCCCCAAAAATAAGACAGTATCTTATATTAATTTTGGGTCCAAAAAATGCACTAGGGCTTATTTTTGGAATTGTCTTATTTTTTTCATGTACAACAAACATCTCTTCCTTCCTCCCCTGTACCCTAACTCTTCCTCTTTCCTTTCTCCTCCTACCCCCCCCCCCTGTTATGTGTAGCATCCTTCCTCCCCTCTCACCCATCCCCTTGAGCAGCATCTTTCTATCTCTCCCTCCCATCCCCCTGTGAAGTACAACCCCGCCAACCCTCCCACTGTGAGACTGACATGCCTCTGCTCCAAGGCCCTCAAAAACAGCAGCGGTGGTAATGCTCTGAATGGGCTGCTTCATGGCAGAGGGAAGGCCATGGTGTGGAAGGCCGCAAAGCAACCCATTGAGAGCGCTGCTGCACATGGGGGGGGGAGAGAAAGCGCTGCCACTGGCGAATCAGATAGTACTAGTGTCAGGGATAGGGTCGGGGAGTGTTGGGGACATTTGGGAGGGGATGGGGGGGTCGATCTTAACTAGGGTTTATTTTTGGGGTAGGGCTTATTTTCAGGGAAACACAGTAGCAGCAGGGACCGGCTTTACAACAGGAGATAAGTTCCCACCCCATTCTAATCTCAAAAATGTCCTTTTTGTCTTTCTTTGGCGCAGCTCCCAAGACCTGTGCAGATGACCAGTTCCAGTGCCAAAATGGAAAGTGTATCTCCTTGGATTTTGTGTGTGATGAAGACCACGACTGCGAGGACGGCAGTGACGAGGCTTCCTGCCCTGCCCCCACCTGCAATCCTAATTTTTTCCGATGCAACAGCACTGGGATTTGCATTCCCCAACTGTGGGCCTGCGACGGGGACCCCGACTGCGAGAACGGGGAGGACGAATGGCTCGCGCACTGCGGCAGCACAAAGCCCGTCAAACCCTGCTCTCCGCAGGAGTTCCCTTGCCACAACGGCGACTGCATCTACGCCAAGTGGCGCTGCGATGGAAGCTACGATTGCAAGGACAAATCGGACGAAGAAGACTGTGGTACGTGTTATCAAAGTGCTTTCACTTTACGGAGCACCTCGGAACCCAGGCGAAATCTCACTGTCTAGGCGCTGTAATCCTTAACCCTTTCAGGACCAAGGGACATATTTGTCCCATAACTTTAAAATCCTATCAATTTTGATTGGGATAGTCTACAGTTCTAAATTTGATATCAAGTTTCTCAAGTTTATTGATTCTTAATGAATCGCCTATTATAAATTACTAGGCGATGTACAAAACCATAAAACATGTAAAATAAACAATGGTGATAATATAAAAACTGATTTTTGTTATAGATTAAAACAAAAAAAAAAAAAAAAAAAAAAATGACAAACAAAAATACTTATATATTAAAACAAATATTAGTTTTAGACACAGTACATACAAGAATTGTGAGGAAAAATGGGGGAGAAATTACAATATTTTAGCAAGAAAAAGAGGGTTACAACTATGGTAAAAAACAAATAGGAGGGGAAGTTAAATTTGGTAAAAAAAAGAACAAAAAAAAAACAAACTTTAAGAATCATACGCATCTTTAAAGAAGAAAGTTTTTAATGCTTTTTTAAATACGGCTAAGTTTTTTAAGTCCCTAATATACTGAGGTAAAAGATTCCATGATTGAGGGGCAAATACTGAAAACATATCATTACGCCTAGTACCAATTACCTTTAAAGAGGGGACCGTAAGAAGGTTAGAAGAAGAGGAGCGAAGTGAACGAGAAGTATTGTAAGGGATTAACCATCTATTTATAAACTGTGGCTCATTAAAATTTATGGCTTTATAAACTAGAAGTAATACTTTGAACGTAATGCGGTGGTTTACAGGAAGCCAATGAGATTTTATTAAGAGGGGAGTGACGTGATCGTATGTACGGATTCCATATGATACTGCCTTTATGTAAACAAACTGGTTCCGACATTCATTCATTAGCGTCGTTGCCAGATTGACGAGAAGATTCACTTGCCACACTCTCCATAAGCCAGAAGTTTGATTTTTTTTTAAAAAAATAATGATATTTCACAAAAAAAAATCAATATTTTGGCATCTGCAAGCCCTTTTTACCATAAAAATGTCGTCAAAACCACAAAAATTGGCCTACGATCCTTATGGTCCTGAAAGGGTTAAGAAGTAAACGCAGAAAAGCCATTGAGAAAGTGTTGAAACCTGACATACGTTTCTCTTTCTTTTCTCTTATAGTGAAAGTAACTTGCCGGCCAGATATGTTTCAGTGCAATGACGGCACCTGCATTCATGGCAGCCTTCAGTGTAACGATGAATATAACTGCAAGGACGCCAGTGACGAGATGGGCTGCGTCAACGGTGAGCAGTTATCGGACAAAACGCGTCCTAAGCTTTTAATGCTCAATTCCTGGAAATGTCCACTTTGAACTGTGAGGTTATGCAATATGAGTTTTAAACTTGCCAGAGATTTGCCTATCTTTTGGGCAATTTGAAAAGGTGCACAAGGCCTATCTTATCATCCTTTCATTTTTTTTTTAAATCTTAAATCAGGTACAATAAATACATATCATAAGTTAACTTTCAAAAACACCTGACATCTTCCTTATAAAATAAAATAATATCTCCCTCCCTTATACTTTCTTCTTTTCCACGCTTCTTTTCCTAATTCTTTCTTTTTTATGTTGATATCTTTTTCATCACTGTATAAATTTATTAGCCCATTATATATATTTGCTATGTAAATCCTCCCTTTTATTTTTTTTTTTTAAATTGTATTCATTGTATAAATTGCTAGTTTTATGGTATCTTATATGTTATTTCTTATTTTAGTATTATGTTTAATTATATGTCACTTTTAAATATTGTAATTCACTTAGAAACAATTTTAATTAAGCGATTAATCAAATATAAATAAAACTTGAAACTTGATACATTTAAGATTTGAAATGAATAAAGATTTCAAAACCAAATTTTTTAAAAAGTCTGTAGGGGAGTCAGATACCACCTCCAGTACGCTAGCTCGATCCAAATATCTTTCCTCTTTCCCCCCCCCTCCTTTACCAATGCTTAGCGCGGGTTTTAGGGCTGGCAGTGGCGGTAACATAAACTCTGTTTGTTTGTTTTTTCCGTAACAGTGACCAGATGTGAGGGACCTACAAAGTTCAAATGCCGAAGTGGGGAGTGCATCTCGTACGACCAAGTTTGTGACGAGAAGAGAGACTGCAATGACTGGTCCGATGAGCCCCTCAAAGAATGTCGTAAGTGAATTCTCTGAATGTATCGTTAATGTTTATGTCATTCCAGAGCTCTGTGAGAAAATGCTTCTGCCACCTCACTAAGTGCTCGGGTTTGGTTTGCCGCTCTCCCTCCCACTGTGGGACGTTTTCCGTCCTCCGACTTCTAGATGAGCCCAATAAATGTTCAACAATACCGTAAAGGGGCCTTTGTGTTATTTGCTTTAGGTCCCCAGTCTGCTGAAGCCTGAATCACAGAGACCCCTAAAAAAGCAGTTATGACACCAAGATGGCAGCCATAACCTTCAGGATAGGAGAGAGGTTAATAGCTTATTGGGAGGAATGGGCAAAAGTCACCACAGACTGCTGGGTGCTGGACATTATTCAGGAGGGGTACAAGCTCGAGTTCTTCCATCCCCTCCCAGAGCTGTTTGTAGACTGCCCTGTGGGAAAACTGGATAAAACAGTCAAGGTCTAAGCCCCAGTGCAGAGGCTATTAGACCTGGCAGCTATTGAGGCCATACTGGATGAAGAATCAGGATTGGGCAGATACTCCATATTGTGCCCAAAAGAAACTCTGAAGATTGGAAGCAAATTGTGGACCTTGAGTCTGTGAATGCTGCCCTCAAGGTCCCATGATTCCACAAGGAAACAGATCAGTCATTGCCTCGGTGGTGCTGGTGAAGTTTCTGGCCTCTCTAGATCTGAGAGAGGCCTACCTACATATTCCCATCTTCCAGTACCATAGGAAATATTTGAGGTTGCCTCGGGCGCCAAGGTTGAGCTGCTGGTCACTGGCAGAGTAGGCCTCTAAAGCGTCATTTACCCATATTTCTCCCTTTGCTAGGTGAAAATGAGTGCGTGAAGAACAACGGGGGCTGTTCCCATGTCTGCAATGACCTAAAGATCGGTTTTGAGTGCCTTTGCCCCGAGGGCTTCCGACTGGTTGACCAGAAAAGATGTGAAGGTAACTCTCGGAGGGCTTCTCTGTTTTAGATGCTTAAAACCTTAAACAGCAATCAGTTTGACTACTTTTGGAAGGTAGGGTGCTGCTGACGCGGGACATTGTTTTTTCTGTTTCTACGGTAGACATCGATGAGTGTCAGAATCCGGATACCTGCAGCCAGATCTGTGTAAACTTGGAGGGAAGCTATAAATGTGAATGCAACGACGGCTACCTGGTTGACCCCATGACTAGAACCTGCAAAGCAGTTGGTGAGTTGAACAGGATCCAAGCAGAGGAGGTTCTGTGTTTGTGCTTCTCTTGAGAAGCGTGCCAAGCCCCGAGGCGTCTGGCAACTGGGGACATCAGGTGTGGATTATAATTGTCATATGGTGTCAGATTTTATTTTTCCTTAAATTTTCTATGCCATGTTTACATTTCAAAGGGTTATATTGTCAATATTTGGCTGGGCAGAACTTCTAGCACCTGCTGAAACCCCTCCCCCCCCCCACTAAGAGCTGGATTCTCTAATTTTTGCGCTAAAATCTGACTGGCCGCTGTCGCAGCCGTAAATGTAATGATTTGAAAAAGACGAGTCGTTCTCTAAAAACCGTGCATGCAAAATGAAGTTTGTGGATGGTTGTTAAATTTATATAGGATGAGTCGCTGGTGATAGCGAGCAACACATTTGTAGAATAAATCCTGCAAATTTTTTTTAAAAAAAGAGACCCACAAATCGAAGATCAGCAAGAGGGATGGCCACTCCCGCTGCTGGGGATCCCCGACAACCCAACACCCCTGACAGCAGGAGGGATGGCCACTCCCGCTGCTGGGGATCCCCGACAACCCAACACCCCTGACAGCAGGAGGGATAGCCACTCCCACTGCTGGGGATCCCCGACAACCCAATACCCCTGACAGCAGGAGGGATGGCCACTCCCGCTGCTGGGGATCCCCAACAACCCAACACCCCTGACAGCAGGAGGGATGGCCACTCCCGCTGCTGGGGATCCCCGACAACCCAACACCCCTGACAGCAGGAGGGATAGCCACTCCCGCTGCTGGGGATCCCCGACAACCCAATACCCCTGACAGCAGGAGGGATGGCCACTCCCGCTGCTGGGGATCCCCAACAACCCAATACCCCTGACAGCAGGAGGGATGGCCACTCCCGCTGCTGGGGATCCCTGACAACCCAACACCCCTGACAGCAGGAGGGATGGCCACTCCCGCTGCTGGGGATCCCCGACAACCCAACACCCCTGACAGCAGGAGGGATAGCCACTCCCGCTGCTGGGGATCCCCGACAACCCAACACCCCTAACAGCAGGAGGGATGGCCACTCCCGCTGCTGGGGATCCCCGACAACCCAACACCCCTGACAGCAGGAGGGATGGCCACTCCCGCTGCTGGGGATCCCCGACGACCCAACACCCCTAACAGCAGGAGGGATGGCCACTCCCTCCCGCTGCCACAACAGCCCACCCCCCTGACAACCCCGTAGGAGGGGTCTTAAGTGCCTGGGCCAATCACAGCCTTAGGACCCTTCCCAGCGCATCCCAGGATGCGCCAGGAAGGGGTAGGCCTGTCATTTTGAAGAGGCGGGCCTGCTGGCTGGAGGGAGTTGGCATCCCTCTGGCCGGCCTTCTTGCTAAAGGTACAGGAGGGGAAGAAGGCACAAATAGGAAGCATTTAATTTGCATGCTATTGTGGTGAGCATCACTATTTTAAAAAAAAAATTGCTCTTACCACAGTATTTGTTGGAGCTTTGTACGTCCTGCCCTGTGTCTTTGAATAATTTGGTGGGGGAGGGAAAGAGCAACTTAAAGCTATGAATCAATTTTCAGTAAATCACTCAGCAACAAGTTTGCTGGCTGTATTTGAACCACAGAAGTTTAGATGGATTTTCAGTCAGAATTTAGCCGGCTAGGTTCTGGCTGAGAATTTTCCTAATGTTATCCTTATTTGATTATATAATAAGCTACTGATCTGCTTGCTGAAGACTTAGCCATTTTAAATCCCTCAAACCAAACACACATCGCCTCCTCTTTCCCGAAAACTCTAACGCCACCTGTGAAAGTTAGTAGGCTAAGCGATCTTCTGGCTGAGGCTTTACCGGAAGGGTGAGGGAGCGGCCATGTGACGCTGTCTGTCTGTGCAAATCCCTCAGGCACCGTGCCGTACCTTTTCTTCACCAACCGGCATGAGGTGAGGAAGATGACTCTGGATCGCAGCGAGTATACCAAACTGATTCCAAGCCTGAAAAAAGTGGTGGCACTGGACATAGAAATTGCCAGCAACAAGATCTATTGGGCTGACCTGTCGCAGAAAAAGATCTACAGGTAACGCACTGCTAGCCTGACTGCACCAGGGTGTCTTGTGCCAGCTTTACTCAGTACAGTATGTTTTGCCTTGAAGGCCTTAAGAGAACTCTGTTGCCAATTCCTTCAATCAGGTTCATATACAGTGGTTTGTGAGCATAGTTCGTTCCAGAAGCATGCTCGTAAACTAAAGCGCTCGTATATCAAAGCAACTTTTCCCAAAGCAGTTAGAAACGCGGGCGATTCATTCCACATCCCAAAAAGACCCCCGAGGCTACTGGTGCGCTTCCACCCCACCCCTGGGAACTGGCTTCGCCCCCCCCCCCATCCGCCTGCCGGTAATCTCTGCTGGGTCTTGAGCATTGGCACATGCTCAAGGCCTTCTGGCTCTCGCTCTCTCCGAGATTCTAATGAGATTCTCAGAGAAACCCGAGAATCTCATTAGAATCTTGGAGAGAGCAGGAGCCAAAAGGCCTTGAGCATGTGCAGATGCTCAAGGCCCAGCAGAGATCAGCGGCAGGCTCCTTCGGCACCGGCAAGTCCTTTGGGTCGTGCCGGTGCCCGATCGCGGTAAGGGTTGGGGGGGGGCGATGCTGGTTTAAGGCATCTGACTCACGCCTACGCACTTCCGGCATAAACCGTGCCTACACTGGCCTTAGGCATCCGAAGGCGTGCCTAGATGTCTCTGCACACGCTCGAACAATGCCTACATTATAGGCGTCCTTCTCCCCATCGTTTGGTTTTGTGTTTTTTTAAACATGCGTCCCAATTGGTCCGTTAGAATCGGGCTCATAGAGTAAACTCAAGTGCTTTAGAAGTGATGACCAGAGCTTTTAGGGAGCAAGATTATTTTGGAGCCCTACCCATAGCTTGATGGTTCTCTCTCTGATCTGTTCTTGTGCCTCCTCACAGTGCTCTAATGGACAAGGCGGACAACTTCTCCCACCATAGTACTGTGATTGGCAGCGAGATCCAGGCTCCTGACGGGATCGCCGTGGACTGGATCCATGGGAACATCTACTGGACCGATTCGGTTGCCAGCACCATTTCGGTTGCCAGCACAGGGGGTTCCAAGAGGAAGACCCTGTTCAAGGAGGGCCTGGCAAAGCCCCGAGCTGTTGTGGTGGATCCTACTCACGGGTATGTACTTGTAAAGCTGTGGCATAACCATAACAGCCAACGGGAGAGATTTAAAGGCCAGAAAACACGGCAGCCGCTTACTTAGTCCCCTCTTTCCTTCTAGCTTCATGTACTGGACTGACTGGGGTCTTCCTCCTAAGATCGAGAAGGGAGGCTTGAACGGTGTGGACCGCTACCCATTGGTGCAAGATGGCATTGAGTGGCCGAATGGCATTACTCTTGGTGAGTCCCTCCTTACGTCACGGGTGTATGATTAACATAAGAATTGGGAGATAAACCTAGAGGCATCCATATGAGTCCTTATCTGTCCATCGGCTTCACAGTTTTATGGGAGCTGAGTTCACCTCATTATATTGACTATATAGTGTAGTAATTGCTAAGAATAAGTTTCAAGTTATATACATTAAAGCAGTGGCTTAGCAAGGTGGGGGCTCTGCCCCAGGCACCATCTTGGTGGGGGTACCGGATTCTTTTCTCCTCTCTGCTCCCCCCCATCCCACGGGCACCTTCATTCCCCCTCCCCCATCCTAGCTCTAGCTCGTCACCGGCACAAGCAGCGGCACTAGCGCGAAAATTTTGATATGAAATTCAAACGTTTTAGAAGTGTTTGTGCATATAATTTAGATCTTCCCTTTAATAGTGCTAGGATTTATTTTGCCCATTCCGCTTTACAGACTGCGCTAAAAAAAAAGACCAGGACAGAGCCCCTAAATTACAGGGCAACAGTGAACATCAACATCTCTAATCCTTCAACTCCCACCTATTTACCGATTTTAAATAGGGCACAAAAGTACAGCCTGAAAACATGATAGCGTTTAATACCTCGGATTTTAGGGGGGGTAACTTTTCCCCATAAGTCAGGACCGCTTCCAGGTCCCGCAACTAGGAAGTGATGTCGGAGGCAGAGCCGGCGCGGGCAGCAAGTTGGAGATGCTGCTCACAGAGGGGAAATTAAAGAGGTATTTAGGAAGGGAAGGGAGGGCTAGGGGGGCAGGGAAGGAGCAGGGGAGCTAAGAACATGGCAGGGGGGAGGGGTGTCTCCTACCCTTGCTACACCACTGCATTTAAGTATCTAAAAATGTCTTTGTCGTTAATAACAGAGAAACCAGCTCATCTGATAATGTGAAGATCTTTATTCCTCTATGACTCAATGTCTCGACATGTAGTTTCGGCCAACACCAGTCGGCTATAGCTGTATAAACACCGCCAAAAGATTCTTCATTGGAATTTCGGTCAAATCTATGTGAGTGGCACTATTCTCTATATATCATCATTCGTGATTCTTAAGACTCTTGAGGCAGGAAACATGTACATGTCGAGTCATAGAGGAATAAAGATCTTCACATTATCAGATGAGTTGGAGGATACTTTTTTGGTGCACATCATTCTGATTTGGACAATTCCATTTTGGTTTCTCTGCTTTTGTATTTGTGGTTTTGTTTCCCCCTGTTTTGTTCTTTTGTCGTTAATAAGCAATAATTAGTTTAGGAAAAATGATAGATTTTGGTAAGATTGCTCACTTATTAATGAGGCATGAGGCATGCTCAGGTAATCAAGTTTCAAGTTTATTAACACAATTTGATAAATCGCCTATTATAATCACTAAGCGATGTACATAACAAAAAATATATCAAGTGAAAAGGGGTTGACATTTTAACATAAGAACATTTAACTTGAACAAACATACAGTGGGAAGGAAAAGATAAAAGTTACAATTTTTGTTTGGGGTAGAATAAGGAAATAACAGTAGGTAAGGGAAGTAATAACCTCAGCAATATTAAATTTATTATACTTTAAACATTAAAAGCATCTCTAAATAAATAAGATTTTAAAAGTTTTTTAAATATTAAAATATCTTTTTCGTTACGAATGTATTGGGGAAGGGCGTTCCACCATAGGGGACCAGTCACCGAAAAGATGTCGGCCCTTCTTGTACCGATGATTTTTAGGGAAGGAACTGAAAGAAGATTCTGGTTGGAAGAGCGAAGTGAACGTTGTAAGACAGGAAGCCAGTCGCAGAGCCTCAGAAAGCCAGCACTGTGGCTTGCTTGTTTTTCTTTTGCATCTCACGGCACTTTTCCCTTTACCCCCCCATCAGACTACCTCAACCAGCGTCTGTACTGGGTGGACTCCAGGTTGCACACTATCTCCAGCATTGGCGTGAACGGGGGTAACCGGAGGACGGTGATAGTGGACAAGGAGAACCTAGCGCATCCCTTTGCCATCACTGTCTTTGAGGTGAGTCTCTCGGTTCACTGCTGCTAATGGCAGCAACGGCCCCTGACTTTTCTTACTCGATACTTAAATTCGGCACTGAGATATAAAATCTGTTCACCCATAGCAGGGAGTTAAGTTTAGAACTGGTTCAAGCATTGCGATTAAAAAAAAAAAAAGAGAAAAAAATGGAGTGGATTTTGGTCTTTTTTTAATTGCAATGGAGTGGATTTTCTCTTTATTGGTCTCAAATATTTCAGGTAAACTTACGTTACCGCGGCGGTCAGCGCTAAAAACACTAGCGGGGCTTTGTAAAGGAGGGGGTTACTTTGGGTTTTTGAGGTGATCCAGATATTCTCAGCTCACTAAAGCGTGCAAAATCTTCAGGTTTGGGAAAACTGTTGCTTTTTCGGGCTTCCAGTCATACAGAAACGCTAGAACTCTTAAGACAGAAGCTTCTGCCTCTGTCATTTAACATAAGGCTGCCTATACTGACAACGTTTTCTGTAATTCTTATAACAATGTAAACATTTCCTTAAAAGTGCTTTGTTCAAATTTGCAGCCAGCAGTCAGCAGTTCCCTTTGCTTCAATATTTGCTTTTCCCCTCGGCGCGTCAGCTGTTTTCTGTCTTTCCAGAAGGCTGATGGCGATGTGTGCTAGTGTGTTTTTTTTCCTGGTTCAACCTCAAGCAAAGCCTAATAGGGTGACTCGGTCTTTGCTTCACAGGACAGGGTGTACTGGACGGACATGGAAAACGAAGCCATTTTCAGTGTGAACCGGCTGACAGGAAGTGACGTCGTTAAGGTGGCTGAAGACTTGATGTCTCCCGAGGACATTGTTCTGTATCACAACCTGAGACAGCCTACAGGTAAAGACCTGGAGTGCCACATTCTGCTAGAATGACAGCTGGTTTTGGCTTTGGCTACCATATAGCTCAGGGATCTCAAAGTCCCTCCTTGAGGGCCGCAATCCAGTCGGGTTTTCAGGATTTCCCCAATGAATATGCATTGAAAGCAGTGCCTGCACATAGATCTCATGCATGGTCATTGGGGAAATCCTGAAAACCCGACTGGATTCCGGCCCTCAAGGAGGCACTTTGAGACCTCTGATATAGCTCCAGAAAAAAGAGGACGGATTGAGACATCCGGGTTTTACTTCCACTGAAAGCAATGTTTCAAACCGTCCTCCTTTTTCTGGAGCCATATGGTAATCCTAGTTTTGGCAGTGCAATATAGCTTGTCCTTTTTTTTTTTTTTTCCTTACTAATTCCACTTTGTGCAGCCTGTTTCCGGTTTCTGGCCCCGCTTCTAACATTAGGGCATTATCCCAGGACAAGCAGGCAGCATATTCTTAACGCATGGGTGACGTCACCGACGGAGCCCCGGTACGGACCTTTTTAACTAGAAAGTTCTAGTTGGCCGCACCGCGCGTGCGCGAGTGCCTTCCCGCCCGACGGAGGAGAGCGTGGTCCCCAGTTTCTTCGTTTCCGCGGAGCGAAGAAGACGCGTGTGTTTCCAACGGCCGTTGAAAAACTAATTTTTGCCTTCCCGCTCGCGTACTTTTTCACTTTTTTTCCTTTTTTCTTATCGGATTCCCTTTATTTTTGTTTTACAAAAAAAAAAAACCAAAAAAAAACTCGTCGAGTTTTCCTTGTTTTTTCAGGCCGGCCCCGGCGGGGCCTGTTGCCACCGGGTTCCGGGTTTACAATGTTTGCTTATGCAGATGATGTCCAACTAATCCACCCGATGGATCTAAGTAATCAATCAGAAATAAAGTTCATAAACCAAAAATTGGAAAAGATTAACGCCTGGTTGGACGCTTGCGTTGAACATTGAAAAATCCAAGGTAATGATTTTTCCCCTCTTAAATTCAAGTCTCAGTCTATTAAAACCGTACCTTCACTTAAATTACTTGGAGTCACTTTCGATAACAAATTTAATTATCATCTTCATATCAGTACAGTGGTCCAACATTGCTTTTATCGGCTACGTATGATCAGATTATTATCCAAACTATTAGATGCTGCATCTTTGAACATTTTGATTCATTCTCTCGTGATTTCGCGCTTTGACTATTGTAATGCCCTTTATAAAGGCATAACCAAAACAGAAATACGAAAACTCCAGATAATACAGGACACCGCTGTAAAGATTATATTCAATGCAAAGAAATCCGACCATGTTACCCCCCCCCTTTTGCAAGAAGCCCACTGGTTGCCAGTGGAACACAGAATCACTTACAAAATTCTTCTGTTAACATTTAAGTCTAGACAAAACAATCAACCTGAATTTATTAATAATCTTCTTACCCCTTATAATCCTTCTATTCCACGCCATTCTCTTCTTAGATTGGGCTGAGCACTTTTCAGCACTCCCTAGTAGTCTGTGCCATTTTGCCCTGTCCCTCACTTTTTGCATTCTGTAATTCGCTGATTGTCCAGCCCTCTTCGATGTGAACCGCCTAGAAGTCATCTGATTATGGCGGTATAGAAGAATAAAGTTATTATTATTATTCTAAGACCCTAAGATCAACAGCTAATAACCTTTTCTCTATGCCGTCACTGAAGTTTATATATACTATCTTCTCTGTCACTGTCCCCTCTCTTTGGAATAGTATTCCAAAGTATTTACGCGAAGAATCAATTCTTAATAATTTTAAGACGAAGCTAAAGACATTTCTTTTCCTTGATGCCTTTGAGACCTGTCCTTTTAAGGGCAATTGAGTTGAATGTTTTTTCCTTAATTGTTCACTTTTACTTTGACTATTGTAGTTCTTGCCTTTTACCTTTTGTTCCTGTTTGTCTTTGTGTTGAAAAGTCTTTAAAAGTTACAGTTTGGTGACGTAATGTCAGCTTAAACTTGTATTTTATTTAAAGTTTGCTTTCTGTTTTTACGAATTTGTACACCGCCTAGAAGGCTGTTTGGGCGGTATAACAAATTTGAAATAAACTTGAACCTTTTCTTTTTGGACTGATTAGGTGTGAACTGGTGCAATCTGAGCAGCGTTCCTAATGGCGGCTGTGAATATCTCTGCCTGCCAGCTCCCCAGATCACCCCTCACTCTCCAAAATACACCTGTTCATGTCCCGATGGTATGCACCTGGCGCTGGACATGAGAAACTGTACCAAAGGTAGGAGAGTCTGCCTGACATCCGAACACCTCCTTCACCCCAGACCTGCAGTTCTGCCAACTGCACTTACAGTGGCGTAGCTAGGTTGGCACCTGGCATCTCCCCCCCCCCCCCCTTTGCGTACTTCTTGACATGTTTGCTGGCGCAAAAACCATCTTCCACTTGCTACTTTCACTGGCCTCGGTTCCCTTCTAATATCACTTCCTAGTTACGGGACCAGGAAGTGACATCAGAAGGGAAGATGCTGCTTGCACAGGTACGCTGGGGCAGGGGAGAGGAGAAGAAGTCTCCGGGACGGTCTGCCCCTCCCCTCACTGCGCCACCACCCATGTGAAAGTTTTTATATGAAATGAAAATGTTTTAGAAGTGTTTGTGCATACAATGTAGAAGATCTTCCCTTTAATAGCGCTAGGATTTATTTTGTCTGTTCTGCTTTACCAGTTGACTCTAGACAGACTGCAGTAAGAACAAGTCTAGAACAAAGCCCCTAAATTACAGTACAACAGTAATAACAACATCTCTAATCCCTAAACTCCCATCTATTTACTGATTAAATATTGTACAAAAGGATAGCCCTTAACTGCCCTCCTAAAAACATGATAGCATTTAATACCTCAGATTTGGTAACTTATTTCCACTTTAGAAGCAATTTTTTGACCAATTAATGCAGAAGGTATGCTTAATCTGATTTCCTGCCTAGGCCTCAACTCCTTTGGGGCTAGCTATAAAGAAATCACGTTCAGGAAGTGTTTGGAACCTGACCGGTAGCGTATGTTAAGAACGAACGTTAACAATTTAAAATGTTCGAACTCTGTCTATTACCCACCAATCACAAGAGTAGTTCAGACGGGACTTTAATGTAGGGAAGGCATGTCAAAAAGCTGCCACGGACGGAAACGTGTTTATTATTTGTGGTTCCTCCCTGCAGATCCTCCTTCGCACAGCACTACCACCATGGGCACCACGACCGCGGCCAAGCCGACTAGGACCACCACACCGGAACGTATAGTTACTGCGACCATCACTGCGACCGTGACCACCGTCGCATCAAGGATGAGGACCACGCACAGGCCTTCCACCACTAGCACGGTTACAAGAAAACACACAAAGGGCGTCTCGGCGCTCACCACACCCGACACGGTCACACTGTCCCAAAAAGGTACTCAAAGAATTATCCGCTTCAAGTTTCAAGTTTATTTAGTCTTGATGAATCGCCTATATAACTTGCTAGGCGATGTACAATAAAAACGACATGTATTAATAAATGAAACAAGTACAATGTTAAAAATGACATAAAAACAAATTTGATTGTGTCGACATATAACATACTTTACAAACTGATCAAAAACCTTATTTCACAATAATGTGAGGGTAAAACATACACGACATGTGAGGCTAAATAGGGGAGTAGTTACAATTTTGATAGAAGAGAAGAAGAAACATAAAAGGGAAAAACAAAAGGTGGGTAAAAGATGGCTGTTTTTAAAAAAAAAAAAATAAAAAAAATAAAAAGAAAAAACCGATAATGTATATAAGATTATCAATTTTTACTACTCATAATAACCATACACAAAAAATAAAAAGAAAAAACCGATAATGTATATAAGATTATCAATTTTTACTACTCATAATAACCATACACATCTTTGAAAAGAAAGGTTTTTAGCATTTTTTTAAACTGTGTTAGGTCTTTTAGTTCCCGGATATTCTGAAAGCCTTTTGTCTTACTGCTTGCTGCTGAGACATGAAGGGCAGAGACTGCGCTTCTTCTATAAGACGTAGTTAAAAAGAGTGAAATTGCACCTGTCGGGTTAAGCCCTGCTAATATTTTCTCTTTCCAACAGCTCTGAGCGGTATTGCTGCAGAGACCGACTCGGGGAAGGAAAGCGGCCGCACAGTTCTGTCTGTAGTCATTCCACTAGGTAAGTGGACGGTTTAGGCCGTTCTGTTTGGTGTCGGGTCAAAGGCGCGCCCAGACAATTGAGCGCAGCGCGGAGGCGCGCACCGCTCGAAATTACTGTTTTTAGGGCTCTGACGGGGGGCGTGGGGGGGGAACCCCCCCACTTTACTGAATAGACATCGCACCGCGTTGTGGGGGCGTTGTGGGGGGTCACATTTTACTGAAAACTTCACTTTTTCCCTGTTTTTAGGGAAAAAGTTAAGTTTACAGTAAAATGTGGAGGGTTACAACCCCCCAAACCCCCCCTAACGCCGGTGCGATGTCTATTAAGTAAAGTGGGGGGGTTCCCCAACAAAAACCCCCCGTCGGAGCCCCTAAAAACTGTAATTTTTTTTTTCTTTCGCGCCGTTGTCTATGAACCGTTCTGTTTTTTGCCGAGCTCCGTTTTTCTTTCTTGGGGTTTTGAATGCGAGTTGTTTCTTTGCTCCTTTTGCAGTCGTGCTCTGCCTCCTCGCCTTTGGCACATTTCTCCTGTGGAGGAACTGGCGGCTGAAGAATACCAACAGCATAAACTTTGATAACCCGGTGTACCAGAAGACCACGGAAGATGAGATTCACATCTGCAGGAGTCAGGATGGTTACAGCTACCCATCGGTAAGCAGCCTAGCTCTGGAGAAAGCTAGACAAACCAAAATCTTCCTTTATAGGCTGAGCTGCCCCTCCAGACTGATCTCTTGCGATTAACTGGCTACTGATGGCCCAAATCAGCTTTTATAGCTGCATTTGGCTGTTGAATTATAACTTGCTGCAAAGTGGATTGAGGTCAAAAACTTTTTAGGGTGGCCTCGGGTCATTTTGTCACTTGTTTTCACAGGAAGACAACTAACGAGAGCAGGGGTGGGCAATGAGGGTCGCAATCCCGTCGGGTTTTCAGGATTTCCCCAATTAATATGCAAGAGACCTGTTTACACACAATGAAGGCGGTGCAGGGAAATAGACCTGATCAGTGGCGTAGTAACAGGCGCCGTCTTGGTGAGGGCATCGGCACCCTCCTCTCCGACTCCCCCATTCCTTCCCAACCCCCGCTGCAGCTTGCATGCACCCCTTCCCTCCCCTCCTACCTCTTTAATTTTCCCGATGCGAGCAGTATCACAAACTTGCTGCCCACGTCAGTGTCATCTCTCTTTGACGTCACTTCCGGGTCCCGCGCCTAGGAAGAGACGTCAGAGGGAGAGCTGACGTGATATGGGCAGCAAGTTTGTGATGCTGCTATGGGGGAAGGGAAGGGGGCAAGTGCGGAGGGGGGGCTGGAGAAGAGGGTGGGAGAGAGGCGCTATTGCCCCAGGCACCCCTCACTCTCAATACGCTACTGGATCTCATGCACATTTGTTGGGGAAATCCTGAAAATCTGACTGGATTGAGGACGGAGCTTGCCCACCCCTGCACTAGAGAGATTTCTGACACTTTGAGAGTAAGTGTAGCAGGCATTAGGTACTTAAAAGATGGGATTGCTGGAGAGGTGCAAAGAATTAAGTGTTGGTACCCTGAGCCTCCAAGGGACCCTCTCTGATACCAAGATCAGATACTTGTAAGAGAGCCGAGAAATCCCTGCTCAGGCGCATGTTTTGTCTTGACTGTAAAGGCAAAAATTTGGAACAAGACTGACTTTGGCCTCTTCTTTCTACAGAGACAGATGGTGAACCTGGAAGATGACTTTGCGTGAACAGGTACAGCCACCATGAAGTACCTCTGAACCACTGTTGCTGCTTACTCTGGGGAGAAGAAAAATAAATAAATAAAAGGACTACATTTTTCTTGTTCTCGATTCCCTTAAACGTGCAACGGAACCATCCAGGCTTTCCTGGAGAACTTGACAGCCCATCGCTCTTCACTTTTTCAAGAAAATGAGCCATACTCAGTTGAATGAATTCTCAGGCTGTGCAAATGACGACGAGATTTTTTTTTTGGTTTTGGTTGTTTTGCTATGTTTTCTATTTATTTTGACAGTTCATTTAAAAAAATATGCAAACAGCCTTTTTCTTTTTCTATGAACTATTTGGTCAAGCTTTGTGCCATTTATTCATTCCCAGAAGGAAGGGGATATTCCTTATGTGTGAAGGAGAACTGAAGGAGTGCATTTCTCCGGATGGAAGACTGGAAATCTAGGAGAATTTGGTGGGGGGGGAGAGGAAGGGGCCTCTTTTGCCTTCTGTATCCATGGTGCTGCTTGAACATGACTGATCTTGGTGGGGAGCAGAGAAAAAAGTCCTTGGAAGAGAGCTCACGCTTGGTGAATGGCGACAATAGAGCCCTGAAGGTGACAGATCGCGGAAAGAAGAGCAGACTCTTCCTTCTGCACTCAGAGAGAGACACGCGCGGAGGTGCAAAACCTGGACTTCTGTAGTCTGACTAGCTGCTTCTCCCTCTCCATGCACTTTTCAAGATTTTGTTCAGGATTGTATATTTGTAAATTATGAATTTTGCACAGTTTTTTTTTTGGGGGGAGATGGGGTTACTTTCTGTAAATATATTTAGCTAAAAGAGAACCTCACTTGTAAAGCTTTTCTGGATTCCTTTTTCTCAGCTGTCCACGGACAGGGGCTGGGGAGACAGATTTCCCCCTTTCTAAATCTGCTTTGCAGGTTGTTTTCTCCCCAGTACTGCAGGTTAAAAACCTTATTGTAACCTTTCTGAGTTTCTATCGATGGGTGGTAGATCAAGGGTAAGGAAAAAAATAGTTTTTTTTAGTTAATATCTACACGCCAGCAGAATCGGCTCTTTCTAGCTGGTATCTTTGCTCCTCAGGCTGTTACTCCCTGGCAGCAAGCGAGAAGAGGCTAAGACCGTCCCACTACCGGTAGCCAAAGACACCCAGTGCCCAGCTGCCTGTGGCTTCTTCCTTACAGTTTTTGAAGGGTGTAAATATATTGTTATCGTACAGCTCTTTATTTTCCACACCTTTTTGCCTTATTTCTTTTTCTGTTTGAGCATTTTGTGTTGCAATTTCGTTCAAAATAATATATGATTTATTTATTTCATAAGAGTTGACTTTTATTATCTTTTCCCTCATTTTCATGCTGAACCCAGTTGAAAGAATTTGCACTAGTCTGACATGCATGGCCTGGTATTTATTTATTTAAGTTCAAACAGTTTTTATTGATGATAACAAAACTACATAGCCGTGGTACGCCAAAGTCCATCTCAATAACCATAGACAAGTAATACAACAGATTCCTAACAGATCCCCCACACCATCCCTCCCCCCCCAGCACCAATACCAGGCACAGAACACTACTCCAGATCCCACAGGAAGGTATTTATTTATTCAATTTTCTATACCGTTCTCCTAGGGGAGCTCAGAACGATTTACATAAATTTATTCAGGTACTCAAGCATTTTTCCCTGTGTGTCCTGGTGGGCAATAGGGGATTATGATGTCACAATACCAGCTCTGGTCATCAGAAACTGAAACTCTGCACATTATCTATTTATTCAATTTTCTACACCGTTCTCCCAGTGGAGCTCAGAACAATTTACATGAATTTATTCAGGTACTCAAGCATTTTTCCCTGTCTGTCCTGGTGGGCAATGGGGGATTAGGTGACGCCCCAGGGTCATAAGGAGCAGCGTGGGTTTAAACCCACAACCTCAGGGTGCTGAGGCTGGAGCTTTAACCACTGCACCACTGTAGAAATCAAAATGTAGTAAAAGTGAGCCAAGTGTAAGACCATCCAGCCATTGTGACATCACTGATGAGGTTGGCTCTTATTGGTGGAATGAGGCATTATGATGTCACAATACCAGCTCTGGTCATCAGAAACTGAAACTCTGCACATTATCTATTTATTCAATTTTCTATACCGTTCTCCCAGGGGAGCTCAGAACGATTTACATGAATTTATTCAGGTACTCAAGCATTTTTCCCTGTCTGTCCTGGTGGGCAATGGGGGATTAGGTGACGCCCCAGGGTCATAAGGAGCAGCGTGGGTTTAAACCCACAACCTCAGGGTGCTGAGGCTGGAGCTTTATCACTGCGCCACAGTAGAAATCAAAATGTAGTAAAAATGAGCCAAGTCTAAGACCATCCAGCCATTGTGACATCACTAATGAGGTTGGTTCTTATTGGTGGAATGAGGCATTATGATGTCACAATACCAGCTCTGGTCATCAGAAACTGAAACTCTGCACATTATCTATTTATTCAATTTTCTATACCGTTCTCCCAGGGGAGCTCAGAACGATTTACATGAATTTATTCAGGTACTCAAGCATTTTTCCCTGTCTGTCCTGGTGGGCAATGGGGGATTAGGTGACGCCCCAGGGTCATAAGGAGCAGCGTGGGTTTAAACCCACAACCTCAGGGTGCTGAGGCTGGAGCTTTATCACTGCGCCACAGTAGAAATCAAAATGTAGTAAAAATGAGCCAAGTCTAAGACCATCCAGCCATTGTGACATCACTAATGAGGTTGGTTCTTATTGGTGGAATGAGGCATTATGATGTCACAATACCAGCTCTGGTCATCAGAAACTGAAACTCTGCACATTATCTATTTATTCAATTTTCTATACCGTTCTCCCAGGGGAGCTCAGAATGGTTTACATGAATTTATTCAGGTACTCAAGCATTTTTCCCTGTCTGTCCTGGTGGGCAATGGGGGATTAGGTGACGCCCCAGGGTCATAAGGAGCAGCGTGGGTTTAAACCCACAACCTCAGGGTGCTGAGGCTGGAGCTTTATCACTGCGCCACAGTAGAAATCAAAATGTAGTAAAAATGAGCCAAGTCTAAGACCATCCAGCCATTGTGACATCACTAATGAGGTTGGTTCTTATTGGTGGAATGAGGCATTATGATGTCACAATACCAGCTCTGGTCATCAGAAACTGAAACTCTGCACATTATCTATTTATTCAATTTTCTATACCGTTCTCCCAGGGGAGCTCAGAATGGTTTACATGAATTTATTCAGGTACTCAAGCATTTTTCCCTGTCTGTCCTGGTGGGCAATGGGGGATTAGGTGACGCCCCAGGGTCATAAGGAGCAGCGTGGGTTTAAACCCACAACCTCAGGGTGCTGAGGCTGGAGCTTTATCACTGCGCCACAGTAGAAATCAAAATGTAGTAAAAATGAGCCAAGTCTAAGACCATCCAGCCATTGTGACATCACTAATGAGGTTGGTTCTTATTGGTGGAATGAGGCATTATGATGTCACAATACCAGCTCTGGTCATCAGAAACTGAAACTCTGCACATTATCTATTTATTCAATTTTCTATACCGTTCTCCCAGGGGAGCTCAGAACGATTTACATGAATTTATTCAGGTACTCAAGCATTTTTCCCTGTCTGTCCTGGTGGGCAATGGGGGATTAGGTGACGCCCCAGGGTCATAAGGAGCAGCGTGGGTTTAAACCCACAACCTCAGGGTGCTGAGGCTGGAGCTTTATCACTGCGCCACAGTAGAAATCAAAATGTAGTAAAAATGAGCCAAGTCTAAGACCATCCAGCCATTGTGACATCACTAATGAGGTTGGTTCTTATTGGTGGAATGAGGCATTATGATGTCACAATACCAGCTCTGGTCATCAGAAACTGAAACTCTGCACATTATCTATTTATTCAATTTTCTATACCGTTCTCCCAGGGGAGCTCAGAATGGTTTACATGAATTTATTCAGGTACTCAAGCATTTTTCCCTGTCTGTCCTGGTGGGCAATGGGGGATTAGGTGACGCCCCAGGGTCATAAGGAGCAGCGTGGGTTTAAACCCACAACCTCAGGGTGCTGAGGCTGGAGCTTTATCACTGCGCCACAGTAGAAATCAAAATGTAGTAAAAATGAGCCAAGTCTAAGACCATCCAGCCATTGTGACATCACTAATGAGGTTGGTTCTTATTGGTGGAATGAGGCATTATGATGTCACAATACCAGCTCTGGTCATCAGAAACTGAAACTCTGCACATTATCTATTTATTCAATTTTCTATACCGTTCTCCCAGGGGAGCTCAGAATGGTTTACATGAATTTATTCAGGTACTCAAGCATTTTTCCCTGTCTGTCCTGGTGGGCAATGGGGGATTAGGTGACGCCCCAGGGTCATAAGGAGCAGCGTGGGTTTAAACCCACAACCTCAGGGTGCTGAGGCTGGAGCTTTATCACTGCGCCACAGTAGAAATCAAAATGTAGTAAAAATGAGCCAAGTCTAAGACCATCCAGCCATTGTGACATCACTAATGAGGTTGGTTCTTATTGGTGGAATGAGGCATTATGATGTCACAATACCAGCTCTGGTCATCAGAAACTGAAACTCTGCACATTATCTATTTATTCAATTTTCTATACCGTTCTCCCAGGGGAGCTCAGAATGGTTTACATGAATTTATTCAGGTACTCAAGCATTTTTCCCTGTCTGTCCTGGTGGGCAATGGGGGATTAGGTGACGCCCCAGGGTCATAAGGAGCAGCGTGGGTTTAAACCCACAACCTCAGGGTGCTGAGGCTGGAGCTTTATCACTGCGCCACAGTAGAAATCAAAATGTAGTAAAAATGAGCCAAGTCTAAGACCATCCAGCCATTGTGACATCACTAATGAGGTTGGTTCTTATTGGTGGAATGAGGCATTATGATGTCACAATACCAGCTCTGGTCATCAGAAACTGAAACTCTGCACATTATCTATTTATTCAATTTTCTATACCGTTCTCCCAGGGGAGCTCAGAATGGTTTACATGAATTTATTCAGGTACTCAAGCATTTTTCCCTGTCTGTCCTGGTGGGCAATGGGGGATTAGGTGACGCCCCAGGGTCATAAGGAGCAGCGTGGGTTTAAACCCACAACCTCAGGGTGCTGAGGCTGGAGCTTTATCACTGCGCCACAGTAGAAATCAAAATGTAGTAAAAATGAGCCAAGTCTAAGACCATCCAGCCATTGTGACATCACTAATGAGGTTGGTTCTTATTGGTGGAATGAGGCATTATGATGTCACAATACCAGCTCTGGTCATCAGAAACTGAAACTCTGCACATTATCTATTTATTCAATTTTCTATACCGTTCTCCCAGGGGAGCTCAGAATGGTTTACATGAATTTATTCAGGTACTCAAGCATTTTTCCCTGTCTGTCCTGGTGGGCAATGGGGGATTAGGTGACGCCCCAGGGTCATAAGGAGCAGCGTGGGTTTAAACCCACAACCTCAGGGTGCTGAGGCTGGAGCTTTATCACTGCGCCACAGTAGAAATCAAAATGTAGTAAAAATGAGCCAAGTCTAAGACCATCCAGCCATTGTGACATCACTAATGAGGTTGGTTCTTATTGGTGGAATGAGGCATTATGATGTCACAATACCAGCTCTGGTCATCAGAAACTGAAACTCTGCACATTATCTATTTATTCAATTTTCTATACCGTTCTCCCAGGGGAGCTCAGAATGGTTTACATGAATTTATTCAGGTACTCAAGCATTTTTCCCTGTCTGTCCTGGTGGGCAATGGGGGATTAGGTGACGCCCCAGGGTCATAAGGAGCAGCGTGGGTTTAAACCCACAACCTCAGGGTGCTGAGGCTGGAGCTTTATCACTGCGCCACAGTAGAAATCAAAATGTAGTAAAAATGAGCCAAGTCTAAGACCATCCAGCCATTGTGACATCACTAATGAGGTTGGTTCTTATTGGTGGAATGAGGCATTATGATGTCACAATACCAGCTCTGGTCATCAGAAACTGAAACTCTGCACATTATCTATTTATTCAATTTTCTATACCGTTCTCCCAGGGGAGCTCAGAACGATTTACATGAATTTATTCAGGTACTCAAGCATTTTTCCCTGTCTGTCCTGGTGGGCAATGGGGGATTAGGTGACGCCCCAGGGTCATAAGGAGCAGCGTGGGTTTAAACCCACAACCTCAGGGTGCTGAGGCTGGAGCTTTATCACTGCGCCACAGTAGAAATCAAAATGTAGTAAAAATGAGCCAAGTCTAAGACCATCCAGCCATTGTGACATCACTAATGAGGTTGGTTCTTATTGGTGGAATGAGGCATTATGATGTCACAATACCAGCTCTGGTCATCAGAAACTGAAACTCTGCACATTATCTATTTATTCAATTTTCTATACCGTTCTCCCAGGGGAGCTCAGAATGGTTTACATGAATTTATTCAGGTACTCAAGCATTTTTCCCTGTCTGTCCTGGTGGGCAATGGGGGATTAGGTGACGCCCCAGGGTCATAAGGAGCAGCGTGGGTTTAAACCCACAACCTCAGGGTGCTGAGGCTGGAGCTTTATCACTGCGCCACAGTAGAAATCAAAATGTAGTAAAAATGAGCCAAGTCTAAGACCATCCAGCCATTGTGACATCACTAATGAGGTTGGTTCTTATTGGTGGAATGAGGCATTATGATGTCACAATACCAGCTCTGGTCATCAGAAACTGAAACTCTGCACATTATCTATTTATTCAATTTTCTATACCGTTCTCCCAGGGGAGCTCAGAATGGTTTACATGAATTTATTCAGGTACTCAAGCATTTTTCCCTGTCTGTCCTGGTGGGCAATGGGGGATTAGGTGACGCCCCAGGGTCATAAGGAGCAGCGTGGGTTTAAACCCACAACCTCAGGGTGCTGAGGCTGGAGCTTTATCACTGCGCCACAGTAGAAATCAAAATGTAGTAAAAATGAGCCAAGTCTAAGACCATCCAGCCATTGTGACATCACTAATGAGGTTGGTTCTTATTGGTGGAATGAGGCATTATGATGTCACAATACCAGCTCTGGTCATCAGAAACTGAAACTCTGCACATTATCTATTTATTCAATTTTCTATACCGTTCTCCCAGGGGAGCTCAGAACGATTTACATGAATTTATTCAGGTACTCAAGCATTTTTCCCTGTCTGTCCTGGTGGGCAATGGGGGATTAGGTGACGCCCCAGGGTCATAAGGAGCAGCGTGGGTTTAAACCCACAACCTCAGGGTGCTGAGGCTGGAGCTTTATCACTGCGCCACAGTAGAAATCAAAATGTAGTAAAAATGAGCCAAGTCTAAGACCATCCAGCCATTGTGACATCACTAATGAGGTTGGTTCTTATTGGTGGAATGAGGCATTATGATGTCACAATACCAGCTCTGGTCATCAGAAACTGAAACTCTGCACATTATCTATTTATTCAATTTTCTATACCGTTCTCCCAGGGGAGCTCAGAACGATTTACATGAATTTATTCAGGTACTCAAGCATTTTTCCCTGTCTGTCCTGGTGGGCAATGGGGGATTAGGTGACGCCCCAGGGTCATAAGGAGCAGCGTGGGTTTAAACCCACAACCTCAGGGTGCTGAGGCTGGAGCTTTATCACTGCGCCACAGTAGAAATCAAAATGTAGTAAAAATGAGCCAAGTCTAAGACCATCCAGCCATTGTGACATCACTAATGAGGTTGGTTCTTATTGGTGGAATGAGGCATTATGATGTCACAATACCAGCTCTGGTCATCAGAAACTGAAACTCTGCACATTATCTATTTATTCAATTTTCTATACCGTTCTCCCAGGGGAGCTCAGAATGGTTTACATGAATTTATTCAGGTACTCAAGCATTTTTCCCTGTCTGTCCTGGTGGGCAATGGGGGATTAGGTGACGCCCCAGGGTCATAAGGAGCAGCGTGGGTTTAAACCCACAACCTCAGGGTGCTGAGGCTGGAGCTTTATCACTGCGCCACAGTAGAAATCAAAATGTAGTAAAAATGAGCCAAGTCTAAGACCATCCAGCCATTGTGACATCACTAATGAGGTTGGTTCTTATTGGTGGAATGAGGCATTATGATGTCACAATACCAGCTCTGGTCATCAGAAACTGAAACTCTGCACATTATCTATTTATTCAATTTTCTATACCGTTCTCCCAGGGGAGCTCAGAATGGTTTACATGAATTTATTCAGGTACTCAAGCATTTTTCCCTGTCTGTCCTGGTGGGCAATGGGGGATTAGGTGACGCCCCAGGGTCATAAGGAGCAGCGTGGGTTTAAACCCACAACCTCAGGGTGCTGAGGCTGGAGCTTTATCACTGCGCCACAGTAGAAATCAAAATGTAGTAAAAATGAGCCAAGTCTAAGACCATCCAGCCATTGTGACATCACTAATGAGGTTGGTTCTTATTGGTGGAATGAGGCATTATGATGTCACAATACCAGCTCTGGTCATCAGAAACTGAAACTCTGCACATTATCTATTTATTCAATTTTCTATACCGTTCTCCCAGGGGAGCTCAGAATGGTTTACATGAATTTATTCAGGTACTCAAGCATTTTTCCCTGTCTGTCCTGGTGGGCAATGGGGGATTAGGTGACGCCCCAGGGTCATAAGGAGCAGCGTGGGTTTAAACCCACAACCTCAGGGTGCTGAGGCTGGAGCTTTATCACTGCGCCACAGTAGAAATCAAAATGTAGTAAAAATGAGCCAAGTCTAAGACCATCCAGCCATTGTGACATCACTAATGAGGTTGGTTCTTATTGGTGGAATGAGGCATTATGATGTCACAATACCAGCTCTGGTCATCAGAAACTGAAACTCTGCACATTATCTATTTATTCAATTTTCTATACCGTTCTCCCAGGGGAGCTCAGAACGGTTTACATGAATTTATTCAGGTACTCAAGCATTTTTCCCTGTCTGTCCTGGTGGGCAATGGGGGATTAGGTGACGCCCCAGGGTCATAAGGAGCAGCGTGGGTTTAAACCCACAACCTCAGGGTGCTGAGGCTGGAGCTTTATCACTGCGCCACAGTAGAAATCAAAATGTAGTAAAAATGAGCCAAGTCTAAGACCATCCAGCCATTGTGACATCACTAATGAGGTTGGTTCTTATTGGTGGAATGAGGCATTATGATGTCACAATACCAGCTCTGGTCATCAGAAACTGAAACTCTGCACATTATCTATTTATTCAATTTTCTATACCGTTCTCCCAGGGGAGCTCAGAATGGTTTACATGAATTTATTCAGGTACTCAAGCATTTTTCCCTGTCTGTCCTGGTGGGCAATGGGGGATTAGGTGACGCCCCAGGGTCATAAGGAGCAGCGTGGGTTTAAACCCACAACCTCAGGGTGCTGAGGCTGGAGCTTTATCACTGCGCCACAGTAGAAATCAAAATGTAGTAAAAATGAGCCAAGTCTAAGACCATCCAGCCATTGTGACATCACTAATGAGGTTGGTTCTTATTGGTGGAATGAGGCATTATGATGTCACAATACCAGCTCTGGTCATCAGAAACTGAAACTCTGCACATTATCTATTTATTCAATTTTCTATACCGTTCTCCCAGGGGAGCTCAGAATGGTTTACATGAATTTATTCAGGTACTCAAGCATTTTTCCCTGTCTGTCCTGGTGGGCAATGGGGGATTAGGTGACGCCCCAGGGTCATAAGGAGCAGCGTGGGTTTAAACCCACAACCTCAGGGTGCTGAGGCTGGAGCTTTATCACTGCGCCACAGTAGAAATCAAAATGTAGTAAAAATGAGCCAAGTCTAAGACCATCCAGCCATTGTGACATCACTAATGAGGTTGGTTCTTATTGGTGGAATGAGGCATTATGATGTCACAATACCAGCTCTGGTCATCAGAAACTGAAACTCTGCACATTATCTATTTATTCAATTTTCTATACCGTTCTCCCAGGGGAGCTCAGAATGGTTTACATGAATTTATTCAGGTACTCAAGCATTTTTCCCTGTCTGTCCTGGTGGGCAATGGGGGATTAGGTGACGCCCCAGGGTCATAAGGAGCAGCGTGGGTTTAAACCCACAACCTCAGGGTGCTGAGGCTGGAGCTTTATCACTGCGCCACAGTAGAAATCAAAATGTAGTAAAAATGAGCCAAGTCTAAGACCATCCAGCCATTGTGACATCACTAATGAGGTTGGTTCTTATTGGTGGAATGAGGCATTATGATGTCACAATACCAGCTCTGGTCATCAGAAACTGAAACTCTGCACATTATCTATTTATTCAATTTTCTATACCGTTCTCCCAGGGGAGCTCAGAATGGTTTACATGAATTTATTCAGGTACTCAAGCATTTTTCCCTGTCTGTCCTGGTGGGCAATGGGGGATTAGGTGACGCCCCAGGGTCATAAGGAGCAGCGTGGGTTTAAACCCACAACCTCAGGGTGCTGAGGCTGGAGCTTTATCACTGCGCCACAGTAGAAATCAAAATGTAGTAAAAATGAGCCAAGTCTAAGACCATCCAGCCATTGTGACATCACTAATGAGGTTGGTTCTTATTGGTGGAATGAGGCATTATGATGTCACAATACCAGCTCTGGTCATCAGAAACTGAAACTCTGCACATTATCTATTTATTCAATTTTCTATACCGTTCTCCCAGGGGAGCTCAGAATGGTTTACATGAATTTATTCAGGTACTCAAGCATTTTTCCCTGTCTGTCCTGGTGGGCAATGGGGGATTAGGTGACGCCCCAGGGTCATAAGGAGCAGCGTGGGTTTAAACCCACAACCTCAGGGTGCTGAGGCTGGAGCTTTATCACTGCGCCACAGTAGAAATCAAAATGTAGTAAAAATGAGCCAAGTCTAAGACCATCCAGCCATTGTGACATCACTAATGAGGTTGGTTCTTATTGGTGGAATGAGGCATTATGATGTCACAATACCAGCTCTGGTCATCAGAAACTGAAACTCTGCACATTATCTATTTATTCAATTTTCTATACCGTTCTCCCAGGGGAGCTCAGAATGGTTTACATGAATTTATTCAGGTACTCAAGCATTTTTCCCTGTCTGTCCTGGTGGGCAATGGGGGATTAGGTGACGCCCCAGGGTCATAAGGAGCAGCGTGGGTTTAAACCCACAACCTCAGGGTGCTGAGGCTGGAGCTTTATCACTGCGCCACAGTAGAAATCAAAATGTAGTAAAAATGAGCCAAGTCTAAGACCATCCAGCCATTGTGACATCACTAATGAGGTTGGTTCTTATTGGTGGAATGAGGCATTATGATGTCACAATACCAGCTCTGGTCATCAGAAACTGAAACTCTGCACATTATCTATTTATTCAATTTTCTATACCGTTCTCCCAGGGGAGCTCAGAATGGTTTACATGAATTTATTCAGGTACTCAAGCATTTTTCCCTGTCTGTCCTGGTGGGCAATGGGGGATTAGGTGACGCCCCAGGGTCATAAGGAGCAGCGTGGGTTTAAACCCACAACCTCAGGGTGCTGAGGCTGGAGCTTTATCACTGCGCCACAGTAGAAATCAAAATGTAGTAAAAATGAGCCAAGTCTAAGACCATCCAGCCATTGTGACATCACTAATGAGGTTGGTTCTTATTGGTGGAATGAGGCATTATGATGTCACAATACCAGCTCTGGTCATCAGAAACTGAAACTCTGCACATTATCTATTTATTCAATTTTCTATACCGTTCTCCCAGGGGAGCTCAGAATGGTTTACATGAATTTATTCAGGTACTCAAGCATTTTTCCCTGTCTGTCCTGGTGGGCAATGGGGGATTAGGTGACGCCCCAGGGTCATAAGGAGCAGCGTGGGTTTAAACCCACAACCTCAGGGTGCTGAGGCTGGAGCTTTATCACTGCGCCACAGTAGAAATCAAAATGTAGTAAAAATGAGCCAAGTCTAAGACCATCCAGCCATTGTGACATCACTAATGAGGTTGGTTCTTATTGGTGGAATGAGGCATTATGATGTCACAATACCAGCTCTGGTCATCAGAAACTGAAACTCTGCACATTATCTATTTATTCAATTTTCTATACCGTTCTCCCAGGGGAGCTCAGAATGGTTTACATGAATTTATTCAGGTACTCAAGCATTTTTCCCTGTCTGTCCTGGTGGGCAATGGGGGATTAGGTGACGCCCCAGGGTCATAAGGAGCAGCGTGGGTTTAAACCCACAACCTCAGGGTGCTGAGGCTGGAGCTTTATCACTGCGCCACAGTAGAAATCAAAATGTAGTAAAAATGAGCCAAGTCTAAGACCATCCAGCCATTGTGACATCACTAATGAGGTTGGTTCTTATTGGTGGAATGAGGCATTATGATGTCACAATACCAGCTCTGGTCATCAGAAACTGAAACTCTGCACATTATCTATTTATTCAATTTTCTATACCGTTCTCCCAGGGGAGCTCAGAATGGTTTACATGAATTTATTCAGGTACTCAAGCATTTTTCCCTGTCTGTCCTGGTGGGCAATGGGGGATTAGGTGACGCCCCAGGGTCATAAGGAGCAGCGTGGGTTTAAACCCACAACCTCAGGGTGCTGAGGCTGGAGCTTTATCACTGCGCCACAGTAGAAATCAAAATGTAGTAAAAATGAGCCAAGTCTAAGACCATCCAGCCATTGTGACATCACTAATGAGGTTGGTTCTTATTGGTGGAATGAGGCATTATGATGTCACAATACCAGCTCTGGTCATCAGAAACTGAAACTCTGCACATTATCTATTTATTCAATTTTCTATACCGTTCTCCCAGGGGAGCTCAGAACGATTTACATGAATTTATTCAGGTACTCAAGCATTTTTCCCTGTCTGTCCTGGTGGGCAATGGGGGATTAGGTGACGCCCCAGGGTCATAAGGAGCAGCGTGGGTTTAAACCCACAACCTCAGGGTGCTGAGGCTGGAGCTTTATCACTGCGCCACAGTAGAAATCAAAATGTAGTAAAAATGAGCCAAGTCTAAGACCATCCAGCCATTGTGACATCACTAATGAGGTTGGTTCTTATTGGTGGAATGAGGCATTATGATGTCACAATACCAGCTCTGGTCATCAGAAACTGAAACTCTGCACATTATCTATTTATTCAATTTTCTATACCGTTCTCCCAGGGGAGCTCAGAATGGTTTACATGAATTTATTCAGGTACTCAAGCATTTTTCCCTGTCTGTCCTGGTGGGCAATGGGGGATTAGGTGACGCCCCAGGGTCATAAGGAGCAGCGTGGGTTTAAACCCACAACCTCAGGGTGCTGAGGCTGGAGCTTTATCACTGCGCCACAGTAGAAATCAAAATGTAGTAAAAATGAGCCAAGTCTAAGACCATCCAGCCATTGTGACATCACTAATGAGGTTGGTTCTTATTGGTGGAATGAGGCATTATGATGTCACAATACCAGCTCTGGTCATCAGAAACTGAAACTCTGCACATTATCTATTTATTCAATTTTCTATACCGTTCTCCCAGGGGAGCTCAGAACGATTTACATGAATTTATTCAGGTACTCAAGCATTTTTCCCTGTCTGTCCTGGTGGGCAATGGGGGATTAGGTGACGCCCCAGGGTCATAAGGAGCAGCGTGGGTTTAAACCCACAACCTCAGGGTGCTGAGGCTGGAGCTTTATCACTGCGCCACAGTAGAAATCAAAATGTAGTAAAAATGAGCCAAGTCTAAGACCATCCAGCCATTGTGACATCACTAATGAGGTTGGTTCTTATTGGTGGAATGAGGCATTATGATGTCACAATACCAGCTCTGGTCATCAGAAACTGAAACTCTGCACATTATCTATTTATTCAATTTTCTATACCGTTCTCCCAGGGGAGCTCAGAACGATTTACATGAATTTATTCAGGTACTCAAGCATTTTTCCCTGTCTGTCCTGGTGGGCAATGGGGGATTAGGTGACGCCCCAGGGTCATAAGGAGCAGCGTGGGTTTAAACCCACAACCTCAGGGTGCTGAGGCTGGAGCTTTATCACTGCGCCACAGTAGAAATCAAAATGTAGTAAAAATGAGCCAAGTCTAAGACCATCCAGCCATTGTGACATCACTAATGAGGTTGGTTCTTATTGGTGGAATGAGGCATTATGATGTCACAATACCAGCTCTGGTCATCAGAAACTGAAACTCTGCACATTATCTATTTATTCAATTTTCTATACCGTTCTCCCAGGGGAGCTCAGAATGGTTTACATGAATTTATTCAGGTACTCAAGCATTTTTCCCTGTCTGTCCTGGTGGGCAATGGGGGATTAGGTGACGCCCCAGGGTCATAAGGAGCAGCGTGGGTTTAAACCCACAACCTCAGGGTGCTGAGGCTGGAGCTTTATCACTGCGCCACAGTAGAAATCAAAATGTAGTAAAAATGAGCCAAGTCTAAGACCATCCAGCCATTGTGACATCACTAATGAGGTTGGTTCTTATTGGTGGAATGAGGCATTATGATGTCACAATACCAGCTCTGGTCATCAGAAACTGAAACTCTGCACATTATCTATTTATTCAATTTTCTATACCGTTCTCCCAGGGGAGCTCAGAATGGTTTACATGAATTTATTCAGGTACTCAAGCATTTTTCCCTGTCTGTCCTGGTGGGCAATGGGGGATTAGGTGACGCCCCAGGGTCATAAGGAGCAGCGTGGGTTTAAACCCACAACCTCAGGGTGCTGAGGCTGGAGCTTTATCACTGCGCCACAGTAGAAATCAAAATGTAGTAAAAATGAGCCAAGTCTAAGACCATCCAGCCATTGTGACATCACTAATGAGGTTGGTTCTTATTGGTGGAATGAGGCATTATGATGTCACAATACCAGCTCTGGTCATCAGAAACTGAAACTCTGCACATTATCTATTTATTCAATTTTCTATACCGTTCTCCCAGGGGAGCTCAGAACGGTTTACATGAATTTATTCAGGTACTCAAGCATTTTTCCCTGTCTGTCCTGGTGGGCAATGGGGGATTAGGTGACGCCCCAGGGTCATAAGGAGCAGCGTGGGTTTAAACCCACAACCTCAGGGTGCTGAGGCTGGAGCTTTATCACTGCGCCACAGTAGAAATCAAAATGTAGTAAAAATGAGCCAAGTCTAAGACCATCCAGCCATTGTGACATCACTAATGAGGTTGGTTCTTATTGGTGGAATGAGGCATTATGATGTCACAATACCAGCTCTGGTCATCAGAAACTGAAACTCTGCACATTATCTATTTATTCAATTTTCTATACCGTTCTCCCAGGGGAGCTCAGAATGGTTTACATGAATTTATTCAGGTACTCAAGCATTTTTCCCTGTCTGTCCTGGTGGGCAATGGGGGATTAGGTGACGCCCCAGGGTCATAAGGAGCAGCGTGGGTTTAAACCCACAACCTCAGGGTGCTGAGGCTGGAGCTTTATCACTGCGCCACAGTAGAAATCAAAATGTAGTAAAAATGAGCCAAGTCTAAGACCATCCAGCCATTGTGACATCACTAATGAGGTTGGTTCTTATTGGTGGAATGAGGCATTATGATGTCACAATACCAGCTCTGGTCATCAGAAACTGAAACTCTGCACATTATCTATTTATTCAATTTTCTATACCGTTCTCCCAGGGGAGCTCAGAATGGTTTACATGAATTTATTCAGGTACTCAAGCATTTTTCCCTGTCTGTCCTGGTGGGCAATGGGGGATTAGGTGACGCCCCAGGGTCATAAGGAGCAGCGTGGGTTTAAACCCACAACCTCAGGGTGCTGAGGCTGGAGCTTTATCACTGCGCCACAGTAGAAATCAAAATGTAGTAAAAATGAGCCAAGTCTAAGACCATCCAGCCATTGTGACATCACTAATGAGGTTGGTTCTTATTGGTGGAATGAGGCATTATGATGTCACAATACCAGCTCTGGTCATCAGAAACTGAAACTCTGCACATTATCTATTTATTCAATTTTCTATACCGTTCTCCCAGGGGAGCTCAGAACGATTTACATGAATTTATTCAGGTACTCAAGCATTTTTCCCTGTCTGTCCTGGTGGGCAATGGGGGATTAGGTGACGCCCCAGGGTCATAAGGAGCAGCGTGGGTTTAAACCCACAACCTCAGGGTGCTGAGGCTGGAGCTTTATCACTGCGCCACAGTAGAAATCAAAATGTAGTAAAAATGAGCCAAGTCTAAGACCATCCAGCCATTGTGACATCACTAATGAGGTTGGTTCTTATTGGTGGAATGAGGCATTATGATGTCACAATACCAGCTCTGGTCATCAGAAACTGAAACTCTGCACATTATCTATTTATTCAATTTTCTATACCGTTCTCCCAGGGGAGCTCAGAACGATTTACATGAATTTATTCAGGTACTCAAGCATTTTTCCCTGTCTGTCCTGGTGGGCAATGGGGGATTAGGTGACGCCCCAGGGTCATAAGGAGCAGCGTGGGTTTAAACCCACAACCTCAGGGTGCTGAGGCTGGAGCTTTATCACTGCGCCACAGTAGAAATCAAAATGTAGTAAAAATGAGCCAAGTCTAAGACCATCCAGCCATTGTGACATCACTAATGAGGTTGGTTCTTATTGGTGGAATGAGGCATTATGATGTCACAATACCAGCTCTGGTCATCAGAAACTGAAACTCTGCACATTATCTATTTATTCAATTTTCTATACCGTTCTCCCAGGGGAGCTCAGAATGGTTTACATGAATTTATTCAGGTACTCAAGCATTTTTCCCTGTCTGTCCTGGTGGGCAATGGGGGATTAGGTGACGCCCCAGGGTCATAAGGAGCAGCGTGGGTTTAAACCCACAACCTCAGGGTGCTGAGGCTGGAGCTTTATCACTGCGCCACAGTAGAAATCAAAATGTAGTAAAAATGAGCCAAGTCTAAGACCATCCAGCCATTGTGACATCACTAATGAGGTTGGTTCTTATTGGTGGAATGAGGCATTATGATGTCACAATACCAGCTCTGGTCATCAGAAACTGAAACTCTGCACATTATCTATTTATTCAATTTTCTATACCGTTCTCCCAGGGGAGCTCAGAATGGTTTACATGAATTTATTCAGGTACTCAAGCATTTTTCCCTGTCTGTCCTGGTGGGCAATGGGGGATTAGGTGACGCCCCAGGGTCATAAGGAGCAGCGTGGGTTTAAACCCACAACCTCAGGGTGCTGAGGCTGGAGCTTTATCACTGCGCCACAGTAGAAATCAAAATGTAGTAAAAATGAGCCAAGTCTAAGACCATCCAGCCATTGTGACATCACTAATGAGGTTGGTTCTTATTGGTGGAATGAGGCATTATGATGTCACAATACCAGCTCTGGTCATCAGAAACTGAAACTCTGCACATTATCTATTTATTCAATTTTCTATACCGTTCTCCCAGGGGAGCTCAGAACGGTTTACATGAATTTATTCAGGTACTCAAGCATTTTTCCCTGTCTGTCCTGGTGGGCAATGGGGGATTAGGTGACGCCCCAGGGTCATAAGGAGCAGCGTGGGTTTAAACCCACAACCTCAGGGTGCTGAGGCTGGAGCTTTATCACTGCGCCACAGTAGAAATCAAAATGTAGTAAAAATGAGCCAAGTCTAAGACCATCCAGCCATTGTGACATCACTAATGAGGTTGGTTCTTATTGGTGGAATGAGGCATTATGATGTCACAATACCAGCTCTGGTCATCAGAAACTGAAACTCTGCACATTATCTATTTATTCAATTTTCTATACCGTTCTCCCAGGGGAGCTCAGAATGGTTTACATGAATTTATTCAGGTACTCAAGCATTTTTCCCTGTCTGTCCTGGTGGGCAATGGGGGATTAGGTGACGCCCCAGGGTCATAAGGAGCAGCGTGGGTTTAAACCCACAACCTCAGGGTGCTGAGGCTGGAGCTTTATCACTGCGCCACAGTAGAAATCAAAATGTAGTAAAAATGAGCCAAGTCTAAGACCATCCAGCCATTGTGACATCACTAATGAGGTTGGTTCTTATTGGTGGAATGAGGCATTATGATGTCACAATACCAGCTCTGGTCATCAGAAACTGAAACTCTGCACATTATCTATTTATTCAATTTTCTATACCGTTCTCCCAGGGGAGCTCAGAATGGTTTACATGAATTTATTCAGGTACTCAAGCATTTTTCCCTGTCTGTCCTGGTGGGCAATGGGGGATTAGGTGACGCCCCAGGGTCATAAGGAGCAGCGTGGGTTTAAACCCACAACCTCAGGGTGCTGAGGCTGGAGCTTTATCACTGCGCCACAGTAGAAATCAAAATGTAGTAAAAATGAGCCAAGTCTAAGACCATCCAGCCATTGTGACATCACTAATGAGGTTGGTTCTTATTGGTGGAATGAGGCATTATGATGTCACAATACCAGCTCTGGTCATCAGAAACTGAAACTCTGCACATTATCTATTTATTCAATTTTCTATACCGTTCTCCCAGGGGAGCTCAGAATGGTTTACATGAATTTATTCAGGTACTCAAGCATTTTTCCCTGTGTGTCCTGGTGGGCAATGGGGGATTATGATGTCACAATACCAGCTCTGGTCATCAGAAACTGAAACTCTGCACATTATCTATTTATTCAATTTTCTACACCGTTCTCCCAGGGGAGCTCAGAACGATTTACATGAATTTATTCAGGTACTCAAGCATTTTTCCCTGTCTGTCCTGGTGGGCAATGGGGGATTAGGTGACGCCCCAGGGTCATAAGGAGCAGCGTGGGTTTAAACCCACAACCTCAGGGTGCTGAGGCTGGAGCTTTATCACTGCGCCACAGTAGAAATCAAAATGTAGTAAAAATGAGCCAAGTCTAAGACCATCCAGCCATTGTGACATCACTAATGAGGTTGGTTCTTATTGGTGGAATGAGGCATTATGATGTCACAATACCAGCTCTGGTCATCAGAAACTGAAACTCTGCACATTATCTATTTATTCAATTTTCTATACCGTTCTCCCAGGGGAGCTCAGAATGGTTTACATGAATTTATTCAGGTACTCAAGCATTTTTCCCTGTCTGTCCTGGTGGGCAATGGGGGATTAGGTGACGCCCCAGGGTCATAAGGAGCAGCGTGGGTTTAAACCCACAACCTCAGGGTGCTGAGGCTGGAGCTTTATCACTGCGCCACAGTAGAAATCAAAATGTAGTAAAAATGAGCCAAGTCTAAGACCATCCAGCCATTGTGACATCACTAATGAGGTTGGTTCTTATTGGTGGAATGAGGCATTATGATGTCACAATACCAGCTCTGGTCATCAGAAACTGAAACTCTGCACATTATCTATTTATTCAATTTTCTATACCGTTCTCCCAGGGGAGCTCAGAATGGTTTACATGAATTTATTCAGGTACTCAAGCATTTTTCCCTGTCTGTCCTGGTGGGCAATGGGGGATTAGGTGACGCCCCAGGGTCATAAGGAGCAGCGTGGGTTTAAACCCACAACCTCAGGGTGCTGAGGCTGGAGCTTTATCACTGCGCCACAGTAGAAATCAAAATGTAGTAAAAATGAGCCAAGTCTAAGACCATCCAGCCATTGTGACATCACTAATGAGGTTGGTTCTTATTGGTGGAATGAGGCATTATGATGTCACAATACCAGCTCTGGTCATCAGAAACTGAAACTCTGCACATTATCTATTTATTCAATTTTCTATACCGTTCTCCCAGGGGAGCTCAGAATGGTTTACATGAATTTATTCAGGTACTCAAGCATTTTTCCCTGTCTGTCCTGGTGGGCAATGGGGGATTAGGTGACGCCCCAGGGTCATAAGGAGCAGCGTGGGTTTAAACCCACAACCTCAGGGTGCTGAGGCTGGAGCTTTATCACTGCGCCACAGTAGAAATCAAAATGTAGTAAAAATGAGCCAAGTCTAAGACCATCCAGCCATTGTGACATCACTAATGAGGTTGGTTCTTATTGGTGGAATGAGGCATTATGATGTCACAATACCAGCTCTGGTCATCAGAAACTGAAACTCTGCACATTATCTATTTATTCAATTTTCTATACCGTTCTCCCAGGGGAGCTCAGAATGGTTTACATGAATTTATTCAGGTACTCAAGCATTTTTCCTTATCTGTCCCGATGAGTTCACAATCTATCTGATGTACCTGGGGCAATGGGGGACCAAATGACTCACAAGGGGCAGCGTGTGTCTGAACCCTCAATCTCAAGTTGCTGGGGCTGTGGCTATAACCTCTGTGTCACACTCTCAGATACAGTGTGGTAGGAATCTTTCTGTAATTGTGTTAGACTAATATTGAAACTCTGAATCATATACTTTCTGCTGTTTTGATCACATTTCCAATTAACAGCGTGATCTGGACAGTCCCTGCTGCCTCCCATACACACCACCCTATCTTCAGACCCAACCCACTCATAAAAGAATCCCAGTTATATTAACTCCCCCGCGCCGTCAATCATTCTGCTAGCCCCAATCATTTAAACGCCTTTTGGCGCGAACCACTCCCTCCCCTACGAACTGTCCCTCCTCCCAACTTCCCACACGGGTGACACAAGGGCCTCCCAGCCCCGTGTTACCATACGCCCGTCGAGAAAAGCTCTCGGGCTACTCTTTACTGGGATGACATTCAAATCTTTGCATGCTGCAAACTCGCTGCCATCTTGCGTCTCTTGATATGTTTGCATTTCATCTCCCTGATAATGTCCTCTGTGTCAGTGCTTATCATTTTGCCGTCCCCCCTTATCTACTGCAAGAGGAAAACAGGAGCCGGAGCCGTAAATTTCCAGCGCCATTAGCTGTTGCTACCTTTTCATTACCCACGGTTATTCATTAACAGGGCAGCCTGCACCCAGGAGGAAGGATGCCAACCCAGTTCTATCCTGGATGCAGGATGCTTGCTCAGGTGGCGAAGGTGCTCCGCTCCAAAAGAAGGTTAATGACCTCCTCTATCTTAGAAACACAGAGACCAGGATCCTAACTAGGTCATTTCTGCAGAAAGCACAACTGGAAATCTGAGAAAGCACCCATCCTAAAGCATTCACAGAGCCAAAGTCTTGATACCAGTTTGCTGTTATATGAAAGCAAAGATCGGGTCCACATGTATTTCTTTGGATTCAGCTGTAAAAGAGAAAGGAACCAAGCTCATACCAAGGCTGTCCGCTGTCCATGTTTTATCTCCCAAATCATCCGACTTATTGCTTGTGACCTCTAGGAGCAAAAGCAGAAAGAACTTCTTCATACGTGAAGAAACATAGCAGGTTTTCAAATCTGCAAGACACTTTCTTGAGTCAAAGGTATCAGATGAGACCAAAAAACCCAAAAGAACTTGCGCAGAAATCAGACGCTTTGGGGAAATTAGGCCTATCTGAAAATGCCTTCTGATACCAGTAGCACAGTGTGAATGAAGGGCTTAGCTTTGAAAGCTGCAATTTAAATGGGAAAGGGACTGGGACTTGTACACCACCTTTTTGTAGTTAGACCAGTGATTCCCAACCCTGTCCTGGAGGAACACCAGGCTAGCCCTAATGAATATGCATGAGAGAGATTTGCATATGATGGAAGTGATAGGCATGCAAATTTGCTTCATGCATATTCATTAGGGCTAGCCTGAAAACCCAATTGGCCTGGTGTTCCTCCAGGACAGGGTTGGGAACCACTGAGTTAGACAACCACCCCACTCAAAGCAGTTTTCATCCAGGTGCTTCAAGCATTTTCCCCATCTGTCCCACTGGGCTCACAATCTATGTACCTGGGGCAGTGGAGGATTAGGTGACTTGCCCACGGTCACAAGGAGCAGTGTGGGATTTGAACCTACAATCTCAGGGTGCCGGGGCTATAACTCTAAAGCTTGGCTGGTGGGCTGAGAATCGAGCAGGGCAGGAGCAAGTCAGAAGCCTGCTTTTCTGAGACATCTAACCACTTTGACCCTTATTTTGGGGGTCTAGCATATGAGAGTGGGTTTATCTACGGGTAAGAGAGGAAAGGCTACAGCGGCTAGGGCTCTTCAGCTTGGAGAAGAGATGCTCAGGGGTGATATGATAGAGGTCTATAAAATACTGAGTGGAGTGGAAAGGGTGGATGTGAATCGCTTGTTTACTCTTTCCAAAAATATTAGGACTAGGGGACATGCAATGAAGACACTAAGTAGTAGATTTAAAACAAATTGGAGAAAATATTTCTTCACACAAAGTGTAATTAAACTCTGGAATTCATTGCCAGAGAATGTGGTGAAATCAGTTAGCTTAGCGGGGTTTAAAAAAGGCTTGGGTAATTTCCTAAAAGAGAAGTCCATAGGCCATTATTGAAATGGACTTGGGGAAATCCACTGCTTATTCCTAGGATAGGCAGCACAAAATCTGTTTTACTCCTTGGGATCTAGCTTAGTACTTGGGACCTGGGTTGGCCACTGTTGGAAACAGGATACTGGGCTTGATGGACCTTTGCTCTGTCCCAGTACAGCAGCTCTTATGTTCTTATGTGAGCCAAGTGTTGGACAATGGAGCCATTGTGACATCACTGCTGAGGTTGGCTTAGGCATTGGCATTATGACATCACAATCTCAGCTCTGGAATGTTTCTACTCTTTGGGCTTCTGCCAGGTACTTGGGACCTGGATTGGCCACTGTTGGAAACAGGGTAGTGCGCTTGATGGACTTTCGGTCTGTCCCAGTATGGCAACTCTTATGTTCTTATGTGAGCCAATCGAGCCATTGTGACATCACTGATGAGGTTGGCTCTTAGGCATTGGTGGAATGAGGCATTATGACATCACAATCTCAGCTCTGGAATGTTGCTACTCTTTGGGTTTCTGCCAAGTACTTGGGACTTAGGTTGTCCACTGTTGGAAACAGGATCCTGGGCTCGATGGACCTTCGGTCTGTCCCAGTATGGGAACTCTTATGTGAGCCAAGTCTAGGACAATGAAGCCATTGTGACATCACTGCTGAGGTTGGCTCTTAGGCATTGGTGGAATGAGGCATTATGACATCACAATCTCAGCTCTGGAATGTTGCTACTCTTTGGGGTTCTGCCAGGTTCTTGGGCCCTGGGTTGGCCACTGTTGGAAACAGGATACTGGGCTTGATGGACATTCGGTCTGTCTTATGTTCTTGTGTGAGCCAAGTCTAGGACAATGAAGCCATTGTGACATCACTGCTGAGGTTGGCTCTTAGGCATTGGTGGAATGAGGCATTATGACATCACAATCTCAGCTCTGGAATGTTGCTACTCATTGGGCTTCTGCCAGGGACTTGGGACCTGGGTTGGCCACCGTTGGAAGCAGGATCCTGGGCTTGATGGACCTTCAGTCCCAGTATGGTAATTCTTATGTTGTTATGAAATTGGAAAAAAACCCAGGTAGGCCCATAGTCCTTAAACAGCATTTTCTGTGGGAAAGGGGCAGTGTTTGTTCTTTGCTGTAAGCAGAGGGTTGTTTAGAAATCATTTGAAAGTGTTAGTTACATTGAAGAAGTGACTGTACTTTGCTGATTTTCCTCTGAATTCTCTTAGAAGAAACTGGGCCAGTTGTACGAAGCCTTTTCTCACAAGTGTGTGTGTGTGTGTGGGGGGCTGTAAATTGACTAAATCTGACCTGAGATGATGCTGGCTCTTCGAGTTTACAGGAAAATTGGTTTTCTAATACAAGACGCCGGAGAGTCACTGGACGTGGTATATTTGGACTTCAGTAAAGCATTTGATAGCGTCCCTCATCGAAGATTACTGAACAAGCTGAAATCGATGGGATTAGGAGACATTCTAACTACATGGGTTGGGGATTGGCTGAGCGGTAGACTTCAGAGGGTGGTGGTAAACGGTACCCCATCCAAAGCATCGGACGTGATCAGTGGAGTGCCGCAGGGATCGGTCCTGGGTCCGATCCTATTCAATTTATTCATAAGAGATATGACGAAAGGACTTAGAGGAAGGGTATCACTGTTCGCCGACGATGCCAAACTTTGTAACATAGTAGGCAGATGCTTATTACCTGATAATATGACACACGACCTACTACTGCTGGAAAAATGGTCAAAAACTTGGCAGCTAAGCTTCAATGCTAAAAAATGCAAGATAATGCACTTGGGCAGGAGAAACCCCTGTAGAACTTATGTACTAAATGGTGAGACCTTGGTTAGAACTACGGCGGAACGCGATCTAGGAGTGATCATTAGCGAGGATATGAAGGTTGCCAATCAAGTGGAGAAGGCTTCCTCCAGGGCAAGACAAATGATGGGGTGTATCCGTAGAGGTTTCGTCAGCAGGAGACCTGAGGTTATGATGCCGTTGTACAGAGCCATGGTAAGGCCTCATTTAGAGTACTGTGTGCAGTTTTGGAGCCCACACTACCGAAAGGACGTGCTGAGGATCGAGTCGGTTCAGCGAACGGCCACCAGGATGGTCATGGGGCTCAAGGATCTCACGTATGAAGAAAGACTAAAGAAGTTGCGGCTGTACTCACTTGAGGAAAGAAGAGAACGGGGAGATATGATTGAAACGTATAAGTACATCACGGGACGCATCGAGTCAGAAGATGATATCTTCTGGCTCACGGGACACTCAACCACCAGAGGGCATCCGCTGAAAATCAGGGGAGGGAAGTTTCATGGCGATCCCAGGAAGTACTTCTTCACCGAGAGAGTGGTGGACCATTGGAACAGACTCCCACCCCAGGTGATAAAGGCCAGTAGCGTAACAGATTTTAAGAAAAAATGGGATACTCACGTGGGATCTTTAAGGGAGTAAACTCAGGGGGGGGATACTTGGAATGGGCAGACTTGGTGGGCAATAGCCCTTTTCTGCCGCTTTTTCTATGTTTCTATGTTTCTATGTTTCTAAGGGTGCTAAACAGTCTTTCTGTATGCCTTATTAATGTCTGGAAACTATTTTCCTGATCAAAAACTTCTTTATTTTCTCTTTGGTTTTCTTTTGTTGTCTGGGTCAGTTTGAAGGAAAATTGATGCCACCTCTGTTACTCTCGTAATCTGTCTTATCCCAGGACAAGCAGGCCGCTATTCTCACTAGTGGGTGATGTCATCCGACAGAGCCCCGATGCGGACGTCTCACAAGCATGCTTGCTTGAAGAAATTTCAGAAGTTTCGAGATGCCCGCACCGCGCATGCGCGAGTGCCTTCCCGCCCGATGGCCCGGGGCGTGTCTCCTCAGTTCTTTTCTTTCCGCGGAGCTGAGAAGTTTTGCTTCAATTCTGCGCTAAGTGAACCCGTGTTCTTGCCTTCTAATCACCACGGTTTGGGGTTATTTTACTCTTTATCGTGTGTTTTATTCATTCGGTTTCTTATTTAAAAAAAATAAAATAAATAAATTTCTTCCAGAAATTCGACCGGGTCGGCCGCGTGGCTCAGGCCCCGCTCCTTCGATCTAGCGGCGGAGCTTTTTCGGCCTATGTCCCGGCCAATGACTGGTTTTAAAAAGTGTAGGGTTTTGCACACTTTTGCTAGGGTTTAGCATTATCCCCTCTTGAGGGGAGAATATGCCTCTCTGTTTTCTCAAACTACCTTCGACTTGAGCTCTTACACCCTGAGAGCGACACTGTCCAAAATTGCACTAGTCCTGCTTTTGTTTTTTTCTGTTAATTCTGTTTTCTGTGTGATAAAATACATTTCAAATGCACCAAAGATGTTCACACCACTTGTTTTCTAGATCCACTGCATATTCTTTGGGGATCTGAAAACCACCCTGGTTGAAATTAGGACTGCTGTCTTCTTGACGTCAGGGGGGGGGGGGGGGTCTTCTGAGATTGCTCATGAAAGGAGCCCGCTGAATACCAAAGCTCCTTTTTATACTTTGGTCATCTTTGAGTGCATTCACTTGAGGACTCCTGACGCGGGCTCTACAGCTTGCGTCAGGATCTGCTATCTGCTAATCTGCTATCTTCATCTTATCGTAACTTTACGTTGCTATTTATCCCCAACAGGTCCTGTCGGACATTACCTACTAAAATGTACATATTACATTTTCGCTCAGCAAATTGTATTTCTATACTATTGCCTCCTGAGGTCTCTGATCTCTGTATTTCCTCTGAATATCTACTTATTGTATTTCGCTGAATCTCCAGCACTCTTGATTGTAAACCGCCTAGAAGTCGCAAGATTGTGGCGGTATAGAAGAATAAAGTTATTATTATTATTATTACAGCCGGAACACGATCCATGTCAGGTCCAGTTTCATGCTCCACTTTCTACGGTTGCCATTAAAGTACTTTTTGGCTTGAAGGTCTGGTCTTTTCCGCTCTTTTCTGGACTTTCCTAGGTCAATGACGGACCTTGTTGTTTTCATTGTCTAGAGAGCAAACTCCTAAGAAGGTTTGCCCTGTAGATGACAGGAAGAGTGGGCAAAAAAGTGGCAAATGAGTTTTAACATAGAGAAATGCAAGGTCATGCATGTAGGGAAAAAGAACCCGATGTTCAGATACAAAATGGGGGGATCATTGCTAGGGGTGAGCAACCTTGAAAGCGATCTGGGGATGATGGTGGACTCAACATTGAAAGCATCGGCACAGTGTGCAACAGCCTCAAAGAAAGCAAACAGAATGCTGGGTATCATTAAAAAGGGTATCACAACCAGGACGAAGGAAGTCATCATTCCGCTGTATCGTGCAATGGTGCATCCACATCTGGAGTACTGTGTCCAGTACTGGTCGCCGTACCTCAAGAAGGACATGGCAGTACTTGAGGGGGTCCAGAGAAGAGCGACTAAACTGATAAAAGGTATGGAAAACTTTTCATACGCTGACAGGTTGAAAATGCTGGGGCTCTTCTCCCTGGAAAAGCGGAGACTTAGAGGAGACATGATAGAAACCTTCAAAATCCTGAGGGGCATAGAGAAGGTAGACAGGGACAGATTCTTCAGACTGTGGGGAACCACAAGTACAAGGGGGCACTCGGAAAAATTGAAAGGGGACAGGTTTAGAACAAACGCTAGGAAGTTCTTTTTTACCCAGAGGGTGGTTGACACATGGAACGCGCTTCCGGAGGCCGTGATAGGCCAGAGCACATTACAGGGGTTCAAGAAAGGTTTAGATAGGTTCCTAAAGGATAAGGGGATTGAGGGGTACAGATAGAAGTAGAGGTAGGTTAGAGAAATGATCAGGAACCACTTCACAGGTCATAGACCTGATGGGCTGCCGCGGGAGCGATGGACCTCTGGTCTGACCCAGTGGAGGCAACGTCTTATGTTCTTATGACAATATCACAATGCTCAAAGATGGATGCATAATCTGCAGAAAAAAGAAAAGTAGGGTTACCAGATTTTCCCGTGAATATGGTGAAACCGCGAATAACATGGTGGGAGACCTTGCCTGTTCCTGAAGGAGAGGCAAAACACGGTGAAGTGCTGGGAATCAATGATTTTCTCTGTAAATGCTTGGAATCAGCAATTTCTCTATGCAAGCTGATGTAATTTGAGGGGGTGGGGGTGGGGGTGGGTGGGAGGAACCAGAAAGCTATAAACCACAAACAATCGAAACTGTGATTATCCCAGGACAAGCAGGCAGCATATTCTTAACGTATGGGTGACGTCACCGACGGAGCCCCGGTACGGACATTTCTCAAGTAGAAAGTTCTAGTTGACCGCACCGCGCATGCGCGAGTGCCTTCCCGCCCGACGGAGGAGTGCGTGGTCTCCAGTTTCTTCGTTTCCGCGGAGCGAAGAAGACGCATGTGCTTTCAACGGCCGTTGAAAACTCTCTTTTTGCCTTCCCGCTCGCGCTTTTTGATCCTTTTTTGATCCCTTTTTTCTTTCGACTTTAATTTCTTTACTAAAAAAAAAAAAAAAACCAACTCGTGTTTTTTCCCTTGTTTTTTCCAGCCGGCCCCGGCGGGGCCTGTTGTAATCATACAAGCCTCCGGGTTTGATTTCGCGGAGGCCGTATTTCCCTTCATGCCCCCCCAACCGGGCTTCAAGAAGTGCCAGCGGTGTGCACGCCCGATCTCTCTAACTGACCCACACAATTGGTGCCTTCAGTGTTTGGGTCCAGAGCATCGGGCTGACACCTGCACCCGCTGTGCTACCCTTAAGAAACGTACTCTTAAGAACCGGCAAATCCAGATACAGAGGGAGAAGTGTATACAACATATGAAGAAAATCATAGTTTACGGGAAACTAGCCCTCTAGGAGCACAGTAAAAGGAGATCACATCAGCAGGTCCAGAGATTGTCTAAAAGATTACAGGGAAAACCAGATCAATGCAGAGACAAAAAGCAAGTAGTACACAGACCGTGCAAGTCTGCCCAGTACTGGCCTTAGTTCTTCAATATTTACTATTATTTTCTGATTCTAGATCCTCTGTGTTCACCCCACGCTTCTTTGAACTCCGTCACCGTTTTCCTCTCCACCACCTCTCTCGGGAGCGCATTCCAGGCATCCACCACCCTCTCCGTAAAGTAGAATTTCCTAACATTGCCCCTGAATCTATCACCCCTCAACCTCAAATTATGTCCTCTAGTTTTACCATTTTCCTTTCTCCGGAAAAGATATCTTGAAAACCTGGCTGTTTTGCAGCTCTCCATTATTGCAGTTTGACACACCAGAATCAAACATCTCATAACAAACTACCGGAAATTGGGTCATTAGGGCATAGACATGGGGTGGGTAAGCAGAGTGGGCAGACTTGATGGGCTGTAGCCCTTTTCTGCCGTCATCTTCTATGTTTCTACCGAGTTCCAGGAGGGAAGATTGGGGCTGGTTCTGGATTTCTAACCTTATCCTGGTGCATTATGGGATCCGCAACACTGATTTAAATGGGTAGGAAACAGGAACTGCCTTGGGACATAAATTCAGAACCAGAACTGGGTACGTTGACAGCTGTTTTGTAAAGGCAGGAAGTGCATTTCTTCTCCTTTAATTCCAACTCCTCTACTTCAAAATCTTCCATCTGTTCTAGGTCCTGGAACTGAGACTCCAGTTAATGAGTTTGACTGGACAACACAGCCCTGGAAACTTGAAGTGAGTTTGGGAATGGAGTAAAGATCAGGATACTGGGGAGGTTTTCTTGTGAGGGGGGAATAAGAAAGAGACTTTTCCATTAAACCATCCTCTTCCAGGGAGTGGAATATAAGCTCAGGGGGTCAGGACACTAACTTGTTAGAGATGTGAAGGAAACTGTCTTGCTGGTGGGTTAAAGGGAAAGTCTTTTATTGGATATTCAGACATGAGCAAATGATGATATGTGTCATTATATATTTGAAACACAAATGTGTGCTAGTGACAGGCTCAAGGGGAAAGTCAGGGGGGAATTGGGGGGAAGGGAGAGATGAAAGGACAATCCGGGGAGGTGGGGAGGGTGACAACAGTATAATTTTATGGTTTATGATGTGAAAGGGAAGCCAGATCTTTGTTAAGTCCTGTCGGGTGGGTTCATCATTTTAACGTCAAAGGTTCTAGTTCCTGGATGGTTTGGAAGTTTCCTTTTAGAATTCTTCCCATAAAGTCATTCATGCAGTGCCCTGGTCTGGCAACATTGGCGCCTGTTTTCAGCGCTTAAAATGTCTTTCAAGTGAGAACAATTTGAAAGGCTTATATTTAAAGGTGCAGAATGACACTGATGTGTACCTCACTTCCAGATTTGTCTGGCCATGTCTCCCCCTTGCTTTTGGTCTTACAGCGCACATATAATTTGCATGCCATTAGTATTGAGTATTGGGGAGCTATTTTTGGGTGATGTTCATGCATTATGGATCCAACACTATTTGCTATAGCACCGAGTGAGAATCGGCCCCTCCTGGAGAAGCAGATGAAGATCTTTTATGGTTCTTCTCAGCCTTTCCAGCTCTGTAAGGGACACTCCCTGAGTGGTTTTCTTTTCCCTGGGTGTTTTGGGATGTGTTCCTTTTGTTTGAAGGATTCAGGCAGGATTTTGAGGTGTTTGTCTCTCGGATCAGAGAAGATGAAGTGGTATTGTGTGACTTGGCTGTGTATAATGGATTTTGGGGGGGATGTGAAAGGTGGAAGCTGGAGTTGTGGAGGTAGCTGCATCTTTCGGTTGATTTCCTATAAATAGTTTGTATGTAGCTGTTGTTTTGGTGTCTAGAAAGCAATTTTGGGTGGGCCCAGGTGCCCCACAGGTAATCCATCTCTTCATCTCCTGCCAACCCAGAGGCAATCTGCTATCTGAACTCCCTCCCCCTCCCCCCCAACGCTTACCTTTTAAAGAACAGATCTTCACCTGCAGCAAAGAGCACGAGAGATACACACTACTCACACCGGCCCCACAGCCTTCCTTCTGATGTGCTCTGCCTACGCGGAAACAGGAAGTTACATCAGAAGGAAGGCTGAGGGGATGGTGTGAGCAGTGTGTACTGTATCTGGTAAAAATTTAACCTTCTCAAAACATGCCTCTAAAAGTCTGAATATGTTCTACCTGAGGTAGATAAGATATGGTTACAATTTGAAGTAGTTTGGGACAAATTTAGAGGTTGCTCAATGTAGCCATGTGGTCAGAAACTGTTACTTCCTTAATAGTGGTTGGATACTAAATAGCTCTTCTTTGTTATTGACAACTTGGTGTGATAAATAAGCCGTTGAAAACTGAGTTGATGCCATTTCCGAGGGCTGAAGTATGGCTGCTAGGGAAGGCCCCGATGAACCGTCCCGTTCATATCTTCCAACCAACGGGAATGTTCTTCGAGTGATGACGGTCGTACACCCTGACAAAAAGGCAGCTCATCTGGCCGTGTTCAAGGGCTTGGAAATTTGGCAGCGGCGAATAACAAGGAGAACTTATGTCTTTGGTGTTCTTGACGCAAATGGCCAAGAAGAGGCTCAACAATTTCTGGTTAAAAATCTGCAAAGTGGAGCGATGATCCAAAGTACCAGTATTTGAAGCAGTCGGCATCATCCGTGACTCTGCTGAAAGAGGTGATATAATCCATCTCTCCAATCTGCTCAGGGCTGGGTCTGAATGGATGAGACCTGAAGGATTTACTGTGGATCCCCCACTGCTGCATTCCAATGAGGATGGCTGCTGGAGGAAGATTCTCGGGCCTCACTTCTCTTCATGAAGTCTCTCAGTGCCCTCTTCCTTAGCTTGCGTGCAGGTGGAGACAGGCGGGCACAATGCAAGCACCAGGCAGCGGACGCACAATTCATGAGGATCCAGTGTACTCATCCTTTTTCTGCAATCCCGGACATTTCTTTGATGTTTCTGGCATCTTCAAGATGGAAAGTAGAAAAAGTCTTGATGGTAGAAAAGTTGTAATGGAGAGCTGTAGAAAATCCGACCGATGGGAACGGGTGGAAACTAAAGACTGGGGATTAGGGGGAAGCAGGGGGAAATGGGTAGGGCTCGGGCATGCCCATTGGGGCCCGGGCACTGCACGTGCTCAGAGAAAAAAAAAAAAATCTCTCTGAGCTATTGGAGAGCTTATCCGCAGATTGGGAGCTGTTGGGACAACACCCATATGTGGCTGACTCATCCTGCTTGTCCTAGGAGAAGCTGGCAACCTACTGGGATCCCACCAATCTTTTCCTCTGAATGCATTCAACAGAAACCAGACATGAGACACTGGCTCTGTACTGGGGGGGAAAGAAAGACAGACACTGGAGAAGATCAAGGGCTTCACCTTAGTTGTAACACCTGACAGGAATAAAGTAGATTATAGAAAACTTCTTATTCTACTAGGATTTGAGCTGAAAAGGATAAATATAAGTTCCGAAAAGCTCTTGGTGTGAAAACCTGGCTGGCTCAAGGGTTGAGTGCTGGGTTAGTAACTGGAGGCTGAGGGTTCAACTCTCAGCTAGGGAAGAGTGCAGATTGGTTGGAAGAGAGGACTGGAGCAGTGAGAGGACTGCAGCAGTGGAAAGGGAGGTGGGTGAGGTAGAGTGGGAGAGAGAGTGGAGGGGGGAGCAGAAAAGAGTGAACCTAGTTTTTCTAAAAAAAATTATACTCTTTTCAAAACAGAAAATATAACCCTTTTTTTTCTTTTCCTCCAATCCACCATCTCTCCGCCACTACCTTCTCTCCTCTTCCATCTCCTCTTCCACCACACTCCACTCTGCAGCTCGCATCTGCACTCTGCCCTAGCTGAGGGTTGAACCCTCAGCCTCCAGTTACTAACCCAGCAATCAACCCTTGAGCCAGCCAGGCTTTCACACTAAGAACTGTTCGGAACTTATATTTATCCTTTTCTGAGCTCAAATCCTAGTAGTTGAAGCAAGAAAACATTTAAGTCCTACTCCTTAGCTGAGACTTGAACCCTCAGCCTCCAGTTACTAACCCAGCACTCAACCCTTGAGCCAGCCAAGTTTTCACAGCAAGAATTTTTCGGAACTTATATTTATCCTTTTCTGAGCTCAAATCCTTGTAGTTGACACAAAAAACTTTGCCCCTACTCCTTAGTTGAGGCTTTCCTCTAATCCACACTGGACTGACAAAGGGTGGCTCACTTTTTCTCCCCCTTATAACTTTCAGGCCTTGATTTGGAGTCAAAATTCAAACAGCCAGTTATGGGAGTTGAACCCAGAACTCTTTGGTGCAAGGTAACAAACTTTTCCTCTAGTCCACCACTGAACTAATGAAGGTTGGTTCACTTTTTCTCCCTCTTATACTTCTCCTTCCTTGATTTGGATTTAAAATTCAAAAAGCTTGTCATGGGAGTTGAACCCAGGATTCTTTGGTGCAAGGTAACAATCTTTTCCTCTAGTCCACCACTGAACTAATGAAGGTTGGCCCACTTTTTCTCCCTCTTATACTTCTCCTTCCTTGATTTGGATTTAAAATTCTAAAAGCCAGTCATGGGAGTTGAACCCAGGACTCTTTGGTGCAAGGTAACAAACTTTTCCTCTAGTCCACCACTGAACTAATTGAGGTGGGTTCACTTTTTCACCCCTTTATAACTTTCATGCCTTGATTTGGATTTAAAATTCAAAAAGCTGGTCATGGAAGTTGAACCCAGGACTCTTTGGTGCAAGGTAACAATCTTTTCCTCTAGTCCACCACTGAACTAATGAAGGTTGGCACACTTTTTCTCCCTCTTATACTTCTCCTTCCTTGATTTGGATTTAAAATTCAAAAAGCCGGTCATGGGAGTTGAACCCAGGACTCTTTGGTGCAAGGTAACAAACTTTTCCTCTAGTCCACCACTGAACTCATGAAGGTTGGCCCACTTTTTCTCCCTCTTATACTTCTCCTTCCTTGATTTGGATTTAAAATTCAAAAAGCCGGTCATGGGAGTTGAACCCAGGACTCTTTGGTGCAAGGTAACAAACTTTTCCTCTAGTCCACCACTGAACTAATGAAGGTTGGCTCACTTTTTCTCCCTCTTATACTTCTCCTTCCTTGATTTGGATTTAAAATTCAAAAAGCCGGTCATGGGAGTTGAACCCAGGACTCTTTGGTGCAAGGTAACAAACTTTTCCTCTAGTCCACCACTGAACTAATGAAGGTTGGCTCACTTTTTCTCCCTCTTATACTTCTCCTTCCTTGATTTGGATTTAAAATTCAAAATGCTGGTTATGGGAGTTGAACCCAGGACTCTTTGGTGCAAGGTAACAAACTTTTCCTCTAGTCCATCACTGAACTAATGAAGGTTGGCTCACTTTTTCACCCCTTTATAACTTTCATGCCTTGATTTGGATTTAAAATTCAAAAAGCCAGTCATGGGAGTTGAACCCAGGACTCTTTGGTGCAAGGTAACAAACTTTTCCTCTAGTCCACCAATGAACTAATGAAAATAGGTTCACTTTTTCTCCCCCTTATACTTCTCCTTCCTGGATTTTGGTTTAAAACTGAAAACAACTCATCAAGCAAGGGATTTGATCCCATGACCAGAAGCTGCTCATTTTCTCCTTCTTATACCTCTCATACCTTGATTTGGATTTAAAACTCAATCAGCTGATCAAGCAGGGGACTTGAACTCATGAGGTTTATGACCCCAGGCAGGAGTACAACCACCAGGCCACACATTACTCCATATTTCTGCTATTCATTTTTGTCTCTCTTATACCTCTTATTCTCTGATTTGGCTTTAAAATTAAGTTGATTGATCAAGTAGGGGATTTTAACCCATGACAATTGGGTAATAAGGCAGATACAGGTCCAGCAGGCCACAAATAATTTCACACTCAAGTGTTTTCTTTTTTTCCCTCTTATACCTCTCAATTCCATAATTTGGTTTTAAAATTCAATCAGTAGCTCCAGCCTGGGAGTTGAACTGACGACATTTGGGACCCAAAGCAAGGGCACCTCCACTAGGCCACAAGCTACTCTCTGTTAATATGGGGCTCATTTTTCTCCCTCTTATACCTCTTGTTCCCTGATTTGGCTTTACAATAACTGGAAAGCCCTGAGCTATGAGAGAATTTGAACCTACAGCCTCTTATTATACAAGCAAGACCATCTCAGAGGCCACCACTGACCCAGCAGGGCCAAGGCTCCTCTTTTCTTCCCCTTATATCCCTCACTGTTGATTTGATTTTAAAATGCAAAGAATTTACCAAGCAGGGAATTTAAACCCAGGATGCTCTTAAGTCAAGACAGAGGAACATCCCACTGATCCGACAATGGCTGCCTTTATTTTTATGGTCAATAGAAGGATTTGAACCCACAACCTATTGTTATAAAGCAGCATCACCTCCTGTTTATGTTTCTCCCTCTCATTCTCTCATGCCCTGATTTGGATTTAAGATGCAGTCAACTGATTAAGGAGGGGATTTGAACCCCTGATCTTTAAATAATGAAGTAGGTCATATCCACCAGGCCACAATTACCTCCCCAGTGCCTTCATTTTCCTTCTCTGCTACCTCTCATTCCCTGATCTGAACCTATCCTGGTGCATTATGGGACCTGCAGCACTGGATAAGGTCAGGAACTACAAATCCCAGACTGCCTTGAGACATAAATTCAACAAGTCTTCCTGGTAACTTGACAGCTTTAAAGGGAGGAAGTGGGACATGCATTGTCTCTACTTTGTCCTGAGACTAAAATTCCAGCTCCTCCACCTTCCTGTAGCTGAAATCTCCCATCTGTTCAGGATCTGGGACTCCAGCTAATAAGTTTGACTGGACAGCAGAGCTCTGAAGACTTGGAGCAAGTTCAGGAATGGAGTAGAGATCATGAGGGGGAACAATAAAGAGACTTTTCCATTATAGCCTCCTCTTCCAGAATTTGTCCAGTCCCAGGGGGTGGAATATAAGCTCAGGGGGTTAGGAGACTTTCCCTTAATCCCTCTAGCAAGGCAGTCTCCCCTGTACTCTCTAACCTGAGGAGGTTTAGGACTGTCTCCTTCACATCCTCTGCTATGTCCTTTGGTGATTTCCTGGCTCAGTCTGTGCCTCTGGTTTTGGTGCAGGTTCCCTGATTTTCTCAGGATCTACCTTGTCAGTTACCTAAAAACTACCATTTAGACATTTACCATACCAGGTTTAGGGAGCTGAGGTTGGGGCTTTTAAGACTGGGGTGGGGGAACCAACTCTCTGCACTTCATGTTTTACATGTGGCTGTTGCCTCCATTAAAACAGACACTTGAAACAATTCCTTTTTGCTGTAGAGCGAGTATAAGAGGGACAAAAGGGACAAAAAAGTTCTTCATATCTGGCTGACTGGTGGCTCGGCGGTTAAGGTGCTTTGATCAAATCTAAGAGGATGTGGGTTCTAATCTAGCTTGGCTAGAGCAGGTAAGTGGTATGGATGGGGTTAGATAGACCTGCGTACTGAATATATTTGGTAAAAACTCAATAACTGCGGATGAGCCACCACCAGCCAGGGTTATGCTGCTTTTTCCTATGAAAAATGGCCCAAATTTCACTAAAACTACCTGCTTCTCTTCAAGTGGAGACAGCAGGAGCTAAACCCACACCTTTTCTGTTACTAACACTGCACCCAACCACTGGGCTATCAAGGCTTTCACACAAGGACTTTTTGGGAACTTCTCCTTGTCCTCTTCGTTGCTTAGATGTCTGCAGACTAGATAACATGTAGAGAAAGGCGAACTCTTAGGGGCTGTTGGTGGCTCAGAAAATGAATGCTTCTACTTGACATGCAAGTAATCAGGGGTTCAAATCTTACCTCTTACTCTAGTTCAGGGGTGTCCAATGTCGGTCCTCGAGGGCCGCAATCCAGTCTGGTCTTCAGGATTTCCCCAATGAATATGCATGAGATCTATTTGCATGCACTGCTTTCAATGCATATTCATTGGGGAAATCCTGAAAACCCGACTGGATTGCGGCCCTCGAGGACCGACATTGGACACCCCTGCTCTAGTTTAAAGACCCTATTAAGTTGCTATCCTGTAATGAATGACATTTTCTAACAAATAATAAAAAGTTTCATGTACTTAGAGTTCAGTAGACTATAACTCTAGTTTAATCCTGTTAGGTGATATGATTAAGGTGCAGTCCTTCTCCTGATCTTTTCATCTTTCCCCCCAGTACACAGCCCCTGTCTCCTGTCTGAAAGGGCTGCTGGTGGCTCTGTACTTTCCTAGATTTTCATGGGATAGGGAAAGGAATCCACCAGGTATGATCCATCAACGAGATCGCTGCAACACTGAAGGTCCTGGGGATTCAGACCCAGCCCTGAGCAGATAGGAGATTTCAGGTGCTGGAGAGATGGATTTTATCTCCTCCTTCCTGTGATTCACAGGAGAGAAGGGAGAGGAAACAGAGACAATGTAAAAAGGATGAGACCTTCCCGGTGAATCTTTATTCAGAAACAAAATTAGTTTGTGTGCTATTGGAGATATATACAAATATACAAACCACAACTCCAGCTTTCACCCTTCACCAACAAAAACAAGCCATATCATATCACTGCATCTGGTCCTGGTGGTGTAATCAGTGGAATGATTCACATTAGTCCCTTGAAATATCTCTTCACTACTGGATGGCATGTTAAGAATCTATTGTCTCCTATACTGTGCTAAATGTGTTCAAATTGACCGTTGTCTTGTGTAATTAGATCGGGGATTTTTGGAAGAATGTATGGTAGAAATTGAGCCCTGTTGAGGACTGAAAACCATGCCTGTCTGTGCCGAAATGGGCCAAGTAGACTGAGGTGAGCATTGTCTCTTTGGACTTCTTGCAAAGTTTTGCTGATTAGAGGAATTGGAGGGAAACATAGAAGATGACGGCAGAAAAGGGCCACGGCCCAACAAGTCTGCCCACTCCAATGACCCACCCCCTAATTTCTTCCTTGAAGTGATCCCACATGCTTATCCCATTTTCTCTTAAAATCCAGCACGCTGCTGGCCTCAATTACCTGCAGTGGAAGACCATTCCAATGATCAACCACCCTTTCAGTGAAGAAATACTTCCTGGTGTCACTATGAAATCTCCCACCCCTGAGTTTCAACGGATGTCCTCTTGTTGCCATAGGTCCTTTAAGAAAAAAGATATCCTCTTCCACCTCAATACGGCCCGTGACATATTTGAACGTCTCACTCATGTCTCCCCTCTCCCTATGTTCCTCGAGTAGAGCTGCAACTTACCCAGCCGTTCCTCATACGGGAGATCCTTGAGTCCTGAGACCATCCTGGAGGCCATTCGCTGAACCGACTCAATTCTCAGCACATCCTTTTGATAATGTGGTCTCCAGAATTGTACACAATATTCCAGATGAGGTCTCACCATGGATCTGTATAACGGCATTATAACTTCGGACTTCCGGCTGACGAAACTTCTTCGGATACAACCCATCATTTGTCTAGCCTTGGATGAAGCTTTCTCCACTTGATTGGCAGTCTTCATGTCTTCACTAATGATCACTCCCAAGTCTCGTTCTGCTGCAGTTCTTGCTAAGGTGTAGAAGATTGGAGTCCCATGGAATTTGGAATGCATCCTCCGCTATTCTGTTGAGAGCCTCATACTTGGAACAGAATTTGTTGCATTTGTTTTGATCTATGAGAGGTGTTCCCCAACAATGAAATACACTTCTCCCTCCATATTCACTGTGATAGGGGATTAACAGAACCGCAAATATAGAAAAACCACGAATAACTTTTTTCATATGTTATTTGCTGTTTTCTATTAAAAACCATCGTGAATATGGTGAAACCGCAAATAACATGGCTTGTTTCTGAGGGAGAGACAAAACTTGGCAATTTTCTCTGTAAACACTTGGAATCAGTGATTTCTCTATGCAAGCTGAAGTAATTTTGAAGGAGGAGTCAGCATGCTAAAAACCGTGAATAATCAAAGCCGCAAATGCTGAAACCGCGAATATGGAGGGAGAAGTGTAGTAATTTAAAGAACACAATTGCTAATTTCCTGGCGAGTTTGTTGGCTATGCCATTGTCTTTCCCTAGAAGATATATATAGCTGTCAAGTATGCTTGCATGTTGATGATCAATTTCCATATTCCAGTTGCCTCGTGGCAGAAGAGTCGAGATCCCATATTGGGGGTTTGCCCACAGAGCTGGTACCGATGATTTGTTTCATGGGGGGGGGGATTTATTTATTTATTTTTTTTTAATTACTGTATTTGCCAGCATATAGGATGCATTTTTCCCCTCAAAATACGCTTTAAAAATGTGTCGGTTATCAAAATTATGAGTTGAAATTTCAGCCAGTCTAAAACTTCTGGCTTATATTAATATACCGTCATGCTGTTTCTGCTCTCTCTCGGATCTAAAAGGTACCTTTTTTGTAGACACAACCAACTATAAAATTAGTACAGTAAATAATTATGGAAATTCATGAAAAAAAATGTAGAAAATTATTTCTTAAAAATGTGCATAAAAAAGGGGGGGAGTGTATCTTATATGCCACTGCGTCCTATTGGCCGGTAAATACAGTGTGTTTGACAGATCCTCTGCCAATCTCTTGTGGACCTCTAGGGGGCTCCAGACCACTGTTTGAAAACATCTCATCCAGGTGGATCTGGGTTTCATGCCATACTGATTCATGAATCCCATAGCTTACATAATATTAGAAAGGATACAGGGACGTTATACAGCTAACTACATAGGACTGCATAGGAAGGTCTCTGGGCGTTTCACTTCTCTTTATTCCAGTATTCAGAGTGGAATCGCTAAATCTTTGTAATGGAACGGCAGTTAAATGAATGCCCTGTTTAGCAGGTAAGCAAACTGGGTGCAAGAATATGTGGATTTTGATTTTAATTACATAGTAACATAGTAAATTAGGGCAAATAAAGACCTGAACGGTCCATCCAGTCTGCCCATATATCCATTAAAAATACATGATTAAATTAACTTGTCTCTTCTTTGATATTTCTGGGCCATAGACTAAAGTCCACCTGGTATTGTCCTGGGTTCCAAATGCTGAAGTTGTCTATCCATCCATCCCGTTGTTTGCATGACATCTACCTTAAAGTCTGGCCAGTAACATCCTCATGTTCCAAGTTAGTGGAGTTCCCATCGATGCCCTCCCCAGCCCATCCTACACCGAATCAGACCATGCTGGTCCGTCCAATACTGGCCTTAGTTCTTTAATTTACATCCTTCATTTTCTAATTAGAGATCCTCTCTTTTTATCCCACACTTTTTAAAATTCCATCACCATTTTCCTCTCCAGCACTTCCCTCGGGAGAGCATTCCAGACATCTACCACCCTCTCCGTGAAAAAGAAATTCCTAACATTGCTCCTGAGTCTTCCTCCCCATAACCTCAAATTATGCTCTCTAGTTTTCTCATTTTCCCTTTTCTGAAAAAGATTTGGTTCTATATTAATACCTTCCAAGTATTTAAACATCTGTATCATATCTCCCCTGTCCCTCCTCTCCTCCAGAGCATACATATTTAGGTCTTCCAGTCTCTTCTCATACTTCTTTTTGTTGCCTTCTTCTGGACCGCTTCAAGTCTTTTTATATCCTTTGTCAGATACGGCCTCCAAAACTGAACACAATACTCCAAGAGCGACCTCACCAATGACCTATAGAGGGGCATCAGCACCTCCGCCCTTCTGCTGGTTACTCCTCTTTCTATACAGCCTAGCATCCTTCTGGCTACAGCCACCGCCTTATCACACTGTTTAGACGCCTTTAGATCCTCAGACATAATCACCCCAAGGTCCCTCTCTCCGTTGGTGCTTATCAGACTCACCTCCCAGCACATATGATTCCTTTGGGTTTCTACCCTCCAAATGCATCATTCTGCACTTCTTCGCCTTGAATTTTAGTTGCTAGATATTAGACCATTCCTCTAACTTTTGCAGATCCTTTTTCATGTTTTCCACTGCCTCCGGGGTGTCCACTCTGTTACAAATCTTGGTTTCATCCGCAAAAAGGCAAACCTTTCCTTCTAGCTAGTGTTACTTTTTCCCAAAAATTACAATTTGGCATTTTCGCTGTAATTCTAAAATCCTTCAATCCAAATCCTCCTATGTACTTGACCATTCCCATTCAATTCCCCCCAGATAGCTGATGAATGAACCCTCACATCAGACATGCAAACCTATAGATCTCTACTTAGAAGTGACTCAGGGTGGGGTTGTGACTTCATGGGTGATTTTACAGCCTGACCTTAGCAGGATGACTGCTTCGGTGTAGAGGCACTGTGATATTTAATTTTTCTGTTTCTACGCCATATTTCTGATGGATGAATTGAGCCCCAGAAGTTTAGAAATGGTCTTGTAATCCTGTCCAGACCAATCAGCATTAGCCACTCTTTGATCATGTTGCACCACTCTTGAAAAATCCACACTGGTTCCCAATCACATACAGAATCATGTATAAAATAGCCCTAATAATCTTCAAAATTAGAGCTTCAGATCTGCCGGCCTTTCTTGATAACTTAAGAACATAAGAATTGCTGCTGCTGGGTCAGTCCGCTCCTGCGGTGGCTCCTAGGTCTAAGACCAGTGCCCTGAGACTAACCTCACCTGCGTACGTTCCAGTTTAGCAGGAACCTGTCCAACTTTGTCTGGAGGGTGTTTTCCCCTCTAAAATCCTCCGGAAGAGCGTTCCAGCTTTCCACCACTCTCTGGGTGAAGAAGAACTTCCTTACGTTTGTACAGAATCTATCCCCTTTCAACTTTAGAGAGTGCCCTCTCGTTCTCCCTACCTTGGAGAGGGTGAACAACCTTCTTTATCTACCAAGTCTATTCCCTTCATTATCTTGAATGTTTCATAAGAACATAAGAATTGCCGCTGCTGGGTCAGACCCGTGGTCCATCATGCCCATCACCCTGAGACTAGCCTCACCTGCGTACGTTCCGGTTCAGCAGGAACTTGTCTAACTTTGTCTTGAATCCCTGGAGGGTGTTTTCCCCTCTAACAGCCTCCGGAAGAGCGTTCCAGCTTTCCACCACACTCTGGGTGAAGAAGAACTGCCTTACATTTGTACGGAATCTAACGTATTCATTTCTTAAAGCCCATTGAAGGCTCTGAGATCGAATGAACAACACCTGTTATCTATCCCCTCGCTGAAGGTTATTAATACACGATGTACTGATATTTTTTTTTCAGTTACAGCCCCCCAAATTTGGAATTTATTACCTCTACCTATGAGAGGAAACCTCAGTAGACAGATTTAAAAGTTCTCTGAAGAGTTTTCTCTTCAGAGACGCTTTTGGAGACTAAAAAAAAATGACATATTTTGACAGCCTTTCTCTCTTTCATAGTCTAACCTACTGGGTCTTTTATGATTTTAAACATTGTTCGCATTTTTTTTTCCCCGCCCTTTTGTTCTTACGTTATATGTCCTGTCCTATTAAGATTTGTAGTTCCTCCCTTTATCCTAATGTTTTTGGTTAGTTAATTGATTTGTTTTGGCTTATGTGAGACTCAAAATGTACATTACTTTTGTACATCGCTTAGAAATACGAAATACGGATAAGCGTTTGAATCAAATTTTGATTAAACCTGAAACTTTCACAGATCGGCCAACATTTCTTTTGATGTTGCCTATTAATTTTGATGGTAAACCTTTAAGACAAGATGCCCCGACTCCCACTCTGCAGACTGACTTTTTATCCAGTCTAATTAACCGATTCAATGTGCTCAGGAAACCGTCAACACATTGGTTCTTAAAACAGCCTTTCTTCCTGCTTCTATATTTGGGTCTCTCAAGATAAACAATAGTTTAAGTTATAACCTTTCATTACATAGGATTGTTTTCAATTACAGAAGCCTATCTATTGCCCTAAGAGTTTGAAATTCACATAACTACACTTGAGGTTCACTCGTCTCAGCATTATCCCGTCTCCTTTACAAAGACACACTAGTGTTTTTAGCGGTTGCGGTATCAGCTCCGACACGCATAGAATTCCTGTGAGCATCCGAGCTGTTACCGCTACCAAAAAACGCTAGCGCGGCTCTGGAAAGCTTGCAGATAGATCTTAGGCATATTCATTTGGGAAATCCTGAAAACCCAACTAGATTGCGGCTCTCGAGAAGGGATTTTGACACCCCTGAACTAGAGGCTCTCTTTTTACTCTTTTTAAACACAGAAGCCTTAATCAGGAAAGGGCAGAGCTAGTGACTTAGTTTAAACGAGACCAAAACAAAACTACTTTGGCTCGGCCCAAAATTAGATCAGCTACCCACCCTCATCCCTCTGTCCTCTGGCACCACATTGCGTCTTGAACACTCATGCAAAGTTCTGGGCATCATCATTGATTCCACACTGTCCTTCAATGACCACCTTAATTCCTTAGTAAAAAAATGCTTTTTCAATCTTCACTTGTTAAGGAAAGTGAGATCCTGCTTCCATCAACATCACTTTGCTGTCCTCGTACAATCCATCATTCTTTCCAGACTGGATTACTGTAACTCCATCTACTTAAGCCTGACAAAGAAAAGCCTTCACAGACTCCAGCTGATCCAGAACTAATCTTCGCAAAAAGCAAATTTGACCACGTCTCCCCGCTTCTGTCTAAGCTTCACTGGCTCCCAGTAATCCTGCCTAACCTTCAAGTCTCTGCACGGTATCCTGCCTCCCCTTTTTCCACTATCTTGGAACTCCTCTAATCCCAACACCACCAGATCCACTCAAAAATTCAAACTATCCTTCCCCTCTTTAAAAGGCATATCCCATGCAGGAAAACTAGGGACTTCCCTCTTCTTCAGGATCACCGAACTCTGGAACAGTTTTACCACCCCGCTTCGGTGCCTGTCCTCCCTCCAACTCTTCCGAAAACATCTGAAAACTTGGCTCTTCTCCAAAATGCAATGACCTCTCCCTCATCGATATACTACGGTAATTCCCTCTAAACCTCTCTTTCTAAACCCAAACCTTCAAGCGCGTTATATATTATTTGAATTTGAAGTGAGTGAGCGCCTTTAGCTGAATTCCATCCGCGCCCCTGAGGCGGGCTTTCATCGCAAAGCCGAAACACGGACCAAGTCGGGCCTACGAGGTTCTGCAAGTTAGAATCATATGATGGACTCTTTCAAGCCTTACAATGATACGTTTCAGTAGTCGATTTGTGTTTGATAAACTCTACTTTATGCCAGGTTGACGCGAACGCTTCCTTCCCCACTTCCTGTTGGCTGCGCTTTTAGCGTGGGGGTTGTTTGCCTTGTTTTTCAGAAAAAAGGAGGATGGATTGAGACATCCGGGTTTTTACTTTCATTGCTTTCGGTGGAAGCAGAATGCGGATGTCTCAATCCGTCCTCCTTTTTCTGGAGCCATAAGGTGACCCTAGCTACTGTCTTAGACTTTAGGATCCCTTTGCTGCTTCGGATCTGCTTCCTACGCCGCAGTCCCGCCCCTCCTCTGATGTCAGAGGAGGGGAGGGGCGGGACCGTGGCGCAGGAAGCAGCGCCGAAGCAGCGAAGGGATCGCCGACATCGCGATCCCACTGCGGGCTGATTCAGGTGGTGCAGGGGGGCGAGCGGTCCTTCAGGGGTGGGGGGACTGAACGGCAAGGCCGGGAGCACCCCCCTAAGGGCTGGCACCCGGGGCGGACCGCCCCCACCCCCCCCACCCCCACCTCCCCCCTTAGTACGCTACTGGTCCTGCAAACAACGGGATGGTTGGATAGGCAACTTCAGCATTTGGAACCTAGGACAATACCAGACTTTACTGTCTACGGCCCAGAAATATCAAAGAAGAGACAAGTTAATCCATGTATTTTTTAATGAGTATAACTTATGGGCAGACTGGATGGACCGTTCTGGTCTTTATCTGCCGTCATTTACTATGTTACTATGTAATTACAAAATATCCACTAATCCAAGGTGCAATAAATGAAACAAGACTGATTTTTTTTAAATCAATATACATTCATTAAAATGTATGAAAAAAGGGGAAAGTCTCACAGGTCGGTGTCCAGAAGAACCCTAATGGCAACTAGAACTGAACTAGTGCCGGCATTAGGTGTTCAGAGGGCATCAGCACAGGGATTAACACGGGTGCTGGAGATCCATGCAAAGTACCATCTAGATGGCGATTCCCGCCCGCTGCTCATAGACAGCCAACAAATTTAACTCAGCCCTTCCCGCCGGAAACCTAAGACCAGCTCGGAGCCTGCAGTAGGATAGGGTTTCTAAGGCCTTGCAGTATCGAGGGGCTCCGACTCGTCTCCAGACTTTGGTTTCCGGAGCTATGGAAGAACTGGAGGAATTCGGCCTGCACTGAGCCCTGAAATCCCCATCCGAGATGGGGAGAGCCGAGTTCTGCAGTGCTTCGCTCTCCTCCCTCCCTCCCCCCCTCGGAAAACAGAAGTGATAAAAACCCGAGGCATTCCCTGCTCTGGTAGGCGTTACGTTGAACCAGCACGTACACTACTGGTTCCCTGCTCCCCCAATTTGACTGGGCATGGCGCGCGGGAGCTTTGCTTATATCCAGCTCTTGTGTGCATGAGCCAGGCCCATTTCGCCTCCTTTCTAGTAAATAACTTCCCAGGGCTTATCATTAATAGCACACATATAATGCTCGACAATGGTTTTAAGCAGTGCAGAATTGTATCCGGGCCTTGTGTGCAGGGTCCACTTCTTCATGATTAAACACTGGCATTATATAAACAGGGCAGTTGGCAACTTGCTACCTTGCCAGCCTCATAGGAGCAGTTCTACCATGGAACATAATGAGTTGACATCACTTCCTGTATTTATCGTTGGACTTTTAGAAATCCCTGCTCTGGCAATTGTCTCTGATAAAGCAGCCTGATACAAAAGATAACACCAAATCATTTGGCAGTTTTATTTGGGTTATAAAAATAAAACAATATAACGCAGCTTATACAGGGACACTTTTACTAAGCCACGGTGGCAAGTCCCGGCGCAGCAAATGCGATGCGGTCCACAGGAACCGAATGGGTTACATCGCATTTACTGCAGCTCTTTAAAAGGGACCCATAGTTCTGCTCTTTGACTAGAACGTGAAAACACTAAATGCAGCTCTGATTACAGCCAAGGAGAAGTGTGGTTATTGGATAAAGACAACAGGATACCAGCTGACAAACACCCCTACAGCAGCAGGAGTAAGCGGATTCTTCTGCCGAGCTCGGTGGCTGGAAATGTTCAAAGCTTTCTGCATAGCAAAAATATTTCTTTAAATAGTTTTAACAGGCAAAACTTGCACAGACTATAAAAGGATTCCTTTGTGACCCTGTTTTTAAATTGCCTAGTTATTCTGGCCTCGTGCCCTGCCTCCTGCACTGAGCAACGGGGACTGGCCAAAACACTGCAAAAAAAGCACCCAAGTTCCAGAGCATCTGATGGCTTAAATCGCGTGGTCCTGGTGTCCTAAAATGGAAGGACGTGGCTTCTGGCTGCATTGATCTGGTTACGGAAACGCAAACGCGCACAAACGGGTTCATCCACGTTTCTATGTGCAGAGCATAAAGCAGCTGCCTGCAAGCATTTGGCAAAGCCACTTTGCCATCGGTGAGAGAAAGGGGCACCTTAGTCTGCCCCAGTAGTGGCAAAAGGAACACAAGTGAGAGACCACAGCCCTCCTTTCTGCTCGGCCCACTTGCAAAAATCACCCAGATTCTGCCCCGACTCTAAAGAGGGAACTGGAGTATAAACAGTACCAAAAAAAAAAAATGGGGTTCTTTTATTAAAGATGCGGTAACCGATTTAGCTCGCGCTAAAGGCTAAGATGCCCGTAGGAATATAACGCATTTTAACGCAGGCTAAATCGGTTAGTGCACCTTACGGAAAGGTTCAAGTTTTCAGGTTTTATTAAAAGTTTGATGGATGTACAATTCTAAAAAAAAACATATCAAAACATTTTGCAATTCAGGGGGGGACAAACTGATTGATATACACTAATCAATAAACATGAACAGACCCAGAAGGGAAAATGGGGGAAGAAGTAATAGGAAAGAAAGACGAAAAAGGGAAAGAACGACAGGGAAGGGAATGACAACACTAACAGTCAAACTGATATTAACAAGATACTAATGACTAAGAAAAGAGGGGGAAATTAGCAGTTGAACGCATCTTTAAAAAAGAAAACATTTTAACTTGCTTTTGAAACTGTTGATAAGACGATCGTCCCTTATGTGTATCGGTAATGAATTCCATAGTTGTGGAGCAACGACCAAAAAAAATATATTGCCTTCGGGTATTAATAGATTTCAGAGTAGGAACGACCAACAAGTGTTGGTTATTAGATCCGAGTGATCGGGTGGGAGTATAGGGTATTAAGACACGCTCGATAAGGGCCGGGGTTTTGTGAAGTTTCGATTTAAAAGTTAATAGGCAGATTTTAATCTAATCTAATCCTTAGCTTTGTATACCGCATCATCTCCGCGTTCGTAGAGCTCGACGCGGTTTACAGTAGGAGAAATAGGAAGGAACTACAACAGAGGGTTAGAGGTAGAAGTGTGAAGAAAATTTAGAGGATTTGGGATGCCAAGATATAAGAGTTTCCTTGATTCCTAAGTTGGAGGGAGACTTACATTTTTTGAGAAAAGCCAGGTTTTCAGATGTTTGCGGAAAACTTGGAGAGAGCTCAAGTTCCGAAGAGGGGAGGTAAGGTTGTTCCAGAACTCAGTGATTTTGAAGTGGAGGGAGGTCCCTAATCTAATCTAATCCTTAGGTTTGTATACCGCATCATCTCCACGTTCGTAGAGCTCGACGCGGTTTACAGTAGGAGAAATAGGAAGGAACTACAACAGAGGGTTAGAGGTAGAAGTGGGAAGAAAATTTAGAGGACTTGGGATGCCAAGATATAAGAGTTTCCTTGATTCCTAAGTTGGAGGGAGACTTACATTTTTTGAGAAAAGCCAGGTTTTCAGATGTTTGCGGAAAACTTGGAGAGAGCTCAAGTTCCGAAGAGGGGAGGTAAGGTTGTTCCAGAACTCAGTGATTTTGAAGTGGAGAGAGGTCCCTAATCTAATCTAATCCTTAGGTTTGTATACCGCATCATCTCCACGTTCGTAGAGCTCGACACGGTTTACAGTAGGAGAAATAGGAAGGAACTACAACAGAGGGTTAGAGGTAGAAGTGTGAAGAAAATTTAGAGGATTTGTGATGCCAAGATATAAGAGTTTCCTTGATTCCTAAGTTGGAGGGAGACTTACATTTTTTGAGAAAAGCCAGGTTTTCAGATGTTTGCGGAAAACTTGGAGAGAGCTCAAGTTCCGAAGAGGGGAGGTAAGGTTGTTCCAGAACTCAGTGATTTTGAAGTGGAGGGAGGTCCCTAATCTAATCTAATCCTTAGGTTTGTATACCGCATCATCTCCACGTTCGTAGAGCTCGACGCGGTTTACAGTAGGAGAAATAGGAAGGAACTACAACAGAGGGTTAGAGGTAGAAGTGGGAAGAAAATTTAGAGGACTTGGGATGCCAAGATATAAGAGTTTCCTTGATTCCTAAGTTGGAGGGAGACTTACATTTTTTGAGAAAAGCCAGGTTTTCAGATGTTTGCGGAAAACTTGGAGAGAGCTCAAGTTCCGAAGAGGGGAGGTAAGGTTGTTCCAGAACTCAGTGATTTTGAAGTGGAGGGAGGTCCCTAATCTAATCTAATCCTTAGGTTTGTATACCGCATCATCTCCATGTTCGTAGAGCTCGACGCGGTTTACAGTAGGAGAAATAGGAAGGAACTACAACAGAGGGTTAGAGGTAGAAGTGGGAAGAAAATTTAGAGGACTTGGGATGCCAAGATATAAGAGTTTCCTTGATTCCTAAGTTGGAGGGAGACTTACATTTTTTGAAAAAAGCCAGGTTTTCAGATGTTTGCGGAAAACTTGGAGAGAGCTCAAGTTCCGAAGAGGGGAGGTAAGGTTGTTCCAGAGCTCGGTGATTTTGAAGTGGAGGGAGGTCCCTAGCTTTCCTGTGTGGGAAATGCCTTTTAGCGAGGGGAAGGATAGTTTTAATTTGTGGGAGGATCTGGTGGTATTAGGGTTTGAGGAATTCCAAGAAAGAGGGATAAAGGGAGGGAGGATACCATATAGGATTTTGAAAGTTAAACAGGCGCATTTATAGTGGACCCTGGCGATTATCGGAAGCCAGTGGAGCTTGGCCAGGAGCGGGGAGACATGATTTATCATTTATTCGGTGTCCTACTGGAAGCCAATGAGATTTTTCAAGAAGTGGGATAAGTAACATGGTCAAATTTCTTCGCCTTCCAAGCGTTTTGAATAAGCTGTCACCGTCTAATCTCTTTCTGAGGGATTCCTATGAACAGAGCATTGCAGTAGTCAATTCTGGATATGACCAGCGAATGGATCAAGATATTGAGCGACTTGGGTTCTACCATTTGGAAACCGAACGGATTTGTCTTAGTCCAAAGAATGTAGATTTGACTACACCGCTAATGTGTTCATGAAAGGATAATTTCTGATCAAAAATGACCCCCAGTATCTTCATTGAAGTGACCGTTTGCAGAGAAATACCAGCTAATGTAATGGGATCTTTAAGATTGATTCCCTCGTTCCAAGGAAAGAGCATTACATTGGTTTGTGTGGTTTTTTTTTAAACGTTAAGTGCCAACCTATTTATATCAAGCCAGTGATGAATTTGATGAAGCTTTTCGTTAATGGAAAGAATTTCGGCGGGATTTTCCGGATCGAGGGGATGAAGAAGTTGAATGTCATCTGCGTAGGCAAATGCACTGAATCCTATCGAGGGCGTGGAGGAAACGGGGCTGGCTAATGCAGTGGCAGAAAAAAAGTTTATGTACACAGAATTCCTACACGCTCTTGCTTTCTTAAAAATTCCAACCTGCTTTGTAGCCACTGCTAGTGTGCTTAAAATACATATTTGGTATAATACTTAGTATTCAATAGAGAACTGAGTTTATTTAGCAGCACAAAGTCCATGTTCAGGCTGACCCTGCCTTCCTACAATATGGCAATTCTCAAGGGGGGGGGAGGCAGTTAGGGAAAGAGGCAAGGCCCTGTCCTACTAGCAATATTTAAGGCCCAGTTTTCCCCACTTTATAAAAAAAAACAAAAAGAAAGAAGTGCTTTAGGTGCATGTCTGCTATAAAAGGAAGGCAGAAACTCTTCCCACGTCCATCGTCGGCCCTCGTGCCCCACAGTGCGGTTCTGCATGGTCCATATCTGCTGAGCTAGTCTGGGCTTCGTGGTAGAGCTCTCTGGTTGTTCCCAGGACACAGCTGGGATTTTTAGAGTCCCCTTTTCTGCTTGTACCAGGGTTCTTCAGGTTCTGGTCAGGGGAGGTTGTCGCTCTTCCCCTTATCCCCAATCATTGCTTAAGAGGGCACACCTCGACTTTCAGCTGCTTAGAAGCCCCCTAGGAAGAAGAAAAAATAAGTGATTTCTGTCTCTTGCACCGTCTGCCCCTGTATTCTAGGTAAGCGGACGCCATCTCACGGTATACGATGTCCTACTTCTAGAACTCGCTACACTTAGAGCTGGTCTGGTCCCAGAGCATGGAAACACGACCGAGAAAAGAAGCAGCCCAGTTTATCCCGTCCACCCCGCTCCACGGTTCTTCCCTCTCCCTCAGAAATCCTCTTGTGTTCGTCTTTTGCTTTCTTCAATTCCAAAACAGTCGTCCCTTCCACACACCCACCATCCTAAGTTCTTGAAACTAGGTCCTTCGCAGCCCAATGTCAGGCTATTTGTTTAAAAATGCATCTAAGCCCACCCATTGCATATCTACGTGGAGTATGATAATACATGCATTATAAATATACTGTATATAAATCCATGATAGTCTTTCTGCAGCTGCTACAGCTGATAGATGAGGGGAAGGGAGAGGGAAGGGAGAGTACGGGGGGGAAGGGAGAGTACGGGGGGGGAAGGGAGCATGAGCTCTGCCATGTGCAAAATAATAGAAAAAATTCAAACTATTTATACATAAAAGATGACTTTTGCAAAGAGACTGAAAACCTATGACCCTTAAGAGTCTCTCCTCTATGCTTTTCTGTCATATCTCGATCCCTAATGTAATGCCAGTCTCTTCTTAACATGAAAATTGCATTGAACTCCTTCGGGGGTAGATTACCGATTCATAAATATACATGTTATGTAAAAAAAAAATCAATCAATACAATTAGCAAATTAATCTAAACTTCTGCCAGCAGACTCTTAAATGCAGTCCAGTACAGCCACCTTTTAAGAGTGCTCGAGAAAGCTCAGCTCACACCTTCAGGTGGCCGAGGACAACACTAGAGTAGGAAACACATTTGACTGATGCTGTAGAGAAGGCCCTTTTGCCACTTTAACAGAAAGGCCAGCCCTAGAGATTCATCAGGCCCTGGGGGAACTTCTAGACAGGTGCTGAAAAGCAGGAACTCTCTCAAGGCTCTGGTACATTTTAGAGAACTGACCGGAGATGGGGATTTCGTGAAGTTCATCCGAGTATAGAGCAGCGCCGCAATGTCGCTCTTTCCGGCTTCCAGCGCCACTGACAGAGCCGTGCTACCATCCTGAAATGAGAAGCGGGCGTCAAGAGGCAGCGGCCACCACGCGGCGTACGGCGGCAAGGTCGCGATAACGGCACGGCAATCCAGGGCCTCTACTCACGTTATCCATCAGGGCGATGTCGCAGGTGGGCGCAGCCAGCAGTAGCTCTACAATCGCCACGTGCCCGTGTTCACAGGCACACATTAGGGCCGTGGAGCCGTCGTCGTCCTGCAGGTTCACATCCACTGCGCAGCTCAGCAGCGCCTTCACCACGTCGCTGCGTCCGTGACTGACGGCCAGCATCAGAGCCGTCTGACCTGCCTGGAAGGCACAGAAAGAAGAAAGGAATGTAAGACGAACTCGGCACCAGAGTAATCCAATTTCCCTTCCCAAAAGGGCAGCAAGACGAGACATGCGGCAGCCCCCAGGTCAAAGACCAGCGCCCTAACTGAGACTAGGCCTACCTGCGTACGTTCTGGTTCAGCAGGAAAATATCATCTTCCTCCTCGATACGACTTGTGATATACTCAAATGTCTCAATCATGTCTCCCCTCTCCCTACGTTCTTCGAGAGAGTACAGCTGCAATTTATTCAGCCTCTCCTCGTATGAGAGATCCTTGAGCCCCGAGACCATCCTGGTGGCCATACGCTGAACCGACTCGACTCTCAGTACATCTTTACGGTAGTGTGGCCTCCAGAATCCAGTCGGGTTTTCAGGATTTCCCCAATGAATATGCATGAGATCTATTGCGCATGCACTGCTTTCAATGCATATTCATTGGGGAAATCCTGAAAACCCGACTGGATTCGGCCCTCGAGGAGGGACTTTGAGATCCCTGTTACGAGAAGGAATTCAGAACCAAATCACTTAGACCAGGGGTGTCCAATGTCGGTCCTCGAGGGCCGCAGTCCAGTCGGGTTTTCAGGATTTCCCCAATGAATATGCATGAGATCTATTAGCATACAATGAAAGCAGTGCATGCAAATAGACCTCATGTATATTCATTGGGGAAATCCTTAAAATCCGACTGGACTGCGGCCCTCGAGGACCGACATTGGACACCCCTGACTTAGACTTTTATTCTGTTTACCTGCTTGAAAATGTTAAAGGAGGCGACAGAGTGGATTGTCACCAGCTCCGAGGCCTTACAGTAAGCTTTCTGTAAGCTACTACAGCTTTAGAGAAAGGTGGGTAGCAGTGCCAGCGGGCTCAGGAAGAAAACTTCCCACCTACATAATATTCAACGGCAGGTGGGAATCATAACCCCTGTATAAATTTCTGTGCACGGTGGCAATTCTCCTCTCCCTGATGCCCACATTTTAAATCCAGCCCTGGGCAGGGTCAACATGCAAGGCAAGCTGGAAATATCAAGTATTCTCCTACTACTTTGCAGTGCTGGGCAAAGTCAGGGACATCCCCTAAACGTTTGCCCTCCACAGCTATCCTATCCTTTCACTTAAATAGACTTTTAAAATGCTTTGAGCTGTAGAGTTTTCCCTCTGTCTGGCAACTCCACTTTTACTCTTAGCCAACTTGTTCTGGTCCCTGGGATGTAGGGGGAGGGGGGAACAGGTGGAGGGCTCACCTGGCTGGCTTTAGCGTTGACATTGCCGAGTTTTAGCAGTTGCAGGACAGTCTCCAGGTCGCTTTCAGAGTGGAGCGCAGCCAGCGCCGTGAGCATGATTGGGGTGTAGCCTGCTTTATTCTGTCTGTCCACGTCACAGAAGCCTGGAAAAGGATGGACGGCAGGGGTTAACTAGTATTTTATTTTATTAGAGGAGTGCATGGTATTAGACAAAGAGAAAGCTTCCGAGTAGAGAATGACACGGGGGACAAATTTTTCTCCGTCCCCGCAGGAACTCATTTTCTCATCCCCGTGAGCTCTTTTCCTGTCCCTGCCCCATTCCTGCACGCTACGTCCTCATCTGCACAAGCCTCGGACACTTTGAAATCATAAGTGGTTAAGGCAGAGCTTACAGGAATGGGGAAGGGACAGGGACAAAACTCGCAGGGAAATTGAGTTCATGCGAGGACAGGGAAAAATATCCCCATGTCATTCTCTATTTCTGAGTAAAGGAAACCACAGGATACAGAGCAGTAGCTGGGGGGTGGGAGAGAGAAGGAAAGAGGGGCATCAGAGGGAGAGACAGTCCAAGCAGCAGTAGTGGCTTTTACCAGTGTCGAGAAGCAGTCTGACAATGGGGAAGCTCGACTGCGAGACGGTATAGTGCAGGGCTGTGTTCCCGTTTCCATCCGCCATGTTGACAATGAGTTCCAGCAGCTGGGGGGACATGGCTCCGAAGATGGCCAGGTGATGGCGAACCACTTCCGGGTCAGCCTCTTTGTGGCGCAGGACCTGCAGCCAGCCCTGCACCACAGAGGAGTACGCGGCTTTCTGTGGAAGAGACACAAAACGGTTAGTCCTCTCACACCCGTTCCGGCTTTCAAAATCTCCTGTGGCCTTTAAACGAGTAGGAGCAGCAGTGAACTCTAAGGGATAGATTTTGGAGGACCCCAATGAAAGAGAAGGATAGGCTGGGGTGGGCATCATTGTGAACTCCACCAATATGGAAGAGGAAGGTGGTGGTTAACGGTACCCCCTCCAATACATCGGAGGTGACCAGTGGAGTGCCACAGGGATCGGTCTTGGGACCGATCCTTTTCAACATATACATAAGAGACCTGACTCAAGGGCTTCAAGGTAAAATAACACTATTCGCCGACGACGCCAAACTATGCAACATAGTAGATAACAGCACCTTACCCGACAGTATGGAGCAGGACCTGCTCTTATTGGAACATTGGTCCTCGACTTGGCAGCTGGGCTTTAATGCCAAAAAATGTAAGGTCATGCACCTAGGCAGCAAAAACCCGTGCAGAACTTACACTCTGAATGGTGAGACCTTAGCTAGGACTGGGGCAGAACGTGATTTGGGAGTAATCATTAGTGAAGACATGAAAACTGCCAAGCAGGTGGAGAAAGCTGCATCCAAGGCTAGACAAATGGTGGGATGCATCCGTAGAGGTTTCGTCAGCCGGAGGCCCGAAGTCATAATGTCCCTGTACAGATCCATGGTGAGACCTCATCTTGAATATTGTGTTCAATTCTGGAGACCACATTATCAAAAAGATGTGCGGAGAATCGAGTCGGTTCAGCGAATTGCCACCAGGATGGTCTCGGGACTCAAGAACCTCCCATATGAGGAAAGACTGAATAAACTGCAACTATACTCGCTCGAGGAACGTAGAGAGAGGGGGGACATGATTGAGACTTTTAAATATATCACGGGCCGCATCGAGGTAGAAGACGATATATTCTTTCTTAAAGGACAGACTGGATGGACCGTTGGGTCATTATCTGCTGTCATTTACTATGTTACTATGTAGAAGTTATAGTTTGAGCACAAATCATTGGTTTATCCCAATGTCTCAAATTGTGTGCCACAAGAGATTGCAAAAATATACTTTAGTTTTAAAAACTCCAATCATCACGTACACAAATTTCTGTCAGTGTTATGAGCGTCTGTGTGCGCGAGGATACAATCGGCCATTCAAGCGTCATTTTTTGACGTAATTGGTCCTTGAAAACTAATGGCAAGCAATTTCATTTTGATTTTTTTTATGCAGTAGTTATCCAGGCCTGAGCAACAAAGCAATCAAGGCTTTGTTACCGTTTGGATCTTATCTTTGCGAATTTGGATTTTCAGCTCTGACAGAAATTAAATTAAAAAAAAAAATAAAAAAATAAGAGAACATGACTGCAGACGGTGAATGATGAAATGTGTGCTTGCTTGTTATCGAGCCGCGTTTTGAGTTAATTTGCACTCAAAAACAAGCACATCCATCGCATTGATTAGCAAGTCTATTCTATCTACTTTAGTTTCGCCCTTGTTACAATTACCCATACATTGCTTAAAGAACTGTAAATAAATTACTCTCAAATTTAATTTTTTGTTGGTTTTGCAATTTTATCATTTCAATTATAACGTGCCGTGAAAAAAAATTTGCTCCATTTAGTGTGTCAGAGCTAAAAAAAGTTCGAGAGACACTGGTTTATCCTGCCACTGACAGCAGCATTTCTAAAAAAAAGTGTGTGGTGTGATCTCCTCATGCCTCTCAGCTTCCTGTGCAATTAATATCTCTTTCCCTTAATAAAATACATTAAAAATGAAAGCTGTAGCTGAGCTATGGTGGGAGAGAGGCAACAGCGACTGACCGACTGCACAGAAAGTTCCAGAGGCTCCCTCGACTACCTTGCAGAGGATAGGGAATAAACACTGTTCTGGTTTATCAGAGCTAAGGGGGTACCACAGACATGCACATGATCCAGGGGCGATGAGACCCTCACCATCTCTGTATCCGTCAGAGAGTCACGGTTCTCCAGATATTTCTGCAGGGACACACAGGCCGATAGCAAGTCTTTGCTGATCTCCGCTCTGCGGACAGAGGAAGGAAATCTGATGAGTGGCTGGAAATTCAGCCAGTCAGGAACACAGCACTAATAAGATTCTGGGTTCTGTATCTACCTGTAATGGTTATACACTTGAGTTGGGATCATACCATAGGGCAATTTCTATATTTGCTGAACTCTCTTTGCTAAACATAAACACATAAGACTAGCCTTACTGGGTCAGACCAATGGTTTATCAAGCCCAGTGGCCTGTTCTCACAGTGGCCAATCCAGGTCCCTAGTACTTGGCCAAAACCCAATATTCCATGCTATTGATCCAGAGCAAGCAGTAGCTTCTCTCATGTCTTTCTCAACAGACTATGGACTTTTCCTCCAAGAAATTATCCAAACCTTTCTTAAAACCAGAGAATTCAACCGCCATGTTGAAATGACCCAGCAGAATCTTCATCTCCTGGAGGGGGTCTAAAGACCAGTGATAAACCTCTAAATCCTGGGATTTCATGACAGTAGAAACAGATAATGGAGGCAAGACCTATTGCTTTCTGCCTCCCAAGTCCCACACCCTCCATCCTACTAATGTCCACCGCTTTCACATCATTCACTCTGGTGGTAGGACCTACGATCTACGCAATAGAATTTTTCATGACGTTTCGAGGAATAATTATACCTTGCTCCTAGATGCTTACCTCTTCTTGCCTTCATGCTCTTCCTTCCCATGGGAGCTTTCTACTGCTAGGGATATGAATGAAGACGCGGCTGCTGCCTCCGCAGGCAAGAAAGATGGAGGCGATAGGGTGCACATGGGCGAGTATGCCGTTACTGTGGGCGATACAGATGAAGAGGATATGCCCTGTGCTGCCGATTCAGATGGGAATGGTCTGGCCTCCTCTTTGCAGAGCTCCGTCCTCGTGTGTTGAGGTTTCCTCTCGCCGGGTTCCGTGGGCGCCAGCAGAAGGCCCTCGCTGGCCTCGTGGTATTCGCTCTCTGTGCTGTCGTTGTCAGAAACGTTTTCCAGCGTGCTAGAGTTCTCAGAAGATGTGGACTCGTACCTAGAAGGGAGAGGACAGGATAAGCTAGTTGTGCATATCATGGTGTGCCCTGTGGATTGGTTACTGCGGCACCAGGAGGCCATGTTTGTGGAGCATCAAGCAATGGATTCCAGGTCACCTATCTCATATTGGGCTTTATTAACCGCCTTTGTGAAGAAATTCACTGGCCCAGTTGTTTTCACAGCTACACGTAAAAATAAAATGTTTAATTCTAGTCACAAGGTGTTCTGTGAAAACATGCCATTGGCTTCTGATTAGATACAGGATTAAATTTAAGGTATTATGTCTAGTACACAAGCCTTTATATGGCAATTCTCCAAAACAATTAACATCTCTTAAGTATTCCAGCTAATTTGGTCCCCTGTCTCAGAGCCCGTAGCGTTCTCTTGAATTCTTGATGCTGGAGCTCTCAGGGGAGGGGGGGTATGTTTACATTTTCTGTTTTTTGTTCATATGTCCCCCCTCTTTTACAAAACTGTCACGGTTTTTAGCATCGGATGCGGCGGTAACAGCGCCGACGCTCATAGAGTTCCTTCGAGCGTCGGAGCCGTAACCTCCGAGGCCACTGCTAAAAACTGGGCTTCGGTTTTGTAAAAAGCCTTCGTGAAGAATCAAGGCGAATGGATTTCTACTGCTGGTTATCGTTGCACTTTTTCTCCTCGTATTATTGATACAAAAGTAATAAAAATTTTGGAAAGAAATATTTTCTGGTGTCGCCATGAAATTTCCCACCCCTGATTTTCAACGGATGCCCTCTTGATGCCCTCTTGTTGCCCTCTTGTTGCCCTCTTGATGCCCTCTTGATGCCCTCTTGATGCCCTCTTGATGTCCTCTTGATGCCCTCTTGTTGCCCTCTTGATGCCCTCTTGATGCCCTCTTGATGTCCTCTTGTTGCCCTCTTGTTGCCCTCTTGATGCCCTCTTGATGCCCTCTTGATGCCCTCTTGTTGCCCTCTTGATGCTCTCTTGTTGCCCTCTTGATGCCCTCTTGTTGCCCTCTTGTTGCCCTCTTGTTCGTATGTAAACCGCTCAAAACTTATGGCAGGGCAGTACTATAAGAATAAAGTTTATTATTATTAGTTAGGGGGGGTCACATATCACACTTACCCTCCGTTCACCCCCAAAAATTGCAAGTTCTTCCTGGTGGCAGGAGAATCCCCACCGTCCTCCTTCTTCTTTACGAAGCCCTTGATGGCTGTCTGGCACGAGGCTGTAGTGGATAAAAGCGTCGGGGACAATTGTCACTACTATTATGTGTGTGTCGATTATAAATAAAGCAACCATAAACCTGAAGCTAGGAGAATGGCACAGGGACAAATTTTTCCCCCCGTCCCAGCAAGAACTCAAATGTCACTGTCCCTGCCCCATTCCTGCAAGCTCTGCCTTAACCGCACAAGCCTCGAACACATAGGATTTTAAAGTGTTTGAGGCTTGTTCAGATGAGGACGGAGGTTGCAGGAATGGGGCAGGGACAGGAAAAGACTTCACAGAGATGGGGGGGGGGGAAAATTTGTCCCCGTGTCACTCTACCTGAAGCTTCTTCACGCTGCTTGTCTACAAACATGGACTGTGGTATGAAAGTCCTTATCTGAATAATGCACAGAAGACAGGAGACAATTACAAAGGGTTTGGACCAAAAAGCACAGAAGGTGGTTTGCTAGCTAGGACTGGCAAAAGACAATATTATTCCCTCTTTCTTCTCTCGCTGCAGAACTTCTAATCTCTCACTCCTGGCTCAGAAGATGATTTTCCACCAACTTGCTTCATGTTTTCCCACTGCAGTAGAGACCACACCATGGCCCGCCAGTAATCTGGGCGGGCCTCTGCTTTGATTTCACACAGAGAAACTTCCAGTGTCCCCTTCTCGCCCCTCTCTTTCCCGCTGTCTGTTTGAAACTGCTGCTTGTCTCCTTCCACACTGTCAGCAAAGTTTTCCTTTCAAATCATTTTAAGGAAACAAAAAGGCTTTTTTAATTTTTTTAAAGCGGAAATTGTGGTAGCACTCGAGATAACCACAGCAGTCAGAGTGAGAGGAATGGAATCCGACTGTAACACACATGCAACGGATTCCCCACAACTAAGAGTCCTTTGCACTTATCCCAAGTCAATTTTGCTTCCACCCCCCTCCCCTGGGGAAGGCATTCCAAGCGTCCATCCTCTTGTGATCCTGGCAGGGTAGAGGAAGCAAACAGCCTGCGAGTACAGACTACATTTCTGTAGGCCAGGATAAGTAATTAGACTTCCATTGGGTCATAATGTTCTTTACTAGGTCATCTCGGTTTATTCCCTGGGCACCATGAGGCCAAAAGGCAGCCATTCAAGCCCCCGGGCGGTGTTTAGAATATAACGCACCCACTGTATATAATGACAACATTTGAAAGATTTGTATTATATTCCCTATCAATGATCAAATGACCCTCACTCAGACCACAGCTTCCACCTCATCACTGTCTTATAGCAGCGATTCCCAAACCTATCTTGGGGGACTCCTATGATATCCGCAACAAAACAGAGAAATATGCATATATATTCTATTTCATGAATATCCATTGTGCTTAACCTGAAAGCCTGTCTGGCTGGAAGTCACCGGAAACAGGTTTGGGAAACACCGACCTACAGAGAAAATATTGAGCAATTATTCAGTAGCTGTACCTTGTTGCGTGTTCAGGCCTCCCTCACTGCTGCCTCCACCCCCATCTCCATGACGGGTGATACTGATTTTCTTCACTGTATGGTGAAAGAGGCTTGTGGTGGGGCTGACGTGGAGTGGGAATGATGTCTGCATCACCTCATCTGTTCTGTACACCACAAACGGCTCTGCTCTGGGACAGCGGGCAGCTATCTCAACCTCCGATGGGTCTCTTGTTGTCAAGGCCTTTAGGTTGGCATAGGGTTCCTTATTCTCCAAGTTCTGAGCCCTCTGGGGCTTGTGGTCCATCCCTGTGGCAGTGCTTGCTGCAATCTCTGGCTCCTTACTGATCTGGACGACTCTCACTGTGTCCACTTTGATGGGGACTTCTTGATGCTTCCATACACTACCCATGGAATGTTCTCTCACCCCACCAGTCCCATCCTCACTAGTACCGTACCAACTTGTTGTCTGGAGTCCAACGTCAGCAACCTCTTTACTTTGTCTAGACTGACTTGTCCACATTTCATGCTCTTCTCCATTTGTCATGCTGCTAGCATCTACCGTTGATGGCTTGCTATCTTTCCTACTGTCCATCACTTGCTGCTCCAACCTCTGCTGAGCTACCTGGAGCTCACTCAGTGCCTTCCTCAGCTGCTTCTCCAGCACAGCTATCTTGGCCGACAGTGTCTGAATGACCTGCTGTTGCTTGTCCATCTCTGCTTGGGTTCTCAGGGATGAGATCCCCAGATCCTGCTCTTTGACTAAGATTCCTATGCTGCTCATCTCTGGTGGACTTCCTGAGGCCATGTCCACCTTTTGTACATCACTCTTTCCAACCATTGTACTTTCCTCTGTACCAACACCTACTGACTTAGCTTCTTTTCTCTGAACTTGCTGGGAGCTTTGAACTCTGGATCCTTCTTGGTTGCTTTCTGGTCGTATCGTCGTTGGTGAGAGCACCTCGTTCCCTCCACGATCTTGATCTTCTTCTGGAATGTCAATGTACAGCTCTCCTCTAGATTTACTCTTACCTAGGTGCCCCAGGAACTTTTGGCTCTTCAGCTGGACACTGAGCTGGCGCTTCTCCTCCTGGAGGACAGAAATCTTCACCTGAAGGACTGGAATCATCTTCACCTGTTCCTCTAATTGCCGCAGCTTCTTCAGAGCCACTGCCATCTGCTCACGGACATGCTGCAGATGAAGTGGAGTTGGGGATACTGGAGTGGACAGCCCTGAGCTCAGAGGGGTAAACTGGCCTGGAGCCCCAGGCTGGGAGCCACTAAGGGAAGACAACTTGGAAAAAGACTGATTCAGGCCAGCTCCTACTAGGGAACTTGTTGACCCAGACCGACTGCCTGGCAAGCTTCCTAAGTTTGTAAATTTTGACTTGCTGCTGTCTCCCGAGTCTACATGGTCTTCCTCCAGCTTCTTTTTGGCATCGAGGAGGGTCTTCTCCACTCTCGCATTGAAACCAGTCATAAGGGGAGCTCTGTTCTCCAGCCCATATGCTGGGTAGAAACCCCTCCCACAGTAGGAGAAAGAAGAGTGTCTGCTGTCCATGCTGGCGTTGGAGCAAAGGGACTCTGTTGAAGTCCACCAAGAGCCAGTGTAGCCGTAGCCCTTCGGGAGGGAGCTGTACCGCGGCCTCCTGTGAACAGGGATCCGTTTGATTGTGTGGCCTTTTTCAATGTCGTCCACATATTTCAGGAAGTCCAGGTCTAAGCGGTAACCATAAGGAGTCTCCACTGAATACTGCTCTTTTCCTCCGAAGGCCGAGGGAGAGGTAGGGTTGGATTTTCCTAAAAGACACAAGCAGTGGGAAGTTAGGTTGTGTTATCAGGAAGTCTGAAACAGAGAAATTGATGTAATAAGTTGTGTAGTAGTATTATGTACTGGATCCCAGCGTTTTATTTTATTTTTTAACATAGGTTAGGAAAGTATGTCTCCTTTTATCAAGCTGTGGTCAAGGTTTTTAGTGTGAGCTGATGCGGTAAGTGCTCCGAAGCTCACAGAATTTATATGAGCATTGAAGCACTTACCTTACTAGCCCACGCTAAAAACCTCCAGCGCGGCTTGATAGGGTGGAGGGGGAGGGAGTTTATAAGTTATTCTCAATGCTGTTAAGTTGTGTGCAAATTAATGTGCCCAAACATGGAGACCACACCGGTCACCAAGATATGAGCAAAATAAATAAATTAAAATATATATTTTTTTAAAATAAAAATGATATCGGTAGCACACATATTCATCACATACACTGCACGTGCATTTCAGGAATGTCAAATGTTCACCGTTTCTGCGTCACTCTGTCAAAACCCGACCAGTTTCAACGTTTGGGATCTGCCATCTTGAAGAAATATGCAATCAGCCCACACTCACACTGGTCACCTCACCTATAGGACGTCGTCACCACCTCATGTAGTGAGGGGGAGAGGCCCCCCCTTCCCTTATATCTCTAGTTGAAGTTATTGCTCGCGACGGTCAATGTGCTCCTCATGACCCCGGCGGTTCTCACTCTATGCACGGCGCCCGGAAGTGATGTCAGCGGGAGAGCCGACGAGGTCGCGAAGAGCACATTGATGACCGCCGAAAGCAACAACTTCACCTAGAGGTACAAAGGAAAGGGGAGGGGAGGAACGGGAAGAGGTAGGGGGGGGCTGGAAAGAAGGAAGGGTACTGGTGCCCCCACTGACATAGCGCTCAGGGCGGACCACTCCCTCGCTCCCCCCTTTCTGTGCCACTGATGTATTCTAACCTAATCTACAATTTGTGAGTCGCTCTACGTTTAAATAGGTTCAAGGCGACGTACAATATGAGGTTGGCAGAAATAAGGCATAGGAGACATGAGGGGGAGGGAAGATGAGTCTTCTAAGGGAAGTAAGGGGGAGCCATTACAATAATCCAGACCAGATGCACTGAAAGTTAAATTCCCCCCACCCCCACCCCCGAGCCAACAAAATACCTCCATGTGCGTAGACTTCTGAAGTTACTTGGTCAACAGGCCTGGAAGGTGCTACTGGGATCGTTATCTTGTACAATTTTCATTTTAGCTTCCTTTCATGTTCCCATTCTATTTTTAGTTTCTGCTTTTTCTTCTCTCTGTATGTAGTACTGTATTTTGGTCAGGACAATCCTTCCCCCCCCCCCCCCCCCCACCTTTAATGGCTTCACCATAAGAGCATAAGAATTGCCATACTGGGACAGAGCAAAGGTCCATCAAGGCCAACAGTTTCCAACAGTGGCCAACCCAGGTCCCAAGTACCTGGCAAGACCCCAAAAAAGTAAAACTGATATTATGCTGCTTATCCTAGGAATAAGCAGTGGATTTCCCCAAGCCATCTCAATAATGGTCTATTGACTTCTCTTTTAGGAAATTATCCAAACCTTTTTTTAAACCCTGCTAAGCTAACTGATTTCACCACATTCTCTAGCAAAGAATTCTAGAATTTAATTACACATTGCGTGAAGAAATATTTTCTCCGGTTTATTTTAAATCTACTAGTTAGTAGCTTCATTGCATGCTCCCTAGTCCTAGCATTTTTGGAAAGAGTGAACAAGCGATTCACATCTACCCTTTCCACTCCAATCAGTATTTTGTAGATCTCTTATCATATCACCCCTGAGTCATCTCTTCAACCCCATTTGCTGTGCATCTTGGTTCCCACAGCCCTTGGCTAACCCCACCTACGACTTGCTCCGCTTCAAATTCTGAATTTTCCGGTTTGCTCTTTTGCCCAGTGACCTTACAGAACATCGAGGTGAAGGAAACGGGGGATGGAGACACGTACCTGGGAAAGCTGCCGACTCCATGTGTAGAACTTGGGCCATTTTGACTTGTCCTCTTCTCTCTTGCACACTCCTGTGAGAGCAGTGAAAGGTTCAGGGAGAAACAACCTGACTGGAGCTAAAAAGAAAAAGATGATAAAATTAAGTCGGGGTGCGTGGAACAGACTACAGAACTCATCCCATGTGATGCTCAGAAAGGAGGAGACAGTTTTGCCCACTTATTCAGAAATCCTTCGATGCAACCAAAACTTCTTCCCATTTGCTTAAGAAGAGGTTCTCAGGGGTGGGGTGGGGAGGGTCACAAGAGTCTCACATGCTCAAAATGTGAAGACTCATTTAATCGGGCTGTGCTCCAGGGTTTATTTTATTTTTTTTACACATGGAGTGCATCACAAGTATCCAACTTGGCCACATTTTAAAAAAAATTATCTGGAATCACTGTGTTAACCATTTAAGAGAATGTCATCTAAACTCCTACTTATTACCCTACTGAAAACTGGCCTCAGATATCCCAATGCTGGCACCATTGATGTAAAAAAAAAAACAACAACAAACAAACCCATAATGAAATGTCTGCTGTATAAACTGGACCGTTCTGCGCATGTGCGAAAGTCGCTCTCACAGCGATCCATCGGACAGGAGAGACTGAGATTACGGTGAACCTCTGCGCAAATCATTTGCACGCAAAACTTGTTAGTGAATCAATAGTTCTTTTGGAATCGGCCCAAAAATCGGATCGTTGCGGAACCACGCGGCACTACTGTAGTGCATCTGGCCCCTTAAATCCCAAACCATGCACCATGCTAAATTGATGCTGTAAAAAGGTGGTGTCTGAGCACAGTAGGCGTCGTAAGTAGGGGTGTGGGGATGTGGTCCGCCCCGGGCGTGGTCTTCCTAAGGGAAGGGCACCCCTCCTCTCTATGACACACGCCTCGTCTTCCCCGTACCATTTTTACTTCCCCGGCGCAAGTTTGCTGCCCGCATCGGCGTTCCCTCCGACGTCTAGGAAGTGACGTCAAAGGGCGAGCCGACAACGACACGGGCATGCTGGAGAAACTAAAAGGGTACGGGGAAAGGGAACCCCTTACTATGCCATCGTCTGTACAGCCAGCCCTGCATCAGAGCGAGAGAGAGTCTTATAAAACCGTACTCAAGCCAAGTTAAATAAACGCTATTTAAGTCATGGCACAACAATGGGGAAGGGGGAAAATACGTAATGCAAGCAGGAAGCTGGTTTCATAGTCCAGTAATAGCCTATGATTTGAGTTATTAAAAGAGCTACTCTGGAGTTTGAGTAATGGAAAGTAACAACCGTTTCTGCGCTGAAAAAATTAGTTTGCTGAGGAAAAGAAAAGAAATTGGCACACGAGCTTTCAGGATACGAGTAGGGTTACCATATTTTTCTCCGGGAAACCCCCAGACATAACCCCGCCCTGTTCTGCCTCCAGCCCAGCCCCTACAAAGCCTCCCTTCTTCTTCCGGACGAGCTCCAGCCACGTCTGGAGGGCCTGGAGCATGCGCAGATGTGGGCGGCGGCATCCGCGAACGCTCAGAGGCCCTCCAGATGCGGCTGGAGCTCATCGGGGGTTTTCCAAAACCCGGACAAATGCTGGGTTTTGGAAAATCCATCCAGGAGCCCATCCAGTCCTCTGTTTTCCCGGACTTCTGGTAACCCTAGATATGGGGTACTCTGTAATGTGAAAGAAGAGGTTTGAGGGGGTGAAGGTCCAGTCCACCTCCAGCAGCTCTGCCACTTTTGGCACAGGAACATAAGTTCCCTCTCGACCTTGTTTCTACCATTGCCCTCTTACTTATGAAGTGGGCAGCCTTTCCACACTCACGTTCAGTGGATTAATGAGAACAGGGTGCACTAGAGAAGCCCTTAAACCACTTCTGGCTTCCTACCCCCCACATCAGGTGATATAAGGTAATGAGTTTCGTCCATCAGCATTAGGTTTAATGGTATTAAACTCTCCATAAATCCCCCTTCCCCCCAAAAAAAAATATTCTCCATCTTAAGAAAAAAGAATGTTCTTTGCAGCCACCTAACCAAACCATACCACAATGGGAAAAGAAACTCCCCTACATGAAAACCAGAAAACCTAAACCCAAAACAGAGTCAAGATAGATAAATGGTTTTCCAATAAATAAGCAGATAAGGTCCCAGAGGTAAGGCAACAGTCACGGTATTTATTGACACCGACAGTAAAAGGACTCGAAACGAAGGTGCGTTTCAGCATAAAGCCACCTGCTTCAGGAATCATATAATCTTTTAAGGGCTAATGCCATCTGGTCGCTCTTCCTTCCCCAAAACTGCTTCCAACAGCTCAGAAAGAAGGAAAATCTCTTAACGGCCATGTTATAAAGCGCTTTCAGACAACCATGCTTTATGGCTGAGGCTTTCGACATGCGCCAATGACATACGCATGTGACATGCTACAATAATCCACACCTACGACTGATGGATCAAGTCAGGTGCTTGTGTAAATTGTCCCTTAACCCTTTCAGGACCAAGGGACATATTTGTCCCATAACTTTAAAATCCTATAAATTTTGATTGGGATAGTCTACAGTTCTAAATTTGATATGTACGGATTCCATATGATACTACCTTTATGTAAACAAACTGGTTCCGACATTCATTCATTAGCGTCGTTGCTAGATTGACGAGAAGATTCACTTGCCACACTGTCCATAAGCCAGAAGTGTGATTTTTTTAAATAAAAATAATGATATTTCACAAAAAAAATCAATTTTTTGGCATCTGCAAGCCCTTTTTACCATAAAAATGTCATCAAAACCACAAAAATTGGCCTACGATCCTTATGGTCCTGAAAGGGTTAAGTTACTGCCGAGCCTTCTTATAAGTGAGAATACGGTATGTTTACGGGAGCCATGCCAACTGTTCAGAGCTGTGCCGACGTGTGACCAAAAGAGCGTGAGAAAACACGGCTTCACGAGGAGTCCCCCCATTCAGGCGTACGGAGGGAGAAGCTGCCTGAATCAATGTTGGCGCACCAGGGACCCAAGATATAGAACGGTCTCCCTCGCCACCTACGACAACCATGCCAATATTACCTCTTCAGGAAGAAACTTTTCTCCTTGGACCTAGAATGAAATCGCGGGAGCCTACGTCCTGTCCTTCATTCAATGTTCATGCCCTTACTTCTTAATCTTGTTGTAAATCGCATTGAATCCTAGCTGAAATTTGCACTGTAGAAGAAAAATGTATGGTATGGTATGGTATGGAGTCTTTTTACAGGTGGGACCTTATTTGGCTATTTATTGGAAGGTCAATTTGTCTATCCCGACTTCATGGTTTTTTCCCTTTGCAGTCAACTTAACGCTCTCCCTTCCCTCAAGAGTCCATCAGCGGGCAGACGACCAATCTTGAATTTCCTGCTCTAAAAACAAGCCCTTTTGCCTCCAACTCCACCCTCAGCAGCCCTACCTCAGGAAAAACGTACAAATTCTCAAAAAAAAAAAAAAAATTCACGTCAACAAAACCAGGAAACAGGTCATGGCTTTGATATAGAAACACAGGAGCCACTGGTCGCACCACGGGGCACCAGCAAACACCTACTGCAAAGCTGCCAGCACGATTTTCAAAATATCCACAGTGACTATGCAGACGCTGCCTCCGTTGTACGTAAATCTATCCCATGCATAGTCACTGTGGATATCTTGAAAACTAGACTGGCTTGAGAATCGGTGGATACCCCGCCTTTACGTAAGCTAGTGATTTCCAACTGAGGTTCCTAAAGAAGTCAGATTATAGAACCCGTGTCGATTTATATTCTGTCCTCCCCAATGGCTTACATGTTGACATAAGGAGACTTAGAGGGGACATGATAGAGACTTACAAGATCATGAAGGGCATAGAGAACGTGGAGAGGGACAGATTCTTCAGACTTCCAAAAACTTCAAGAACGAGAGGACATTCAGAAAAATTGAGAGGGGACAGATTCAGAACCAATGCTAGGAAGTTCTTCTTCACCCAAAGGGTGGTGGACACATGGAATGCGCTTCCAGAAGGTGTGATAGGACAGAGTACGGTATTGGGGTTCAAGAAGGGATTAGATAATTTCCTGAAGGAAAAGGGAATAGAAGGGTATAGATAGAGGATTACTATACAGGTCCTGGACCTGATGGGCCGCCGTGTGAGCGGACTGCTGGGCACGATGGACCTCTGGTCTGACCCAGCAGAGGCATTGCTTATGTTCTTATGTTTTTAAATAGGTTATAGCTTACATATGCACAGTGAAGGTAGCATTACTTGGGATGGTATTTAGCATAGAATTTGGTTATCTGAGGTCATGGCTAAGATTACATACATAGAGTTGGCATGTAGGATACTACACATAGGCACACAATTCGGTAGACGTAGTCAATATTCTAATTTTGCATATATAGGATTGGCATACAGAGGTAGGTTACATAGCGAGGCTCAGTTTCGACATAATGGCTAAGGGGTGAGTTGAAGAAGAATACTAGAGGAAATACCACAGGATAGTAAGCGAGGGGTAAACATACCGTATATACCTCAGTCGAGGGTTCCTGAAAAAAATAATTTGAGGGGTTTTGCCGTAGTGAAAGGTTTGGGAATCACCGACGTAAGCCCTCACCTACCTAATTTTCTTTGCAGAGAACAGAGACTGGATCGCACACTCATCCCCTGGAGCGATTCCAGAGACAAGATGGACGCAGGACAAGACGGCACCACGTGCATCGGGAAGGCAGCTGGGCCACTGCGGGGGTGAATTTGGGGGGGGCGAACGACCTCTGCCTCTTATCCGCGATTCCAAGGTTGGCACGCCACACAGAGCCCCGCTTACGCCAACACAGCAGAAGTCCTCACAGACTTCAAAGGCGCAAGGGAAAGAGACCTATAATAAAAATGGAGACACGTCACCCTTTCAGAAGAGAAAGAAGAGAGAGTTCAGGCCGGGGTCAGAATGTCTTCTTTCGTCCCAATCTGCTGTTTTTCAAGAGACATTTTGGAAAGAAATTAATCTGAGCCACAGCGTACTGAGACAATTCGAGTAGAGGTGGCCAGATCTGCTGGGCTCAATCTACGACAACTAATTATTATTTCTATAGCGCAACTAGACGCACGCAGCGCTGTACAGAGTCACAAAGAAGAAGAAAAACAGGGGAAGGGGCTACCGAGGCTCACACTTCGTCTGCTCTGTACTCCGAGGTCTGGCCAGAGGAGCAGTTGATTCACGCTGAAGAGGAGGGGAAAAAATACAGACCCTTTTCCCTATATGGGAGCAATTTTCTCTAAAAATAAACAGTTTTGCAGGCTGTTGGATGGGAACTTCCTGGAGCAGGCAGTAAAGAACTTGGCTTGCTCTCCTGCTACACCCAGTCTGGAGGGAGGGAGGGAGGGAATGTATGGAGCCAGGGCTGGATATCAGAAAGAGATGCTGGCGGAGAAGAGGGGAAAAAAAAATAAAACCTAGGCAAAATCCAACACAGAATATTAATTAAAAAAAGACAAGCCCTAAAAGTCACTTCAATCAGGCAAGAGACAACCGCAGCTCTGAAAGAGTGAATAGCACGTGAGCACTAGTGCTGTATGGACGATGGTTCTGGAGCGAGCTGCATCCTTGACACCTGAAGGGTAGGGCAAGCGGCACAACAGATCCACAAGCATGTGCGCACATCTCAGCGTTTGCCGAAGGTCAACAGGAATCTCTTCCGGGCTGATGACCAGTCGAGTGGTGGATAACCCTGGGGGCAGCGCTCTTATCAAAAAGACCTTATTAGCCTCAGAACGTTTTAATATAATCGATATACTTGTATAAAAAAAAATAATTTGTTAGTCTGGCAATTCTAGACAACGTAAGGGACCTCCTGGCTCCAGATTTATATGATAATCACAAGAATGTGAAGAACGAAAGACGTTGCTTTTCTTCGCCAGCACATTCCAGATGTTTGAATCTCTTCTTGGAAGCAGTGGCGCAGTAAGGGCGAGCGGACCCCTCCCCGCGTGCGCCTCCATCCCTCCCCCCGCACCTTTTTATCTTCTCCGGATTGAGCAGCACGCCCACGTCGGTGTCGGCTCGCCCTTTGACGTGGCTTCCTGGGCGCGGGTCCTGGAAGCGGCATCAGAGAGAGCGCCGATGACGCCGCGGGGTGCTACGCCCTTAGGAATACGGCGTCCGGGGTGGACCGCCCCCCTCGCCCACCCCTTAATACACCACTGCCTGGAAGCGACGGTATTTTTTGTCATGAAGACTTCCCTTCCGTTGCATTATTAGAACGTAAAAGCCAAGCTATAAGAGACGGCTGGGATGCCCAGTCCTAGTTCCACGTCAAGACTGTTACCCTTACCCGTCACCTGACGCTGCATGGGCCCTGGGTAACTGCCCCCACCCGATTCCTTTAACCTCTGAGTGCCAGCAGCAAATGATAAAGGCAAGAAAAAGAGACATTTAAAAAAAAAATAAAGGGTGCCAGTCTGTCCAACAAGGTGGTCAAAGTTGAATCCGACACCCTGCACACTTTTTAAACTACGCCACGGAAAGCATAATTGCTACTCAAAAAGGGTATTATAATAAATTTAAAAAGATCTGGGGGCCATTGACAACTTATTGTAATGAATAGACACCATTTTCTAGTGAAAGTATAGTTGAAAATGGGGGGGAGGAGGGTGGTTTATAGTTTACTGTGGGTTTAATCAAAAGGAAAAGAATATTTATATTGTATATTTTTGATTAAATGTTAAAGGAAAGGGGGGGTGGGAAGGGAATAAATTTATATATTTGATGTTATATTAGAAAGAAATTCAAGTGATGTATTTAATTTCAAATGTTTTATAACTAACAACAAAAAAAAGGTTTTCCTCCCTACCTTTTTTTGTCTAATTGAGTTGGTTTCCTTGCTAAGACTTCCTGTCCATTTGTCATTTTTCTACTTCTTCACGATTAAAGACTGGTATATTTCATATTTCTCTCTCCCTACCCTAGAAGACAGCATTAGTCTTACTTCCCAACCTCTGAAGCTGTCGTCAAAACTCATTTAAGCTTTGCTTTAACTGGGTTCCATCCTTTTTTCTTCTTTTCCATCCGTGTTCCTCTTTTTTAGGTTTTGTTTTACCTTTAGAAGTGGGTTCATAGACAGTAACGCGGAAGACAAAGGCGTGCGCCGACAACTGAGCGCAAGACGGAGGCGCGCACCGAAGAAACAGACTGTTTTTAGGGGCTGCAACGGGGGTTTTTGTTGGGGAGCCCCCCACTTTACTTAATACAGATTGTGGCGGCGTTGTGGGGGGTTTGGGGGGTTGTAACCCCCCACATTTTAGTGAAAACGTAACTTTTTCCCTAAAAACAGGGAAAAAGTTAAGTTTTCAGTAAAATGTGGGGGGGTTACAACCCCCCAAACCCCCCACAACGCGGCGTGATCTGTATAAAGTAAAGTGTGGGGGGGTTTCCCCCCACACCCCCCCCCGTCGTAGCCCCTAAAAACAGTCTTTTTCTTTGGCGCGCACCTCCGCACTGCGCTCAGTTGTCTGCTCGCGCCTTTGTCCTGGCGCGCTTTTGACCTGACACCTTAGAAGTGGACTAACATTTCCTATAAAAATAAACTAGTTTCAGTTTTTTGATCCCGAGCCAACTAGAAGGAGATTTCCTTAAAAGCTAAGGAGGATGTTCATTTCATTGAATAAATTCACATGTGTTCACTGCTTAGAGTAGGCTGTGGAGAAGATCTGAGCGACTGCTTTGTTCTCACTTATATAGGAATGATCTCCTTTATCTTGCATCCAATTTCAATTTATTGTGGACACAACAGTTGCATATTTTTCTAATTATTTCAGTTACTAGGATTTTTTTTTTTTCTAATTTTCTTACATATTCCATATTAATGGCGACGTTGTAATTAAGCGAAACTTAAAATTAAAAAGTAGACTAACACCGCTATCCAAGGGTCAGCATCAGTGTCAGGAAGGATTTGCTCTCCGCTGCAGGGTGGGCAATCTCTTGCTTTACCCTGGATTACGACACAAAAAAGGGGCCATTTTAGAAGACAGGACGGAACATTGAACTTAATCCGGCCTTCCCACGTTGCCTCCCCCTCTCGTCCTGCCTTGGGCAAACGCAACCAAATGTAGGACTTCTTTACAGCAAATTTAGAGAGAGTGGTTGATCATTGGAACAAGCTTCCAGTGCAGGTGATCGAGGCAGACAGCGTGCCAGACTTTAAGAAGAAATGGGATACCCATGTGGGATCCCTACGAGGGTCAAGATAAGAAAATTGGGTCATTAGGGCATAGGCAGGGGGTGGGTAAGCAGAGTGGGCAGACTTGATGGGCTGTAGCCCTTTTCTGCCGTCATCTTCTATGTTTCTAACTTGCAATAACTTGCAACTGCCAGGGTCTAATCTAATCGTTGATTTTTTAATACTGATTCATCCCAAGAAGAGGGGTGGACTTGGTTAACAAAATATTAATAAAACTATACAGAAACTATCGGCCTCTTTTACAAAGCCGCACTAGTGGCTGTGCCGCGCTAATGGCCCCGAAGCCCATAGAAATGTAAAGGGCGTCGGGGATCGTTGCCACGCGGCTTTGTGAAAGAGGCCGGATATCTTTTAGGCCAGAATTTTATCTTTTATAATTGACTACTTGAAAAAGAAGGATCATTAGTAAATTTCTGAAATAAATAAGCCTTCAGTACTTTACGAAAAGTGGGAAGATGAGAGTGAACTCTCATTATAGAAGGAAGGTCATTCCAAACTTTTACGAATAAAAAAAAAGAAAATGATCGACAAAAATTGGCCATAGTTTTTATTCCCTTCAGCAGCACCTAAATTTACCTGTTCCTATCCCTTCACAGCTGTTCAGTACCAACACATGTGTAGGGGGTAAATTCTGTCACGCTGGGCCTACATGGCACCAGGTGAAATACACGCCTGTAATCTAGGTACAAGCACTTACATCAGCCCTAGAGCTCATGCCTAAATGTCGGAGATACGCACGTAACTTAAAAGTATCCTATAAGTTACGTGCGAGTCCCAGCCAGACCCTGCCTATATCTATGCCCAAGTCAAAATAAACTAATGCTTAGGCAGAATTTGGGTGGTTACATGCCTGTGCCATTATTCTAATCAGGACACAGAAGATCTAGAATCAGAAAAAAAATAGCAAATATTGAAGAACTAAGGCCAATACTGGGCAGACTTCACGGTCTGTGTCTGTATATGGCCGTTTGGGGGAGGATGGGCTGGGGAGGGCTTTGACGGAGACTTCAGTAGTTGGAACCTAAGAACAGTACCGGGAAGAGCTTTGGATTCTTGCCCAGAAATAGCTATAAAGAAGAAAAAAAAAATTAGATTAAATCAGGTTGGGCAGACTGGATGGACCATTTGGGTCTTTATCTGCCGTCATCTACTATTTTACTATGTTATATTGACACATGCATTCACTTGAAGTATTATCCCTGTGGTGTCTGTTGGCCTCAGAGATTTTCTACAATGATTCACATCGATGGCCAGTTTTGACCCTCAAAAATCAAAAAGTGACGAAGGACAGGGGGAACAAGAACATCCAACATTATACACCATATTTTTAGCGGTAAAACCCCGGACACTTGGCCCCCACCCTGTCCCGCGCCAGCCCCATCCAGTTCCACCCCCACAAAGCCTCCTCTCGTCTTCCCCGATGAGCTCCGGCTGCGTTTGGAGGGCCTGAAGCATGCGCGGACGTGTGCGACGAGGCCCTCCAGATGCGGCCGGACCTCATCGGGGCTTTCCAAAACCCAGACAAACTGCTGGGCTTTGGAAAGACCGTCTGGGAACCCAGACAGTCCTCTAAAAAGAGGATGTGTCTGGGTTTTTCCGGACACCTGGTAACCCTAACGCCACTCCAGTGATATCAAGAAAGGATACATCACCAATATTTACTATAATGAACGTAAAAAGCCTCAGATGGCTCAAGGAAAAATTCCAAGTGCACAGATGAAGTGAGCTAATAATGTAGCAGCTCTACTCCAAACCATCCATCATTGGCATTAAAAAAAAAACCACCTTCATTAATAAGAAATTGTAATCAACAGTCATTGAGAGATGTAAATTTAGCAAAACTTGCAATAAATAAATCACAGCATTACGATCCCCCGAATGCGGCCATTGTTTCACAGCTAGAAATGCCGCTGCTTCAGGGTAAAGGATCAATCCGCGCATTCAGCGCTTCCAACTTGAGTCCCGAGTTACTGCATAACAACCAATCAGAATCGGGTTTCACTAATTAATGAAGTCCGTTTCCGATTATAACTGGCCGTTATTGCGACGATTGATCCTGTGCCCCGAAGGCCTATTTGTTTGAGAAAACCATTTTTGTTAACTTTGTTGTGTTTTTAAAGCGTTCTTTGATTTTTTTTTTTTTTTAATTGACTTTGTCGTCAATTAAAACCTAAACATTGGGAGTTGGCCATAAGTATCACCTGCCCTCTCTCATTGGGTTACAAAGTAGGACCGATACAAGAGGTGGGATGAGGACTTTGTTCTGTAGGTGTCACAGCTTTGAGTCACTCTGTGCTGAAAAGTCACACAGTAAGACTTGGCGAGACTGAAAGTGAGGTCTACAGATGTCACAAGACTGGGCCGTCAGCCCTACTGGAGGTGCTCAGACCAATTAGGCGTTGCTTCTGATCCTGGAGACCCAGAAGAGCGAGACCTTTAGCTTGTTGAGAATTAGCCCTCTTCTCTATACTGTAAAGCATAAGAGTTGCCATACTGGGACAGAACGAAGGTCCATCAAGCCCTCTTTCCAACAGTGGCCAACCCAGGTCCCAAGTCCCTGGCAGAACTCCAAAGAGTAGCAACATTCCAGAGCTGAGATTGTGATGTCATAATGCCTCATTCCACCAATGCCTAAGAGCCAACCTCAGCAGTGAGGTCACAATGGCTTCATTGTCCTAGACTTGGCTCACATAAGAACATAAGACAGATCGAAGGTCCATCAAGCCAACAGTGGCCAACCCAGGTCTCAAGTACCTAACTAGATCCCAAGGAGAAAAACAGATTTTGTGCTGCTTATCCTAGGAATTTCCCCAGGCCATCTCAATCCCAAGGCCTATGGACTTCTTTTTTAGGAAATTATCCAAACCTTTTTAAAACCCTGCTAAGCTAACTGATTTCACCACATTCTCCGGTAACAAATTCCAGAGTTTAATTACACATTGTGTGAAGAAATATTTTCTCCGGTTTGTTTTAAATCTACTACTTAGATGCCTCTGAACAGAAAATGAGAAGCTAAGCCAAGATAGAATCAGTGAGAATCAGAGGCCCATGGCACCGACAGAGCCTTCGATCACTATTCCTCTCCCCATCTCTAAGGTTAGTACTGGATGTGCACGGCTGGAGCTATGAAGTCATAAGCTCCATTGCTTGGAGCTGAAGCTCCAGGGCTATTATTAGCAGGGTGTGTGCGCGCGCGCGCTGGAACTGGAATGTCAGCAAAGACACAAAGAACCTTTGTTGAAAGAGCAGGGAAGAGGAAGGGGCTAGAAGACGCACACTGGGCACATAGGAAAGACTTTGAAGAAAGGCAAAATGAACAGTGGCAGAGGGGCTGGGCAAGGAGCCTGCCTCAGCCATGTAACATTCAGAGCTGAGAGCTCAATAGATATATCCACATGAGCTTCCCAGGAGCTCAGATATCTGCTTGCAAACATGCTACCTCATCCACCAGTGAAGAGGGGCTCTGATTTCTACGATTACGGAGGGGGGGGGAGGGGGACTATGTTTCTGTTTGGGCTGTGACTGACCCCTGAGAAACACCAGGTTGAAATCGGGAGATTAGAGACGTTGACATCTGGATCCACAACATTCTTACTCTCCCCAGTACCCTACAGATACCAGGTTGGTTCCCAAGGTGAACACTATGATGTAACTAGTTTCACTTATGACGTCATACATTAGAGGAGTAAAGTTGAGGTCATGTGAGCACAATCAATCTCAAAGGCTCCAGGTACCCCTTCAAAAGCGATCTAATCAGTGGTTCTTAATCCTATCCTGGGGGACCCTCAGCCAGTCGGATTTTCAAGATATTATATCCCTAATAAATATACATGAGTGAGATTTGATAGGCATGCAAGCTTCGCTTATGCATATTCATTAAGGATATCTTGAAAACCTAAAGTAGGAGTGGGACCCCAAAGCACAAAATTATTTGAGTTTTCCTCTGCCCCTGTTGCAGGGGAGAATCTGGAGAAAGGAGGACAGGACCGGAGAGTTGCTAGAAACAGTCCAGCAAAGACAGCAGAGGTCACCGAACACAACACATGCTTTGGCAATAGTGTAAGATGGAGTACGCTTATTTAAAATCCATCCTATTAGGGCTGGAATGTGTAGACTCCATCCCCCCCCTCCCCTGATATAAGGGTAAAGAGAGACTAATCTGATGGAAGACAGCCTCCCCCAGTGAAGTACATGTCAGCACCAACTGGTCACTGGCTGATGGAAGACAGCCTCCCGTAGGGCCACGGTTATCTCAGGAATTTACTGTCCATTTAGACGTTTGGATTTCTTTACCACCTTTCTGAAGAACTTTATCCAAGGCAGCGAACGCCATGACTAAAGTCAGACATAGGCAAGACACGCTTACAGCAGCAAACATATCCAAAAGAACAGTACACGTTATGAGACAGGGGAACGAAGACATCGGTTGCCTGTACAATCCAGGATCAAGTTGAAAATTCTTCTCACTCCCTAAAAGCATTGCGGAATGAGTCTGGCTATCTGTCTTCTGTTCTTAAGATTTATCACCCTAACAGTTAATTGTGACCCGATGCAGGATCCAGGGAGTGGATTCAACTACCATCTTACCTTAAGGTCGACCGTTGATACGTCTTGTTTTAAGAGACTTCTTAGATAAAATGGTACGATTCTCGTAGCTGTCTCGGTCCATTTTTAAAGGTAGTAAACAGAAATAAAAAAACCAGAGACGATACCTTCTTTTCTTCTTTCTAAGTGACAGTTGGATTGACTGGCAGTGTCCCACGGACTGGGTTGACCCCCCCCTCCTCCCCGACTTAGAGTATCACCCTATAGCATGCTATACCTCTAAAATTCCTCTGGGAATATGCCAAAAAAAGTCCCAAGCTTTCACAGGTATGTAAGAATATGTTGGAAGTGTTCAACTGGGAGTCTCCATGCTTGGAAAGCCTGCGTGTGCCCCTCCGTACCTGTTCCCGTTAATTCTGGTGGGTGGCACCCCCAGTCATCCCAGTGGTCACCCCAGTGGTCCAACTTTCCACTGGTCATCATACACTGCCGTCTCCTCCGCAGCTGGACCCGGAGAGTTCACCGGCGCTCTTTCAGCGAGGCAAATCCTTATCCCATCATAAGCCACAAATGTGGGGGTTTTGCAATGTTTCACTCCAATGGCATGTTCCTTCCTGACTGCCAAAGCCCAGCCAAAAAAAAAAACAAAAAACCCTTGGCTTTCATTTCCAGATAAAGAAAGCAAAGGGAAAAAGATGCTAAGAAGTGCTAGAATTAATCTTCAGATCTTTTTTTTTTCTTTTTCCAGCTTAGATAGAACCAGAATTATACACTTTTGTTTAAAAACTCTCCTCCTCCCCATATCCTCGTGGCTATGCGCCAAACACAACACTGACGTGTATTACACAGAGCAGAGCTGGCCAATTCCAGTCCCCCAGGACCCTGAACATTAGGTCAAGCGTATGCAAATAGAGCTCATGAATATTAACTGCGAATATCCTGAAATTTAGACCCATTTGAGTCAAAGACAGACCACACTAGGTCACCTACAGTATGATGAGAAGTGTTTGTGCCAGAAAGATGACAGTGGGGTCCTGGAAAGGATTAAAAGTAGTATTATATCGAAGTGAGAAAGAGATTTTGGAATAATGTTTTTACCCTAGAAATCCCATTCCAGCTATATAGAAGTCCTTCGTTGATCTGTAGTGATTGGGCATGGCCAAAGTCAAGAAAACCCCTGGCCCATCTTACACTCTCATCACAAAGTCTCAAATTTAAATGGGGGGGGGGGAGAAACTACCCTCCTTCAAAGCCTTCGAAAGGGCCTGTAAAGAGCCCTTAGAGAAGAGAGTGGTCCCTTACAACTTTTTGCAATACCAACTCATTTCTTCTTTCAATCCAGCCTACTCTACACATGCACCATGTTCCGTATGCATGAACCCTATCGTCCGATGTGCAAAGAGACCGAACCTAGATTGCTTCAGCCTATTGGAATAACTTAGCCGAGGCCGCAACCCTACCAGCTTAGCAACCCCTTACATCGACTCTCTCCTCCGCCATATACAAACACAGCTCTGCCAACGCACCTCAGTCTTGTTTGGCAGTATCCCTTATTTTCCAGTATTCAAGACCTTCACACCCCCATGGTCATTGGCGCTATAAGACGGCATGGCATCTCCCAGTTTGACACTCAAGTTTTTGCCAAAGACCTCCCTCACAAACTGCTCGGCATCTAATGCCCCTATTATTCCACCACATATAGCTTCAACCCAAGGTAACATCTCTACATTTTTCCAGGAATCTCTTGCCTCTCCCTGGCATAAACGTAAAAAACAAAACAGGAGCAGAAGCACACAGACCAGGACAGCAGTCGGAAGCAGCTGAGGGCCAAGTACGGGTCACATATACCCTGACTAACCTGGGGGTTCACTTATATGTCAAGGCTTGCCAGGTTTCAATTAACACAGAATATCGCAGCTAAACACATTCATTTCAAGTTGTAGAAGCTATATTACTTATTGGCACGCTCAATTTAAGAACCTCTTGTTAACTTCTGAAGAAGAATCTAGATGAAGAAATAGCTCTAATGGTCCAAGCAGCAGCTAAGAACCAGGAAATCGTGAGTTTCAAATCCTACTGCTGGGCAATTCACTTAACGGACGGTAAGCCCTCCAGAAACAGCATGAACCAAAGCCTTCCGGTACCCTATTTTCCAGCAAAGCAGAAACTTTATTGAAAGCCTTTTTGTTTACAGAGTTTGGGGGAATGATATTGATTGACTGTGAACTTGGATCATTTAAATATGTACAGTTTTCTTATGGAAAAACCAAGAAAACACTGTGGAATGACGATGATCCTGAAATGAACTTTAATGAAAGAATCAAAGTTCCAAATATACAATAAAATAATCCACATGAAAAGTTAAAAATCCACATTCAAATCAAAAGGACTTAGTCTGCTAGTGGAGCAGGACCCAACACAGTTCGCGTTTCGACAAGATATCTTCTTCAGGGGTCCCTAAGAGTTCTATGATGATGAACACATGGAAAAACTGGTCTGTGGAGAGACGAACACTGCAGGAAGTGGAGGGTGTTTGCGGGACAGAAATAAAGTTTGACATTATGTTCTACTTACATTGATTTTTCTTCTGGTAATCTGTGTTGTTTTGTTATACATCGCAAATGAAAATCAAGAGAAAAGACAGACCACTGCAAAACTTGACCCTCAAAAGAAAGTTGGGGTCAAAACAGCTTCCTACGATGTTCAAAGGGAAGCGAATGCCCTGAAAGGGTTGAGAGAGATCAGGCATTAAAGCAAAGCCCCGAACCCAGATTGTTTTTGATGTCAACAGAGTTTGAGTTTCAACCCATTTTCCTCTAACCAGTTCTTTAGTACTTTAAGAATCAACAAATTTAGGATCTTTAGGAAATAAAATTCAACCGACTGGACATTGTAAGCAAAGAAATGCTCACCGATGCTTAGAGACTGGACTAACGGAAGCAAAAGACTCAGAAAGGCTGAACTTAGGTAGGGTGGGGGGTGGGGAAAGAGTACAGACCCCGAGGTACACCAGTCTCTACTCAATACATTTTGACTGGTGAAGAGTTGAAAGCCACCGCCCAAGTACGGTTTGACAGAAAGGAAGGAAGATGAGAGAGACATTAGATACTGCGGGAGACAGAGGGTGGCAGCTGAAAACTTTGAGATCCCCTCGCTTTGAGGCTGTTAGACCCCCCCCCCCCCCCCAAAATCATTCATTCTGGGTAGCACAATATACGAACCAAAACATATCCCCTTTATAGATCAAAATTAAAATATTCACTCCAGGCCTGACCAGCAGACTGTTCCTCCACACAATCTACCCCTACCAACCAGCATTTTACACCAGAGCTTGCCTCATTCAAACCTTACAACCTCCCCAATGCTGGAGTCAGGCCAGCACGGAGTACACCCATGACTCACTTTTCCTGAGACACACGGCAAATATGGAGCCAGCTGTTAAGAATAACTTCATGGCGTGGAGAATCCAGATCTACAGCCAGCCATGCTCCAATTAAGGAGGCCAGGGGCGCAGGGAGGGAGTGGGATAGAAGGAGCCCTGCTTTTCCCCTTCACCCACCCCCCCCCTTCCCCACCGCAATAGGGCCTAAAGATGGGAACCCTATTGAACAATCCCAGGGAATCCAACACAAAACAGCTGCCTTTGTTTGAGAAATGACAGAGCAACCCAGTCACAGGGGATCCCACGAAACGCCATCTCTGAGGAAAAATTATCTTAGACTTGCTTCGGGCTCAGAAATTATCTTCATCAAACTACCCTGAAATTCCTGCCTCCTGTGCTTCTTCTTAAGGCTCCGCACTTACTTTATGGATCTCCTGTATCAGTACCGAAATCCCCCGCCCTGCCCTTCTGTTCCAGTACTGAAACCCCTTCCGCTCGTTCACCTCATCCCTTCACCTCTACCAAGTCATCTCATGCTCATCCTGCACATTCCTTCCTCCCTCTCTCCCCCGTGACTCACTGCTAAGGCTTATTACAGGGTCTGAAGTAAACGCAGGGCAAAATCTTTCCATCTGTGTTGTTTCTTCCCAGTGAGCTGTGGGCAACGTATTGCCAGGAGCTTGAAATGTGTGCGGGCCATGCCACTCCCTGATTTCCCAGTACAGAGCCACCGTCCTGGAGAAAATGACGAAGAAATACAGCATCCGACAACGATCCTCTCTAGAGTGACTTTCCCAGGTCTGGGGCCTACAGGGACTGCCAGACCAAGCCCAGCTGGAAGTTTGCCTGCCTTCTGCAAGTCGTGAAAGCTCTAAGCATGAAGTTTTCCATGGCCTCCGACTACATATGGAAAGGATTAGCCCTCCTCTTCCAGGCTCCACTAGCACAGAGTGAGGGAATGGGACAGCATGCCAGAGTCTTCTCTTCCAGCTCAAAAAAAAATCTCCCCTTCCAACATCCCAGCCCTTCCACACACAATCAGAAGTTCAAGGTTGCTAGGACCTGGATTCCTCTCTCAGATAAGAACATACTGGGTCAGACACATGGTCCATCTAGTCCAGTTTTTCGTCTTCGTGGAGGACAAGCCAAGTCACAAGTACCTGGCCAAACCCTAAAAACTAAACTAAACCTTAAGTTTATATACCGCATCATCTCCACGGATGTTGTAGAGCTCGGCACGGTTTACAAGAACTTAAAATATAGGAAGAGAAGGGGAAAAAAAAAAAGGTTTACATGAACTTATATATAGAAGAGAAGAGTAAGGGGGGATAGAATTACATTTTAGTGAAAAGACAGGTTTTCAGTTGCTTGCGGAATAATTGGAGGGAGCCCAGGTTCCGCAGTGGGGTAGTAAGGTCGTTCCAAAGACCTGTGATTCTGTAGAGAAGGGATTTTCCCAGTTTGCCTGCATAGCGAAGAGAGGGGAAGGATAATTTATACCTTTGGGCGGGTCTGGTAGAGTAAGCGAGATTCCAGAACCCCAAAGAGTAAGCGAGATTCCGGAACCCCAAAGAGTAAGCGAGATTCCACGCCACCGATCAAGGGCAACTATGGACTTTTCCTCCAGGAACTTGTCCAAACCTTTTTTAAAACCAGCTAACAGTGTCTTCATCCTATTCCCCAGCAGTGGTGCAGTGGGCGTGGTCCGCCGCAGATGCGGCCTTTCTAAGGGTGCAGCGTCACCCCCCCCTTCACTCGCTCGAAAACCCTCTTGCTCCCCACTCCTTGCTATGTGCGCCGCTTGCCTTTCCCCGTACTTTTTTGGTGCTCTCTGATGTCACTTCCGGGACCCGTACCTAGGAAGTGACGTCAAAGGGCGCCGACACCGACGTGGGCAGCAAGCTACTCACGCCAGAGAAGTTTACAAGGTACGGGGAGAGGGTAGGAGGCGAGGGAGGGGCGCCACTGCTCCCAAACACTTTCCAATCACTCTCCGATACAGGTGGGCAGCCATTTCTAGGGTGGAAAGCCAAGATGTAGAACTCCCCCTATCCTCGGCGGACTTGCGCTCCTGCAGCTGCATTGTTGGACACATCGAAGGGAAACTGGATTTCACTTCAGGGGTCTGCTGTCGGCAGCGCCTGGCCTTGGCCGTCTGGTAGTCTTCATTGGCGTGGTTCCTGGTCCTGCTTCTTTGGTGGCGGCCGGTTGACCTGGTTCTGCAGAGACTCAAGAGACTTTTCTCTCTCTTAAAGTTGGTTTTTAATTTTTAATTTTCTATTTTTTTGATTTTTGATCTTGGAAATGTATTACATATTTCTAGTTTTATCAGGTACTTTATAGCTAGATTGTGAGCCTTCAGGACAGATAGGGTCGTTTTTCTCATGTAGCTATACAGAACCATGGCGAGACCTCATTTTGAATCCTGTGTGCAATTCTGGAGGCCACACCACCGAAAAGATGTGCTGAGAGTAGAGTCGGTGCAACGGATGGCCACCAGGATGGTCTCGGGGCTCAAGGATCTATCGTACGAGGAAAGGCTGAAAAATTTGCGGCTGAACGTAGGGAGAGAGGAGACATGATCGAGACGTTTAAATATATTACCGGCCGTATCGAGATGGAAGAAGAGATTCTCTTTCTCAAAGGACCCTCAGCCACAAGAGGGTATCCGCTCAAACTCAAGGGCGGGAAATTTCATGGCGACACCAGGAAATATTTCTTCACCGAGAGAGTGGTTGATCCTTGGAACGAGCTCCCGGTGCAGGTGATCGAGGCAAACAGCGTGCAAGAATTTAAGAGCAAATGGGATGCCCATGTGGGATCCCTTAGAGCAGTGTTTTTCAACCTTTTTTGGGCAAAGGCACACTTGTTTCATGAAAAAAATCACGAGGCACACCACCATTAGAAAATGTTAAAAAATTTAACTCTGTGCCTATATTGACTATATATAAAGTAATTCTCTTGAATAGGAATCAAATAAACACAAAGAAAGTATTTTATAATTACTTTATTATGAAATATTAAGTAAACAGAATAGTGAAAAATTATAAAATACTTTATTCAGTGCGAAACCTGGGCCTGTTTGGCTGATATTCTGGCTGGAATCGAAGAAAGACACACACGTAGCTCTTCGTCAACAGCTCTCAGTCTCTCTCTGTATTTGGTTTTTATAGCATACAAAAATAGACAAATATACCCTCCATCCTTTTTATTAAACCACAATAGCAGTTTTTAGCGCAGGGAGCTGCGCTGAATGCCCAGCGCTGCTCTTGACGCTCATAGGCTCCCTGCGCTAAAAACCACTATTGCGGTTTAGTAAAAGGGGACCATATTGTAAAATATAGACAGCAGATATAAATTCAGAACTGTGCATAGTAAGTGAAGGAAAGTTTTCATCTCTGGGAATTTACCCAGTTAACTATTAAGTTATTTAGGCAAATTCCTTTGAAAACTATGGTAATACTGCCTCCACTTTGCTAAATTTAAAATAAAATCATTTTTCCTACCTTGTCTGGTGATTTCTGGTTGCACTTTCTTCTTCTGACTGTGCATCCAATCTTTCTTCCCTTCTATCAGCCTGTATGCTTTCTCTCCTCCACACCTCATTCCCTCCCCCAACTTTTTCTTCCTCTCTCCCTGACCTTTCTTTCTTTTTTTCTGTTTCTCTTCTTTCCTTCTGTTTCCCTGCCTGCCCCCTTTCTTTCTTTCTCCCTGCCGTTCCCCAATCCACTGCCACTGCCGCTGCCATCGGGGAACAGGACCCACCAATGGATAACAGGCCCCAAAGCCGACGCCGACGCATGCTCTCCCCGACGTCAATTCTGCAATCGGAGAGGAAGTTCCGCCCAGCTAGGCAGCGATTGGCTGGCCCGAACTTCCTCTCCGACTGCAGAATTGACGTCGGGGAGAAGAAGACTTATCGGCTCGATAGATTAGATCGCCAAGACAAAGTGAGTCCTGGGTGATCAACTCACTTTGCCTTGGCGAGCTACTGGCGCCCCTGCCTCGGGCCCCCTGTCAGCTCCGGGCCCCTGAATGCAGAACTGGTAGTACTGCCCTGATGGCGGCCCTGCGGCACACCAGGCAACATCTGGTTGAAAAACACTGCCTTAGAGGGTTAAGCCAAGGGAACCTGTCACCAGGAGTGGGATCCCTAGGATAGTAGACTTGGGAGTGGGTCAGTAGAGTGGGCAGACCTGATGGGCTATGGCCCTTATCTGCCGTCATCTTCTATGTTTCTAATTTCATTTTAGTTTGATTCTTTGTAAACCTTGTAAAATGCAGGAGTGATATATCAAATTTTACATAAACATATACAGTGAAGTGAAGAGCATGACAAGTGCCCAAGGAGGGATGGAAAGGAGAGGCATCGCTGCGCTTGAAATCACAGACAGTAGAAAGGATGAGCCACGGCCTACCCAATTAGTTAGGAAGCTTAAGGCTGAGGCGGTTTTTGTTTGGCTCCACCACCTAAAAAAACAGCGTTCCTACGTCCCTGCCCAGAATCCAGGAATACTTGACTCCCAGTTATTGCTCTAGTCACTTGGGGGAAGAGGGGAGGGCTGGGGAGACTCACTCCTTGGCGCCAAGAACTCTAAGTGAGAGCCCATGGGTGTGTGGAAGATTTGCTTTTAGGGGGGGGGGGGTTGAAGGGCTCCTTTTTTGCTGCATAAGACACCAAAGGAAACTGTCTTTGTTTAATGAAAACCAGGACCTGAACTAGAGCAGCTTTGGCTGTCCCAGGAAGGGCTGCTGAATCAGCATTTTGGGGTTAAAGCCACATCCTTCCCACTTTCCTTTCTGCCAGGCTGCCTCTTTTATTCTACAATACAAAATATTCTGTTATAAATTTTGGAGTCAGAATATGAATGCCAGGAATTTCCATCCAACAATTAAGAGTCTGGCTGTAATAAATATTGTGGTGTAGGTCAGAGTTACTCCTGTAGGGAACTGGATGACCCCCCTCCCCTCCTAATCTTAAGGTTCTGTACAGGAGTACTGCAGTGTGAAACTGGAATAAGAAGCTCAGGATGTTAAGAATTGCCGCTGCTGGGTCAGACCAGTGGTCCTGCGGCGGCCCTTAGGTCAAAGACCAGTGCCCTAACTGAGACCAGCCCTACCTGCGTACGTTCCAATTCAGCAGGAACTGGTCTAACTTTGTCTTGAATCCCTGGAGGGTGTTTTCCCCTATAACAGCCCCCAGAAAGCGTTCCAGATTTCTACCACTCTCTGAGTGAAGAAGAACTTCCTTACGTTTGTATGGAATCTATCCCATTTTATATGGAGATACAGCCATCAGGCAATGGAAAATCACCGCATTCAATAGGCCCCATGACAGCAGTAAAAGAAAATACTTATGAAAGCAAAAACAAAAACCAGTCACCTCTAAACTTGAATTCGTAATGGTTTTAAGGAGGTGGCAATCACTCGGCTTTCTGTATTTTGAAAGCTCCACAGTACATGCTGTTTGAGCATAAGGGATCCCTGTTTACTACAGATGCATACAGATCCAATTATTGCATTTAAAAAAACACAGGGGCAATGGCTCTCCCATCCTACATCTCCCTGGCCTCCTTGGCCTTCTTTCCTTCCTCCCTCTAGAGCCCAAGACGCAGGTCCATGGTGAATATCACCCCTAATAGATCTTCATCATATCCTTCGGGCAAGAGGACCGAAGATACAAGGCTGATCAACCCAACAGCTGTCTTTCACCCCAGCTCAAGCTCAAACCGAGCCAGGTTTGCTCTCCATCTCCCTGAAGAGTTACAGCAAAGGGTACAGAAGACCTTTCAAACCAGGCGAGAGGGTGCATCTCCCCCACTATGCCAGTCCCAGCTCCTGGCAGTAGCGTTTGAACAAGCGTTAACGATAGTGAGTCAAGAGCAGCAACAGGGTCAGGAAATAATCCATCTGTCAATACTGCACTAGAACTTGCGTTCACTCACAGCGTGCACACACTCCGAGCATTTAAAAAAAAAAGGGGGGGGGGGCATTGTTTTATTTTCCTTTGAAGTGCTTGTGAAAATGGTCTTGGAATTTTCCTAATGATTTTTTCATCAAGGAAAAGGTGAAACCCCCCACTCTCCCTCTCCAAAAGCACAGGAGCTTCTCTCCCGATCACAAGGGAATTACCGTCTAGGAACAGGCGGCAGCTCCAGCCAAAACCCATCCCGAGCTTCCTATGCGTATTCCGCTACTGCTGTTGAGGAATTTGTGAAGTGCCAACAGCGAGGACTACAGGCTGGCAGAAGTTGGAGGTGGAACGATGTCAATGCTGGTCTTGCATAAAACTGGTTAAAACAGTGTCTCTCAGACTTTGTGCCCTGAAGAGACTCCGGGTGTGCCACGAAAGAATCCAGAATTTCATTATTTTTTATTATTTTTTTTTTTTTTTTGAATTTGAGAACAGCCATTTTAATATGACATCAGAAACACAGATGTGATTATTTTTGTTTTTTTTTTACATATTAGAAGTAAGTTTATTTTATTTTATTTTTTTAAATTCTTTATTCATTTTTTAATCTTACAAGTCTACAAATAATAAAACATTTAAAAATTAAATACATCACTTGAATTTCTTTCTAGTATAACATCAAATAAATAAATTTATTCCCTTCCCACCCACTCTTTCCTTTAGCATTCAATCAAAAATATAACTATTCTTTACTATTGATTAAACCTATAGTATAACTTTAATTCCAGAATTTCATTATATTCTATGGCCGCATTAGCATTTAGCACGCGGGCCTTAGTAAAAGGACCTCTTTGTTTTTAAAAATTCCCTTCATATGTACACACTGGAGTTGGTGACAACATACGTCACGCACGCAAGAGTCTGTCCGTGTTCTAAGCATCTGTGTGCATACGGATACAATCACCCAGACAAGCGTCATTCTTGGGCGTGATCGGTCCTTGAAAACTAACAACACGTCATTTTAGTTGTATTTTTTTTTAATGCAGTAGTTATGCAATCACGGCTTTGTTACCATTTGGATTGTCTTATCTTTGTGAACTTGGATTTTCAGCTCCGATGGAAATTAAATTTAAAAAACAAACAAACCAACATAAGAACCTAAGAATTGCCATCTCCGGATCAGACCCTGGGTCCATCAAGTCCGGTGGAGGCCCCGCCAGATGTACCCTGGCATAGTCCCCATATCACCGTATGCTTCCCACGTGAGATGTGCATCTAATTTACCCTGCAGTTGGTGGGATGATGAAACGCGCGTTTGCTTGTCAAGCCGCGTTTCGAGTTAATTTGCCCTCAAAAACAAGCTTATCCATCGCATTGATTAGCGATTCTATTCTTTCTACTTAAGTTTCACCGTTGTTACAATTTGCCATACAAAGTTTAAAGAACTTTAAATACAGCTCTCAAAATGGAATTTGTTGGTTTTGCAATTTTATGATTTCAATTAGGGTTGTTTTTTTTTTTTTTTAAATCGCTGGTCACGATGGTAAAAAAAACAACGCACATAGAATTCCTATGAGCAATGGAGCTTTTACCACCATGGCCGGTGATAAAAAAACCATTTTGTCTGTTTAGTGTGCTGGAGTTAATAAAGTTTGAAAGACTCTGGGTTAGAATGTGGTACATGCCCAGCTCGATTCATTTTAAAACAACCATGCCAGTAATGAACCCTAAGCTAGGGCCATGGTACGCCCTCACCTGGAATATTGCGTCTAGCATTGGCTGCCGTACATGAAGAAGGACACGGTACTACTCAAAAGGATCCAGAGAAGAGCGACTAAAATGGTTAAGGGGCTGGAGGAGTTGCCGTACAGTGAGAGATTGGAGAAACTGGGCCTCTTCTCCCTTGAAAAGAGGAGACTGAGAGGGGACATGATCGAGACATTCAAGATAATGAAGGGAATAGACTTAGTAGATAAAGACAGGTTGTTCATCCTCTCCAAGGTAGAGTGGGCACTCTCTAAAGTTGAAAGGGGATAGATTTTGTACGAACGTAAGGAAGTTTTTCTTCACCCAGAGAGTGGTGGAGAACTGGAATGCTCTTCCGGAAGCTGCTATAGGGGAAAACACCCTCCAGGGATTCTAGACAAGGTTGGACAAGTTCCCGCTGAACCAGAACAAACGCAGGTAGGGCTGATCTCAGTTAGGGCACTGGTCTTTGACCTGGGGGCCGCCGCATGAGCGGACTGCTGGGCACGATGGACCAGTGGTCTGACCCAGCAGCGGCTGTTCTTATGTATGTGGAGTACGATCACACTCTCTCAAATTTCCTGCAGCCTGCCAAGAGATCTTCCTTCTGGAGTTCATATGTGTGTAGGTAACCGGACTCAGGTGAGCTTCATAGTGGAAATTGTTCTCTCCATCACCTTTTCTGGCTACCTGAGGATCTTCTCTATACGAGTCACACAGACTGCTGTGATCAATGCTCTTCTGGCATTTTCTCTCTTTCTACCAGATCCAGCTTCCCGTAGAGTTTAGTGATGAATTTTCAATCGTCTTTGTAACTGGTCAAGCATAGGTGGCCACTTAAGAATGTGAGCCCGCTAGGGACAGAGAAAGAACCTGGATTTAATGGTCTATACAGCGCTGCATGCGTCGAGAAATGATAGGTCTAGGGTGCACGGGAGCTACGCCACTCTTTTCCTTTCTGTGCAGGAGCGAGAATTACTCGTTCATGTGAAGAGACCTGGAAATTGCTGCTGGAAATTGCATTCCAAGCATAGCTGACAGTACCTGGAAAACATTCCACTTTTGTCTAGGGTAGCACTGTCTAAATATTTCTGTATGCAAGCATTTTTTTGTCCAAGTAGCAAGGGAAGAAAAATCTTTCATACCAAATTCCTGGGTTTTCAGCACTGACCAATTTGGAAATAAAATCTTTTCTGCGGCACCTTTCTGGAAGTGAGGTTTCTCTAAAAGTTTCCTGTGGCAACGGTGGGGTGGAGGTCTTAGACCTAAAGGACCACTCATTGCTAGTGGCAACTTTTTACTTTACAGAGTGTCTGTTTTGGCGAGGTGTCTAGTCCCTAGAGAATGATATAGGGACAGAATTCTTCCCCGAACCCAGGGTTAACCACAGGAAAACCAACCCCATGTCATTTTTTTAAGGAGAGAGGGAAGAATCGGAGAATGAATGGTTTCCAGCCACAGACCCTTAAGCCTTGCATTGAAGAACGCTGGCGAAGAAGGATCGAGGCTGATAGAGATGCTACAGAAAGACACGGGGTGGTTTCCAACCACTGACCCTCAAGCCTTGTGGTGTAGAAGGACCGAGGTTGAGATAGACACTAGAGAATGAGACGGGATGGTTTCCAGCCATTGACCCTCAAGCCTTGCATTGAAGAATGCTGGTGTAGAAGGACTGAGGTTGAGATAGACGCTAAAGAATGACACGGGTTGGTTTCCAGCCACTGACCCTTAAGCCTTGCATTGAAGAATGCTGGTGTAGAAGGACTGAGGTTGACATAGATGCTAAAGAATGACACGGGATGGTTTCCAGCCACTGACCCTGAAGCCTGGCATTGAAGAATGCTGGTGTAGAAGGATCGAGGTTGAGATAGACGCTAAAGAAGGACATGGGATGGTTTCCAGCCACTGACCCTTAAGCTTTGCATTGAAGAATGCTGGTGTAGAAGGACTGAGGTTGACATAGATGCTAAAGAATGACACGGGATGGTTTCCAGCCACTGACCCTGAAGCCTGGCATTGAAGAATGCTGGTGTAGAAGGATCGAGGTTGAGATAGACGCTAAAGAAGGACATGGGATGGTTTCCAGCCACTGACCCTTAAGCTTTGCATTGAAGAATGCTGGTGTAGAAGGACTGAGGTTGACATAGATGCTAAAGAATGACACGGGATGGTTTCCAGCCACTGACCCTGAAGCCTGGCATTGAAGAATGCTGGTGTAGAAGGATCGAGGTTGAGATAGATGCTAAAGAAGGACATGGGATGGTTTCCAGCCACAGACCCTCAAGCCTTGTGATGTAAGAACATAAGAAGTTGCCTCCACTGGGTCAGACCAGAGATCCATCGCGCCCAGCGGTCCGCTCCCGCGGCGGCCCATCAGGTCTATGACCTGTGAAGTGGTCCCTGACTATTCCTATAACCTATCTCTACTTCTATCTGTACCCCTCAATCCCCTTATCCTTTAGGAACCTATCTAAACCTTCCTTGAACCCTAGAAGGACCAAGGTTAAGATAGACACTAAAGAATGACATGGGGATGGTTTCCCGCAGTTATCCAAGGGGGACGGTAATGGGGACACATTCTGTCTCCGTGTCCAGTACTTCACTCCCTTCATTCATCTATCACACCTTACAGAGCTACAAAACACAACAGTGCTTGTCATAAGTAACCGGAGTCTGTTCCAGGCTTATGGCGCAGCTCTCAGGGATTCAGTGGGAAGTGGAAAGAAAGCGGCAGCGAGAAAGAACCAGGTCAAGTAGCTCATTGCACAAGACCAAAATAAGGAGATGCCCTCTGTGCCTCCCTCTCAAGGGATCTCCAACTCGAATCATGTTTAATAAACATGGAGCTGAATCTTTGCAATTTCCAGATGGAAATTTTACACGCTTGTGACAAACCCAAGTTAGATTTCCTCTTGTAGACACTTTTAGCAAACCTATTTCAGTACATCTGAGAGGAGGTTTAAACTTCCCAGGCCTCTAAAGACGAAACAGCCTGAAATATCATTCTTGTGGTATGAAATGGCCGACAAAGGAGACAGACCGAGCAGATGCCTCATAAAACCCTGCCCAGTTCTCCAATCCAGATCCAGAGGGTCTCGTGCTATTATATCTTCTCCAATGTGCCAAGCACTGTACGAGGACCTCTCCTGGACCCCAATTATGATCCTTACTCAGGATCTTCAGAAGACTCAGCTCTGAGGGTGCTTAGACAACCCCAGTAGAGCTCATTTTCACCGGGTTTAACACCCTCAATCATTTTGAAAGGCCGGCTCCTATGTATAGCAACACACTCCCAGCTGTTCTCCCACTCCTCCTCAAGTCCTCACGGGTTCCCTAAACCTGGAATTTAGAACGTGCATCTTGCACATTTCTGCCTCACCATATCAAGTCCCTGGAGAAAATGTAGTTTTTCACTCAACGTAGAATTTATGATTTACCCATAATCCAACACATGGACCTAAGCAGTGTACAATATTAAAAAAAAAAGAGATTTAGGAAAAGGAACTCCAAACAACCTCCTTTTTTTTACCATGGCCTGGTGTGCTAAATGCTGCTCCAACACTCATAGAATTCCTATAGCTCAGTCAAACAGGGCCAAAGATAGGACATACTCTCATTACCTTATAGACTGTTGTGAGTTGTCCTACACTGTTTTCCTAATCTTGCTTGGCGATGCTCTTTGTGACATATTTTGTCTATTGTTATCTCTTTACTTTGCTTGAAAATAAATAAAACGTACTGAACTTAAAAAAAAAGAAAGCAAGAGCTAAAATTAATTTTAAAAACATAATAACGACTTAAAATGGCCATATTATAAGTTGTCAAATTGTTAATCTCCTGAGTTCCCTAGGAAGTGCACCAGATCCGGGAAAAGGCAAAAAAAAACATCACAGTGGAGCGAGGTTAAATACGTTTTCAAAAAGTAGAGTCTCTAGGAAGACCTTGAACGTTGGAAAGCTCGTTTCAAGGAAGAAAAAAAAAGAGCAGCTTTTATAGTGGTCTCATAACAGGCTTAGCGAGGAGATGGAAAGACCAGATGGTTCGCAGCTCTGGACCTCATTGCAAGGGCTAAAAGCAGTTAAAAAGGGTTGGGGGAAGATTCTTGGAGGAAAAATCCATAAATGGTATCAAGCAGTGGCTTTCCCCAGGTCTACCTGATTTCTGAGGTTAAGTGGTGTGAAATCTCGCTACGCCTTGGGACTGGCCACGGTTAGAAACAGGATACTGGGGAAGACAAACCAATGGTCTGATCTAACACACCAGACTGGATGAGGCATGGTGTGCAGCCAAACTCAGACCTTCACCTTCCCATCTGTACCCAGGTCTCTAGGTCATAGGTCAGGAGTCCTGGATGACTGCAGTGGCTGAGGCCTCCATCTCACATGCTTACCCAGTTAAAAACAAATTCTGGATACACTTCTCCCTCCATATTCACGGTGTCAGCATTCACAGTTTTGATTATTTGCGGTTTTTAGCTTTCTGGCTCCTCCCCCCAATTCCATTAGCTTGCATAGAGAAATCGCTGATTCCCAGCACTTTCTTTACCGTGTTTTGCCTCTCCTTCAGGAACAGACCAGTCTCCCACCAAGTTATTCGCGATTTTACCATATTCACAATGGTTTTTAATAGAAAACAGCGAATAACATATGAAAAAGCTATTCACAGTTTTTCTGTATTCACAGGCCTGTTAATCCCCTATCACAGCGAATACGGAGGGAGAAGTGTATACCCAATTTGGTTTTAGGCCTATCGGCACAGTGCGTCACCAGGCCGGGCCACGCCCAGTGGAGGTAGCCGGAAGAGCCCAGAGCACACGGTGCTAACCAAGCGAATTAATCAGTGCCGCTTGGAGTGGTGGATCAAGTGATGAAAACACCGGGATAGTTCAAACTTAAAATCACTTTATTTCTTCAGGGACTCAATATTTCAAAAAGACCAAAATAACAGTTACTGGAATTCTTCTTTTCAGGCATCAAACTGAAATTCAGAACTTTAGCTCGACTCGCACTTCACACGGTTCAACAGAAAAAAAATATAGCTTCTCAAAATACATTTCAATATGGCCTCCCCTAGGCCTGTGTCCCCCTGGTCCACTCAAACTTCCTACATCAGGGTATTCTTGCAACTCAGCACTATATTCAGCTGGTTCAAAATCATTTCACACAATTTCAGCTTAGAAATGATCACTGGCAGTGTCAGACTGGAATTTTGCCTCTGAGGGACCTCCTCCCATAGCGACCGTTGGGGCCCACAATCCAGTCAAAAAGGAAAATTTTTAAAAAAAAATAAAAACCAACTGCCAGGGCTGTGCAGCACTCTTGCCACAGCCTGAAAATACAGACATAAGGTAGTTGCACCAACTTCACCTTAAACTTTGCAAAGTCCAGTCAAGCTTTCATTTTTACAGTTCATTGAGGTAGCTCGGCAGTACTTTAGCACCCAGCTCACATAACAAGAGGGAAGAACAAAAAAAACCTTCAGCAAAGCTTCAGTTTTACTCCATTTCAGTTTCCATGGAATAAATATAATTTCCTGAATCTCCTTCATAATAGTCCTTGGCCTCTTCTGAGTCTAAACTCTCTCTATTCTCAGCAGTTTCTTTAGACTCCTCCTTTAGCAATTCACAGTCATTAGAAGTAGCTCTAATCTGGTTCTTGGGCCTGGTCTGGTTGCCTCCTAAGCCCGCCTCTCCAGCTTGGGTTGGTTCAGTGCCTGCCTACCTTGTGAGCACTGCTGCTGGCCCTTATAAGCCTCCTGATAACAAGCTGCAGGTGTGGCTTGTTTCTGGCTAAATTGGTGCCTAGAATGTTCCTGGTGTTGCTCTAAACTGGGTCCCCCATGAATTTGTGAGTTATCGCATAAAAATTCCCCCTAGGAACAATATTCCCAGCACTGTTGGTTCCACCCGCCTCTTGTTCCCCCTTCCATAACCTAGGTGAAAACAAATGGGTATTTTGCTGCTCCTTACTGAACCCTCCGTGCCTGGTTCTGGTTCTGGGCTGAGGTGTCGGTAGTGTATTTTCATTTTGGGTCTCCATTTTCCTTTGTCTAGCCCTTGGCACAGGTGTTTTCGTACTACCCTTCTCTGATCCACAATAGACTCATATAGTCTGGCTCCCCCCAAAAAAGAGATGTTCATCAGAATCCAGAGAAATGTCTAGAAAAGTTTCATCTTGTCAACATCTGTTATAAACCAATGTAGCCAGCAGATATTTTCAGTTGCTACACACCATATTAAAAAGGTCACCAATGCCAAAAGCCAATGGCTAAAACTAAAACAGGACTTGATGAAATACCCATCGCTGAGAAAGATGCGTTGAAATCAGGAGCTGTAGAGAGGCCGTCAAAAGAAATATTTCCCCTAAGTAGCCGACTGGAATAAGAACCATGTTTGTGGGCAAGAAGGCGAGCTCACAGATGCTTATAACTGGTTGTTAGTGATTCTGAAGTATCATAGTGGTACACCCAATTCTGAGTAGATGGACCCTTGGCTGGTTTGTCTCTACTTTTGTTCGGGACTCCAACCAGGTACAACCCAACCAAATTCACTCCTACTCAACGTTTCAGCTCCCTCACCGTATGCATGTTTATAATTCTAGGTGTACGTTATACAAAACAACTTATTGGTGGTCTATTACGAGGAAATAAGTGCGAAGAAAGGCTTTTAGGTCAGTAGCTGCCAATTGGTGGAATTCGTTTCCAGATGAATGAAAAAGCAAGGCGGAAGCTCAAGATTAAAATATTTGATTAGCCAAAAAGAGGGTATAAAAGCCTTAGAAATAAATAAAAAGCAGTGTGGCTGAATTGAGAGCTATGGAAGAAGAGAAAAAACAGGGAAGATCGGGTACAATGCAAATCCCTTGGGTCAGGGAGGGTGTTACGGAGAAGGCCTGGTGGCCTGAGAGAAAGGAGATCTTGGCACTCTCTCTAGTTCAGGGATCTCAAAGTCCCTCCTTGAGGGCCGCAATCCAGTTGGGTTTTCAGGATTTCCCCAATGAATGTACATGCACTTCTTTCAATGCATATTCATGGGGGAAATCCTGAAAACCCAACTGGATTGCGGCCCTCAAGGAGAGACTTTGAGATCCCTGATGTAGGCCAACCCCCAAAGTCTCTAAACCAGGGTTGTCAAAGTCCCTCCTCGAGGGCTGCAATCCAGTCGGGTTTTCAGGATTTCCCCCATGAATATGCATTGAAAGCAGTGCATGCAAATAGATCTCATGCATATTCATGGGGGGAAATCCTGAAAACCCAACTGGATTGCGGCCCTCAAGGAGAGACTTTGAGATCCCTGATGTAGGCCAACCCCCAAAGTCTCTAAACCAGGGTTGTCAAAGTCCCTCCTCGGGGGCTGCAATCCAGTCGGGTTTTCAGGATTTCCCCCATGAATATGCATTGAAAGCAGTCCATGCAAATAGATCTCATGCATATTCATGGGGGAAATCCTGAAAACCCAACTGGATTGCGGCCCTCAAGGAGAGACTTTGAGATCCCTGATGTAGGTCAACCCCAAAGTCTCTAAACCAGGGGTGTCACAGTCCCTCCTCGAGGGCCGCAATCCAGTCGGGTTTTCAGGATTTCCCCCAATATGCATTGAAAGCAGTGCATGCAAATAGATCTCATGCATATTCATGGGGGGAAATCCTGAAAACCCAACTGGATTGCGGCCCTCAAGGAGAGACTTTGAGATCCCTGGCCTACATAAATGTAAGCTCAGTTGCTATTAGTTACTCAAACCTCTTTTGAAGCCTACTGGCATCAGAAAAGCATGCAAATTCTTCTCAATCATTTTCTTATGGCCAATAGTGGCAATATTGAATCAAGGCACGTTGAGGAAAGCAAGTGATGCCACTCAGTGATAGATCATAACCCAAGATGCTGTTTCTTTAGAGACTCTCCTTTCCTGGTTCAGACAATGGGGCATTTCAGGATCTCTAGAGTGCCTTTAGCAAAGTGTCTATCAAAACTTTGCGCCATGGAACAGTGGTGTGTCCTGAAGAGATTCCAGAATTTCACTTTATTTAAAAAAAATTCCCTTCCAAAGTATACACTAGATACTAGATACGCATATGTGCGTCACGTATGCTATGCGCGTAAGGATGCAACCACATCATTCCTTGATGCGATTGGTCCTTGAAAACTAACGGCAAGTCATTTTGGTTTTATTTTTCATTTTTTTACGCAGCAAGTATTGCAACAAAGCAATTAAGGCTTTGTCACCGTTTGGATCTTTGCCGACTTGGATTTTTCAGCTCTGACAGAAATTAAAATCGAAAACCAAAAAAAAAAGAGAGAGGACGACTACAGACGGTGGATGACGAAATGCGTGTTTGCTTGTCGACTATCGAGCTGCGTTTTGAGTTCATTTGCACTCAAAAACAAGCACATCCATCGCATTAATTAGCAATTCTGTTCTAATTACTTTAGTTTCACCATTGTTACAATTACCCAGCCATTATATTCTACAGACACGTTAGCATTTTGAATTCGCTAAATCGGCTAGTGCACCTTAGTATAATAATTTTCACATTTAATTTTTTGTTAGTTTTAAAATTTTATAATGTGCCAAGAAAAACATTTGCTCCGTTTAGTGTGCCAGAGCTAAAAAAAAAGTTTACGAGACACTGATCTAGCCCCTGGGCGCCATTAGAAGACACTTCGGCCTTAAGGTATACCATATGTTTAGGCTAATAACAATACAGCCTCCTTTTCTTTCAGAGAATTTGGGATGGTCTATAACACATTTCAAAAGAAAACAGAGCAATTCATCAGCCCTTCAGTTATGCAAAAAAAAACAACAAACAAACAAAAAACAACCACCCCATTTCAAGTCCTTCCTTTCATCCTCCTCTTCAGCTCGAGAATCCGGTCAGTATGATGCATTGATGGAGAACGTGAAATGTCTGGTCTCCCTTGACCCATCAGAGACCACATGTCATGTGCAAGTGAGGGGGGGGGGGGGCTGGCTTGTATAATGAGCCCAACGCCGATGGGTGCGCTCTAAGCTCTTATAGAATCCCAAAAATGTCTTGGCTGAAAGATTTTGGTCAGACATCACGTGAGGTTGGGTTGGTTTGTTGTTCTTTTGTAAATGTTGATATATCAGAGGAATGTCCTTATAGAAAAGATGCATTTATGGTGGATGGGGGGGGATTGGAGGTATATCCTCCTTAACCCCTTCAATGACCTTGCCAGACAGTGGGGGGGGGGGGAGCCAATCCTCCGCCTCTATCCCAGAGAGAAAAAGTGTCAGACCATGGTGCACAGCTTTGAGTCACGCCGATACGAATCACTAAAAAAGACCAGCAATCTAGAAATCAGCTAGTTTACTGCCAGCCTGTTACATATAGTTACATATCAGATTGCCAGCCTGAGACTCATCACTGACAGCAGAAAAACGGTCGGGTCTCTTACTGCCCAGATCGTGGCCCATTCGCTTATTTTGGGCTTCCATCTTTGGCCTCTACAGGGTCTTTCCAGTACCACATGCTTCTCTGACACCCTTAGTACAGGGGTCTCAAAGTCCCTCCTTGAGGGCCGCAATCCAGTCGGGTTTTCAGGATTTCCCCAATGAATATGCATGAGATCTATGTGCGTGCACTGCTTTCAATGCATATTCACTGGGGAAATCCTGAAAACCAGACTGGATTGCGGCCCTCGAGGAGGGACTTTGAGATCCCTGCCTTAGTATATAACAGCAGAGCACCGACCAGGATCTAAAAACACATTCTCTGGAATCAAACACTGGAGAATCTTACATGGAAAGCAGTAAACCGCCCTACGTAACCGTCTCCTCCGTCTGGTACCCAGATGTGCTGGCAGGGAGCTCGTGCATTCGTCCAATGCAGGATACATTCCAGCACCCACTCAATGATGGAAACGGAGAATGAGAGGGGAGGGGGGGGGTAACGGGGGACACAGAGCAATGACAGGAGCCGTCACCAGTCAGAAATCAGTCCACGGGCGTGGGTGTACTTGTCCACTCTTTGCTTTGGAAATCTGAACTATCAGGAGTGCTGATGCTGAACATGGCATCCTTCCCCCATTCCTCAAGTATTAAAAGCACATTGAAATCCTGCCCAGGAATGAGATTGGGTACCAAATACAGACCGCGGGCATTTCCCTGCCATATATTAATCAGAGCTTCTGATCCTTTCATAATCAATGGAGAAAAAGTGAGTGTACACAAGCAAGGAAACCCACTAAAATGGGAGGGAAGCATTTGCATCTGACGCTCATCCGCGGTTTATTGTTTGTCTAGATGGGAAAAGCGAATGCCCCCCTCCCATCACCACCACAAAGGCGGAATTTTTACTGGCTTCCAGCTGCCCTGAAGCTGGATAGGATGCAATGCAAAAGCACATATTTAAATAGGAAATGGAGAACTCCCACTGCAAGCTTTAATGACAAACAGCTGTAAAGTCCCCCCCAAGGAAAGGGAAGAAGAGGAGAGAGATCAAGTTGCGTCTTCTTAATATTCCTCCAACCGCACCAAAGCCCCAGAGCAGCCCCGTCCAGGGAAAAGGGAGGAGGTGAGAAATTAACATTTAAATGGGGGGGGGGGGGAGACACATTCGTCCACCTTTTGCAGCTATATTTGAAAAGATCTGTCTACAGTTTTGCTTTTTTTGCATCCACAACTCATAAGTTTGGAAAGGAAAGCCTGCATCAAATTTAGATCGGGTGGGGGTGGAGGGGGGTCTCTTCAGTCTTACCTTTGCTGGAAATTCTTCAGTAGGAAACCAAATCAACCATCGCCCTACGTTAATCTACCCGAAAATCCTGCAGAAATCCGTTGCAGCCTGGCCAAACCCCTCCGGTCCAAGAGGGCTCGTCGATTAGGCTCAGAATTAAGCTCAGCCCTGCAGCTCCAAGACCCCGTTTAAGCATCGTCTACACCCAATGGGAAGGCGGGGGAGTCCCACGATCCATTTCCCCCTCCTAAAGCACCATTTGCATGCCTCGATCGTCGCTTTACCTTTCTGCCTCTGCAGCTCCGGCTTCCAGGCTCCCAGTCCCAGCCCCGAGCCTGCCAGAGCCCGACCTTGTCAAACGGGAGCTTAGGCCCCGCCCCTTCTTCTTAAAGGGACCGTGCGGGAAACGGAGCTCCTTCACTGTGGCCAGCAAGGGGGGTCAGCTCTACTGCACTTAGGTGCTTTAACCTGGTGGTCCTCATTAGAGAATGACGTGGGGACAAATTTTTCCCCATCTCCATGGGAACTCAGGTTCTCGCCCCGGAGAGTTCTTTTCTGGTCGCCAGTGGCCGTAATAAGGGGGTGAGGGAGGTGGTCCACCTCCGCCCCTTCCCATTCCTCCGCTTGTTGGTGGCAGTCAACGTGCTCTTCACGACCCCCGTCGACTCTCCTGCAGATGTCACTTCTGGGTGCCGTGCACAGGAAGTGATGTCAGAGGGAGAGCCGACGGGGTCGCGAGGGGCAAATTGTTGACCGCCGCAAGCAACAACTTCAGCTAGAGGTGTGGGGGAAGGGCAGGGGGGCATGCACATCGGGTGGAATTAGGGGAGGGGGGGGGGCCCGCATGGTGGGCAGAGGGGGAGGAGGGGCGCCTCTCACCCTCACTATGCCACTGCCTGTCTCTGCCCCGTTCCCGCAAGCTCCGTCCTCATCTGCACAAGCCTCAGATACTTTAAAATCCTAAGTGTTCGAGGCTTGTGCGGTTCAGGCAGAGCTTACAGGAATGGGGCAGGGACAGCGACAACACTCGCGGGGACGGGCAAAAATTTGTCCCCGTGTCATTCTAATCTAATCTAATCCTTAGGTTTGTATACCGCATCATCTCCACGTTCGTAGAGCTCGAGCTCATTCTCTAGTCCTTATGCTCCTGGGACATATACCCTACGCCACATTTACACCATATTAAATATGGATGTATACAGTGGCGTGCCAAGGGCGTGGTGGGTGGACCACCCCAGGTGCATGCCCTAGGGGGGTGCAAAGCTGGCCGGGTCCGGAACCTCCTGGGACCTGCACTTTAGCACAGCTGCTGGTCTACTCCTGCAGCCAAGAAAAAGGCTAAGAAGCCGGCGGGAGCGTCAAAAGCGTCATTTAAGGAACACTCTCCCGATCTGGCTCTATCCCGCCCCCTTCGTGACGCCACCAGACAGCGTTCTCAGCCATTGGTCGACCTTGCCTGGGCGCTGTGACCCAGGCAAGGTCAACCAATGGCTGAAAACGCTGTCCAGTGGCATCACAAAGGGAGCGGGATAGAGCCAGATCGGGAGGGTGTTCCTTAAAGGACACTTTCGCCGCTCCCACTGGCTTCTTAGCCTTTTTCAAACTGTAGCAGTGGCGTACCAAGGACGGGTGTGTGTGTCAAAAAATGATGGGCCCCGGGTGTCACATAGCCTAGGTACACCACTGGATGTACATATTTATGGGTATAAGAAGGTATAATTTGAACAAATATCTATTTTACATAGGTATGTATAAGCAGGTGGATTGATTATGGTTTAAGCCAGTGTTCTTCAACCACCAGTCCATGGACCAGTGCCAGTCCACAGAAATTTCCTGCCGGTCCACAGGGCCAGCACGTACATCAGGCCCAAAACAGTGTTCTTCAACCGCCGGTCCAAGGTGCGATCAATGTGGCGTTATCTTCAAACCAACTCCCTCTTCCTAATTGATTCAGTGCGCAAAGCCACAGGCATTGGCTCCTACGGGCATCCTGCGCCTGAACCGGAAGCCTACTCTCTGACGCTTCCAGATGAGGCACGGGACGTGCAAGGTGCAATTAGTACTATTATGGGGGCGGGGTCTGGGGTGGAGATTGGGTAGAGATGGGCAGGGTGTGGCCCACGACTTAGCCCGGTGTTCTTCAACTGCCGGTTCGCGGTGCGATTGATGCGGCGTTATCTTCTGGCCAGCTCCCTCTTCCTCTTCCTCACTGGCAGTGGCTCCTACGCACGTCCTGCGCCTGAACTGGAAGCCTTCTCTCTGAAGGCTTCCAGATGGCCCACGACTTAGCTCAGTGTTCTTCAAACCGCCGGTCTGCAGACCGATGCCGGTCCACAAAATAATTATTTTATTTCTGCCGGTCCATAGGTATAAAAAGGTTGAAGAACACTGGTTTAAGAGGTCTGTATATTGCTACACCTTGGGTTTTGGCCAGGTACTAGTGACCTGGATTGGCCACCGTGAGAACGGGCTACTGGACTTGACGGACCATTGGACTGACCCAGTTAGGCTAGTCTTATGTTCCTATATATTGAGAACCAACGTAGAAAATGCTCTGTATTGTAACACCTTTACAGAAGCTCATGTGTTGTAACACCATTACAAAGCTCATATAAATCGTTCTGCATCGACTCTCCCAGTCATTAGCAGCGATAGAGAAGCTTTCAATAAACAACATACAGTAAACTACGTTTGCCATACTTGGTCTCCCATGCTATGATCTCTCGGGCCACGTTTGCCACACAGTGCTCGCCGTTCATGTCTTACCACGCGGTAATGCTATGGTTACCGTGCTGTCACCATGCCTTGTTAACCGTGTTTGGCCATCTTTGTCTTTTACCATGTGACACAGTGACCCTGGGAAAGTCACCTAATCCCCCCATTGCCCCGGGTACATTAGATAGCGAGCTCGCCGGGAAAAATGCTTGAGTACAGTGGTGCCTCGCATAACGAACGCCTCGCACAGCGAACGCTGCGCACAACGAACTTCAGGTCTTGCTTCCCACAACGAACTTCGTTTCACACAACGAAGTCGCCCGAGCTGCATCCTTCCGCGCAGGCACCGCGCTTAACTGCCCTCTCTCCGCCTGGCTCCCTGTGCAGTGGCGGACCGTCGGCTCGCAGGGGCCCGGCGCCTACTGCTGATGCGTTGGGGGGGGGCGGAGCTACTCTCGCCGCTTCCCCGCCAGTAGAGCAGAGATCTGCCTTGCAGAAACAACTGCCCTCTGACCGGCCTTTATCGCTGAAACAAGCCCTGGCGCTACAGCCGACACCCCGCCGAGAAGAGAAAGTGATGTCGGCAGGGAAAGAAGCACGGTATCAAGCAGCTGTGGGTCCTGCACCGCCGATGCGGCTGCATCCACTGAGAGAGCCAGCGGAACTGAATGCACATCATTCGGGCGGGAAAATGCCAACTCAACCGGCGCCATGACTACATCTTCCCCCGAAGCGTCCACATACCCTGCAGCGCATAACCCCGATGGTGTTTGCCGCTTCCCACACCGGAAACAACTTTTAACCACCTCTGCTGCCATGTTACTGCACCGAAAAAGAGAAAAAACTAACACCACAGAACATGAAAACCACCGGGCCAACCAAAAATAAGCCAAGAAAAAACAAATGAACAGTTAAGTCCCAGTTTTTGCCGCTGAGACTCTGCCCTCTCTCACTGTAAAATTAGACTCTACTTAGTCTGTCTTTAAATTTAAAAAAATGTGTGTTGTTTTTAAAAAACAATTATGTTTTTAGATGTATCTAAATAAAAATAATAACAAAAATTTATCTTTTTTTATGTCATCTTAGCATATTTTATGCTACAGAACGAATTATTTTTTTTTAACATGTATTGTTATGGGAAAACGCGTTTCACATAACGAACTTTTCGCATAACAAACTTGCTCCTGGAACCAATTAAGTTCGTTGTGTGAGGCACCACTGTACCTGAATAAATTCATGTAAACCGTTCGGAGCACTCCTGGGACAACGGTATAGAGAATTGTCTAAATGGTTAAGAGCCATTGAGCTGCAGCTGTTGAGCAAACATCACTACCTATAGCCCAGGGATGGGGTGTCAGGTCAAAAGCGCGCCGGGACAAAGGCGCCCCCAGACAATTGAGCGCAGCGTGGAGGCGCGCGCCATGAAAATTACTGTTTTTACGGCTCTGACGGGAGGGGGGGGCGTGGGGGGGAACCCTCCCCCCACTTTACTTAATAGACATCGCGCCGCGTTGGGGGGGCATTGTGGGGGGATTTGGGGGTTTGTAACACCCCACATTTTACTGAAAACTTCACTTTTTCCCTGTTTTTAGGGAAAAAGTTAAGTTTACAGTAAAATGTGGAGGGTTACAACCCCCCATAACGCCGGCGCGATCTCTATTAAGTAAACTGGGGGGGCTCCCCAGTCCGAGCCCCTAAAATCTGTAATTTTCTTCGGCGCACGCCTCCGCCTTGCTCTCAGTTGTCGGCGCGCGCCTTTGTCTTTCGCGGGGTTATGAACCCAGGGATGGGACACGCTATGCCAGGCAGGTTTTCGAGACAGCCCCACTGCAGATGCATGCAAATCTAGCTCCTGTAGATTCGTTTTGGGTCTCTTCAAGAACGGACTGTCTGGGAGTGGCCCGAGAATCTCTGCATTAAGGAGATCCAGGAAACGGACCCATTGGAAGTCCTCAAGGAGTGGGAGCAAAGATTAATGCTCTCTGATCAGTAGGGGGGGTGGGGAGAGAACTCAAAAATCATTCTCGATACGCCCGTCTGACCTAGGTGTAAAGGAGCTCTTCAATGGTGCCAACCAAGCCTTTTTTGTAAGACAATATAAACCCCAGAGGGATGCTCGCTGGAGGCCCTTCGCTCCCAGTACGGAGCAGCTTCATGGCATCCTCTGCCCACTCATACCAGATGATGTCTACAGTCCAAGAAGGATCAATGATGGCACCAAGCCTTCCTCGCCCAACACAGGATCCTGCTCTATAGTATCTTATTTAAAGCGAGTCGGAAAAAAGCAAAGTTGTTTGCCCATTACAGGGACATAAGAATTGCCGCTGCTGGGTCAGACCAGTGGTCCATCATGCCCAGAAGTCCTAAGACCAGCAGTGAAAGGCAGCCATGCCGTATAGTGATGGAACGGACCAGAGCTCTCCTCCAGCTCGAGCAAGCTTGTGGACTAACCTGAACAAGCACAATGGTCCCGCTAGCTAGACCTCCTTTTTCTTTGTCTGTCTCCCGACCTAGCTCCTGCACCTTGAAAACCTTGCGGTTGACGGTGGGGGGGGGGGAAAGAGGGCAGGAAATTGTGGCCATATGCCCTTGCTACAGGGAGGCAACTTCGCTTTCTGCCCAGTGAAGCCCAAGCTGCAGGTCACTTTTTCTACTGTTGGTTGGCAATTCAGAAAGTGGTGTGTGGTCAGAAAGTTCAAGAAGCAGCAGGGTACACAGGACTGCTTGGCAAAGGTGTTATCTCACACGCAAGTGGAATCGTTCTGGACAAGTGTCTGATGCCTCTGTAAAATGGATAACCAGGTGGCAACCTTACAAATGCCCAAAACAGGAGTTCTCAGTTGGGTTTGCAAGACATACCCAGCTGTCAGGTTTTAAGGAGGCCTACAATGAATATTCATAAGATAGTTGCCTTCGTTGTATGCAAATCTATCTCATGCATATTAATTGGAGATACTTTGAAAAGCAGGCCAGGTTGGAAGGTCTGAAGGGCTAGACTAGGAATCCCTGCTCTCGGGCAATATTCGCCAATCGCAGTTGGAAACTGGTGATGGGGCTGCTGGATATGGTGTTCTTAGATGCCAGAAAGCTTGGTTTGCTAGGGTTAAAGGTGAGAGAAATACAGAAAAAGAAAAGAAGACAAAGATATGATTGAAGTCTACAAAATCTTGAGCGGAGTAGAACGGGTACAAGTGGATCGATTTTTCACTCTGTCAAAAATTACAAAGACTAGGGCAGTGGTTCCCAACCCTGTCCTGGAGGAACACAAGGTCAATTGGGTTTTCAGGCTAGCCCTAATGAATATGCATGAAGCAAATTTGCATGCCTATCACTTCCATCATATGCAAATCTCTCTCATGCATATTCATTAGGGCTAGCCTGAAAACCCGATTGGCCTGGTGTTCCTCCAGGACAGGGTTGGGAATCACTGGACTAGGGGACACTCGATGAAGTTACAGGGAAATACTTTTAAAACCAATAGGAGGAAACATTTTTTCACTCAGACAATAGTTAAGCTCTGGCACACATTGCCAGAGGTTATGATAAGACTGGATAGCGTAGCTGGTTTTAAGAAAGGTTTGGACAAGTTCCTGGAGAAAAAGTCATAGTCTGTTATTGAGAAAGACAGGGGGGAAGCCGCTGCTTGCCCTGGATCGGTAGCATGGAATGTTGCTACTCCTTGGGTTTTGGCCAGGTACTAGTGACCTGGATTGGCCACCGTGAGAACGGGCTACTGGGCTTGATGGACCATTGGTCTGATCCAGTAAGGTCATTCTTATGACCATCCTGTCTACCCCTCCAAGCCATCAACACTCTTTATCATTCCCTTAGACAGTAGCGTAGTAAGGAGGGGGGGAGTGCCATGTTGGTGGGGGCACAGGCACCCCTCCTCCCCTGCCTCTTCCCATTCCTCCTAGTTGAAGGTGTTGTTCATGACGGTCAACCACATGCTCTTCACGACCCCATTGGCTCTCCCGCTGACATTACTTCCAGGTGCTGTACATAGGACGTGACATCAGAGGGTGAGCTGACGGGATCACGAGGAGCAAGTTGCTGATCACCATGAGCAACAACTTTAACTAGAGGTAAGGGGGAAGGGAAGGGGGTGCATGGGGCGGGGAGATGAGGCTGGGGGAGGGGTGCCCTCATTACACCATAGCCCTGGAAGCGATGTCAGCGGGAGAGCCGACAGGGTCACAAAGATCACGTTTTTGATCGCTGCCCCCACCAACATGGTACCTGGTTTGGAAAGGATCTCCAATTACCATATTTTTCACTCCATAAGACGCACTTTTTCCACCACCTTTTTGGAAGTGGAAAAGTGGGTGTGTCTTATGGAGCAAATACGCCTCCCCCCCCCCCCCGGTACCTTTTTAAAGTTGCGGTGGTTCAGTGCGCTCTCCTGCTGGCTTTCGTAGCTGACCTCAGCCAATCACTGAGCGGCGCAGGACCAGGCAGGAAGCACAAAGGTTGCGCTCCTGCGTCGCACCGTTCTGCTACCAAAGCCAGCCATCCAGCAGGTGAGTGTGCTGGACCACCTCAACCTTAAAAAGGTACCGGGGGCCGCAGGCGTCGTCGAGCTGTGGGTGGGATGCTTCGGGCTTCCCAGCACCAGACGCATCCCCCAGTAGAGGAGAATTTTTTCCTTGATTTTCCTCCTCTACAGGGGGGTGCGTCTTATACAACAAAAAATACCCGTAATATGCATTGGTTGATCCTTTTGAGGACATTGGTTGATCTTTTCAAGTGGGTGCAAAGGCTTTTGAGCCCATGCGGATGCAGCTCCATGACAAAACGAAAGGATACTAAGAACTTGGGATTTGAAAACCTGATGCAGCTTCAGCTCCCGACGCTGCCAACGGGCGAGACGAGGTGCTCTGTGGTACAGTTTGGATGACACATTTGAAAGCTATTTTCAGCAGTGCTTCAATATATTTTCTACTGGACGTTGATGCAGGGAGTATAATTAAAACCACGAACATATGAAACGCATTTGAACAACTCGAACACTGGTCTGGCAACAGGCTCCGGGTTTTCCAGAGAGCTCTCGGCAACTAAGTTTTATCACTGGGATAAGAGAGTGGATTCATTCTGGATAAATGTAGTGGTGATAAAGTTGAATGTGATATAATAAATTATGTATTTATGCTACATTATGCTTCTTCTTTAATTATTTTGCAATTAATATGCACGAGATAGTTGCATATACTGCCTTTGTTGTATGCAAATCTATCTTATGAATATTCATTGTAGGCATCCTTAAAACCTGACAACTGGGTAGGTCTGGCGAACCTGCTTGAGAGCCCCCGTCTTATAGCTACACCTGTTTTGGGCATTTGTAAGGTTGCCACCTGGTTATCCATTTACAGAGGCATCAGACACTTGTCTAGAACGATTACACTTGGCTCAGTTAATATGCTGCTTATTGAATAGGATAGGCCCGGGCCCTCCACCATTCGGGAAGAGCGAAGCCTCCCTTTCCAGCACCTCTGTATTCAGTTGTTCCACTCCCACAGGCTGGCTCTCCCCCTTTCATTTCTTTCTCGTTCCTTGGGTTGCCCTTAACGTCTGCCCCCCCCCCCCCCCCCCGCAGATGCTCCGAAGCTAATACGTTCGAGGCCTCATCAGAAAAGTCAACAGACTTTGGGTAGGGTTGGCCATGCATTTGTATTTCCAAGCAATTTGATTGTGCTTCCTCAGCAAATAATTTTTTTTAAAAAATTTTAAAGCCCATCCTGGGGTCCCCCAAAGCCACCGATTACATAGAGTTCTGTTTTTCTTAAAATTTCTTTTTTTTTTTTTTCCTTAATGGAGCAAATTTCTTGGTCTTATATCTATAACTTTTATGTTTTCATACTCAGCAATGATACGTTGATAAAAAGAAATTTTATACAAAAAAAAAAAAAATCTAGCAGTATTTTATGAAATGAACCTTCAGTATCTACATTTTATTGTGGAAAATAACAGAAATTTAACACACTTTGCTAATAGCTAAACACGTACACGTTGGTGCAGTCATCTACCAATGGCGTTCCAAACGTCTTCTTGAGCTAGTCAGGATAAAGCCAGTGGACAGGTGGTTTGAGATCTCGACAACGCTGTGACACTCGTTAACGAAACAGCCGAGCGACGTGTTAAACCAATAACTAACTTAGACGCCGACATCGCCAAAAACCCAGCGCAGCGTCAGGCCTCGTTGCGAAGAGTTGAACAGCATCACAGGCTTCATCCCGACTAGCTCAAGAAGACGTTGAACAACTGAGTGTTTGGAACGCCATTGGTAGACAGACTTGACATAAAATGTCTTTTTTATCAATGTATCATCGCTGAGTGCGAAAACACAAAAGTTATATCTATAAGACCAAGAAATTTGCTCCATTAAGCAAAAAATAATAGTACATTTTTATGTCATCCGTGGCTTTGAGCAACCCCAGGATGGTCTTTAAAAAATAAAACAAAAAAATAATCATCATTTTTTGATGACGCACAATCAAATTCGTGGGGGAAAAACTGCAATTCACACAGTTTTCCCACCTTTAGGTTTTTCTGGACGAGCAACCTCTTTTTGAGTCAAGATTAGTAGTTCCAAACACCTTCCAATAGAGAAAGTCAGGCTGGCAAAATGCAAAGTTGCCATCAGAATGGTCAGGGGAGCCCGCGAGGGCTACAGGACACAGAGGCGTCGGGGGCTGAAAAGCTGGGCCCATGCACTTAACAGTCACTCAAGAGGAGGGCCAGCCTGAGCACAGAATGCCTTGCCAGTGGCCAAAGGATACAGGTCCCAGGGCTACCAGTAGCCACAGCAGGCTACAACAGTCAGAGAATGAGCGGGTGGGAGCCACTGTAGTTCTTTTCACTGTTTGGATTATGGCAGGCCTTGAGAGGTTCAGGGAAGCAAGGTGTTGGATTAAGTCTAGGCTTATCCAAAAATGAATCTCTTCAAAAAGACAGACACTATATTTTAATATATACAAATGATCAACTCAGCGGGTGCATGACTAACCAGCAAGGACAGATGCAGACGTCAGCTCTCATGTACAGGGCAAGAGTCGCTCACTGCACAAGTGCTAAGGAGCCTGTCCTCCGACCCTTGGCACAGCAGAGGTTCAAAGCCTACAAAGCAGTCTGACCCACTACAGAGCATGAAACCTCTTCCTAACGCACCATATCAGAAGATTGAAGTCAACTAGAGTGTAAAAAGAGCTGGCACAAAGGCAGGCTACGGTGTCATTTCTTGAGGCTACAAGTAGAGGATGACACGGGGACAAATTTTTTCCTGTCCCCGAGGGAACTCATTTTCCCATCCCCACACCTGCAAGCTCCGTCCTCATCTGCACAAGCCTCAAACATTTTAAAATCATAAGTGTTCGAAGCTTGTGCGCTTACGGCGGAGTTTACAGGAATGGGGCAGGGACAGGGACAAATTTGTCCCCCGTGTCGAGAGAAGGAAAGCCATCTCTTACTACAGTGATCAAGGGAAGGGACACAAAACATAACCTCCCCATCCCACCCTTACTCACATCACTTGAGCCACCATTCCCCCCCCTTTCCAAACAAACCCCCCCCCAACACTCTCTTCCCCCAACCACAAGGTCACAGTGGCCCACTTCAATGAAGACAGAGCCTGCCGTTTATTAAACTTCCTTAAAACGAACAGCATAAAACAGATCAATGCTTGGAAGGATGCAGCCTGGCCACAGCCGAGGAACCAATGGCCAACTCCAGGTATAGACACAGGGGTTATCACAACCTCCCACCCGCCCCTCCTGGTTCCTTTCTCCTCCTCACTGAATGAGGAATGTCAGATCCCAGGCGCTGGGAACAGACGCCAGGGGGCTGCTCCCTATGGTCACAGCTAATGCATCCTACACACACAGATATGGCAGACTGGAAAAAAGGAACCTCCATCTGTGCCCCAAAGAAGGAACCGCAGCTGGCCAGACAGACATTCTGTGAACACGAAAAGCACGAGGTGAAGCTCGCACGACGAGGCACTGTGGAAGCCTTCCGTCTCACTCACTGCTTCAGATGGCCTTTGACAGTCATTTAGCTCCCGACTCTCATGGACTATCGCCAGGTTCCTAGGAAAGGGGGGGCCTTCCACCCCCTGAGTCAGGCAGTACAAAGGACCTGGCCTGGAGCACAAATTGTAGAGGGTGGGGGATCGTAAGGCACTCCCAGCCCCCACGGGATCCACCTGCCACCACAGACATGTCCAGAGGCTTAGAGGTTGGTGGTTGTGGCTTTTATCCTCCATAACAATGCACGGGACAGTGACGTCTGCTCCCGTCTTCTACCCATTCATCTTGCGGAGGCTGGAGCGGTTCAGGGAATTTCTGAAAGAGAAAACGAAAGGTGAGCTGCCCCTCACTCCTCTTACCTGTTGGGCCTGGGGGGTTACATCTAGGATCCACTTGTGTGTGGTGAGGAGAGGGCTCTCTCAGTGCCTGTAGGTGGGGGTTACACATGTGGGGGAAGGGATTCTCTCCGATGCGTGTGTACCTACACGGCCTGTAGGTGGGGCTACTCCCATATTTCCTAGGCCCTGTGGAGAAAGGTTCATAGACAACGGCGCGAAAGACAAAGGCGCACGCCGACAACTGAGCGCAAGACGAAGGCGCGCCCAGAAGAAAATGACAGTTTTTAGGGGCTCCGACGGGGGTTTTTTTGGGGAACCCCCCCACTTTACTTAATAGACATCGCGCCGGCGTTATGGGGGGTTGTAACCCTCCACATTTTACTGTAAACTGAACTTTTTCCCTAAAAACAGGGAAAAAGTGAAGTTTTCAGTAAAATGTGGGGGGTTACAACCCCCCACACCCCCACAACACGGCGCGATGTCTAGTAAGTAAAGTGGGGGGGTTCCCCTCCCACGCCCCCCCGTCGGAGCCCTAAAAACAGTAATTTTGAGCAGCGCGCGCCTCCACGCTGCGCTCAATTGTCTGGGAGCGCCTTTGTCCCGGCGCGCTTTTGACCTGACACCGTGGAGAAAGGGTAGCGTGTATTACCTGTTGCCCGAAAGAGGTATTACAGGTGTGTACAACTGCGGGATCTTGCGATTGATTAGAGGGTTCAGAGCATCCTTCAGCCGGTGGAAGTTTCGTTCCAGTTCTCGGTGATACTCTCGCTGGTCCACGCCAATTAGGGTCTTATTTTTCCGCAGCGCGTCTTCACACCTTAGAAAAGCAGAATGACATGAAAGACCGACTGCTGAGGTGGGGGAAAGCCCCCCGACCCTGGCGGTCCCCAGCGTTCAACTTCATCTTCCCACTAGCAAAACTATCCACTCAGAAACGCAAGGGGTTAAAACAGTGACGGAGCCAAAGACGCAACAGAAGGAACGTAATTACAGTCGCCGGGTACATAACACGCAACCACCTTTCGTGTTTATTCAACAACCACAGGACGGAGGGTATTGGGGATGTGCCACTGACACATCCCCAATACCCTCCGTTTTAGGATGCTCCCAAATGCCTGCTGCCCTCTCCTCCGCGCCACTAGGCCAGAGCTTTTGCACCTTTATATAGGTTCTGTGCAGTGGAGACAGCGAAATTAATTTGTGTAGAAAGACGGCAAGATAATGAAGGCAGATAATTAGAGTATTTTCACTCAAAGAGTAGCCCCATCCTCCAAAAAAAGAGCTCCAAACCAGTTATAAATCAGGTACTCGAGCATTTTCCCTGTGTGTCCTGGTGGGTTCACGCTCTATCTAATGTACCTGGAGCAATGGGGGGATTAAGTGACTTGCCCAAGGTCACAGGGAGCAGCATGGGGTTTGAACCCACAGCCTCAGGGTGCTGAGGCTATAGCTCTAACCACTACATTTATACAGTGTGGACACAGCACTGTTTTAAGGTTTCACACAGTGCTTATCTCCTGTCATGGATGCCCCCCTTCCCCGCAAAACCGCATGACCCGTATTATACAAAGAGCAGTTTACTCAACCCAGAATGCTTCCCTGGCCAGGCACCTTTTGTTGAAGTCTTTGAAGCAGAGCCGCAGCTTGTTGTGATGTCGGTAGAGTTTGGGGTCCTCGGGAATTTCTGCCAGGAAGACCTGAGCCACCTCCAGGGGCCCCTAAGCAGGAGAGAGAGAGAGAGAGCCACAGAAAGGCGTCAGTGAGGGCACGAGTTCACCCAAGCAGACTAGCAGCTTTCGAAAACCTTTTGGGCGCATGCAACACTGTGGAGTGTCTACACAGTTTTATGTCCATTTCATTTATTAGAGAGAGAAATCAAAGCAAAACATCCCCAAAACAAGCCAACTGAAAAGCCGAGACAAAAATGAAGGGCCCTCTCTACACTGAAAAAAAAAGCTCATCTACCAAATCATTCCCTCTCGACCTCAATAAACCATGGCTCATTTGATGATAATATTTTGAACGATAACCGCATTATTTTAAACTAGTCTTTAAGCCCGTTACATTAACGGGTGCTAGAATATATGTCCGCCTTTCTTTCTGTCTCTCTCTCTACCCCTGTCTGTTTCTTTCTGTCTCTCTCCCCCCGCTGTCTTTCTTTCTGTCTGTCTCACTCCCTGGCCCCCTTTGTCTGTCTGTCTTTCTGCCTCTCTCCCTGCCCCTGTGTCTTTCTGTCTACCTCCCTACTTCTCTGTGCAGAAGCAGAATTCCCTCCCCCCACTTCCCTGTGCAGAAGCCAAAGCAGCATTCCCTCCCCCTCCATGTCCTTGTGCAGCAGCATTTTTTCCCTCCCCCCACTTCCCTGTTTAAAAGCCGAAGCAGCATTCCCTCCCCCTCCATTTCCCTGTGCAGCAGCATTTTTTTCCCTCCCCCCCTACTTCCCTGTGCAGCAGCCACAGCATTCCCTCTCCCTCCATTTCCCTGTGCAGCAGCAGGATTTTTCCATCCCCCCTACACTTCCCGCGGTCTGGCCGGCTCCCTTGCCAGAGTTATTTTTAAGTTTAAAAGTGCCGCGGCGGCTCCTCTAATGATCCCCTGCATCGGAAGTGTTCTCTGACCCAGGTGCGGCTCGTAAGAGAAGCCGCGGCGGTACCTGTAACCTGAAAAATAACTCCGGCAAGGGAGCTGGCCAACTGGCAGTTCAATGAGAGCCACAGCTTCAAAACGGAGCCCTCTGTCGGACACTCTCCTGCCACCGCAACCGCCACTCTCCTGCCGGTCCTCTAAGCCGACCGCCATTGACAGAGCTGCACGCTCACGCGCCTCCAGCTAGCGCAGGCGCCGTGAGGACTGGCACAGAAGCACACCTCACGGCGCCAGGAATCACGAACTTTCAACAGCGCATGCGCGCTCTAGGGTTTTATTATTATAGATGTTATTCTGTGACTACTTAGCCAATGTAGAAGCAGCGTTAAATGCTCGAATTTTGGGGTATTTGTGATGCGTTTAATAGCTGTATTTTGATCTGTAGGCACCTTTTTTCTTTCTGCATTATTCCTATAAGTAAGGAATGATAGTAGTCCAACTCTGAAATAAAAAACTGACTGTGCACGGCATGTATTCCCCTGGCCTAGAAGTGACTTATTCACAAGCAGAAGGGAGACACGCTTGTCCCTACCACACCCCAAAGCAGACGGCTGCCGTGTTATCTCCAACCTCTCTGCTCCCTAACCGTCCCCTTAAGATCGCATTTGGTCGTTACCCAGCCGCTGTCATCACTCAGTTGATACCAAATTCTCCGCAGTCACCTGGTTGACAGTGGTCCCCACACAGCCCTGTAAGACCATTTGCAGCATCTTGGCATCAGCGGGGTCTTGGTGGGTGGCAAAGGCCAGTTCCTGAGTCTTCTTCTGCATGTCCTCTATGGCTACTTCAATGGGCAGAAGAATGATCTGGAAAAACAACATCAGGAAGCATCTTTACTCCATGCCCCTCAAGGTCTGACAGCCCGAGGTAATCTCTTGCTCACAAATGCACAGTCTGAAACAGGAAGCAGCATCCCTGCATGTAAAACAGGGAGAGAGGGCCTTCCTGCAACTCCTCGTACAGCTCAACAGGATAACGTTTTGACCTTTGAACCACATATACAAGGTATAAGACAAAAAAGGTTTCTACAATGTTTAAGAAACTGAGGCAGATTAGAAGCTATTCTGAACCTCGATCATTTTAGGTCAGGGGTTCTCAAGCTGATCAAGTTCAATGCTCTATAGCAGAGGTAGGCGATTCCGGTCCTCGAGAGCCAAAGGCAGGTCAGGTTTTCAGGATATCCCACAATGAATATGCATGAGATCAATTTGCCTCTCAAGGAGGCAGTGCATGCAAATCCATCTCATGCATATTCACTGTGGATATCCTGAAAACCTGACCTGCCTTTGGCTCTCGAGAACCGGAATCGCCTACTAGAGCACCACGGGCTGGGCATTGGGGGCGGTCCGCCCTGGTGTGTGTGTCTGTGTGTGAAGCCACGGTCCGCATACCCACAGCCGTCAGCTCTGCTGGCTCCACCACCTTTGACATCAATTTCCTGTTCCGGGGCAGGGAACTGGCAGAGCTGACAGCTGTGGGCATGCAGACTGCGGCCCTGTGACCACTCCACATCACCTCCCCCCCCCCAACTACCTGGAAGAAGGAAGGGTGCTCCACCTCTCCAATTAGTATGCACGATAGATTTGCATACAGTGGAGGCAGTGCATGCAAATGATCTCATGAATATTCGTTGTGGATACCTTGAAAAGCAGACTGGCTGGGTGTGTCCCGAGGACTGGATTGAGAATCCCTAGTTTAGGCTAACGTTCCAGGCCTTGATACAATCACAAATGGTTTTTATGGGTTGTAAAGAGACATTACCAAAAAAAAAAAAAAAAATACAGTGGGCCGACTGCTGTTTACTAATCAAAATTTGATTAACACCATTGTTTATAAAATTGCATTAGCTTCCTGTGGAAACTCAGGCTATTTTTAAATTATGTTCTTTGGAATTTGTAATATTGTATGGACAGGCCCCAGGGTATATGCTAAATCCTACCAGATAGGAATTGTGTTAGTACTTCTGGATAATGTCAAGATTTCCATTTTCCAAACCAATGAAAGTGTTCATAAGAGCTGCTTTACTGGGACAGACCGAAGGTCCATCAAGCCCAATATCCTGCTTCCAATAGTGGCCAACCCAGATCCCAAGTCCCTAGCAGAAACCCAAAGGGTAGCAACACTCCAGAGCTAGATTGTGATGTCATAATGCCTCATTCCACCAATGCCTAAGAGCCAACCTCAGCAGTGATGTCACAATGGCTGATCGTCCTAGACTTGGCTCACATAAGAATTGCCAGACTGGGACAGACCAAAGGTCCATCAAGCCCAGTATCCTGTCTCAAAAGTGGCCAATCCAGGTCCCAAGTCCCTGGCAGAAACCCAAAGAGGAGAAACATTCCAGAGCTGAGTTTGTGATGTCATAATGCCAATGCCTAAGCCAACCTCAGCAGTGATGTCACAATGGCTCCATTGTCCAACACTTGGCTCACATAAGAACATAAGAGCTGCCGTACTGGGACAGAGCGAAGGTCCATCAAGCCCAGTATCCTGTTTCCAATAGGGGCCAACCCAGGTCCCAAGTACCTAGCTAGATCCCAAGTAGTAAAACAGATTTTATGCTGCTTATCCTAGGAATAAGCAGTGGATTTCCCCAAGTCCATCTCAAGAATGGCCTATGGACTTCTCTTTTAGGAAATTAGCCAAACCTTTTCTTTTATCATTTCCCTATTAGGCTGCTAAGCAGTGGAATCAAATTCCTACTTCAATAAGGGTGAAATTACAGTACAAACTATTTGGCAGCTCCTTGAAAACATTTTTCATCCCAAAACGTGTCCTTACAAAATGAGAGGTAGACTATCGCTAAGTGTACTGAACCTCGCAAGGTATAAGCGTGAAACGCAATGCGACGTGGGATGGACCGGGAAAATGCTTAGAGAAGCTGCTTTCTAGTCAATCTATTGTAAAGCGCTTTCAGATCAGTGGAGGGACAGGCGCTATATCAAATCAAAGTCACCATAACCACCCTCTGTCCATGCCGGCACTTTGGCACGACGCACCTCCTCCTTCTGCATGATATTGATACGGGTCTTGATGTAGGGGAAGGCGTGCGAGGTGGTGAGGATCGTCTTCCGCTTGTACTGCTCCTGGAGGTCCCCGTGGGCGCGGCCGTCCAGCGTGAACGGCGTGCAGAACATGAAGGCGCGCAGGCTGTAGTTCTTGTCAAAGTACGTGACGCGGTCCTTCAGCTCGTACGTGTCAAAGAAGGGCTCCACGTAGGTGATCTGAATGTAGGCCTGCAAGGAGAGACGGAGAGAGAATAAGCCACCGGAGTCCTTCAGCTCAGTGGCGCAGCGAGGGGGGCGATGCCACACTCCCTTCCCACCCCCCCCCGTACCTTTTTAAAGCTTCTCCGGCCTGCTGTTCGCATGGCGTTGGCTTTCCCTCTGATGTCATTTCCTGGCCCTGCAACCCGGAAGTGATTTCAGAGGGAGCCAGGCCAGAGTAGCTGCTCACGCCGACACGGATTTAAAGAGATACGAGCAATGGGGTGGGGGGATGGAGAGGAGCTGCTCCCCCCCCCTCCAAGATGGCATCTGGGGAAGTCTGATCCCCCCTCGCCCCCCTTACTATGACGGTGCTTCAGCTCAGACTACTGTACGGTTAAACACACTGTCTCCTGAGCTCTCTAAAACCACATCTCCTCTTTACAGCAACCAACTGTATATATATATATATGAAAAAAGGTCATTATAGTGTGTAAACCAAGCGAGTCCGACAGTGGCAAGATTCATTTTCAGACAGAAAAGGTTACATCCCACCCCCACCCTCTCCTGTACTTTGTTCCCCGTGTAACACAGAGTATAAATACTGTACGGGACTGTTTATCTTGTTACAAGGTTTATATAAACTCAGTTCATGCCGTCATCTCCTTCATCCAGAGAGAGAGACAGAGACAGAGACAGAGAAACAGCAAGAGTTGATGTTGGGTTGGGGGGGGGGAAGTCCAAGACCATGCAAAGGAAAGCACTAAAATTGAACTAAATCAAGGTTCAGCCCAGCAAATCAATACTCCCGGCCTCCAACTCTCGCTCGTACCTTATTGGGATCCAGCTTAGCTTTGTCCACGGGGTTTGAGTCCTTAATAATTTCTACCATTTCGTCTCCAAAGCGCTCAGCGTAAAATTCCTAAATGCAAGATTTAAAAAAAACAACAAACAACAATAAATCAACATATCCGTTATTAACACAGCAGGGCCAGTCATCCCTCCTGCCAAATTTTGAACAGTTGCACGTGCTATTTGCGAGTTCTACATCAAGTGTAACGAGCCCACGTGAAAACGCTCATTCCAACAGCAAGAGTGGATTTAAGCATCGTACGACTGAAGACGTCGGGCCATTGTACCAACGCTGGGCACGAGAAGGAATCCAACAGCGGCGTTCGAGAGCTCTCCTGTGGTTTCCAGAGCTCACGCACACACACTTTAGCGTCGGACCCGGTAAATGCTTAGAATCAAAAATTTTAATCCACTTGAAATTTGAAATGCACGATGGCTCTGCAGAGAAAGACCCTGCAGTGATGGTGCCAGGGGTGGGATCTGAGAAACCTCGTTGCTCAGAAAGAGAAAGACTGGAAGAGAACTGGAAAGAAAGTGCAGAAAACTTCCTGCCAGCGCTTCCCACTCCCACCCCGCTAAAATCAATAGCAAATGCTCCCCATGGCTCAGCCGGAAACCCGGAGCTCGGCTTCTCCAACACAGCGCCATCCTCAGCCTGACGGACGGGAACCCGAGGCAGGAATAGAGCCTGGGTTCTCCTGGGACTCGCAGAAGTACACCCAATACACAGAGCGCATCTCTCGGATGAATTTATGACATCACCTTCCCTTTCTCCGGTTCCATCCAACTAGCTGAGCCCCCCCCAAGCCTTCCCTTCCCACCCCTGTACCTCTTTAAATCTTCACCAGAACGGGCTGCTCGCGCTGGCGTTGGCTTTCCCTCCGACGTCACTTCCTGACCCCCACGACCCGGAAGTGATTTCAGAGAGAGCCAGGCCAGAGTAGTTGCTTGCAGTGGCAAAGATTTTAAAGAAGTGGGGGGAGGGGGGGAGAGATGCCCGTCGCCCCCTGAACTGAAACTCACTTTAGCCCCCTTTGTTCTGGCTACTACTGGCCACCTGAAATCCCCTATGTTCTTTCTGGCTAGAAAGCCCCCTGGCTGCTATCCCACCCTCTGGCAGCTGGAGTTCCCACTGGCTCCTCTTCTCTGCTGCTGACCCTTCCCTGCCCTCTCATTCAGTCTGGGTGCTCTTTCTGAGGTGCTGCTATACAATTCACTCCCCCCTCCACCCGTACCTCCAGTCGGTGGGAAATCTCAGCCAGCTTGGTGATGGACGGCTCCTTGTACACAAACTCCTGCTCATCCAGGTCCCCAAACTTGCAGCCGTAGAAGCCCACCCGGAAGTAAGTGCCAAACATCCTCTGATGTCCTGTAGGAGGGCAAAAAGTAGACACACAACAGAAAGATTGGGGTGAGGTTAAGGTGACAGAGTCAGCGACTGGGCCCATCTCCCTGAAGACATGGAGTTTCGTCACTTACCCAAATTATTCCCAGGCGAGGTCGGAGCAATCAAGAGGAGCCAATGAAACAAAGGAAAAGAAAAAGATGGAATGAATAATGACGAATGTCAAGACTTACTCTCTGCCTCACCCTTTGCCCATACCAGTGCTGGCTCCAGGGCATTAGCTCTGCTGCCCACCCCCACTTCACGCTCTGCCACTCTGCTCACCGCTCAGCTGCCAGCCCTGTCTCGGGTTTCAATGCCAGATCAGGAAGTGGTGATGAGAGAGAGAGAGCAAAACAAGCTCTCACCGCTGTGAAGCTTGAGCCAGTGTGGCAGCCCGACCCAGTGCCTGGCCTGGCTCAAACCTCCCGTAATCTCTGGCAGATACTGGGAGCCAAGACCCAAACGAGCAGCTCTGCCCTGCTTTAGCCTTTCCCATCTCCCTGACAGCAGACACCACAGAGGCACAGTCAGTTTGGCGCCCCCCTCCCCTTCCCCTGGACCTCTAGGGGTTCACTGCCACGAGCAACAACTTCAAAGTGCTCCTCGCAACACCGTTGGCTCTCCCTCTGATGTCACTTCCTATGGTCTTTGTCGGCTTTCTCTCTGATGTCACTTCCTATGGTCTTTGTAGCTCTCTCTCTGATGTCACTTCCTAGGGTCTTTGTAGCTCTCCCTCTGATGTCACTTCCTATGGTCTTTGTAGCTCTCCCTCTGATGTCACTTCCTATTGTCTTTGTAGCTCTCCCTCTGATGTCACTTCCTATGGTCGTTGTTGGCTCTCTCTCTGATGTCACTTCCTAGGGTCTTTGTAGCTGTCCCTTTGATGTCACTTCCTATGGTCTTTGTAGCTCTCCCTCTGATGTCACTTCCTATGGTCTTTCTTGGCTCTTCCTCTGATGTCACTTCCTATGGTCTTTGTAGCTCTCCCTCTGATGTCATATCCTAGGGTCTTTAAAGTCATTTATCATGGAATTCCTTGGTATTTATCCCAAATTATGGTAATCTATCACCCACTTAGAACTCTGAGAGTGTGATATGATTATCGTCGATGGACTTCTCAGAAGTGCATTTTGAGAATACGAGAGCCTCTGCTATTTCTGTCATAACAAATTAACTGGACCGCAAAGAGCCCTGTCCGATATTTTGAAGTTTAAGAAAATGCTCAAGACCACACTCTTTATAGAAGCTTTCCAATGAATGATGTTTCTGACCAATCTAGGTGTTTGGGTTTATTATGGAGAGCTGTTGGCCCAACTGTTTACATGGATTGATTTTGTAATCTTTGATGTTTGTACTAGTCTAATTTGTCCTATTTTATGTATGTTACTTTTGTAACATCGTCTAGAAATAGGCGGTTGAGAAATCTTTTAAATAAATAAATATGCACCCGGAACAGACATCAGCGGGAGAGCAGACACAGTCACAAAGAACACATTGAAGTTATGTGGTGGGCACACGGAGGGGGGGAGGCATGTGGTGAGAGGAGAGGTGAAGAGGAGGAGGGCTGCCGGTGGAAGCCCCCCCTTCCTACACCACTGGGCAGAGTACTCGACTAGTAATCATGGCAGCCCTGTGGTTTGTGTACGATGTTGCCTTGATTGGACTCCACTGTCCAAGCTGCCCCCTTTCCTCTGGCCCTCCCTTTTTAAATACCGTGGGGTTCAGAAAGCTGATGATTGCGCCAGAGAGAGAAACCTGCACAAGGTATCACACAGTTACCTGCTATTGTAGGCAATGAGAGTGCGTTTTGTCGTTTCGTTCCGGCTGGCTGACGCACATTTTATGATTCACATCAATTTGATAACTACAGCAACATGGCTTAAAATATACTTGATCTACGTTTCTTGATAAAGATTCAGACTCCTGAGGCAGAAACACATACGTGTCGAGTCTTAATTACAATAAAGACATTGAGCATCAGAGGTCACCTTTTCTGGTTTTCTCGCCATCTCTACCGTGTGGAGGTAGGATCTCCCGTTTTGCCGCATCACCCCCTCTATCCTCTTAAAAATAAAAAAATTTCTGCTGCTCTGCTTCGTGACACACGTGATCTGCATTACTATAACCAGCTGCAAGTGCACGATTGGAACTGATTAAAGAAGGCAGCTCAGACTTTCAAGGGACAGGGGGATGGGGCAGTTGCATCCTGTCCCGGTTTTCATAGCAATTGGAAGCAGGAGCTCCCAGACCCCGAAGTCTGCATGCACGGAGCTCGGGAAATGGAAAGCCCAAACCAATGGCCAACGGTGCCCCCTGCTGCTCGCTCAGCCCTAGCGAGTCTAACACACGGTAAATGATGGCAGATAAAGACCTTCACGGACTGCCGGTCCCATCCAGTCTACCCAACAAGGCGGCCAGAGCCACATAGCATCATATTCTTCAGAAATAGCCAGGATGCCTGGAGGTCCAACGTTCAAACGGCCGCCACGCCAGTACTGGCAGCTCTGCAGAATATTACAAATCCTTGTGTTTAGACTAGAGAGTTGCACAGGGAGAGAAATTCAACCCATCCCCGCCAGGATCCTCTCCGTCCCCACCTGTCCCTGCCAGGATCCTCTCCGTCCCCACCCTTCCCCACAAGGAATTACTTCCATCCCCGCCCGTCCCCCTAAAAAGCAGCAATTACTTCTGACAGGATCATCAATTCCACAGTTTCTTTTGTGTTTGTGCTGCTGTTTTCCTTGTGGAATCTCTTTGGTGGAACCCTCTTTTTGTTTTCTGTTCAGGTAATTAACTTATAAACCCCCTCTTTTACTAAGGCTGGCTTGTCCATTATATTATATGGATGAACCCTGTTTCCAAAGCCTTCCATCCCCGTGGGAGTCTCGTTGGCCAGAGGGGGTTCCCGTGGGAGTCCCGTGGGTTGAGAGGGATTCCTGCGGTACCCGCGGGATTCCCGCGATCCCCGTTCCCGTGCAGACCTCTAGTTTAGACATGGGAAGGGAGAGGAGCTGGGAGTCGACCGCACAGTATACCTGGAACAGGCTTCAGACTCCATCTCTGGACCCACCCAAATCTAGGCTAAAAGCTCACCTTCTTGGCGCTTTTTTTTAGTTCTTAAGCCCTTATTCACCTCATTCCTACTACAAATAACGCCCTTAATTGTCTTCTTTGTCTGTCTTAAACAGGGTTATCATATTTTGAAAAAAGAAAACCCCCGACACATAAGATCTTTTTCTTTTTAACATGCCCGCCCTGTATATCACATTGGCATGACAAGGAGTGCGGGACGGTGGGCCTGGATGCCAGCTCGGCTGTCCTCAACCCTATTGCCACTGGAAGGAATAGCCAAGACGGGATCTGCCCAGCCTCGTCTTATCAATTTTATGACCCTGCAGAGCAGCCCAGCACCAGCCCCATCCACTCCTTCCCCAACCCCTCCAGCCGCGTTTGCCCGTCCCTCCCCTTCCTCCGTACCCTCTTTAATGTTCCTGACGTGAGAAGAAGTCCCAACCTGCTGTACGCACCAGTTTCACTTCCTAGGTACGGGTCCAGGAAGTGACATCAGAGGAAGAGCCGACTAGTGAGGGGGGGGGGGGCGGAGAGGAGAATGGGAGCCGGCACCTCCACTAAGACGGCATCCAGGGCGGATTGCCTTCCCCACTTACTATGCCACTGCTTACTAATTTTGTTTGCCACAGATTTGATGGGCAGACTGGGTAGGCCACACGGTCTGTATCTGTTGTCATTTTTCAATGCCTGGCCATGAGATAAGGGTGGCAAGGGGATGGGGGACCCCTGTGCCAGTAGAGTTACCCCCATGCACACATAGCAGTAAGCTAGGACGGGATCAATTCCATCCCTTCCCCCCACCCCTCACACATGCAGCAGGATGGAGGGAATGCATCGGCTTCACACAAGCCCTCTGGCCTAGGCACGTATTCACATCAAGAACCCAAATCCTATTTGAAAGGGTCAAAACCCACAAATAAAAGTTCAGGGTGACATAAACACTGAAGTCCTACCTCCCAGCCAGAACTCTGGTGGAGAACGGAGACAGAGAGAAAGAAAAAGAGAAAGAGACAGTTAATATACAGTCAGCATCATAGCCCGACCTCCCCATGCAGGTCCTGCATCAAATCTTCTCACACAGATACTCCACCCCAACCTCCGGACAGCCCTTTCAACTTGCGAAGCAGGTAAAGGGGTGCCCTGATCTCTCCATACGGGTAGCCTGCCAGTTCAGCAAAGCCAGTGACAGCGGTATCTATCTGCTCCTAATGCCTCCATAATGTGCATTCCCTCAGTTTGGGTAATGCGCTGTTTCGACTTCAAGACAGTGGCATACCGCCCGCCTTTGTCCTATGTCAGATATCCCTATAGTTTCAATTTTACTTCCTATATCACCCTTTGACTCGACAGTTAAACAGATAAGACCCAAGTTACAGTAAATACGTTTTTTGCAACACAAAGGCCCAAGTTCAGATATACCAGTTATGCCTATGACAGCAAAGGTTGCTTACCTGTAACAACAGGGGATCAGTCTGAGATCTTCACCAACAAGTATGCCTGCATTTCCCCTGCTTGTCTCCAAGAATTCCCTGTACAAGTCCTGTGTCGTCCTTATAATCTACCCCCCCCCCCTAAAAGGTAACGCCCGCATGGGCTGCCACCCTAACCTCCTCCTAGGTGCAAAAGATCCATTGGGTTTGAATGCCGGAGGGCTCTGGAAAAGGAACTTCGGAAGGGATTCATGCTTGTATTCTCCGTCTCCTCCCAAAATAAACCATCACATGTCAGAGCGCCCCCCCTCGCCAGACAATACAGTCAGCCTGAGGCAGTTTTCCATTTTCCGTGGCCAGTACCCTGATTTTGGATAAAGAACTGCAAAGGATGAGGGACAAGTCCGGCTCAGGGTGCCAGTAGGCCAAAGGAGGACTTGGAGGAGGAAAAACACTAGGCTAGACCGCAGGGCTTCTTTCAGAAAAAGTGGAAGGGACGGGGTGCGGTTGTGAGACACCATTTCCAGGTCTGGGGAGGGAGAAAATGAACAAAAATGTTAAGACTGTGGCTCGGGAAGGCAGGAAAGGGAACTAATGAACAAGGATGTACATTGGTAGGACTAGTCTCAGTTAGGGCGCTGGTCTTTGACCAGAGGGCCTCCGCGTGAGCGGACTGCTGGGCACGATGGACCACCGGTCTGACCCAGCAGCAGCAATTTTTATGTTCTTAAACCTGGGATGGGAAGTGACCAATACGCGTCTAGTCGAGGTTTGGGAGGGAAGGGGCCAGAGGAGCATCCAGTGTAAGATCAGAATTTGGGTGACATGGATAGAGCTGTTTTTCCTAATAATCTACCCTCGTTATCTGTGGTTCTTGTGCCAATCTTCAGATTAAAAATAAGTGCATGCTTTCACCTTGGAAACTGCCCAAAAGACAGAGCAGCAGGTGCATGCACTTGTCCCTGTTCTATCTTTCAGGTAAAACACGTGGAATTTTGGAAATATATCACGCATGTCTTCTCCCTCCACTACAAGGGTGTATGCTATGGAATAACCTGAATTTAGAATGGGTAGATTCCCCGATAACCCTTGGGCTGGGTATATGATGTCTGCGAAGTGCTTCTCTCACAGTTAGGCCAGTAGGTCCTCTGATTCGCAGAGAGGCACCTTATCGGGTGGTTTAGATCTGAAAACCACTAGAGTAAGTTCCGTGGATTTAGACAACTTTTGTATTTCACAAGAGCTGCTCATACAGTGCCCCTGCGAGGGCAGAAGCAGCTGAGGGACGAGTCACGGAGAGCTGTGACGAACCCCTGCTGACTTCCTGCTGCAGGGTCGGGCAAGATTTTTGCAGCTGTGTCCAAGAAACAGGGGGCTGCAAATTCTTGGGCAGGGTGTGGGCCTGGCAGTGGGAGAGAAGAGCCAGCTTTAAGTTCACGGCTGGGACACAATGCACTTGGGAGGTGATTGATGCAGGCAACGCCCTTAGAATCATTTACAGTCTCCGCCCATTCCACTATGCTCTGTCCTCTGCTTTCTCCAGGGAGGGGACCCCCCCCATCTTCTCTGCCCAAATGGAAGGCCCGGGACGGGATTCATTTTCCCTCTCTCGGTTCAAACAGCCCCTTACGCACCTGGTTGGTTATCTTGTTGAAGGCATCCTGAAGTTTCCCATGCACAGCTCCCAGCTTCTTGAAGTCCCGGTTGGCCTCATGGATGGGGATGAGAATCTTGTAGACTTCATTCACAGCCTCAAACAGACCTCCCTGAGAAAAGAGAGGGACTGAGTCAGAATCCATCCCAGTCTTTGGCAAGCTCCTTGCCATCCAAATTGAAAATCCGCTGAAGCCTCCAACCACCTCGCCCCTCTGCCCCCTTACCATGGTGAAAGAAGCCGCCGCCTGCTCCAGGAGCCCCACCAACCCTGCCTCTGTGAAGTACTTCCCAGAGCAGACGCCTTCCTCGTCAGGGGACAGGATGTCGTCTGAAACTGCCGACTCCTCCAGCACATTAACTGAGATGCTCTGAAAGGAAGAGAGAAGAGTCAAAGAGAACATAAGAACAGCCTTACTGGGTCAGACCAATGGTCCATCAAGCCAAAACCCAAAGAATAGCAACATTCCATGCTACCGATACAGGGCAAGCAGAGGCTTCCCCCATGTCTTAATAACAGACTATGGACTTTTCCTCCAGGAATTTGTCCAAACTTTTCTTTTAAACCAGCTACGCTATCCATTAATGCAATGCCCTCCCCTCCTCCCAGGGGAGGAAGGTAGTCACTAATGCAAATTCTCCTTTCTAATGTCCGTTCCACCCCCCACAGCACCACAGAAGACAAACTGCAAATAGGGCTGGAGGTATGGTAGACCCTGATCGATTTTCAGAGGATTGTGTTCATGAGGAGCTAGCTAACCTAAAGGTGGACAAAGCGATGGGGCCGGATGGCGTATATCCGAGGGTGCTTGAAGGAACTTAGGGAAGCTCTGGTAGCTCCGCTGACTGACCTTTTCAATGAGTCTCTAGAGTTGGGAGTGGTACCGGAGGACTGGAGAAGGCCGGATGTGGTCCCTCTCCACAAAAGTGGAAGTAATGAAAAAGTAGGGAAATACAGGCCGGTAAGTCTGACTTCTGTGGTAAGCAAATGAATGGAAACACTTTGAAAACAGAGAATGGTCAAGTTTCTGGAATCCTGTGGATTACAGGACCGAAGGCAACATGGATTCACTAGAGCAATGGTCTCAAACATGCGGCCCGGGGGGGCCACATGCGGCCCGCCAGGTACTATTTTGAGGCCCTCGGTATGTTTATCATTATCACAAAAGTAAAATAAAACAGTTTCTTGATCATTTGTCTCTTTAGCTATAAATGACAATATTATTATTAAGACTTAGCCAAAAGGAAAGATTTATAAACTATAAAGAGTTTTACCTCATGCAAAATTGTCATTTCTTTAATAAGACATTAACTATTTATTTCTGAGGCCCTCCAAGTACCTACAAATCCCAAATGTGGCCCTGCAAAGGGTTTAAGTTTGAGACCACTGCACTAGAGGTAGGCCTTGTCAGACAAATCTGATCAATTTCTTTGACTGCATGACCAGAGAATTGGATAGAGGGAGTATGCTAGATGTGGTGTATTTAGATTTTAGAAAAGCCTTTGACAGTGTTCCACACAGACGTCTAATAAATAAACTGAGTGCCCTCAGGATGGGTCCCAAAGTGACGGGCTGGGTCAAGAACTAGTTGAGTGGAAGGCGACAGAGGGTAGTGGCCAATGGAAATCGCTCTGAGGAAAGGGATGTACCCAGTGGTGGGCCTCAAGGTTCGGTTCTTGGGCCTGTTCTTTTTAACATTTTTGTAAGTGATATTGCTGAAGGGCTGGGCTGGTACCAAAATCTGCAAGAGTAGACACCCAGAATGGCATGACTAACATGAAGAAAGACCTGGCGAACCTTGAAAAACAGTCTGAAATTTGGCAGCTAAGATTTAATGCTAAGAAATGCAAGGTCATGTCTTTGGGCTGCAAAACCCCAAAGGAACGGTACAGTTTAGGGGGTGAAGAACTTATGTGCATGACAGAAGAGTGGGACTTGGGTGTGATTGCATGCGATGATCTTAAGGTGGCCAAACAGGTTGAAATGGTGACGGCAAAAGCTAGAAAGATGCTGGGTTGCATAGGGAGAGGTATGGCCAGTTGGAAAAAGGAGGTCTTGATGCCAGTGTATAAGTCTCTGCTGAAATCCCAGTTGGAATATTGTGTACAATTCTGGAGACCTTCAAAAAGGTATAAAAAGGATGGAGTCGGTCCAGAGGAAGGCTACTAAAATGGTGTGTGGTCTTCGTCATAAGGCGTACGGGGATAGACTTAAAGATCTCAATCTGTATACTTTGGAGGAAAGGCGGGAGAGGAGAGATATGATAGAAACGTTTAAATATGATAGACGTTTAAATCGAGTCTCTCTCACTGGAAAGGAAGCTCTGCAGTGAGAGGGCATAGGATGAAGTGAAGAGGCGATAGGCTCAGGAGTAATGTAAGGAAATACTGTTTTACAGAAAGGGTGGTAGATACGTGGAACAGTCTCCCGGAAGAGGTGATGCAGACAAAGACTGTGTCTGAATTCAAGAGGGCCTGGGATAGGCACGTGGGATCTCTCGGAGAGAGAAAGAGATAATGGTTACTGTGGATGGGCAGCTCTATGACCTCACAATGCAAGTATAAAGAGCCTTAGCCAATAGGAAGAGGAGATGCAAATGTTAAGAGCCTTAGCCAATAGGGAGAGGAGGAGATAGTGGATGCTGCGGATTGGCCATTTGTCCTCTATCTGCCGTCATATTTCTATAATGCTCTATGACCTCACAATACAGGTGTTGAGCCTTAGCCAATAGGGAGAGGAGGAGATAGTGGATGCTGCGGATGGTCCATTTGGCCTCTATCTGCCGTCATATTTCTATAATGCTCTCTGACCTCACAATACAGGTGTAAAGAGCCTTAGCCAATAGGAAGAGGAGATGCAAATGTTAAGAGCCTTAGCCAATAGGGAGAGGAGGAGATAGTGGATGTTGCGGATGGGCCATTTGCTCTATGACCTCACAATGCAGGTGTAAAGAGCCTTAGCCAATAAGAAGAGGAGATGCAAATGTTAAGAGCCTTAGCCAATAGGGAGAGTAGGAGATAGTGGATGTTGCGGATGGGCCATTTGCTCTATGACCTCACAATGCAGGTGTAAAGAGCCTTAGCCAATAGGAAGAGGAGATGCAAATGTTAAGAGCCTTAGCCAATAGGGAGAGGAGGAGATAGTGGATGCTGCGGATGGGCAGATATTGGCCTAATGGCCCATCCAGTCCGCCATGTTTCTTTGTTCCTAAGATTCAGGGAAGCAGCTGTACTAGCCAAAGGGTGGGGGAGCACCTGACCGCATGCTGGGACCCTTCACCATCCCAGAATCCCATCGGGGCAAGAACTGAGCAGAAACGCTCCCCTCCCACAGCGCATCTATTCACAGTCCCACGCAGTTACCTGGAAGCCCACGCAGCCAATAGGCAGGTAACGGCAATCCTCCAGCATGTTGAGATACTCTGCCACCAGCGCTGCAGCATGCACAAGGCACTGCGCCGCCTCGGCGTGGTTCCCCCGTTCCGAGTGCTTCCCCGCCATGTTCTGCAGCCAAGTCAGACGCAGGTCTGGAGAGCTCTGATATCCTTTTGCAATCCTGCAAATTAAAAAAAATAGAAGCCGTGCTTTGCCGTTCCAGGAATCATTTGCAGGTTTGACCTATCAAGGCCAGGCCCAGTTTGCAGCTTACAGAGGCCAATATACCTTTTCAAAGCAAACTTTTAGAAATTAAGTACATAAGACTAGTCTTACTGGGTCCATCAAGCCCATTATCATGGTGGCCAATCCAGGACACTAGTACCTGGCTAAATCCCAAGGAGTAGCAATATTCCAGGCTTCCCCCATGTCTTAACAACAGACTAAGGACTTTTCCTCCAGGAACTCATCCAAACTTTTCTTAAAATCAGCTACGCTATCCGCTCTTACCACAACTTCTAGCAAAGCGTTCCAGAGCTTAACTATTCTCCGAGCGAAAGCATCAGTGAATAAGCAGCTTTCAAAGTTCACTCAACGTTTTTCCCGTTTACACGATAGTTTGGGTTTCGATCCTCAAAAGCAGTTTTTTAGCAAAGGCTGGCGCTGCTCCCGACACTCATAGAGTTCCTACGAGCGTCGGGAGCCACGCAGAGCATTCAGCGTGCCGGCCTGTGCTAAAAGCCGCTTTCGGGGTTTTTTACAGAGCTGCTACTGCTAACGTTAACAATTTTGTTAGAATTCGATACCGGTGCAGCTTTTGACTCAATCATATTTTGCTGGTCAACTTATTGAGCAAGATGGGTGTAGGTGGATCTGTACTTAATTGGTTTTAACGATTATTTTAGTAAACAGGAATTATAGTATGCCGAAGGATGGGCTGGGCTTCTTTCAGTGGAGTGCCACAGGGCTCTTCTATTTCAAGTTTCAAGTTTATTTAGAATTTCTTATACTGCCCAATCATCCTTCTAGGCGGTGTACAAATTTGTACAAACAGAAAACAAACTTTAACTAAAATACAAGTTTGAGGTGACAATACGTCCCCAAACTGTAACTATAAAAACTTTTAAAAACTATTAAAAACAAAGACAAACAAGAACAAAAGGTAAAAGGCAAAAACTACATTAGGCAAAGTAAAAGAGACCAATTAGGGAAAAAACAATAAGGAGGGTTGCTGTTAAACTCAATAGTATTTTCGCTCGATTGCCCTTAAAAGGACAGTTAAGTCTCAAAGGCATCAAGGAAGAGAAATGTCTTTAGCGTCGTCTTAAAGTTATTAAAATTTGATTCTTCGCGTAAATAATTTGGAATACTATTCCAAAGAGAGGGGGCAGGGACAGAGAAGATAGTAGACCTCATTGTATATTTCTCCTACGCTTTTTAATATCTTTAGGAGTACTCTGCAAAAAGTACGCTTGTCGGCCAAAGTCAGCCTATTATCTTATGCTGATATTTTTTTTAATTAATTCCATTAAGTTCAAATACGGAGGACATTTCAGCTAAGGTCACTGATTGCATGAATAGAATTGGAGATTGGGCTTCTACCAACAACTTGAAATTGTATCCTAGTAAGACGAAGCTTCTTTGGTTTCAATTCTTACTCTACAATCAGGGATAAAACGTCTAAAAGTTTTGGGTATTCTTTTAGACTCTTCTCTTACATTAGAAGGTCAAATTTCTTATTTACGGAGGAAGATTTTATCGGTTACGAGGAAACTTAGTGAAGTTGTGCTTTTCTTGAACATTACTTTGCACTGTTGGTTCAGATGTCAAGTGTTACCTCAACTTGACTACTGCAATTCTTCATATTTGAACTTAGCATCAAAACTGATCCAAAAATTGCAGTTAGATTAATTTCCGGTCTTAAAGGTTATGAAAGTGTTGCATTAGCGTATAAGAATCTTCATTGGTTATCGTTTGAGAAGCGAATTAAGTTCAAATCAGCTTGCGTAGTTCATTGCGCCAACACTATGGAACGCCCTTTCCCCTAACCCTACGGTAAGAAACTAGTTTAAATAACTTTAAAACTAATCTATAAACTTTTCTCTTCAAAGACACTTATGAGATTTACGATGGTTAATAAAAAACACACACACAAAAAAATAAAAAAAAGCAAAGAGGTTGTTTCAGACAATCAACCCAACTTCCCTGACGGGTTTTTCCTGTACCTTTTCCTTTTGTTTTTAAGATTGTATCCCTAACCCTTTCTCCCTCCCTCTGTTTCAATTTTTTGTCCATTCCCCCAACTTTTAATTAATTTTTTAAAGATGTAAACCGCTTTGATATTTAAAGCGATATATCAAGATATAATAAACTTGAAACTTGGTTGTTATACATTACAGACCGACTCTTCAGATAATCTGATCTTGCTTTTTTTTCATTTGCTTTATTCTTCCACCAAATTATGTGGTAATTTATTACTACATTTTCCAGATTAGAGGAGTACGATATAAACCATAGCTTAACTCCTCTTTCGCTTACACTGCTGCCATTACAATTGGGAATAATCTACCTGTTCACATTAGGACTGATATCAACTACTTAAGGTTTCGTAAAAATCGGAAAACTGTTTTTTTTTATATGACTTGTAATATTCATGCTATGATGATCTTTTCATTATTGATTGCTTTTGTATTTTCCTGTAGATTTTACGGCCTCTTTGAGTGTAAATTGCCTTGAACCGTTTTGGCATAGGGCAATTAATAAGCTGCGTATTACATTAGATTAAACAGGATGGCTTAATTTGGAACTAATCCCAGCCTGGGCAGATGGGGAAATCAGTCCTGGAGTCCCCCCTTTTCAGTCGGCTTTTCCGGATATCTGAAACCAATATGCTTGGAAGCACAGTTACTTACCGTAACGGGCGTTTTCCGGAGACAGCGGGCAGATAGTCTCAGATGGGGGTGACGTCATCCAAGGAGCCCAGTACGGACAGTGAAAAGTGCACCGGGCACTTTAAGAAGTCCAAAGCCTTCAGACTGCCCGCTACCACGCGCGCGAGTGCCTTCTCGCCCGACGAGGGCTCGCGGTATCTCAGTTCCGTAGACGAGCTAAGAAGCTTGTCCTAGGATAAAGGGATTTGCATACAATGGAGGCACTTTATGCAAATCACTCTCCTGTGAATATCCTGAAAACCTAACTGGCAAGGGGGGACTCCAGGACCAACTTAGGTAATACCGGGCTTAGGTTACATAGAAACATAGAATATGACGGCAGAAAAGGGACGATGGCCCAACAAGTCTGCCCACTCGAGAACCCTCCCTCCAACTAGTCTGCCTTCTCCCTTGGAGTATCTATCGATTGAGCATAACTGCGCAGTACTTCCACCTGTTTGTCCCATCGACTCTTGAAAGTCGAGCACGTTACTGGCCTCGACCACCTGGTGGGGAAGATCATTCCATCGATCAATAACCCTTTGCCCCCTGAGGGAGTCATGAGACTTGGCCAGTGGAGGGGGAGGTTACAGGGGCCTTTTATCAGGCACATTTTTAAATCTCAGACACCATATCATGAAGCAGAGAAGAACCAATATGTACCTGTACATTAAATCGATCAACATCTCAGGGTCTTCCTGGTGCTCTTTCATCTTCACCGTGTCCGTCAGGATCATGTGTAGATTAAATACCAGGTCCTGAACCTGTATCACGAGTGAAGCAAATGAGAGACTTTCTGCTCTTCTAACTCCGTCACCCGCTCTGCAAAACACGGTGCCCTTCCACCCAAGGCCTCCGTTACCTGCTCTGGGAAGGTGGTGTCCCGCAGCTCCAAGTCCTCCTCCGCGTAAGTCAGGATGGTTTTCAGCGACCGCCGCAGGTGCTCTTCGTTGAAGTTCTGGGAAGTCCCCACCAGCGAGGACAGCGACATGGTCACCTGCATTTTCACCCGGGCAAAATTCTGTGCGGAAGCAACAAGAGCCCCGGTCAGTGCCGCCGAAAGCGCTCACGACACGCGCGCCATTTGTAAAACACCCAGAGGGCGTTATCATGCCTCGACTATCGCGACCTCGTTCTTTCGGGCCCGCCTGCAGCCACGTGGAGTGCGTTGCAGGTTACGCAAAATCTGGTGGTCAGAACGCTGTTTCGGTTAGGGTAGGGAGGAGTAAACATGTGACAGAATATACATGAAGTTATATGGGTTAAAAGTGGAGGATCGCATACACTATAGACTGCCGGTGGTGGTTTATTTGTGTGTGAATGGTCAGACACCATAAAGCTTGATAGGGACGATTCTGCCTCATGTCCCATTACCAAAGCCGCATTCTGTCCATTGTGCAGATTTGCAAATATTGCTCGAGGTTGAAGGCGTCAAGAATAAGCATGTTTTCTTGTAGGGGTTCCCCAGGAATGGAATCGAGTACCTATGTTTTCAGTCCAATTCTTTATATGTGAGTTTGCAAACCATTGGACCCCTGAGGAAGGCGTGTTCGCCGAAACACGGACCGTGTAGGGTCCGGTTGGATTTTTATCACTGTATTTTTTTTATCATTGTACTTTTTTTAATTGAATTTTCATGGTTTTATATGTCAGTGTTTAATAAATTATCTCCAGAACATCTGTATCCACGTTTTTTGTTCTTGTTTTCATTACTGGCGTTTTAACCATGTATGGTGTGTTTTAAATATTGTGTATGTTTTTGCTGTAAACCGCTCGGTAAAAAGCGGGTCATAAATGAACCAACCAACCAACCAACCCAAAGGGCTCAAGCTGCCTGGGGGCCCCAGGAATGGAATCCGCTACGCTTCTACATTAGAAAGCAATGTCATCTGGATGCTTTTAAGAAGTTATTGAAGAGACGTTTATTTTGTAATATGAAATATGGGCATCGAGGCATTTGCACGTGTGTAAGCGCTGGTCGCTTATTTTGTTTCTCTGGATTTGTTACGCTGTGAGACGCTTTGGGAAAAGTGCGATGAGGAGGCCGATGATGAGGCACTCACCGAGATCGGAGCGGAGCGTTTGCGGGGCCGGTGCGGCGCCGGAATGGCCGGTGTCGCAACCGTGGCAGGAGGGCGCTCGAGGGAAGTGGAAGGCTTCTTAGCTGGCTTACATGGGCCCAACGACCCCGAGGAAGGGTCCGGTGGTGTCGACGTCGTCGGTGCCGACTTTTGGGGTGCCGTCGACGTCGCGGCAGGTTCCATGGCAAATCCGGTACCAAACAAAATATTTTGCTGGATCTGCCTATTTTTCAAAGTGCGCTTTTTAAGCGTAGCACAGCGGGTGCAGGTGTCAGCCCGATGCTCTGGACCCAGGCGTTGGAGGCACCAATTGTGCGGGTCTGTGAGAGAGATCGGGCGTGCACACCGCTGGCACTTCTTAAAACTCGGTTGAGGGGGCATGAAGGGAAACACGGCCTCCGCAAAATCAAAGCCGGAGGCCTGTATGGTGACAACAGACCCCGCCGGGGCCGGCTCGAAAAAATAAAGAAAACTCGACGAGTTTTTTTTTTTTTTTTTTTTAAGGAAAAATAAAGTAATCCAAAGGGAAAAAAGGAAGAAATTCGGAAAAAATACGCGAGCGGGAAGGCAAACTAATGATTTCAACGGCCGTTGGAAAACATGCGACTTCTTCGCTCCGCGGAAACGAAGAAACTGGGGACCACGCACTCCTCCGTCGGGCGGGAAGGCACTCGCGCATGCGCGGTGCGGCCAACTAGAACTTTCTAGTTAAAAAGGTCCGTACCGGGGCTCCGTCGGTGACGTCACCCATACGTTAAGAATATGCTGCCTGCTTGTCCTGGGATAATAAGCTTTTGATGATCCTGACAGGAGTAGGGATACAACAAATAACATTGAATTGGAAAAATTGTTCTAGACTAAATTTCAGCTTCTGGTGGAACTCAGTACAAAATGTCATCTGTACAAAATGGAACGTTTACTTGCAATACAAAATGGTCATTTTAATAGATTTAAAGATGTGTGGAAGCCAATAATAAATTATCATAATGATTGATGTTAATTTATTATTATTTTTCCTTATATGATAATTGACAGAATGGGGGGATGGGTGGGTTATGATAATTTAATATATATGTGCATAATTTAATTGATTAATATACATAGGAATTATATGAGATGGGGGTGGGATATAAATCTTTTAGGTATATATTGTTATGGAATTATCAAGTGATAATGTAATATGTTGTGTTCATATTTTAATGTACACTTGATGTATATGTTAAAATGAATAAAGATTTGGAGAATTTTTGTTTAAAAAAAAAAAAAAAATTATTCATTACAATATTTATTTGATTATTCATTACAATATCTTTGTAACAAACATGCATGAATGAACACAGAAAATACAAATGTAAATTCCCAATCGGGGATTAACATAATATAAGGAAACTATTTCAACCATGTCCTAGTCCACATTAAAACTGATAGCCAGTACAAATAAAACATCAAAGCAAATCTTTCTATCTACTATCTAGGAACAGGCAAATGGCTATTATATATATTATACATCATCCTCCAAAAATAAACTGAATATTAGGAATTAAACTTTCAACAAAGGTTTCTCTTTAATAAAATCTTCCACCTGGGCTGGATCAAAAAACACATATTTATCATTTCCATATGATATCAGGCATTTACATGGAAATTTTAAGAAGAAAGTAGCTCCGACTGCCAAAACCTTAGGCTTTAGCTGAAGGAACTGTTTCCTCTTAAACTGGGTTTGTCTAGAGACATCTGGAAAAATTATCACCCGTTGACCACAAAACATCTCTTGCTTTTTCAGGAAATATAATTTCAAAATATCTTGTTTCTCAAGTTCTGTCTTGAAGGTCACGAGAAGAGTTGCTCGTTTCTCAATTATGTCTTTAGATGACTCCAAAAACTGTGATACATTCAAACTCTCTGGTGATACTATTCTATCCATTCCACCTTCCTCTACCTTTTCTTTGGAATCTCTTGAAATGTAATATAAATTATCGACCTCAAAGGTCTCCACTTTGTAATGAATAATCAAATAAATAAAGAATACAAAAAAAAAAAAAAAAGATTAAAAAATGAATAAAGGATTAAAAACAAAAAAAAGGAATTAGCGCCAGCAGGTAAAGGGAATAAAGCGATGCTGGCCCTTAGGGTTTTCTATGCCCCCTCCCCCGTCTTCGGTTCTACTCACATGTCCAATCTCAAAGTTCTGGCGCATGAGCAGATAGAGGGAGGCGCTGGCGTGGGTGCGCACGGAGCTCACGCTGCTACTGCAATGCCGCAGGAGTCTCAGGCACAGGTCCGCACACAGCTCCGTGTCCTCCTCGAACAGGATTTCTGGGAACTGGCCAAGGGTGGACAGAGGAAACTGGGTCACGGTCACACAACGCTGGATTATTTATTTATTTCAAAAATCTCTACCCCCGTCTGGTTTACAGATTTAAAAACACATTAAAAGCCAAAGAAACATCAGTGATTAGATCAGGGGTCTCCAAAGTCCCTCCTCGAGGGCCGAATCCAGTCAGGTTTTCGGGATTTCCCCAATGAATAAGTTAAGTTTACAGTAAAATGTGGGGGGTTATAACCCCCCAAACTAGCGCGATTTGTAGTACGTAAACTGGGGGTGCCCCCCAACAAAACCCCCCGTCGGAGCCCCTAAAAACAGTAATTTTCTTTGGCGCGCGCCTCCGTCTTGCGCTCAGTTGTCGGCGCACGCCTTTGTCTTCCGCGTTGTTGTCTATGAACCGTCGGACCCTGTAGAAAGGGTCCACCGCTTCGGCTTGGGTCCTTTTCTGAAATAAACAAGTTGGTTTTCCATCAGTGATCTTCAGCGGAGCGTTCATTGTCCGTTCCCACTTCCTTTTTGTACTGTTTTATACCCGTGGGTTCTCTGTCCTGTTGGACTTTTTGGGGTTGACTTGGACCCGATCGAAAGGCATTTACAAACAGTTGCGTTTTTTTAAGTGGTTTCTTAAATGTACCTCTCTCGGCACATTTCCATATCTGCCCTACAAGCGAGTTCCCCAAGAAAAACTCACTGGGCTGGTCTCTACATATTTTGGACTGGCGTTCGCCTTTAACAGAGCAGAATTTTCAGAGCGCAATGATCTTTTGGGTTGATAAATGAGTCATCTTGCTCTTGAAAAATTCTGGGATTGATGGCAAGTCATCGCTGCCTTATACTGAACTCTAAAAGCCGCCGGCAGCCAGTGTAACTGGCGAAGATAAGGTGTAATATGAGAATAGTTCGGCGTTCCCGTTATCCATCTGGCCGCAGCAATGCCCTGCACCTAATCCGCGTCCCAGCATGCACTATACCCTCACCTCAGGCCCCACTTTCTGGTCCACATGGTGTGCACCTGCCTCAAGACCCGGCACGCCTCGCCCCTCGGTACGTCTCTGCGCCATTCTCAAGCCCCTGCAGGCGTCAGTGCTGTGGGCACCATACCCTCAGGACCCATCTGTGCCGTGCACACACCGCGCGTGCGTTTAAGAAATTTTGTAGACCGAATATCTAGCAGGGTGACGGGACAATCGCACGTCAGACACCAGCGCGTCGATAATCGAGCGCCAATTCGGTGCAAGACACCAGCGCGCCCCGGGAAAACTTAGCTTTAAAGAGCTCCGACGGGGGTGGGTGGGGGGGGGAACACCCCCCACTTTACTGCATAGTGTTCGCGCTGCCGTTGGGGGGGGGTGTGGAGGGTGCAACCCCCCACATTATAGAGAAAACGGAACTTTTCTCGAACAAAAATCGGAAAAAGTTCCGTTTTCTCTATAATGGAGGGTTCCAACCCCCCAAACCCCCCCCCAACAGCAGCGCGAAGACTATGCAGTAAAGTGGGAGTGTTCCACCCCACACACCCCTGTCGGAGCTCTTTAAAACTAAGTTTCCCCGCGGCGCGCTGGTGTCTTGCACCGAATTGGCGCTCGATTATCGGCGCGCTGGTTCCTGACGTGCGATTGTCCCGTCACCATGCTAGATATTCGGTCTACAAAATTTCTTAAACGCACGCGCGGTGTGTGCACGGCACAGATGGGTCCCGAGGGTAAGGTGCCCACAGCACTGACGCCTGCAGGGGCTTGAGAATGGCGCACGGTATGGAGGTGTGTCTGGCGTACGACTGACTGTGAACCATCTAGCATTACATTTATTAACAAAACCAGACCAGAAACTAAATCAAAGTTCAAATATCACGTACCTTGCACACCAGTGCCCGCTGCGTGGTAAAACAGTGCTGCAGGAAGAGGACACTCTGGTTACAGGCCAGGCTGTGTAAGAGGACTCTCAGGACACCTCCCAGCACGCTCTCCTTCGCCTCCGACAGGACCACAGTCTGGAGACACAAAACACGAGCTTTGGAGACCACGTGCAGGCGATAAACTGATCATTCATAGTTCAGGAAAGTTCTCGCAAGTGCAGAGAGAGAGAGAGTACAAGGATCAGTGTAGATCAGGGGTGTCAAAGTCCCTCCTTGAGGGCCGCAATCCAGTCAGGTTTTCAGGATTTCCCCAATGAATATGCATTGAAAGCAGTGCATGCACATAGATCTCATGCATATTCATTGGGGAAATCCTGAAAACCCGACTGGATTGCGGCCCTCAAGGAGGGACTTTGAGACCCCTCGTTTAGAGGATTTTTGGAAACCAGACTCTATTTTCTACTACCTGGAAGAATCCATGCGGTGTTCCTCAAGGATCACCGCTTTCACCTACATTATTTAATGTTTATTTATCATCGTTAGGCTCATCTTTGAGTAAACTGGCATAGGGATGTGTAGTTACGCCAGGGGTCTCGAAGTCCCTCCTTGAAGGCCGCAATCCAGTCGGGTTTTCAGGATTTCCCCAATGAATATGCATTGAAAGCAGTGCATGCGCATAGATCTCTTGCATATTCATTGGGGAAATCCTGAAAACCCGACTGGATTGCGGCCCTCAAGGAGAGACTTTGAGATCCCTGCAAGTAAGGTCTAGTCCAGGGGTCCCCAAAGTCCCTCCTTGAGGGCTGAATCCAGTAGGGTTTTCAGGATTTCCCCAATGAATACGCATTGAAAGCAGTGCATGCACATAGATCTCATGCATAGTCATTGGGGAAATCCTGAAAACCCGCCTGGATTGCGGCCCTCGAGGAGGGACTTTGAGACCCCCGGTGTAGAGCAATGGGCTCCTTGTTCACCAGCAAAGATGGTCATGGGTAGGGAGACAGTGTTTCCGTGCGTACAGACATATATATACGGCACTGATCCCATCGGTACCTGCACAATTATCTCCAGTGTGTCCAGCACTACAAGACAGGCCTCCGCTGCCAAGTTCCCCTCCACCAGGGCCTCCAGCTCTCTATCCACTTTGCTCCTGCAGACAAGACGCAAGAGGGGAGTTAATGCTGTGTTCTGAAGACTGTGATGAGATTGGGAGCGGGGTGAAATTTTTCCTTCCGGGTTAAAAGGGTGGAGAGGAAAGGGAACCGCCTCGCTGTACTTTTCACCCTAAAACCTACTTGTCGACTTTTTCCGAGTTCTGCCTCCAGGGGGTGATGTTTTTCCTCCAGCGAACGTTCTCCTGGGTGCACGGGTTTCTTTCTGTGCAGGAAAAAAGAAAAAAAGAAGATCGGGTGAGAAACCTTCTGCGCACGAGCGAGCTCAGGACCTGAAGAACGCCGGGCTGCCTTCAGGCTTCGATTCCATTTGCTACGCAGAGGTCAAGGCCGGCTCCAGCGCCTCACCTCTGCTACGCCGCACCATCTCCTGCCTGGCGCCACCTGTGCCAAGGATGACCTCCTCCAGCCGCGCCTTCATATCCAGCGACTTCTTAAACGTCAGACTGTTTATCTGCTCGGATGTCTTTTGGCCCTAAAGGCAGTACAGAAGCAGACGTGTTAGGCTGTGGCTTTCAAACCGCTCAGTAAATAAACAGCCCTTTATAGGGTAAAGATAGGAAATCCGGTGTTTAACGATGTACAATGCACACGTTTTTGCAACTTGGACATACACAGGTAGCTTCCAGCAATGCCCTCCCCCAGAATGCCTCCTTTTAAAGAAGTCCCATCAATCTACCCAAGCAAGCTCCTGAAACTCGGACGCATGCTCACCTTATACTCAAAGCAGGACACGCAGAGGTCCATCAAGTCCAGGAGACGGCCGACCTGCAGGGTGGAGAGGTCAGAGAACCACGTCTCCAGCACTTCCTCATCCGCGTTCTTCAGCACCCAGAGCAGACAGAGGAGAAGGATCCGGCTGCACTCCGCGGAGAGGGTGCCAGGCAGGCGGGAGGCCTGGGGGGCAGAGAGCGGGAAAGGTGGGGGGAGGGGGGGAAAGAAGCATGTACACCCACCGAAATGCGTAACATGGGAAAAAATGAAAGAGTCTTCCAGAACCCTAACAGAGCAATTAAATCCGAGGCCATCCCAGCGCCCGCCCTCACCGTGCTAGAACTCCATCCCGTAACCAAAGTGACCTTTCACCCATACACCTAACTCCACCGAGAGTCCTAGCTGCATTATCTTAAGAGATGGGGGGGGGGGGTTCAAGTTTAATTTAATATACCGTAAATATAAAGCAAAAATGGGTTCATAGACAAAACCGCCGAAGACAAAGATGCGCGCCTACAACCGAGCGCAAGATGGAAGTGCGCGCCGAAGAAAAAGAGTGTTTTTAGGGGCTCCGACGGGGGTTTTGTTGGGGAACCCCCCCCCCACTTTACTTAATACAGATCGCGGCGGCGTTGTGGGGGGTTTGGGGGGTTGTAACCGCCCTCATTATACTGGAAACTTAACTGTTTTCCTGCTTTTTAGGGAAAAAGTGAAGTTTTCAGTAAAATGTGGGGGGTTACAACCCCCCCAAGCCCCCCACAACGCCCCCACAACACGGCGCAATCTGTATAAAGTAAAGTGGGGGGGTTCCCCCCACCCCCCCATCGGAGCCCTTTAAAACAATCATTTTCTTCGGCGCGCGCCTTTGTCTGCGCGCGCCTTTGTCCCGGCACGCTTTTGACCTGACACCGCAAAAAATGTTAAAATCTAAGTTGAAGAAATTGCACTGGTTACTTGTGCAATTATGATGTGTTTTACTAAGTCACTTTGGTTTTGTCTAGTATCTTTGATTTTTAATCTGGTTTTATGTAAATTTTATATTGTACACCGCTTAGAAACCTGATGAAGCGTTTAAAAATTTTTTTTAATAAACTTGATTTTCAAAACATTAATGTTGATATTTAAAAGTCATTTACCATGGGATTCCTTGGCATCTATCACAAGTTATGGCCGTTTACCGACCCGCTCAGAACTTTGCGATCTGAGGGCGCAACGCGATTTGGCTTTGACCGATTTCTCAAAAATACATTGAGAACACAAGAACACCTGCCATTTCTATCATGGGGGCAACTGGAGCGTTATCGGATATTCAGAAGCTTAAAAAAAAAAAATCCTTGAAACGACATTACTTTTAGAATTTTTCTTTTTTCAACCATCTTTATTTTCTCTTCTTTATTAATTTCCAGGTACTTTAGTTAGATTATGAGCCTTCGGGACAGTAAGGGAATTTTTTAAGTACCTTCTTACTTCTCATTTATAATCTTAATGTATATTTTCTACAAACCGCTTAGAACCTAACGGATGTAGCGGTATATAAGAAATAAATTACATTACATTACATTTTAGAAGCGTTTCAATAAAGCTGAAATGTCGAATGCTGGTTTTAAGATGAACTGTACGCTGAAGATCTGGTCAAGATGCAATTATTCATCTGTAGCCCAAGACGTTTGTAAAAGTCTTGTCTATTATATTCTGTGCATGTTATTATTGTAATGCCACCTAGATATAGGCGGTTGATACATTTTTAAATTAAATAAGTATAAGCACGAGTCGACACCGTACACAGCTGCCTCTCTACGACTAACTCCATCATTATTATTATTATAAAAATAAGGGAATAAAACAATACAGGATAAACTATTACGTTTAAAGCAGGGGTGTCCAATCTGTGGCCCGAGGGCCGCATGCGGCCCCCTGAAGTATTTTGTGCGGCCCCGGTTGAGGGCGATGCAGTGTTTTCCTCTGCTGCCCCCGGGTGTTTACCGTCTTGCCGGCTCCCTCCTCCGTCTTGCTGCAGCGTTTGCGCATTTGTGAGGCCCCAGAAACATTTTTTTCAGCCACTGCGGCCCAGGGAAGCCAAAAGGTTGGACACCCCTGGTTTAAAGGGAAAAACAATGTGATAAATTACAATAGAAAATGAAGGAAAATAAATAAAGGAAAAAAAAAAACCCTTATGAGCAGAATAACAGGGACGCAGAGAGGATACTCACGGTAGCGGGCAGCTGGAAGGAGCTAGTTTTGTACCCCTGGGGCAGGGGGGAACCTGCTATCGCCATGGCGACTGACTGGCTGATGGTGCTGCTGGCGTTCTCCAGGTCCCCCGTCTCGTCACAGTGGATAGACGAGGTGAGGCGACTTCGCTGAGTGTGAGTTTCTGCAAAGCAAGAATTTTTTTTTTAAAAAAACAAACACGCATCTACGTCGCGCACAGCTGCCCCGCGACGACTAACACCCTCATCATTAGGGAATCACTTCTTCACAGACGGATCGGCGGCCACGTGAAACAGACCCCCCTGGAGAGGAGGTGAAGCCCAAAACAGCAACAGCTGAAGAACCGAGGATGCTCAGCTGCAGTGGAGAAGGAGCGAGGGGGTAAAGCTTGGAAGAGGCTAAGCTGAGGAAGGTAGAGAATCACACGGGGACAATTTTTCCCCCGTCACCGCGAGTTCGTTTCTTGTCTATACCCCATTCCTGCAAGCTCCGCCCTCATCTGCACATGCCTCAAACGCTTTCAAATCCTAAGTAGCAACATTCTAGAGCTCAGATTGTGATGTCATAATGCCTCATTCCACCAATGCCTAAGCTCTGTCCTCAAACACTTTCAAATCCTAAGTAGCAACATTCTAGAGCTCAGATTGTGATGTCATAATGCCTCATTCCACCAATGCCTAAGCTCCGTCCTCAAACACTTTCAAATCCTAAGAAGCAACATTCTAGAGCTCAGATTGTGATGTCATAATGCCTCATTCCACCAATGCCTAAGCTCTGTCCTCAAACACTTTCAAATCCTAAGAAGCAACATTCTAGAGCTCAGATTGTGATGTCATAATGCCTCATTCCACCAATGCCTAAGCTCTGTCCTCAAACACTTTCAAATCCTAAGTAGCAACATTCTAGAGCTCAGATTGTGATGTCATAATGCCTCATTCCACCAATGCCTAAGCTCCGTCCTCAAACACTTTCAAATCCTAAGTAGCAACATTCTAGAGCTCAGACTGTGATGTCATAATGCCTCATTCCACCAATGCCTAAGCTCCGTCCTCAAACACTTTCAAATCCTAAGAAGCAACATTCTAGAGCTCAGACTGTGATGTCATAATGCCTCATTCCACCAATGTCTAAGCTCCGTCCTCAAACACTTTCAAATCCTAAGAAGCAACATTCTAGAGCTCAGACTGTGATGTCATAATGCCTCATTCCACCAATGCCTAAGCTCCGTCCTCAAACACTTTCAAATCCTAAGAAGCAACATTCTAGAGCTCAGCTTGTGATGTCATAATGCCTCATTCCGCCAATGCCTAAGCTCCGTCCTCAAACACTTTCAAATCCTAAGAAGCAACATTCTAGAGCTCAGATTGTGATGTCATAATGCCTCATTCCACCAATGCCTAAGCTCTGTCCTCAAACACTTTCAAATCCTAAGAAGCAACATTCTAGAGCTCAGATTGTGATGTCATAATGCCTCATTCCACCAATGCCTAAGCTCCGTCCTCATCCGCATAAGCCTCAAACCCTTTAAAATCCTAAGTAGCAACATTCTAGAGCTCAGCTTGTGATGTCATAATGCCTCATTCCACCAATGCCTAAGCTCCGTCCTCATCCGCACAAGCCTCAAACACTTTAAAATCATAAGTGTTTGCGGCTTGTGCAATTAAGGCAGAGCTTACAGGAATGGGACAGGGGTAGCGACAAAACCCGCAGGGACAGGGACAAATTTATCCCCGTGTCATTCTCTAGAGCACAGGTGTCAAAGTCGGTCCTCGAGGGCCAGAATCCAGTCGGGTTTTCAGGATTTCCCCAATGAATCTGCATGAGATCTATTTGCATGCACTGCTTTCAATGCATATTCTTTGGGGAAATCCAGAAAACCCGACTGGATTCCGGCCCTCGAGGAGGGACTTTGACACCCCTGCTCTAGAGGAAGGCAACTTTACCCTGCCTTTTATGAAGCTGCGTTAATGGTTTTTATCGCTGGCCATGGCGGTAAAAGCACCGACACTCATAGAATTCCTATGAGCATCGGAACTTTTACCGGTGCGGCCGGCGATAAAAAGAACACTAATACAGCTTCATAAAAGGGGGAGGTTAGACAGGCTTTGAGGTCTTGAGCTGTTCTTATTTTCTGAATGTACATGCGTTCCCATCGATAAAAACTAGAGATACCCAAACCATAAGAAAGCCCAAGTCTCTGGCATCAAACTGTATTTTAAAAACCAACACAACTGTCTAGAAAATCTAATTTCAGCAATTGCCTCAAAGAACCGAAATAGCAAGCATATTAATTAAATATTAATCTACCACGAACTGGTCGCGTCTCGGCAATTTAATGCCCGTCACAGAGAAAAGGAAGTCGCTGAATTACAGCTCAGCATGAAAAAGAAGCAGAAAAGCCAACAGGCCTCATACTGAGATCAGAAAGGTTTGGACAAATTCCTGGAGGAAAAGTCCATAGTCTGTTATTGAGAAAGACATGGTGGAAGCCACTGCTTGCCCTGGATCGGTAGCATGGAATCTCGATACTCTTTGGGGTTCTAGAATCTTTTGTTAACTCTTTGGGTTGCAAACTCTTGCTTAGTCTTTGAGATTCTGCATGGAATCTTGCTACTCTTTGGGGTTCTAGAATCTTTTGTTACTCTTTGGGGTTGCGGAATCTTGCTTACTCTTCGAGATTCTGCATGGAATCTCGATACTCTTTGGGGTTCTAGAATCTTTTGTTAACTCTTTGGGTTGCAAACTCTTGCTTAGTCTTTGAGATTCTGCATGGAATCTTGCTACTCTTTGGGGTTCTAGAATCTTTTGTTATTCTTCAGGGTTCTGGAATCTTGCTTACTCTGAGATTCTGCATGGAATCTCGATACTCTTTGGGGTTCTAGAATCTTTTGTTAACTCTTTGGGCTGCAAACTCTTGCTTAGTCTTTGAGATTCTGCATGGAATCTTGCTACTCTTTGGGGTTCTAGAATCTTTTGTTACTCTTTGGGGTTGCGGAATCTTGCTTACTCTGAGATTCTGCATGGAATCTCGATACTCTTTGGGGTTCTAGAATCTTTTGTTAACTCTTTGGGTTGCAAACTCTTGCTTAGTCTTTGAGATTCTGCATGGAATCTTGATACTCTTTGGGGTTCTAGAATCTTTTGTTATTCTTCAGGGTTCTGGAATCTTGCTTACTCTGAGATTCTGCATGGAATCTCGATACTCTTTGGGGTTCTAGAATCTTTTGTTAACTCTTTGGGTTGCAAACTCTTGCTTAGTCTTTGAGATTCTGCATGGAATCTTGATACTCTTTGGGGTTCTAGAATCTTTTGTTACTCTTTGGGGTTGCGGAATCTTGCTTACTCTGAGATTCTGCATGGAATCTCGATACTCTTTGGGGTTCTAGAATCTTTTGTTAACTCTTTGGGTTGCAAACTCTTGCTTAGTCTTTGAGATTCTGCATGGAATCTTGCTACTCTTTGGGGTTCTAGAATCTTTTGTTACTCTTTGGGGTTCTGGAATCTTGCCTACTCTGAGATTCTGCATGGAATCTCGATACTCTTTGGGGTTCTAGAATCTTTTGTTAACTCTTTGGGGTTGCGGAATCTTGCTTACTCTTCGAGATTCTGCATGGAATCTTGATACTCTTTGGGTTTTGGCCAGGTAGTAGGTCCCTGCATCGACCACCATGAGAACGGGCTACTGGACTTGATGGACCATTGGTCTGACCCAGTAAGGCTATTCTTATGTTCAGAAGCAAACACTCTTTGACGCCAGGAGGATAGGGGGATGTCGCAGTACCTGCGTGGTAAGAGCTCCCACCCCCTTCCCTCTCTTACCTGTGAAGTCGTAGAGCTGAGGCACTGTATCCATGACGATAGCAATGACTGGCAGATACAGCTGGGCCACGTGGCCCTTCACCAAGGGGTCTGCATAGCGCGCGTCCGTATCGTGGCTACACAGCAGATTCTGAAGGGTGCTGATGGCCTTCTTGTGCAGGAAGAACACGCTGCAAGAGGGACGGGGGAGAGAGATCAACTCGCCTGTACCTCCTACCATGGCGCAAACATGGTCTCGGACTTTTAATACTCCCGAGAACCGCAGTACGCTGTCACACTTATTATAAGCCACACTTGCTCTGGACCACTGTTATTCCCACAACACAAAGACAAAAAAATCCACCCCCCCCCACCAAACTCCCCAACCTTGAGATGTCCTGTCAAATTAGACTGTAAGCTCTTCTGGGCAGGGACCTTATGAGATTAGAACATTTATCTCCCTTCATCCGTTTAGAAAATCCCTGAAAACTTATCTTTTCCTACAGTCTTTAGATGATTGTAAAAACTGAATCGTTCACTTTAGTATCGAGGTGGGCCTATTAATTTGGACCCCTCTTTCGTTTCTAATGTTCTTTTTCCTTTTCACTAATTATATAAACCGAATCGAGCCCTTGCATTTGGGGATGATTCCGTATATAAGCCTAAGGACTGGACTGAATGCTAAATGGACAGTGCTTTAGACGTGATAAATAGTAGCAGACTCACCCCTCCCCTTCAGGCTCCAGAATGAGCGCGAGCTCTGTCAGAACCAGACCCGTCAGGAAGTGCTGGTGCCGGAAGGCCACCGACAATTCAAACATGTTACTGATTCGCTGGTCCTGCGGGTGACTGGAGAAAGCGGAGCTCTGCAGGGCAACCAAGAAGGGAAAGCAGAGATGAAGGGACGGCAAGGTGGGGGATGGAGGCGGGGACCAAGCCAGGGGTGAGGGGGGCAGAGGGGGAGGGAAAGGGCAGCTCTTACCTGAGAAGTGGCGGAGGACACGGAAGGGGATGGGGAAGCCGGCGGCGACAAGGCGCTACAGGGTAGGTTCAAGGTCACGTAGTGCTCGTGACTGCAAACTATGCGGATGAGGTCCATCCTCAGGGCAATCAGCGCGTTGGGGTTTTGGACGGTTTGAAGCTTGTTGTTGATCTGGAGGGTGCGAGAAAGGCCGGGAATCAGAAGAATTGATGGCGGCAGGTCCTCGACATCCCCTGTGCTCAAATCTCTCACCCTCCACCCTCACCCCGCCCTCCCCAGCATTACCAAGTTTGGAGATCATTCGCGGCAAGGCCCATACAGTCTTTAACCCTTTCAGGACCATAAGGATCGTAGGCCAATTTTTGTGGTTTTGACGACATTTTTATGGTAAAAAGGGCTTGCAGATGCCAAAAAATTGAATTTTTTTGTGAAATATCATTATTTTTTTTAAAAAAAAACAAACTTCTGGCTTATGGACAGTGTGGCAAGTGAATCTTCTCGTCAATCTGGCAACGACGCTAATGAATGAATGTCGGAACCAGTTTGTTTACATAAAGGCAGTATCCTATGGAATCCGTACATATCAAATTTAGAACTGTAGACTATCCCAATCAAAATTGATAGGATTTTAAAGTCATGGGACAAATAGGTCCCTTGGTCCTGAAAGGGTTAAAATGTTACATGGACTGTTGGTTCCGCTGATGCCTCTTTCGCTAAACACCGTGAGATCTCCGGGGCACAAGAGCAACCCCGTATGAATAAGCTCTCTCTTCCATCAGGGAGAGGAATCAAGTCCACTCGTAAACGTTCACATTCCTTTCCATACTTACTAACGGCGATGTGGAATGGACGGCCTCCCGAAATCAGACGGTGTTCCTCTCTTCAGATCTTTTGCAAAACCTTAACCCTTTCAGGACCAAGGGACATATTTGTCCCATGACTTTAAAATCCTATAAATTTTGATTGGGACAGTCTACAGTTCTAAATTTGATATGTACGGATTCCATAGGATACTGCCTTTATGTAAACAAACTGGTTCCGACATTCATTCATTAGCGTCGTTGCCAGATTGACGAGAAGATTCACTTGCCACACTGTCCATAAGCCAGAAGTTTGATTTTTTTTAAAAAAAATAATGATATTTCACAAAAAAAAATCAATTTTTTGGCATCTGCAAGCCCTTTTTACCATAAAAATGTCGTCAAAACCACAAAAATTGGCCTACGATCCTTATGGTCCTGAAAGGGTTAAAAACCGCCGTCTTTCACGGCTTTTTAGGCTACAGCTCCAACGAATGTTAAGGGATCTTTCTTTGTGATCCAATTACGTAAGCCGAATCGAGCTCTTATTTTTTTTTTTTTTTTTTTTAGGAGATGATTCGGTATATAAAAGACTAAGAATTAAATTAGATCCTCGCCCAATACCTGCATGCTCGGCACAGTTTGGAGCGGGCGTGGGAGGTCGACGCCCTCCAAACACTGAGAATGCTGAAATGACCCCCCTCCTTCTCAGTCAATATAGTAACACAGTAAATGACGGCAGATAAAGACCCGCAACGGTCCGTCCAGTCTGCCCATTAGTTATTCTGATTAAAAATACACGATTAATAAAATAGGGACTCTGGATCATCTGTTGTATTTTTGTCCATTTATATTAATATTTTGGAAATCCATATGGGGACAAATTAATCTAGTTTTAGATTCAAATATTCCATTAACATATGAGGCTATAATGTGTGGAACAATTTTACATGTTAAACCCACTTTAGATAAGTATAAAAGTCGTCTATTTTTAATTCGTACAGGTATAGCCATTCAATTGATTACAAGTAATTGGAAGAATCATGATAGAATAAATTATTCTTTCTGGTGGGTGAATATGTGTACTATATACAAATATGAACGAATTAATGCGGAGTGTAGGGGATTTAGTGGAATATTCAACAAAATTTGGTGCCCATTGACTACATTTGTACAAATATAATACTGTATTTTGTCTTACTTTTTTCTTGGTTTATTTATCTTCACACATCCAGGGAGGGTGGGGGGTTGGGAGGAAATATTGATAATGATATTTTAGGTAACTTGGTTTCATTTTATATTATTTACTTGGTTCTTATGTTATTACTATAGGCAAAATAATGTAATTATTGAATGATAGTTCTGTTATCTATATAGATATTAGTTTTATGACTGAATGCAATAATATACTGTTCTTTTATTTATATAACACTGTTCTTGTTTAAAAACCAATAAAGAATTATAAAAAAAAAAAAATACACGATTAAATTAACTTGTCTCTTCTTTGATATTTCTGTGTTTTATACCCCCTTTCTTAAGTTTTTTCATACATATATTATTCTTTCCATCCATTTTGTGTATCAACACTGGTGTTCATTTATCTCATAATACTGTAAATAGTTTTATTCTTTTTTATATGTTCGCTTATTCATTGATATTTTATATTTTGGCTCATATTTTTAACATATTCTCAGTTGTTTTGTGACACATACTCTCTATCTTATTGAATCCATAGGTTATTTATTATATTTTCATTGTATATTTTTTATTGGTTGATAATCAATAGTTTCAATGAAATTTCCTGTAAGCATGATTAGTTATATCTTTTTAGCGTATTATTAATGTAGAGTTATTATATATTTGGTCAATTTATATTTTGTATAAAGCCTTTTATGGTTTTTATAATCTGTGCTGATATGGATAGGTCTTTATTTTTAACCATGCTGATCTTTATACGTGTTCGTTGTTTGGTATTCTTTGCTGTTCTTTTACAATATACTTTACACATAATATTTTCTATATAATATCATTCATATTTTTAACATTTGTTGTTTTTGTTTTTACACATGATTAGGCATTATTTAATAATTATTATTTATGTATATAATTTATAGACTCCTGATGCAGGCCGGGTGGCCGAAACATGATCATGTCGAGTCATTTGGATGAATAAAGACATTTGGATTTATCAGATGAGTTGAAAGACACTTTGTGTGCACCATTCTGATTGGACATTTCCACTTTTGCTCTTGCCTGTTTGATTTTTGTGGATTTGTTTCCCCTGTTTTAGTGTGAGTGACCCTCCTCACACAAACACCCGGTGTAGTCCCCCCCATTCAAAGGCTCCTAATTGTGTCCGGATGCGAAGCTCCAGCCTCTGACCTGCTTATAGTAGATTCGGATAAGAACAAATACGAAGCCTCGGTCCATTAGAGACAGCAGGTCATTGAGAAAAAAGGCCAAGCTGGTGTTCAGACGCTCCGTCAGCTCCATGTCCTGCGGAGACAAGTTCAATTTTATTTGATGAATCGCCTATAACACTTTCTAAGCGATGTACAGTTTAAAATATCATATAAGATAACAAACGCTATTAAAAAACAGAAATTATTAACAATTTGTTAAAAAAACAAAAAAAAAATTTATAACATACAGTGTTAGAACTTTAGGGGTTACATTAGGGAAAAAGGGGCACAGTTACAATTTTCTCAATCTAAGATGGAAGAAACATAAAAGGTAAAAAAACACATAGGTGAGGGGCAAAGAATATATTTAGAAGATTAAAAGTTTGAACATGAAAAAAATTATTTTTTAAACAGAGTTTTAAATCATTAAATAATAAAAGCATCTTTAAATAAAAAGGTTTTTAAAGATTTTTTAACCCTTTCAGGACCAAGGGACATATTTGTCCCATAACTTTAAAATCCTATCAATTTTGATTGGAATAGTCTACAGTTCTAAATTTGATATGTACGGATTCCATATGATACTGCCTTTATGTAAACAAACTGGTTCCGACATTCATTCATTAGCGTCGTTGCCAGATTGACGAGAAGATTCACTTGCCACACTGTCCATAAGCCAGAAGTGTGATTTTTTAAATAAAAATAATGATATTTCACAAAAAAAAATCAATTTTTTGGCATCTGCAAGCCCTTTTTACCATAAAAATGTCGTCAAAACCACAAAAATTGGCCTACGATCCTTATGGTCCTGAAAGGGTTAAAGGAATTAAGGTCTTTTTCTTTTCTTATATAGAGGGGCAGGGCATTCCAAGTTTGAGGTGCTAAAACGGAAAACATTTCGTTTCTTCTTGTGCCTACTATTTTTAGAGAAGGGACTGATAATAGATCTTGAGATGAGGACCGAAGGGATCGAGAAGACTGATAAGGAATAATCATTTTGGATATAAATTGTGGTTCATTAGATGCCATAGTCTTAAAGATTAGTAGTGCTATTTTAAAAGTGATTCGGTGGTTAATGGGCAGCCAATGGGATTTGATCAGTAATGGGGTTACATGGTCATATTTTTTTGCTTTGTGGATTAATTTTATTGCGGTGTTTTGGATAATTTGAAGCCTCTTTTTTTCTTTTTGTGGTATATTGAAGAGTAGAGAGTTGCAATAATCTAGTTTTGATATTATCATAGAATGAGTAAGTATATTAATGGATTTGGGCTCTAAAAAAGAGGAAATAGAACGTATAAGACGGAGTTTGTAAAAACAGGATTTAACAATTTGATTGATGTGATCATGAAAATTTAAGTTAGAATCAATAATTACACCTAAGATTTTTAATGAAGACACATCTAATATACCGGACTCAGAGGAGCTCATGAGTGGGGAACAGGCTGAAAAATTGGATCACATAGAGGTAAGTAAGGAGGATGTCCTCAAACAGATAGACAGGCTAAAATGCGGCAAATCGCCGGGCCCGGACGGGATCCACCCAAGGGTTCTGAAGGAACTAAGACAAGAAATAGCAGGCACAATCCAGCATGTTTGCAACCTATCCTTGAAAACTGGTGAGGTACCAGAGGACTGGAAATTGGCGAATGTCACACCTATCTTCAAGAAGGGATCGAGGGGTGACCCCGGGAACTACAGGCCGGTGAGCCTGACTTCAATTATAGGGAAGATGGTGGAAGCTATGATCAAGGACGGCATTTGCGAGCACATCGAGAAAAATGACCTATTGAGAACAAGCCAGCACGGATTCTGTAAGGGAAGGTCGTGCCTTACGAACCTTCTGTACTTCTTTGAGGGAATAAGCAGTCGGGTGGACAATGGGGAACCCATAGACATCATTTACCTCGATTTTCAAAAGGCTTTCGACAAGGTGCCACATGAAAGGCTGCTTAAGAAGCTGTGGAACCACGGGGTGGGAGGGGATGTGCACAGATGGATCAAGCACTGGTTGTCGGGCAGACTGCAGAGGGTCGGAGTAAAAGGTCAATATTCTGACTGGCGGGGAGTCACGAGTGGTGTACCACAGGGGTCGGTGCTGGGGCCATTACTCTTTAACATATTTATCAATGACCTGGAAAAGGAGGCAAAGTGCGAGGTTATAAAATTTGCAGACGATACCAAACTGTGCGGCAGAGTTAGGACCAGGGAGGAGTGTGAGGACTTACAAAGAGACCTGGACAAGCTGGAAGACTGGGCAAACAAATGGCAAATGCGCTTTAACGTGGACAAATGCAAGGTCATGCATATAGGGAAAAAGAACCCGTTGTTCAACTACAAATTGGGGGGGGTATTGTTGGGAGACAGCAGACTTGAGAGAGACTTGGGTGTGCTGGTGGATGCATCACTGAAGCCATCTGCACAGTGCGCAGCAGCCTCGAAAAAAGCCAACAGGATGCTTGGCATCATAAAGAAGGGCATAACAACCAGAACAAGGGAAGTCATCATGCCATTGTATCGGGCGATGGTGCGTCCGCATCTGGAATACTGCGTTCAGTATTGGTCGCCGCACCTCAAGAAGGACATGGCGGTACTTGAGAGAGTCCAAAGGAGAGCAACGAAAATGGTAAAAGGGCTGGAACACTGCCCATACGCCGAGAGGTTGGATAGGCTGGGGCTCTTCTCTCTGGAAAAGAGGAGGCTCAGGGGAGATATGATAGAGACCTTCAAGATCATGAGGGGCATAGAGAGGGTGGATAGGGACAGATTCTTCAGACTGAAGGGGACAACAGGTACGAGGGGGCATTCGGAGAAACTGAAGGGAGATAGGTTCAGAACAAACGCAAGGAAGTTTTTTTTCACCCAAAGGGTCGTGGACACTTGGAATGCGCTACCGGAGGAAGTGATCAGGCAGAATACGGTACAGGGATTCAAACAGGGATTGGACGGATTCCTGAAGGATAAAGGGATCGTGGGATACTGAGGGAGGAGCTGGGATGTAACACAAGTATAGAAAACTAACCAGGTAATGAGTATAGAAACCAAACCAGGTCGTGCATGTGCAAGACCGGAGGGTTAGGACCTCGATAGGAAGACAGGACTTAAATGAGAAACCAAGGTGGCAAGGGAGCCCCTTCTGGTGATACAGACAGGTCGTGACCTGTTTGGGCCGCCGCGAGAGCGGACTGCTGGGCGGGATGGACCTGTGGTCTGACCTGGCAGAGGCACTGCTTATGTTCTTATGTTATGTTCTTAATGATGATACTGATGCAATTGGAGAATTATCAAGTAAAAATGGGGATATTGGAACAATGTCTTTTCTCCAAGTTTACAGATCATACAAAATACAGTTATCAGACTTATCTCAAAAGCTAATAAATTTGATCATATAACTCCTCTTCTTAAGGAAGCCCATTGGCTCCCAGTGGCCCACAGAATAATTTACAAACTTTGCTTACTCACATTTAAATCCCTTCTATTTAAAACTCCGGCTTTTATTCATAAATTATTAATCCCTTATTCTTCTAATAGAACTTTAAGATCAGATGAACAGCACTTATTAACAATTCCCTCGCTAAAAATAATCAATACGCGTCGGCAGTATATCTTCTCAGTCACAGCTCCCCAAACCTGGAATTCTCTCCCCAATTATCTACGTGAAGAACTCAACTTAGAAAAATTTAAAAGTAAACTAAAAACTTTCTTATTTAACGACGCCTTTGTTATTTAATACTATTTGGTCTCATTTAATATATTTTTTACAAGTCTTGGAACCAATTCTATTCTCTTTTCTATAACATTTTTTCAATTATCCCCTCTCTTATCCCATCCATATGTGTTTTCCTTTATATGTTTCCCATTCTGCTCAAATATATTGTAATTTTTCCCCCTACTTATCCTAATGTTTCCAGTTTATCTCGTAACTGTCCATGTCTCGTTTGTTTTTAATTATTTTTAAAACTTCTTTTATATTGTAATTTTAATCATGTGTAAATCGCTTTGAAACCGATAAAGCGATCAATCAAATATATATTAAACTTGAAACTTGAAGTAAAGGCAAAACACTAGGTCAGCGGAATGAAGGCAGAAAAAAAACACCTGCACGGCCCGTCCGGTCTGCCCAATAAGATGGCCAGAGCCGTGCCGGTCACTCTGTACGGGCACCAATCAGCCATGCTTAAATTTCTTCGGCTCAAAGACGGTTTTTATGGCGGTGCTTTGGATTAGGAGGCGTTAAGGAAGTTTCACCTGCACCCCTTTTCAAGGAACGGTGCATTTGTACATAAGCAAATGGGGAGAGAAACAGGAAGATTAATAATAATAATAACTTTTGTTTTTGTATACCACAATACCACAAACAGTTCAGAGCGGTTCGCAATGCAAGAGACTGTACATATACAGCGAAGATACAGAGAATTAATTGTCAAGTATAATGGTAATCAGTTTCAATTACAGGAGAGTACCGAGAGGGGAAGGAGAAGCCGGAGGAAAGGAAGTACATTGGATTGAGGGGGGAGGAAAGGGAAAGACCGGGGGAGGAAGAGAGGTGGTTAAAGTTTGGTCCGTTTGGCCGGGAGGGAAGGGATTAGATCAAAGAGGTAAGATTTGAGAGATTTCCTGAAGGATCTCTCAAATCTCACCTCTTTGATAAATTTCTCTAACCCCTTCCCTCCCGGCCAAACAGACCAAACTTTAACCACCTCTCTTCCTCCCCCGGTCTTTCCCTTTCCTCCCCCCTCAATCCAATGTACTTTCTTTCCTCCGGATTGCAGAGAGATATGATATTTCACGTGGATGGATGGAGATATGGTGGACAGAACTGCACAGGTCAGTGATTGAAGACCCCCAAAGTCCTCTCCCTGACTCACCTTCTGATAGCGCAAGGTTATATCCGTGCTAATGGTAGAGACCAACGCGACAATGTCGTCCAAAAACCTGTCTGGGAAGCGCGTTTTCCGGGATGTATCCAGCTTGTCCAAGAGATAGAGGTGATGAGACATGCTCTTGGTCTAGGCAAGGAAAAAACCCCCAAAATCTACATAATTCATTCAGGAGGCATTGGGGGGGGTGAGGGGGACGGGAGAAGAGAAGGCTTTTGAGAGAGAGTAAACAGTGAAACGGAGCCGAAGGGTTGGCAGAATGCAAAACAAAAACGAAGAGTTTGGACCTACCATGAGCTGAAGGAAGAACCAGGCCTGGTGCAGGGCTGCCTCACGGACCGAGCTGGTGCTGACCATCCACTGTAAGGCCAGTTCCTCATGGAGCAACTGCAGGCAGAGCAAGGGAACAGCGTGAACCCAACCCCAGAACGATTTCGGCATCCCCAGAGGTAAATGCGTCCCCCCCCCCTCCCTTGGGTACTTTTCATAGGCCTGACGTGAGCAGACAGGACCCTTCCCACCTCCCCACCACATTTGCCTCAGTGTTGCCGAGGCATGACATTAACCGAGGATTAAGTTCATCGTTTTTTAGCACCTTTCCAGACCAGTACGACCTCACCATGACCAGGAAAGCTCTAGCGGTCTGGAAAGGCCAAAAGAAAGAAAATTAGCAGGTAAGAACCTAATTTCTCATTTCTGTCAAAGTCAGAGAAAGTTTTCCTTATTTCTCCCTTTCCCCAGCAGGGCTGAGGACATCCACACCCACAGATCCTGGTCCCAAGCCCACCTTTATCACGAATCTGTGCAAAACTTAGTGCCGACAGCCCTCCTCCTCTTCCCACTCCTCCCCTCGCTATGCCTCCCTTCCCTCCGTATCTCTAGCTGTTCACCACTGCGAGCAAAACTTTTAGTGCGCTCCTGGTGACCGCGTCATCGCTCCCGCACCTAGGAAGTGACGTCGGCGGGAGAGATGATGAGGGTCGCAACCAGCACGTTGGCATTCTTGTTGCTCGCGGCAGTGAACAACTAGGAGTATGAGGGAAGGGAAGGGGGTTCCTGTGTGGGGGAGATCGGAGACTAGGGCGGGGGAGGAGCACCACTGCCGAGCGCTATCCCTCTACCATAATCTCATCAACCCTGAGATGTCCTGTTTGTCCAAATTCAATTGTAAGCTCTTCTGAGCAGGGACTGTCTATTATATGTTAAACATAAAGCCTTTCAGCACTAGAGAAATGATAAATAGTAGTAGTAGTGATAAGGACTCAGACATGGGCAACTCCGGTCCTCAAAGGCCGGAATCCAATCGGGTTTTCAGGATTTCCCCAATGAATATGCCTGAGATCTATTTGCGTGCACTGCTTTCAATGCATATTCACTGGGGAAATCCTGACAACCCGACTGGATTCCGGCCCTCGAGGATCGGAGTTGCCCCTGTCTGGTCAGTGAGCCTAGAACTGTGATGCTTCCGAATCCCGGGTCCCCCAGTCCCACCACTGCTACTATCTCGCTGTGTGTGGCCTAGTGCCGAATGCCACTGACAAATCATTTAATATATTCATTTTAAAAACACAATAAAAAGAATCTACTGGGAGGAGAGGGCTACGAGAAGGCAAAGCTCTACCCCCTCAATCCTACTACCTTTTTGGCCGTCAGCCTCTGCTGCCCCGGCGGGGTGAAAGAGGTGCCCTCGACATAGGCAGATGAACGTTTAGGGCTTCGCTCGCCGGCCTGTGAAACAAGGAGGGGGAGGTGGGAGGAATAGGAGGAGGTGACGGAGAAGACAGGGGTTAATGTGAACAGAAAATGAGATAGAAATGGACAGACCCTGAGGGTTGGTTCGATGGCAAGGGGGGGGGGGGGCGTTGTCTCCCTGGCCCCCTTTGAAAGCACCATTTGACGATCTCAACGTTCACTCAAAGGTGTCTGGCATGCAATACCCAGGCCTGGCCACCAGGAGCCACTGCAGGACAAGAGAAACCCTAGGCATGGCCGACAGATGCAGCAGGAACCTGAGAAAATTCAACTCCTAACTGGCCGATCCATGGACAATAGGAAAGGAAAAAAAGTTACCACATTTTAAAATCAGAGAAAGACAACTCTATGGTCTAGAGCAGCTCCCTGCATTATCAACCCTGATGGAAAAGCACACCAATCGGGGTAGGGAAAAATGTTCCCTCTAAGCTGAGCAGGTGTCCTCCAGCTGCATTGCTACCACTAGGGGGTGGAATATTTTCAGTCGCTAAGGACAGGTATGTTCCCTGGAGTCCTGCAGAACTTGCCTGTCCCTCACAATTGAAAAATGTGACAGTAAAACAGCACCCTCTATTGGTGAGACTGTGGGTGGAGGACTCCTGCTCAGCTTAGAGGGAACATTCAGGGGCGGTTAAAATGGTCAGGGGCGGTTAAAATGGGGTGCTAAGGTATGTGTGTTACTGTTACAGTAAGGAAGGACGTTTTCAGTGGAGCAGGCCCACTGAAGGTATCCCAGCACGATAGGGAAAGCTGTTCGGAGTGATTTTTCTCTGGGGAAGGGGGGGAAGACAATGGCAGGGAATTAATATCCTCTTCAGCCAAGCAGAGACCAGGGAGGAGCAAGCACAGCAGAAAAAGAGCAGACTATGATTGTAGACAGAATGGAGGGAGAGGTGGGAAGGGGAGGGGAGGGGAGGGAGGACGAACTTTGCCATAACTGAAGAAGAGTTCACCTGTTTCGGTTCAGCACCAGAGCTGGGACAATTTCTGCGCAGAACAGCCCGAGGGCCCCCAGGGGCATAAGCAGAGTTCACCCACGAGTGCGAGCGGTCGATTCCCTGCAACACGCAAGCAGGAACCCAGCAAGAGACAGAGAGAAAAAGTAAGATCCCCCCCGAAATAGACACCGCAAGCATCAACAAAGTGTCCCAAGACTTAAAGCAGCAAATGATTCACCGAATGCTATCCAAAGGCAGGAGTCGTCATCAGGGCGGTGAGTTTGAGTTGACCCATGCTGATGATCTTTCAGGCCCGCCACCCCCCCATACTCCTAAGCACGACAATGGGCAGAGAAATCAGAGAGGGGCTCCCCGGGGCCTTCTGAAGGAGACCCAAATTCCTCTCTCCTCCTGACAGCGACTCCTGAATTGAAAAGCATATCAGCAAGGCAGAAAAGAAAAGTGAGTTTGTTTATTCTTCTGCCTTTCGAAATGACAGCTGACCCCTCCACGCAGTCCCCAGAGTACACATATGGTGCGAGACAGGAACCATACAAGAAGGTGCAAATACCAGCATCCAGAGAGCCACAACCTCTTACTCGTTACATGGCAGAGGCTGGACCTCAGTGTCAGGAGATTCAGGGACAGAGGGACACCGGGAGAAGGAGCCCTCCCAAAGATGCCACTCTCCGAGCCTAAGAACGCAGGTCAAAAGCGATACAGGGAGCCCTGAAAAAACACTGCGAGGCACAGCTTACACTGAAAGGCTGCAGTTTTGAATTTTTCCCCACACCATCCTTCGGTAGGAAGGCTGGATCAGGCTCCAGAGCACAGCCACCACTACGGACGGAGCTGGAGAGAGATTCCAGAAGTGTGGGCTCGGACACCCCCTAGTTTCCGTTGGTGGAGAAGACTCTTCCCAGTGAGGTGCGGGACAGAAGGACCCCTCGCATGCAGGAGGTGCAGATTCTTCCCAGCCCACCACAGGGCGAGTAAACTTTATGACCGGTGACATCGAGAGATGCAAATGCTCCTTCCAGAGCTCATAGGAGAGGGTCCAGAGGGAGAGTGCAGCCCCTTCTCTCAGAGCTCAAGGGACACTGCAAGGTCCGACATCGGAGGAGAGCAGGATTTTATTGTCCTTCTCTCAAAACTAACTAAGTAAAATCCATTCAAGAATCTGGGAGATGCCGGCCCAATTACGTATCGTGTGAGCTGGATCTCTCCTGTTCTTTGGGGGGGAAAGGGGGTGTGTCTTTCATTTGAACATCTGAAACTGCCCAGCCTGGGGCTAAAGAGACTCTGTCCTCACCCCTTACCTTGTTGCCGATTATCTGCTGTACCTCCATGTCTGGAGCGCTGGGGGTCGAGGCCAGGTCGGGGTTACTGTTGCTGATGCTTTTAGAGCGGCTCAGGTTCAGGCTGTTGGGGCGTCCTGTGGCCCGTGACAGGGTGGCATACTGAATGGGACCCCCATGGGGGCTGGCTCCGGACACTGAGAACAGAGAAACAAAATGAGCAGATGAAGAGTTAAGAGATTAACTATTACTATAGCGCTGTACAGAGTCAGAAAGAAGAAAACAGTCCCTGCTCCAAAGAGCTTACAATCTAAATGGCCAAGACAGACAAACAGGATGTCATGGATACAGTTAAGGGGAACGCACTTCCAAAAGACATCCAGCCAGAATGGGGTCTTCGGGGAGAGCGATGAAAAAGAGAAAGGGAGAACTGACTTAACTTAGGTGAACTAATGTCGAATGGGATATTTGCAGGCGTGGCGAAGCAGGAAAGTCCACAGTGCGGGAGCCGACATAGACCAAAGGACACAGGGAGACCTGGAGATTCAGACAGGATTAGATTTTAAGGCCAAATGGGATCGGCACATGGGATCTATTCACAGGGCAAAGGTAGGGGAGGGACATTAGGGTGGGCAGACTAGATGGGCCGTGGCCCTTATCTGCCATCTATTTCTATGTTTCTAGAGCATTTGGGAGGAAGAAAGTCCTAGCTGCCAAGCCCACTCTTCTCTCCTGGTTGCCAGAGAGTCTTGGATCTCGTGCTAGTACACCCCAGGGTGAAATTCACACCCATGACCTAGCTTACAGAATGGCGCAGAGAAAAATGTGTCCCCATCCTTGCAGGAACTCAATTCCCCACTCCATCCCCAGGACTTTTGTCCCATTCCTGTAAGCTCTGCCTTAACCACACAAGCCTCGACGGAGCTTGCAGGAACGGGGCAGGGACAGGAAAAGAACTCGCCAGGACGGGGAGAAATGTATCCCCGGGTCATTCTTTAACCCAGCTGTGTAGCTACAACGATGACATTGGGGAAACGGAGAGAACACAGGAAGACTTTCGTTCAAGGATCTGCACAAAGGCCTCCGTCTCATCTCACACCACATCTCAATCGACGCCTAAACCGTGTTTTAACCCAGCATACCGTCCTGGGGTACAGAGAGAAGTCACAAGGTTGGGAAAGAAAGGAGAATGTATTCAAGCGTTGGAGCCATCATTCCCCCCCCTTCCAGCATCTATAGTTTGCTCACCGCTAGCCATGGGACCCAGCTCCACACTGGGCAGGTGGAATACGTGGTAAATATAGGAGGTAAGAAGGCTGCAGCGGCCCTGCTGGTCCTGGCCTCCATCCTGGCATCGGTGTATCTGGGTCACCATTAGCGCCATGGCTTCGAATGCTGCTCGGCCCAGGTTCACTGCAAGAGAGGAGCAGACGGCATGGGAGGAAGAGGACAGACCCTTCTCACTTATCTACACCTCTGGGTCGAGGCAGGCGGGAGAGACTGAAGGGAAAGACACCTTGAAGGGTCAGGCAGTGCCCGAGACCCCTGGGGGTCCTCTTGGCTCAGTTTCCCCGTCTCCACCACCCGTCCCGTTCTATGTTCCTATCACTCTCTCATGAAGAAATCTTTCTTGATGTTGCTCCCAAGTCCCATACCACAAGTTCTTGGGATCTTTTCCAGATAAGCCCCGCCACTAATGGAAAAAGTGGACGCGCCGAAAGTTAAGCCCCGCCACCTTTTGCCAGCGCACGCAACCTTAACCGGTGAAGTTCTCAGCACAACGGCCCCACAACGCGGCGCGATGTGGAGCACCCAAAAAAGAGGATATGAAACTTAACATTATCAAAAAATAGGATAAACTGTCGACCATTTTTTTAAGGGCTCCGACGGGAGGGCGTGGGGGGGACCCCCCCCCCCCACTTTACTTTCTACAGATCGCGCCTCTTTTTTATAATTTTATTTGGGTGGCGGGGGTTAACTTTTTGGCGGGGCTCCCCCGGTTAGAGGATGCGAACTAAAAAAACGCCATGAGCATCTTCTCTCACATCAGGCTGCTCTATGGGGTAAAGACCTAGAACAACTCCTGTTGCCCACCACTTATTACATTACATTCCATTGATGTCTTCTATCCCGCCAATACCTTTCAGTTCTAGGCGGTTTACAACAAGAAATTAGCCTGGGCATTCCCAGGGAGATTACAAGGTTGATAGCCATAGGATGCGTCGGGATCTGGGAATGGTTGATACGGTTTGGTTAGATCATTTGACAAATTTCTTGAATAGTATGGTTTTGGTAATGAATAAAGCTCCTGCATTCTTAGAAAAGCTTCTAATCCCTTACTTTCCAACAAGATCTTTAAGATGAGGATAAATCTCTCCTTAGTCCCCTCACTAAGATTCATTTATTCAAGGAGAGATACGATCTTCTCTGTTACGGCACCTCAAACTTAGAACTTGCTTCCAATTTATATAAGGGAAGAAAAATTACTTAGTAAGTTCAAAGATCATCTGAAAAGCTGGCTTTTTAAGGACGCTTTCAAATGAGATGCCTGAATTCCAAATAACTAACATCCTATAGCTTACTAAAAAAAAATTTAAAAGAAAATTCAATGGGTAACTCTTTCCCAGCCTATTGTCTTAACACCTATGTTCATTTTATTTGTCTATGAATTGTATTTAAACCTATCCTCCTCTCATGTCCTGTAGTGTCTTACCTTTATTAATTGTGTGGTTTTTATTCTTAAATATTTTTTACTTTTACCCTGATTGTATTTGTAAATCACATTGGATTGTGATATTGTGATCAAATGCCTCAAAACTCACCTATTCCTGAAATACCTAGACAGCTGCCCCTCTTCCCTCCTTCCCCTCTTCCCTCCTTCCCCTCTCTTGCCCTTTCTCCCCATTGTTCCCACATCCCTTAAGTTAACTCAACTTGTACTTCACTAATCTTCTGTAAACCGCATAGAACTTAACGGTACTGCGGTATATAAACTGTTATTATTATTATTATCTGGAAAAGATCCAGTTCTTATTCTGCAAGACAGTGGATCAGTCACAGGGGTCAACATTTATCCAACCGTTGGACGGGAGAGGAGAAACGAGTCGCTCCTCACTGATCCGCCTCCAGTTACGGGATGGTGGAAGATGTCGGAGTGGGTCGAGGTCGGGAACTGGCGCTCACCGATCTGCCCGCCGATGACCGGCGGCCGAACGATGAGCAGGATAAGTTTGCCCAGCACGTGGTGGCAGAAGGCAACTAGTGGCTCCAGCCTGGCGGCCCGCAGGTTGGCCACGCTGGACTTAAGCTCCGCCTCCACGTTGCTCTCGGTGAGGATGACGTCCTTCAGTCGGAAGGGAAAGGAACGCTCCTCCAGCACGTGCATGAGGGTGAAGAACTTGTCCAGGCACGGGTCCTGCGCCAGAAAATTAAAAGGTTCAACACACAAGGCCGAGTCTACAGACCGAACACACGTGTAAATGAGAATAAGGCAGATACACGCGTGCTCACACATACACATTTTTTTAAATTCAATTTTTCTATACCGTTCTCCACACTTTCCCCAAATGCCCAAATTCCGTCTATGAATGAGATTTGAAACCCTGCTTTTCTGCGATTATAATCAAAGCGATGATGTAATTTACCGGCAAACGTGCGGAAAGGTGAAGCCCGGGCGGGACTCTCGCACGTGCCACTTACAGAATGCTGCAATTCGCCAATTCTCCAGCTGCATGCGTGGTCAAACCTTAACGATCGCAAACTGTGTGCCGCGGAGAGATTCCGGGTGTCTCCGCACCGCCCACGGTCGTAGCATTTGCAGGTTTAGAGCCCCATCTGGAAGGCGGACGTCCGTGCGCTTCCAGGCGCCCTCCAGCTGCGGCCCCGAGTCTAGTGTGCTGTGGCTTTAAAAAGTCCGCGGGACGCTGCTTTAAAAAGGAACAGAGGGGGGCGCTGCTATATAATAATGCCCTGGGAATATCGAGCTGATCCGAGATTCTCACCTGAGGATGCACAGATGACGCGGCCACCACCTCCACGTTAAACACGGCCTTGTGATTGTCCACCCACTTCATCCCCGGCAGCTGTACCTGGAATCAGGAAACAAGCATGGGAGAGAGGGGACATGGGAACGGGGCCGTACTGTCACTATGGGGACTCTGGCTCCTTACCAGAGGGTCCTAGCGGCTCGACGGTGGGACTTGAGTTTCTTGCAAGGGGATCCCCCGTTGGTTGCCGATACAATATAGGATTAAGTGATGCTAGCTCATAAAGCTTCATCTGAACTGCGACCTCCATATCTTTCGACTTGGGTGTTATTTTATGCTCCCCGTCGGCAATCGAGTAGCTTTACCCCCCATTATTTCTAAGGCTCATTTGGCATCATCTCGGAATGGAGCATTTTTTAAAATTTGGTTCTAGTTTTCTGGAACACTTTACCACTGGAGCCGAGGAAAGAATCCTTAATAAAACTTTCAAAAAAGACTTCCAAAGGCCATTAGCTTTCACTTGTTCAGCAAACTGAAATCCTTTGTCATAGTTTGCTTTGTAAAGTATAATTTTTACATTGAGGGTTTTTTTTTTTCCTAATTTTAATGGAGTTTTTTTTTTTAATTTGGCACCCTTATATACAAAACTTATCCTCAAAAGCAAGAAGTATGATTCTTAATACTTTATATTAAATGTAAGTAAATGTTTTTAATATTTTTAAGTATTTGATATTTCATATCACCTTTCTTTCTAGGGTAGGGAGGGAAATAGGAATGATGATTTTAATATATGTTACATTACTTGAAATATATTTCTGTTTAATTCATTTATTATAATATAATAATAATAATATTAAAAAAACAATCTAAAGGGGGATATAGGGGAAAAATAGATTAGATATAAAAATATATATTTTGGAGGAATGATAAAATATGTATGCAAATGTTTTATTATGAATTTAATTGTAATGAATATCTCTTTGTATCATTTTATTGTACAGTGGTGCCTCACACAACGAACTTAATTGGTTCCAGGAGCAAGTTTGTTATGCGAAAAGTTCGTTATGTGAAACGCGTTTTCCCATAACAATACATGTTAAAAAAAATAATTTGTTCTGTAGCATAAAATATGCTAAGATGACATAAAAAAAGATAAATTTTTTGTTATTATTTTTATTTAGATACATCTAAAAACATAATTGTTTTTTAAAACAACACACATTTTTTAAATTTAAAGACAGACTAAGTAGAGTCTAATTTTACAGTGAGAGAGGGCAGAGTCTCAGCGGCAAAAACTGGGACTTAACTGTTCATTTTTTTTTTTTTTCTAGCATCGGGGAAGCGGCGAGAGTAGCTCCGCCCCCCCCAACGCATCAGCAGTAGGCGCCGGGCCCCTGCGAGCCGACGGTCCGCCACTGCACAGGGAGCCAGGCGGAGAGAGGGCAGTTAAGCGCAGTGCCTGTGCGGAAGGATGCAGCTCGGGCGACTTCGTTGTGTGAAACAAAGTTCGTTGTAGGAAGCAAGACATGAAGTTCGTTGTGCGCAGCGTTCGCTGTGCGAGGCGTTCGTTATGCGAGGCACCACTTATCTATTGATTCCTTCAATAAAATGTTATAAATTAATGGAGCTTTTTTCATTATTTATGATTATATTGTAAACCGCTTTGATCTTATTTCTAGCCTAAGCTCGAACTATTACGGCTTTGGCGGTATATAAGAATAAAATTCTAGATTCTAGATATTAAGAGTTTTAATAAACAAACACCACGGTGTTATCGGCGCAAGGGTCCGAGGTATACTTACATCAGGGGTCAGAACGGAGTAACTGGGGGGAGGCTTCTCCACAGACACCGGGAGGCTGAAGTGTCCCGTCCTCAAACGTCCGTGCTGCATGAGAGGGACCCACTGCGTGGCAAGACAGAGGGAAACGATGGACAAGACATGAGGGTTCCATCCACAGCCTAATTTAGGCTTAGCTAGGTTTTGGCGCTTAAGTTAGAGGCCTTGAGAGCCTGAATTTGGGCATCGCCATTGGGTGCTTATTCTCGGCCATTTACAAGTGCTTAACTTTGCACCCCTAAATTTAAAAGGCAAGTAGAGGAACTCCTAAGTTTATTTATTTAATTCAGTTTATATCTCCCACCCCCTCCCTGAGGAGCCCAGAACGGGTTACAGGGTAACATACAGAACAATTAACAACAGGGAACTGTGAGGTAGAGAATGACACGGTGACAAAATTCATCACCGTTCCCGTCCCTGCGGATAACCGCGGGAAACCATCTTCATGTCATTCTTTAAGGAGAGAGGGAAGAATCAGAGTATGAATGGCCACAACCACTGACCCGCAAGCTTTGCTCTGAAGAATGCTGGTGTAGAAGGACTGAGGTTGAAATAACACTAGAAAATGACATGGGATTATTTCCCGCGCTTATCCGCGGGGACGGGAACGGTGATGAATTTTGTCACCGTGTCATTCTCTACTGTGAGGTGCTTATAGTTCAATTGATGCTGGATTAGGGGGGTTGGGGTACCAGTGTCTCGGGGGGGGGGATGGCGGCAGGAGGAATTGGGAATTCCTCCTGTCACGGACATTTGGGGGTGGGGAGATTCCCTTGCCTCGATCGGCATTTTGCTGGCCTACATTTCAGGCACCTATCGCGGCCCTAGGGAGATGCCTAGGGCCGCCTAAGGCTACTTCTGGGTGAAACCATGCCCATGCCTAGCACTAGGAGAGCTTAAGCGGCCCTAGGCAACCCTCCTCAGGGCTTTTATTTTTAACTTGCGTCCCGATTGGCTGGCTAGACAGCAGCAGGACACCTACCGCTGCCTACAATCAGGACGCCGTTTATAGAATTTGCCCCCATGTGTCTAAATCCCACAACACAAGATGGAACCTCTAGGGCAGGTTCCTAGACCACAACAGCCTTTCGGGGCTCCTCACCCCAGCACCTGTACCACCTTGCAGAGACCCTCCTCTTCCTAATCTCCCGCCGCCCCTCATCCCAAATCACCAAAGAACTTCCCACGACAGACGCACCGTGTATCCGACAGGCGCTTCCAGGGGCGTGTTCTGTTTCTGTTGACAGCTGACGTGATAGAAGGTGAACAGAAGGTGGTCATTATCCGTCAGATAGGGGGGGATCTTCATTTTAAACTCCTCGTAGAACTCCGGAGACCTGCAAGAAGAAAAAATGACCCCCCACTTTCACTCAGGACAGGACAGAGGGCATTTCTGGTTTCCAGACTTCCCAAGACAGAGATATTAGAGAATGACATGAGGACAAATTTTTTCCCGTCCCCATGAGTTTTGTCACTGTCCCTGTTCTTGCTCCATTCCTGTAAGTTCTGCCTTAACCACACAAGCCTCAAACACTTAGGATTTTAAAGTGTTTTGAGGCTTGTGCGGATGAGGACGGAGCTTGCAGGAATGGGGCACGGACAGGGAAAGAACTTGCCAGGATGGGAAAAGGAGTTCCCGTGGGGGTGGGGGAAAATTTGTCCCCGTGTCACTCTCTAAGAGATATTAACAGAATGCAGAGAGAGATTAACCCTTTCAGGACCAAGGGACATATTTGTCCCATAACTTTAAAATCCTATAAATTTTGATTGGGATAGTCTACAGTTCTAAATTTGATATGTACGGATTCCGTAGGATACTGCCTTTATGTAAACAAACTGGTTCCGACATTCATTCATTAGCGTCGTTGCCAGATTGACGAGAAGATTCACTTGCCACACTGTCCATAAGCCAGAAGTTTGATTTTTTTTAAAAAAAATAATGATATTTCACAAAAAAAATCAATTTTTTGGCATCTGCAAGCCCTTTTTACCATAAAAATGTCGTCAAAACCACAAAAATTGGCCTACGATCCTTATGGTCCTGAAAGGGTTAAAGTGACTCATTCAACAAGATCAGACTCGGGCCCTGGGAAGATGAGGAAACCTGAACATACAGGTAAAAGACGTTTCCTAAAACCATCCACTCTCCCTGTTTGCACAACACATTTTCACGAGGGCAGCTAACAGGGTCACCGTGTTCTGATGTTTCAAAACGACAAGCATGCTTTTGACAGGAAACGTGATGGAGGCACAAGTCTCTGCAGGTACTTATTCCCAAGGTGAATTTTCAAACTGAAAATGTACGCAAACCTTTTCATCCGAGGGCTGCAAAGCCCGCAGGGAAAGGTACCCACTGACTTTCAGCCGCCTACAAAAGATTTCCAAAATTGTTCCCGTCATGGCTGACCTAGAAAGGGGAGGCACGCGGGGGCCTACACTCACCGATTGTGGTACACCACAGCCGAGTAGGCCTCCTTCGTAAACTCGCTGCAGCTCGACTTTCCAAAAATGACCTAGAACCAAAGCAAACCCCAGAGTATTTATGTATCGTGCCATCTTTAAAAAAAAAAAAAAAAACTACCCTAAATCTGAAATGAAATACATGAAATAATCAGGATGATAAACATTCTGAAAAATAAATGCAAAAAAAGAAGCAGCGGACTAGAACGACAAGGTCAAAGTATTTTTTTTTGTAAACTATTTCTTTAGGCGTGGAATGCCAAAGCCCAGCACCTGCTAACAAAAATACCCTTGCTTCAAATCCAGAAACCTTGTTGTTCTGTCTCAGTCTAGCTCAGTGGTCCCCAACCCTGTCCTGGAGGACCACCAGGCCAATCAGGTTTTCAGGCTAGCCCAGGGATCTGAAAGTCCCTCCTCGAGGATTGGGGAGTTCCCGTCGTAGTCTCGAGAGACTACGGGAGCTCACGACAGCCATTTTCTATGAGTGATCTGCACGGGGCAGGAGCGTAGGAAGACCGCTCCTGCCCTGAAAGCCCGTTAGACCACCAGGTAAGGTCCGGGATGCAGGGAGGGAGGCAGGGGTAGGTCAGAGCCGGCCAAAAAGTTATTCGCAAATTTTCAACATTTGCGGGCCGGCTCTGGCCCTAACCCCCGCGAATACTGAGGGAGAAGTGTATCATAACACCTTTACAGAAGCTTGTGTATTGTAGCGCCTTTGCAGAGGCTCATGTCGACCGCTCTGAATGGACTCCCCAGTCATTGGTAGCGGTATAGAAGCTCTCGATAATCATAAACAGTGAGGGATCCGATCCCAGGAGTTTGCAATCTGTGTCTAAGGCAGCTGCCCTGGATCGTGCATGGTTTGTTGGGGCAGCTGCAGAGTTATAATGTCACTTTGTTCATAGCGTATCCAGAGTGGTCCCAGGAATAGATAGGGTCGCCAGATTTCCTCTTTTTTAAAAAAAAAAGTGAGAACACCTGCCCAGTGGCGTAATAAGGGGGAGGGAGGGAGCGGTCCGCCCCAGGTGCCATCTTAGTGGGGGCGTCGCCAACTGTCCTCTGTTCCTTCCCCTCCCCCACCAATGCACATGCCCCTTCCTGTGTATATTTTTAACGTTCGCTGTGCAATCGTCAACCCCAACCTGCTCTCGAGACTAAGACGGGAACTCCCCACAGCCATTTGCTGTGAGCGATCTGCACGGGGCAGGAGCGTAGGAAGACCGCGCCTGCCCCGAAAGCTCGCTAGACCATCAGGTAAGGTCCAAGATGCCAGGGGGGAGGCGGGGAAGATCCAGAATGCAGATTTATTTTTTTTTAAATCACGAATAACCGAATCCGCGGATACTAAAACCATGGATTCGGAGGGAGAAGTGTACATTAGCTTCTGTAGAGATGTTACCATAAGGACTGGTGAGGTGATTCTATACCGAGTTAAGCCATAATCCATCATCCTACTTACATGCACATTTTTATACCAAATCAGTCGTCCTATTGCAGCTAAATACACCATTCTTTTACATCCCATTTCAACTAACTATAATCTATTTACCTGCATCCCTGAAAGATCTAGTTCCTTATCCAACAAAGCAATACTCACGGGCAAGGCCTGGTTAGCGTCTTCTCCAGCCATGAACTGGATTTTGACGGCAATATTGCGGACTGACCCTTGACGGCTGCTGAAATTCAGGCTGCGCGGGTACACGTACAGCAGGTTCCTGCGGTGCGAAAGGAGCACGTGTCAAGCAGCGTCCCCCGCGAGTGCATCTCTCCCTCATCCCTTGTCTACCGTTACGTTCACAGAAAAAGAGACAAGGGCCGAAAAGAAAGCCTAAAGCCTGGGAGTGACGTTTTAGTCACCCCCTCCCATCTTGTTGACATCATAACCTTGGGAAGGGAGCGACCGCTTGGGCTTCCTCGGTTAAGTTGGCCCTGCAGTATGCATGAGCTGACAAAAAAAACAAACAAAAACAGTGCATCATGGAAACAAAAGTGTAGTTACTTACCTGTAACGTAGGTTCTCCATGGACAGCAGGATAGTCAGCCACACATATGTGGCTGACTCATCCTGCTTGTCCTAGGAGAATAAAGACTTTGCATTTGCATTTGTGCTAGCACAATCAATACACACAGACATTATGACCAGGTGAAATTGCATTGCCAAGGCTTTCCACAGCAAGGGCATCGGTTAGGCAACCATCAAGCAGCACGTCACTCGTAAAGGAACAGCAGGGTCCTATCTACTCACTCATAAATAAAGCCCCGGCATTTCTAGAAAGATATTTAAGTTTCAAGTTTATTTATTGATTTGATGAATCGCTTATCCATGATTTACTAAGTGAATTATAAACATATTAAAAAACATACAAATAATATTAAGTAAAAAAAACAACATACAAATAATATTAAGTAAAAAAAAAAAAAGAAGTAAAAAACAGACTCATAAACAAACGTAACAGAAATACGAAGGGATAAAGGGATTTAACACCATACTCCCCATTAAAATCCTTAAGATCAGAAGACAAAGCCCTATTAACAGTCCCTTCTTTAAAAGTTATATACTCGAGGAGAGACATGATTTTTTCTGTTTCGGCCCCCAAAATCTGGAACTTACTTCCACTTAATTTAAGAGAAGAAAAATTATTGAACAAATTTAAAAGTCTCCTAAAGAATTGGCTTTTTAAAGACGCTTTTTAATAGATTAGTCTCACTATATTTTAGGGTAGGATGAGGAGTTTACTGAAATATGTGGGTTGTGTCTCCCGTCCTGTGTGTACTAAACTTATACCCGGTTTTATTTTTTTAATATTGTCATTTAAGTTGCCCTTTCCCTAATGTTTCAATGTCAATTAGCAGCATATGTGATATATGTGGATTTTATTATTTTATCTGATTTTTATCCGATGTAAATCGCATTGAAATGAGATTTTGCGATCTAATCAAAGAATTTATTAAACTTGAAACTTGTCTTCTCTCTCACATAGTCTGTTACTGAACATAAGACCATAAGAATTGTCGCTGCTGGGTCAGCAGTGGTCCATTGTGCCAGCAGTCCGCTCCTGCGGCGGCCCTTAGGTCAATGACCAGAGCCCTAACTGCGTACGTTCTGGTTTGGTCTTGAATCCCCGGAGGGCGTTTTCCTCTACGACAGTTTTCTACCACTCTCTGGATGAAAAAGAACTTCCTTACGTTTGTTCGGAATCGATTCCCTTTTAGCTTTAGAGAGTGATCATATTTGGGGGGAGGGGAGCTCAGAGTAGCAACGACATCAGAGGCGTAGGCTGGGCTTTTTCTGGGGCCACGCCACTGCTGATCACCGCCGATAAGACACAGAACACAGCCTGAGCTTCCTCATCTATTTTCTCCTCTTCACCAGCAGAAAGGAAACAAATAGGAGCAAAACGCTACAGCCTTCAGAATTTCCATTCAGTGCATGGAGGGCGCCACATCTCTTGGTGAGGTCACTAGTGACATCATCCCATCGCACTGAAGATTAGGGTTGAAGTTTTCACGTTACTCATGACATCGCCAGCAGACAAAATGGCTGCCCTACGGCAGGTGAAGGCGGCAATCAGCCACCCTTCTCTTTCCACAATCGAATCATTTCCCTTCTAAGCCTGCATGAAGTGGGGAAGGGGGTTAGAAGAGGAGTTAGCAGTCGTGCCTGTGACCGATGAGATGGTATTATCACAACCAAAATGCATGGGAAAGGCCAGAGCTCTTTATCTTATCTCGGACTGTGTCATTACACAACCAAATAGTCCCTGAAAAGCTCAACATGGAGGGGGGGAGGGGGAAGAGTAAAAACAAGCAAAGGCCAGCTGGAATGAGGAGATAGGGAGCCGAGGAGGACATGGCATAATGGAGGAGATGGGAGTCAAGGTGCGATGCAGTTGAGAAAAAGGAGTCCCGTCTCCCCCATGCCTTCCTGCCCCCAGCTCCAGCATCAGAACATGAAGTTTCAATCCAGAAACTCGGGCAAGTGACGAGAGACTTATTTCCACTGAAGAGTATGTATATCCCTCAGGATTAGGCCTCCTCCAGAGCAGCAGGCTGTGAACCAGAGATAGATTAAGGGTTCAAATCCCACCGACAGTCCTTGTGACCTTTGGCGAGTGACATAACAAACATTAACAGGGGCCCTTTTAACTAACTCGTGCTAGAGTCTGGGTTTAGCATGTCTTAAAGCAGGACTTCTCCCGCGCTAAGCAAGGTTCAACAAGGTAGGATCTCGGCCTTTCTGTAGGTCCTGTGTCCATTTTTTCCATTACTAGTTATGAGGTGCAAAGTGCTCCCCTGTTAAAGTTTGCGTTATCCAGTCGGCATGGTGGCAATACGAATGCACCGGCTGAAAAACATCGCCACGCCCATTTCGTGCCCGTCGCAAGCCCCCTCCCAGAAACCACGCGAGAAGGAGAAAGTACTGAAAAACGCTTTAAGCATTTTAGTAAAAGAGCTCTCTAGAGAAATGGAATAACTTTCTGCACCTGAATGTAACACACCTTGAACTACAACTGTGGGGGGGGAGGGGGGTTAAAAAAAAGAGTGAGCTAAATACAAAACGGGCCCATTTACAAAGCTGTGGCAAAAAGTGGCCTTAGCACACCCTTACATGGGTCTTTCCCATGAGCCAAGACCATAAATGCAGCCGTAAATGGCCGATTTTCCATTCTCCGAATTAACGACCAGGCGCAACCATTAGTTAGAATGCGAGTCCTTACCATCCACCTGTTTCGCAGGCAACAACACCCCAGTTTTTATAAACGGTGCCTAAAACGTAGGCGCCGAGGAAAGCTGTGCATGTCGATCTTAAGTTAGGAACTGTTTATAAAGTCGCATCTAGCAGCGCCTAAAGTGGGTTTAGGCACCGTAGGCACAAGGGTTTTCTTGGCCTAAATGCTGGGGTTTTCTTGGCCTAAATGCCAGGGTTTTCTTGGCCTAAATGCTGGGGTTTTCTTGGCCTAAATGCCGGGACTTTCTTGGCCTAAATGCCAGGGTTTTCTTGGCCTAAATGCTGGGGTTTTCTTGGCCTAAATGCCGGGACTTTCTTGGCCTAAATGCCAGGGTTTTCTTGGCCTAAATGCTGGGGTTTTCTTGGCCTAAATGCCGGGACTTTCTTGGCCTAAATGCCGGGGTTTTCTTGGCCTAAATGCTGGGGTTTTCTTGGCCTAAATGCTGGGACTTTCTTGGCCTAAATGCCGGGACTTTCTTGGCCTAAATGCCAGGGTTTTCTTGGCCTAAATGCTGGGGTTTTCTTGGCCTAAATGCCAGGGTTTTCTTGGCCTAAATGCCAGGGTTTTCTTGGCCTAAATGCTGGGGTTTTCTTGGCCTAAATGCCGGGACTTTCTTGGCCTAAATGCCAGGGTTTTCTTGGCCTAAATGCTGGGGTTTTCTTGGCCTAAATGCCAGGGTTTTCTTGGCCTAAATGCTGGGGTTTTCTTGGCCTAAATGCCAGGGTTTTCTTGGCCTAAATGCCGGGACTTTCTTGGCCTAAATGCCAGGGTTTTCTTGGCCTAAATGCTGGGGTTTTCTTGGCCTAAATGCCAGGGTTTTCTTGGCCTAAATGCTGGGGTTTTCTTGGCCTAAATGCCAGGGTTTTCTTGGCCTAAATGCTAGGGTTTTCTTGGCCTAAATGCCGGGACTTTCTTGGCCCAGAAATATCTAAGAAAAAGAACAATTTAAATGAAATGATTAATTTATAGAGAGTGTATGGTAGGGCAGACTGAGGGGACAATTGGGATTTCCCTTGACTGAAACCAAGTTGGTCGTTCCTCAAGCTTCTCTAGGTCCTTCTTCATCTTATCCACACCATCAGGGGGGTCTACCTTATTGCAGATTTCGATATCATTACAAAGAGGCCAAACTTCCCAACAGCCCTTCAACATCACCACTTACAAAAATGTTAAGAAGAACCAGCCCAAGAACAACACTGGTAATTATTCCTTTTTTCAGAGCGATATTACCTTCACTACACATATGGATATGGCGGTACTCGAGGGAGTGCAGAGGAGGGCGACTAAACTGATAAAAGGTATGGAAAATTTCTCATACGCTGACAGGTTAAAAAAGCTGGGGCTGTTCTCCCTGGAGAAGAGGAGACTTAGAGGGGACATGATAGAAACTTTCAAAATCCTAAAGGGCATAGAGAAAGTGAATAAGAACAGATTCTTCAAACTGTGGGGAGCCACAAGCACTAGGGGTCACTCGGAGAAATTGAAAGGGGACAGGTTTAGAACAAATGCTAGGAAGTTCTTTTTCACCCAGAGGGTGGTGGACACATGGAACAAGCTTCCAGAGGAGGTGATAAGCCAGAACTCTGTACAGGGGTTCAAGAAAGGTTTGGATAGGTTCCTGGAGGATAAGGGGATAGAGGGGTACAGATAGAACTTGAGGTAGGTTATTGAATTGGTCAGTAACCACTTCACAGGTCGCGGACCTGATGGGCCGCCGCGGGAGCGGACCGCTGGGCAGGATGGACCTCTGGTCTGACCCAGTGGAGGCAACTTCTTATGTTCTTATGTGTCTGTGTGTGTCTCTGTGTCTGTGTCTCTGTGTGTGTCTGTGTGTGTGCGTCTGTGTGTGTGTGTGTGTGCGTCTGTGTGTGTGTGTGCGTATCTGTCTGTGCGTGTCTGTCTGTCTGTGTCTGTGTCTGTGCGTCTCAAAGGTTTCCACCGTCTGTCTATCCCTGATTCAACTCTCCTGACTCATTCCTTGCACAATGGTTTTCTCTGCTCTGGCTAATGTAAAGCACCAGCCAAGCTCTGACTGGTCAGTTAAAGATTTATCAGCAGCAAGAAGTAGTTTAAGAGGTGACAAGCGAACCCAAATATTGTACACCTGCCAAGTATTTTTTTTTTTTTTAAACCAACCCTCGCATCTTCCTACCCCTTCCACCACAGTACAAAGTCAAAGAGCAGCCAGACAGGAGAATGAGAGTGATGAGACCAGCGCTCCTGCTTCTAGAGCCAGGGATGGCGGCCCTCCTCCTCGTCTCTCTAGTGCTGCAGAGCTCTGCGCTGCCGGTCCACCACGCCGCAGGCAGGGCGCAGCGGGATGAGGTGGACGTGCTGATCTACGGCGTGTTGCAGTTCAGCCAGGCGCTGAAAGAGAATTACCGGAGCACTATAGCCAAGATCCAGAAAGCTTTCCACCGGCTGGAGGTCTGCAACCAGACCCTGGGGGCCCTGAGGGGAGAGGCGATGAACATCAGGCAGACGGGACAGAGACTGAAGGGGACCATTGGTGCCCTACAGGTGGGCGAGTGGCTGGCTGGCTGTCAGAAACACTTTGTAATTTTGTAAGCGAATCACGCTATGCTTGTCTGTCAATTAAAACCTCATTTGTTCATAGAAAAGGAGCACCATTGGGAAGATTTTGTTAGCAAGGAGAGAATCCAAAAGGACATTGCATGTTTCAGGCTACTCGCCTCAGACCAGTAAAGACATCTGGAATAAATGTTTCCCTTTCCTGATTTATATTTTCTGACAGACAGAGGAAAGGATGATGCGTCTGAAGTCTCTGGCCATCCACAGGACACTCCAGGACATGCAAGAAGAGCAGAAGAACCAGCAGGAGCAGCTCAGGAAAGTGGAGAACTGGCTCAGTCTCCTGAGGTGGTGGCTGGCAAGGCGGGACGCTCATTCCCCGTCTGCCCTGAAAGTAAGAGCAACTCAGGTTACCACTGTGCATCCCTGGCAGAGTTGGGATCAGCTTTCTCTCCACCCAGGGCAGACTTTGCCCCCTATGTCCAGGATCTTCCTCTTCCCCCGTCCCTGGTCCACTTCTCCAGACCTCCTTTTAAATCTCTCCGCCTCACAAGCTGGTACCTCCGCTCCCGGGCCATGTACAGTGGCCCCCCCCCCTTGCCATCCCTAGTGGTCTCTTGAAGCCAGGCCCAGGCTGGCAGATTCATGGCGACTCAGTAAGTAGACAAGGCAGGAAGAACTCTGACTCCGTGCATACCATGGCACAATGCCAACAATGAGTCGGCAGCTCCTCTCCTGCCAACATGTCCTTTCTTCCTCACGATGTCATGCCCCCCTCTCTCTTTCCACCCAAACTTTTAACACCGCAAGGATGCTTAAACCAAGACCTCCACAAGCTGCCATGCGACCTCACCAGCACGGCATGTGAATCTGCTGTGGTAGCCTGCCCCCATGAGGTGGGACATGCCCAAAAAAGCTCCAGTATGCACGAGACGCGACAATGGGCATCACAGAGGCTCATCAGGAAAGCACCAGCCTTTCAGCCCAACCCAGTTTCATATATACTGGCACAACTGTGTATGATACCGAGTTGTTCCGACCTATGACATTTTATTAGGAGAAAACCATCCTCTTGACACCTCCCACCCCCGGTCTCTAGTAGCGTACAGGGCCCCGATTCCCAGCACAAACAGTAATGAATTCCATCCTGTTACAGTACAGTCTCTCTCTTTTCTTATTACCCCTCATCTAATAATGATCCTAGAAACATGAGGGTAGATAAAGGTCAAATTGCCCATCCAGTCTGCCCATCTGTCGCATCCACTACCTCCTCCTCTCCCTATAGGCTAACGGCTTTTAACACTTGTATTGTGAGGTCATAGAGCTTTATGGTTATAGAAACATGATGGCAGATAAAGGCCAAATGGCCCATCCAGTCGGCCCATCCACAGCAACCACTATCTCCTCCTCTCTCTCATGCTTCCTAACAATTTAATGGATACTGATTACCTCTGATGTCATTTGCAGACCCAGGCGGAACATCATCATCCAGTACCTGAGGGGAGTGCTACAGTGGCAGCAGAGGAAATACCTGGCACAGGTACAGCAACAGGTGAGGACCTGACAAACATTTGCCTAACAGCAAGGTGGGGGCTGGGGAGGAGCTACTTACAAAATCACAAATGCTTGTTTTGCAATTAACTCATGCCAGAAAGAAGGCTGGGCTGCAAGAAATGTCCTGCCGTTCTAATATGCGATTACCTGTGTATGCATAGTGTGCCTTTCTAAGTGGGGAGGAGGGGGGTCCCCATGAACAAATGCAGGAAACCATCCCTGTGTTATTCTTTAAGGAGAGAGGGAAGAATCAGAGTATGAATGAGCCCAGCCACTGACCCTCAAGCCTCACATTGAAGAACGCTGGTGTAGAAGGACTGAGGTTGAGAGAGACACTAAAGAATGACCCGGAATGGTTTCCAGCCACTGACCCTCAAGCCTTGCATTGAAGAATGCTGGTGGAGAAGGACTGAGGTTGAGAGAGACACTAAAGAATGACCCGGAATGGTTTCCAGCCACTGACCCTCAAGCCTTGCACTGAAGAATGCTGGTGTAGAAGGACTGAGGTTGAGAGAGACACTAAAGAATGACCCGGAATGGTTTCCAGCCACTGACCCTCAAGCCTTGCATTGAAGAATGCTGGTGGAGAAGGACTGAGGTTGAGAGAGACACTAAAGAATGACCCGGAATGGTTTCCAGCCACTGACCCTCAAGCCTTGCACTGAAGAATGCTGGTGTAGAAGGACTGAGGTTGAGATGGACACTAAAGAATGACACGGGATGGTTTCCAGCCACTGATCCTCAAGCCTTGCATTGAAGAACGCTGGTGTAGAAGGACTGAGGTTGAGATGGACGCTAAAGAATGACATGGGATGGTTTCCAGCCACTGATCCTCAAGCCTTGCATTGAAGAATGCTGGTGTAGAAGGACTGAGGTTGAGATAGACGCTAATGAATGACACGGGATGGTTTCCAGCCACTGACCCTCAAGCCTTGCATTGAAGAACGCTGGTGTAGAAGGACTGAGGTTGAGATAGACGCTAATGAATGACACGGGATGGTTTCCAGCCACTGACCCTCAAGCCTTGCATTGAAGAATGCTGGTGTAGAAGGACTGAGGTTGAGAGAGACACTAAAGAATGACCCGGAATGGTTTCCAGCCACTGACCCTCAAGCCTTGCATTGAAGAATGCTGGTGTAGAAGGACCGAGGTTGAGATGGACACTAAAGAATGACACGGGATGGTTATCTGTGGAAACAGGAAGGGTGATGAAGTCACTGTGTCATTCTCTAGCAGCTCCCCCTACTGTTAACACCCTTGTGTCTTTTATCATTTCAGACAGACAGCAACCAGAGAAGGCAGCACCTCTGAAGCAACACAGGCTCAAGTGAAGAAAAACACAGAACTACTTATCAGAGCCCACCTGGCAGCCTCTCCAGGCTAAGGGCCAGATCACCCAGCACGTTGCAATGACTTTCCTGACCTGCTTCCACTGTGTTTACAGCTGATGCCCAAATGAGGGGAAACCCCCGCCCCCTTTAAACACACACCTGCCTGCCAGCCTCTCCAGACTGTGCTCTACCTAAAACCAGATCAATGAGCATGCGGGAGAGGCTTCGATGGCCCTGCAATGCCATTTCAATAACATAAGAACAGAAGAATTGCCGCCGCTGGGTCAGACCAGTGGTCCATCGTGTCCAGCAGTCTGCTCCCGCGGCGGCCCTTAGGTCAAAGACCAGTGTCCTAACTGAGACCAGCCCTACCGGCGTACGTTCTGGTTCAGCAGGAACTTGTCTAACTTTGTCTTGAATCCCTGGAGGGTGTTTCCCCCTATAACAGCCTCAGGAAAAGCATTCCAGTTTTCCACCACTCTCTGGGTGAAAAAGAACTTCCTTATGTTCGTACGGAATCTGTCCCCTTTTAACTTTAGAGAGTGCCCTCTCGTCCTCCCTACCTTGGAGAGGGTGAACAACCTGTCTTTATCTACTAAGTCGATTCCCTTCATTATCTTGAATGTTTCGATCATGTCCCCTCTCAGTCTCCTCTTTTCGAGAGAGAAGAGGCCCAGTTTCTCTAATCTTTCACTCTACGGCAACTCCTCCAGCCCCTTAACCATTTTAGTCGCTCTTCTCTGGACCCTTTCGAGTAGTACCGTGTCCTTCTTCATGTACGGTGACCAGTGCTGGACGCAGTACTCCAGGTAAGGGCGTACCATGGCCCGGTACAGCGGCATGATAACCTTCTCCGATCTGTTTGTAATCCCCTTCTTAATCACTCCTAGCATTCTGTTCGCCCTTTTCGCCGCCGCCGCACATTGTGTGGATGGCTTCATCGACTTGTCGATCATAACTCCCAAGTCCCTTTCCTGGGAGGTCTCTCCAAGTACCGCCCCGGACATCCTGTATTCGTGCATGAGATTTTTGTTACCTACATGCATCCGCCGTGTCTAGAACTGATGCCCGAGTGTAATCCACCTTCCGTGTTACTTAATTTTGCTCGTTTGCTTTACTCTGCTACATCTCCTGGGCACAAGAAGCAAAGGCTGGCCAGGCAGCTGAACCCCACGACTTATCACGTTTATGTGCAGGGTATGCTCAGCTGAGACACGATGCCTAAAGGATGAAAAAGACACGGAACATTTTGTGTACTAAGCTGGACTCGAATATTCTGCTTTATGGAAGCTTTCAGTGTTTTGTGTCCAATCTAACAGCCAACAGGACGGAAAGTCTTCTCTTCTGCATAAAAGAGGAATTTTCATCCTGTGGAACTTCTCCTGAACCTGAATCCAGGTAAATAGCAGCCGTCCTGGATTCTCGATAGAGAATGACACGGTGACAAAATTCATCACCGTTCCCGTCCCCGCGGGAAACCATCTTCATGTCATTTTTTAAGGAAAGAGGGAAGAATCAGAGTATGAATGGCCACAACCACTGACCCGCAAGCTTTGCTTTGAAGAATGCTGGTGTAGAAGGACTGAGGTTGAGATTGACACTAGAAAATGACATGGGATTATTTCCCGCGGTTATCCGCGGGGACGGGAACGGTGTTGAATTTTGTCACTGTGTCATTCTCTAACTCGAAATGGGAAAAACATCTGGTATATTGCCTGTCTTTAGCACAATCAAAGCAGTTTGCCTATCAGTTGAAGAAGGTGGAAAAAAAGCCCGATACTTACATTGCAAGGGAAAGAGGGGAAGAGAGAAGTTTTTTTTTCACCCAAAGGGTCGTGGACACTTGGAATGCGCTACCGGAGGAAGTGATCAGGCAGAGTACGGTACAGGGATTCAAACAGGGATTGGATGGATTCCTGAGGGATAAAGGGATCGTGGGATACTGAGAGAGGTGCTGGGATGTATCACAGGTATAGAAAGCTAACCAGGTAATAAGTATAGAAACCCAACAGGTCGTGCATGTGCAAGACCGAAGGGTTAGGACTTCGATGGGAAGATAGGACTTCAATGAGAAACCAAGGTGGCAAGGGAGCCCCTTCTGGTGATTCAGACAGGTCGTGACCTGTTTGGGCTGCCGCGGGAGCGGACTGCCGGGCAGGATGGACCTATGGTCTGACCCGGCGGAGGCACTGCTTATGTTCTTATGGCACCTGAACAGTTCATGGTTAGGAAAAAGAGACCCGAGCACTACAGCATTAAAGACTCACAGATGCATTTGTACAAAATACATTAAGATTCTGTTAAGAACAAACTGAATAAAAACAGAATTAGCACCTTTACAACTATATGTATTTGTGTGATGAAAATCCTCACAACCGACCGGGGGTGGAGGGTGACTTTACCCCCTCACACCTGCTCCCAGTATGCCCCGGCTCCTGTCCTCTCACGGCACACATTTTGGGGCTCTTAATCCCACTCAACGTGCCTTCTCCCACCCTGGCTGCCGGAGACAGCTCCACAAAAGGGAACACAGTGACGGGTCAGGCAACTTCCTGTTTAATCCACCTGCCCACCCCCCTCTGCTCACATCGAGAGGGCGGAGAAACTAAACAAAATACTCACTCACCCACAGCACTGCTACACCCCAATAGGAGATGGAGGTTTGAAGGACTAACAGGAGAAAGATCACGTTACCTGTAGCTGGTGTAGGGAACGTAAACTTCACGAGCAGGGAACTCCAGGATCTCCTTGGTGGGCCTGACGCGGAGATCCGGGTACGGCTTGACGTGCAGGAGCTCCGGGGACAGGGAGTATTGTGGGCTCTCAGGTGCTGGCGAGATATCTATTTTCAGCTGCGCTGTATTGAAAACGCAAGGTCAGGTCAGCAGGGAGGCGGGAACCACCACACGCACACAGCATAGGCTCCGAGGGGGGGGCACCTGGGTTCACGCCTTTACCTGTTACTGGCCGTAGCCTCCTCAGGGCGGAAGAAGGTCGCCGCATGTCCGCCAGGAATTTGTACAGATCGTCGTTGCTTAAACGATCCCCCTCCTGCCAGAGAAGAGAGGAATGAGGAAAGGAGGAAAGGAGAAAGGGGGAGCAGGAGAAAGACGGAAGAGGGGGAGAGATTGGAAGGGCAAGAAGAGGGTGTAGGAGAGAGGCAACACGAGAAAAGGAAAATTCCCACACCAGGGAACACCAGACAACAGAACATACCATATATCCTGCCCCGTTTTAAGAACATAAGAATTGCTATACTGGGACAGACCAAAGGTCCATCAAGCCCAGGATCCCGAGTAGGAAAACAGATTTTATGCTGCTTATCCTAGGAATAAGCAGTGAATTTCCCCAAGCCATCTCAATAATGGGCCATGGACGTCTCTTTTAGGAAATCATCCAACCTTTTTTAAACCCTGCTAAGCTGATTTCACCACATTCTCTGGCAATGAATTCCAGAGTTTAATTACAAATTGTGTGAAGAAATGTTTTCTCCGGTCTGTTTTAATATCTACTACTTAATCATCCTTAAACTTCCCTTGCAGAGCTACAAAGCACCTGCCTCCCCCCATTCCGTGCCCCAGCCGCCAGTACCTGCTTGAAGAAGTTGGTGACGGTAAGTGTGGCCGGCCGGAAGTTGGAGAAGCCGCAGACATCTTCGCCAACACTCACCCGATCCAAAGTTTTCCTCTTCCGCTCATTCCATGTCCCCTTCCGCTCTGGAGTAAAAACCACAGGACAGGGGGGCATCAGAGATGGCGTCTGTGCTCATCCCACAGAACGCCCAAATCTTCATCAATCCAACAATGCCAAGGTCACCCCGTGCCACAGCCAAAACGCTTTCTTCATTAGAAGACCAAAAGGCATTTGGTGACTGTGATGGCCAAGCTCATATTTTGGAGGTCAAATGACATAGTAACATCCCAAAAAGGTACAGGGCACATTTACATTGAGAACAGGGGTCAGTCAAGTTTCAAGTTTATTAGGATTTTATATACCGCCTATCAAGGTTATCTAAGCGGTTTTTACAATCAGGTACTCAAGCATCTTCCCTCTCTGTCCCGGTGGGCTCACAATCTATCTAACGTACCTGGAGCTACAGAGGATTAAGTGACTTGCCCAGGGTCACAAGGAGCAGCGCGGGGTTTTGAACCCACAACCCCAGTGTGCTAAGGCTGTAGATCCAACCACTGCGCCACACGCTCCTCCTCCAGATCGCTGAACTCTTTCTGAGCCGTGACCACAGGAGAGAGGAAGAGGCTGACGAGACTAGACCTCTGGTTTCTAGCTAGCTTCCTTTCCCCCCCCCCCATCCCCGAATTACCGCTTTCAGAGTCGGAGTCTCCCTTCTCTAGGCTGCCGGTGCTGCTGATAATATTCATAAGATGGATGGCCGTCCAGGCAAAAGGCATTCGGTATTTCCCCAGACGGGCACAGAACTGCTCTGCCTGACCCCGCAGCTTCTCCAACTTTTCCTTGTTCTGGGGGGGGGGGGGCGTAGAAAAGAGAATTAGCAGGAGGAAGGGAAATAGCAAACATACAGCAAAGAGAATGACACGGGGACAAAGCTGTCCCCGTCACCACAGGAACTCAATTTCCCGGTCCCTGTCCCATTCCCATTCCCGTAAGCTCTGCCTTAACCGCACAAGCCTCGAACACTTAGGATTTGAAAGTGTTTGAGGACGGAGCTTAGGCATTGGTGGAATGAGGCATTATGACATCACAGTCTGAGCTTTAGAATGTTGCTTCTTAGGATTTGAAAGTGTTTGAGGACGGAGCTTAGGCATTGGTGGAATGAGGCATTATGACATCACAGTCTGAGCTCTAGAATGTTGCTTCTTAGGATTTGAAAGTGTTTGAGGACGGAGCTTAGGCATTGGTGGAATGAGGCATTATGACATCACAGTCTGAGCTTTAGAATGTTGCTTCTTAGGATTTGAAAGTGTTTGAGGACGGAGCTTAGGCATTGGTGGAATGAGGCATTATGACATCACAGTCTGAGCTCTAGAATGTTGCTTCTTAGGATTTGAAAGTGTTTGAGGACGGAGCTTAGGCATTGGTGGAATGAGGCATTATGACATCACAATCTGAGCTCTAGAATGTTGCTTCTTAGGATTTGAAAGTGTTTGAGGATGGAGCTTAGGCATTGGTGGAATGAGGCATTATGACATCACAGTGAGCTCTAGAATGTTGCTTCTTAGGATTTGAAAGTGTTTGAGGACGGAGCTTAAGCATTGGTGGAATGAGGCATTATGACATCACAGTCTGAGCTCTAGAATGTTGCTTCTTAGGATTTGGAAAGTGTTTGAGGACGGAGCTTAGGCATTGGTGGAATGAGGCATTATGACATCACAGTCTGAGCTCTAGAATGTTGCTACTTAGGATTTGAAAGCATTTGAGGCTTGTGCAGAGGACGGAGTTTGCAGGAACGGGGCAGGGACAGGAAAAGAACTCGTGGGGACGGGAAAATGAGTTCCTGTGGGGACGGGGAAAAATTTGTCCCCGTGTCATTCTCTAATATTGTTTATTAATTTTGTTATACCGCTCGTTCATTTCACTGGTCCAAGCGGCTTACAGAATACAATTAAATTAAAAAAATAAAATAAAATACAGCACCCCAGACATGATCCGCCTTCCTATCCAAAATCTGCCCTCCTTCTCAGCACACAGAGCTCAATGTCCCACCAAAGCAGCTCACGATCACTTCCACTTGGACCAGAGACAAGCCAGTCCTGAAACAGGACCGGGTGACTCTCTAAGGGCAAAGGCAGGCTCACCACCGGGTCACTTACTTTGGAAGCTTCGGACTCCTTCAACACCATGTACGGCTCGCAGCATTCCCCTATGTCCCCCTGCTGAAGCACCTTCTCCAGCTGAAAGAAGACAAGACGAGAGCCACGTCAAGCCGTGAACATTTAATTTCTGCTTCAAAAGGTGATAAATCAAGTTAACCCATTTTTCTGGGCCTAGCGTTATAGTCTGGGCTGGTGGTCCAGTCTGGTTCCCATTGTCCAGGATCTCTCAGGTCTGGGGTGCAGCAGCGCATCACACTGGCAAGGAATCACAGAGTAACACCTGGAATGCTCTCCCAGAGGAGGTGATTGCGGGAATCGACCGTCCTAGGATTCAAAAGCAAACTAGACGCACATCTCCTTACGAGAGGCATAGGGGGAGAGGGGTGACTAAAAATTACGCCAGGTGTACACCTGGCAGGGCCTCCGCGTGTGCGGATCGCCAGACTTGATGGACCGAAGGTCTGATCTGGAGATGGCGGTTCTTATGTTCTTATTAGCTAAAGATTAACGCCCGCTAAATGGTAAGGCATCCGTTATATTCTATTGGCGCCTTAGAATTTAGAACAACTTAATGAAAAGGACCCCATTATGTTTAACTGGGAGACATGATAGAGATGTTTAAATATATCACGGGCCGTATCGGGGTGGAAGATGATATCTTCTTTCTTAAAGGGTCCTCAGCCACAAGAGGGCATCCGCTGAAAATCAAGGGTGGGAAATTTCATGGCGACACCAGGAAGTATTTCTTCACCGAAAGGGTGGTTGATCATTGGAACGAACTTCCACTTCAGGTGATTGAGGCCAGCAGTGTGTCGGATTTTAAAAAGAAATGGGAGGTAAAATCAAGGGGGGTGGGTCAATAGAGTGGGCAGACTTGTTGGGCTATGGCCCTTTTCTGCCGTCATCTTCTATTGAAATATATCGTTATCCGCCGTGAACTCGTAAGGGCTTTGGTAGAATATAAATCAGATTATAATATAAAGTAGGGAACGGGGACTTGCATACTGCCTTTCTGTGGCTTTAGTGTTTCAAAGCCGACATTCAAAGCTGTGAGCACTGGAGGGGGGTCACAAGGAGCAGCGCAGGGGTTTGATCTCACAACCTCTGGGTGCAGAGCTCTACCAGTCGGCCACACCTGTTAACAGCACGGGCTTCTCGTTTCAACCGTCCACCCACAGAAAGAAGAAGCTGGTCCTGGATTAACAGAGCCAAGGACACACCAAGGCGCATGCGACCCTCTCCCCGACAAATGCACAGAGGCCACGGACGCTCATGCCCTCATATTCCACCCGCACAGACCTTAATGACCAGAAAGATCTCAGGCGAGGGGTAGGTGATGGAGAAGAGAGCGGATCTCGCCAGGGTGGAGATAGCGGGGTGCGCCCCCTGGCCGTGGAGCATCCCCTTCACGGTCTCGGAGTTCAGGTCAAAGTAAAAGTTCTCCGAAATCTGCAGCAGGAAGAAAGACAGAAAGGCCGTCAAACATGGCTGCTTGGGACGCGCCCAGCCAGATGGGTTTTCGGGATGCCCCATAATGAATACGCACGACAAGGATTTGCATGGAGGCAGCGCCTGCAAACTTATCTCATGCATATTCATTGCGACTGGCTGGGTGCGTCAGCTGTCCATTCGGTGACATGATTTTCAAATAGAAATTAAAATGGAAAACGTGCCCCTTCCTGAAACCCACCTTTTTCTTTTCCCGCACATCATACAACGCCAGAATGCCAAAGATGGGCTCAATTTCTATCTCAAACCTGAGAGGAAAAGAAAAAAAAAACCAAGAAAACTAGGGTCTGTCAAAGGGGACAGGGAAATTGTATACCGCCTTTTTGTAGCGTTGGCATTGCAAAGCAGTGGGCACTGGAGGATTAAGGGACTTTTCCAGGGTCACAGGGAGCAGCACCGGGATTTGATCTCAAAAAACTCAGGGTGCAGAGAAGCCCAGACAGCACTTGCACTAGATACGAGAAGGCTAGAGCACAGCCAAAGGAAGAGGTGGAGGAGAGGAGCCCCGCACCCCCAAGCCCAAAGGAAATGCAACCTACTTCAAAGAGATGCATTTCACCAGGATCCTCTGTCCAAAATGTTCTCTGGGAATTTCCGGAGCAGCGCAGCGCTCCACGGCCTCGTCCTACAACACAAGACAGCAGTGAGGAGAGACCGGGAACAGAGAAAGCCAGAGCCGAGGGAGAAAAGACCACGTCGCTACTCGCGTCCCACCTCGTCAGGGGCCGGGAAGAGGCTCATGATCTCCGTCTGCCGGTTCTCTTTCCTCATCTCCTTGTTCCTGCGGTCCGTCTCCTCCATGGCTGCGCGCTCCAGCAAGGACAGCAGCAGGCTATCTGGAGCTGAATTCTTGAGATCAAAAATGCTGGACGCCCAGCTCCCCCGAGGCGTGTCATCCAGGGACACCGAGCGACGCTTTGCTTCATCCTGCAAGAGAGGGTACCCGGAGGGTAAGTAGGTGATGCCTGACCATGCTGCCTCTCCACAACAGGAGATACCAATGTCCCAAAAGCTCGGAAAATAGTAAACAAACAGCAAAGGAGACTCTGGTGCCCGATCACTTATTATGCATCAAGACACGACACGATCGTGCTTCGGCCCCAATATATATAAAAGAATAAACATTGTGTACATTTCAAAAAATGGATAATAATACAAACTACTTACATTTCATAAAACTTGCATATCAAAAAATGTATATATATCAATAAAATGTATATACAGTAAAACCTTGGTTTGCAAGCATAATTCGTTCCAGAAGCATGGTTGTAATCCAAAGCACTCGTATATCAAAGCGAATTTCCCCATGAGAAATAATGGAAATTCAAACGATTCGTTTCAGAACCCCAAAACTTTAATACAAAATACTGTATGAATTCATATTGCAAGACCTCACTCGTTGAGAACAGTCACTCCACTCCCGCAGCGTCAGAGAGAGAAGAACCATCGGCTCAGTTGTGATGATGTGACGCGTGTATACTGTATGTACTCGTATTGCAAGACCTCGCTCGTTTAGAACAGTCACTACACTCCCAAAGCATCAGAGAGAGAAGAACCATCGGCTCAGTTGTGATGATATGACGTGTGTATACTGTATGTACTCGTATTGCAAGACTTTGCATGTTTAGAACAGTCACTCCACTCCCGCAGTGTCAGAGAGAGAAGAACCATCGGCTCAGTTGTGATGATGTGACGCGTGTATACTGTATGTACTCGTATTGCAAGACCTCGCTCGTTTAGAACAGTCACTACACTCCCAAAGCATCAGAGAGAGAAGAACCATCGGCTCAGTTGTGATGATATGACGTGTGTATACTGTATGTACTCGTATTGCAAGACTTTGCATGTTTAGAACAGTCACTCCACTCCCGCAGTGTCAGAGAGAGAAGAACCATCGGCTCAGTTGTGATGATGTGACGCGTGTATACTGTATGTACTCGTATTGCAAGACCTCGCTCGTTTAGAACAGTCACTACACTCCCAAAGCGTCAGAGAGAGAAGAACCATCGGCTCAGTTGTGATGATGTGACGCGTGTATACTGTATGTACTCGTATTGCAAGACCTCGCTCGTTTAGAACAGTCACTACACTCCCAAAGCGTCAGAGAGAGAAGAACCATCGGCTCAGTTGTGATGATGTGACACGTGTATACTGTATGTACTCGTACTGCAAGACCTCGCTCGTTTAGAACAGTCACTACACTCCCAAAGTGTCAGAGAGAGAAGAACCATCGGCTCAGTTATAATGATGTATACTGTATTTACTCGTATTGCAAGACCTCGCTCGTTTAGAACAGTCACTCCACTCCCGCAGTGTCAGAGAGAGAAGAACCATCGGCTCAGTTGTGATGATGTGACACGTGTATACTGTATGTACTCGTACTGCAAGACCTCACTCATTCAGAACTGTCGCTACCCTCCCGCAGCGTCAGAGAGAGAAGAACCATCGGCTCAGTTGTGATGATGTGACGTGTGTATACTGTATGTACTCGTATTGCAAGACCTCGCTCGTTTAGAACAGTCACTACACTCCCAAAGCGTCAGAGAGAGAAGAACCATCGGCTCAGTTGTGATGATGTGACGCGTGTATACTGTATGTACTCGTATTGCAAGACCTCGCTCATTTAGAACAGTCACTACACTCCCAAAGCGTCAGAGAGAGAAGAACCATCGGCTCAGTTGTGATGATGTGACGCGTGTATACTGTATGTACTCGTACTGCAAGTCCTCACTCGTTCAGAACTGTCGCTACCCTCCCGCAGCGTCAGAGAGAGAAGAACTATCGGCTCAATTGTGATGATGTGACGCGTGTATATTGTATGTACTCGTATTGCAAGACTTTGCTTGTATATCAAGTTAAAATGTAATAAAATGTTTTGCTTGTCTTGCAAAACACTTGCGGACCAAGTTACTTGCAATCCAAGGTTTTACTGTATATCAAAAAATGTAATAGATGGTGTAAACTTTAAAAACTGGATAATAGTATCTGACAATCGTACATTCATGAAATATACATATCAAAATTTAATAGTATAACCTTTTAAAAACTGCAAAACAACCATACATACATTAACATAAATATGAAAAACCGAGCATTTAAATTTGAAAACAATATACATATTTTAATAAAATGAAAATAATAATTAAAAAATTTAAAAGAGGAGATTACACCGTAATAACCATATGTAAAAAAAACATTTTAAAAATGTCATAATGTACATCCATATAATAGTCCTAAGTTAAGAATATAAGAAAATAGTCTTACTGGGTCAGACCAATGGTTCATCTAGCCCAGAATCTTGTCTTAATGGAGGCCAATCCAAGTCACAAGTACTTGGCCAAAACCCAAATAGTAGCAGCATTCCATGCTACCGTCCCATGTCTGTCTCAACAGCAGTCTATGGACTTTTCCTCCAGGAACTTGTCCAAACTTTTCTAAAAACCAGCTACGCTATCCACTCTTACCACAACCTCTGGCAACGCATTCCAGAGCTTAGCTATTCTCCGAGTGAAAAAAAAAAGTCCTCCTATTGGTTTTAGAAGTATTTCCCTGTAACTTCAATCGAGTGTCCCCTAGCCTATGTAATTTTTGACGGAGTGAAAAATCGATCCGCTTGTACCCGTTCTACTTCACTCGGGATTTTGTAGATTTCAATCCTGTCTCCCCTCAGCCATCTCTTTTCAAGCTGAAGAGCCTTTACCGTTTTAGTTTTTCCTCATACGAGAGGACTTCCATCCCCTTTACCATCTTGGTCGCTCTTTGAACCTTTCCTAGTGCCGCTATATCTCAAAAACATATAAAAAAAATATTACCACACAAATATTACAAACATAAAAAAAATATTACCACACAAATACAAAAAATACATCATGTATTTTAATAACAAATAAAAAAAAAAATTTAAATGAATACTTTGCAATGATCATTTGTAAAAACAATTCAAGTTCAATAAAAATTCACATCCACGATAAGTAACATACCTGAAATCTGACTGAGGGTATGTACAATATTCTTCTAGAGGAGTTAAAGATCGATGTAGTGAAGAGTTAAAAATAGCTCCTATAAGAATGTTGAGTTTAAAATGTTAGATACACTTATTGTAAGTTTTTAAAAATGAATAAAGAATTAAAAAAAAGAAGAAAAAAGGAAAACAAGAAAATAAAGAATGTGAAAAACATAATGTAGCATTGTGTGTGTGTGTGTGCCATATGGACAACTTGCGACAGATAGAAAGCAAAGAGTGGGGGTAAATGGACAACACTCGGACTGGAAAAGCGTCACCAGTGGAGTGCCGCAGGGGTTCGGTGCTTGGGCCCGTGCTCTTCAACATATTTATGAATGACCTGGAAATTGGAACGACGAGCGAGGTGATTAAATTTGCCGACGATACGAAGTTATTCAGAGTAGTAAAGACGCAGGAGGACTGCGAAGACGTGCAACAGGACGTAAACACGCTCGAGACATGGGCCGAGACATGGCAAGTGAAGTTTAACGTGGACAAGTGTAAGGTGATGCATGTCGGTAACAAAAATCTTGTACACGAATGCAGGATGTCTGGTGCAGTACTTGGAGAGACAACTCAGGAAAGAGACTTGGGAATACTGGTCGACAAGTCGATGAAGCCGTCCGCGAAATGCGCGGCAGCGGCATAAAGGGCAAACAGAATGTTTGGAATGATTAAGGAGGGGATCACAAACAGATCGGAGAAGCTTATCATGTCGCTGTACTGGGCCATGGTTCGCCCCCACCTGGAATACTGCGTCCAGCACTGGTCGCCATACATGAAAAAGGACATGTTTCTACTTGAAAGGCTCCAGAGAAGAGCGACTAAAATGGTTAAGGGGCTGGAGGAGCTGCCGTACAGTGAGAGATTAGAGAAACTGGGCCTCTTCTCCCTTGAAAAGAGGAGACTGAGAGGGGACATGATCGAGACATTCAAGATAATGAAGGGAATAGACTTAGTAGATAAGGACAGGTTGTTCACCCTCTCCAAGGTAGGGAGAACGAGAGGGCACTCTCTAAAGTTGAAAGGGGATAGATTCCGTACAAACGTAAGGAAGTTCTTCTTCACTCAGAGAGTGGTTGACAACTGGAACACTCTTTCGGAGTCTGTTATAGCGGAAAACACTCTCCAGGGATTCAAGACAAAGTTAGACAAGTTCCTACTGAACAAGAACGTACGCAGGTAAGACTAGACTCAGTTAGGGCACTGGTCTTTGATATAAGGGCCACCGCGGGAGCGGACTGCTGGGCACGACGGACCACGGGTCTGACCTAGCGGCGGCAATTCTTCATATACACGTTTTATGATGATTAATTTACATTACATGACAGATTTCTATTCCGCCATTACCTTTCGGTTCAAAGCGGATTACAAAAAGAGTTATGGAAGAAGGGTTACAACGTTAGATCAGAGAAGGTTTCCAAGAGAGGGAAAAGTAGGATCTGGGGTTAGGGAGGGGGGGTTAAGCTTTATTAAGGGATTTCTTGAAGAGTGTAGTTTTTTGAAATGTAAGTTGTTTATGTTTATTCTTTTATATATATATATATGTTTGTTTCGACTCCCGAAACACAATCGTGTCGAGTCTTGATGCATAATAAAAGTGATTGGGCACCAAAGTCAAACAAGAGAATTGACCCCCATTCCTCCACAAAAGGAAACTGACCAAAGCAAAGAGTTGATGCCCAAGACGAGGGCTTTATTAAAACATTCACTTTCGTTATGGTATCAGGTGATCAGGTCTTCCGCGTCCAGCGGGCAGTTGACCGTTTTGCGGGATGGGTGGAATCGGGACCTTGCAGCACAATACAGTCCTGAGTCCTTTTCATATTTTGCATATTTTTGTGAAATCCGCGGCTTGGCAGGAGACCCAATTCAAAATTTTACACAGGGCTTATATTACTAGAGCACAGGGGGCCAGCATGGGTCGGTGGGAGGACTCCTTGTGTATCAAATGCCAGGGAGCTGTTGGGACTCTTAGACACTCATTTTTGGAGTGCCCTGAACTTTTCATCTGGAATTCGTCCTTTGCGCAGCTTCGACTGATTTTGCAACGAGACATTGAGTGGGACTATAAAACCTTGCTTCTTGGGGATCAGGCCTTGTTGGAAGAGCAGGGATTCACGGTGCCTCAGAGGCGCTTTATCTATTTGACATTACTGACGGTCAAAAAAGCTATTTTACATTATTGGACACGGGAGGATCCTGTTCCTTTCTCATACTGGACCACCCAGATGACTGACTTGGCCCGGTTTGAATTGTGCTACCACGCCCGCTCAGCTAATCCTGAGGTGTTGGCCTATTTGGCCTTATGGCAGGTGTTCTTGGGGTTACCTCTGGTCTCCCAGGGGGGGGGGGGTAGGGAAGGGCGGGTGTGAATGAATGACTAGGGTGAGTACCTGGGGTATGTATGTTTGGTTGTATGGGTTGTGCTGACTGGAATGTTTGTTCTCCCTCTAGTGGTGGTACAGGGGGGGGGGCGTGCTCTGATGCTATATTATAACAATGAAAATGTGGGGAGCCGCTATGGGAGAGAGGCTGTTTTTTGGTTTCTCCTCGGGACCAGATTTGTGATCTTGAGCTCTTAGCTTTATGTTGGTTGTTCTTTGCTGTTTTATTATTATTCTGGCTGTTATTATATGCCTGTATTCCCATTGTATTTGCCTGTTTCCCTTGTTGACTCCTTAATAAACACGATATTCAAAAAAAAAAAAACAAACATTTATTTATTTGTTTCAATAAAGCCCTCGTCTTGGACATCAACTCTCCACCTATCTTCTTTGCTTTGGGACCAGAGTCTCCTTCGCGGTTTGTTTACTAGGGCCTCTCCACCACACCCACCCACCCACTCTCACCACCTCGTCCTGGTTACTCCTGGGCTCCGTAGCTTCGTCCAGTTCATACACCTGCCGTGACAGTCCCCTCTGCCGATCTCGCTGCTTCTCCACAGTGTGTGGGCTGTACATTGTGCTCAACCTTTGGTATCTGAGGAGGGAAAAAAACCCACAGTCATCGGAATGCAGGATGAAACTCTCGCTTTCCGTGCGAACATGGCTAGAGACGAACCACACTCCTGTACCTACTTCCTCTGTATCGTGACCCAGTCATCTGTGTAAACCTGCAGAGCGTCTCTCACTCGGGCGTCCAGTTTCCTACGGAAGAAAGTCACAGACGGTAGTCACAAGAGAGCGCCCGCAGAGAAGAACCGTGCAACTTCCATGAAAAGTATAGCCAACCTTTTAACAATTCCCACCCCCGGAGGCTCTTCGCAGCCGCATGACTCGAAATACACGTTGTGTTCCCTCTAAGCTGAGCAGGAGTCCTCCACCCACAGTCTCACCAATAGAGGGTGCTGTTTTACTGTCACATTTTTCAATTGTGAGGGACAGGCAAGTTCTGCAGGACTCCAGGGAACATACCTGTCCTTAGCGACTGAAAATATTCCACCCCCTAGTGGTAGCAATGCAGCTGGAGGACACCTGCTCAGCTTAGAGGGAACAGTCACTTTCCGGCCCCTTCCTTACCCTTCCTCAGGGATCCCCGGCTCCAGGGTGCGGCTCTCCCTCGGCTCATGCGTCACCACAATGTCATCAGCGGGGAACTCCATCACTTCCCGCAGGGGTCCTGGTTCGGCAGCTGGTGGATGGGTCTCTAGGTAATCCTCAACGTCCATCGGCTCCACCACTTCCGAAAGTGGTACCTGCAGAGACCGTGGGTACGTGTAAAGACTTCAGCATCCGCTATCCTACTTCCTAGCCCTACAACCCAGGAACGGAATATAACCACATCCCTATAGGAGTTCAATCTGCTCTTGATGTTCTATTCTCTCTTCCTTTGTTCTGTGGGACAAATAAACCCCAAGAGTAGACCACCATCTCCTGGTGCCATGGAGTTAGTTTGAGGGTGACTAAGATGTAAATGCAATAATCTAAAACCGTTATTACCACTGTCTGCACAATAATCTGAAAATATTTCACACGACGGAGCATCTTCTTTTTTTTTAGTTCAATAATTTTTATTGAGTATTTTGAAAAATACAGGGAGCATTTCAAATACATAAAAACAAAATAAAGCTTTGTGTATAAAGAATCTGCCAATATATATTTAACTGTAGAGGACCATAGCAGTAAGAAAAGTCCCTGCCGTATGGGTCATTTTGGCCCTTCCAAGTCCCCGTAGGTGGAGCTAAGGGCGCTTCCAGGACCCCTCGACGCCATGTTGGAACAAAGAATATGTATACGTAAGAGCTCTCCAGTTGTGGAGTATGAATTCATCAACAAAAACACAAATCACATCTTCGTTCTCAATGGAGGAATTAAAGACACGGGATGAATAGAAAGACCCGTCAGCTATAGGTAAAAGATGTAGGGAATAATTGTAATATGGAGTCTTTTATTCATCCCGGGTCTTTGTTGATCCTTCTATTGGTTTGATCGGTGGGCCGACTTTATGAATGTAAACGCCCCTATTCACGCGGTCAAACTCAAATTGCAGTCCAATTGGGTTGGTGGGAGAATGCCCGGTATACGCTTGTGCACGCTATAACAAAATTTTCTTACATAAATGCCTTGTTCCCGCGTGCTATACCCGTGTGCGCGTTATCCACGTGTGCGCGTTATATGCGTGAAAATACGGTAATCGTATGTAACTTCCAAAGAGTAAAGAAAGATTTCTTAACCAAGGCATTAGTAAATGGTTTCATAGTTAACTTCTTCTCCAGGTAAACACCCAAAATTTTAATTTCCAGATCGACAGTGTAGTTATCCATCTACAAATCAGTTATTTTTCTATCATTTTATTAGATGGGGAGGCATAAAAAATTTTTGTTTTTCTCAGTATTAAGTTTTCATTTATACTCCCTCATCTCAATCCAGTCCTCAGGGCGCATCTAGCCAGTCAGGTTTTCAGGATAGCCAAAACACGATGGGAAGCAGAATTTCGGGGTGCAGCGCCCTCACTCACCAGCTGGCAAACACCCCGTTTCTTGGATAGCTGGGGCGAGCCTCCATACTCCCGGGATACTTGCTTCCTTACTTCAGCTGCAACAGTCCTGAGACAAGGGGTGGGGGGGGGAGAGAGAAAAAACAAGGCTGTCAGAAGTCAGCACGGGGGGGGGGGGAAACTCCAGGGACAGGCTCGAGACCCCCTGATTGTAGCAGTTCGAGCCACTCCAGCTCCCAAATTCAGCTACGCTAGGCTTACCTTAAGGGGAGAGGGGAAGGTTGGGCTAAGTGCTGGGGGATCTTTGAGAGATACAGACTGACTAGTACAGCGGTAGCATGGTAGAGAATGACACAGTGACAAAATTCATCACCGTTCCCGTCCCCACGGATAACCGCGGGAAACCATCTTCATGTCATTCTTTAAGGAGAGAGGGAAGAATCAGAGTATGAATGGCCACAACCACTGACCCTCAAGCTTTGCTTTGAAGAGTGCTGGTGTAGAAGGACTAAGGTTGAAACAGACACTACAGAATGACAGTCTCTGGTATCCAGAGCAGATATTGTGATGTCATAATGCCTCATTCCACCAGTGCCTAAGAGCCAACCTCATCAGTGATGTCACAATGGCTTCATTATCCTTGGCTCACATAAGAATCAGAGTATGAATGGCCACAACCACTGACCCGCAAGCTTTGCTTTGAAGAATGCTGGTGTAGAAGGACCGAGGTTGAAACAGACACTACAGAATGACAGTCTCTGGTACCCAGAGCAGATATTGTGATGTCATAATGCCTCATTCCACCAATGCCTAAGAGCCAATCACATCAGTGATGTCACAATGGCTTCATTATCCTTGGCTCCCATAAGAATCAGAGTATGAATGGCCACAACCACTGACCCGCAAGCTTTGCTTTGAAGAATGCTGGTGTAGAAGACTGAGGTTGAAACAGACACTACAGAATGACATGGGATTATTTCCCGCGGGGACGGGGACGGTGATGAATTTTGTCACCATGTTATTCTCTAGTCTTAACTCCTGTGAAATGTTTTCTCTGTGGAGGAATGGTATTCTGCTTCCCCCCACCCTCCTCCCAGTCTTCTCCAGTCTGTCACAAGCATCTCCTGCTCCTGGGAAAACCATCCATCCACTCTGTATCCAATGGGCAGTTTCACTGTCCAAGGCTACATTTCTCATATCGGGTCCTTTTATCCACTGTAAGACTAAATCTGGATGAGAGGTTACTCTGCGGAACCCAGCCCCATCACTAACCCACCTACTCATTGAGCCAGCCATGCACTCAAATACAGACACAACAGAGGTTGTGGTAAAAGCAGATAGCGTAGCTGGTTTTAAGAGAGGTTTTGGACAAGTTCCTGGAGGAAAAGTCCATAGTCTGGTTTTAAGAGAGGTTTGGACAAATTCCTGGAGGAAAAGTCCATAGTCTGTTATTTAGAAAGACACGGGGGAAGCCACTGCTTGCCCTGGATCGATAGCATGGAATGTTGCTATTCTTTGGTTTTTTTGCCAGGTACTAGTGACCTGGGTTGGCCACCATGAGAATGGGCTACTCGGCTTGATGGACCATTGGTTATTTTTATGTTCTTACAAGCTCTTTGGGGAAGAGACAGGTGCACGAAACACTGCAGGGTCTGGCATGAGCCAGCCAACACCCCAGGCCACTGTCCTTTCACCTGTGGGGTTCAGAATGACAGGCAAGGAAACAATTTCTAGAGGACCAAGCAATACCGAGACATCTCTCTGAAACCCTAAGTACCAAAGTGAAAGGATCCAGTGCGCCAGCTCCTAAAACACTATCCTCAGGATTCTGCTCGTCACATCATTGCACTACACAGGGACTGGACAGCATACGCAGCTTCCTGACTTCCCCCAGTGGGAGCCGTACGGGAGATACCGGTTGCCATTACACACGAGGCCCTCTCGTCTCACATCCCATCCTCATCTTGTTAGTTGGCCTAAGCATAATGCATGCCAACACACCACATTCCCAGTTAGCATAGTTTTTTTTGCAAGAGGAACCGGGTACAGAGTGGCACCCTCCCTCTGCAGAGCGGAGACCAGCACCAGCCCATCTCAGGCAGTGCCAAGGACACAGCACATCTATTGTGTGAGACGATAAAGCCCCGGGATCCTGCAAACAAAAATCTCCTCTAGTGGAATACAAGGCATGGTGTAGAAACGCGACACCCATCTGTGTCCCACGTTTCTCTGTTCTACCTCCCTCCGTTACATATCTAAAGATCACTTTTAGAACAGAAATCCTGCACAGAGTAAATGGCATGGGAAGCGCAGGCTGTGTTCTTCTCAAAGCCTAAACTGATAAGAGGTATGGAAAATTTTTCATACGCTGACAGGTTAAAAATGCTGGGGCTGTTCTCCCTGGAGAAGAGGAGACTTAGAGGGGACATGATAGAAACCTTCAAAATCCTAAAGGGCATAGAGAAAGTGAATAAGGACAGATTCTTCAAACTGTGGGGAGCCACAAGCACTAGGGGTCACTTGGAGAAATTGAAAGGGGACAGGTTTAGAACTAATGCTAGGAAGTTCTTTTTTACCCATAGGGTGGTGGACACATGGAACGCGCTCCCGGAGGTTGTGATAGGCCAGAACTCTGTACAGGGGTTCAAGGAAGGTTTGGATAGGTTCCTGGAGGATAAGTTTCAAGTTCAAGTTTATTTATTCTTGATGAATCGCCTATTTAAATTGCTAGGCGATGTACAATAATATTAACATATATTAATAAATGAAACAAGCACAATATTAATGGTGACATAAAAACAAATTTGTTGTTAGTTAAAATTTAACACACTTAAAAACTGAGTGTAAACATAAGTTAAAAATAATTTTGTGGGTAAAACATACAAGACATGTGTGGTTAAGAGGGGGAATAGTTACAATTTTTGATAGAAGAGAAGAAGAAACATAAAAGGGAAAAACAAATAGGGAGGTTATAATGGTTGTTGTTTTAAAAAAAAAAAAATAAAAACAACTAGAAAACTTGGTAAGGGGATAGAGGGGTACAGATAGAGCTTGAGGTAGGTTATAGAAGTGGTCAGAAACCACTTCACAGGTCGCGGACCTGATGGGCCACCGCGGGAGCAGCGGACCGCTGGGCAAGATGGACCTCTGGTCTGACCCAGTGGAGGCAACTGATTGCAGACACAAATGATTCAAGCTGGCCTAGGACAGATTTCTTTCTTGCACGGCCCTGCAAAGTTTCTTGTTGCTGAATTTTACACAGAATGGTCTGCTGTGGCCATAGGGAGTCTGTGACTGGGATGTTTAGCAGCTGTAAAGTGGGGTGAGGGATGTTACAATCCTTAGGGTGGTAATGGGACACTTATGACCGCAGAGCAGAGAAGTCCCGGATCGCTCTGGTACTGTCACACTCTCCCTCTCGTACCTCTGGCTACTGATGGTAATATGCAAACCAACCACATCCTAGGGAATTATTTGCCAAAAATAAACAAATGAAATACGTTTCAACGGGCTGATTTTGAGCTTGTTTCATTCATTGTATTTATGTTTGTATTTGGTCTTTTTACGGCTGTGAACAAAATTGTACGTTTTACGTTGAGTTGATGCGTTTAGCCTCTTCATAAAGGTGGTTAATAAATCCCAAATCAATCAAAGCCACACAACAAAATGCAACAGGATATTTGCAGAGTTCTGGTGGGATAAGCAGGTACGGCCCTAGCAAAACACTCCCACATCTTCCTGTCGGCTAAGCAAGCAGTGAAGCTCATGACACAGGGACCAATTTGTCCCTGCCCCATTCCCGTAAGCTCTGCCTTCACCGCACAAGCCTCGGACACTTAGGATTTTAAAATGTTTTGAGGCTCGTGCAGATGAGGACGGAGCTTGCAGGGACAAAAACTTGATGCTCATCAAACCGCTGGAACTCGGAACACGAGTCGATGGGGCCCAAGACACGACTGTCCTTATTACAATAGTATCCTCAACAGAAAGGTGTCGTGGAAGTGCGTCAGAAGGAGCTCCACCGCAGAGGGTCACAGCCTAGCGAATCTCCTTTCGGGGAAAGAATTCTCTACCCATTGGGGGGGGGGGGGCCCTTTCTAGTTACTGAGAGTCTCCAATAACTGACCCCTTTTGCTTTCAGAATTGCTGTAGGCCACTGGATCATCCCAGGCCATTGCCTCTTCTGGAATTTACCACCTGGGGCGATCAGCCTCTGAGAGGAAGGCCGCAATAACAAGGACCTGAACACTGATGTCTAATCCAACACTCAGTCCCCTGTCAAGCTCTGTCTCTTCCCCTTACACCAGGGAGTGTCTCAGAGCACCGCCATTTCCATCTAGATCTCTCTCTTCAGCTGTCCACATGGTATTCATCCTTTGGCTTTTGTGGGGTGCTGATAATGCCTCTTGCGGTCTCTCTCTCTCTTCAGCTGTTCATGTATTCATTCTCTGTGTGTAACCTTCCCCCCCACCCCTCAAGTCTCTCTTCAGTTAAACTTCATATCCCAATGTGATCCATAGAGATGCAAGTGGCAGAACAGGGAGAGATGTTTGCCAGCTGCACCCCACTCTCTCCCGGGACCAGCAGTCATCTGCTAATGGCTCGGGTCAAGTGCAGCTCCTAATCAGTGAAGGACGGGACAGGTCTTGTTACACGCATGAACCTCGTCTGAGCGGAAAGCTATCCCCAAGCCCTGTATGGACACAGAGGCCAACGAGAGGCTTTAAAAGCTACTGCTGAAAGAGCAGTGGAGGAGTCTGGGAAAGTGCACATCGAGATGGTTCCCTGATGAGAACCAGGTGAAAAGATATGAAGAGAGGGACCTTGAAGTTTCTCAGGAACCCCTCTATGAGGTGAGGTGGGGGGGGGGGGGAGTAGATGGTGGCAGAGGAGAGAAACCATACACCATGCAGAACATAAGGGAAGCTGCCTCTCTGGAGACTTCTGGAAGCAGACACTAAATCCAGACCAAGCAGCTGCTATCACGAAACCTCCCCCCACCCCCTACACACTTCCCCAAGAGCTCCACAGCCTGAATCTCCAGCGATTTATCACCATGCCTGGCCCGCGACCTCCACCGTGGCATGAAACATCGTGCTGGAAGCAGCAGCAGCTGGCACGAGGGTACCCCCAGGACGGATGTAAAGCAGGAAAAACTGAAAACAAAAGAACTAGAGGGGGAAAAAAACCCGCAAAACCACGGAGAGAGAGGCAGCCGTGGAGGAAGGAGAGAAATCAATTTCCTAACGGCACCAAGACGTCTAACTTGCCACCCGAATTTCACTTTCAGGGGAACCAGATGTACAAAACTAGGCACAAGAGGGAGGGGGCATTCTGGGGACAAGGCCCAGCAAGCATATCCTCTAGACATTTGGGCGCAGATACATAGAGGGGCAATACGCCAGCCATAGTGCCAGAGCCTAAACATTTAAATGTGGTACAATCAAAGCGGTTTACACATTAGATGCAGGTGCTTTTAATAGCGTGGCAGAGACACACATAGCCTAAAGCAGGGGTAGGGAACTCTGGTCCTCGAGAGCCGTATTCCAGTCGGGTTTTCAGGATTTCCGCAATGAATATGCATGAGATCTATTTGCATGCACTGCTTCAATGCATATTCATTGGGGAAATCCTGAAAACCCAACTGGAATACGGCTCTCGCGGACCGGAGTTCCCTACCCCTAACCTAGAGTAACTGAGCATGCCTATGTATGTAACCTATAGAATTCTATAAGGTGCCCATGTACACCCATTTGCATACTAGAGTTCTTCCATATTCCCTTAGAGCAGGGGTAGGGAACTCCGGTCCTCGAGAGCCATATTCCAGTTGGGTTTTCAGGATTTCCCCAATTAATCTGCATGAGATCTATTTGCATGCACTGCTTTCAATGCATATTCATTGGGGAAATCGTGAAAACCCGACTGGAATACGGCTCTCGAGGACCAGAGTTCCCTACCCCTAACCTAGAGTAACTGAGCATGCCTATGTGTGTAACCTATAGAATTCTATAAGGTGCCCATGTACACCCATTTGCATACTAGAGTTCTTCCATATTCCCTTAGAGCAGGAGTAGGGAACTCCGGTCCTCGAGAGCCGTATTCCAGTCGGGTTTTCAGGATTTCCGCAATGAATATGCATGAGATCTATTTGCATGCACTGCTTCAATGCATATTCATTGGGGAAATCCTGAAAACCCAACTGGAATACGGCTCTCGCGGACCAGAGTTCCCTACCCCTAACCTAGAGTAACTGAGCATGCCTATGTATGTAACCTATAGAATTCTATAAGGTGCCCATGTACACCCATTTGCATACTAGAGTTCTTCCATATTCCCTTAGAGCAGGGGTAGGGAACTCTGGTCCTCGAGAGCCGTATTCCAGTCGGGTTTTCAGGATTTCCGCAATGAATATGCATGAGATCTATTTGCATGCACTGCTTCAATGCATATTCATTGGGGAAATCCTGAAAACCCAACTGGAATACGGCTCTCGCGGACCGGAGTTCCCTACCCCTAACCTAGAGTAACTGAGCATGCCTATGTGTGTAACCTATAGAATTCTATAAGGTGCCCATGTACACCCATTTGCATACTAGAGTTCTTCCATGTTCCCTTAGTGCAGGGGTAGGGAACTCCGGTCCTCGAGAGCCGTATTCTAATCGGGTTTTCAGGATTTCCGCAATGCATATTCATTGGGGAAATCCTGAAAACCCGACTGGAATACGGCTCTCGAGGACCGGAGTTCCCTACCCCTGCCCTATAGCATTCTGTTAAGTTATGGGCTCCCCACCCCCCCCTTTTGAATTTCTGTTCTCCACAGGTTAGGTCTTTAGCCGCCCTGCTGTCATTTTCCTGGGGAACCAGACAAGGATGTGCGTACGCCCATTTGCAAACACAAGGGCACGTAAAGCCTCATGCCCAAAGCGGGATATGAGAAGCCATACCAAGCGCTAAACCCAGAGCACCCTTTACAGAATAGTTGCTTTTAACATGGATTTTTCCCAGCATCTAATTCTGGAGTGCCATTTCCTGAATCTGGCCCCTGGAGTCGGCAGATAAGCATACGTGTAGACTAGATTAGAGAATGACACGGGGACAAATATGTCCCCGTCCCCTTCCTGTAAACGCTGCCTTAACCGAAGAAGCCTCGAACACTTAGGATTTTAAAGTGTTTGAGGCTTGCGCAGTTGAGGACGGAGCTTGCAGGAATGGGGCAGGGACAGGAAAGAACTCACTGGGAGAGGAAAATGAGTTCCCACAGGGACGGAGAAAAATTTGCCCCCTTGTCATTCTCTAGACTAGATGGTATTTACAGAGGTTTGATCTATTTGTAATTCTCCTGGGCACGAATGGCCACTTCAGTCCCCTTCACTAGGCGATCCACCAATAAGAGTGTACATAGGCCCCTGCCCAGTCCAACAATCTTCCCCGCACAATTTTCAGAAGAATCCCATAAAAAGCAAACACAGTCTTCGGAGACCCCGGAAAGAAAACAGAAAAGGTTGGAGGGACCGTACTCCGAGACAGAATTAGGAAGCGCAGTCTCTCCGTGTGGAAAAGTCGGAGCAGTACCATGCCCCCACCTCCGGCCCTTCCTTTCACACAAGTGGAGTCATTTAACAGAGCCCCCATCTCAGACCCTTCAAGCTAAAGGAGGAGGAAAAGCCCACCAGCCTCTGTGACCAGGCCAGCGTGCAATCGTCAACCCACAGCGAGAGACGGCCACTGATCCCAGTTGGAGCTCCTCGACAAAAGGGTTCCTCTTACAACAGACAAAACGAAAGACGGGATTTGCCTCTAACCCGAGGGAAATTGAATCTGAAGAGGGGGAGGGATACATCGGTGGTGGTGAAGTTTGATGGTTTCATGAAACGGGACTCATGTTCGAGACCTGTTTCAAACACTGAACAAGACTCTGGCTAAGTCATTCAATCTCCCACCCAACACCAAATTCTTCAATTTGCTTCAGAGCAGCACAAAGGAACACATCCTGAGCTTCTTGACCTATTTGTGCTGTGCAGTATTCTGTGTAAAGCAAGGAAGAACTTTTACCTGTCAAGTACAGAAACAGAAGCATGAAAGAGCCTCAGCTTCAAAACAGAAGAAGAGCTTTAAAAAACACATACACAGAAAGAGAAGGGTAGCCAGGACGGACGACCAGGCCGAGATAATAATGTTTTCCAAACCTAACAAGAAGGAAGCGTGTTTACCCATAAACAGCGAGAGACACACCTAAATCTCTTCACCGCTAAGGCACCCCACTCCCAAAACAGGGAATGCAAAAGGACAAGCGTGACAACTTCCAAAAACCCAATCGATTCTCATCATCCCCTTTCAGGCTGGAGCTGCCGCTTACCCCAATAACTGGACCCAGAATGCACTCCGATCCTGAAAAAGGACCTCCAAAAGCTCGGTCAACATATATCATAAGAGAGAGAGGCAGCAAGCTGGAATGAGAGTACCAAAGGATCATCAGAGGCTGGCTGGTTGATTCCAATTTCAGGTTGAGCCAGTCCAGGTTTTACGCTCCCACCCCCACGCCTCCGCCCTTTAAGGGTTCAAACAGCTACCAAAACCAGAAAGACAAGGACCAAACCTCTGGCCCCTTTGCAAAGTTGTAGCTTGGTTGGTCCGTTGCCTCCAGCATCATTAAATCATGCTTCCTTTATTCACACTGTTTCTCCTAGGACAAGCAGGATGAGTCAGCCACATATGGACTATCCTGCTGTCCACGGAGAACCTACGTTACAGGTAAGTAACTACACTTTTCCCCTTATCAGTCTTCTGAAGGGAAAGGGGCTGGGATTTGATATAACACCTTTCTGTGGATACAATCAAAGCGGTTTACCTATTATATACAGCAGGGGTAGGGAACTCCGGTCCTCGAGAGCCGGAACCAGGTCAGGTTTTCAGGATATCCACAATAAATATGCATGAGATAGATTTGCAATCTCAAGGAGGCAGTGCATGCAAATCCATCTCATACATATTCATTGTGGATATCCTGAACATCCGACTGGATTGCGGCCCTCAAGGAGGGACTTTGACACCCCCGCCCTAGACTCCCCCAGACCAGGGGTAGGCAATTCCGGTCCTCGAGAGCCGTATTCCAGTCGGGTTTTCAGGATTTCCCCAATGAATCTGCATGAGATTTATTTGCATGCACTGCTTTCAATGCATATTCATTGGGGAAATCCTGAAAACCCCACTGGATTGCGGCCCTCAAGGAGGGACTTTGACACCCCCGCCCTAGACTCCCCCAGACCAGGGGTAGGCAATTCCGGTCCTCGAGAGCCGGAGTCAGGCCAGGTTTTCAGGATATCCACAATGAATATGCATGAGATAGATTTGCAATCTCAAGGAGGCAGTGCATGCAAATCCGTCTCGTACAACTGAAAACCTGACCTGGCACCGGCTCTCGAGGACCGGAATTGCCTACGCCTGCCCTAGACCTAACTCATTAGCTTTATACTTTGCGAACAAGATCGAGAATATATTTAAGTGATTTGGAAACAGTGCAGACAATCAACTAGAAAGTAGATCAGTCGATATTACAGGACTTTTTTGACAAAAAGACACTACAGAGTATTCAAATATTTATTCATTCAATTTTCTATACTGTTCTCTCAGGGGAGCGCAAAATGGTTTACATTAATTTATTCAGGTACTTAAGCATGTTTTCCTGTCTGTCCCAGCGGGTTCACAATCTATCTAATGTACCCGGAGCAACGGGGGGATTAAGTGACTAGTCCAGGGTCAGAAGGAACAGCGTGGGTTTGAACCCACAACCTCAGGCTGCTGAGGCTGTGGCTTTAACCACACTTTTCCCTACTGGTCTTCACCATGTGGACCACAAGGATTTCCTATCTCACCAGGGGAGAGTGTGGCGCAGTGGTTCAAACCCCACGCTGCTCCTTGTGACCCTGGGCAAGTCACTTAATCCCCCCCCCGTTGCCCCAGGTACATTAGATAGATTGTGAGCCCACTTTGACTGACAGGGGAAAATGCTTAAGTACTATATATTATCTTTATGTCCATGCTATATGACCTTCCGGAAAGCGGTAAAAACCCTCCTCTTCAACTAAAATTACAACTGTGATCTACCCCTTAAAACTCCCCCTTCCTCCTCCATCCTGAACCTCTACTTAAATTGCTGTATAGTCCATCCTGAACCTCTACTTAAATTGCTGTATAGTCCATCCTGAACCTCTACTTAAATTGCTGTATAGTCCATCCTGAACCTCTACTTAAATTACTGTATAGTCCATCCTGAACCTCTACTTAAATTGCTGTATAGTCCATCCTGAACCTCTACTTAAATTACTGTATAGTCCATCCTGAACCTCTACTTAAATTGCTGTATAGTCCATCCTGAACCTCTACTTAAATTGCTGTATAGTCCATCCTGAACCTCTACTTAAATTACTGTATAGTCCATCCTGAACCTCTACTTAAATTACTGTATAGTCCATCCTGAACCTCTACTTAAATTACTGTATAGTCCATCCTGAACCTCTACTTAAATTGCTGTATAGTCCATCCTGAACCTCTACTTAAATTGCTGTATAGTCCATCCTGAACCTCTACTTAAATTACTGTATAGTCCATCCTGAACCTCTACTTAAATTACTGTATAGTCCATCCTGAACCTCTACTTAAATTGCTGTATAGTCCATCCTGAACCTCTACTTAAATTACTGTATAGTCCATCCTGAACCTCTACTTAAATTACTGTATAGTCCCATCCTGAACCTCTACTTAAATTGCTGTATAGTCCATCCTGAACCTCTACTTAAATTGCTGTATAGTCCATCCTGAACCTCTACTTAAATTACTGTATAGTCCATCCTGAACCTCTACTTAAATTACTGTATAGTCCATCCTGAACCTCTACTTAAATTGCTGTATAGTCCATCCTGAACCTCTACTTAAATTGCTGTATAATCTTTGTACTGTCCAAATCAGATTAAGCGATTGAACAAATCAATTAATAAACTTGAAACTTGAAACTTGAAATATATTCCACTGTGAATGTTTGCTTGTAAACCGTTCTGTGCTACTGGAGGACGGCAAAAAAAGAAAGAAATAAAATAAAGATTTGATCACTCTCAGACCTGGAGAATGGCTCTTTCCACGTGCAGCCATTTTCCAGATCAATTCCTGCAGATCTGAACCAAGCAAACACTGCTACCATACAGCCCAGAGCGTTAACTAAAGTGCAAGAACGGTCATCAAGACACCACCTCGAACTAAACGCTGAAAAAAAACAACCACTATGGTTGAGGATGATGCCATAGGCAGTGGAGTGGGGGGGGGGGGGTCAAAGGCTCCACCTTAGCCTCAGCAGAATCCTGTGGCATGATATCTCTCTCTCTAGCTCCCGACTTCCCCCCACCTACCTTCCCCGATCGCTGTAATTTAAAAAATCTTCCAGAAGCCGCCGCGCAGGCCTGCTCCGGAAGTCTTCATTCTGCAGCGACGCTGCAAAAGATTTAAAATTAGAGGGGGCGGGGGTAGAGCCATAACCGACTCTGACCGCCAATTTTTGGGGCGATCACGGCCCCGTTCCGACGCCTAAAGACGACACGCACGCCCCTAATTCTATCTACCACTGACCTGCCAAGCGGCACCCGCTCCAACGCTGGGAAAGCCTCAAAAGTTCTGGGAGTCGCTTTAGACAGCTCGCTTGAGTTTCGAAGGTCATGGAAACAATCCAGTCCGGAAATCCTCTTTTACGCCACAGAGATTAAGGAGGGTCAGATCCTACTTCTTCCAACACTGCTTCAGGATACCAGTGCAGGCAGACAAATTGTCTACGCTAGACTACTGCAACGCACTAGTTTCAGGCACTTCAAATGAAGAAAACAAACCAACCAACCACTCCAGCTGATACAAAACACAGCAGCAAAACTCAAATACGACAAAACAAGATTTAACCATGTCACACTGCTGCTTACCGAAAGAAAAGTGAAGACAATTCAAAGTGCAATAAAACCTCGGTTTGCAAGACAAGAAAAACATCTGATTAAATTTTAACTTGATCTACAAGCGATGTCTTGCAATACAAGCATACAGTATACACACATAAGTGCTGCCTCTGCTGGGTCAGACCAGGGGTCCATTGCGCCCACGGTGGCCCTCCAGGACCTTGACCTGTAAATTCCCTCCACCTGAATTGTTTATGCCCTAATCCTGAATTCACCTAGGACAAGCAGGATGAGTCAGCATTGGGTGTTGTCCCAACAGCTCCCAATTTGCGGATAAGCTCTCCAGTAGCACAGAGAGATTATTTTATTTTTATTTATTTTTTTCCTCTGAGCACGTGCAGTGCCCGGGCCCCACTGGGCATGCCCGAGCCCTACCCATTTCCCCCTGCTTCCCCCTAATCCCCAGTCTTTAGTTTCCGCCCGTTCCCATCGGTTGGATTTTCTACAGCTCTCTCCATTACAACTTTTCTACTCATCACTTTGAAGATGCCTGAATCATGTAAAGAAACGGAGAAGGATGAATACACTGGATCCTCATGAATTAGAAACATAGAACATAGAAAGATGACGGCAGAAAAGGGCTGTAGCCCATCAAGTCTGCCCACTCTACTGTCCCACCCCATTAAGTCAGAGTGTTGCTCGACCCACGTAGAGATCCCACTGGATGTTCCATTTATTCTTAAAGTCGAGCACGCTAGTGGCCTTGATCACCTGCACCGGTAGTTTGTTCCAGTGATCCACCACCCTTTCTGTAAAGAAATACTTCCTGGTGTCACCACCAAATCTCCCTCCTCTGAGTTTGAGTGGGTGCCCTCTTGTGACTGAAGGTCCCTTAGGAAAGAATATGTCGTTTTCCACCTCGACACGACCTGTGATGTACTTAAATGTCTCAATCATGTCACCTCTCTCCCTGCGCTCCTCTAGAGAGTAGAGCTGCAACTTGCCCAGTCTTTCCTCGTATGAGAGACCCTAGTCCGGAGACCATCCTAGTGGCCATTCGCTGGACCGACTCAACTCGAAGTACATCTTTACGGTAATGTGGCCTCCAGAATTGCACACAGTACTCCAGATGAGGTCTCACCATGGTTCTGTACAGTGGCATTATGACTTCAGGTTTACGGCGCCCACTTTTCTCCTTCAAGAAGTCATCCAACTGAGCCGATGGTATAGTACTTCCAAAGCATCCAGTGTCTTTTCTGTAGTTTGGCAATATATTAGATTTCTCTCGGAAGGTGTGGTTTTTTTTTGCTTTTTATACATATTTATATACAGTAAAACCTTGGATTGCAAGTAACTTGGTTTGCAAGACAAGCAAAACATTTGATTAAATTTTAACTTGTCTTGCAATACGAGTACATACAGTATACATACATCACAACTGAGCCGATGGTTCTTCTCTCTCTGACGCTGCAGGAGTATAGTGACTGTTCTAAATGAACGAGGTCTTGCAAAGGACCCACGGCAACAAGAGGGCATCCGTTGAAAATCAGGGGTGGGAAATATCATGGCGACACCAGAAAATATTTCTTCATCGAAAGGGTGGTTGATCGCTGGAATAACCTTCCACAACAGGTAATTGAGGCCAGCAGGGTGCCAGATTTTAAGAAAAGATGGGATTGGCATGTGGGATCTCTTCATGGAGGTAGTTAGGGGGTGGGCCATTAGGGTGGGCAGACTGGATGGGCCGTGGCCCTTTTCTGCCGTCATGTTCTATGTTTCTATTTGGCATGTGGGATCCCTTCATGGAGGTAGTTAGGGGGTGGGCCATTAGGGTGGACAGACTGGATGGGCCGTGGCCCTTTTCTGCCGTCATGTTCTATGTTTCTATTTGGCATGTGGGATCCCTTCATGGAGGTAGTTAGGGGGTGGGCCATTAGGGTGGGCAGACTAGATGGGCCGTGGCCCTTTTCTGCCGTCATGTTCTATGTTTCTATTTGGCATGTGGGATCCCTTCATGGAGGTAGTTAGGGGGTGGGCCATTAGGGTGGACAGACTGGATGGGCCGTGGCCCTTTTCTGCCGTCATGTTCTATGTTTCTATTTGGCATGTGGGATCCCTTCATGGAGGTAGTTAGGGGGTGGGCCATTAGGGTGGGCAGACTAGATGGGCCGTGGCCCTTTTCTGCCGTCATGTTCTATGTTTCTATTTGGCATGTGGGATCCCTTCATGGAGGTAGTTAGGGGGTGGGCCATTAGGGTGGACAGACTGGATGGGCCGTGGCCCTTTTCTGCCGTCATGTTCTATGTTTCTATTTGGCATGTGGGATCCCTTCATGGAGGTAGTTAGGGGGTGGGCCATTAGGGTGGGCAGACTAGATGGGCCGTGGCCCTTTTCTGCCATCATGTTCTATGTTTCTATTTGGCATGTGGGATCCCTTCATGGAGGTAGTTAGGGGGTGGGCCATTAGGGTGGATAGACTGGATGGGCCGTGGCCCTTTTCTGCCATCATGTTCTATGTTTCTATTTGGCATGTGGGATCAGTTCATGGAGGTAGTTGGGGGTGGGCCATTAGGGTGGGCAGACTAGATGGGCCGTGGCCCTTTTCTGCCGTCATGTTCTATGTTTCTATTTGGCATGTGGGATCCCTTCATGGAGGTAGTTAGGGGGTGGGCCATTAGGGTGGGCAGACTGGATGGGCCGTGGCCCTTTTCTGCCGTCATGTTCTATGTTTCTATTTGGCATGTGGGATCTCTTCATGGAGGTAGTTAGGGGGTGGGCCATTAGGGTGGGCAGACTGGATGGGCCGTGGCCCTTTTCTGCCGTCATGTTCTATGTTTCTATTTGGCATGTGGGATCTCTTCATGGAGGTAGTTAGGGGGTGGGCCATTAGGGTGGGCAGACTGGATGGGCCGTGGCCCTTTTCTGCCGTCATGTTCTATGTTTCTATTTGGCATGTGGGATCTCTTCATGGAGGTAGTTAGGGGGTGGGCCATTAGTGTGGGCGGACTAGATGGGCCGTGGCCCTTTTCTGCCGTCATGTTCTATATTTCTATACAAGGACGTATAGTATTTTGTATTCAAGTATTTGGGCTGTGGAACAAATCGTCTGAGTTTCCATTATTTCCTATGAGGAAATTCCGCTTTGATCTATGAGCGCTTTGGATTACAAGCATGCTTCTGGAACAAATTCTGCTCGCAAACCAAGGTTTTGCTAAATGTTACCTAGCATTCAAAACACCATATGGTAGTGCCCTTAACAGCATTTCCAGATTCCCTGAACCCCTAATCATCGTAACCGCCTGATCCTGTCATTCTCAACTCTGAAAGACAGAAAATACATGGCAAATCATTTAACTACCAAATTGCAAAAGTCTGGCACTCGCTTCCCATCGAAATCCGTGCAACCACTGTATATAGGCACCGCTCCGCAAACGCCTGAAAACATAGCTTTTCAAGGAAGCCCCTGTCAGGGGCTTTAAAGAAACTCAGACTTTGGAATAAATGAAACGTTCGCAGGCCAGCCAAGAAGAGAACGACGCGGATACGGTTCAGTCGATGACCTGAAACGTCGTCAAAGCAGAGAATTTTTGTTTCTGCGCATTGAAACGTACGCAAATAAGATAACGCCCCTTCCAGCTACGGTGGCAAAATAACGCTCAAAGTTCAGGATGTTGGTTGGTTGAGGTGAGAACTTTTCAGCACGCCCTCGTACACTACAGAAGGACAATGTTAGTGGTTACTTCGGATTTCGATGCCTTATCTTCCCTAAAATTAACTCTGATTCTAGGTATATAGCGATATGCTGCTTCTAACCCGCCTTGAACTCCGATTTGCGAGGATTCGGTGGGATACGTCTCCAGTGTGTACAAAACGCAGCAATCGGACCCCCAAAAACCCTCCTTGCCCGCGACCTTGCCTCTGTCGTCAGCTGACTGGCTGCCCCTAGCCAAACATTGGGTCAAGGGCCTGATGCTAGCGTTCAAACCCTTGCACATCATGGTGATGACCAAGCTTCCTCCGTACGGGCCGAACAGATCCCTTCGCTCCCAGGGTGAAACACACCTCAAAACGCCCCCCCCCCCCTTCAACTGCAAACCGCCAGACGACGTTCCTGCGCCCATTTCATACCGAGCCACTGAAATCGACTGCCTTCACAGGTCAGATCCCTTGAAGGACTCCTCAACTTTAGGAAAGCAAGAAACACCTACCTCTTCACTGAACGCTCCCGCCCACGGCTGATGGATTACAAAGAAATGTATATCGGTACTAGATCCTCAAATGTATCGCGTTAGGATAAAAGCTTGTATGAAAAAAATCTTCCACTGTAACTGGGGAAAATTGTAACCCGTTCTGAGCCCTTTGGGGAGAAAGGGACAGAAATCGAATTCAATAAATATAAGATTGCACATAACATAACCATTAGTAGGCTGTTATAGGGGAAAACACCCTCCAGGGATTCAAGACAAAGGTAGACAAGTCTCTGCTAAACCAGAACGTACGCAGGTAGGGCTAGTCTCAGTGAGGGCCGCTGCGTGAGCGGACTGCTGGGCACGACGGACCGCCGGTCTGACCCAGAAGCAGCGGCAAGTCTTATGCTCTTAAAGAGACATCACAAAATAAGCTCCACCGAGATCTGAACTCGGATCACTGGATTGTCACTTAACTGTCTACCGTGCCACAGGGCTGGCACGCGTTTCAGCCAAATACAGCCTTGGAAAGCTGAGCCCCGCCACATTTAAAGTATGCGCCACTCCAGCGCTTTAGAGGGATGCCCCAAGGGAAAAGGAGGGGCAGATCTGTGCTGGGGACCAACTGTGTACGGTACGTGGGTGTGTCTCTGCAGGTGTGGAGGACCCTCTCTTAGCTCGGCACCTGTTGATCTCGGCACTCGCTCTTGCCTGCTTTGGCTATACATTTCGGGTCCCGCCGGTCGCCACGGAGCAAAGGCAGGGCGATGACCTCACACAAAGGTAGTCAGGGGGGAATCCTTTCACTTTCTGTACAGGTTAGCAGGGCACGTTCAAGGAAGGCGGGCACCAGCGTGCGGATGCGGAAACCAAAAACTGGATATTCTTGTCTGGTTCCATGTTGCACAGGTGCGAGGAGGGCACGGCCTCTTCTACACCGGCTTCACCAGATGCCACAGACCCGATGCAGTGCAATCCAGGCCCCGCCGCTCACATTTGCACGGCCTGTATCGAGGGTGAAGCGAGAAATCAGCAGGACGGGAGAGGAAGGAAAGGTGGGGGTGGGGGAAGGCACACAATAGCTGGATTTCCTCCACAGGCTACGTAATGAATGGTTTAAGGAGAAATCCAGGAAGGAAGGAAAAGGCTTATGCCTGCTGACACCACCTGGGCAGCTGCCACAGAAAGAGGAGAGCGAGCAGCCCCCACCTGCCATTCCTGCATAATTCATTGCCACCTGCCACCTCTGCCCCTATAACTAGCCCATGCCAGCCAAGGGGAGGGGGGAGGGTGTAAGTGCTGCTTATATCCAGCATAAAGGCAAACTGTACACACCAGGGGGATCTGGGCGTGTAAACTCCAAAAAGGAAGCAGGAATCTGGCAGAGAGAGAGAGAAAAAAAAGGATCTGAGCCCTCCACGAAACAAAGGCGGGAGGCACAGCTTCCCTCTCCTCTCCCAACACAAATAAGCCGGGAAGCAGACCTTCACTTTCAGGAGCCCCTGCTTTAGGGGGCCGGGGGAGGTTCAGAGATGATGGGCATCAGACTGCAAGAGCAGGAGTGCTGGGCACCAGCTCCGGGCAGGAGGTGATCTTCCTCCCAATGGGGGTGGGGAGGTAGATCTTTTGCCCCAGGAGGAGCAGAGAATGGTTGGGGGGCAGGAGGTGATCTTCCTCCCAATGGGGGTGGGGAGGTAGATCTTTTGCCCCAGGAGGAGCAGAGAATGGTTGGGGGGCAGGAGGTGATCTTCCTCCCAATGGGGGTGGGGAGGGGGATCTTTTGCCCCAGGAGGAGCAGAGAATGGTTGGGGGGCAGGAGGTGATCTTCCTCCCAATGGGGGTGGGGAGGGGGATCTATTGCCCCAGGAGGAGCAGAGAACGTTTGGGGGGGGGGAGGAGGTGATCTTCCTCCCAATGGGGGTGGGGAGGGGGATCTTTTGCCCCAGGAGGAGCAGAGAACGTTTGGGGGGGGAGGAGGTGATTTTCCTCCCAATGGGAGTGGGGAGGGGGATCTATTGCCCCAGGAGGAGCAGAGAACATTTGGGGGGGGGGAGGAGGTGATCTTCCTCCCAATGGGGGTGGGGAGGGGGATCTTTTGCCCCAGGAGGAGCAGAGAACATTTGGGGGGGAGGAGGTGATCTTCCTCCCAATGGGGGTGGGGAGGGGGATCCTTTGCCCCAGGAGGAGCAGAGAATGTTTGGGGGGGGAGACAGGAGGTGATCTTCCTCCCAATGGGGGTGGGGAGGGGGATCTTTTGCCCCAGGAGGAGCAGAGAATGTTTGGGGGGGGAGGCAGGAGGTGATCTTCCTCTCAATGGGGGTGGGGAGGGATATCTTTTGCCCCAGGAGGAGCAGAGAATGGTTGGGGGGCAGGAGGTGATCTTCCTCCCAATGGGGGTGGGGAGGGAGATCTTTTGCCCCAGGAGGAGCAGAGAATGTTTGGGGGGGGGCAGGAGTTGATCTTCCCCCCTTGAATGGTATATTGGCTCTGGGATGGTGGCTGGGGGTAAGGAGTTTCCTGATCTTCCTGGTGCATTTGCTCCTGGGTGGGGAGGGGGATTTTGCCCCGGGAGTGGCCAAGAGCGGCTCCTACCTGTTGATTTTGTGCGCGAAGGCCCTGCGCTCGGTGCCCGCGGCGGCCATGCCCTCCGCCTGCCTCCGTCCGTCCGTGCCGGGCTCCCGGGTGGATGCTGGAGCCGCCACCCCCGCGTCTGCCCCGTGCTTCCTGCTCTCCCAGCGCTCCGCCCCCAGCTCCGCCCCGGACACGCCCAGCGCCGCTTCCTCGCCTGCTGCGGAGGCCCCGCCCTCTCTCTCTAGACCCCGCCCGGCGCCCCGCCCACCCGGGCTGAGGGGAGCCCGCTGCTGCTGTACGCGGCGCTGCACTCGGTGTTGCAAGTCAAAAACCCCAAAAGGAAACTGCAGAGCACGTACAAGGTGCAAAAGCATTTCTAATGGCATCAATCAAAATAATAATTATTGCCAAGGCTGTTTCTGATTTGAAGTCTACAATGTAGGGGAGGGAAGCAGCCGAGAGATTCTGGGCACATGGAGAGCCCCCCCGCCCTGACCCAGCCACCCTCCCTCTTCTGCAGGCCCAAGATCTTCCCCCCTCCCAGCCTATAGGGTTACCAAAAGAGAGGACAGATTGAGACATCTGGGTTTCGCTTCCATTGAAATGGTGTGCTGGCCTCTTAGCCCTCTTTCCAAGGTAATAAGAAGATAAGACTAGCCTTACTGGGTTAGCCCAAAGGTCCATTAAGCCCAGTAGCCCATTCTCCCTAGTTCCTGGCCAAAACCCAAGGAGTAGCAACATCCCATGCTACCGATCCAGGGCAAGCAGTGGCTTCCCCCATGTCTTAATAGACTATGGACTTTTCCTCCAGGAACTTGTCCAAACCTTTCTTAAAACCAGCTACGCTATCCGCTCTTACCACAACCTCTGGCAACGCGTTCCAGAGCTTAACTAAGAACATAAGAATAGCTTCACTGGGTCAGACCAATGGTCCATCAAGCCCAGTAACCCGTTCTCACGGTGGCCAATCCAGGTCACTAGTACCTGGCCAAAACCCAAGGAGTAGCAATATTCCATGCAGTGGCTTCCCCCGTGTCTTTCTCAATAACAGACTACTGTATGGACTTTTCTTCCAGGAACATGTCCAAACCTTTCTTAAAACCAGCTCCATTAACTGCTCTTACCGCAACCTCTTCCAGAACTTAACTATTCTCTGAGTGAAAAAATATTTCCTCCTATTGGTTTTAGAAGTATTTCCATCGAGTGTCCCCTAGTTTTGGTCATTTTTGATGGAGTGACAGATCGATCCACTTGTACCCATTCTACTCCACTCAGAATTTTGTAGACTTCAATCCTATCTCCCCTCAGCCGTCTCTTTTCCATGCTGAAGAGCCCTAACCGTTTCAGTCTTTGCTCATAACTTTTTAATTGGACTAACGCGATGCATTTGATCAGATCTGAAGAAGAAGGGTTACCTTTGAAAGCCCATCGTCAAATTAATCGATTTAGCCCAATGGAAAAAGGTTTCACCTTATTTCCTTTGGGGTTTGTTTAATTTATTTCTATACTGCTTTCGCTGGTGTAGCGAGGGTGAGAGGTGGCGCTCCTCCTCTGCCCCCCTCCTTCCCCACTCCCCCCTGCCGCATGTGGGCTCCTCCTTCCCTTCCCCCGTATCACTAGTTGCTCCTCGCGACCCCGTCATCTCCCACTGACCTGCGCGGCACCCGGAAGTGACGTCAGCGGGAGAGCCGACGCAGTTAAAGTTGTTGCTCGCGGCAGCGAAGCGCTAGAGGTGCAGGTGTGCTGTTGACTTTTTTCTCGGAGCTACGCTTAGGCCTACACTGCCACAACCAGCCTGGAAGTTTATTCTAATCTTCTCTTTCTCAAGCTTTTCTCTTGATTTACACGGGACTACTTTCATCAAGCCGCTTTAGCGGTTTAACGCCCGTAATACCGCGCGCTAGTCCGCCGGCCGCGCTAGCTGCAGACGCCTCCCTTGAGCAGATGGTAGTTTTTAGTCGCGCGCATTAACCCCGCTAGCGCGGCTTTGATAAAAGAAGCCAATAGTGTTTGTTTTCAAATTATTTTTATGTATAACAATTTTTATTGAAAGAATCAAATAATCAGGATAATACAAAAATACATTCAATACAACAAGAATTACAATAAATTTCATACAAATTTAAATCATTCTTTCAAATTTAATTTCCATATGAATTAATTCAATCTTATCTACACCCCCCTTAATTCCATCCCCTATCCACTATCTTCCCCTAAATGAAATCCCTCCCCCTGGATGAAAGTTGACAAAAATAAAGAATTAAAATAAATAACTGGAATGTAATTATTAAACCTAATTTTCATAATAAATCATTGATAACCAAACTTTGGTGAAAGATTCTGAATATAAGGATCCCAAACCTCCATAAAAAGATGAGTTTTTTTAGGCGAACCTCGAACCTCCCAACTCTCAAATAAAAATAAGCCATGTAATTGATTCCTCCAATGCCAAAAACTTGGAGATTCTTTCTGCAACCCAAATTGCATAATACATTTATGCCCAATCATACAGGCTTTCTGAAATAAAAGACATTTTAGTTGGCCAAAAACCCCACAAGCTGATGCTTTACCAAAAACTATTCCCCTAGGACAACCCACTATCGAATTACCTCATAAAGAACCCAAAAATAATAGGATGGCAGACCAAAATGAGTTGATCAAAGGACACGACCAAAAAGCATGAGATAATGTGCCAGGATCTTTATTACATTTAATACAAATTGGGGTATCTATTAAACTCGCATGAAAAGCTTGAATTTGGGAAAAATAAGCCCTATGCAAAATTCTATAAGTACATTCTCTTCAAACATACCCTTTTATAATCTTTGGTAGTCTATTAATAGATTGAGTAAAATCAAGAAGATAAATCTGAATTCCCAACTCCTCATTCCAATTTTGTAGAATTTTATCATATTGGAATAATTTTTAATTTTGGATTGTGAACTGCTTTGAGTTAACTAAAGTGGAAGATCAAATAAAAGTAACTACAACCATAACATTTCTCAGGTATAAGTCCCTCCCCCATAGAGCTTACTGTCCAATATTATTTTTATTACATCTTGGCTATCACATTCTAATTAATGTCTCATCCTTTGACCAGGTTTTAGCTAGTTCTCCTAGGATGAGTCAGTCACAAATCGGGTGATGTCCCCGTCAGCTCCCATTGGTCGGAAACTTATCCTGCTGTCCACAGAGAACCTACATTACAGGTAAGTAACTACACTTTCTTTACATTTTAATTTTGTAGAATTTTATCATATTGGAATAATTTTTAATTTTGGATTGTGAACTGCTTTGAGTTAACTAAAGTGGAAGATCAAATAAAAGTAACTACAACCATAACATTTCTCAGGTATAAGTTCCTCCCCCATAGAGCTTACTGTCCAATATTATTTTTATTACATCTTGGCTATCACATTCTAATTAATGTCTCATCCTTTGACCAGGTTTTAGCTAGTTCTCCTAGGAGGAGTCAGTCACAAATCGGGTGATGTCCCCGTCAGCTCCCATTGGTCGGAAACTTATCCTGCTGTCCACAGAGAACCTACATTACAGGTAAGTAACTACACTTTCTTTACATTTCCCCCCCTAACCTCACCCCCAGAAGGGTAGCTGCATTTTTTTTTTTTTTTTTCGTCAATTTCAATTGCATTGTTTGTACTTCATCAAACTGCTGTGAACCGCCTAGAACTCCCTGGGTATGGCCGTATACAAATATAAAATAATAATTATTATTATTATCCATCCACTGGAAACTTTCCTCGTTATAATGTATGATCAGTTTACAGGATTGTTTTAGGTGCGGTGGGGGTGGTGAGGCAGCCACAATTGAAGTTTATTATCAAAATATGAGGCGGGTGGTGAAGAGCCTGGAAGGCTGAAAAGTTGTCCTGGGTTCTTCACACCTTCGCCGTGGCCCTGCCACCTGAATCAGAGCCTCTTGCCCAATGCAAACCCAGCTTGCAAAGTTTCATTTCGACTGGCCGGAGTTGCCTAGGCTCCAGTCTATGCCCGGATAGTTGAATTCACCCATGTCGGTTCACTACGGGAGATCGACTCCTTGTATAAGCTCCCCTAACATCCACCTCACTGCACTGAGTAAAGACTTGACCAAAAAACTTCAAAAATTTCTTCAAAGATGACAAAAGTAAGAACTTATCTCAGTCCCATACTGAACTTTGAATCACATTATTACACACTGGTAGTGTCTCGTGGAGTAGTATAAAAATACAACAATCTATTCTAAATTATTTTTGACCCTATATTCATTGGTCACTTTACACTTGTTTCACGCTTGATTACCCCATTGGGTGACTACAGCTTCCAACTCCTATTACAGGTTTTCCTGGTTTGAGAGTAGCGAATACTGAGGACTTCACACAAATCTACACAAATTTATTGTTTTGGTGTTCTGAATTTTCGAATATGAGCCTCCCCAGTGGCAAAATATTTTGCAGAAAGTGTTCTTCCACTTGTTAGCTATCTTGATATTCTTTCTTTTGGGTTTCTCGTTGCCTGAAACCAATCCAGGGCAAGCAGTGGCTTCTCTCACGTCTGTCTCAAGAGCAGACTATGGACTTTTCCTCCAGGAACTTGTCCAAATGTTATTTTTAAACCAACAGTATGCATATAATTTGTAGATTGCCTGAGGGGCATAATTAAAAAAAAAACCATCTAAGTCCCCTTTTGGCCCAAGGCCCTAAACGCTGAAAGTAGAAGCAGGAAAAATGTCCATTCTCAAAAAAAATGTCCAAAAGGAGTTTAAAAAAAAAATAATGGCCTGCCTCTATGTTCAGCTGTTTAAATGCCCAGACCACCACTACGTCTACACTTACAACAGAATAAAGAACCCCAAAAAAAGCCCAAAACCAGACCTTTTAGGCGAAGGAGGAGCCAGTCCTTCGCCTAAAAGCTGGATTCTGTAACCGGTATCTGTCAAAAAGTACCCTCCCCCCCACCCCCCAGCAAAGATCGCAGCAGGAGAGAGGGCTCATCTCCCCTGCCGCGATCCACCCCCCACCCCTGATCGGATCGGGCAGGAGGGAGCCCAAGCCCTGCTGCCCTGGTGAAACTGCAAAAGCCCCCCCAACACCCACTAAGATACGGGCAGGAGGGTTCCCAGGCCCTCCTGCCCGCGACACACTCCCCTCATCACCCCCTGAACCCCTGCTCGGCCCCCCTGAAGCCCGAGACCCCCCCACCTGCCGATCCCCCCACCCCTGACACCCCCCCATACCTTAACAACGTTGGCCAGGGCTTGAGGCGACTGGGCCAATCAGGCCCTAAGGTGCACCATTCTGAGGATGGCGGGCCTGCCAGACAGACGGGCTTGGGACCCGTCCTTCTAACCAACATTGTTAAGGTAGGGGGGTGTCAGGGTGGGGATCGGCAGGTGGGGGGTCTCGGGGTTTCGGGGGGGGGGCAAGCGAGAGTTCAGGGGGACGAACGGGGGGGGGGGGGTACGTCGCGGGCAGGAGGGCCTGGGATCCCTCCTGCCCGTATTTTAGTGGGTGTCGGGGGGTGGGTTTCGCCAGGGCAGGAGGGCTTGGGCTCCCTCCTGCCCCGATCATTGCTGGGGGGATGGATCGCGGCAGGAGAGATGCCATCTCTCCTGCCCCAATTGTTGCGGTAAGGGGTAGGCAGGTTGCTGGGGCCGCTGAGCTGATCGCGGCAGCCGCTTTTTAGATGTTTTTTTTGTTTTGATTATGAGCCCCTTTGATGCTTCACCCGGTGTTTTCTGGCGCTGGAGTTCTGTGCATCTCCCCCTCAGCGTTGGTTTCCCTTTGGATACATCATGGCGGCCTCGTGTCCCATTCATCCTCCTTCTCTTCCAAGGGACAGAGCAAGTGCTGTGCTCGCAGCAGAGAACAGACGAGCATTCACGGAGAAGAGAGAGGAGCCAAACAAATATTTAATCTCTGTCACTGTCACGTGCAGAAGGGCCGCCTTGTCTTATATGATCAGAAGAGGGCAGAAAACAGCGTATAAATCCAGATTCCATTCCCTGCCGTCCCTGCCCCAGTACCACCAGTATCAGTGTCTATATATATATATACTAGAGTTTTAGCCCGTTACATTAATGGGTGCTAGAATACATGTGTAGACTTAGGCATTTCTTTCTGTCTGTCTGTCTGTCTTTCTTTCTGTCTCTCTTCCTGCCCACTGTCTGTCTTTCTTTCTGTCTCTCCCCCCTGTCCACCAGCACCCCTTCTCTGCTCCCCCTGTCTAGTAGTAGTCCTTCTCCCTGCATATGGCTCAGTGTGTGGGAGGCTAGGGGCAGGGTCGTGTCCCTTTTTTTTGTCTTCACAAATGTGGAAACCCTAAGTCAACCCCTTTTTCAACATCTCCCAAGTGTGCTGCTGCTCACCTGAAAAAGAAAAAATAAAGGCGGGCCCCTCAAACGCTGACGGTCTTCTAGTACACTGCCTGCCCCACCCCCTCTGATGTGTCCGTTCAGCCGGCCTGACACAGGAAACCTGTTCCAGCTTGCGGGCCCGATTCGAAAGGGCTTCGAGAGGCCGGGTTCCCATGCTGCGTTCAACAGCAGCTCGCGCGCCGATGGTGAGAGAGACCGCTCGCGCCCCGCATCCTTCTTCGCTCCACCCGCCCGGAGGAGGGGTTTGGAAGCCAGAGGCGGCAGGGACCAATCGCAGCACCGCTCCCGCTGGCTGCACATCTTGGCTATTCTGGGCAGAGGCAGGAGGGCTGAAAATGTGACTCTGTGAAATTTCGGGGCTGCCAATGAGCGGCCGGTCGCTGTCGGGGCCGCAGAAGCACTGCGCTGGGGCTGCGATCGCCTGGCTAGCGGCGAACTTCGGCCGCGGCCGGGGTACAGGTATGCATGTCTTTCAACAGGGAGCAGGACAGAGCGTAAGCCGCGCAAGCGCACTTCCTATGTGTCGCTACAGCTCACGGAAAACCGGCGCACACATAGGAAGTCCGCATGCGCGGCCTAGCGTTTTATTATATTAGATTTTTTTTTTTTTTTTGCTCATACTTTTTCAGTGATAGCTCAAGGTAAGTTATCCAAGTTTATTTAAAAATTTATTATACTGTACCACCTAAACAGTTTCTAAGCGGCGTACATAACATAAAAACGTATTTACATACCGCAGTACCTTTGGAGTTCTATGAGGCTTACAAAAGAAAATTGAAACAGTGACAATAAAAACAAATGGCCTAGAAATCACACCAAAATTCTTAAATAAGTAGATTTTCAATCATTTCCTGAACTGCTGGTAAGAGACGGAGCTAAGTAACAGACTTACAAACTCTTTATCACAAGAAGCTGCCTGAAAAGACAGGCGTCGTTGAAAATAGCTCTGACCCTTTCCCGACGGAAAAGCAAACAAATTGCAATTAGGTTTTGGGCGTTGTGAATTAATGAATAAAAAATGATCCACAAGATAATTAGGTATTAAACCATGTCAGACTTTGTAGCATATACAAGCAAACTTTTTCATCTGACTCTGGCCTCGACTGGTAACCAATGGAGTTTTTAGTAATAAGGTATGACCTAGGTACGTCCTCGTTCCAGACTTTGCACAACTGAAGTTTGCATCCCCTGCACTGCCTTATCTGGTGTTCTCCTAGGACAAGCAGGATGAGTCAGCCACATATGGGTGTTGTCCCAACAGCTCCCAATCTGCGGATAAGCTCTCCAATAGCTCAGAGAGATTTTTTTTTTTCTCTGAGCACGTGCAGTGTCCGGGCCCCACTGGGCATGCCCAAGCCCTACCCATTTCCCCCTGCTTCCCCCTAATCCCCAGTCTTTAGTTTCCGCCCGTTCCCATCGGTCGGATTTTTCCACAGCTCTCCATTTTTTCTACAGGTCAGTGGTTGTGGCCATTCATACTCTGATTCTTATGTGAGCCAAGGATAATGAAGCCATTGTGACATCACTGATGTGATTGGCTCTTAGGCATTGGTGGAATGAGGCATTATGACATCACAATATCTGCTCTGGATACCAGAGACTGTCATTCTGTAGTGTCTGTTTCAACCTCGGTCCTTCTACACCAGCATTCTTCAAAGCAAAGCTTGCGGGTCAGTGGTTGAGGCCATTCATACTCTGATTCTTCCCTCTCTCCTTAAAGAATGACATGAAGATGGTTTACTGCGGTTATCCGCGGGGACGGGAACGGTGATGAATTTTGTCACCGTGTCATTCTCTACTAAGACCCCCAAGGGTTAAAGGTTTCTGTGTGGGGTGCCTTCAGCTGATCTGTTATTTTCTAGAAAATGCTACCACCCCACCTGGAGCCAGTACTTGTACAAGTCATCCACCCCTTGGTGATTGCCTATGGATGTGAAGACGGAAGGGCTGGTGGCACTTGGTAGTCTGAGCTGCAGATACTGACATCCAGCATGGCTTGTATGCCTTATTGAGGCTGTCACACTGTGGTGACACCAACAGCCAGATGTGGCATCAGCTCTTTGGCATTACCACAGAATGATATTGCCTAATTAAAACACTCGTAGGCTGCCCTGGCTAGAAAGACTCCCTCGGCCTGTGAGGTGAGGAGACCAGTCAGTGGGGCCTCCCCAGTCTCTGCTAATATCACTGAATCTCAAGATCTCTCACATTCAGGCCTTTCTTTGCGAGCTCTCTGTCTCTCCTTCTGGAAGTTGTGCCTTTGGCAGGTGAGAGATGAAATCCCAGAGCCGCTCTTTAGGTAACGCCTCAAGCACATCTCGCTGCAAAGGAGAGCAGAAAACATTAACTAACCAACAACAGGTCCTGGCACAGTGTACCCTGTGGGAGACGGTGGATGGAGGGGGGGGGGGGGAGGGACATAGGCAGCAGAGATCAGACTAGTCTGAGGACAGCGAGGGATAGCGAAGGAGGGAGAGGCAGAAGATCCCTACAGGACCGAGGACCCGAAATCCAGATACGCACCTGAGAACAGCCAGGTAAGAAAGAAGACCCTGAGTGGCTGAGGAAGAGTTAAGATCTTAAAGAACACGAAGAGTGCACTGCAGCAAGGACAAAGACAGAGGAAGGTATCAGAGTCCGGGAGAGCAGACAGAATTTGCCTCTGTTGGCTATTCTGTACTTCTCTCACCATCTTGTCATCTCACATCCTATCATCTTAGTCTGAATTGTCTTTTATAAGCGGATATTAAATCCCTAATAAACTTGGAAACTGTCAGGATGGAGGTTTCCCCTAGTCTGGGTAGGTGTAGCTGCAGAGCTCCCCGGCTCCGGGAAGGGGTAAAACGTGGACCTTGCGGACCCTACAGACCTCGCGGATCTAAACCCGCATGTCCTTACAAATCTGAGATCCATGCCACTTTTAGTCTCAGCCTAGGTTATGGCTCTGACAGACCTCTATGAGAATTTAGCTCTGACGGACCCTAATATGTTTCCCTCCCTATGCTGAGACTAAAAGTGGCACAGACTTCAGGGCAAAAGTTTTGCCACTTTTAGTCTCAGCATAGGGAGGGAGAAGCATTAGGGTCATGGAGGTCTGTCAGAGCCATAACCTAGGCCAGGGGTGTCAAAGTCCCTCCTCGAGGGCCGCAATCCAGTCGGGTTTTCAGGATTTCCCCAATGAATATGCATGAGATCTATTTGCATGCACTGCTTTCATTGTATGCTAATAGATCTCATGCATATTCATTGGGGAAATCCTGAAAACCCGACTGGATTGCGGCCCTCGAGGAGGGACTTTGACACCCCTGACCTAGGCTGAGACTAAAAGTGGCAGGGTGCTGGGTTAGTCTGTTTTGTATTCTGGTTCTACTTTGAAAATAAAAATTGATTACACATAAAACGGGGCACGGAGCTCAGATTTTTAAGGACGTGCGGGTTTAGATCTGCGAGGTCCGTAAGGTCCGCGTTTTACCCCTTCCCCCCGGCACCGATGTAGCTGAGGTGCTGCTTCTAAGCAGCAGACTGCATTTGCCCAGATAACAGCATCATAGACAAGAAAGAAACCTGGGTGAGGTGATCACATAAACATCAAAAACAGGGACTTTACGCCTCGGTGAGAAAAAACGATTCCCACAAAACCTAAAATATAGGAAGAGAAGGGAAAAAAAGGTTTACATGAACTTATATATAGAAGAGAAGAGTAAGGGGGGATAGAATTACATTTAAGTGAAAAGCCAGGTTTTCAGTTACTTGCGGAATAATTGGAGGGAGCCCAGGTTCCGCAGCGGGGTAGTAAGGTCGTTCCAAAGACCTGTGATTCTGAAGAGAAGGGATTTTCCCAGTTTGCTTGCATAGCGAATACCGTGTAGAGAGAGGAAGGATAATTTATACCTTTGGGCGGGTCTGGTGGAGTCAGGACTCGAGGAGTTATAAGATAGTGGGATTAAGGGAGGAAGGATGCCGTGAATGATCTTAAAAGCCAGGCAGGAGCATTTCAAATGGATTCTGGAAATCACTGGGAGCCAGTGAAGTTTGGCTAAGAGTGGAGAGACATGATCAGACTTACGTTTTGCAAAGATCAACTTGGCTGCAGTATTCTGGATTAGCTGGAGTCTTTGAAGACTTTTTTTTGATAGGCTTAAGTAGATGGCATTGCAGTAGTCTAATTTGGAGAGGATGGATTGGACAAGGACGGCAAAATGTTGTTGGCAAAAATAGGATCTTACTTTCCTCAGCATGTGGAGGCTGAAAAAGCATGATTTAGCCAAGGAGTTGAGGTGGTCATTGAGGGAGAGAGAAGAATCGATAATGATGCCAAGGACCTTGCTTGAGAACTCAAGCTGCAGTGCAGCGCCTGAGGGTAGTGTGAAGAGGGTGGGCGGGTGTTCTAATTTTGGGCTGAGCCAGAGTAATTTTGTTTCTGATTCATTCAATTTCATCTGTACCGAAAAGGACCAGGAATGGAGTCTCATTATGCAAGCTGTAATGTTCTCGTGGAGGTTGGTGAGGTTCTGGTCTGTTTCAAGGAGGACAAGGATGTCATTCGCATATGTGTAGATTGTTTCAAGGGGGGAAAGTTGGAGGAGCTTCAGGGAGGACATGTAGATGTTAAAGAGGATAGGGGTGATCCCTGAGAGACACCGCAAGATGGTGTTCAAGGAACGGACATAGTACCATTTGTGTTGACAGTGTAGGAGCGAGAGCGAAGGAAGTTTGAGAACCACTTTAGGACGGTGGAATCAATTCCTATCTCGGAAAGTTGATAAAGTAGGATGTCGTGGTGGACAACATCGAAAGTTGCAGAGAGATCGAATTGTAATAGGACAGCAAATTTGTTACGAGAATGTAGTTGTTGCACCTTAGAAATTAAGGAAACTAGGAGGGATTCAGTGCTGAAGCTGGGTCTGAAGGGATGGAGGATGGAGAATCTCTCTAGGTAAGAAGAGAGCTGGGTGGCGACTATGGCCTCTAGCAGTTTAGTTAGGAGAGGGATATTTGCTATGGGGCGGTAGTTCGTTGGTAAGGAAGGGTCGAGATCGGCTTTTTTCAGACGAGGGGACAAGGCAATGTGTCCCATTTCTGTGGAGAACAGGCCCGATAGTAAAGCAGAATTTATAAGCCTGGTAAGGGAGGAGAAGGCCTGCGCGGGAATGTTTTCGTAAAGGTAGGAAGGGAAAGGATCCAGGATGCAATTGCAGGATTTCAATTTGAGACAGGGTTTAGCGATCTGGGATTCAGATACGAGTTCAAAGGCAGTCCAGGATCTATCAGCAGGGATAGGGTTGGAGTCGTTGGGAGGCAGAGAATTGTAAGAGACTGCTGGGGGGAAAGAACTCCGTAAGGTAGTAATCTTTTCGTTGAAAAATGTAGCTAGGTCGTTTGCGGATGGGGGGGGGAAAGGGGAAAGGTGGAGTCGTTTTTTGAGGTTAGGTTGCGCCAGATGTTGAACAATGTACTATTTTGGCTTTTTGATCTGGTGATTTTATCTCCATAGAAATTCTTCCTTGCTTTTTTTAGTACTGTGTTATAAGAACATAAGAACATAAGCAGTGCCTCCGCCGGGTCAGACCATAGGTCCATCCTGCCCAGCAGTCCGCTCCCGCGACGGCCCAAACAGGTCACGACCTGTCTAAATCACCAGAAGGGGCCCCCATGCCGCCTTGGTTTCTCTTCCTAGCCCTCCGGTCTTGCACATGCACGACCTGGGTTTCTATACTTATTTTCTGGTTAGCTTTCTCAATATCCCATGATCCCTTTATCCTTCAGGAATCCGTCCAGTCTCTGTTTGAATCCTTGTACCGTACTCTGCCTGATCATTTCCTCCGGTAGCGCATTCCAAGTGTCCACGACCCTTTGGGTGAAGAAAAAACTTTCTTGCATTCGTTTTGAACCTATCTCCCTTCAGTTTCTCCGAATGCCCCCTCGTACCTGTTGTCCCCTTCAGCCTGAAGAATCTGTCCCTATCCACCCTCTCTATGCCCCTCATGATTTTGAAGGTCTCTATCATATCACCCCTGAGCCTCCAACTTGATGTTGTCTCTCCAGGATTGTCTGTCTGAAGGGGATTTCGATTTTTTTCCATTTACGTTCCAGGGCTCGACATTTCTGCTTTAATTCCCTGTGGTATGGAAGATACCAGGGAGCCTTGCGGGAGTGGGAGATAGGTTTAGTAGACAAAGGGGCAAGAGCACGGTAGATAGACCTGGAAAGGGTTACCCAATTATGTCAGTTGGAATCTGGTTCGGTATGTTTAGGAAAAGGGGGGAGTGGGTTGAGAAATTGGGTCCAGAACATTCTCCTAGGACAAGCAGGATGAGTCAGCCACATATGGGTGTTGTCCCAACAGCTCCCAATTTGCGGATAAGCTCTCCAATAGCTCAGAGAGATTTTTTTTTTTTCTCTGAGCACATGCAGTGCCCGGGCCCCACTGGGCATGCCTGAGCCCTACCCATTTCCCCCTGCTTCCCCCTAATCCCCGTCTTTAGTTCAGTTCACTCGTGATTTTTTTGCGGTAGGTGATAGAGTTTGTGGGTCGGGGTGGAGTGCCAAGATGAGACATGAAAATGGGAAGGCAGAAAGAGCCTAGAAGGCGATCGGACCAGGGGACATGTTCCTGTAGTGCTTGTTTGGTTTTATTTGAATAAAAGAGAGCGATGCAGCAGTCTCTTTGGGTGTAAAAACAGCCCAGGCTTCCAGATTCAGTTCCACTCTGCAGAAGCAAAGTACAGTAAAACCTTGGTTTGCGAGCATAATTCGTTCCAGAAGCGTGCTCGTAAGCCAAAGCACTCGTAGATCAAAGCGAATTTCCCCATAGGAAATAATGGAAACTCGGACGATTCGTTCCACAACCCAGAAACTTTAATACAAAATACTGAATGCTGTGAGCGCTTGAGCTATGGGTAAACTGGACGTGATGCTTCTATTAGGTTCAGCTGCGCTTGGCGTTAGATGTGAACGCTTCAGCTGTGGGTTCTGATGACATGACACGCGATATGCGCTCGTATTATAAGACAACTTCACTCCCCATCCACTGTCTCCCCTGAAGTGGCCACGGGGCAGTGGACGGAGCAGAGGCGCTAGGGAGTGTGTCACACCAGTGTTCTTCAACCGCCGGTCCGTGGACCGGTGCCGGTCCACAGAAATTTCCTGCCGGTCCACAGGGCCAGCACGTGCATCAGGCCCAAAACAGTGTTCTTCAACCGCCGGTCCACGGTGCGATCGATGCGGCGTTACCTTCGAGCCAGCTCCCTCTTCCTCACTGATTCAGTGCACAAAGCCACGGGCGTCCTGCGCCTGAACCGGGAGCCTTCTCTCTGACGTCAGAGGGAAGGCTTCCAGATGAGGCAAGGGACGTGCAAGGTGCAATTAGTACTATTATGGGGGCGGGGTCTGGGGTGGAGATTGGGTAGAGGTGGGCGGGGTCTGGCCCAAGACTTAGCCCCGTGTTCTTCAACCTCCGGTCCACGGACCGATGCCGGTCCACAGAATAATTCTTTTATTTCTGCCGGTCCATAGGTGTAAAAAGGTTGAAAAACACTGTGCTAAATGATCATCCCCTGAAGTCCGAGAGCCTGCTGACCAGAACCTTTTCAGTCAGAGGGAAGGCTTCCAGATGAGGCACGGGACGCGCAAGGAGCCGCTGCCAGCAGCTTTGTGCACTGCATCAGTGAGGAAGAGGGAGCCGGCCTGAAGATAACACCGGGGGCGGCATAAAATGGCCAGGCGGGAGCAGGCCGGAAGGTAAGGCATAGCATGGAGGGAGGGAGACAACAAAGGTAGGGGGGAATGATTTTATTTTTGAATTTAGTGATTGAATTATGTCAATTTTGAGAACCGATGCCGGTCCACAGAATAATTCTTTTATTTCTGCCGGTCCACAGGTGTAAAAAGGTTGAAAAACACTGTGTCACAGCAAGGTGTGATTCCAGTTTGGGACACTCCTGCCTACCCTTCTCCATACACAACTACCATAATCAACGCCTTACACCTTGAATGGTGAGACCCTAGCAAGGACTGTAGCAGAACGAGACTTGGGGGTGATCATTAGAGAAGACATGAAGTCTGCCAATCAAGTGGAGAAAGCTTCATCCAAAGCTAGACAAATCATGGGTTGTATCCGAAGGAGCTTCGTCAGCCATAAACCCGAGGTCATAATGCCTTTGTACAGATCCATGGTGAGACCCCATCTGGAATACTGTGTACAATTCTGGAGGCCACATTACCACAAAGATGTGCGGAGAGTTGAGTCGGTTCAGAGAATGGCCACCCGGATGGTCTCAGGACTCAAGGATCTCCCGTATGGAGAATGGCTGGATAAGTTGCATCTATATTCACTCAAGGAACACAGAGAGAGGGGGGACATGATCGAGACGTTCAAATATGTCACGGGCCGTATCCAGGTGGAGGAAGATATCTTTTTTCTAAAAGGTCCCATGGCGTTGAAACTCAGGGGTGGGAAATTTCATGGTGACACCAGAAAATATTTCTTCACCGAAAGAGTGGTTGATCGCTGGAATAGTCTTCCACTGGAGGTGATTGAGGCCAGCAGCGTGTCAGATTTTAAGAAAAAAATGGGATTGGCACGTGGGATCTCTTCAAGGAGGGAGTTAGGGGGTGGGACATTGGTATGGGCAGACTAGATGGGCCTTGGCCCTTTTCTGCCGTCAGTTTCTATGTTTCTATGTTTAACCAGGCTTTACGCTTTCTACAAAAGCATGTCTGTACACTTTCATAATTCCCCAGGTGGATTGTTCCAGGAGAAAGCACGTTTGTCGTGTTTCTGCTCTGCACCTGAGCTTCCCTGGCTCTCAGTAGACACTTCAGATGAGCAGTTGGGAGTTACGAGGTTCACATGGAGCTGGGTGGATGTGGCAGAGCACTCACTGGTCTATTTTGTTGATGAAAGAGAACAGGCGTTACAAGGACAGGGTTTGTGAAGACGAGAAAGTCATTTGTAACTTCTTATTTATTCTGCTTGTACCAGCATCGAGGAAGACATTTTCCTGTTAGCTGTGGGTCCACTTGATGTCCTTCTGTGGCAGGACAGTCCCTCATGGTGAATTATGGAGGCGGGTGGAAGTAGGATAGAAACCAGGAGTAAGGAAAACTGAGCTGATGGTCTCAGAGGGGGGAAGCAAGTGGACTTCGTAAAGAGCAAGAATGGAGGTGGAACTGGGGGGCTATGACCAGTCCCTGACTTGGGCCTTGAAAGCCTGTTTATAACAAATGCATTTTGCTCACAAGATGTCAGTGGCTTCCAAAGTGACAGAGACTCCCAGGCACTGGTGGGTTAGGTCTCTGTAGGAGAAGGGACATGTTTTGGAGGGAAAGGACAGGTTTTTGCGATGGTTCATGAAGCGTGGAGTTGTGCTTGTCACCTTGGGATATGCAGGTGACCCAGCTGCGCTCCCTGACCTGTGCCTGACGAGGAAATGGTGGGATCTCCGGCAGGGAAACAGGGTTTGAGATCCACAGCTTTGGAGCAGGGTAGGTTGAGTTAGCAGAGCTCGAGCTCTCGCTGGGCTTTATGTATTAAAGAGAAGAATGTTTCCATTGTGAGGGAAGACATGACATTCTGTCCTTTAAGGACTTGGGAAGAGTGAGCTGGCTGTAGTAGGACCGTGGTCTTTGCCCCTGTAAAACAGAAACCCCATAAAGCTAATGGAGGGAGTTGGGCATTTTCCAGCGGTTCTGGGGTGTTGGGGGAGGATGCGGTACGGACTGCGTGACCCAGAGGCAGACTGAGTATGAAGATATGGCCCCCCCTGACAATCGAAAGAGGTAAGAGAATTTAGAAAAGAAATTCACACATTCTCAGAAAAGCCGTTTCTGGGCATTAGGAGACTGAATCCATCCACGGTGTTGTCAGATGACACCACTACGCATGTGGCCGACTCATCCTGCTTGTCCACAGAAAAGAGAAATTTCCAGTTGACCTAGAGCAGGGTTGTCCAACGTCGTTCCTCAAGGGCCGCAAGCAAGCCGGGTGTTCAGGATTTCCCCAATGAATTTGCATGAGATCTATTTGCACGCACTGCTTCCATTGTATGCAAATAGATCTCATGCATATTCATTGGGGAAATCCTGAAAATCCAGCCTGGCGAGGGCCGAGGTTGGACACCCCTGACCTAGAGCCATCTGGAAAGGCTGGTACCATGTTGGTTTGGCCCTGTCGTATTTATAGATTTCCAAGAAACATTGGAACCACAAATCGAGAGATGAATCTAAGCAAAACCAGAACTGGACTCCTCTCTCAGACGGCGGTCCCTAATTCTACACTGCTATGGCACTAGTTTTCAAGAGATCCAAAATGTATACGTGCTAAAACCATGTGTGCAGTGTATTCATCAAAGCTCTTTTTGTAGTTATAAAACTACACTCAAAATGGTTTAGAAGCATTTTCCCATCTGTCCTGGTGGGTTCACAATCTATCTAATGTACTTGGGGCAGGATTAAGTGACTCGCCCTGGGTCACAGGGAGCAGCGTGGGGTTGAACCCACAACCTCAGGGTAGCTCTAACCACTACACCACACTCTCCTCCAATACAATATCAGGTGTGGGCCAAGTCTAGGACAATGAAGCCATTGTGACATCACTGCTGAGGTTGGCTCTTATTGGTGGAATGAGGCATTATGACATCAGGGAAAGGGCCTGGTGGGCTCACACTCTGTCTAATGTCCCTGGAGGAGTGAAGGATTAGGTGACTTGCCCAAGGTCACAGGGAGCAGCATGGGGTTTGAACCCACAACCTCAGGGTAGCTCTAACCACTACACCACACTCTCCTCCAATACAATATCAGGTGTGGGCCAAGTCTAGGACAATGAAGCCATTGTGACATCACTGCTGAGGTTGGCTCTTATTGGTGGAATGAGGCATTATGACATCAGGGAAAGGGCCTGGTGGGCTCACACTCTGTCTAATGTCCCTGGAGGAGTGAAGGATTAGGTGACTTGCCCAAGGTCACAGGGAGCAGCATGGGGTTTGAACCCACAACCTCAGGGTAGCTCTAACCACTACACCACACTCTCCTCCAATACAATATCAGGTGTGGGCCAAGTCTAGGACAATGAAGCCATTGTGACATCACTGCTGAGGTTGGCTCTTATTGGTGGAATGAGGCATTATGACATCAGGGAAAGGGCCTGGTGGGCTCACACTCTGTCTAATGTCCCTGGAGGAGTGAAGGATTAGGTGACTTGCCCAAGGTCACAGGGAGCAGCGTGGGGTTGAACCCACAACCTCAGGGTAGCTCTAACCACTACGCCACACTCTCCTCCAATACAATATCAGGTGTGGGCCAAGTCTAGGACAATGAAGCCATTGTGACATCACTGCTGAGGTTGGCTCTTATTGGTGGAATGAGGCATTATGACATCAGGGAAAGGGCCTGGTGGGCTCACACTCTGTCTAATGTCCCTGGAGGAGTGAAGGATTAGGTGACTTGCCCAAGGTCACAGGGAGCAGCGTGGGGTTTGAACCCACAACCTCAGGGTGCTGATGCTGTAGTTCTAACCACTGCACCACACTCTCCTTATGATACCAGGAAGGGCCTGGGAAGCTGTGTGTAAAGCCCAACTCTCTGCCTGAGGTGATGATGTTCTAATTCATACCTTAGAGCTAGCTATGCATTGAGCCGCTCTGTGCCCAATACTGTAACTAAATTATATGCAAAAAATGCAGACAAACACGGGAGCGCAGGCTGGCCACCATGCAAATGGCTGCACGCAGCAGAGTCAGCCTTCCTCTTAACCCCACATTCAGTGATGCAATCTCCTCAGCTCCTCATCCCCATCACTACAACTGGCACAAGAGAGGAAACTGCGTTCACCAACACTGGCCCAGAAAAACGAGCTAAGCTTCTTCTCCAGCTCAGAGTATGTGCTAAATCCCCACCATTAGAAAGTCAGACGTTGAGTCTTTGGGCTGTGGCACACTGGGTTTCATAGCGAATGCCTCCATTACCATTGGATTTCACTGGGCAGTGTGCCACTATCTTTCTTCACACCCTGGAATTCGTTGCCAGAGAATGTGGTGAAGGCAGTTAGCTTTGCAGGGTTTAAAAAAAAGGTTTGGCTAATTTCCTAAAAGAGAAGTCCATAGGACATTATTGAGATGGCTTGGGGAAATCCACTGCTTATTCCTAGGATAAACAGCACAAAATCTGTTTTACTCCTTGGGATCTAGCTAGGTACTTGGGACCTGTTGGAAACAGGATACTGGTCTTGATGGACCTTTGGACTTTCCCAATATAGCAACTCTTATGTTCTTAGGTGAGCCAAGTCAAGGACAATGAAGCCATTGTGACATCACTGCTGAGGTTGGCTCTTAGGCATTGGTGGAATGAGACATTATGACATCATAATATCAGCTCTGGAGTGTTGCTACTCTTTGGGCTTCTGCCAGGGACTTGGGACCTGGGTTGGCCACCGTTGGATACAGGATACTGGGCTTGATGGATCTTCGGTCTGTTCCACTATAGCAATTCTTATGTACGTTTTTCTCATGAACTAAACTCCTTAGAGCATAGGGCAGCCCCAACAGCATGGAGAATTGTGCAGAGCCCATGCTAAGCTGGGCAAAACTTCCCACACTGCGACGTCGTCCTCTTGAATGTGATCATTACATTTGAACAGGACGAACCTGTGTGCAGTGTCACCTGGCCTCTTATGTTATATCAAAATGCATCCCACCTTCGCCGTTGCACTGGGGTTGCTCGTTGCACAGCTGGTGAGGGTCGATTTAATTATTTCACGACTTTTCCAGAGGTGCCTCTTGTGGAGTTAGAAAGTTACAGAGCAACGTCTGCCTTCTTGCAGGAGGGGGCTGTAAACGTACCTTTACCGTGTGACCTTCTGACCCTGTACCATAACCTTTTCCTCTCTGTGTTGTAGGTGACAGAAGAACATGGGGTGTTTCGTCTTCCTGAAAACCATGATGTTCATCTTCAACAGCATAATATTTGTAAGTGAGAATGGCACCGAAAACTAGAGGCAGTCCCCGGGTTAAGAACGAGTTCCCTTTTTGAAGCTGTTCTTAAGCCGGATTTGTACGTAACTCAGATCCCTAAGCTACGGCACGCACAACCACACACTGTTCTTAACGTGGCCATGCATTAACCCTGAATCTGCTGCAGGAGAAGTGTAGGAGTCTTTGCCACTGGAAATACCGCTCAGTGAAGTCGAATGAAGCCGCGACGGCGTTCTTAAGTGTGAGTCGTACTGGAGTCGGGCGTCTGTAACTCGGGGACTGCCTCCAATTAAAAAAACTGCTTGTTGCAGGTTTCCGGATCTCGCTGCGCCTTGTCAGGTAGAAGCCGACGTTTCAGCCACCATGCTGTGGCTTTCTTCAGGGTACGCTGTGAGGTCTGCAAGCACGATGCCAGCTGCGGAAACCCTGAGAGAACACAGAACCCAGCTTCACGAGGAGAACATCTTAAACTTGCCAGAAACTTTTTCATTCTAGGGGGGGGGGGGATAGACCAACTGATTTTCCCCCCAGAATTCAAATTGGTGACCAACGGACTGCCCTGTTCCCAATCAGGTCAACGTACCCTCTATTTACAAAGACAAACTGCAGACCTCACAGCGTACCCTGAAGAAAGCCACAGCATGGTGGCCGAAACGTCGGCTTCTACCTGGCAAGACGCAGCGAGACCCGGAAACCTGAAACAAGGTGTTACGTGATCGTATTTTTTACCATTGTGGATGATTTTAATTGCAGTATTTTGCAAATAATTCAAAATACTGCAATTAAAATCATCCACAATGGTAAAAAATACGATCACGTAACACCTTTTTTAATAGACTCGCATTGGCTTCCTATTAACCAATGAATAACCTACAAAATCTTACTTCTAACATTTAAAATATTATCCACTAATGAACCACAATTCATAGACCGATTTCTAATCCCATATAACTCGACTCGCTCCCTACGATCCACAACACAAGGGCTGCTTACGGTTCCTTCTTTGAAGATCATCGGAACCAGACGTCATGACATATTTTCAGTTATGGCCCCTCTTACCTGGAATACTCTCCCCTGATATATTAGAGAAGTTAAAGATCTGAATTTATTTAAAACCAACCTAAAAACATTCCTTTTCAAAGCTTCTTTTAATGTTTAAAACATATTCTTTTTTTAAACCAGTTTAATTTGATCCTAAAATATTTCATTTTAAAGTTTCTTTTACTTTTTAAAACAATTCTTTAAACCCCAATCCTAATGTTTTCTCCTCTACTTGGTTCTCCTGAGAAACAGCAATTTTTTAACTTTTACCCACCTTTGTCCCTTCCTCATGTACCGCAGTTGGTCTGTACTGTCTGTTAGTGATTTCTTACCCCCCCCCTTCTTAAGGTTGTATATATATAACATATTTTTAAGTGTTACTCGCTTAGTATGTAATAAGCGATTTATCACATTTAATAAAACTTGAAACTTGAAACAAGCACAATGCCAGCAGCGGAAACCCTGAGAGAACCTCATTTAAAAAAACGGGCCACACTTCCCTTTCTCGTAGGTTCATGACTGTCGTGACTTTCTTTGCCACCGGCCTCTGTTTATTGCGGATCCTTATTAAGGGCCCAGAATTCAGCGTCGCAGGGTCTGATTCAGGTGTCCTTTTCCTCCCCCACAGGTCGGCGGCGCGGCGGTGCTGGGCATCGGAATCTGGGTGAAAGTGGACGGGGGCTCTTTTGTGAACATCCTGGGAGTGGCAGCTCCGCAGCTGACTCAGCTGATAAACGTGGGGTATCTCTGCATCGCCATCGGATCCTTCCTCCTGCTCATGGGGTTCCTGGGCTGTTACGGAGCAGTGAAAGAGAACAGATGCATGCTGATGCTGGTGAGTTCTAATCCCCGCTCTGCCCCCCCCCCTCCAATTCTCAAGAGGGATAGGTTTCTAAGTGGGCTTGTTTTGTGCTGAACCATTCTATCTCATGAGTTTTGCTTTACCCAGCTTTGAGCTAGATTTTATTATAATTTATAAAGAGGTCCCTTAACCCAGTGGTTCCCAACCCTGTCCTGGAGGAACACCAGGCCAATCGGGTTTTCAGGCTAGCCCTAATGAATATGCATGAAGCAAATTTGCATGCCTATCACTTCCATCATATGCAAATCTCTCTCATGCATATTCATTAGGGCTAGCCTGAAAACCCGATTGGCCTGGTGTTCCTCCAGGACAGGGTTGGGAATCACTGCCTTAACCTACCCTTGTAAATGTATTGTAGTTAAAATCAGACCAGTTAAAATCTTTTCTAGAGCTAAAAAAGATAACCTGATGGAATAGGAATGGTGAATTTGGAAGATGATAGCCAAACTTGAGCTAAGCCTTATTTTGTTAAGGTTTTTCTTTTGCTGCTTCTCATCGTATTGGTGGTAATTCCCCTTATGATATTGGGGTCTAAGGACGGATAAGTAATTTTCTTAATTGCGTATAATTTTGACAGTATATACTTATTTTATTCTCCTGTATTTCTTTTTTTTTTTTTTAATTCTTTATTCATTTTCATATTTTACATCAAGTGCACAAAATGTTAAATCTCCTGTATTTCTTTAACAAGAAGTTTATTTTCTTGTAAATTTGATTTGGAAAATTTGATAAAGAATTTAAAAAAAAAGAGGCCTCTAAGTATGGCTCACGGGAGTGCTGAAAACCCCGGAGTTACGTATCGAGTTCCAGCAGTTCAGATACCAGAAGGCAGACGGACACAGACCCGTGCCAAAGACTTCCTGGTTTTCCACTGACTCCAAGATCCGGCGCCCAGTCCAGACAGCGTCAGGGTGCGTGCTTCAGGGCTTTGCAAAAGGAGCGCTTTATAATCAGTCTCTAATCTGCTTGCTCCTGCAGTTCTTCTCCATCATTCTCTTCATCTTCATAGCAGAGGTGGCGGGAGCTGTCGTGGTCCTCGCCTTCTCCGCCGTGGTGAGTCACATACGAACGCGTGCGTGCGCATGCCAGGGAGTGTCAAAGAATAGGCGTGAAAGAGCTAGTTCTGCCTCTCAGTCAGTACTAAAAAACGTCCACCGTGGTTAGACTCAGTGATTGAAGCTTGTGCTGGTGGGAGCAAATGACCCTCGATAACTAGTTCAGTGGCTCTCAGGCCCTTCCTTTTCAGGGGATCGGTCGGATTATCCTGAATGAATATGCTTAAGATATATTTGCCTATAACAGAGCCAGTGCATGCAAATACTCTGATCATTAGGAAAATGAAACAGGTCTGTGGCCCTCCAGAAGAGCTGTGAGTATGAATTAGAGAGACTTTCACATGCCAGAGGCCCCGTCTATGAGAATTCATCTTCTGTATCATCACTGGGGACCTTCTGGAAATCTGACTGGCTATGGAGCCCCCAGGACAGGACTGGAAACCCTGAATTAGGGATACCAGTATGGGAGGTCCCAGAATACTCCAGGTCCTTAGGATCAGGCCGAGCCGACCTGCCCCCCCCTCCCTCCCTCCTCAGCATCTATGAACTTCTAATTCCGGTTTCCTGGAAAAGCCAATGAATGGCGGGGGAGCGGCACTCAGGACTGGCTCAGTATCTTGCCTCCGAGATACCTGTGTGGTCAGGAGCCTGTCACCCATACACAGACATATTTGGGGAGACAGGGCTGACACAGCCCAAGAGTAGGGTTACCAGCAATAAAAGAGGGTATATGCCCCCCCCCCCTCAAGTCTTGTCTCTTCTTACCCATCCGGACCATGTCTGGAGGGTATCCAGACAAAGCTCCCAGTGTAGGGCCTTCCAAAACCCAGACAAACTGCTGGGTTTTGTAAATCCAACCAGATGTCTGGTATCCCAACAGATTAGGGACTTGAAAGTAAATTGAGCTGAAGTGTGTGCGTTGGTGGGGCGGGAGATAAGGCTGACGTTTTACCTGAGGCACCCTATTAGGAAGAAACAAAGACAAGAAACTGGGCCACTTTTAAAGCAGAAGAAGGACGAGACCATGTCCGCTGAGCAGAGATCTGCATTAGAGCATGACACAGGGACAAATCTGTCCCCGTCTCTGCAGGAACTCAATTTCCACGATCCTGCGAGTTTTGGCACTGTCCCATTCCTGTAAGCTCTTGCCTCAACCGCACAAGCCTCGAACAGGAAAATGAGTTCCAGTGAGGACGGGGAAAAATTTGTCCAGAAGAGGGAATGATAAAGTGTGAAAAAGAAAGATATAAAGAACGAGGGAACGAGAAAGGAAAAAGAAAAAATGAAAGAATGAGGGAACGAGAAAAAAGGAAAATGAAAGAATGAGGGAATGATAAAGTGGGAAAAAGAAAGATATAAAGAACGAGGGAACGAGAAAGAAGGAAAAAGAAAAAATGAAAGAATGAGGGAACGAGGGAACGAGAAAAAAGGAAAATGAAAGAATGAGGGAATGATAAAGTGTGAAAAAGAAAGATATAAAGAACGAGGGAACGAGAAAGAAGGAAAAAGAAAAAATGAAAGCATGAGGGAATGATAAAGTGTGAAAAAGAAAGATATAAAGAACGAGGGAACGAGAAAAAAGGAAAATGAAAGAATGAGGGAATGATAAAGTGTGAAAAAGAAAGATATAAAGAACGAGGGAACGAGAAAGAAGGAAAAAGAAAAAATGAAAGAATGAGGGAACGAGGGAACGAGAAAAAAGGAAAATGAAAGAATGAGGGAATGATAAAGTGTGAAAAAGAAAGATATAAAGAACGAGGGAACGAGAAAGAAGGAAAAAGAAAAAATGAAAGAATGAGGGAATGATAAAGTGTGAAAAAGAAAGATATAAAGAACGAGGGAACGAGAAAGAAGGAAAAAGAAAAAATGAAAGAATGAGGGAATGATAAAGTGTGAAAAAGAAAGATATAAAGAACGAGGGAACGAGAAAGAAGGGAAAAGAAAAAATGAAAGAATGAGGGAACGAGGGAATGAGAAAAAAGGAAAATGAAAGAATGAGGGAATGATAAAGTGTGAAAAAGAAAGATATAAAGAACGAGGGAACGAGAAAGAAGGAAAAAGAAAAAAATGAAAGAATGAGGGAACGAGGGAACGAGAAAAAAGGAAAATGAAAGAATGAGGGAATGATAAAGTGTGAAAAAGAAAGATATAAAGAACGAGGGAACGAGAAAGAAGGAAAAAGAAAAAATGAAAGAATGAGGGAATGATAGTGTGAAAAAGAAAGATATAAAGAACGAGGGAACGAGAAAGAAGGAAAAAGAAAAAATGAAAGAATGAGGGAACGAGAAAAAAAGAAAATGAAAGAATGAGGGAATGATAAAGTGTGAAAAAGAAAGATATAAAGAACGAGGGAATGAGAAAAATGAAAGAATGAGGGAATGATAGTGTGAAAAAGAAATATATAAAGAACGAGGGAACGAGAAAAAAGGAAAATGAAAGAATGAGGGAATGATAAAGTGTGAAAAAGAAAGATATAAAGAACGAGGGAATGAGAAAGAAGGAAATTTGTCCACTCACGAGCCTGCATTCTCCTATAGCCCCCCCTCCCCTCCCACTCATCCTGTGTCCCGTGACTTTTGTCTTCCAGTCTCAGATCTTCTTGGACCACCTGAGCGGCTGGGCAATGAAGACACTACGAGAGGACTACGGGACGCAGCCCGACATCACCCTGATCTGGAACACCGCCATGAAAGAGGTAAGACCCAGCGCAGAGGGGCAGGTGCTCCGGTTTTCTTCCCCGCAGAGAACTCACCGCCCACCTCTCTCTCTCTTTGCAGCTCAAGTGCTGCGGATTCAATAATTACACGGATTTCAACAAATCGAACTTCTTTCGAGAACATAACAACACCTACCCGTCGCCTTGCTGCTCCAGCACCGGCACCAGCAAAGACCCCTGCACATCCCCCAACCTCCACGACAACGTGAAGGTGAGCACAGAGGATGACACGGGAACTCAATCTCCCCATTCCGTCCCCGTGAGTTTTGTCATTGTCCCTGCCCCATTCCTCTAAGCTCTGCCTTAATTGCACTAGCCTAGATTTTCAAGTGTTTGAGGACGGAGCTTAGGCATTGGTGGAATGAGGCATTATGACATCACAATCTGAGCTCCAGAATGTTGCTACTTAGGATTTTCAAGTGTTTGAGGACGGAGCTTAGGCATTGGTGGAATGAGGCATTATGACATCACAATCTCAGCTCTATAATGTTGCTACTTAGGATTTTCAAGTGTTTGAGGACGGAGCTTAGGCATTGGTGGAATGAGGCATTATGACATCACAATCTGAGCTCCAGAATGTTGCTACTTAGGATTTTAAATGAGGCTTGTGCAGATGAGGATGGAGCTTGCAGGAATGGGGCAGGGGCAGGAAAAGAACTCATGGGGACGGGAAAATGAGTAACCACGGGGACGGGGAAAAATTTGTCCCCGTGTAATTCTCTAAGTGAGCACAGTTTTGGCTACGTGAAGGGACAACGGGAACTATATCAGTGTCTATATTAATCACCCAGTAGATACAAAACTAGGCCATAAGAATCAATTCTGTTACTCTCATTAGGATCAGAGCAATGGCCCTAGAGCTATATCAGTCATGGCTCAAGCAAAGAGAGCAGGGAAACAAGCAAAAGTCTTCCCTTAGAGCACAAGCCCCTTGGGATACAGTCCCTGATGCCCCTCTAGTGACACCTGCTGCCCCCTATCCCACCCTCCCTGATTGCAACCCACTTCTAGAATTGCTTTCTGACCCCTCCTCCGTGCTTTTTTCCTTCTAGGGATGCTATCTGGAATTTCAAGAGTTCCTCAGCAAAAATGGAAAAATTGTTGGCGGCGTGGCCCTAGGGATCTGTGCGTTAGAGGTAGGTTGTTAATTGAGTTCTCGTCTCTGCCCTCATTTGGCAGCTGTTTGTGCTGTAGTCTCCAGGGTTTTAGATTCCGGGTGTTGCTTTCTCCTCCGCTAAGGGCTTGCCGTAGCTGGGGCTAGTCTGTTTGTACCACGGCCACTGTGCACGGCTTAGGAGTACTGAGAAAACGGACAGAGGCAGGTGGCACCGTATAGGCTTAAGGAGCTGATCGAGGCCAGAGTCCGCTTCCTCAGCTGCAGGAAGGGACTTTGGCCCTCGAAAGTTCAAGTCTCAAAAACTGCCTAGTCTATAAGGTGGCACCTGCCTCTGTCCGTTGTTAACATGGTCGCCCCCCTTTTAAAGTTTTCAGAGCCATCTGGGTCTCCTCGGCCTGTTCACAGGTGCTAGCTGAACGGAGGAGTTAAAAATGCAGTAATCTCGAGGCTGGCATGCAGCAGGGTTGGCTTTGAGGTGTAATTTCAGTGCAGTACAAATGATCCCAGTGGGCCGAGCATACGTGTTTTCACCAAACGAGCTGCCAGAGATCATTTCACAAATGACAGTAACTGTTGATCCTCTGGGAGGCCACAGATATGCTGGAACATAACAGGCCCAGCCTGTGGTAGATCTTGCAAGAGTGGGCCAAGGGAACAGTTCTTTGAAGGGCTGAGGGACACAGGAGCAGCTCACAGAGACCATGAAACAGCCAGCAAGTCTCCGAGACTGCCTGTACAGTAGCTTAGTGAGGGTAGAAGGCAGCTGGGTCAGTAGTTACCCAGCCCCACACCTCTTTAAATCTTCACCAAGCCTGCTGCTCACACTGACGTTGGCTTTCCCTCTGAAGTAGAGAATGACACGTCCTGTCCCCCGGGTTTTGTCCCTCTACCATTCCTGTAAGCTCTGCCTTAACTGCACAAGCCTGGAACACTTATGATATTCAAGTGTTTGAGGCTTATGCAGATGAGGACGGAGGTTTCAGGGCTAGGGCAGGGACAGGAAAAGAGCTCACGGGGACGAGATGGGGAAAAATTTGTCCCCATGCCATTCTCCACTCTGAAGTCACTTCCTGGCCTCACGACCCGGAAGTGATTTCAGAGGTTGCCAGGCCAGCGCGAGCTTGCGCTGGTGAAGATTTTAAAGAGGTGGGGGGAAGGGAGGGTGTGAGCATGGCATGGATGGGGGCAGGGAACTGCCAGTACCCCCACCAAGCTGGCACCTGGGGCAGTTCGCCCCCCCCCCCCCCCCCTTACCCCACCACTGGCTGGTGGACTTTGTGACATGCTCCGATCTCATCTTTTCCTGTCTCTGTTTTTCTGGCTGTGTGTATTGGGCTTCACCTGCTCACCGGGTTCTGTGCTTCTCTCGTTTCAGCTGGCTGCCATGGCGGTCTCCCTCATCCTTTTCTGTCAGATTAGCTCAAAGGCCTGAACATGAAGCACCTCAGCTCTGGCACCTCATGCACGATGGACTCTAATCACACATACACACACTGCATCACACCCGACGACCTCAACTAGCTTATGGGGGAAAAGGATTGCCATCTGCTGTCTTCACAGAGCCCACCCAAGTTAATAGCAAGATGGACAGGAGCCCACAAACCCAGAAAAGACCAGCAGCTCCGTTTCTGATCACAGGTTTGCAAGAGCAGCAACTTCAGACAGGGACACAAGCTACAGAGCAAACTGCAACCACGATGGGAAAAAATAAAAGGTGCTTCTCTTTCAAACCTGTGCGAGAGGAATAAAGAGACATAACCCAAGCTTTGAACCCATAGCCAACCTTGAGCCCTGGTTCCTGCCCTTTGTGGACGTCAGAATACAGGAGCAAAGCGAGGGACACTTTCTCTTTTCCCACTCTGAACCGGCTCTATCCTCTTCGAGAACCCGATTCAAAGAGGGAGAGCGCTTATTCCTCGGAAAATCAGCATAAAATGGATTTTGCTACTTGGGATCTAGCTGGGTTCTTGGGACCTGGGTCGGCCACTGCTGGGAACAGGGTCCTGAGCTCAATGGACCTTTGATCGGTCCCAGTACACCAACTCTTATGTTCTTACGATGCCCTCTGTAAGGCCGCTAGAGAGATGTAATGCCGAAACCCATGAAGTGATAGCTTAAGAACAGAAACTCCTGCCTCAGGTGGAGGTGGTTATTCAGCTGAGGTGGGGGGAATGGGCCATGGGTCACCCAGTGATAAAATTAATTCTCTCCTGCTGATCTTATGGGCTACTGTTGGTCTGTCCATGGCTCAGACCCCCTTTGCAAGTGTTACACCTTTACACGACTGAAAAACACACATACTCACAGAACGTACACACACTTTAGGCCAGGACTGAGGATGACTGAACACTAAATAAGGCAGCGAAGGTACTTTGAACATTATCTGGAAGAGGGTGATGACTGTTCAGAAGTTGCTGAGAATAGAGTTAATAACAAAATTGGTGGAGTCCAACGTGCAGGCTGGCTTGCGACGCAGCGGAATACAAAAATGAAGTAGAGATAGCCGTCTTGTATGCTAGGCACGGACCTGGACCCTCAGCAGAAGCCCCTGGATTCTCTACTTTTAAACTATTATTCCGTTAAACCCAAGACAACTTGAACACACACACACAGGGATGCTGACGTCTGAAAACGATGAAGCATGGTGCCCTCAAAATCCAGCCATCCTGATACCACGGAAGGAAGCCCAGGTAATTAGGAAATCATGATATCGCAACCCTCCGAGCCAATGGGTGCTCTTTATACTGATGGCATCACCTACAACATTTAGATTGTATTTAAGGAAACATTAATGTGCTGAAATATTTTATGCTACATGTCGCAGAAAGGAGGTCATTGCTGACGCTGGGCTAAGCCCCTCCAGCACGTCTGGTATTAAAGCTTATGAAGTCTCTAAGAAACTTATCTCGCCTCTCCCAGAAATTAAGGAAAATTCCACTACCCCCCCATTCACCTGGGGTTTGGGCAGTCTCAAGCCCACTTCAAACCTTTCAGAGTCAAGCCCAGCCAGACCTTAGCTTTCTGGGGCCAAAATACATATTAAAAGTTGTCAAGTGTCTTGTCTGCTCCAGGCAGTGACCCCAGAGTCTGAGACAGGGAAACCGTATTGCTTGTCAGATCACAAGAGGAAAACAGATGTACACAAATTGCAGCTGGGAAGCCCCACAAAAGAAGGGTGAGGGAAGACAAGGCCTGTGTATAGCGGTTCCAACATCTTTCGAGGCTTCATTAACTGACAAGCTTTAATAGCAATAGATGAGAATTCAGTTCTTTTAAAAGGTGACACGGAATAACCTTCCCAGCTATACAATACTTATAAGCTGTCATGGTGTAAGTCTTTAAGTGCAACAATGTGCGGTGTCCACTGCCTGGAAAGGAGGACAGATAAGTCAGTGTGCTGCTCTGGGGACTTTTAGTGGTTGTGACAAAGTGCCCAGACCGTAAAACACTCTTTATCATTTAAGGTGTGGATTTCTGGCAGGGTGACACTGGTAGAGTTATTTTCTCTTATCCTACAGCACCATCATGTGGACAAGCTAGTACATGCAGGGAAAGTAAAATCTTAGAAACAGGGGCATAGGCAGGGGATGGGGGGGGGGTAAGAGCATTAAAAAATCTTCCACTTTCTGGGGAAAATATGCTCCAACCAGAGGGGGGAGGGGAGTCATCAGAAATAAAACTCTCATAAATGGTTATTAGTGGTACTGTGGAAGGGACATGTCAGAGCTCTAAGGCAATCCTCTCTGCCTATAAATAAAATTTTCCGAGCAAGGTCCATCATTTATAATCCGAGGCTAGAGGCTTCAGGCATTGAAGGAGAAATGGTGAGCAGGGCCTGTGTTCCAGGTTCCCGTGGTCAGATCAAATGGCTCCTTCCTATTTAAAAAGTACGCTGGTGGTATGGTATATCCTGTGGGTAATTCTGACATTCAGAATAGAGAATGACACGGGGGACAGTTTACCATGGTAAACCGCGGGTCACCGAAGTAAATCTGCAGGAATGGAGACATTTGCAACTGGTTTACCGCAGGAATGGGGACAAGACCTTTTACCGCCCCGTGGGAGCGGTGAAAAGTTTTACTCCTGTGGTAAAAAAAATTGCACCCATGTCAGATTCAGCATCTTCTCTCCAACTCCTCTTGCGCCTATTTTACCTTCAGGAGCCAGCCATGCCACGATGAAGTCAGAAGGAACCTAAAACCAAAGCCTGAGACCAATGTCATTTGAAAAATAAAATTACCACACAACAAAAAGAAAAAAAAAATTATTTTATATTTTGTGATCAGAATATTTCAGATTTGAAATATGTATCCTGCTCGAGCTGGTATTAGACCTAACTGGGGACCGCAAAGTCCAGGCTGTGCTTCTTTAGCTTCCAGCTAGCTTAGGGCTCTCTCTCTGACCAGGGGGCAGTTGCCCTAGTTGCACTCCCCTAACATTATTCTTGCCATGTGTGACTAACGTGTTCTGTTAGCTTGATTTTTCTATGTAGCATTCTGTAGTAATTTGGTTTGTTCAGTTTTCACTATAATGAAGGGGATATTTGTGGAAGGGAGGGGAGATGGGTTTTGTTGAACCTTGCTCTGTTTTATTTGCGTTTATAAAATGACAATTGTCAGAGGAGAAGCTTCCACCCACACACACGCAACTGCAGGGTGGCACAGGCAGGCTTCGCCGGCATCAGTTTCTTTTCTACAGCACCGCGAAGGTAAGGGGGAGGGAGGGAGATAGATTTGGCCGGAGGGAGGGAAGGGGGCCATGTGCGCAATCGGTGACCGCGTGCCTTCCCTCCCTTAACTTTCTTTATACTGCGAAGGTAAGGGGGAGGGGATTGAGATTCTCGGGCCACTGAAGGGTGGTGAGGTGGGGAGAGGGTAAGGTAGATGCTGCGGGGACGGCTGGGGATGGGGTGGTGAAGGGGACAATTTTTTTCCCCGTGTCATTCTCTAATTCAGAACCAGGGCAGAGACTGCTCTAATTACACCAATGTCAAACCACACACACACAAAGATACTTGAAGAACATGAAGAGACAAGAAATAACACAGCAGGCCCCAGGTACCTTTCAAACAAGATTTTAATCACAAAGAACAAATATTCACCCATCGACTTTCTCCTTCACAACAACGGTTCTACAGCTGACACTCCTCACCTAGACTTGAGCTGCACCTGGCTCTGTCCCTTCAAACTCCCAAGAATCATTTGGGATTTATGGATCTAGCTCCATACTGAGAAGGCAAGAGGATATTTCAGCAGAGCAAAACTGGCACAGAGCAGATGGGCAGCGGGGAGGCAGCACGATGACACAACGCACAGTATAAACACAACACCTGCTTTGATGGACAGAGTGCCAAAGCGCTACATGTGTCTCTTCATATGCAGCGCCAGGTGGTCCGAGCGCGAGAAAGCCCGCTGGCACAGCTGGCATTGGAAGGGCCGCTGCCCCGTGTGCTTCCGATAGTGTCGGGTCAGCTCGTCCGAACGGGCAAACTTCCAGCCACAGCCCTCCCAGGTGCAATGATATGGCTTCTCCCCTGCAACGGTAAAAAGGGACAAGATTCAGGACAGAGCAGAGAGGAGGAAGGAGGGGGGGGGGCCGCGTGCCCAAATTGCCTTTCCAATTCCAGAGTGAGGTGCCATCCCTAGCTCATCCCCCCTCCCCTATGCCCAGCCAGGTCTTAGCATCTAGAGACGAGAGCATTCCGGGATCCAGTGGTGTGCAGTCGGGGCCTTCATGGGATTCGCCTCACCCCCTGAAGGCCCTGAGGGCATTGCTCTGAATTTTACTGGTCGAGCAGGTTAACAGGCAGAAGCTGCTCGGCCAATCAAATTCAGATCGGTACTGTCGGGGCCTTCAGAGGGTTCAGAGAATCCCCAGCCCAAGATCCCTGCCTTTTTTTTGTTGTTCTTGTTGGTTTACTTTTGTGTTTGATGCAGGATGCCCACTTGACAAATCAAACTGCAGCAGGGCTGTAGATTCACTGAATCCCCTGAAAGCTCTCACTGCACGCCACTGCTGGGATCCAAATATTATTATTAGGTTGCATTATTTGTGCCTTGGCCCTCTGTAGGAAAAAAAATCAAGTGCCTAGGCTGCCACACACATTTTCAGTTCTAGAATGTCACCGGAGCTAAGCAGGACCCAACCACGCCAATGCTTCCATTTCTACACCTCTTCTCCCGCATCCCAGTTACACGCCGCCACCTCCTCTCTGAAAAGGATGGCCAAGAACTCGCTCAGTGAACTGCAGCGGTCTCACCTGTGTGGGTGCGCAGGTGTGCCTTCAGGTGCGAGCTCTTGGTGTAGGTCTTGCCACAGCCCGGGTGACTGCACATGTGACTGGAGGTGCGTTTCCGTGTCCAAGACTTGCGACTCTTCTTTGGCTTGCCTTTCTCCACTGTATCCAGAGACGATGCCAAGAGATCAATGTAGGAAGAGGAGGAGGAAGAAGAAGCCTCCTGAGACCCAGCATTTGAACGGTACAGTTGTATGTGTGCTTGATACGGGCTGGTCAGGGCAGTGTGGAAAAAGGGCTGGTAGGCATTATAAGCCGAGTGGGAGCCCCCCAAGACCTGATGAGGGACCTGAAATTGCCCATAGGACGCACCTTTCAGATAAGAGCCTGAAACATTTCCGGGAGAAGCTCCCACCCCCGCCATGGCTGCTCTGGACGGGTCCGCATGGTAGAAGCAACCCCCACAAGTAACTTGATACTGGTGCCTCAAGGCAGTGGATTTCTGTTCCAGGCAGTAGGAAGTAGCACCCAACGGCGTGAGCTGGTAGCCCGCAGCTGTCGTCCCAGCCTCCAGCTCAACCCAGGATGGAGGGAAATTAGGCAACTCCCCAAAACTTCCAGTCACCCCCCCACATGGTTCAGAGACTGGGCCGTCCCCCAAAAGCTCTGCTACTAGGCTAGTGGAACTTGGGAAGCCATATTCTGGGGCTGAGTAGTCCCTGAGGTCAAAGTCTTGATACACTTCTTCACATGCTCCATCTTGGCCTTCCTGTGTGTTGTCCACAGCGAGACCTGCCAGCCTCTGGGGTTTAGGGCTTGCCCCAGAGCTGGAGAAGTTAGTGAAAAGAAAGTCCAAATCCCAATAGGAGTCATCTTCTTCCTGTTTAACTTGAGGTGACTCCGTTTCGGATGATGGGCACTGGTCTGGAGAGACACTGGAGGGATCCTGAGCTGCCACCACCTCCGTGTTCTCTGGAACTTTCCACAACTGCAGAACCCAAAAGAAAAATATATATATTTTTTTTATAATTCAGTTCAAAATATGCAATCTGCTGAGCAAAAAGGGACCAAGAGTGGCGTAACACAACAGAATTAAAGCTTACAAAAGCTTTCTCTTTTGAACATTTTATGTCCTATGAGGTCAGCAGAATGGGACAGCGCAATTTTTTTCCATAACTTTTGACGCTTTTATGTTCTGCAGCCTAAAACCTGCAGGTACCTCAAGTGGGGTGTGCGATATTGATTTTTTAAAAGACATAATTAGTCCACACCTGAAGCTGAAATTTTGCAGGATTATGCCAGTGCGCTCTCTCTCTCCCCAAATAAGTCAGTCACTTACCCCAGTTTTGAAACCTTTTTGCTCAGCAGATCTCACACACATATGCACCACTTTCCCCCAAACAAAATGTTCACCCCAGCGCAATTAACAACAACCGGAACAATCCAGGACAGCCATGTGTGCTACTGTGTGACGCCTGCATGCATTTTTGGAGTCTCCAACATTCTTAGAAACCAATTTATTGGCAGAGGAAATCTTTCTGTATCTCCGTCTTATCTTCTTTTCTTCCCTCTAGCCCCCGTCTCTATTCTCCCCCCCCCCCCCCCCACACACACACACTGCTCAGGCTACGCAGGCCTACATTTGCAACTTTCTCCCTCAGCTGGATCTGAGCATTCTCGACTTCACAAGTATACCTCATAGAAACATAGAAACATAGAAGTAGACGGCAGATAAGGGCCAAGGCCCATCTAGTCTGCCCACCACAATGACCCTTCCCCACCTAACTCAGTGAATAGATCCCACGTGTCTATCCCATTTGGCCTTAAAATCAGGCATGCTGCTGGCCTCAGTGACCTGAAGTGGAAGATTATTCCAGCGGTCAACCACTCTTTCAGTGAAAAAGAATTTCCTGGTGTCACTGTGCAGTTTCCCTCCCCTGATTTTCCACGGGTGCCCCCTGCTTGCCGTGGGACCCTTGAGAAGGAAGATATCTTCTTCCATTTTGATGCGACCCGTGAGATACTTGAACGTCTCGATCATGTCTCCCCTCTCTCTGCGTTCCTCGAGTGAGTAGAGCTGTAACTTATCCAGCCTTTCCTCGTACGGGAGATCCTTGAGTCCCGAGACCATCCGGGTGGCCATTCTCTGGACCGATTCCAGCCTCAGCACATCCTTACAGTAATGCAGCCTCCAGAATTGCACACAGTATTCCAGGTGGGGCCTCACCATGGATCTATACAATGGCATAATGACTTTAGGCTTATGGCTGACGAAACTCCTGCGTATGCAACCTATGATTTGACTTGCCTTGGATGAAGCTTGCTCCACTTGATTGGCAGTCTTCATGTTCTCACTGACGATCACCCCTAAGTCTCGTTCTGCTACCGTTCTTGTTAGGATCTCGCCATTAAGGGTGTAAGTCTTGCATGGATTTTGGATGCCCAGGTGCATGACTTTGCATTTTTTGGCATTGAAGCTGAGTTGCCAGGACCTAGACCAGCGCTCCAGTAGGAGTAGGTCGTGCATCATGTTGTCGGGCATTGAATTTTTGTCTGTTGTACTCTTGGCCACTACATTGCTTAGTTTGGCGTCATCAGCGAATAATGTTATGGCGCTTTGGAGGTATCTAATCTAATCCTTAGGTTTGTATACCGCATCGTCTCTACATTCGTAAAGCTCGACACGGTATCTGGACAATTCCACTCAGCCTTTGGTACATTTGTGTCTTGTGGTTTTGTTTTTTCCCCTGTTTTGGCTTTGGAGGTGTATACACGTACATACATTAGCGGCCAAAATTGTGGAATCACTTCTGGTTTTTTGAGATCACAGAACTTCTAGTCAACCATTGCTCCAGTTACTTATTTAATCTTGCAACGTAGTCATTTTGGTTTGTGATTAGGAATAAGTCAAACATGCTGGGTGGAGAGGACTTACAAAGAGGTTTTAAGGGTAGAGAGGTCAATTTTGTGGACTAATAATAATAATAATAACTTTATTCTTGTATACCGCCATACCCAGGGAGTTCTAGGTGGTTCACATCAATTAAACAAAGTTTAATAAGAAATTACAATAAACTAGAATTACAAAAGTAATGTAGATATTCAGGTGAGCATGAGGAGGGGAGTTTTCACAACAGATAAACAAAATTTAACAAGAATTTACAATAGATCATAATTACAAGCAATGAGGTGGTTAAGGTGAGCATGAGAGGGGGGATTGTACAGGTCATTGGAGGTAGTGAGATGGGGGAGATCAAAAAGGGGGGGGTACCGGGAGAGTTGGGTCGTTTGAGGGAGGGGTGAGAAGAAGTGGAAGAGAGGGGATTAGGGATTTTGAGCGTGGAATAAATGAGTTTTGAGTATTTTTCGGAAATCCAGGTAGGTGTGGGCCTTGAGCAGAATTTGGGCTAGCCCACACCTACCCGGATACACTCGGAAAATGTGTGATCCGACCAAGAGCCAAGACTCCTATAGCCGAACACACTGTCCCATCTAATGTAAAAATGCTGGCTAAGGCAAAATGCTCTTTGTGTACTAATAATAAAGATTTTCTAAATAAAGAATTTTTAAAAATAATAAAGAAAGAATTAAAGAGGTGGACCATCTGACCACACCAGAGGTAAATTTGACTGAATTCCTAGAAGATACACAGGATGTGATTCAGAGCTGGTCCACCCTGGTAATAACATGCATGAGCGAGATGGATAAGATGTTGATAATGAGACTTTACTTTAAAAAATAGATTAATGAAATTTTGTGGGGATTTGGTTAGGATTGTTCCGGATGTATCCAGAACCACACAGTTGAGGAGGAAAGAATTTTTGAAATTGAAGGATAGAGTGTTGGCACTGGATGCATCCTTTTACCTGAAATTTCCCTGTAAATGTCTGATTAAGCTACAAAATATTGAATATTTTTGGGGGGATCCAATACAACTACAACAATTCTTAATTGCAAGAGAAAAGAAATAGAAATGAGATTTGTTTCACCTAGCTGAGAATATGAGGAGAATTAATATAAATAGTATCCCAGTTTAAGGAATGATTCAGGGTTCATTAAATTTGAACCAAGAATTATTATCCTGTATATTTCTTGAACTTTATTTTATTAGAAAGAGCAAGATATACTCCCCATTAATGTGGGCTTGAAAGGAGCTTTGTATGTATGATTTGATTATGTATTGTTTTATGTGATTTCCTTTTTTTTTGAATTATTGGATATTGTAAAGTATTCAAAATTACAAATTAAAAAAAAAAAAAAAGAATTAAAAAATAAAGAAAGAAAGATTTTCAGTGGCAAGAAAAATAAATTCACTTAACTTAAAAAGTTGTTGCAGGTCCCGACATGGACCATGTTTCGAGGGTCTTTTTCAAGGAACCCAAGAAAAGAGAGGTTTTAGACTACAAATGCCAAGGAAAAACGAAAGCAATTTTTCACCTAATGAAGGAACTCTTCCGAGCTTTCATGATTAGGAATGACTTTTTTTAATGATTTAGAAAGCAACAAAACAACAAAAGAACCAAAGGTCCAACTTCGTCTGCAGTGAAAAAACAGACCAGAGCAAACAAACCAAAACTGCAGACTTGTACACGGTGCAGGCAAATTTTATTTTGACAAATAAATCTTAACTAAAAACCTTTTACCAGACAGGGGACCCAACACGGTCCGTGTTTCGGACAACCTTCATCAGGGGTCCATGGTAATAAAGGTAAAAAGAAATATATCACAAAAAGAAGCCTGGAAAAATAGCGTTTGGTGACGAACTTGTAGTGCATTTCAGAGATTCACTGGTGTGCTACCAAACGCTATTTTTCCAGGCTTCTTTTTGTGATATATTTCTTTTTACCTTTATTACCATGGACCCCTGATGAAGATTGTCCGAAACACGGACCGTGTTGGGTCCCCTGTCTGGTAAAAGGTTTTTAGTTAAGATTTATTTGTCAAAATAGAATTTGCCTGCACCGTGTACAAGTCTGCAGTTTTGGTTTGTTTTCTCTTTTTTTAATGATTCGACATCAAAAGTTAAGAAATCGCTCCGTGTTTCTTTTGATACGAATGTTTTGAATGCATTAGGGGTTGCGTTTCATTTGGATGCTCCGATGTCTAAAGACCTGTTGTGCAATGACAAAATATGAATTGCTATTTTTCATCCATTGTGATTTAATTGAATTAGATGAATATTAATTGTCTAAATACACTAAAATTACAACTGCGCGGAAGAGATTTTGCGGAAGAGATTTATTTGACTGGTTGCCTAAAAACAGAGCAACAGCCAGAACCTTAAGAAAAGGAGCCTCCGGTTACCGAGAGATTGCAGCCAAAATTGGTCAAGGTGCGTCACCGGCCGGGGTACTGAAACTCTGCAAGCGCTCCGAAGAGACTAGAAGCGTCAAAAACGCTGGAAGGGGCCAGAAAAAGGTTACAACGCCCGAGTCCCATAGGAGAGTAAAAATGGCTCTACAGAATTGGAAATCAACTGCCGCCAACATCAGTAAGTCACTGGCCGAAACAGGGGTGTTGGTGTCAGGCCGGACAGTTCGCCCTAGACTGGTGAAAGCAGGCCTGCGAGCAAGAATTCCCGGAAAAAAGCCCTTCCTCAATACAATTCAGCGTCAAACATTTGAAATGGGCTAAAGAGCATGCCAGCTGGACCTCAGAGCAGTGGAAGGAGGAGATGGTGGAGTGATGAGACCCAAATCTCCATATTTGGCAGTGACGACGTCTGCTATGTCCGTATGGGCAAGGACTGCCACCATGAAGCATCGTCCCAGTGCGATGGCGTGGGGCTGCGTGTCCAGAGATGTTGTGGGTTGATTGCAGCTGCTTGATGGAGTGATAAATGCTGACAAATACCCAAGGTCCTGCCCTCGGCCAGAGGCATCTTTGGAGCCTGTTGGCCATTCATTTTTCCAACAGGATGGCACCCCATGCCACACAGCCATGTAATGCCCCACCTGGTTCAAAGAGAACAAGGCCGAGTTGCTGGACCGGCCAGGAAGGTGACAGGTCAAATGCGCGCAAGACAAAAGAGCGCAGACAAAAACGCCAAGACAAATCAGCGCACACATAATAGCGCGCAAGACCATTGAGCGCAAGGATGACTCAGCGCAAGACCACTGAGCGCAAGGATGACTCAGCGCAAGACCATTGAGCGCAAGGATGACTCAGCGCAAGACCACTGAGCGCAAGGATGACTCAGCGCAAGACCATTGAGCGCAAGGATGACTCAGCGCAATGACAATTCAGCGCGCCTCAAAATGGTGCGTGGCGAAGGAAGGGCACGCGCACATTAACACATGATCACGTCACCACGTTATCAGTATGGTTCCCTTGCCTCTTTGCGTTTTGAATACAAGTCACGTGAATGCATTTTCGTTACTATGGTTACATTTCCTCTTTATATATGTGCTCCGAACAGCCCGCCTTCCTTTCGCTGCCTGACCGTGTCCGTTACAGGTAAAGCTCTGGCTTTGCTAGAACTTGCTCTATAACGGATATTTGTCTTGCGCGGATTTTACTCGCCTCTGGTGAGAGCAACACGACTTCCACATTTCAGATTTCTTCATTTCCAGGTATGTTTATATTTTCGGTTCACGCGCACGCGGATCGTATATTTTTATGTCGCTACTTTTGAAAGCTATATAAGATGCGCGCTACACATTTTCGTTAATATGGTGCTCAGATATCGTGCGCTCACTCGACGGCGCTCAGATGTCTTGCGCTCAGTTGTCCCGCTCGTGCTTTGTTACTGAAAATGATTTGCGCTGAATTGCCTTACGCTCAGTTGTCCCGTTTGTCCTGCGCGCATTTGACTATGAACCAGCCAGGAAACAGCCCAGATCTCAACCCCGTTAACCTCTAGGCCAGATTAAAGAGATCAGTAGCAGCAAAGTGACCGTTCAACAAACAGCAGCAATAATCAACTCCTGGTTCCACAGAATAACATCTATCGATCTCTAAAGACTTGTGGACAGCACGCCAAGAAGATGCGAGGCAGTAATCACGGCTAAGGGATATCAAATTCGCTACTAGCGGGACTGATGAAGTCATCGGATAACTGGGCAAGTTATCATTAGCAGTTTGGGGAGCTTTATTAGTTGAAAATTTATGCATTAAATACAATTATGATGTTATAGTCGTGTTTGTTTGGGTTTTTTAAGAGAAATGCCTAAAATGCTAGGCGTTTCCACAGTTTTGGCCACTAGGGTAGAACCAATTAAAAGCCTCGAGTTAGCTGCCAGGAGATGTGATCTAAGGGTCTGCCGGCAACCAACTTTTGATGGCTTTTAGAGAATCCAGGCCAAAATATACATGCATTGTAAATATCTAACTTCTGTACGCCTCTTTGGATGCTCCTTATAGACCATATTCTTGGCACCAAAAATACGTTTTTCAAATATAATCAAATCTCCCCTTTCTCTAGGACAGTGTACTTCATTGCAAAGCCTGAGGGGGGGGGGGGGGGCAGTGGTGGCCCTCAGCATCAGTCCGGCTTTCTTCCGCTAGGCTTTGCTTCTCTTCCCAAGCTCACAGTAGAAAGGGGGAAGTGGATGGGAGAAGAGCCACGCGCTTGAAGGACAAGGCATTTCTCAATAGACACAAGAAAATGTATTTGGAAATGCTGACCTCCCAATGAAAAGTTTGAAGACCGGCTGGTGGGGAGGAAGTCATTGGCACACACACCGAGTAGGGTCAAGGCTTCCCGTGGAAAGATTATTTGGCGGCTCTCCTTCGTATACAAAGTGGCCCCCAATTAAAAATTAGGGAAGACCACTGCCCTACGAAATCAGGCCCCAGCTTCTTAACCCCTCAATGCAGAGGATCGACAAGAGATGAATGTGATGAACCACTGGACAGCACGGCTGCCTTTGTCAATGACTTTCTCCAGGTGGCTGATTTAATCTGTTACAGGTAAGTAATCCCACTTTCCCCAAGTCACATCCTCAAAGAGATCCTGAAGTCCCAAGACAGAAAATAGGAGAGTCTCAGGCAAGTGGCTCTCTTTAGAATAAAACCAGCAAGAGTGTGTAGATCTTCATTTTGTACCATAGCTTGCAAGTCAATAAACTGATACCAGGACTTCAAGCAAAAATGATTCTTAACCCTTTCAGGACCAAGGGACATATTTGTCCCATAACTTTAAAATCCTATAAATTTTGATTGGGATAGTCTACAGTTCTAAATTTGATATGTACGGATTCCATATGATACTGCCTTTATGTAAACAAACTGGTTCCGACATTCATTCATTAGCGTCGTTGCTAGATTGACGAGAAGATTCACTTGCCACACTGTCCATAAGCCAGAAGTGTGATTTTTTAAATAAAAATAATGATATTTCACAAAAAAAAATCAATTTTTTGGCATCTGCAAGCCCTTTTTACCATAAAAATGTCGTCAAAACCACAAAAATTGGCCTACGATCCTTATGGTCCTGAAAGGGTTAAGGGTTGATGGTCCCCTGACCAAACCACAGCACCATCGCCCCTCCACTCAACACATTCATCACTTCAATTGATGAATTTGCAAATATGAAAGCAACCATGATGGGGCAGAGGGAAAAATAAAATAGCGAGAGAAAACCAGGAATGTAAAAAAAAAAAGCCAAAATAATCAACACACACAGTCCCACAACATTAGGGCCACACATGCAACGGATACGAACATCCATCAGAACTTCTGCCAAATTACAATCTTTCGATGCAAGATACCGAACATGGTGCCCCCCCCCCAGACCTCTGCTGGCACTAACCATAAGCCTGAAGAGCTGAGTTAACAACCTAGCATTTGTCCAGGCTGCAGAAGGGAGAAGGTTGGTGACACTTCACAGCTGACATAGGAACAGTAAACCTTTCTTAAAGCAGAGATCAGCCAAAGGAGTGTGGGAGTGTGTGATGCAGTGGTTAGAGCTAAAGCCTCGGCTCCCCTAGGTTGTGGGTTCAAATCCCTCACTGTTCCTTGTGACCCTGGGCAAGTCACAACCCCTTTGCCCCAGGTACATTAGATAAGAGTGGGAGCCTGCCAGGAAAATGCTTGAGGACCTGAATAATAAGACAAATAATACAAGCCGTTCCCCAACACATGCCCAAAACCCAACACCCCCAATGGTTCTGCCAACTTCCAACCTGGCTTTTTACAAGGCCAACGGGTCATCCAACATCCACTTAGTGAAGCAATGAAGCTGCAAGGATGTAAACTTCCAGCGACAGAATGCAGAAAGATATGGGATAAACCACAGGGAAGTGGCTGACTATTCTGCTGTCCACGGAGAACCTACGTTACAGGTAAGTAACTACACTTTATGGCAAGAGGACGGAAGCAAAACAAATAGCTGCTTTGACTCTCTCTGCTTCGGGAAGCAGGTGAAAGCTTGGCTCTTCTGCCAGGCCTTTAATGGAAGAAGTAACTAAGGGGCTAGTCAGACACTCAAGGAGGGACCCTTGGCTGATGGCTGAACACACTACATACAGCAGGACGTGTTTCTCCACTCCTCCCCCAGCTGAGAGAACTTTCTAGCGCCAGTCTGACCTCGTGGGCAACTTTCTTCAAATCGGTCCCTTAGTTTTGAATCTCTGTTACTCTCTTCTATCTATAAAAATAATTATGAAAAAGAAAAAATTTGATCACGTAACACCACTTTTAAAGGAAAAACACTGGCTACCAGTAATCCATAGAATCACTTATAAGATAGCTCTACTTACTCATAAAATACTCATAAATAAAGCCCCGACATTTCTGGAAAGATATTTAATACCATACTCCCCATTAAAATCTTTACGATCAGAAGACAAAGCCCTATTAACAGTCCCTTCTTTAAAAGTTATATACTCGAGGAGAGACATGATTTTTTCTGTTTCGGCCCCCCACATCTGGAACTTACTTCCACTTAATTTAAGAGAAGAAAAACTATTGAACAAATTTAAAAGTCTCCTAAAGAGCTGGCTTTTTAAAGACGCTTTTTAATAGATTAGTCTCACTATATTTTAGGGTAGGATGAGGAGTTTACTGAAATATGTGGGTTGTGTCTCCCGTCCTGTGTGTACTAAACTTATACCCGGTTTTATTTTTTTAATATTGTCATTTAAGTTGCCCTTTCTCTAATGTTTCAATGTCAATTAGCAGTATATGTGATATATGTGGATTTTATTATTTTATCTGATTTTTATCCGATGTAAATTGCATTGCAATGAGATTTTGCGATCTAATCAAAGAATTTATTAAACTTGAAACTTGAAACTATACACTTCTCCCTCCGTATTTGCAGTTTCAGCATTCACGGTTTCGATTATTCACGGGTTTTAGCTTGCTGGCTTCTTCCCCCCCCCCCCCTCCCCCTGAAAAAAAAAATTACGTCAGCTTGCATAGAGAAAATCTCCGATTCCCGGCACTTTCTTCACCGTGTTTTGCCTCTCCTTCAGTTACAGGCCAGGTCTCCCACCATGTTATTCGTGGTTTCACCCTATTCACGATGGTTTTTAATAGAAAACAGCAAACAACATATGAAAAAGTTATTTGCGGTTTTTCTGTATTTGCAGTTCTGTTAATCCTCTTTCGCAGCGCATACGGAGGGAGACGTGTATACTCCCGTACTTACACCCTTTCAGATGTTTTATTGTGCATTGTGTTACGTTGTAATGAGGTCTTTTTTCCTCCATTAATCGAGTCTCTGTTTCCTTTTGTAATTTCAAGCTGTTGTAGTTCCAGACAAGGTTCTTACTACATCTTTGTACTGACATGATAATTATAATATAACATCAAATGCACACTTTGTACTTTAATCTGGGACTTACATTTGCTGTCATCTTATTTATAAACGTATTCTAATAAGTTTTGATTTTGTAACCCTTTAAAATCAAGGAGTGTTTTTGTGGGCAAATATTGGGAAACCGAAGCAGGGAGAACTTCTGTTGAAGAAACTCCCTTCCTGCCAGTTTCAAAGCTACAGCTGGACTTTTTTTTTTGGTATCTGGCTCCACCAGTGTCTCTCTCCTCGATTTGATTTCTACGGGGACAGATACAGCTGATGTGTTCTGAACCCACAAAACTATTCGTTCAGATGCATAAAAATACCGAAGTGCGTTAGCGTGCTCAGAAATCCAAAGGATGCCCGTAAATATCTGAATTCACGCAGGACGGGCCTCCCACCTGGAAAAGTAATGCAATACTCACTCGAGGAACGCAGAGAGAGGGGTGACATGATCGAGACATTCAAGTATCTCACGGGCCGCATCGAGGTGGAAGAAGATATCTTCTTTTTTCAAGGGTCCCGCGGCAACAAGGGGGCATCCGTGGAAAATCAGGGGCGGGAAACTGCACGGGGACACCGGGAAATTCTTCTTCACTGAAAGGGTGGTTGATCGCTGGAATAGTCTTCCACTTCAGGTGATTGAGGCCAGCAGCGTGCCTGATTTTAAGGCCAAATAGGATAGACGCGTGGGATCTATTCACAGAGAAAGGTAGGGGAGGGTCATTGGGGTGGGCAGACTGGATGGGCCGTGGCCCTTATCTGCCGTCTATTTCTATGTTTCTATGTTTACTAAAGATAAGTGTCATGCAGGAGTCATCTGACTAGTAGATGACGACAGAACTTTAAGTGAAGGTTCGCCCGTTGTGCTGAAAAATCCACTCTGATCTTATTTATATGCATCTCAATCAATGGTTTTCGCCGATTGTCCAGCCTTCTTCTGTGTAAACCGCCTAGAAATTGTTCAGTTATGGCGGTATAGAAGAATAGAGTTATGCTATGTTTATACGGAGATGAGCAAAAAAACCCCGTTATTGCAATGGTTAACTTCCACGCCTGCAACCCATGTGCGTGCCGTTTCGGCGAGAATTCCTCTGCCTTTCCAAAAGCGTCAAGGGCTGCTCTGTATTTTCAGCGGGAACTAGCGCATTCCATACATGTAGTCAATTAGTATACAATTTGCATTTAATTTCTGAGCAAATGCCAAGCTTAGAACCCAGCTGGTCGTCTCTGCGCTTCGGTCCAAGAAGTCTCGGAGGCGGCAGGACCAGAACCACCATGACATAAGAGTTACCCTACTGGGTCAGGTGAAGGGAACAGGGACTTGTATACTACCTTGTTGTGGCTTTGGCGTTTCAAAGCCGACATTCAAAGCGGTGGGCACTGGAGGATTAAGTGTCACAAGGAACAGCACCGGGATTTGATCTCAACAACCTCTGGGCGTCCATCTAGCCCAGTACCAAGAAGCAGCAAGATCCCTTGCTGCTAAATCCCCAGGACAAACAGTGGCTTTGCCCAGGTGTACCTTAAATGACCGTTTATGGACTTCTCCTCCATGAATTTGTCCAAATCTTTTTTTAAACCCTGCTACATTAACTCCTTTTACACTTCACCGCCAATGGAGTTCCAGAGCTTAACTATGCATTGAATGAAAAATATTTTTTTTTTTCTTACTTAGCGGCAGATTTCTACAGAATTGCTATAAAGGGTTACCAACAGGTTATATGGGGGGTGTGGAGGGAACAAGCCAGTCCTATGGGGCCAGGTGTTCAGTTCAGCTTTCCTGAGGCCAGGAGGAGTTTGCAACAGGTGCTAAAAAGCTCGGGGCTATCTCAGCTCTTTCTCTAGGTAGGGGAGCCCGTGCCAGGTTTCATTGCCGCGGGAACAAAAAACCCCAATAACCCCCCCGTAAATTTAAAAAAAAAAAAAATGCAGTGTCGTCTCTGGGACGAGGGTGCCGACTCCAGTTACGAGAGAGCAATAAATGAATGGAAGCTGGGAGGTAACGCACCACACCCAACGCTGGCCTGGGGGGGTGTAGCGCTACATAGCGCTACAGACGGGGATATTTCTCTACCATCAGATATGCTACTAGAGACAGACAAGATATAGCAAGGGAGAAAAGGCGAATTAATAACCCCCAGCAGCAATTACTTAGAATGTGGCTTCACCCCCCCCCCCAAAAAAAAAAAAACAAAAAAAAACAAAAAAAAACACCTTACCTTCAAGATTTCAGAAGACTTTTGTGGAAAGAAAGTAAAGCCAACCAGGCTGTGAACGGGAGGAAGGACCGTATCTGCCACTGCCATAGTGGGGCCTTAATTGAACAAGAAAAGAATTCAGCCTTCCAGGGTCTGGAAAGTTCTGCTCCTGTCTCACTTGCCTAAGTCACTCTTGAGGTTCTCCATCCTATGTGACCTCTCTCGAACTCCCAGAAGCTTCCCTTGACAATCTCTCTCTTTTTTTGCAAACTTCTTTCCTCCCCCCCGGGTCACTTGCTGATAAAACGGCATCTTTTCTACCAATCGGATTGCAAGACACAGCTTTTCAGGATATACACAATGACTATGCATGAGGTCAATTTGCATGCATTGCCTCCTTTGGCATGCAGATCTCTCTCTCTCTTTACACCCTGAAAAGCTAACTGGCTGGGACTGAGTCGAGGACATCTGGTATAAAATCAAATCATTCTTGCACCTGCCAGCTAATTCCGTCAAGGGGGACTGCAATTCCTACAAGCAGACTCAAGATCCAGCCCTGCTTTTGGAGCTTGCAAGCTGGTGCATGGTGGGACCTGTAGTCCTGCTCCTTTGGCAGGACCCAGAAAACCCCTAGACTAGCCTGAATCTCTGTCCAGGATCTGGGTTTCTTGTTATGAAAATTCTGGTTTAATATGGGGTAGTTTTAGTTCTGGAAGGCTCAGTGTCCTCAAAAATATGAAGATATTTGTGTACCTCCTCCCTCTGACCCCAAGCCCATAAGCAGGTTATAGATTAGGGTTACCATATGGCTCCAGAAAAAAGAGGACGGATTGAGATATCCGGCTTTTACTTCCACTGAAAGCAATCTAATCTAATCTTCTAGGCGACTTATAGTGAAAGGAGAGAGAGGGGAAAAGGCAGGGGAGGATAGATTGAAAGAGGAAAGGCTTGAGAGCAACGGAAGTCAAACCCAGAGGTTTCAATCCATCCTACTTTTTCTGGAGCTAAATGGGGAAGAACAGAACTACAGTTCCCTGCATGCAACGGGGTAAACCCAGGACTGGATCAACCCTGTCAGGTAAAATCTGGATCCAGCTGGCAACCTGCTCCAGACCCTCATATCATATCTATGTGTATTATAGGGCTTCTGCCTCGCTCTTCCCCCACCTCCTACTATATCCAGCATTTATGCCAGAAGTATTTTTTCTTTTGGTCCCATAGAAAGAAGGAAGGGCAGAATATTTCGGATCAGCATCACACGGATGGCAGTGGGTGCAATCTGACCTCTTCTCGTGGCCCCCTGAACACTGACCGACCTATACAGCAGAAGTGGCAACCGTGGGCCACAGCCATTGACCAGAACTCAGGAGAATGTCTGTCTTCTAATCCTGCCCCTGCCGCTGACCCACACTGGTGAAGAAGCACCTTTTTGTTCCCTGCTGCGATGGGTAATAAGAACAACCCTGTCCCTTCTCATTTAGCAAAACGCCCTGCAGTCAAGGCAGCAGACTTACAACACATGAAGAGAATGCATGGAACCCTCTTCCACCAGAGCGGGAACCAAAGCCCAAGGTCACCTCTGGCCCTAGTCTGGTACCTTTTTTGAGGGGACAGTTACCACTGTGTGAAGCATTGCATTCAGTTACAAACCAGAAGGTCCTACTTGCAGGAGCTGAAGTTCACACGACGATACGGACGGTAATGGATTGGATTTTTGATTAACCACTACTGACAATAGTATTGCTATATTTACAACAGGAGATAATTCAAAGCACAGAATTATACATTATCCCTCCCACCCACCACCATAGCGTCAAAGCTGTTACCGCCGTGACTGGACCCTAAGCCACAAGAGGGCATCCGCTCAAACTCAGAGGCGGGAAATTTCATGGCGACACCAGGAAATATTTCTTCACCGAGAGAGTGGTTGATCCTTGGAACGAGCTCCCGATGCAGGTGATCGAGGCAAACAGCGTGCAAGAATTTAAGAGCAAATGGGATGCCCATGTGGGATCCCTTAGAGCAGTGGTCTCAAACACGCGGCCCGGGTACTATTTTGAGGCCCTCGGTATGTTTATCATAATCACAAAAGAAAAATATAACAGTTTCTTGATCATATGTCTCTTTAGCTATAAATGAAAATATTATTATTAAGACTTAGTCAAAAGGAAAGATTTATAAACTATAAAGAGTTTTACCTCCTGCAAAACTGTCATTTCTTTAATAAGACATTAACTATTTTTTTCTGCGGCCCTCCAAGTACCTACAAATCCAAAAGGTGGCCCCGCAAAGGGTTTGAGTTTGAGACCACTGCCTTAGAGAGTTAAGCCAAGGGAACCTGTCACCAGGAGTGGGATCCCTAGGATGGTAGACTTGGGGGTGGGTCAGTAGAGTGGGCAGACCTGATGGGCTAGGGCCCTTATCTGCCGTCATCTTCTATGTTTCTATGAAACTACGGTTGTGTAAAAGGGGGGGAGGTATAAGATGGCAGGGTTTACATGTGTGACGATTCCAGTGCTTTTTTTTTCTAGCAGAAAAGATGCCGGTACTCGTCCATTCTTCGGAATTGGGGTGAGCTCTCAGGGATCCACCCCACAGTAGCCCAGGACCCCTGCAACCAGCCACAGAATGCATGAAAAGGCAGCGCTGAAGCCCGGATTCTTGTCGGGGCGCCGAACCTTAGATGGCAGTAAGGCATCCTAATCACGCCTAGCTTACGCCGGGTTTTACGAAACAGTGGTAGAGGTTTCTACCACGGGTCAGCGAGTTAAATGCTCTTAACGCTCTTAGAATTCTTAGGAGCGACGGGGAATATACCTCACCTCGCCGTTTAGTAAAAGGAGCCTATAATTAGCGCTAAATGACATGGTAATTGACTGCATGTTTACGCAAGCTATTAACCCTTTCAGGACCAAGGGACCTATTTGTCCCATAACTTTAAAATCCTATCAATTTTGATTGGGATAGTCTACAGTTCTAAATTTGATATGTACGGATTCCATATGATACTGCCTTTATGTAAACAAACTGGTTCCGACATTCATTCATTAGCGTCGTTGCCAGATTGACGAGAAGATTCACTTGCCACATTGTCCATAAGCCAGAAGTGTGATTTTTTAAATAAAAATAATGATATTTCACAAAAAAAAAATCAATTTTTTGGCATCTGCAAGCCCTTTTTACCATAAAAATGTCATCAAAACCACAAAAATTGGCCTACGATCCTTACGGTCCTGAAAGGGTTAACAGAATCCCCAAAGTTATTACAGGTTCTGTTTGGAGCGAATGTTCATTTAGAGCAGGGGTGTCCAATCTTTTGGCTTCCCTGGGCCGCATTGACCGAAAAAAATGTTTCTGGGGGCCGCGCAAACGCTGCAGCAAGACAGAGGAGGGAGCCGGCAAGACGGTAAAGACCCAGGAGCAGCAGAGGAAAACACTGCATCGCCCTCGACCGGGGGCCGCACAAAATACTTGGACACCCCTGATTTAGAGTTTTGCATAGAGCATATTTTTCCCAAATTCAAACTTTTCATGAGGGCTTGGTAAATTCCCCAATTTGTATTAAGTGTAATAGGGATCCTGGTACTTTAACTCATGCTTTAAATCGATTATTGCAATTCATTATTTACAGGAATTGCTTTACAAGAAATTAAACGATTACAAATTATTCAAAATGCTTCTATCAAATTAATAACAAAATCTAAAAAATTTGATCATGTGACACCACTCCTTAAAAAGGCTCATTGGCTCCCAGTCATTCATAGAATTACGCATAAATTATGTACAATTATTTTTAAAACATTAGAAAATAAGACTCCAGCATTTTTATTTAGGTTACTTATCCCATATTCAGTTAAACGAACCTTACGATCTAGTGAACGGAACCTTTTGTCAATTCCCTCGTTAAAAATTATTAGTACAAGAAGACAATTTATCTTCTCATGTACAGCTCCCCAGATTTGGAATGCGCTTCCCATGTTTTTACGGGAGGAGAAGGTATTTGGGAAATTTAAAAGCGAATTAAAAACTTTTCTGTTTAAAGATGCATTTGCAACTTAATTAAATTTTAGTATAAAATGTTATTTTAGTGAATTATTCTGCTTTTTTATTTTTTTATTTTTCCAACTTCCTTTTGTATTTTCCCTGTATGTCCTTTCTTTACTATAAAAATGGATTTCATCCCCTCTTTCCTTTTGTTTATATTATAATTAATTAAGAGTATGTAATGTTTTTGTCTCCTTATGTATGTATATTTTACTGTACATCGCTTAGAAATCCGAATAAGCAATTGAACAAGCCAATTAATAAACTTGAAACTTGAAACTTGATGCTCTTTGGTCATGCCCTTTAATTAGGTCATTCTGGTCTGCCATCTTGTTATTTTTGGGCTCATTATGGGGGAGTTCTGTTGTAAATTCATCAAGGGGAGTAACATTTGGTAAAGCATTAGCCACTATTTGTGCAGAATTTGAGCTCTTTTATTAATGCTTTGGGACCATGGGTCATTTTTATCAAGCAAAGGAAAAGGTGCTGGTACCCCCTAAAAAAAAAAAAGCCCTGGACAGTTCTGAAGCTGTGCTACCATCGGATCTGAAAGTGGGGATAATGTAGCATTCATTCAAATCCTGGTTTAAGATGTTCATGCATTCTTGTAGAAGCTACTGAATTATATGAAGACGAAAGAAAAAAAAAGACAGAGAGAAAGAGCAAGAGAAGGAGAAAAAGAGTCACAGGAAATCCAGTAGACAAAGAGTGAGAAGGGAAAGAAGGAATGAAAGAGGTAGGAGGGAGACAAGGAGGAAGAGAGGGAGAGAAACAGAGAGAATGAAGTGGGAGAGAGCAGTGTTTTTCTTTTGTTTTGTAATTTGGGGGGTCGGGTGGGTCATTTTAAGTTTTATTTATGATTTGATGTTTGTTTTACCGTGCTCTCTGCTCTGTACATATTTTCGATCGCAAAAGTGGACATAAATGGTGTCATTTAATTAAGGCAAAAATCACACATGCATTGCACAAGAGTTTAGGTCTCTCTTTTCTGCTATGTTGTAAACCGTAAAATGTATCTGAACCCCCTACCTCTCTCTCTCTCTCTCCCTCCCACCCATCCCATCCTGTTTTATCTGCCTAGGGTTCTTCTTTCACAAGGATCCAACCTGCGTTTTGAAAAGCAAAAGAAACAGGCACAGTATTGAGAACGCTGCGTCGGTTCATTTCGAGGAAAACCACGGAGGACTGCTGGAGATTACAAGATCCCTAGACCTTATCAAGGACCCTCAGGAGCAGCAGCCTGGGAGCAGGAGGCTCAGATAGTGCCAGTGCCACTCACTGCTGGAGAGAAGATAAGGCACCCCTACCGGTCTGCTGAGAGACAGACACCGAACCTTTAGTCCCAATTGGCCCCTCTCTTCCAAGAGGCTTCAGAGGCAAAGAAAGAAGCATAATAATATGCATGAAATAAGAATGTGGATAGCAGTCCAAATCTGGATCAAAGCAAATGCAGACAAAGGAGAAGGGAAAATGAAAGAGGACTAGAATCGGAATGTGCAAAGGGGCAGATGATCAGGCAAGACATTCTTTCAGTAGTTCAGAGGAGATGGCAGGTACCACATGTTTTAAGTGGCTTCACTGGAAGTCACGTAGTGAGAGTGGTAAGATTTGAATAAGGTTCTGGGGGTTTCCCAGTTCTGGGCTCTCGATGCTGCACGGATGCCTCTTGCTGAGTCCAACAGAAACATAGAAACATAGAACATGACGGCAGAAAAGGGCCACGGCCCATCTAGTCTGCCCACCCTAATGGCCCACCCCCTAACTACCTCCATGAAGGGATCCCACATGCCAAATAGAAACATAGAACATGATGGCAGAAAAGGGCCACGGCCCATCCAGTCTGCCCACCCTAATGGCCCACTCCCTAACTACCTCCATGAAGAGATCCCACATGCCAATCCCATCTTTTCTTAAAATCTGGCACGCTGCTGGCCTCAATTACCTGTTGTGGAAGATTATTCCAGCAATCAACCACCCTTTCGGTGAAGAAATATTTTCTGGTGTTGCCATGAAATTTCCCAGCCCTGATTTTCAACGGATGCCCTCTTGTTACCGTGGGTCCTTTAAGGAAAAAGAGATCCTCTTCCACCTCGATATGGCCTGTGACATATTTGAACGTCTCGATCATGCCCATCGAGCCCAGCATCCTGTCTTGCGACAGTGGCCATTCCCGGGTCACATGTACCCAGCACATCCCAAAAAGCAGATCTGTTTCTCATAGCTCATTTCCAGGAATGAGCAGTCTTCCCAAAGTCTACCGGGCTGATCATTTTATGAACTTTTCCTCCAGAAACTTAGCACGAGAAATCATTTTTGACCATTTGTTTTCCACATGATGGTCTTTGGGTTCTTGGAGCATCTCTTCATTTTGTCTGACAGGTTAAACAACTGTTCCCCCTTTACTCATTCCACCCACTTTCTGTTATATGACCTTTTAGCCGTCTTTTCTCAGTACTGAAGGAACCTTTCCTAGTTGCATCAGATCCTTTTTGAGACGGGCAACCAATATTGGACACAGTACTTGAGTTGGCTTTACAGAGGCATAAAGACAATTTCAGCTTTGTTTCTTCATCCCTGTGTGGATAATCCCTGACATTCTGTTCGCTATGTAGAGCAGACCTGGCACAGCTGGCTGAAAAGTTCAATATATTATTCACAATGACTCCAAGATCCTTTTCTTGGATAGTGATTTCTAACTCAGGACACAGCCTGTGGTCTCTGGAAACAGGATTATTTTTCCTTAACCACATCACCGTCCATTTAAACACCGAGTCATGGGCCATTTGGCCTTTATCTGCCGTCATGTTTCTATGAGACCCCTAGTTTCACAGGATCCTTCCACAAATCCTGGGAATCCTCTGCTGTTATAATGGCTTTGAATCATTTTGGTCCTCTTTTACTAATAATAATAATAATTTTATTTTTGTATACCGCCATACCCAGGGAGTTCTAGGCGGTTCACAACAGTTAAACGCAGTACAAACAGTGTAGTTGGAATTGAAGAACATAACAAAGCAATCATAGAGTCAAACAAGTTATACGTCTACAATTTAAATGAAGGGGAAAAAAAGGTACATACACGCCAATAGGAGGGAGCAACAATCTTAAAAGAATGGGGAGGGATAGTGATGGAGAGCGTTAAGGATTTGGTCTGTTGAAAAGGGCTGCGGTAGACGTTTCTACCGCGGTCTGAAGTGCTAAATGCTCTGACGCTGTGCCGAAGCTCGTAGGAATTCTATGAGCGCTGGAGCATATTACGCTGTGACCCTCTCCCCTCCGAAAAGGGCAAATTCTTGTCCTCTTGGCACTCTCCACGGACAATAACAGAGATGCTGATCTTCAGAGCTCCTTGGGAAGGCAGTTGTAGGATATTGCACCATCTAATTGTGGGATCAGAAGGGTACAGATAAAGCCGAGATGGAGGGAAGGCTTGGAGAGATACCAGCTCTCTATCGTTTACAACTGCTAGCAGGCCTTGTACATAACATGTAGAGCAGAACAGAGGCTTAGATGGACGCTGTAGTGCTGCCACCAACGCTTAGGACCTTGGCAAAATCATATAAGTGTCAGCTTGTGGCAGTCAAGCTAATTTTTGGGTTGAAGAAGTTCCTACCAACTTCTGCATTGGCTACCGACGGAGGCATGCGTGAAGTTTACGTTTGGATGCTTTTGCTTTAAGGCACTATTCGGTTTAGCCCCTAAATATATAACTGACCTCTTCTCTTTCTCAGACAAAAGACATAAGAGAAGCTCACACTCGAATTTTGTTTCCCCACCGGTACTGCAGGGGTAGGGAACTCCGGTCCTCGAGAGCCGTATTCCAGTCGGGTTTTCAGGATTTCCCCAATGAATATGCATGAGATCTATTTGCATTCACTACTTTAATGCATATTCATTGGGGAAATCCTGAAAACCCGACTGGAATACGGCTCTCGCGGACCGGAGTTCCCTACCCCTAACCTAGAGTAACTGAGCATGCCTATGTGTGTAACCTATAGAATTCTATAAGGTGCCCATGTAAACACCCATTTGCATACTAGAGTTCTTCCATATTCCCTTAGAGCAGGAGTAGGGAACTCCGGTCCTCGAGAGCCGTATTCCAGTCGGGTTTTCAGGATTTCCCCAATGAATATGCATGAGATCTATTTGCATGCACTGTTTTCAATGCACATTCATTGGGGAAATCCTGAAAACCCGACTGGAATACGGCTCTCGAGGACCGGAGTTCCCTACCCCTGGGTTAAAGGATGTAAATTTAAAAAACACCATCAACATCTTCTCTCACTTCACGCGGCAAAGATCTGGAACAATTGCTCAGGCCTACTACTAATGGGGAATTTAGGCAACTAACTTGTCCAATCCTACTCCACAATAACTGATCTCTAGCGCTGTTAATAACTAACTTCTAACCTTGTTAATTCTAATTAATTTGTAACTTTTTTTTTTTAACCATTGTAAACCGCATAGAACTTCACGGTCCTGCGGTATATAAACTGTTATTATTATTATTATATAGTGAAACCTTACATAAGAACATAAGAAACGCCTTCAACTGGATCAGACCTAGGTCCATAGTCCAGCGATCCGCACACACACAGGAGACGGCCTATAATTTGTTGGAGTGTGTCCTGGTTTAATGCTATCCAATAATGCAGAAAACTTCAGATTAATTAGCTCATCGATACTTAGTTACCACCACCGATATGTCCATTCACTGTCCACACCGTATTCTTCAGATTGCCACACTAAATAATAGCGTGGTAGCCGTCCTCATGGGAACCTTTGTACGGTGTAATTTTTCAATAAACCAATAATTTCATTTATCTATTTATGCTCATTTATAAAGTGCCAGCGCTCATGTTTAAATGGATAGTCTTAACTCCATAATAAATATGGGAGGTTCGAGGTTCGCCTAAAAAAACTCGTCTTTTTATGGAGGTTTGGAATCCTTATATTCAGAATCTTTCACCAAAAATACGAAGTTTGGTTATCAATGATTTATTATGAAAATTAGGTTTACTAATTACATTCCAGTTATTTATTTTAATTCTTTATTTTTGTCAACTTTCATCCAGGGGGAGGGATTTCATTTAGGGGAAGATAGTGGGTAGGGGATGGAATTAAGGGGGGTGTAGATAAGATTGAATTAATTCAGATGGAAATTAAATTTGAAAGAATGATTTAAATTTGTATGAAATTTATTGTAATTCTTATTGTATTGAATGTATTTTTGTATTATCCTGATTATTTGATTCTTTCAATAAAAATTGTTATACATAAATATGCAAAAATGCCACCTAGCTTAGAACAGTCCTGGCGAATACTTTAAGGATTTAGCTAACGCTAAGTTTTCGAACTGTTCTGCATTCTCCTTCCCCGACCCTGATGAAAGAGTGAAACGCGTCGGTGGGGATTGAGGCAGAGCTGTTCTAAGCTAAGTGGCATTTTTGCATATTTATTATGGAGTTAAGACTATCCATTTAAAATTGAGCGCTGGCACTTTATAAATGACCATAAATAGATAAATGAAATTATTGGTTTATTGAAAAATTACACCGTACAAAGGTTCCCATGAGGACGGCTACCATGCTATTATTTAGTGTGGCATTCTGAGGAACATGGTGTGGACAGTGAATGGACATATCGGTGGTGGTAACTAAGTATCGATGAGCTGGTTTAATGCTGACACAATTCACGTGCAACAGTGGCTTATAAGGGGCGGGGTCCACCCTGGGCGCCATGTTGGTGGGGGCACGGCCCCCCTCCTCCTCTTCCCGCTCCTCCCCTCGCCCACGTGTGTGCCCCTTCCCCCGTTCACCTCTGCGAGCAACGACTTCAACGCGCTCCTCGTGACCGCGTTGTCTCTCCCGCTGATGTCACTTCTGGGTGCCGCACGTAGGGAACGACATCGGAGGGAGAGCCGACAGGGTCGCGGGGAGCAGGTTGAAGTTCTCGTTGCTCGCGGCGTGGGGGAACACACGGCAGGGGGGGGACCAGGGAAGGAGCAGGGGGGGGGTACCTTCCACCCTCGCTACGCCACTGACATGCAGCCCTGTGTACCTTAAGGGTGTTTTAAAAATAATAGCAATAATATTTGCTCTTATCACATGTTTCTTCATGTGGAGGTGCCGGATCCCTAAACCCTCAGAGCTTGTCTCCACACAGTGTGGCTTGACGTACAGACAGACGGCACTTGGACATCCTGGAGATTAGGACTTCCACGCACTGATTTAGGATGCTTTTTGAACGTCTTTGGAGGGGGCGTTATTATAGGCCCCATTGTGTGTTAGATACAATGTATAGTATAGTATGACGGAATTGGTGACAATATGATAAAGTGCAGTTCCCAAACCTGTCCTGGGGGACCCCCAGCCAGTCAGGTTTTCAAGATATCCCTAATGAATATGCATGAGAGAGATTTGCATATAATGGAAGTGACAGGTATGCAAATCTCTCTCATGCATATTCATTAGGGATATCTTGAAAACCTGACTGGCTGGGGGTCTCCCAGGACAGGTTTGGGAACCACTGATAAAGTGTGACAAAACATGGCATGGTCAGACATCATACATAGTGCAATGGGGCCATCCATAGTACTGCAGCAGTTTCCATATATTATAGGCGGGTATTTTCTCTGTCCTCAGAGGGCTTACAAGCTGAGGGCTCCTCTTACAACGCCGCAGTAATGGCTGCCACGTGGCTAACGCTCCCTTTGGGCATTGGAGCGATGACAACAGCAGCCGCCGCTCCCCTGGCTTTGTAAAAGGAGCCCTAAGTTTTGCAGCTGGGCCGGTGGAGGGTTCAGTGACTCGCTCTGGGCCCTGAGGAGCTGCTGTGAGAACTGAACCCAGGTCCCCTGGTTCTCAGTCTGCTGCAGGCCACTCTTAAGGCTTGAACCGGGTGGGTTGGAGGAGATCTGGAGCCTCCCAAAGTCTCCCTTCACGGCATCCTCCAAGCTAATGGCAACTTGCTAAAGGCATCTTAGAACTGGGTGGAGTCCAGGGTTACCAGAGTCACCTTCGCCTTCCCCTAACTGTAAAACTGGGAAAATGAGGTCTGGATGTAGCAGAGGAGTGAAAGAGCAAGCCACAGACGGGACACGGCAGTGCATGTGATGTCAGGCTCCTCCCATCTCATGCCCTTCCCACGCTCTGGGTGCCTGCTCCTCCACCACATGCATGGTCAGCAGGAAGGTCAGCCGTAGGCCTGGCCACCCTGCACCAACCACACCTCCCTCTCTGCTTAAAATCCAGTCTAAACTCTCATTATTTAGAGGCTGCTTTTGAATCTTAACCCCCTCTCTGGAATACAGGTAGTCATCTCCATAGAGCAGGGGCTGTCTCCACATTTATTTATTTTTCTTTTAACATATGCACTGTATATTGAAAATGGAAAGGGGCTGTTCGAAGAATGGGATCATTCTGCTACTGAATGAAGCAAGGTCAGGTACTTGGATATTAGAAGGGAACTGCTGAAGGATAGCCCTAATGATTAAAGGCAGCAGTCTAAAAATGGGGGGAACCAGGTCCAAATCCTACTGCAGCTCTTTCGGACCTTGGATAGATCACCCTTTTTCAATGCCGCAGTAGCGATGCCCCCATTGCAAATTCATCGAAGCCCGTTCCGTTCCTATGGGCTACAGTGCGTGGGCTGCAGGAGAATTGCTTAAGATAAGAAATTAAATGAATAAATCCACACACTCATGGCGGAAGTTGCTTTGATATTTATTCATAAAAGTTGTAGCCTGTGCTTATTCACATTTCTTGTGTTGTGCAATTTGTGAGTGGGCGAGTGGGGTCTCCAGTACCTTCAGAATCAAAATGACCCCAGGGAACTTGCATGCCTTTACGTTTATATCAATCTTTAGCAAGCACGTATTCCAGTTTTCAAAAGTATGACCTAAAAGTAAAACATAGGAACATAGAGAGCAGAGGGTGATGACTGAGCAATTTTATGTTCGTATCGCCTGCAAGGTTACTTTGTAATCGCCTACGGCAGCACAAGAACCTAAGAACAGTCCTACTGGGTCAGACCAATGGTCCATCAAGCCCCGTAGCTCATTCTCTAAACTAAACTAAGCCTTAAGTTTATATACCGCATCATCTCCATGGAAGTGGAGCTCGACACGGTTTACAAAGCTTAAAAATATAGGAAGAGAGAGGAGAAAGATTTACAAGAGCATATGAATAGATGGGATGTAGACAGGAGAAGAGATATTATATGTTAGAGATAAGCCAGGTTTTCAGTTGTTTTCGGAATAGTTGGAGGGAGCCTAGGTTCCGCAGCGGGATAGTGAGATCGTTCCAAAGGCCCGTGATTTTGGAGAGGAGGGATCTTCCCAGTTTGCCAGCGTGGAGGATGCCGTGTAGAGAGGGGAAGGATAGTTTATATCTGGTGGTAGCTGGCGTCCGGACGAGGAAGGATAGAGGGATTAGGGGCAGAAGGATGCCGTGAATGATCTTGAAAGCCAGGCAGGAACATTTGAAATGAATTCTGGAAAGTACTGGGAGCCAGTGAAGATTGGTAAGTAGAGGGGAGACATGGTCATATTTGCGTTTAGCAAAAATCAGCTTGGCTGCAGTATTCTGGATAAGCTGGAGTCTGCGAAGACTTTTTTTTGTTAGGCATAAATAAATGACATTACAGTAATCTCACAGTGGCCAATGCAGGTCACTAGTACCTGGTCAAAACCCAAGGAGTAGCAATATTCCATGCAATTGATACAGGGCAAGCAGTGGCTTCCCCATGTCTATCCCATTAGCCGACTATGGACTTTTCCTCCAGGAACTTGTCCAAACTTTTTTTTGAACCCAGCCATGCTAACCACTGTTATCACATCCTCTGGCAATGAATTCCAGAGCTTAACTATTCTCTGAGTGAAAAAATATTTCCTCCTTTTTGTTTTCAATGTATTTCCATATCACAGCGGCTTACCTCGATTCACACTGGCTCTCAATACAAGCAAGAGTATACTATTCAAGACCATAAACGGAGACTGCCCAGCCTACTTGAACAACCGACTAATCCAAACAACCGCAAACGGACATAAGAGAACCCACACTCCATTCACGCATCCTCCAATCAGAAACGTCAAACGAAAAAAAATGTACAATGGCCTCCAGGCCTCTCAAGCAGCAAAACTAGACCACCAATTCTCCAGTTTACTGATCACGACCCCAGACTACAAAACCTTCAGAAAAGAAATAAAAACCCGGCTTTTCAAGAAATCCTTAAAGACAAACTAACACAGCAAGAATCATCTCAATCCCCAATAGCAACCCGCTCTGTTCAATAGATTTATTCCCTAGCCAGACAACGCCCCCCCCCCCCCCTTCTTTTAAAGCTTTTCTCTTCATGCTGATATTACGCTTCTTCACTAACGGTATTCTGTTCTTCACTCGACTGTTCAGTGTTTTCCTCACCATTTGTATTTTGTAATTCGCTGACCATCCAGCCCTTTCGATGTAATATGTTAAGATTATACTGTAGCCTATTTGTACCCTGTAATCACTGCTTGTCTGCTTTAATTAGATCGTAAGCTCTAAGAGGAAATGTCCGGGCACATCTGAATGTCTGTTAACCCTACTTTGTCCAGTCCTGGTTTTGAACTTATATCCCAAAATGTGGAATTTGAAATAATAATAATAACTTTATTCTTTTCTACCGCCATTACCAAAAGTTCTAGGCGGTTTGCACTAAAAAGAGCTGGACAATCAGCGAAATACAAAATGCCTGATGCTGCCCGTTGAAATCAGTGCTGCACTAGGATGAGATGGTCATAAATCCTGGACAGCCTAAAACTAGGACAACTTGGCTTCTCTGTTCATGTTTGATAGTGAAAGGTACAGTGAAAAGGAGGGTCAGGGATGACTGTTTATACTCTACAGTAGAGGTGTCCAACCTTTTGGCTTCCCTGGGCCACATTGGTCGAAAAAATTTTTCTGGGGCTGCGCAAACGCTGCAGCAAGACAGAGGAGGGAGCCAGCAAGATGGTAAACACCCGGGGGCAGCAGAGGAAAACACTGCATCGCCCTCGACTGGGGACGCACAAAATACTTCACGGGGCTGTATGTGGCCCTCGGGCCTCAGGTTGGACAGCCCTGCTCTACTGCTATTAATTATTTCTATAGCTCTACCAGACATACCACAGCGCTGTACAAAGTCACAAAGACAGTCCCTGCTTGAAAGAGCTTACAAATCTAATCAGACAAGACACAATTTCCTTAGACCCTCATGGACATCTCCAGATAGGCCTTTGGGGAGGGGGAATTATGGGGATGGGGTATAGGCAGCCTTCTATTTTCTTTATAGTTGGGTGCACTGTGTTTTGAATGCAGGTGGAAGTGAAAATATTATTTTTTTCCCTTTTGTTCATACAGGTCAAGGGTGGGGTGGGAATATTTCATGATTTCTTTTGCTTATGAATAATTGTTGGGTATAAGGGAGGGGGAATATTTGATGAGAGTTCAAATTTGATGATATATTAACTGATGTTAAAGTATAAAATGATTGTATTTTATGTTACACTTATTGTGAGTTTTAAAAATGAATAAAAATTTATATTTATAAAAATTAGGACGGGGTCCGCTTCACCTGGGCCCCAGCCGCTATTATACTCTTAAATAATCTCTCCCAACTTTTTCATTGAGCAGTCTGGCTCCTCTGCTTGTTTGGGGGGGGGGGTTGTTTCTTTATATATAATACTGTTTAAACATTTGTAGATCAGGTGCATTGCTCTAGGGTGCTTCAAACTTTCTCCCTGATTGTTATGCTTCACGTTTCTAAAACTGCAACAAACCAAACGGGAAGAGAAGTGAGATCACCGGCCCATGTGTTTCCCTCCCCTGTCAGAACGATCGGGGCAGAGGCAGCACGCCTCTTGCACGCAGCCAATCAGAGCGCAGGATGAAGGAGGAGGGGCGGGGGGGAGGAGTGAGGACCGCCACGCGCCTCCCGCAGGCAACCAATCAGAGTGCAAGGTGCTAGACAGGGCGGACCTGACTGGAGGACATCATGAGTGTGGCGGAAGTAGCGTGAACGTATGATTTGATTTCTTTCTTTTCACAGGGAGCGAATAGTGAGGGGTAAGAAGCAAACGAGACGTCCTTTCCAATTAATTTTAATTAGGTTTCTGCTTCAATGGCCCATACAGAGCTCCAGAGTTAGGCGTTCCTTTGCCACACTCAAGGTGGCGTCGGCAGACAGGCTACTCAGGAAGGCAGGGTCAGGGGTCAGGCGGGGCAGAGTTCAGCTGATCTTGCACGGTGAGCAGAGTCCTGGCCTTACACGTTTCTCGAGGTAATTCTTCGATGGGGAGGAAGATTTCTAGCAGTCGGGACATGCAAGAGTCCCAGGGATGGGGCCAGATTGCTAGAACCCCCCCCCCCACCCGGGGTCACCCCCACATCTCCTTTTCTAACCCCAGCCCTTGCTTTTTTTCAGAGGAAGAAGGGAGGATCAGATTTGAAAAGAGAGGGCATGGGAATAAGAGTGTGGCGCAGTGGTTAGAGCTAAAGCCTCAGCACCCTGAGGTTGCGGGTTCAAATCCCACACTGCTCCTTATGACCTAATCCCCCATTGCCCAGGTACATGAGATAGAGTGTGAGCCTGCCAGGACAGATAGGGAAAAGAAGGTAAGTGAACTACAAAATATTTAAAAGAAGCAGAACAATCAAGGAAAGTACATAAGGTAGGGGAAATAAAAAAATTCCATGATATTATACAACAGGAGTAGGGAACTCTGGTCCTCGAGAGCCGTATTCCAGTTGGGCTTTCAGGATTTCCCCAATGAATATGCATGAGATCTATTTGCATGCACTGCTTTCAATGCATATTCATTGGGGAAATCCTGAAAACCCGACTGGAATACGGCTCTCGAGGACTGGAGTTCCCTACCCCCGTGGTATATAAATACTAAAAATAAATAGATAATAATGTTTCCTTCCAACGCTGATCAAGGGGACAGAAATAGGATTGCACCTTTATGGCCTGGAGTTACCTGGCAAAGTCACAGACTTAGTCCAGTCAACTTTTCTCCATTGGACGGGGATCTTATCTGCACTCTCTGAAGCAGAGCTGCCCAAGTCCGGTCCTCGAGATCTACTGGCAGGCCAGGTTTTCAGGATGTCCACAATGAACATGCATGAGAGAGATTTGCATACCGAGAAGGCAGTGCAGGCAAATCTTTCTCATGCATATTCATTGTGGAGATCCTGAAAACCTGGCCTGCCAGTAGATCTCGAGGACCGGACTTGGGCAGCCCTGCTCTGAAGCATCCCTTGGGCTTTAACACTGCCTTCTTTGATTGCTTCCCCAGTGAGACGCTAACCATGATGTCTTTAAGACATGCAGCTCTGAAGTTCCTAAATCGTGCCAGCCGCAATGCGGTAGTGAGTGCCATCAGGACCCAGGTGAAACAAGGTCAGTAACTCGTTTTGTTAAGATAGGACTTCACAAAATGCCCAGAGACAGATGAGCAGCCACACCAGGGCCTGGTTATCTCCGAATTGAAAGGGCATGGCCCTTTCCAATTAATAGAAACCAACTTTTCCAGAACACACTGAAGGAGCTTGCTCAGTATTGGCTCCTGTGTAATCTTTGTGATTGAAGCCCCCATTCTCCTAATCCTGCGTCTCTTTCTTCCTGGTCCACTGCTGCACATGACAAGTTTATTCTATTTATTTTGTACTTGCCAACTTGTGTCTGAAGTTTAGGATATGAAGTTACTTTGCTGCATTTCTAAAGGGGACAGACTAGATGGGCCCTTTGGCCTTTATCTGCCATCATGCTTCTATGTTTCTATGATGAAGTTAAGAGGTGATAGGCTCAGGAGTAATCTAAAGAAATATAGTACTTTTTTATAGAAAGGGTGGTAGATGTGTGTAACAGTCTCCCGGAGGAAGTGGTAGAGACGGACAAAGCCGCTCGGCAACAGCCCCGAAGCCCTTTAAATCTCTATGGGCTTCGGGGCCATTAGCACAGGGCAGCCACTAGTGCGGCTTTGTAAAAGAGGCCGGGTGTCTGAATTCAAGAGGGCCTGGGATAGGCACGGGGGATCTCTTAGATGGGCAGACTGGATGGGCCATTTGGCCTTTATCTGCCATCATGTTTCTATGACACCAGAAGGAGTAAAGCAGGAAAAATAGTTACAGCCCTGATACCTTTAAGAAAGCCATGCTGAGGACTTCCTGTAGACCTGTTTTCCATTTGGTTGTCGGATTAAGAACCGCATGGTTAGCAATCAAACATATGCCAAAAATGTCAGAATCAAATAGCATTATGCATTAAAAAGGAAGGTGACTTGGGAATAAGACCATCAGAGTTCTCACTTTTTGCTTTCTCTCCCAGCCCCGTGCATACAGTTTGACTGGCGGGATCCTTTGGCCCTGGACAGTCAGCTGACCGAGGAGGAGCTCCTGGTCCGGGACACGTTCCGTGCATATTGTCAGGAGAAACTGATGCCACGAATTCTCATGGCAAATCGCAATGAAGGTGTGTTTCAGGCCAGGCAAGCTTCCCTTTCAGAATATGCACCCTTAAGAGCAAGTAACCCCAAGACTACATCGGAATTATTGTGACCGCTAACCATTGTGCATGAATATATTGTAATAATAATATTTATCATGTTTATAGAACTGCTGGCAGTGATGAGCACACATTCTGTTCATCAGTATGCATGCAAAATCAATTTAACCTATGGATTGATATATATACTTATATACAACATAAGAATTGCCGCTGCTGGGTCAGACCAGTGGTCCACTCCCGCGGTTGCCCCTAGGTCAAAGCCCAGCCCTACCTGTATACGTTTCAGTTTAACAGGAACCCATCCAAGTTTATCTTAAATCCCTGGAGGGTGTTTTCCCCTATAACAGCCTTCGGAAGAGCGTTCCAGTTTTCCACCACTCTCTGGGTGAAGAAGAACTTCCTTACGTTTGTACAGAATCTATCCCCTTTTAACTTTAGAGAGTGCCCTCTCGTTCTCTCTACTTTGGAGAGGGTGAACAACCTGTCTTTATCTACTAAATCTATTCCCTTCAGTATTTTGAATGTTTCAATCATGTGTACATTACAAAGTTTTAATATATGTCAAAATATTCTTATTAAACAGAAGATGTGATGTGAACTGAAAAAAAATTTATGAACATTCCAAAATCAAAACAGTCTTTTTGTGCCGATGTATATTGTGAATAGCAAAAGACAAATTTGTCCCCACGGGATCTGTCTCCAACCCCATCCTGTCCCCGCGAGTTCTGTTCCTGCCCCATCCCTGCAAGCTCTGTCCTCATCTGCACAAACCTCAAACACTTATGATTTTAAAGTGTTCGAGGCATGCAGGGATGGGACGGGGATGGACATCTTTGTCCAAGGGGACAAATTTTTCCCCATGCCATTCTTTAATTGTGAATGATAAGTTCTCAGGTCCACTAAATTCCTGTTCCCAAGCACTTACAATCTACAGTAAGTGGCAACCTAAGACAACAGGCAGCAAATAGATTTGGCCGAGGTTGCAAGGAGAGTCCTTGGCAGAAGTAGGATTTGAACTCTGGCTTGCGTGATTTTCAGTTCCACTATCTTACGTGTTTTCATCACATTCTAATCCTCTAGCTCTGGGAGCTAGTAATGGATAGACCAGTCTTTCTCTGTTATATTACAGGTTTCTGTATTTCTGACTTATTTTTTTTCTAATCTGATGTGTGCTATAATTGCTGACTTTTGCTTACAGTGTTTGACAGAAATATTTTATTGGAGTTGGGTGAGCTGGGAGTGCTTGGATCCACCATCAAAGGTAATGCAGTGGGCTAATAAACTAATGTATTATTCTTAGCAATGATCAAGAAGGGGGAGTGTATGTTCAGGTGGTTTCCAGGAAGACTGCTCACTGTATAAAAATGATCCTCACAATTTGTCCTTGTACTGTATATGGATGCTGACTTCACAGCTTCAAAGTTTGAAGTGTAGCTGGTTGAAATGTTGCCTCCCTAGGGCCTGCATTTTGCGCTTATTATTCCCCCCCCCCCCCCCCCCCCCCCCCACACACACACATTGCAAATGACATGTTACAAAAGCAATGTGGTAAGGTGGAAATATATAAAGGGTACTTATATATAGGCATTGTGGAGGTGTTAATTTTTTTCTGCAACTATAGTTCTGTTACATAATTTCTTTTTGCAAAAATCTGTCACACAGAAGAACCAATGTGCATACACATAGACAACTGTTGCTAATTGGGAAAAGGTGGAATTGGCCTGTGCAAGAAACAAGGTTTCCAAACGGGCCTGTGGAGAATGCTAATAAACAGGCGCTTCTTATCTTTTCTGTTCCTTTGAAGTGAAAACCGTGTTTCCTCTGCCAGGAATCTGTCCCATCTGTAATAAATGTTATGACGATAAGTAATTTGGCTCTTTTAGAAGTAAGGGTGTTTTGGGTAGCATGTTGACCCCCCCCCCCACCCCCAATCTTGCAGCATAAGTCTTGTGTAACCTCTTTTCTGCTGTCTGCAAGGTTATGGCTGTGCAGGTACATCTTCTGTTGCATATGGACTGCTAGCCCGGGAGATCGAGAGAGTAGACAGCAGCTACCGGTCAGTGCTGAGTGTCCAGTCCTCCCTGGTCATGCACCCAATTAACGCCTATGGAACAGAGGAGCAGAAACGGAAATATATCCCGAAACTGGGTAAGAATGGTCGATTGGCGATCGGAACCAGAGGGCATGATAATATGACATCTGAGGTTGCTTTCTGATCTTGAAGAATTTTAAGAAACTATTCGAAACAACTTTCTTTGTGGAGGCATTCTCTTGACTGACCTGGGATCTTGACCAAAGATGTTTCTTTACTTATTTGTATGTTGGTTATGTGATGATTATGTTTGTATTTTTGTTAGAAATGTTTAAAAATAAATGATTGGAACCAGGCTGTGATAATTTGCTTTGAAAGGTACCCTGTGTAATTTCAGACGTGACATGTACTACTCCATGTGGGTGCAGGGAACTGAGTTCAATACATGACCAGCCTTGCCCATTACTACTCAGGCAAGCTGGATTTGCAAAGCCAGCCCTTTCATATGTTAGACTGATGGAATGAGGAAGAGCTGAGCTCTCTTAAGTCAGAAAGTGCAAATAGGGGAGAGGGAGCAAAGCGGAAGACATAAGAACATAAGAGTTGCTGGGACAGACCGAAGGTCCATGAAGCCCAGTATCCTGTTTCTATCCACGCAGTGAGACTCCAGAGCTTTGCCTGTCTCTTGGGTCCTGCATGTGGTACAGGACGCACTTCTGGAAATTCCACCCTGGAGGTTCTGGATTTTAACTTCCTACCTAAGAGCCTACATTTGGCCTCCAGAACCTCCTTACCACATTTCCCTGTGTCACTGGTACCCACATGTACCAAGACAGCAGCCAACTAGCCAGTGCCTAAAGTTCTACTTCTCTGGGTTTCAAGCGCAAGTTGGATTCACACCTTCTTGCAAATCACATCGGGGGATACGGGAAATCTGGGTCTCCAATAAGGAGCACCTAACTGGGCCTCCGCATGTGCGGATCGCCGGACTAGATGGACCTAGGTCTGATCCGGCGAAGGCGTTTCTTATGTTCTTATGTTCTGGTGATGCTTGAAAGTGGACTACATTTTTTTTGAGGCTTGCCTGCTATTTGTTCATTTTTAAATCAGAAAAATATTTTGCCTCTCGTCTTCCACCCCTTAGATAGGGGGCATGCGATGAAGCTACTAAGAAGTTGATTTAAAACAAACTAGAGAAAATATTTCTTCACACAACGTGTAATTAAACGCTGGAATTCGTTGCCGGAGAATGTGGTGAAATTAGTTAGCTTAGCAGGGTTTAAAAAAGATTTGGATAATTTCCTAAAAGAGACGTCCATCGCCCATTATTGAGATGGCTTGGGGAAATCCACTGCTTATTCCTAGGATAAGCAGCATGAAATCTGTTTTACTACTTGGGATCTTGCCAGGTGCTTGGGACTTGTGTTGGCCACTGTTGGAAACAGGATACTGGGCTTGATGGACTTCGGTTTGTCCCAATTCTTATGTTAGCATCATGTATTAATTTCCTCTCTTTTTCTCATCAGCAAAGGGTGAACTGGTCGGCTGCTTTGGTCTAACAGAGCCAAACCATGGTAGCGACCCTGGGGGAATGGAAACAAGAGCCCGTTTCAACCCTTCCAGCAAAACGTATACGCTCAACGGCTCTAAGACGTGGTGAGAGAGGATGCAGGTTTATAAATATTTTCAGAGTAGGATGGTTTGCATAACTGCAGTGCTCCTGGCTCAGCAGGAGAAGCAAATCCTCACCGCTGCTTTCTGCTCAGACCCTCTGCTTCTTCCCCTATCTCAGGATCACCAACTCTCCCGTAGCAGACGTCTACATTGTGTGGGCCGTGTGTGACGACGGGAAGGTGAAAGGGTTTATCCTGGAAAGAGGAATGAAGGGACTCTCTAACCCCAAAATCGAGGGGAAGTTCTCACTTCGGGCCTCTGCCACCGGCATGATCCTGATGGAGGATGTGGAAGTGCCACAGGAGAACCTGCTACCGAATGTCTCTGGACTTGCTGTAAGTTTCCCCACATCTCTTAAAAAAGGAAAACGTTGGCTATATTAGAACTATTTTCTCTCTCCAGGTTTTTCGTAAATCGATGAAAACAATGCTACTTCAACAGTTTTGGGAAATGGTACTAAGGAGTGTTAATTTGTCTTTTGTTTAGTAATTCACATGTTAGTTAAACTGATTTCCTTGTTTATTGAAGTCTTATGTAAACCGAGTCGAGCCCCTACTTCAGGAAATCACACGGTATATAAATCTAAGGCTTAGATTGTGACTGTGATTTCTCATATCAGGCTGAATGCTGGTGTGAAAAATCGTTATTCTTGTCAGGGCAGGTTCAAAGCATAGGCATGCTAGGCATTTGCCTAGGGCCCCAATATTTAGAAGGGGTCTTTGCAGATGTGTAATTCACCGGCTCCAAAGACAGATTTTTGCCCTAGTAAGGCAGAAGAAAGAGAACCGGAAGAACCAAGACCATCACTCCCCGCAAAAATCGTGTCTGTTGTTTTTTCAGTTAGCAGGAGGAGTTGACTGTTTCCTTCTCTGCAGTCAGAATCACACAGGGCCCCGTTTATAGAAGCTTTAAAATGTAGGATGGGGGCCCTTTACACGTGTTTGTTTGTTTAGAGTTCTTTTTTACCCAGAGGGTGGTGGACACATGGAACGCGCTTCCGGAGGATGTGATAGGCCAGAGCACTTTACAGGGGTTCAAGGAAGGTTTGGATAAGTTCCTGGAGGATAAGGGGATTGAGGGGTACAGATAGAACTAGAGGTAGGTCATAGAAGTGGTCAGAAACTACTTAACAGGTCATAGACCTGATGGGCCGCCGCAGGAGCGGACCGCTGTGCGAGATGGACCTCTGGTCTGACCCAGTGGAGGCAACTTCTTATGTTCTTATGTTCTTAACCAAGAGTTAATCCTGCCTCGTTATTGCGCTTATCTATGTTACGTATATTATGCTTCATTAAATACGTCGAGGGTGTCTTTCTCCCTCCGCAGGGTCCATTTGGCTGTCTGAATAATGCCCGCTATGGTATTGCCTGGGGAGCTCTGGGCGCTGCTGAGTTCTGTTTGCAGACAGCCAGGCAGTACACTTTGGACAGGTGAGGAAATCAACTTGATATTTCGGAAGCTTGAAGGCTCCCGCATTCTGTAAATCTCTTTTCTCATTGTGCAGGTTGCTCACTGTAAAAAAAACAAACCTCCAAAAACAAATTTGGTACGTGAAGAAGTTGATATTAACCCAATTAAGTGAGGACAGCAAAAAAGTCTACCAGCCTAACCATGCACAGGTCTGAATATTGGCTGGTATGCAATTAAATTCCAGCTGGCCACTGTAACCAAAGACATGGTCCAGCATTGAATATCCAAGCTCAGTTCAGCCCAATACTATCAACTGCTTAAAAAGCATTGACTACTGGTATCTGATATTACCCCTCCAAATCTTTTCTCTGCTGGATATGCAACACCGGACACACAGTAGCTGCTCAAGGTTATTGTAACTATGCATGATCTCTGGGACTTTGATAGTTTTCTAGGGTGGGCAAACAAAAGGTCTTACGTGCAGTGCACTTTTATTTAGCTGCTTTGATATCTTCTGAAGGTATTTTTATCTGTGCATTGCTGCCACATTGAAGCTTTGCTGGCCTGTGCACCCAAGTTGCGAGAGCAAGTGTTTCAGGACCAGTTAGCATAACGCGGCCTGGCAAGTAATTATACCCACCAAAACTTCAGATGCATTCTTTTTTTTTTCGTTAAACATATGTTGTTATGATTCCTAACTCTTCGTTTCCCTTTAGAATTCAGTTTGGTGTCCCTCTGGCCAGAAATCAGCTGATCCAGAAGAAGCTGGCAGACATGCTAACGGAAATCACCCTGGGATTACAAGCCTGCCTGCGGTTAGGTCGCCTGAAGGATGAAGACAGGTATGTGCTGTATAGTGTCATTTCCTAGGCGCGGGTCCCGAAAGTGACATCAGAAAGAGCACATAAAAGGTACGAGGAAGGCAAGGGGTGCGTGCGGCAAGGAGAGGCGTGGTGAGCGAGTGGTGGGGGGCAGAGAGGAGGAGAGGGGCCACTGCGTCCTTAGACCGTGGCCAGGACGTTCTGCCTCCTCGACCAGAAAACCAGTTGCACAAAATACTTGTACAGTGTTCCCCTGCGAATTTGCGGTTTGCAGATCGCAGACACACTCTTTCGCGGTCTGCTCCGACTGCCTCTTCCTGTAGTAAAGTTGGGCTACACCAATCAGGAGCTGCGTGCCAAAGCACTTCCTGATTGGTGTATCCCGACTTTGCTACAGGAAGAAGCGGTCGGAGCAGACCACGAGTGATTTTCTTCACCCGCCGGCGCTCCAGCTGCCCTCTCCTGCCTCTCCAGCTGCCCTCCTGTCTCTAACTGCCCTATCAAATTTTGGGGGTTCCTGGAATGGAACCCCCGCAAATTTTGGGGGAGTAATGACTGGGGCAAGGGTGAAGGAGAGCCACCAAATATCAAGTGATCTGTAAAAGGTTTATTTGATGTAATATTGTGTACTTGTTGTAAGATGAAAAAATGAATAAAGAATTTAGAAAAAAACCCAAACAAACAACATTCAGAAGCATTTTGGATTTGGGAAGGAGAAAAACTTGTGGTTTACCGCACTTGCCATATCTTATTGTTTCTTTGATGGTTGAATAATTGTTGATATGTTTTTTTCTGCATACTTAAAACAAAAACTAAACGGAATAAAAATATACAGTGTATATATTAAGAAGCATCCAATCGGCATTACCTCTGAAGACATAACTACTTTTTAAAAACCTGGAGCACTTACCTGGGTAGCTTTGGCCATTTAATTACAAGGGTCAAAGTTATCTGTTTAAAAAAATGTTTGGGGGAAAGCCAGAGGTGACACTGAAAGTTATTCATTCAGCAGTCAAATAGAGCTTCTGAACGGTTATCTTGCATGCTTTAAGTACAAATGCTGGTATAGTTTTATAAATAGGAAAAATTCCCATTTCAAGTTACGGTACTCCCCCGATATTCGTGGGGATTCCGTTCCAGGAACCCCTGTGAATCTTGAAAAACCACAAATATGGTTTTTCGTGGGGGCGACTGGAGAGGGCAGCGGGAGAGGCAGGAGAGAGCAGTGAAGGAAATCACTCACTGTCTGCTCCGACCGCCTCTTCCTGTACTAAAGTCGGGCCTTACCAATCAGGAACTGCGTGTCAAAGCAGCTCCTGATTAGTGAGGCCCGACTTTAGCAGAGGAAGAGGCGGTCGGAGCAGACAGCGAGTGATTTCATTCACTCGCCGGCATTCTGGCTGCCCTCTCCTGCCTCTCCAGCTGTTCTCTCCTGGTAGGCGATTCGCGGTCAGAAAATACCGCGAATGACCGGGACCGTGAACTGCCGACCGTGAATTTGCGGGGGAGCACTGTATACCCAAATTTTCAACAGACTTGTGTAGCTAGCACTGTAAACAGTTCTATCTGTTAAAAATACTACAGTCAACCTGCCGCCAAATATTTATCTCATTGTTTCTGTGAAATCTGAATTCTTGGTATCTAGTCCTGCAGCTTTGAGTAATCTTCAGTGAGTCATTGATCCTCTACTTTTCACCAAATGTTAAGATTAGAAGCTCTTCTGGAAAGGAACCTTTTTGTAACAATTTGATTTGATTTCCCAGTAGCCTGGTGTGAGTAAGAGATCTTTTTCTCTCTAATATTGGTGCACTCCCCTCCCCCACCCCTCCTAGGGCCACGCCTGAAATGATCTCCATGCTCAAACGAAACTCCTGTGGGAAGTCACTGGAAGTAGCCCGCCAGGCACGGGACATGCTAGGTGGCAATGGGATATCTGACGAGTATCATGTCATCAGGCACGTCATGAACTTGGAAGCCGTGAATACCTATGAAGGTGAGATGACAAGGTTTGCGGTGGATATTGAACTGCAAAGAGAAGGAGGAACAGACCTCTAGTAACCCATGCTGACAGACCTTCAAATACAGATGCCCCAGCACCCTCTCTTTGTACAATGACCGTGCCCTTAGTACATGCCCGTACTGAATGAAAGGAGTGGGATTCTGGTCCTAGCCTTTTCCACTGCTGGAGTTCAGCACAATTTCTTTTCCTTATTCTTAAAACCATCCCCACCAATGTAGGAACCCAAAGGCCTCCTCGACCAGAAAACCAGCTGCACAAAAATACTTGTATTATATGAAAGAGTGATGACTGCCAGGGTGGAAGAAAGGGGGTAAGCCAGAGACTTGCAACATTTCCAGCTGGGACTAGTGACAGAAGCAGGGTACCATACTTGGTTCTCAACTCTCCCCATCCTGTCATACACATGGCTGTTAAAGTCCAAGCTTGCTGTCAAATTTCTGATTACACACTAGTTATAATGTCATAAGCCAGTAGTTCTGACTCCACCTGCAGGCAGGGGAGCCTCTGGACTGGTCTAAAGGGATGATGGTTTCCCTTAATAGCAAGAGGCTTGCAAGCAAACATTGGACATTTTGGCTAAGAATAGCAACTGAATAATGTTCTTGTATTTCAAAGGTAGTAGGAGGTGGTGGAGAGGCCTTTATCTCTTGTTCAGCTTTGAAAGCAGCTGGATCCTGGTTACCAGCTGATAAGCTGCTCTTGGTTTCAGTTTCTCTTAGAAGAGAAGTCAAAAGCTGGAAGAAATTACAAAATGTTTGCTAGTTCATTCTCTCTCTTAGTAACATAGTAAATGACAACAGATAAAGACCCAAATGGTCCATCCAGTCTGCCCAAATATACACACACTATAATTTAATGATTTAATTTAAATTGTTCTTTTTCTTAGATATTTCTGGGCCAGAAACCTAGAGCTCTGCCCGGCACTGTGCACAGACTCAACTGAATGACCATATACTGGACACAGACTTTGCAAGTCTACCCAGTATTGGCCTTAGTTCTTCAAAATATACCATTATTTTCTGATTCGAGATCCTCTGTGTTCATCCCATGCTTTTTTTTTTTTTTAACTCTGTCACCGTTTTCCTCTCCACTACCTCCCTCGGGAGCGCATTCCAGGCATCAACCACCCTTTCTGTAAAGAGGAATTTCCTAACATTACTCTTGAATCTACTATCCCTCAACCTCAGATTATGCCTTCTGGTTTTACCATGTTCCTTTTTCTGGAAAAGATTTTGTTCTATGTTAATACCTTTCAAGTATTTAAACGTCTGAATCATATCTCCCCCGTCCTTCCTTTCCTCTAGAGCAGTGTTATTCAACCTTTTGACACCTATGGACCAGCAGAAATCAAATAATTATTTTGTGGACCGGCACTGGTCTGCGGAACAGCAGTTGAAGAACACTGGGCTAAGTCATGGGCCAGATCCAGCCTCCATAGTAGTACTAATTGTAACACCATTTTTTTTTCATATATAATCATATTAACAACACATAATGGTTAACCACAAAATTAAACTACACAAAGCACACTACCAGAACACAGATAACCCCATGCAAATATGGGACCAAAAACTAAAAGTACAGTGGAACTCATATATCAAAGCGAGTTTCTCCATAGGAAGTAAGGGAAACTCGCTTGATTCATTCCCCCACCCCTGAGGCCACCAGTGCAGCTCCACACCCCTCCCCCACGATCCGGCATCCCCTCCCCCCGGTTCACGTCGCCCCCCCCCCCACCGCGATCCGGCATCCCCCACTCACTCACCCACCCACCCAAACACAATCTCTTACCCTAATCTGGCACCGGCACCAGCACCAACACACAGGACATGCTGGTGCCGGCACCCGAAGATCCTCCCTTTTGCTTGGGCTGGGCCTTGAGCATCTGCGCATGCTCAAGGCCTTCTAGTTCTCACTCTCTCCGAGATTTTCGGAGATCTCCTAGGATCTCGGAGAGAACGAGAACTAGAAGGCCTTGAGCATGCGCAGATGCTCAAGGCCCAGCCCAAGCAAGAGGGAGGATCTTTGGGCACCGGCATGTCCTGTGCATTGGTGCTGGTGCCGGTGCCAGATCAGCGTAAGAGATGGGTGGGTGGGTGAGTGGGGGATGCTGGATTGCAGCTGGGGGAGGGGGGAAGCCGGATTGCAGCCGGGGGGGGGATGCTGAATCGCGGGAGGGGGGGGGCTCGCATATCGAGTCAACGCTTGGTTTGCAAGGCACGATTTGTGGGAATGTTTTGCTAGTCTTGCAAAACGCTCGCAAACCGCGGTTTGACTGTACTTATATATACAAACAAACCCTAAGATGCAAGACTCTGCATGCAATACAACACCAGAGGTAAATGCATTACTTCCTGAACAGACAACAGATGTAAATCAATCACTAAATTAAAAAATAAAATCATTCTCCCTACTGTTGTTGTCTCCCTCCATGCAGTGCCTTACCTTCTGGCTGCCCCCCGGTGTTATCTTTCGGCTGGCTCCCTCTTCCTCAGTGCTGCAGAGCACAATGCTGTGGGCAATGGCTCCTCACGCATCCCGCGCTTCATCTGGAAGCCTTCCCTCTGATGTTGCGACATCAGAGAACAGGCTTCTGGTTCAGGAGCAGGATGCGCGGAGGAGCCTCTGCCTGCGGCTTTGTGCACTGCAGCACTGAGGAAGAGGGAGCTAGCCCGAAGACAACGCCACATCAATCGCACTGTCTGGGGCCTGATGCACGTGCCAGTCCTGCAGACCGGCAGGAAATTTCTGCAGACCGGCAGTTGAAGAACACTGCTCTAGGGTATACATATTCAGGCTTCCAGTCTCTCCTCATATGTCTTTTGGTGCAAGCCTACTACCATTTTCGTTGCCTTGCTCTGGACCGCTTCAAGTCTTCTTATGTCCTTTGCCAGATATGGTCTCCAAAATTGAACACAGTACTCCCCTCACCAACGACCTGTACAGGGGCTTCAACACCTTCTTTCTTCTACTGGTCATGCCTTTCTCTATACAGCCCAGCATACTTCCAGCAACAGCCACCGCCTTGTTGCACTGTTTCTTTGCCTTTAGATCTTCAGACACTATCACCCCCAGGTCCCTCTCCCTGTCTGTGCATATCAGCCTCTCACCTCCCTGCACATACGGCTCCTTCCGATTTCTAATCCCCAAATGCATTACTCTGCACTTCTTTGCTTTGAATTTCAGTTGCCATTTATTAGACCATTCCTCTAACTTTGGCAGATCCTTTTTCATATTTTCCACTCCCTCCTTAGTGTCTACTCTGTTACAAATCTTGGTATCACCTGCAAAGAGGCAAACCTTTCCTTCTAACACATGTTATATATACTGTATATAAACCGTGTTTCTCTGAAAATAAGCCCTAGCATGATTTTGAAAGATGCTCCTAATATAAGCCCTACACCAAAATTAAGCCCTAATTAAAATCGACCCCCCCCAAATCGCCCCCCCCCCCGAATGTCCCCAACACTTCCTGACTCCATGCGTGCCTGATTTGCCAAAAAAATCGGACTCGTCGATTCAGCAACCTGACATACCTCCGAGGCCTCCTAAAACTGCATCAGTGGCAGCGCTCTGAATGGGCTGCTTTGTGGCCTTCCCTACCGGGGCCTTCCCTCTACCATGTCACTTCTTAATGTTTCCATAGCAAAGGCAATTGTTAGTATCTTAAGCCTGCAACACACTTTGGGCCTGCTGGAGCTAGTGAAGTACCTGTGGACTCTGGTGCCATTCCTCTTAAGTACAGAATAAAAATAGTAGTCTTTATCTGCCATCATGTTTTTATGAAGGCAATAAAATGGTGCATAGTCTTCGTCATAAGACGTATGGGGACAGATATGTATATGTATACTTTGGAGGAAAGGCGGGAGAGGGGAGATAGAGACATTTAAGTACCTAGGTGGCGTAAATGCACATGAGTCAAGTCTCTTTTATTTGAAAGAAAGCTTTGGAATGAATGGGCAAAGGATGAAGAATAATCTCCAGAAGAGGTGGTGAAGACGGAGACTATGTCTGAATTCAAGAGAGCTTGGGATAGGCACATGGGATCTCTTAGAGGAAGAGATAATGGTTACCGTGGATGGGCCATTTGGCCTTTATCTGCCATGTTTCTATGTTAACTTTTGAAGGCTGACCAGAGGTGAACTACAGGAACATACAAGTCCTAATTTGTTTTTTCTTTATTATATTCTGCTCTGCCTAGGCACACATGACATTCACGCTCTGATACTTGGAAGAGCTATTACAGGACTTCAGGCATTCACCACAGGGAACTAAAAAACTATTTGTCTGAGGAACAAGCCGTTCTAAAGCACCTTTTGAAGAGACTGAAATACAAATCCATGAGCTGCTGCTGTTTAAAACAAGAGGACTGCATCAAATTTACAGATGCCAGAGGATTTCTACAAAACAGGGTGCTGGGTGAACAGTGGCTTTGAGGACGTGTAGGATCCTGCTTATCAAGCTGCATTAAGTGTTGAACGTGGTTTTTAATACACATTAACAAGGCTGTACCAAATATTTGTATTTGATTGGATTCGGCCCTGAATGCATTATTTGTACTTGGTCAAATAGTGGTTTCAATTTGAATATGAATAATCCAGGGCTCTGCTGTGTTAAATCCTACTGAAGTAAACACGCTCTCTGATTTCACATTGCTTCTTTTATTATTTGTTATGTTAAAGCTTAATTCCCATTATTCTTGTTTGGCTGAATAGTAAAATATTCTATTTGGTACAACTCTACACTAACAGCAGGGAATTAAATACCCACCATGGAAATTAATATTGGGGGAGTGATATGAATAAAGAATGTGCCTTGTGGTCAATGCACTAACACTTTCCATCTTAATTGCTAGCTCAGAAAATCACGTGTATCTAGCTAACCCTCCAGACTTGTAGCTGACTGAATTTCACATGATTGTTCTACAGAAAGAGGGTTCTTTACCTCCTAAGTTCCTAGCTTGTATATATAATACACATGCCACGATTGTTTGTCATTTGAAAAGATTATGAAACAACTTGAAACTGGGAAAAAAAAGCTCACACTAATAGTTTTAATAGTATGTAGCATAAGAGAAAGTGGAGCAGGGTTTTAATATATGAATTGTACTCTGAGTAAGTCCTCTCACTGTGCTAACTCTTAAGCTTCGTCCAGACTGAAGTATCACTTCCCCAGCTCTTCGGTTTCTGGGCCCAGAGAGCCCTGAACTTACTAACTGTATAAATTACAGTTAAGTATTTCCCAGCAAAAGAAATGGCATGAGTACCCTTGTTCCCATCCCCCCCAAAATAAGTTCAAAATCTAACTAACATTATACATTTATTATATTCAGGCTGCCTATAGGCTTGGGTAGCAACAGTGGACATGCAATTAAAGCTCAGAATCTCCATTTTTCTAAATGTTACCAGCTCTGTATCCATCTCCACTACATCTGCAGATTTTTTGGGGGAGATGTTTAGTTAACATGGGTCATTGATGGGGGATTTGCTTCTTTTTCAATTGTGTCCTGGGAAGGTGATACTTCTTTTTTGGTTGCATTGAAACAAAATTACTACATCATTAAACTTATTCAAACTTTTGTTTTATTAACTAGAGCCGTTTATTGCTTCTATAGCTGCTGACACGGCATTTAAAACACTAATGTAATAAATGCCACAAAAATGTTATAAACAGAAACTAAGAACTAGTAGCATGCTTATAATTTTCAGAGATAAACAAGCAAACAGCATTTGAGCCCATGCTTCTTTTTTTTTTTTTTAAATACAAAGTACAACAGTCCAAATACAAAGCACAACAAGAAAGGGCTCCTTTTACGAAGCTGCGTTAGCGGCTTTATCACACGTGACTTTTAATCACGCACTAATCCCTGCGCTAGCCAAAAAACTACCGTGCGCTATTACGAGCATTAAACCGCTAATGCGGCTTCGTAAAAGGAGCCCTAAAAGTTGAGCCCATGCTTAATGGGACATGGTGAAATTAAGGCTGGGATTGTGACAGAGCACAGAGGTCACGCTTTACAGCCAGTGGGACCTCAGATTTCAGGCTGCACGCACAGGTCCTTGTACACTGTAACTACGGTGTGGCAGACTTGTTTGAGTTCGGCTTCCAGCTGACTGATCCTTTCCATGATCTCCAAGAACTCTTGCAGTTTGTCCTGCAGCAGCTTGTTGTGATGGTCGTAGATCTGATACATCTGATCCTCCAGTGTTTGTGAGAGATCTGAAACCTTTCAAAGACCAGGAGATTAAAAAGTCATAACTGTGTTTAAAGATTGTAGACCAGCAGTTGTATTTGGACCCAACTTCCTGACAAGAGAGGATGAAAATGTGCCTTAATTCCTCTAAAGCTAATATTTATCAGAGAATTCAAACAAGTTCTGTTTTGGTGCCCTGATCGGTCTGTAATTAGCTGGTAGAATAGGTAGAGGTGAGCGCTGTGCAAATGATTCAAGGGCCTTCTCTCCAAACTTTAATATAGTAGAACAGTGGTTCCCAAACCTGTCCTGGAGGACCCCCAGCCAGTCAGGTTTTCAAGATATCCCTAATGAATATGCATGAGAGAGATTTGCATATAATGGAAGTGACAGGTATGCAAATCTCTCTCATGCATATTCATTAGGGATATCTTGAAAACCTGACTGGCTGGGGGTCCCCCAGGACAGGTTTGGGAAGCACTGTAGTAGAAGAAAGCAACATCCTTCATCACAGTAATTTAAGCTAGAGTGATGCTCGAAGAATCATCTGAAATAATTACTCCAGATAGCAATGTTCTATAGTCAAAGAGTAACAGAATCACACTATTTTAAAACAAAAACATAGCCAAAGTGGATTAGGGGTGCTAAACAGAAAAGGGACCTTCCACTCTCCTTGGGGGGAAAAAAAAGTCTTATATCTGCCACTGAAACACAGGGCCAGAGCAAAGCTAGTGGCAACCCTAGGTCAATCTTCAGCTGGGCTGCTTTCTCCCTCACTTGAGCATCTCCCCTTCATAATCTGAACCCCATCATTTCTTCCCTTCCTATCTCCCTGCCAAGCCTGTTGCTGCTGCCACCCCTTACTTCCGGGCAGGCCTGAAGCTTAAAGAAGCATCAACGCTGCATAAGCCCTATAAGAACACAGCCCACATTGAAGAGTTCCTTTGTCCTGCCCCCTTCCAATGGATGTCTGACGGGGGGAGCAAGACAAAGCAGCACAGCGCTGATGTTTCTTTAGTGTTTGGGCCACTTGGGGAGGAGGTAGGAGGGGCAGGTCCAGCAACTAGAAGGAAAGTTAGTGTTACTGTTTTATTGATTATGTAAACTACTCTGTTATTGTATAAGGAAGAGCAGTATAAGCATAAGAACATAAGCATTGCCCCTGCCGGGTCAGACCAGGGGTCCATCGCAGTCCACTCCTGCGGCGGCCCACCAGGTCCATGACCTGTAAGTGCTCCTTACCTAGGATGTTTATATCCCATTTACTTAATGTCCTGTAAGTAACCCTCTATCTGTACTCTGCTATCCTCTTCTCTTTTGGGAAGTCATCCAGTCCCTTTTTGAACCCCAATAATGTACTCTGCCTATCACCTCCCCTGGAAGCGCATTCCAGGTGTCCACCACCCTCTGAGTGAAGAAGAACTTCCTAGCATTTGTTCTGAATCTGTCTCCTCTCAATTTTTCTGAATGAGCTCATGTTTTTGTTGTCCCCGCTAGTCTGAAAAATCTGTCCCTCTCCACCTTCTCTATGCCTTTCATGATTTTATAGGTCTCTATCATGTCCCCTCTAAGTCTCCGCTTTTCGAGGGTAAAGAGCCCCATCTCGTATGCCAGAGCTGTGCTGTGCTGCCCCACTCCCCCACCCCTTGCCCTGTTGATGCACTAGAACCAGGAGAATAGCAACTGCAACTGTATCATAAGTCGCTTCTCTTTCTAAGGGGAAAAAATTGCACCATTACATAGAATTCTTCCAGGAGCTAAAGTGTCATGTAGTAAAGCTTGCAACATTACTGTATCCTGTGTACTCCACAATACAGTGCTTTGGCATCTAACACCCAAGAAAGAGCTCCAGCAAGGATTGTTCAAGCCTCTCAGCATTTGCTGGTGCTTGATCATATCGTACTAAAATTTCACTTGTAAAACAAAACCCACTTAATCTTAGTGAGAGCTAGCTGGTTCTCCTTTCATTAGCCCAGTGCTAGAGGCCTCTTACCTTCACCATTAGGCTTTCTTTTAAGTTATTCAGAAGAGTCTGGTCTTCCTTCCTTTTTTCATTAACTTTATCAATGAGTTCCTGGGCTCTGTTTTGCAAACACTGGAGGTTTGAATCCAGTAGTGCAAAATAGTTTTCTGATTTGCCATCCAGGGGTGCCACATCAGTGTCTGTGTAGGAAGTTCCCAGTGAAAGGCCAGATGAATCATTTCTGCATGGAACAGTAATGTACATGAAACACAATGCTGCTATACAGTACCTCACAAAAGGGTTAATTACTGACTAGGTAATTACCTTTCATTGAGTCCATCCAGACTTATGGGTTTTTCTCCCCTACCAAAAGACAGAGGCAAAGAACATCAAAGTACTGATGCCACCATGTGTAACCCCACTATTTTATCTATTTGGATTCTTCTCAAACCTTTTTCAGCAGTAGATCAAGATGAGTTACACTTCGGAAGGCTAAGAGCAGGATACACAAAACTCTCTGCCCGTCTAACAATCATCGTCACTAAACCAAACTGGCTTCTCCAGATCCTCTCCAGAAAACAAGCTGTCTACTGCATGGAACGTTACCTAATTGTGCCTCAGATGCCAACCCCACTAATTGCGCAATCAAAGGAATTGCCAAGCTGCTAACACACTGACCAGGCCCTTGGCTCAGGCCCCAACAATATCATATAGGGCAACATCACCCCCCAAAACTACTCCAGTCTCTAGCTAAGCTGCTGATTCAGATGACAAGTCAACCTCCTCCTGGTTACCCTCCTAATCCTCCTGAACTCAACAAAGATGCTCTGACAACTTAGCTGCTACAGACTGCTGTTTGTAGAGCCAATCCTGTCACCTCAAACACTGCTTCAAAAGAGTATTGTCTCCTCTATCCTTCAGGTATAAATCCGCTTTTACAGAGATGATTATCTTCTGGATCACAGTTGTAACCCATATGTCCACCTGTGGAGCCCTCAAATCCTTCCTCTCCTCCAGCTATGGATACAACTTCCCCCTGGCTTTAGACACCTTAGCCTGTCGGCTGGAACTTGCCACTCCTTTAACCCCATACAAGCCTGAGTCTCCACCATCCTCTGCTCCAGCCTAAACAATATCAACAATAGAGATATATGGGGTGTAGGGGGGGGGAAACACCCCACAGAGGCAGAGCCTCCCATTCCAGTCAGCTTCCCAGACTGACACATCACCTTCCTGAGACCAGGAATAAAGCTAGTGAGGTCTCAGACTGCTCTCCCTGAGGTACATGAAGGGAGTAACATACCTGCCCATTCCCACAAAAACTTGCTCTGCTCCCACTGCAATAGTCCTGAATCTCTGTCCTCCCCCCCCCCCAAGTGCAGAAACTACTGTAGCAGTTTCCCCAATAAAATTTGTGGTCCACTTGGACTCTCCCATTGCCATAGCTGCTCCCAATGCACCCATGGCAGTGCACCTGTTTAGGTATCTTCCACCCTGAGGAATCTCCCAATCTAGGCACCCATTGTTTATTTGTTTTTTAAAAAATATACTTTACTGCAGCCAAATGTTGCTCAGGAACTATGTTGTGTGAAGGAATGAGGTAGGGAACAGAGAGATTGATTGCTTATTGCCCAGATAGTAAAGAATGGATTGTTTTTCTGTGGGCTACCTGTTCAAACCAGGATTTACAATCCAGGCCATAGACTTTTCAGCAGTGCTTCACCACCATTTGCTGGAGACAGAGAATACTGGAGTACTGGAAGTTAATGGGCACTTTATTAAAGATGACATCAGTACTGTGACGTTCTTTGCCTTCCTCTGCTGGTAGGAAAGTCTGGACTGCTCTAGCTAGATGAAGAGGCATAAAACCAGGAGTACAACTTACTTAATCATTACCACTGAATGCTAATGTTTACCTTTTGAAGATTTCATACAGTACATACAAGGGCTAATTTTATGAAGAATTTATTATGTTTAAAGCATGTTTTACATGTGCCAAAAGTGTGTGCTGACAAAATGGTGCATGAGTAGGTGTTCCATGGAGTTTCACTGTGTATACATAATGGTTACTGTGGATGGGCAGACTAGATGGGCCGTTTGGCCTTTATCTGCCGTCATGTTTCTATGTTTCTGACAGAGGTCAATTTATGCAAAAGCATTTGTGTTCTATTGGGGATCATTGTATGAGACTTGATAAAAACAGATGGATTTTTGGATTTTCATATAGGTACCATGTTATAACTTTGCACCCAACAAAGGCTGATTCTGCATAAGTAGAGAAACACTACATCAAGTTAATTAATGGGGCAGATTTCATATCTGTCCACAAAATTACTCATTCTTTACTGGTAGACTTTGCGCTCATTTTCAAAATAAAAAATTATTCTGGGATTAAAGTAACTACAAAAATTTGCACCTGTTTTTTCTATGTGATACTTTTTTTCTCTCAGAAATAGCATACCTAGAGTATGAATGTTTTAAAATAAACTATTTCCCTCTCTTGACCTAAACAAAATCACAGGAACATTACATTACATTACAGATTTCTATTCCGCCATTACCTTTTGGTTCAAAGCGGATTACAAAAAGAGTTATGGAAGAAGGGTTACAACGTTAGATCAGAGAAGGTTTCCAAGAGAGGGAAAAGTAGGATCTGGGGAACATCTAATGTGCATGGGTCTGAATGTTTATGTGTTGCATACTTTAAAATGAGTGAGGGTTGAGTAATTTTTGAACAACCAATTTGGGCCTTTGAAAAGTGCCCTCCCTATCTGGTATGAACTACGTTTAAATGCGCTGTAGCATACTAAACTGCATTAGGGAGAAATAATTGCTTTAGCATTAAAACTCCAATGTGCACCTCAAATAGAAGCAAAGAAATAAGAACAGTACAAGAATCATAAATCGATATGAGTCTGTGACTTTGACATACAATCCAAAGTTTGAAAAACTGAGAAAAAATCATAAAAGATCTACAGCCCGGAAGTATGAATTAGTGAAAGAGACCCATCAGACCCATCTCCAAACCCTGAATGCTCTCTATCACCTGCCACCTTATCCACCCCTATCCCCCATTCTCATTTAGCTTTCAAAGCCACTACATCTGGATCTGGTTGCTGAGAGAAGAGCCAAGGTGCACATCTCTATGGAACCATCAGGCAGAGGTGATTTGACCATCACACACTGATTTGAGTTTCTGCTCTCCAACTAGAAATGAAGACAAATGTAACAAGGTCCATTTCTTACCGTGAATGGGTCTCACTAACAGACAGCACACTTCTTTCTATATTGCTATAATGTGGACTCCTTGTTTTGTTCTCATCCTTAATTTCTAGTTCTTGATCCGACATTGAAACCTTTAAATAAAGAAAGTCACGCTTTTAGATTTATTTTTTTATGAAAAATTACATCAGCCACACTTACACAAGGTTCAATAACTTGCTGTGCCAATTAAAGGAGGCACTGAAAGAAAAAAAGGAGATGGAAGCCATGGAAAGAAGTTGTTTTTGTTTTTTTTTGCATGACAGTGCACCTGCTCACAAGGCTGGTAAAACAATGGATGTTTTGACGCAATTGGGGTTTCAGAGTATAGAGTCTGAAAGGGCAACAATTTTCAAGTGATTCAGAGGTGATTGCAGCAGTGGAGCAGTATTTAAGTGACCAGACATCAGAGTATTTTTTTGGAAGGATTACAGAAACTTCAGACACAATGTGCCAAGTGTGTTCAACTTAGAGGTGACTATGTAGGGTTACCAGATGTCTGGATTTATCTGAATATGTCCTGTTTTTTAGAGGGCTGTCCAGGTGTCCAGAGGACTTTTAAAAACCTGGCACTTTGTCTGGGTTTTTAAAAGTTTTGAGCTCAGGGCTGCTATGGTGGCCAAAAAAAGCAAACAAGATGCTAGGATTTATTTAAAAAAAAAAAAAAAAAAAAGGATGGTTAACGAGACTAAGAATGCTATAATGACGAGACTAAGAATGCTATAATGCCTTTGTATCGCTCCATGGTGCGACCTGGCCTGGAGTATTGAGTTCAATTCTGGTCTCCTTATCTCAAGAAAGATATAGCGGCACTAGAAAAGGTTCAAAGAAGAGCGACCAAGATGGTAAAGGGGATGGAACTTCTCTCGTATGAGGAAAGACTAAAATGGTTAGGGATCTTCAGCTTGGAAAAGAGACGGCTGAGGGGAGATAGGATTGAAGTCTACAAAATCCTGAGTGGAGTGGAACGGGTACAAGTGGATCAATTTTTCACTCTGTCAAAAATTACAAAGACTAGGGGACACTCGATGAAGTTACAGGGAAATACTTCTAAAACTAATAGGAGGACATTTTTTTTTTCACTGAGAGAATAGTTAAGCACTGGAACGCATTGCTAGAGGTTGTGGTAAGAGTGGATAGCGTAGCTGGTTTTAAGAAAGGTTTGGACAATTTCCTGGAGGAAAAGTCCATAGTCTGTTGTTGAGAAAGTCATGGGGGGGAGCTACTACTTGCTATAGATCGGTAGCATAGAATATTGCTACACCTTGGGTTTTGGCCAGGATTGGCCACTGTGAGAATGGGCTATTGGGCTTGATCGACCATTGGTCTGATTTAGTAAAGCTATTCTTATGTCTGGAGGGCTTTTGCGCATGCAATGCGGTGACGTCACATGCATGTGTGTAATGTCATCGCATTATACACTATACAGGTACAACTATACAATGGGAGGGATATTATTGAATAAGAGTACCCAGGAAAGGGACTTGGGGTATTGGTGGACATGACAATGAAGCCGACGGCACAGTGTGCAGCGGCCGCTAAGAGAGCGAAATAGAATGCTTGGTATAATCAAAAAGGGTATTACAGCCAGAACGAAAGAGGTTATCCTGCCGTTGTATCGGGCAATGGTGCGCCCGCATTTGGAGTACTGCGTCCAATATTGGTCGCCGTACCTTAAGAAGGATATGGCGTTAGTCGAGAGGGTTCAGAGGAGAGCGACGCGTCTGATAAAGGGGATGGAAAACCTGTCATATGCTGAGAGATTGGAGAAGCTGGGTCTCTTTTCCCTGGAGAAGAGGAGACTTAGAGGGGATATGATAGAGACTTATAAGATCATGAAGGGCATAGAGAGAGTAGAGAGGGACAGATTCTTCAAACTTTCGAATAATAAAAGAACAAGAGGGCACTCGGAAAAGTTGATAGGAGACAGATTCAAAACAAATACTAGGAAGTTCTTTTTTACCCAACGTGTGGTGGACACCTGGAATGCGCTTCCAGAGGACGTGATTGGGCAGAGTACGGTACTGGGGTTCAAGAAAGGATTAGACAAATTCCTACTGGAAAAGAGGATAGAGGGGTATAGATAGATTACTGCACAGGTCCTGGACCTGCTGGGCCGCCGCGTGAGCGGACTGCTGGGCACGATGGACCTAGGGTCTGACCCAGCAGAGGCATTTCTTATGTTCTTATGTACACCTGCGCATGCTCGGGAGGCCCTCCAAGCTCGAGGTTGGGGGAGGGGGGGGCAGAACGGGGCATGACTTGGGCAGAACAGGCTGGGGCTGGGTGGAATAGGGCAGTCATAAAATCTGGTAACCCTATGAATATGTGCAATAACTTGTAAGTTTCATGGCCTCCATGTCATTCCCTTCTTGGAGGGGTGAGAACTTTTCAGCACCCCCTTGTAGGTCTAGAACTTGCTCAGATACAGAGTCTGTCATTGAACCCTGATAATTCATTTGATGCCAACTACTTTTTCTCCCACAAAATGCCCAGGAACGACCCACCACACTCTAATGGATTCCTCCCAGCTGTTGCTCACGTGCAACCCCCAAAAGCCCTCCTCATAAAGAGCAGAAGCCTCAAACCAACCGACGCCGGTAGCTTTTCCCGCCCCGCACTGCAGCCAATCAGGGAGACCTCACGCTGACAGAATCCCTTCCCGCCCTGCACAGCAGCCAATCAGGGAGACACCCTGCTGACAGGAGCTCATCTTCCCGCCCTAGACCGCAAGCTAATCAGCGAGGTCCTTTCTGGTTCAAGTTCTTCCCCCGCCCCGGCTTGCAGCCAATCAGTGAGCTCCCTCAACAGCTCGCGCAGCCACTGCTGCCTGCGCGCACGTTCAGTACTTCACGGCGCTCGTGCCTCTTTCAATGGCACGTTGTCCGCACCAAATGCTGCTGCAGCAGCAGCAGCCCCAGTTCACCAGTGCTTCCTGCATCCAGCAGTTCCATCCCAGTATCACTGCTTACAAAGTTACAGGCTGCTCATCAACAGACCCATCTGCACTAAAGAAATTCAGGGGAAGGGAGGGCAGCAAGGCTGGTTTTGGTGGGAGATGGGAACTAGAGCTGTCTGATTGAGGGAAAATATTTTTCAATTTGATTTTGCCAATTGAATTTATAGCTTTAAAATTAATTGTCAGGTTTTCTTTGCATCCTCTTCACACACACACACACACACACATCTCCCTGTCCTCTCCAACCCCATGCTAGGTCCTGGCTTGTGCTCGCTGTCTAACACCAGCTCTAGCAGGAAACACATTTCAAATCTCTAATTGTAATCACAAAATAGAAATATTTGTTCTACCTGCACTAAAGAAATTCAGGGGAGGGGAGCAGGGCTGATTTTGGTGGGAGGTGGGAACTCATCCGAAGATACAGCTGGATTGCCAGAGTCCCCTGCCAGTGACACAGCCCCCTCTAGTGGTGGAATAGAGTGCTTGTCGTCCACCCCTCTTGAGTCTCATTGGGGAAGGGAAGGGATTTTGTTCAGTTGTAGCTTCAAGCATTTGGATACAGTAGATATTTTCCTATCCCCAGAAAGTCTCCCGCACTAACTTTGTACCTGAGGCAGTGAGCCCAAGATCACAAGAAGCTGCACATTGATGCCTTGGAGGGTTAGTACCACCCCCCCCCCCCCCATCCCATAACAGCTCTGAGTACCAGCAGACTTTGCAGGTACAAAATATGCATCACACTCTGAAAAATTGCAGGCAGACCATAGGAAATTGGAAGGCCGGGCATCCAAATGGCAGATGAAATTTCACTGTGGACAATTGCAAAGTGATACACATTGGGGAAAAATAACCTAGTTACCAGGAAGTGACTTCAGAGGGACAGCCAAGGCCGGCGCGAACAGCAGGTTGGAGTTGCTGCTTAAGCTGGCGAAGAACCAAAGATATACAGAGGAGGGGGACGGAGGAGAGTTGCCAGCGCCCCATCAAGATGGCATCTGGGGCGGTCCATCCCCCCCCTCCCTGCATCACTGACAGGAGCTACATGCTAACAGGATCCTTCACCTCAGCAGTGGCGTACCAAGGGTGGGAGGTGGCCCGCCCCAGTTGCAGATCTTAAGGATAAAAAACCATCTTAACCATCTTAAGGATAAAAAACCATCCCTAACAGAACTGGAAGTAAACTCAATCAAGTACCCAATACAGAGCTCCCTCAAAATCCTAGGCATACAACTAGACAGATGCTGCACAATGCAAATACAAATCCACAAAATCATCCAAAAAGCATTCCTTACAATGCGAAATCTAAGAAAAATTAGAAAATTCTTTAATAAAGACCAATTCAGGATCATTGTCCAATCCCTTGTGCTAAGTATCGTAGACTACTGCAACAGCCTTTACCTACCTTGCCTTGTCAACACAATAAAAAAACTACAGACCATCCAGAACAAAGCCCTCAGACTCATATACTCACTCAGCAAACACGACCACATTACCAATGCATACTTGGAATCTCACTGGCTACCAATAAAAGCAAGAACACAATTCAAACTCTACTGTCTCCTTTTCAAAGTAACCCACGGCACCTTAACAACCGTTTTTATTACTACCTCTCACCCAGAAGAAGGAGAACACAGAACCTTTTCACCTACCCACCTCTCAACGGTACTCAACGTAAGAAACTTTACGACAACCTTCTGGGGACACAGGCAGCTAAAACTGACTCTGACATCTCAAAACTATTGACCAAAACAACAGATATAAAAGATTTCCGAAAAGAAATAAAAACACTACTGTTCAAAAAATATCTCCCATCACTCTAATTACCATCTAACGAGTTCCCAATCAACTCCTTTGGGAACACCCACTTATAGTATCTCTTTGTCCAACCCAATCTAAACACTCTACAGTCCATATCATCAACATTAAGTAACCAACATCAAACAATCATCAACATTATAAATACACCTCGCTTACAGTCATATGATGCTACTCTCCACCTGAAGAAACTTGATTCAGTTCATACAACATCTTCAGTGATCTAGAATGTACTGTTACTCTTTTATTCTCCACCCGATGCAACTTGATTCAGTTGATATGTATCATTTTCTGTGATATTGAAGTATCATAATCCTTTACTGTTCCTGTAACTTACTCTCCTCCTGTAATGTAATTCTACTGTAACGTAAATCTACTGTAATTCTCCTATAATGTAATTCTACTGGAAATGACCATATATCTTCCACATTGTAATCCGCCTAGAACCGCAAGGCACAGGCGGAATAGAAATCCCTAATGTAATGTAATGTAAGGGGTGGGGGGTGTTTACTGTTTCCTCCACCATTCCAGCTACACATCTACCAATTGGTAACATTAAGCCTGTCTCCCTCTTTCATCTCCTGCTCCCCAGCGAGTACTGCATCGTACCCTCTCCATTCTACCTGCGACCCTCTTCAGCAATTCTGCAGAGATTAAGACGGGCTGCCATTGTTCGGGGGGGGGGGGGGGGCCTTTCCATCTGCGACTCCCACCTGCTTTGTTTCAACTTCCTGTTTCCGCATAGATGGAAGTCACAGAGGGAAGGCTCTGACAGCGGTAGCCTATCTTAATTGCTACAGCTGCCAAGTCACCAAAGAGGGCCGTGGGGAAGGGAGAGGTCCAGATGCAGGGGGAGTGGAGAGGGGGAGCAAGGAGGGAAAGATGTGATACTGGGCTGGGGGGAGGAGGGAGGATGGAAAAATGCTGGTGTCAGGGTGCAGGAACAAGGGAAGAAAGGGGATAAGCTGAAAATAAAGACAAGTAGTGATACAACAATCGAGAATAAGGGATGCAGAGGAGAAATGCAGAAAGGGAGTAGATGGCTTAATAGGCACACACAGAGGGATAATACTGAAATGGAGGGTTGATGGGGATATAGGTGGGGACAGTCAATAGGAACACAGAGGGAGCAATGCTGAAGGGGAGTAGATAGGCCCACAGAGAGGGGTAGTGCTGAGAAAGGGGAGGTAAACTAGAGACACGGAGAAGCACTGCTAGAAAACAAAGGGAGGGGGGAAGATAAGGACATTGAGAGGGTAGATGGTGAACAAAGGGGGGGAGATAAGGAAGAAACAGAAACTTCTACTGTTTCTGAGGTGTTGCATTGTATGTAGAGTCTGGCTTCTTGGTGGTTCAGTTTAACAGTTGGCTACATATTTCTATTTTTAGTTTGTGATTACTTATTCCGTACTGGGCAAAAGTGTATCTGTGTTCTGTTTGTGCAAACAAACATGATTTTCTGCTGGTATTAATTGTGCAGGATCGATCTGTGTGTAAATCTGGCTTGTTTAGTTTTACAATGGGTGTATTGATGTTCTAGTGCTCGCTGCAATGTTTAAGATGCTGCCTTTTCCTAGGTACACCCTTATTGCGTGACTCGTGGATTATTACTAAAAAAAACAATTTTTTTTCATATAGAGGAGAGAGTGTTAAAAAATGATCATCCCTGGGTGTCAAAAACGCTAGGTACTCCACTGCAGAGGAGACTCCAGTAAAATACAGGGAGTGCAGGGGTTGAAAATACCAAAGAAGACAGCCAAAATGCAGAGAGCACAAAGGTTGAATATACCAGAGGAGAATCCAGGAAATTACAAGCATTGGGCGAGTATTTTTCATTTTCCTCACATCCCTGGCCAGCTTCACATGCAACTCTGCCCCTCCCAAGTAAACACGACACGGTTAAGCCTGGACCCCCAGTCCAGGCCTTTCTTTTGTACTGAATATTTTTTATGGCGTTTTATTGAAGAATACTGACATGTGGGACATTTTTTTGAACAATAAAAAATACACATATAGCTCAATAAAGTACAGTAATAGTCATGAAACCATTTTCTTTATCATGTGTTCATCTCTCAGGCTTATCCTGACACTTTCAGTGTCTGGGGTCAGGTAGGTAGGGTTTAAGTGGTCAGTGGAGTAGAGGCATAGGAGACTGTATCTGATGCAGCAATGGGTCAGTGAAGAGTAAATGATTTATTTTGGGGAGAGAGTACATTCTTCGCAGGTGGCTTATAAGGACGTTTTTCTCAAATTGATGGAGGAATCCGCCATCATTGTCTCATTATATCGTATGTTGGAGATCACACTTGCCAATGTCTCTCTGAGTGATATTCGGAGCATCTCATCCACCCCCCCTCCCCACTGAAACTAGGTTTGCCCATGAGTTTGCGTTCCCATGGTGGGAAGGTATTTTTCCACTCCCAGTAGCTTTAACAAAAGTCCATTTCTTCCTGGGAACATCTCGTCTGTCCACATCAAAAATGGCCGATTCATCCTCAAGCCGTGAGCCACCAAATGAATCTTTCAGGTGCCAGGGCTTCCCCCCTCCCACCCCACCTCTTTGGTCTCTGGGTTTAAAGGTCTGTCGACATCTCCCTGGGGTTCGGCTTGGTTGTGTGTTCCCCGATACTAGAGGCCACCGGGAGACTGTCCGAGGCTTGGAACCTTGAGACAATGCGGGCCGTTTCCTGGGTGATTTGGAAAGTCTTCTGTTTCCCACGGCAGCGCCTTAGGGTGCCATTCTCCGGGGAGGAACTGCGGCTGCTGCCGGTGCTCTTTAGGCTGGGGCTCCTCTCCGGGACGTCAGGAGTGATACCAGGGGGCGATGACGCGAGGGCAGTGGCCTTTGTCCTGGGATGTTTGACGGGCTGGCGGCTGAAGTGGTCTCGCGGTTGACTTACCAGGCATGTGTCGTCTGGATCCTGTCCATCCAGCAGTGGCTCCTCGAACTCCTCGATGCTTGATTGTTCGTGTGACTCTGGAGAAAAAAACACTTTCAAATTCAGACTCGCTTGTTAGACATCTCTAAGTATTAGCATAGCACAGGGTTCATAACAGCTTTCCCCGACCCTCTGATCAAGCAAGCGTTTGATTAATTGACTGGTTAGTGGTATTTATTTGGTTTGTTTCAAGTTTCAAGTTTATTCGTTATTTGATTGATTGCCTATCACAGTTACTAAGCGATGTACATAAACTATAAACATAAGGTAAACAATAACAAGAATATATAAAAAATATAAAAATCTTTTAAAAATAGACCGATTACAACAGGAAACACTAGGATAGAAGGGAACAAAATACATTTTATGATAGGTAAGGAAGAACAAAGGGAAAGGGAAAACAAAATAGTTTATTGGGAGTATAATACACAATTGAACAAAATGAACGGCAGTTATAAAGAGCAATTGGCATTTCAATTAGATATTGAAAGCGTCTTTAAAAAGAAAGCTCCCCCAGAAACTTGTAATTTTACTTTGAATAAGTGATTAATCAAATCCATAATAAACTTGAAACTTGAACAAGGTTAACACTGCTTGTTGCAGGTTTCCGAGTCTCACTGCGTCTTGTCAGGTAGAAACTGACGCATCAGCCACCATGCTGTGTGGCTTTCTTCAGGAAACGCTGAGAGAACATATAACACAGCTCCACGGGGGGGGGAACATTTTCTCAATTTTATGGAAAAAGAAACCAACTGACTCCCACAACAAATTCAAATTTCAGACTTTACCGCCATAATTCAAATTGGTGGACTGCCCTGTTCCCAATCAGGTCAGTGAACCCATTATTTACAACGTCAAACTGCAGAGCATACCCTGAAGAAAGCCACAGGATGGAGGCTGAAACGTCTGTTTCTACCTGACAAGACGCAGCAAGACACGGAAACCTGCAACAAGCACAATGCCAGCTGCAGAAACCCTGAGAGAAAAGGTTAACACTGTTACTTCAGAGGGTAAGTTGCACCTGAAGCCCCAGCTGTGTTCTTGTCCCTTGCACATAACATCACTAGACTGTCTTTTGGTGTGTTAGTTCATAAGGTCACAGTTATTCAGGGTGAACATGGCATTCTGTACTGTACCAGCATAAACCTCCCTGCCCAGTGGTGGGGAGGGTGTCAGAGGGAGAAGAAGTGCATGGAGGAAAAAAGAAGAGGGCAGTGAGGAAGAGGTGGGGCAGTGACAAAGGGATGAGCCAACTACCATTTACCTAAGGAGTCACCGTCCATGGAGCTCCGCTCTCCCTTAGGATTCAGCCCTGTGATAGCTTCACAGGACGAAGATTTGTTGAGCACGTCACCCTCAGTGGAATCCAGTTTTACTGAAAAACCCTGCAGGAAGACAGTGAAAGGAAGATGATAAAGAAAGCATTTATCATTGAAAAGGATTAGGTCCCAATTCCTGCCCCATACTTTCTCTGTCTCTGTCATTTGAAAGTCAGATGCATCTGGGGACATATTGTAGAGGCAAGAAATGATCTCCAAACATGTCCAAGTTTATTGTCAGCTTCACATCTCTTTTATATTATTCTACATGAATCAGTGTTGTCAGCATGTGACGTAAACACAAACCATATATGGACACAGGTCACATGAAACTTTAAAGACATCAGCATTTTTTCTATCTGGAGACTGGAGTCCAAAAGGTCAGAAAAAGCCTTGACCAGCAAAGCCTCTTAACTAAAGCTGTTTGCAAATACGGCTTACAAAAACAATTGAAGTCACTCACAACAAGATAAGAACATATCTTTTCAAACATAAATGTCCTTGTACTATTTTCAAAGAAGGAAAGACAAACAGGGTCTGGTTTTCTTACAGCTTCAAAACATTCTATGGAAAACTACCAAGATACTGATACGTGTCCCTTCAATCATGTGCTTACCCCAAAGAGACTGTCTGGATGCACAACTTGGCCTCGGTCCTATGAAAGAGAGCTGGGGGTTGATCCAGGTTAGGCTTTCATCTCCCCCATGAAAGAACCCAGCTAGAGAAATAGGGTAAATAACTTTATGCCCCAATAACCTAGTGCCTCTAGTTAGCGCACATGGGATATGGATAAGTGTAGGAGAGAGATAAAATCGACAGTCCTTCCACGCCTCAGCATACCTCCGAATGTTGGTTGGGGTCCCCGGCTGTGCCCATGCCGTCCTCGACTGAAGGGTTCTCACAGCCACATAGCAAGGAGGACGGAAGATCATCCATGCCAAACACCCGCTCATAGTGCGTGATCAGGAATTCCACGATCTGGGCCTGGTACCCAGAGTCGATGAGACATGTTAGTGACGCATCGTTGCCCCAAGATGGGCGGACCAGTGTAGGCCCAAAGATTATCCCCAAGTTGTTAGGGTTCATTTTATTTTCCATGTACTTCCCTGCGACTCTGTGGAGAGAGATTATAAATATTAAGCGTATAAGAGGGGGGTTGCGGGACTGGGAGGCTCCGACTCTGAATGCCCTCTTTGCCCCCTCACTCCTACCCTACCTGTACAAATGGGCAATGATATGCCGTATCGTGTTGTAATTGCTGGCGGGGAGTTTGCAGAGAATGTTTTGCATGCCTTGCACTGAACTGCTTACACTCTCTTTCCTTTCCGGGTCATCTGGTGTATCTTCCCCTGACCTCTGCAAGTCCTTTGCGAACATTATCAGCTCGTGGTAGAGCAGAGATGACACCACTGATTCGGGAAGCTGAGACAGAGAGGTCACATGTTATAATATTCTACAACCTCAGTAGAAAGAGTGACATCTCATTATAAGGCACCCCTTCCCCCCTCACGTCAGCCATTAGAGATTGCTAGGATATACCAAGGGCAACATGACCAGTAGAGTTTTACTCACCTATTCCATGTTGATTGATCTCCACCCACCCTACCCCAGCTCAGCTCATTCCAGCCCACCTCACCTGTTTCAGGAACAGTTTCAAGACAGTGGTAATATCGTGAGGGGATGTCTCCGACAGCTCCACCAGGTCCCTCCCGTTCTCAAATGCCTGGCAGAGTTTTTCAACACGTGCCTTTGCACCGCTGATCCGATAGATGCCCTGCCAAGGGAAGGGGGAGGTGGTGAGGGAGAGCCAGCCAATTAAGAACCCCTTTCCTTTCCTCTCTTCCTCTAAAGGATGTGCATCACCTTCACTTCCGCCCTACCCCTTTACCCCCACCGATGATTAAAGAGTCACGTTTGTACACACAGACACAGCGTCCCTCACCTGCACCCCGAGGGCCCGGCTCTCGATCTCTGCCGTACACTTGGCGACCAGGAAGGGCACCTGCTCTGGGAAGTCACGGGACACCTGACTGAAGTCAACTCCGAAGACGGGCACCCGGCCCGGAAGCTTGCGATGGCCGCACACCACCAAGACACCTTCCAGACATTTTTTGTGACATGTGAAATAACACTGGAATAAATGTTATAATTGATATACAGTCAATCAAAGTGGAAAGTTGGTGAAGCGGAAGGGTTACCCAGTTCGCAGGGGGATGGGCTAGGATGGACATGATTTTCATCATATGTGCAGTCAGGATGGTTAAAACCAGTACTGGCGTAGCTCATCCATGACAGCTTAGAATCAACTGGTCACCCAGAAAGGTGGGAAAAATATTCTGTGCTGCAAAGATTCAAAATTTTAAAGGAAATAACACCAAGTTTCCCATGGCAAATGTACTTCAGGAGCTTATGCAGTTCTGTGATGTCAGATGGATGTTGAACTACGTTTCCCATGATGCTACACAAACATGGCATCAAATATATTGGACAGACCACAGACATCACCCTCAGAGGCCCCTTGAGGTGCTTACTGCCTTGCCCAGGAAGAGGGAAGGGGTGAGAGGGGTAGTTACTGCCTCAGTAAGCTAAATTTTGTTAACTTTGAAGGAGGAGGGAAGATTTTTAAGAGAAAATTTTACATTTTACCTCCTCGCACTCAGTCCCAGAGACCATGAAGGCATCACATTCCTGACACCTGGCGGGGCCACGCAGTTTGCGCAGACGGTGGGTCTGCGCGGCCCGGGAGAGCAAGACATTCCGGAAGGGGCTCACACTCAGGCCATTCTCTGAAGTTGCATCGCTTAAGTCTGATCGGGATTGGACAGAAAAAACGGGGGAGAAAAGAAGACCAAAACATTTTAATTTTGTTGTTTTGCTATATCCCTTTTCCAAGGTGGGATCAACCACTCCATTCCTCTTCCCTCCTCACCATTTTCATAGCTCTGGGTGGCATCTTTTTCATCCACATCGTCAGAGGAGACAGTACCTGTGGATGAGGCCTTGGGTAGCTTCCTGGGTGGGAGGCCTGGGGAAAAAAAAATATGGAAATGTGTTTAGAGATTTTAGAATCTTGGCATGGAGGGTGGGGTAAGGAGAGAAGCAAAGTGGGGAACGGTGGCTTGGATACCTTGGATTTTGCATTTGGTGAAGAGGGAGAAGCCACTCAACAGCCACTCTTGCTAATCTCATTGGCCAAGACTACATCACTGTTCCTGTGCATCGCTACATCATGCTTTTAAATGCCAAGATCTGAACCTCTATTGGGGGCAGCCATCTTGTTTTCTACAGATGTCATGGATAATGTCTACCAAGCCTAACACTGCTTTGAACTCGGTATCAATTTTCAACACTGCTCTTGAAATGAAGGGAAGAAGCAGTTGCTGGCAGGTCATATGTTGATATGAAACAATAGGCCTGTGGTTCATGACATCACCAGGAAACAAAATGGCTGCCCCCAATATGTGGCTTGCTAAGCTTCACATCCACACAGACTGTGGCCTGTACAATCCATATATGTTTGATTATTCCTGTAGGAGGGGAGTGTAGTATACCTGGGCTGGAGGTGGGGGAGTCCAGAGATCGGGATTCGCTGCTCCCCCCCAGGCTCTCGGTGTCGCTGTAGGAGGGCTTTGCCCCTGTACCTCGTCCACCTATGTTGGGAGGGAGAAACCAAAGATGTTAATAGTGGTGGGTGACTTCCTGTAAAATGGTGTTGCCCTCAGTTGAGAACCAGGGGAAGAGAAGGAGGTGGTGGGTGACTTATATTGTAATGGGGGGGGGTTTCTCATGGGGAGGGGAGATGGAGAAGATAAGGAGCTGGGTGATTCTTCCTGTATTACCCCCTGATGAGGAGGGGCAGATGCTCACTTTGCTCGCTGGCGCTGGCTGGAAGTGATTTTCCTGCCCCTGCTTCCTCGGGGCTACAGAGATCAGAAGGAGAGGAGGCGATGCGGGGAAGGTGAACCAGGTGTTTCTTTCTACCAGTAGGAGGTGACCTGTGCATGAGAAAAGCAGGGACGTAAGAACATAATAGCTATACTGAGTCAGACCGATGAGCCCAGTGTCCTGTTTCCACAGTGGTCAATCTAGGTCACTAAGTACCTGCAGAAACCGAAATACAGTAGTAGTAACATTGCAGAATCTCAAAGAATAAGTGAGATTCCAGAAAGAGTAGCAATATTCCATTTGGAATCCCCAAATAGTAGCAAAGTTCCATGTTATCAATCCCAGGGCAAGCAAGCAGACGATGGACTTTTCCTCCAGGAACTTGTCCAAACCTTTCTTAAAACCAGCTACGCTATCCACTCTTACCACAACCTCTGGCAATGCGTTCCAGAGCTTAACTATTCTCTGAGTGAAAAAATATTTCCTCCTATTGCTTTTAAAAGTATTTCCCTGTAACTTCATTGAGTGTCCCCTAGTCTTTGTAATTTTTGATGGAGTGAAAAATTGATCCACTTGTACCCGTTCTACTCCACTCTGGATTTTGTAGACTTCCATCCTGTCTCCCCTCAGCCGTCTCTTTTCCAAGCTGAAGAGCCCTAACCTTTTTAGTCTTTCCTCATACGAGAGGAGTTCCATCCCCTTTACCATCTTGGTCACTCTTCTTTGAACGTTTTCTAGCACCACTATATTTTGTTTGAGATAAGGTGAAGTCGCACCATGGAGCGATACAGAGGAAAATATTCCTGGTCTTATTCACCTTCTCTTTCCTAATAATTCCTAGCATCCCGTTTGATTTTTTTGGACTAGGCAAGGATTAGTGTAGGGCTATGTACAACATCTATGAAGCTCTCGGCACTCCCTGACTTGCCCGTGAAGTGCTCCAGGCCTCTTTGTGCAACCTCCTCAGGGGTAGATGCTCTGCCAGCACTTATTCCGTGAGGGACACAAGAAAGATAAATGTTTGCAATATAGATTTTTTTTTTTTTTAAAAAGGGATAAAGAAAACCCACATGAAAATCAGAAATTGCAAAAATTAAAAGTGGGATAAAGTGCTGTATCTGGATGCAAACTTTATTATAAAAATACTGTCCAATGATGCTATGAGCAGATGTGAAATGTTTACATCTGGGTAACCTGAGGCACAGGGACACAGAGTAACCGTCCTAAGGGGCTGAATTTGAACAGACATCCCAGTACACTTCCTGGCTATAGCCGCTAACCCCTCTCCTGATATCTGTTTGAATAAGGTTTACCTTTGCCCAGAAGGAACAAACTCTTTGAACTCGTAGACCTCCAGGAGCAGCTCCTTCTTGGGCAACTTCTGGATGAATTCTACGTACTTCTCCCCCACCTCGTAGGGCTGACAGCTCTCCATCAAGTTCTGATAGGCAGCGGGCAGGAGCTCAAAGTGCTGGTACTGTAACTTGAAGTAGCTGAAGGTCACCTTCACAGAACCATAAAGAGAGAGAGCAAAGGGTGGATCAGGCAAGGGCATGGGGGTGATTCTTAGCTTTTACCTGGGGGGGGGGAGGGAAGGTGAAAACAAGAAGACTGAAGCCAGGATTGGCCGTCCTCGATAAATTAATCTAGGCTGCTGACTGCAGTGTCCTCAACCCCAACGTTCCCTCTTTGGCACCTGGGAATATTGCATATGGTTTCTGTCATCATTCTCTGATCATCTCCAAAATTGACTACTGCAACTCACTTTTTTAAAATATTTTACAAAAGGAAAAAAAAAGGTTACAAATTATTCAGAATACGGCAATTAAATTAATACATAAAGCAAAAAAATTTGATCATGTTACACCTTTAATGATTGATTCACATTGGCTTCCGATTAGCCATCGAATCACATTTAAAATACTTCTTCTAGTTTTCAAAGCCCTAACTTATAAGGAACCGCAGTTCATTACACGGATGCTCATTCCATACAACGCAGCTAGAACGCTTCGATCATCCTCCAATAATTTATTAACAGTTCCATCTTTGAAAATAATCGGAACCAGAAGACAGGATATGTTTTCGGTCACAGCACCTCTTCTAAGGAACTCCATTCCTCAATTTATTAGAAATGATAAAGACCTTCTCTCTTTTAAAAAATCCCTAAAAACTTATCTCTTCAAAGATGCTTTTAATCTATGATTTTCTTAACCAAAATTTCCTGTTAACTTGCTATTTTAAAGTCCTATTTCCCTTATGTTATTTTCCTTTATTTGTTCCTTAACTCGTGAAAAGAAATTGTAACTTCTCCCTTTTTTCCTCCCTATTCGTGTATTGTCTTTTTTCTTTTTTTTCTCTCTTTAGTTTGTCTTTTAATTTTATTATTGTATTACTTGTTATATTTTAAATTTGTATTGTACATCGCTTAGGAAATTAAATAGGCGATTTATCAAGAATTAATAAAACTTGAACTTGAAACTTGAATAACATTTTATTCAATTTTAACTCGATAAAGTTCTTGCCCTATGACCATGTATACGTGCGTCACGCCATCACAACCGAGCCGATGGCTCTTCTGTCTCTCTGACGCTGCGAGGTCTTGCCATACATGTACACACGGTATACGCACGTCACGTCATTACGGCTGAGCCGTTGTCTCCGCGCGCTCTCTCTCTCTGATGCTGCAGGAGTGTAGTGACTGTTCTGTAGTATTTTGTATTAATGTTTTTGGGCTGTGGAACGAATCGTCTGAGTTTCCACAATTTCTTAGGGGGAAATTCGCTTCGATATACGAGTGCTTTGGATTACAAAATTCCGGAACGAACGATGCTCGCACACCAAGTTACTGTATTTCAAACAGTGCTGTAAACAGCTCAGTGTTTACAGTGTTTACTTTTTAGGGAAAAAGTGAAGTTTTCAGTATAATGTGGGGGGTTACAACCCCCCAAACCCCACACAATGCCGGCGCAATCTCTGTTAAATAAAGTGGGGGGGGGCTCCCCCCCATATCCCCTGTTGGAGCCCTTTAAAATACTGTTTTTCTTCGGCGCGCTTCCGCCTTGCGCTCAGTTGTCTGCGCTGGGTTGTCGTCATGCCCTTTTGACCTGTCACCTTGTCAAACAATAATTTATGAAAGAATTTGCAACAAAGATATGAATTTGCTGTATTTTAAGGAGTTTTTTGGCCTATGATTACTTTAAGGTTGGAATATACAGCATTGCTGAATGTTTATCATTGATTTACGTGAAGTCTTTTTCTCCTTTTTAAGCTAACTCCACTGTTGTTGGCTTAATAATTATTACTAAGTTGCCCCTACCCATGTGGCGGGAGTGGGGTGGGGGGAGGAGTCCTGTCCTCAGCAGAGGGTCCTGACTACGCTGGCTCAGGCCAGAAATCTCTCACCTCCTTCAGCACCTGGTCCCCCTGGTAGATGAGTTTCCGGATGTGGGACACAGTCCTTTCTCGCACTTTCTCCAGATCCTGTCGGTGGCGGTTGGCGTCGCCGACACACGCCCGGTAGGCAACCTCCGCATCCTTGGCCTAAAAGTGAAAGGGAGAGGGGGCACAGGGCATGAGCAGGGACGGGGAGGGAAGTTACTAATCTTTGTTTACAAGACACGGGTGGGGGGGGCCTCGATGCCCTGGAGACTCCAAGGAAAACACTAAGCACATCTGCAGGTGACCACTCCCACACATTTCCCCAGTAAGGACCTGGCTTAAATCTTACGGGGCCGTGTGAGCAGCCACCCCTGGGGTGCATGGCTTGGTAGCGATAAATTAGGCCTGTGAATATTTGATCTTGAAATATCGCCTTGTTACCTTGCTCTTCCTTAACTCTCCTCCCCCTTACCTTCACCAGTGCATCGTCGCGGCTCCGCCGGCGTCTCTCCAGATGCTTGCTGGCGCTGCCTGGGTTGGAACCGGCCACGGCCTGGAGCTCCTCTTCTGCCCTGGCACTGAGTACCTTTGCCTTTTCAGCCTCCTCGCAGCGCTGCAGGTACTGCACCCGAACCTTGCGCAGCAGCGCCAGGGAATCATTCTAGAACAAGAACGGGGAGACAGCGTGATTCGGTTTCAAAGGTCCTGTCGTTCGGAAGACACCCTTAGGGCTGGTGTAACCACCGGAACAGGCGAGGCTCTGGCCAGGGGCCCTGGTGGCTAAGACACCAAAATACCCAGTCTCTGACCTTAGCTGGTCTACAGGTTAAGATCTTCCTCCCCACCAGTCCAGTCTCTTCCCTTTTCTCTTCCCTCTCCCCATGCATCTGACACTGTTCCCTCACCTCTCTCACTCTCACCCCATCTCGGAAACTTTTTGTTGGTTGCCGGTGACAGCAGCAGCATGACAGGCTGTCTTTGACCAGCCCACGAGAGGGAGAGATGCTGAACCCCACGAGGGGCTACGGAGGAAGGAGGGGGTTACCAGAAGTGATTGAGGGGTGCCTCAGGATTATAAGCTCTTGGAGCAGGTACATATTATATCTGAATAGTTATCAACAAGGTACAGCTGCATTTACGCCCTACAGTCTCCTAAAAACAATATGTATTATACATACACAGTCATCAGTGTCTTTATTTTAGCCCTATTTTAAAAACTCAAATTTTTTTTTTTTTTTTTACCATTCTCTTCTGCTCCCTCTGCCACTGTTCTCGGAACTCCTTCCTCCACTTCTCTATCTCATTCCGCTTTGCGGCCAGGGGCTGCAGAGTCAGACAAAAGAGGAAAAAGTACAGTAAGGAAAAAAAGCAGTGGGAAAGCGCCAGTGCCTGATGGAAGCCTTGGCTAATAAACACAAGCGGCGCGGCAAGGCTTCCACTGGCTGAACTCCAGCTCACAATGGATGGGGCTGAGTTGACAATAGCTTCATGACCTCGGGGCGAGTCACTTTCCATGTGCCTCAGTGCTAATCCCCGGCTCTGTTTTGTCACTTGATCTCCTTGTGCCTCAGTTCTGTTAATCCCTGGCTCTATCACTGATTTCAAGGTGAATCATTTCATCTTCTAGGGTTTTGGTTCTAATTCATATATCTGCCCTTAAACTCCTTGGGGGAGGGCGGGGGGGGGGGGGGGAGGTGATGGAATCCCTCCTGCAGCTCCAATGCCAGAAATGAGCCACCCCCGAGGTGGCTGCATGGAGGATTCTGAGCTATTCTGCAGCAAATGACCACAGTGACCCAGGAGATGCTTTTCAAATCCCCTTGGAGTTACCGCCAATTAGGCAAGGCCATGGCAGCCACCCATACCTGGTAGAATTTCCTTGCGTTCAGAAGCGCTGCTGTGTCAGTGGTCGAGGTGGCGATTTTCACGTCTTTCTCCATAACCATGGTGTAAATGTACTGGAGGGGCATACAGTCCTAGAAGATAGACGGGGAAACTCTTCAGTCTGGCTGAGCGTACATCAAAAACCACCTAGCAGAAGGACAGATTGTCTGCTGGTTCAAGAAGCAAGCAGGGGATCCTCAGAGCAGGATAAAGATGGCACTACGCTAACCACAGCACACAGGAAAAAAAGGGGGGGGCAGAAACCAGGACTGAACGCCAAACCTGAAACCTGATCCCTTAATGTTCATGAAATCAGTCAAAATGTCATTCTTGTTTTAAGATGAATCATTTCGCCACACACAGCACCCCTAACAGGGAAACAGACACGCCAGCGTGTGTTCGGACGGTCCTAGTTTTACTTCTCACCATGCCACACACCCCAGGGAATGCTGGGACGTGTAGTTCAGTGGTCTCCCTGTAAGTCCTTAGATATAATGGGTGGGGGTAAAGCCAGGACTGGGCTTGCCTCCACCTGCTGACCCGGGGCTGTGTTGTCATTATTGATTATATTCCTTGAACCTAATGGAAAATTTTCAAAATCTGTACATTATTCTGCCTTATTGAGGTCACACTACACTGTTTGACGTCACAGCACTGCTTACTGGCATCAGCCAATGGGAAAGTGAGTTTTGTGCAGCCGAGCCAAGCTTTAACCCTTAGCACTGGCCCTCACCAGCGAGCTGTCTCCTGCTTCGGATAACGGCTCTGATCAATCTTCAGGAAGCAAAGGATTATGGAATTCTTAGCTTGATTTTACCTGCTGGTTGATTGCCCACTTGCCCGACTCGGCAATCTTGGTGAGATTTCTGGCAAACTCACTTTCTGTAGAGAGGAAAGAGAGGGTTAGGACTTCGTGGGGCACAAAGGCAGAGAGAAGAGGCACTACAGCTCCAATATCCCATATGAGCCTACAGAAAGACACCCTACAAATACAAAACCACACAAGGAGGTTATCACACACCCTACAGATATGATACTGTACACAGAGGTCATCATACACCAGTGTCCCGCAAAGTTTTGTCGAGCTGCGGCACATTAAACCTAGTGGCCGTGGCTCGAGGTATCTGGAAGTGCGCAGATGTTGATGCGATGATATATGAAAGTTATCACACATCCTACAGACACAGTGCAGTTCAAGGAGGGTATCACACCTTACAGATACAATATACCTTATATCAGGGGTAGGGAACTCCGGTCCTCAAGAGCCGTATTCCAGTCGGGTTTTTCATGAGATCTATTTGCATGCACTGCTTTCAATGCACATTCATTGGGGAAATCCTGAAAACCCGACTGGAATACATCTCTCGAGGACCGGAGTTCCCTACCCCTGTCTTATATAGATGTTATCAGACACCTTGAAGATATGATACTGAATATGGAGGTTATCACACACCCTACAGATTATCATACACCCTACAGATACAGTGCAGTTCATGGAAGATATCACACACCTCACAGATACAATACCTTATATATAGATGTTATTTATCAAAGATATCGTATAGGCAGGAGAAGTGGTACATACCGTAACTTAGGCGTTTATCCATCCAGTTCAGTAGTTCTTTGGCATATTTGCACCACTTTTTTGCATAATCCAGAGCAAAGTCCACCCCACCCTCACACTTTATCAGGATGTCATCCACTTCTTCCACTGCCCAAAAAAAAAACAAACGAGAAAGAATTTCACTGGGAATCAGATCTTGCAGCAGCACCACCTTTGCAGTGCGAGTCTTGGAAGCGCAGCACTGTGGTGGCAACATTTCCCTATCCGCATCTTCAGAATATAATACATTACCAGCGGTGGCACTCAAAGCCTTTCCTTCGCAACTGCTGTGGAATTCGCCCAAAGGTTCATCAGACTGGGGAAAGGAGAAGAAGCGAGGGTTCAGAATATGCCATTATACCTCACAGTCCTAGAAGCAGGTTGGCACATGGCCTATAGCAGATTCTGGTGCCTGTGCCTTTAAATAAGGCAGGGCTACTAAATGATGGAATGGTCGTTCTCTCTGCGATAGGCTCCTTCTGAGCACATGGGCGGCTCCCGATGGATTACGGGACCCTTTCTATTGCCCCCGCCACCCCCCTGCCAGGAAAGCAAGGCATGCTGTTGATGCTTTTTTTTTTTTTTCTTGCCTGTAAAACCCATCAATGCTTCCACCCTTAGCACTCCACGACATACAGGCTAACTAATGGGCAGACTGGGTGGACCGTTCGGGTCTTTATCTGCCGTCATTTGCACCCAGACCAAAGTACTTCCCTCGGCACTCCACGACATCCAGGCTAAAGCACCTCCCTGAGTCCTTATCAGCTTTCCTACCCACCTGTATTGTGAACTATGGCGTCACCTCCAGAAGAGCTGAACCAACTCTCCCAGCTCCCTAACCCCCAGCGACACCCTGGTAGAGAGTGGACATTTAGCAGAGGTACAGATCTTTTCAAGCAACTGAACTGTTGAGTTTTGCTTCTTCTGTTTTGAGATCCACATTACAAAAGTTTTGCCTAGGAATTGAGAATCCATTCTGGCATTTATGCAGTAAGGTGGGGAGGACCGCCCCAGCACCTCTCCTTTCTCCACGTACCTCTTCAAATCTTTGGTAACCGCCAGCAGCATCTCGTGCCAGCCTCATCCCTCCCTCCGATGTCACTTCCTGTTCTCAGGGACCAGGAAATTATATCAGAGGGAACGATGAGGCTGGCTTGAGTAGCGGGTAACAGATGCTGCTCATGGCTGATGAAGTTTTGAAGAGGTGAAGGGGGAAGGCAACGTTGGTGGGGGTGCATGGCGTGGCGATGCCGGGCGCAGACTTCCCTCTCTACGCCACTGCATTCCGGTGACAATCTTTGCTTGCAGTACAGGGGGTTTAGTTTGTCTGATGATCCTCAGGGAGACATCAATACAGAGACATGATTTACCATGATAAGATGTAATAAACACACCTGTTAACTTTCTCCCTCTATCTCTCCCCATGCAACACTCTCTTATAGCTGTAAGAAGATTTAATTGAATAGTTATTTATCTCTGCAAGGCGGAAGTGCTTCCACACCTCCAGCTTACCCCTTGCAGCTGAAAAGTGTAGTTACTTACCTGTAACGTAGGTTCTCCGTGGACAGCACAGCAACTCACAAGGAGAAAACACACAAAGGACAACTTCCCAGGGAGGTCAACAGCCTGTCCCCTGAAAGATAGATTCACCCTGCAGTGCTGACGGCATGGGTAACTTACCAGTAGCTCTTCCGCTGTGTTCCCCGAGATGGTATTACCAATGTCACCCACGAGCATTTCAACAGTCCTGCGGGACGAAGAAAGAGAGGGAGTCACACTAAGAAAAAAAGAGATGTGATTCTACCTGGTTAGTAAATAACACAAGTGAGGGTTGATCTGATATCTTTCATGCATAGAGGATCGAAAAGAGCTTTAGAACAAAGAGGTATAGCGTGATCTCTGGGTCACATAGTCCAGCTGCACATATCTGGCCCCCCCAGGATGTAGAGGAAAAAAAAGGGCCATATGCACTTAAGAATAGTGGATTCTATCACCGACACTGATCAGTGTGTTTCTCATGGTGTCTGTTTTGTAGAACAGAAAAGTGGGTTATAATTACTTTGGTTTATTAAATAGGGAGTGCATACACAGCTATAAGATTTTCCATCATATCTGAACATGTGTTTTTCTCTCTGAGAGAGGCAGAAGCCATAGACAGGAGTTGATTTTTGTACTCACTCATTGCCTAAGCTGATCTCCAAGGCGTCGAGACCGCGGAATATCTCGCTGTAGCGTTTCTTGTTCTCTGAAGTTGCCCCCTGGTTGCTGAGACCTGCCGAAACAATGATTACAGACAGAGAGCATTAGATTGTGCGCTATCAAAGCATATTATTCCAGATGAGAATAAAGTTTACAGATTGGCATTCTCTTTGGATTGATGTGTACAGTGATAATATACAAAGAGTGGTTAGTATGAGGGATCAGTGTGAATAGTGATAATATACAGAGTGATCAGTGTAAGGGATCAGTGTGAACAGTGATAATATACAGAGTGATCAGTGTGAACAGTGATAATATACAGAGTGATCAGTGTAAGGGATCAGTGTGAATAGTGATAATATACAGTGGTCCGTGTAAGGGATCTGTGTGAATAGTGATAATATACAGAGTGATCAGTTTGAGGGATCAGTGCGAACAGTGATAATATACAGAGTGGTCAGTGTAAGGGATCAGTGTGAACAGTGATAATATACAGAGTGATCAGTGTAAGGGATCAGTGCGAACAGTGATAATATACAGAGTGCTCAGTGTAAAGGATTGGTGTGAACAGTGATAATATACAGAGTGATCAGTGTGAACAGTGATAATATGCAGAGTGATCAGTGTAAGGGATCAGTGTGAACAGTGATAATATACAGAGTGGTCAGTGTAAGGGATCAGTGTGAACAGTGATAATATCCAGAATGATCAGTTTGAGGGATCAGTGTGAATAGTGATAATATAGAGTGATCAGTGTAAGGAATCAGTGTGAACAGTGATAATATACAGAGTGATCAGTGTGAACAGTGATAATATGCAGAGTGATCAGTGTAAGGGATCAGTGTGAACAGTGATAATATACAGAGGGATCAGTGTGAGGGATCAGTGTGAATAGTGATAATATAGAGTGATCAGTGTAAGGGATCAGTGTGAACAGTGATAATATACAGAGTGATCAGTGTGAACAGTGATAATATGCAGAGTGATCAGTGTGAGGGATCAGTGTGAACAGTGATAATATACAGAGTGATCAGTGTGAACAGTGATAATATGCAGAGTGATCAGTGTGAGGGATCAGTGTGAACAGTGATAATATACAGAGTGGTCAGTGTAAGGGATCAGTGTGAACAGTGATAATATTTACAGAGTGGTCAGAATAAGGGGTCAGTGGGTATAGTCATGGTATTTATACAGTCAGTATACTGGGACCAGTGACAATCATTGCAGAGTTATTATTTTATAGAGATTAGTGGATATGGTAATTATATTTACAGAGCCGTCAGGGTTCAGAGGATGGTGAATGCAGAGGTTTTTTGTCAGAGCAGCTGGTGTACATGACTTGTCATCTGTTAAAGGGGACCTGAAGAGAAGATGCCAGCATGACTTCCCCCCCCCCCCCCCCCAGCAATGTCAAAGGCATTAGATACAAAGCAATAATATTAGACATGGGAGGCTTTCTTGCCTCAGCTCCCAGGAAACAGGATGTGGTGATGTGACACAAAGGAATGGTTGCTTCAGCCACAGAGAGGAGTGGATTTACAATCAAACACTGTCTTTTTGGATAAAACTCAGAATATAGGTGCTGAGATGGAATCTCCCTTAGCGAGCTTGATTCGAAGTAACCCTCGCATGAAATTAACGTGAAAAGGAGTTTCTTTACGGAACTGGATTGCCACTTCTCCAGGGACGACCCAGTCCTGGTTTTTATGCCCACTGCATGCAGGGAAATGTAGTTCTACCAGCTCCATGCATACAGCTAGGACGGAGGAAGTGAACGTAAGCATAGCCATACTGGCTCAGACTGATGGTCCATCTAGCCCAGTTTCCTGTTTCCAACGGTGGCCAATCCAGGTGACAAGTACCTGGCAGAAAGGCGAGATCTTCCTCTCCAGGCTGAGCTGAGGGAATGGCAACCCTACAGCTCACTAACTGCTCCTCAGCCCCTGAACGTACAAATGTTAGAAGCAGAAAAACTTCCTCACAGGAACACAAAGTTAAGCATGTGGTTACACAGTATAATGACAGCGATCGCTTAATTTCAGTGGCTGCAGATAAGGCAATGAATAGTGACAGGAGGGTATACGATATGCTACCAGGGAACAGACATTAGTCTCAGAGCTGACTATAAGCCATAGGCTGATGATAGCCTGGTTTGAGAAGTATCTCTCCCTCAAATTCCTAATTCATGGCACGTGATAGGACCCCGTCCTCTGATATTACAGTGCTGTGTACACCAGCAGGGCTTTATAAATAATGAGCTCTGCACTGATTGTACAGTGCTGTGTACACCAATGGCGCTTTATAATAATTATTACTCCGTGACTGTGCAGTGGAGATTTATAATCATCACTGCTATGAGACTGTACAGTGCTGTGTACACTGAAGGAGCTTTGAAATAATAATCACTGCTCTGTGATTGTACAGTGCTGTGTACTCTGACGGGACTTTGCTCCACCAATGTGTAACAGTAATGTCAGCGAAGAACAGACAATGGAGGGTGAATCTGGCACTGAGATACCCAGGTCCCCCCTCCCCATTGCCGGCCACTGCTACAAACCGTTTACCTGCTGGCATCTGAAACTAGACACGCTGGGCTGGGTGGCCTCCGCAGAGGTGACCACAGCACCGAGGCCACGTTCTCCCACGGAAGGGCACAAAAGAAGCCTTAAAGGTACAGGCCTCTCATCATTTAAGGCTCTGTTACTCAAACTGAGCTCTTATTTCCATGTCTTCTTGGCTTTTTTCCCCCCCTTTTAAAAATCTCTCTAAATCTAGTTTATCTGTACAGCCGCTGTTTTCCTCTTATCCACCCTGATCCCCGTGTTGTATCTGTGCCCACAACATCCACTGCCATGTACATGACCTGGTTCACACCCACTGCTACAAGCTGGCCCATAATCCTCCTCCAAGTACCCAGAATGCAATATGGTATCTAGGCCCAGGCTGCAGCACAAATGCACCGAGCCAACCACAATCCAACGGTGGATATTACATACATAACATAACATAACATTTGTATACCACATTACCCTTCAGATCTACGCGGTTTAACAAAAGTAAAAATACTGCTACAACAGAGAATGAAATTCATTTCAATCTTTGAAAAATTTCCCAAATAAATAAGTCTAATAGTTTCCTAAAATGTTGATATGATGTAGATGTAAAAAATAATTGACCCAAGTAGCTGCAATTAACAAAATAAGAGGACTGAGTAATGGCGTAATAAGGGGGGGGGGGGGTGGTCTGCCCCAGGGCCTGTCCCCCCAAATGCCATGCTCACGTCCTCCCTTTCCCGCCATGCCATGTACCTCCTTAAATCTTCGTCAGCGCGAGCAGCTACTCTGGCCTGCTGCTCACGCCGGCCTGGCTCCACTTCCGGGTCGCAGGGTCAGGAAGTGACATCAGAGGGAAAGCCAATGAAGGTGCGATGCAGAAGTCCAGAGACGTTGCTCGCGCTGGCAAAAAGATTTAAAGAGGTACGGGGTGGGAAGGGAGGGCGCTGGTGGGGCGTGGAAGGAGTGGAGGGGGGGTGCCACCTACCCTCGCTACACCACTAGGACCGAGCAATTCACAGCGAAATACAAATCATCAGTTTTCCAAAAATTTAACAAGCCGTCGATAGTTTCCTGAAATGCAAATAAGAATCTGAATGATCTAATAATTGGCGAAAGTCAACCTCCAACCAGCTGCTTCAAATGAAAGGAAACGGTGGAAATATCTCTTAAACAAGCAGCCTTTCACAAGATGGAAGTGCGAATAAAGTTGCGATACGCAACGAACGTCTAGATTTTTTAAAAGTAAAATGGTCAGCAAAGGTAATTAGGTGCCAAACCGTGCGAGACCTTATAATAATAATAACTTTATTCTTTTATACCGCCATTACCATCTAAACTTTAAAAAATACTCTGACCTCAGTTTTAAGAACATAAGACTAGCCTTCCTGGGTCAGACCAATGGTCCACCAAGCCCAGTAGCCCGTTCTCACGGTGGCCAATCCAGGTCCCTAGTACCTGGCCAAAACCCAAAGAGTAGCAACATTCCATGCTATCGATCCAGGCCAAGCAGTGGGTTCCCCAGTGTCTTTCTCAATAACAGACTATGGACTTTTCCTCCAGGAACTTGAACATAAGAATAGCCTTACTGGGTCAGCCCATTGGTCCACCAAGCCCAGTAGCCCGTTCTCACGGTGGCCAATCCAGGTCCCTAGTACCTGGCCAAAGCCCAAGAAGTAGCAACATTCCAGGGCAAGGAGTGGCTTCCCCCACGTCTTTCTCAATAATAGACTATGGACTTTTCCTCCAGGAACTTGAACATAAGAATAGCCTTACTGGGTCAGCCCATTGGTCCACCAAGCCCAGTAGCCCGTTCTCACGGTGGCCAATCCAGGTCCCTAGTACCTGGCCAAAGCCCAAGAAGTAGCAACATTCCAGGGCAAGGAGTGGCTTCCCCCACGTCTTTCTCAATAATAGACTATGGACTTTTCCTCCAGGAACTTGTCCAAATCTTTCTTAAGCAGCTTACACGGTAAACATAAATAGTAAAAGATTATCTACCCACCCCTCCAAACTTTTCTAACTGATATTAAAACAAGCACGTGGCTAATAAGACTTGAATAAAACAGACTGTCAAAATCTGAAACATCGCTACCTAGTAAAAGGCTTTCACAAACAAATATGTTTTGAGTTACTTCTTAAAAGGCATCTTGCTTTACATAGCCTCAAATATCCCGCCACATAAATGGCTAACTTGCGGTAATAAGGTGTCACGTGGTCTGACCTTTTTAAGATTAAAAATTAAACACCCCCCTCCCCTTTTACGAAGCCAAGTTAGGCTTTTTTACCGCCGGTATGAGCGTCGGAGCGCTTACCGCTGGGGCCGGCGATAAAAAAGCCTAACACGGTTTTATAAAAGGGGCGGGGGTAAACTAATTACCGTATTTTGTATTATACATAATCTGCAAAGATTATTTTGCTAACCAGAAAGATAGATAATATTGCAGTAGTCTAAAATACTTAAAACATGTCGCTGTTTCGTTCCATGTTCATCCCTGGGATGTATTAAAGAATCTAGTGGTCCCAGAATTCACACTCTTAATCCCAGAGTGCGTACAGACTCAGGCAAACTGATTTTCTCCTTTGCTGAATGTGTCTATTTTTATGTCATTCTTATGTGTGGGTTAGGGTTTCCTGTTTAATTATTGGAGCTCTTTTCAACTAAATATAATGTGTTTTTATTGTAAACCGCCCTGATCCAATGAGGCTGGACAGTAGATAAAGCTTCTGAAATGAACATAAGCATATTGCGCCATCGGTGATCCCAGGGTGGAGATTCACAACACTTCACTGGGCTTCCACAGAACATTTATCTAATTGTGTCAGTGAAGCCCAGCCAGGTGATGGCATAAATCTAATATCTCAGATCTCGGTGGGCTCTCCCTCATAACTGCTGCTCCGGGAGAGGGCCAGATTTGGGGGGGGTTTCCATCAAAAGCAGTGCCGTGTGATGTCAGGACGCCCTTTTCCATCATGGCCTCACCGGTTCAGAAATTGAGCCCTGAGAGATGGAAAACGAGCAGGTCGGAGACAACTGAGACAGAGACAGACTGACAGACACTTATGCCACCTACCACCTGTTTCGGGGTCGTCCATGCTGAGATCCCACCCACCCCTACCACTGGGTCCCTCCAAGCCAATGGCCTTCAAGGACAGGAGGTGGCAAGGGGAGCGCAGTCCAAGATCCTGTTGACTTCGTTCATGCCAGCAGCCCACAACCCACCCCCACCCGGCCTCTGCATTGCCAGGAGGGTGCAGGTCTGAGGCCTTCGCTGCAGAAACCCACAAGAGTAGCTGTAGACACAGTTGCCTGTCAACTTCCTGTTAAAAAAAGAAAGTTCCTCAACAGGAAACATCTCGTTTTTACATAAAGTGCCGCCTTCAGACCTGCCTCCACTGCTGGTAGGGGAGGGAGACCTGGGTTCAGTCCATGAGACCGATTCCTGATCTTCTGGCTTGCCGAGGCTGGCAATGCTTCAGAGGCCATCATGATTAGCTATGTCCCTATTGAACAGGTCTTTCATATGGACTATGTCCAAGAAAGGCAGTATAAAAACATAGCATAACATTATCCATGTCCCTCATTTACCAGCCCTCAGTCTCCATGTCCCTATTAAACAGGTCTCTTTGTTATCCATGTCCCCATTAACCAGCTGTCATATCCACATCCCTATTAAACAGATCTTTCCATTATTCAGGTCCCCATTAACCAGCCCTCAAATCCACTTCTCTATTAAGTAGGTCTTCTTGTTATCTAGTCTTCATTAACCAGCCCTTGTATCCACGTCCCTATTAAACAGGTCTGTAATATCCAAGTCCCTATTAAACAGGTCTCTCCGTTATTTATGTCCCCATTAACCAGTCCTCATATCCACATCTCTATTAAGTAGGTCTCCTTGTTATCCAGTCTCCATCAACCAGCCCTTGTATCCATGTCCCTATTAAACAGGTCTCCTCATTAAGCAGTCTTCCTTGATATCAATGACCAGGCCTCTCTGTTATCCTTCCTTGCCCTTATTACACAGCCAGTTCTTATAAACTAGTCTCCAGCTAGTGTGCAGTTTTTCCATCCCGTTGGAAAAATAGGTTTTGGCAAAATTATTTGTATAACCTGTTTTTTTTTTTAATGCCAAACTTTTCAAACCATCCTCGTATGTCCCCATTATGCAGCCCTCTGGGTTATTATCTCTTTCCCCGTTAAACAAATGCGCTTCCCTTAAATAACCCTCGTTACACAATCCTCTATCGTGTGCCTCCTCATTATCCAAGCACCTGCTTACAGGTGTCCTTAATAAGAAGGTGATGACACATATCAGATGTGAGGATGGGCTGGGGAGGGCTTCGACAGCTGAAATGATTTAGATGGGCTTTGACGGACACTCATGTAAATGGAACCTAAGCACACTACCGAGCAGAGCTCTGGGTTTCTGGCCCAGAAATATCTAAGAAAAAGGACCATTTAAATAAAATCATTTAATATATATAGAGCGTGCATGGTTGGGCAGACTGGATGAACCATTCGGGTTTTTTATCTGCCATCATTTATTATGTGATATCAGATATATCCCTGGACCCCAAAATTGCCCTTAATACAAAGATGCAAACAGCTGGTAAAAATCTCTGACATATCACTTGTGTGTTTTTGAATGTGGTGCGACGTCCAGTTGTGGGGGTACCACAGCTTGAGGCTGAAACCCAGAAGCTGGTATTCATGCCCCGGGGGCAGGGTAGGATGAACACACCAGGAAAGGGACACAGTGGAAATTCTCCAAATCAGAGGTCTCGGGTGGGGAATCGCTTTGCCATCAGGTCGCCACGGGGAAGTGCCAGCCTGTTACACGATGCCAATGGGACATTTGGCAGCCCTCGACGTGAAAAGAGGAACTTCCCCAGGCTCATGGTAACAAGAAAACACGGACTTCCTATTCTCTCCCCCCTCCCCCCATCCCCTCTGAATTTTTCTATCTCCCTGTCCCCAATTCTCTTTTGATCTGCCCCCCCCCTCTCCCCGATCTCTCTTTCTACCCAATCTTTCACAATCTCTCTCTGGACAGTTGAACTTGGACTGTGCAGAAGGGTTGAGTGTCTCTGTGACATCAGCAGACAGCAGGAACCGTGCCAACTCTCTCTGTAAACGAGCCGATTGTTCCCTATAACCCATCTTGCCAGGAGTCAGCAGACACCATGTTTTTCTGTAGCAGTTTGTAACGTCATTGTGCGGCCTGGATGTCTCTGAGACACAGGCTGTCAGAAAACCGCAGGAACTTTGTTGAAGGGCTGAGTGTCTCAGTGACATGCCCTGCCCTGATTTGACAGGGACTCATTAGAAGGGCTGAGCGAGGTTTTCCTGACGGACTGAATGTTTCTGTGGGCCACAGAGTGGTGAGGCCTGCGTCTTCTGCACTCATGTGACAGCACCCTCACCACAAGCAAAACGCAATTGGTATATTCTGCCTCGTGTTCCTCCTACACAGCTGAATCGTCCCTGTGAAAACAGCTCCTGGCTCTGGCCTTTCTTTCACTGCCAACGTAAACACACCAGCTCCAGGACAGACTAGGAGCTTTTTGAGGCCCATTCGCTTAGAAGGATGGAGCTGAACCTCTCTCTCTTCTGCTGAGGTCCTTATGTCTCACCTCGTACAGTTTTAAGATGGCAACACTCAGGAGGTACCACTTAAAAACCCACATGGATAACCCACAGAGGAGACAGGGCACAAGAGAGACCCTCAAACACTTCAGGAGCTACACTGACAAACAAAACAAGCACTGGTTCTAGGAGGAAAGAAGCAAAAAGGGTGGTAGAGAAGGAGCGTACACTGCACTAATAACACTGAAAAGAGCTGAATCACCACAGGGGCACAAACTGCACTGATAATGAAAACAGCTGAATCACCACAGGAGCACAAACTGCACTGATAACACTGAAAAGAGATGAACTACAACATAAGCGCACACTGCACTGATAACACCGAGAAGAGGTTAATTTAGCAAAAGATCGCACACTGCACTGATAAGTGAAAAGGACAGACCACAGGAGCACAAACTGCACTGATAACAATGAAAAGAGCTGAACTACCAAATAAGCGCACACTGCACCGATAACACTGAAAAGAGGCTAATTTAGCAAAATATCACACACTGCACTGATAAGCGAAACGGACAGACACCACAGGAGCACACACTGCACTGATAAGACTGAAAAGAGCTGGACTACCATATAAAAGTACACTGCACCGATAACACTGAGAAGAGGCTAATTTAGCAAAATATCACACACTGCACTGATAAGCGAAACGGACAGACACCACAGGAGCACACACTGCACTGATAAGACTGAAAATATTCCTCTCCCTCACCTCTCTGGCCTATGACTTTGATAATATCACACAGTTGGGTGGTGGGGGGAGGAAGTTGGGTGTTGGACTTTACCATTAACGCTTGTGGTAAGTGAGGTTGTGTCGGCCAGGATGTGAGTTGATTTCAGAGTGGGACATTTACTCAGAAGAAGGTAGATGGCCTGGATTAACTTGGTTAGTTCCTCTTCTATCTGGCCCTTGGATGGGGACCCGGTTCCTGGCAAAGAGATAATAAGAAACGGTTATAGCTACAGTCCTGAAGACCTTGAAAAGCAAAAAAAAAAAAAATCACTTCTGGTGGGTATGATATTGCTGGACTCTCAGGGAAAGAGCTGATCTGGAAACATAAACCAATCACTCAAATTTTGGATAAAGCCCAGCTGCGGAGCACTGCTGTACCTCACCTTGACACCTAGAGAGCCCCCCAGACTTCAGAGGTCTTTAGGCCTAACCAGCTCAGTAACTGATATTTACTGAATTCCAGAATATGGACCAGCTGGGAGGAGAATTCAGGAAAAGGCGGTGATTGCATGCATAGGAGGGCAAAGGGTGAGAAAAGATGGATGGGGGTGAGCAGACAGAGAGATGGAGGGGAAAGGGCCAAGGATGAGAGTGGACCAGTAGAAAGAGGAGAGGTGGGCTGGAGGGTGAAAGTGTGCAGAGATGGTACCATTAGGGGAGAACAGGGAGAGGAATTCCTGGGATGAGGGATCGGGAAATGTAGTGCAGAGGAGACGAGAGAGATGCTAGAGCAGGCTTGCCCAACGTAAGGCCCTCCAGACGCTTGTTTCTTGTCCTCGGAAGCCTGCTCGCCTACCATGACTCAGATCTCTGTACGTTTGAGCCGAGCAGTGCCGGAAGATTGGATTGGTCTTGTGATCTTCGAGTCTCATGAGACCAACTTGAACTATGCAGCTTAGACTTGCAAAAAGCCCCAGTCATGGTGGGAAAGCAGAAAGCTTACAAATAAAAAAACAAAAAACACTTGTATAAAAAGTCTTATAAACTTGATGTCTTTATATTGAAAGGATCCCGTTGATGAGCCGACACGGTCCGTGTTTTGGCCCCCAGATGGAGGCCTCCCTCAGGGGTATCTTTAATGGTCCACTAGGTGTCACTCCAGTGCTGGGAATACAAATTGTAAGAAAATGTTTAGAAAGACTCAAAACAACAGGGTACACAATGGTCTCCCGCCAAGGAGGACATCAAGTTTATAGGACTTTTTATACATGTGCTTTTTTAATTTTAAGCTTATAGAAATAAAAGATTGTTTGTCTCAAAGTTGACGCGTTTTATCTATCCCACTCACCATTTCTTGTTCTTTTTTGTTTGACTTCACGTGGGGTTTCTGTTCCCTTTCCTTGTTTTGTATTTGGGAAAGCAGAAAGCCCATTGTTCTGCAAATGAAGCCAGATGAGGGGAAAGAGACTAAGAGGATACATGAGAGTATAAGAACATAAGAAACACCTTCACCGGATCAGACCTAGGTCCATCTAGTCCAGCACAAGTAGGTGAGAGAGAGAGACTGGCTGGGAGGGGATGACACACTCTTGTATTTTGCTACTATCGGACGGAGCATATGGCCAAATACAATGGTGCATGTTTTGGCCCTTCGAATGTTCTAAAATGTGGGCCCTCCTGGTAGAAAAAGGTTGGACAAGCCTGGGCAAGAGGAAGATCTGATAGCTGCGTGGGATAACCGAAGAAAGGAAGAGGTTGATGGCTGCGGATGAACTGGTGGGATGCAGGAATTAGAAGGTGCAACGGGTCACAGAGGAGATGATGGAGGGAGATGATGGAGGAGATGATGGAGGGAAAGACTGTGAAGGTCCAACAACTGCTGTGTCTTATACCAGTGGTTCCCAGTAGGGGGGAAGGGGGAGGAACTCCCAGCCAGTCAGGTTTTCAGATATCCACAATGAATATTCACGAGAGAGGTGGAGGAGGTGAATGCAAATCTCTCACCTGAATATTAATTATGGATATCCTGAAAACCTGACTAACTGAGGGTTCCCCTAAGGCAGGTTTGGGAACCATGGTCCTACATATAACTCTGATTTGTCTGTCCTGAAGAGGTTTTCTAGGATTTGAACCTGTAGCCTCTGCCGTCCAATTGGGATGTTACTGTGAGTGAAAAGGAGTGTCCCTCAAACTGAGTTAGTGGGAGATCCCATTCAATTTCAACCAAGGTACAGAGAGAGGAATGCATAGACGGATGATGGTGGGAGGGGGAAGGAAGGGCGGGGTGAGGGACAGCGTCACCGAGTGGGGCAGCTATACAAGGAATGTTTGGAATGGTGCCAGCTGGGATTTCTTTATGGCCAAATGAATGCAGCTTGTCAAGCTCAGTGTACCGCCCTGCACAGGGATTCATTTGGGAAGATTCTTGGGATGCTGTTTGGACAATCTAGTCATGGAAATAGCATTTAAGAGACCTACCTTGGCCCTGGAAGAGGCCACGGAAGCTGTAAAGCTTCTCATCGATGCTCCTTAGGCAACCTGTCACCTGCAGCAGCTCCTTCGGACGGAGGTTCGCCTGACCTCTCGGGTGGCCAGCGCAAGCTGGGTCCTGGACCGATGCCCACAGAGCAGTGAGCAACCCCGTGTTAGGCCCATGAGCCTCAGCTGGGTAGCCCTGGTCCATGCTAAGAAAGCCTCCCTGTGTCCCTGAACTGTTCATGCTAAGGTAAGACTGATATAACGACCATAAACCCCAAGAAGTCAGAAGGATGCTGGACTCTTGCTTCGGCCTGACCCTCTAGGAACCGTACTGACCGGGGGGGAAACTAGATCTCCGTCTGGCTCCAATTCTCTTTAATTTGAAATAATCCAGAGATGTGAGTGCGCACGCGTGAAAACCGTCTTCAGATTGTGGCATTTTCTAAGAACGAAATGTTGGGCCGCTCTCGGAAATCCCCTATGTGGCTGATAAAGGAAAATGGAGGACCAATTCCATCACTCAAACACTTCCGTGAGTTTTGATGAGTCATCAAGCGGTCAAGGGTTCTACTATCTTCCAAGGGGCTCCTTCCCAGTCTCCAACTGGACTCTTCCAATAGAAGCAGCGACCCCACCGACCCAGAGGGAAACAGCATAGAGAGACAATTTTAAAGGTCGATGCATTGACCTGGAAAATCCGACCTTCGGCCAAGACCACAAAGGTTTTGCGCCAACTCTTGCAGCAGTGGAAGCCAAAGATGCTCTTGCCACAGCGTCCCACATCAGCAGGGTGGCAGTGAGCCCTGGGCATACATAGAACCAACCCTATTCCTCTCCCAGATGTTTTCTGTCAGCCTTCCAATTCCAGATGAGTGAGGAGTCCGGAAAAGTCTGACGTTTGCCAGATCATTTTAGCCGCCCCATGTGGGTCTTCACCTTTTATACATCAGCATGTCTTCCCTTACAGCCCATGGTAGACAAGTCAGAGCCAAAGCCCTTTGGTCACTGGCTGTTATGCGTCTTGTCTGTCTTTCTAGGTGAAACTCAGATTCTCAGGAAGTCCTGAATCGCAAAGGAGATGTTGATTTTCCACATTCCCGGCCAGAGGTGATGAAACTGCTCAACCTCCTTGCTACCTGACACCATGAATCAGATCCTCCCTCTTCCTTTTCCTCCTCCTTCTGCTGCTACCACCACCTGGGCCAGGTTAACTCTTCACAGGGAGCCTAGGAAGACCTCGGTGGTTAAGGTTGCTCTTTCAGGCCAGTACACAAATATTTCATGCACCGGTTCTGACAGAGTGGAGTGGAAGGGTGGGAAAGGGTGAAGAATCATTATTTAATATAGATAGAGACATCAGAGGCAAACAGCTACACTGTGGAATGCGGGGGAGGTCTGGAGGCCTTAGAAGGGCTCATTCTCACCTAACAAACTCTTAACAACAGGGAAAACTTCTCGGAAGAGCTTAACACCACTTAAGTGAGGCTTTCAAAGCTCCCAGGGAATGGGGAAGGGACCAAAAACATAATTCCTGTTTGAGCTGGCTTCAAGCAGTGGCACCCTTCAATCCATTTGCACCTGCTAAGGCAGCCATTTTGGCACCAGTAGGAGCGGCCATCTTGGTAAGAGCTTACAGATTATTGCAGTATTATACTGTATACTTAGCAGGCTCTCCAAAAATTTTTCAAACACTTCGAATTATACAAAATTCCGCAGTTGGGTTGATTTTTAAATTGTCAAACTACCAACATATAACGCCTTATTATTGAAAGCTGCTCTGGGCCGAGTACTTTTAAAATTTGGCTGTATTTTTTTTTTTATAAAGCTTTAAATTGGCTTGCTGCTAAAATATTTAGCTGATGCATTTTTGTTTCCATCTTCAGAACGTGTGTCACGAAGTCTAGGGTTACCAGATTTTACTTTAGTAAAATCCGGACCCCCCTAGACCCGCCCCATTATGCCCCAGTCCCGCCCCCCAATCCCATCCTAGCCCGGTACCTTCTCTCCTGGCCGACGTGATTTCAAGGAAGCGCCGGGTTTTGAAAAGCCGTCCGGACCCCTGGACAGGTCCTCAAAAAGGACGACATGTCCGGGGAAGTCCGGAAGTCTGCTAACCCTAACGAAGTCCCTCTTTCATTGCTTTTCCTTCGGTGAAAGCTTGCTGACACAAAAGAGGTTCATAGACAACAACGCGGAAGACAAAGGCGCGCGCCGAAGAAAATTACTGTTTTTAGGGGCTCCGATGGGGGGTTTTGTTGGGGAGCACCCCCAGTTTACTTAATACAAATCGCACCGGCGTTGTGGGGGGTTTGGGGGGTTGTAACCCCCCACATTTTACTGTAAACTTAACTTTTTCCCTAAAAACAGGGAAAAAGTGAAGTTTTCAGTAAAATTTGGGGGGTTACAACCCCCCACAACGCGGCGCGATCTGTATTAAGTAAAGTGGGGGGGTTCCCCCATGCCCCCCCCCCCGTCGGAGCCCTAAAAACAGTAATTTTCTTCGGCGCGCCTCCGCGCTGCGCTCAATTGTCTGCTCGCGCCTTTGTCCCGGCGCGCTTTTGACCTGACACCCACAAAAGATATGTTAGCAGGCAACTCGCTTTGGAACCCTGAACTTCGCCCCCTGCTGGTTAATTTACCTTTACAGAAGCTCATGGGTTCATAGACAACAACGCCGAAGACAAAGGCGCACGCCGACAACTGAGCTCATGTGTTGTAACACCATTACAAAGCTCATATAAACCGCTCTGAATTGACTCCCCCAGTCATTAGCAGCGGTATAGAAGCTTTCAATAAACCATAATTCTACTTCTTACAAGCACTGTAGAAGGTTATTAAAAACTGAATATGAATTGTTTTTATATACTGAATATTATGTAATTTCACCGATAATGGTCAGTTTTTTAATTTTTGTACATCATTTTCAACTGAAAGGTACTGCGCTTCATAAATATTTGTTTTTTTTTAGTCAAGGTTTGTTTATTAAATTTTTTAGCTTTACAAAACATGGTGGATAACAAGTAAATGCACTCCAAAATAAGTGATATACATAAATAACAGACAAATAGTTATCATGAAATACAGCAGTGGTATGCGATAACAATCACAGAACTGGAGTCTTAACAAAGCATATCTCAGTAGAAAAGAAAGGTTACCCATGTAAACCAAACATGAATCGGCTAAAGTAAGAAGGGAAAATGCACGTAAAATCAGAAGGGAAAAAGGGAAGAGGGAAGCGAGCAAGTTAAGATGAAATATTTTGTATATATAATTGTAAGGAGTTCCATTTTAGTTGGAATTGGGAAAATCTGTTGGAAGATTTAGCTAAGTAGGCTTCTGTTCTGTAAGTGAGACATACAAGGTTCCACCAGTGGGAGTGGGGAAACTTTGGACAAATCCTTCCAGGAGGTAAGAAGTGTTTTTAAAGCTAGTGAAAGCAAAATGTCCAAAAGAAAAGTATCGGAGTCTAGGATCTTGTCGGTTAACGCGAAGGATTTCAGTAGAAGCATAAATATTTTCATAAATATTTTTTAATGCTATGTTATCACATGGCATTTGGGGTGTGTGATGCCATTGCAACTTTTAAAAATGTGCCTGAGTCTGCTTTAGGGGATTCTCAGTCCGGTCCTTGGGACACACCCAGCCAGCCAGGTTTTTAACATATCCACAGTGGGATAAATTTGCATGCACTACCTTAATTATATGCAAATCTATTTCATGTATATTAATTGTGGGTGTCCAGAAAACCTGACTGGCTAGGTGAGTCCTGAGGCTGCTTGTGCTCTGAGCTGTAAGCTCTTCAGGACCAGGCCTCATGCAACAAACCACTGACTGTCTCCTACCCTGTGCTACACACCCTGCCAATGAAACATCAAATAAATATTCAGAGGAAACACTTTTGCCTGTAAGCTCTTCTAAGAAGGGACCTCCCTTACTTCCTAGACCTGTGTGCTGTAAACTTTATATGTTTTTATCCCTTTCCTTGTTCCTATACCCCTGATTTCATTGTAACAGATCCATATTTTACTTAGAACATAAGAATAGCCTTACTGGGTCAGACTAATGGTCCATCTAGTCCAGTAGCCCATTCTCACGGTAGCCAATCCAGGTCACTAATACCTGGCCAAAATCCAAGAAGTAGCAACACTCCATGCTACTGATCCAGGGCAAGCAGTGGCTTCCCCCGTCTCTTTCTCAATAACAAGACTGTGGACTTTTCCTCCAGGAACTTGTCCAAACCTTTCTTAAAACCAGCTACGCTATCCTCTCTTACCACAACCTCTGGCAACACGTTCCAGATCTTAACTATTCTCTGAGTGAAAACATTTTCCTCCTATTGGTTTTAAAAGTATTTCCCTGTAACTTCATCGAGTGTCCCCTAGTCTCTGTCATTTTTGACGGAGTGAAAAATCGATCCACTCGTACCCGTTCTACTCCACTCAGGAGTTTGTAGATTTCAATCCTTCATATTTCTGGAGATGTTTGTACATTTTAATTTGTTAATTTGCATGCGTTTATTCCCTCCCCTTTATATATGTATGTTTATATTGTAAACCGCTAAGATTTTAACTCTGGTTTTATATTTGTGGTTTATCAAATAAATTGAACCTGAACTTCAGGATCCAAGCTGAATACTATTAAAAAAAAAACAACAACAATCCCCAAAACAGTTGTTACTAAAGGGTTTGCTTGTTTCTCAGTAGCAAAATGATAAAACACTATCTATTGCTATTCCTCCAGGTGGATGTGGGGTGGCATCGTCTGCTGGATTCAGACCCCTCCAGTTCCTAGTGGAGCCACATCATATACCCCGTCCGTCTATCTGGCTGAGTTAAAGGAAAGATGGCTGGGAAATGGAGCCTCCCTGGTTTGCTTCCCTGCTGCCAGCCTCGTTAAGAAGATCAAACCAGCCAGACTGGATGATCCAGCCATGTCTGGTACAAACAGATACAAAAAGAAAATCACTTTGGCACATGCATAGAGTCACAGGATGCCACATAAGCACAGCTCAGCACATACAGAGACACACAACTCAATACAGACATGGCTTACACACACAGTCACAGCATGCAACATGAGCACAACTCAACACATACAGAGAAACTGCACACGACATGTACAAAACTTCACACAACTGAGTATAGGTCCTGCGTAACACACGCAACCCTACATGCACCATTTATCATATACAGCAGTGGTTCCCAAACCTGTCCTGGGGGACCCCCAGCCAGTCAGGTTTTCAAGATATCCCTAATGAATATGCATGAGAGAGATTTGCATACCTGTCACTTCCATTAGATGCAAATCTCTTTCATGCATATTCATTAGGGATATCTTGAAAACCTGACTGGCTGGGGGGTCCCCCAGGACAGGTTTGGGAACCACTGATATACAGAAACGCAACTTCACACACAGAAATGCACAACTTAATGCAGGGGTATCCAATGTCGGTCCTCGAGGGCCGCAGTCCAGTCGGATTTTCAGGATTTCCCCAATTAATATACATGAGGTCTATTTGCATGCACTGCTTTCATTGTATGCTAATAGATCTCATGCATATTCATTGGGGAAATCCTGAAAACCCAACTGGATTGCGGCCCTCGAGGACCGACATTGGACACCCCTGACTTAATGCGACATGGCTTAACCCATGCACACAGCACGCAAGGTGCGCTGGCGTTTTTAGTACACGCAGGAAATTACCGTGCGCTACGCTTCTAGAACTGACACCAGCTCAGTGCTGGCGTTAAGGTCGAGCGTGCGCTAAAGCCCTAACACAGCTTAGTAAAAGGAGCCCATAGACCAGGGGTAGGGAACTCCGGTCCTCGAGAGTCGGGTTTTCACGATTTCCCCAATGAATATGCATTGAAAGCAGTGCATGCAAATAGATCTCATGCAGATTAATTGGGGAAATCCTGAAAACCCAACTGGAATATGGCTCTCGAGGACCGGAGTTCCCTACCCCTGCTCTAAGGGAATATGGAAGAACTCTAGTATGCAAATGGGTGTACATGGGCACCTTATAGAATTCTATAGGTTACATACATAGGCATGCTCAGTTACTCTAGGTTAGGGGTAGGGAACTCCGGTCCGCGAGAGCCGTATTCCAGTCGGGTTTTCAGGATTTCCCCAATGAATATGCATTGAAAGCAGCGCATGCAAATAGATCTCATGCAGATTCATTACGGAAATCCTGAAAACCCGTCTGGAATACGTCTCTCGCGGACCGGAGTTCCCTATCTCTGCCATAGACAAACACACATCATTAATCATAAACACAATTTCACATACAAAACCCCACAACTCAACATAATCACAGCTTAACACACTCTCAAACAGCACATATACACAGAGACCCACAACTCAATATAGACATGGCTTAATACAGCTCGAAGTCCAAAAGGGTTGGTGGTGAGGAAAACGCTCTGAAAAAACGCAGGGCTGAGAGGTCAAACTCCATAACAATATAACAGTAGAACCAAGACTTCTCCGAGTAAATGTCCAGAATAGAAGTTAGATGAAGTCAATGCATTTATACATACACTCAGATATGTGTAATCCGACCAAGAGCCATGGCTCCTATAGCCGATCCCAAACATGGTCCATGTCGGGACCTACCAACACCCCTTTTAAGTTAAGTAGGAATTGTTTTTCCTTTTATTGCCACTGAAAAATACTTTTATTATTTAAGAAGCACCAGCATTATAGTCCTACACAGTGATGGGACGGTGGGTTCGGCTATAGGAGCCACGGCTCTTGGTCGGATTACACATATCTGAGTGTATGTATAAATGCATTGACTTCATCTAACTTCTATTCTGGACATTTACTCGGAGAAGTCTTGGTTCTAGTGTTATATTAATACAGCTCGAAACGCATACCCAGACGCATTTCATTCATCATAAACACAATTTCGCATCCAGAAACCTACAACTCGGAGCACAGAGACCCTGAACTCAACACACAACTAGAAACGGAGTGGTGAGCTCTAGATGCAATCTCATGAGAATTAAAGGGGAGGCAAGGCAGGAAGGACTCTCTTCCCCAAGCTTCAGGGACAAAAGATTAAGGTGAAAAGATTGTTAAAATATGAATTTGTGGAGGAAGGTGTCGAAGTGGAAGATGATATTTTCTTTCTCAAGGGACCCTCGGCCACAAGAGGGCACCCGCTCAAACTCAGGGGCGGAAAATTTCATGGCGACACCAGAAAGTATTTCTTCACAGAGAGAGTGGTTGATCATTGGAACAAGCTTCCAGTGCAGGTGATCGAGGCAGACAGCGTGCCAGACTTTAAGAATAAATGGGAGGGTCAAGATAAGGAAATTGGGTCATTGGGGCATAGACAGGGGGTAGGTAAGCAGAGTGAGCAGACTTGATGGGCTGTAGCCCTTTTCTGCCGTCATCTTCTATGTTTCTATGTTAAGGTGTCATGGGAGTCTGATGTTAAAATGTTTGCACATCCCTTCTCCCCTAATGTGATCACATAACTTAATGGGGTTTGGGGTTTCTCAGTGACCGCTCCCCACTCTTCAGAGAGGTTAATAGCTGCCAGATGGAGGCTGCGTGCCTGATTTTAAGGCCACATGGGATCTATTCACAGGGCAAAGGTAGGGGAGGGTCATTAGGGTGAGCAGACTGGATGGGCCGTGGCCCTTATCTGCCGTCTATTTCTATGTTTCTATGACTTTTACATGCCCTAAACATATACACTAAGTAGCATGTGGTGAGAGTAGGGGGCGAAGGTGCTTTGACTCTTGAGTGGCATTTCGACCACAGATTACAAAACCTTCCAAAAATAAACAAAACTCTACTCTTCAAAAAAATATATAAAACCAATATAACACAATCAAACATGTTCCAAACACCTCCTGCAATTCCAACTACTCCTTAGCAAATTAGAAAATGTTCAACCTATTCCTTAACTACTTCTTAATATATTAACAATATGTAGCTCTTATCGTCACAACAATTCTTATGTAATCCGCCTTGAACCGCAAGGTAAAGGCGGAATAGAAATCACTAATGTAATGTAATGTAAATAAGAGCTGGTCAGTCTCCCTCCAAAATCCAGTTCATAAGCCCACGTCCCATCTATTCAGAGTCCGAGCAGTCAGATCCATGGTTTTCAACCCAGTCGAGTCTTCAAGATATCTACAATGAATATGCATAAGAGAGATTTGCATGCATTGTGGATATCCTGAAAACCAGCCTGCATGAAAGAAGCCACCACTGAATTTAAATGTGTTAAAAGAGCATTTATTCACCTTTCCCTAGTTGAATTTTGAGAAATGGCTGTAAATCTTTTACATAAATTCCACCATTACAGAGTTTGTTCTGTCTTTCCATTTCAGTGTTTGATTGACACACAGCCTCTTTCACCCCTTCCTTTTCTCTTTAAAAGATGCATCATGACTGGTGCACGTAGCTAGAGTTACCATATGGCTCTAGGATTGAGACATCCGGGTTTTACTTCTACTGAAAGCAATGGAAGTAAAACCTGGATGTCTCAATCCGTCCTCCTTTTTCTGGAGCCATATGGTAACCCTATTCAGTCCTGGCTTTACCCCATTTCATGCAGTGATTTATAGCTGTGATTTCCCCCATTGCATTCTCTAAGACAAAAAAAGACTACAAGTCCCTGCATGCAATGAGGTAAATCCAGGACTGGATCAACGCTATTGGGTGAATTTGGATCCAGTTGGCAATCCAACTCTCCTAGCCAAATCCCAGCTTCTTGTGGAGAAGGGAAAGGCTCCCAGCTGAGTCAGAAAAGCCCTTCTTCTCCCTTCTCCTCCTTCCCTCTGCCCGGCTTCCTCCTCTTCTCTTTCTCCATCTTATACTTCAGCCGGCGGATCGGGTCAGCGATGCTCCGACTGGCCACATCGTCAAAGAACTCGGCCGGCAAGAAGTTGCGGTCAATGAGGTCGCCGACCTCCTGCCAGCTTTGGAAGCAGGTCGGCCCCAGCCGGCGGATCTCTTCCACAGCGTTCCAAGAGACGACCTTCCCGCATGGCTTCAGAACCACCACGGCAGGGATCTCCTCCACCCCAAACCTTGACTCCAGCTCCCTGAAGGGAAGAGAAACAGGAAGGAAAAGTAGTCTTTTATTCATGTATTCCAAGAGAGCTCCAGTCTGACCTGTGATGAACAGGGGATAGAATCTGCTTTATAAGCAAATCCTAAATTTATATGATCGCAAAACTAGATTTGCAAGCAATTCCTTGTTTATTGGCTGCCAGGAAAGTCTCGTATATTATTCAAACTGGCTTGTTGGATCTATTGTCCAGGTTTTTAATTGATATTAGTAAGCTATGCCTACAGGTGAGATGGTGGAATCATTCTGATCTAGAAGAAAAGTTAATGTAAAATTCTGATTTCTTTGTAGCAGGGCTAGAATTTTAAGTCTGGCTTTGTAAAGTCTGATGAATGGAGTTTTGTCTAATGATATGAATTTGATATTGTGAGCCACTTACTTTATTAAGCGAATTATAAATATGATACATGTCCTGAATATACAGTATAATTGGGTTATTATCATTTCCTATATCTCCGTACTTCTCCCGGGCTGGAGATTCTCAGTTACTTCACTTTCCCTCATTTTTCGGTGTTAGATCTAAGTATTCTTTGCAATTAGCTTTTCATTATCAAGCGGTTCAATTTTGGTCCTCCTTACCGATTGATCTGAGGACTGAATCCACTTATTTGTCTTTTGGGGAAAGGTTGAAGATCTATCTGTTTCAGAAGTCATAGTAGTCATTTTCGATTAGAATAATTTTTATTGTTAATCTGCTTGGAACTAGCGCTGCGTGCGTCTGGTAGCGCTATAGAAATAATTCATAATAGTAGTGTGAAGAGTTTCAGTCTTTGGGAAGCAGAGCTGAGATTGTGATGTCATAATGCCTCACTCCACCAATAAGAGCCAATCTCATCAGTGATGTCACAGTGGCTTGATTGTCCTGTACTCCCCTCTGCCCTCCAACCCAGCCAGCAGATTAACCCTTCCCCTTAACTGGATCCATGTCATCCTGTTTAGACTGTAAGCTCTTTGGAGCAGGGACTGTCTTCTTTGTGACTCTGTACAGCGCAACGTATGTTTGGTAGAGCTATAGAAATAATTCATAGTAGTAGGGTGAAGAGTTTCAGTCTTTGGGAAGCAGAGCTAAGATTGTGATGTCATAATGCCTCACTCCACCAATAAGAGCCAACCTCATCAGTGATGACACAATGACTTGATTGTCCTGAACTCCCCTCTGCCCTCCAACCCAGTCAGCAGATTAACCATTCCCCTTAACCGGATCCATGATATCCTGTTTTAGATTGTAAGCTCTTTGAAGCAGGGACTGTTTCTTCTTCTTTGTGACTCTGTACAGCGCTGCGTGCGTCTGGTAGCGCTATAGAAATAATTCATAGTAGTAACCTAGTTATTGGAAGTTAGACAATAAGCATCTCAACACATCACAAAAAAATTGGTGAAAAATCATAATTGTGATGAACCAAAATAATCCCTTGTTCTCCTCCTTCCCCGACCACCGCACTGTCTCTGATCTCGCTACACAACCTGCGTCAAAATTAACTACACACCATCCTACCCAGACTTGGGATCACTAAGCTCCTTTGAGTGGAGGAGTCTATAAACATGTGGCACTACCCCGGGACTTTCAGAGTCTTCCCTGGGTCTTCCAGCAAGTGGGCTTCAGATATGTGTACCTGGGACCCTCCACCCCATGGTGCTGTCTTGCCGCTCATACACCTGGGGGTGAAATACCCACCTGCAGCAAACACCTTATATAATACATGATGGGAGAAAGCAGCAATGCCCAGTCCCAGGCTGGAGACTTTGTAGCCAGTCCTGGTTTTGAACTTATTCCAAAGCAGTGTGGGATTTGTAGTGCCTTCTACAAGTCCATAATGCACCAGGGGGGGGGGGGGGAGGTGAGAAATCCAGGACTGTCCCAAAATCTCCAGCTTGAAACTGGGTAACTTGGCATCTCAGTGACCCGTCAACAGTGCGGAGGACAAATGCGTGCCCCTCTACCCTTCACGAACGTGTGGTATCTCAGTGTTAGCGTTGGCAAAATTCTGGACATATACAGAGGATCTGCAGCTCATGGGGGGGGGGGGGAGGGAGCAGAGGGGATGATGGGACAGTCCCATTAGGGAATAGGACTAGGCTGAGAGCTGGGGAGATACACGCTTACTGTTTAAACCCCTGATCCTCGAAGGGCAGCGACAGCCACTTTTTGGGCATCTTCTCCAGGAATTCCTCCTCCTCTTCCTCATTCCCACTTCTTGGCAAGTACACCAGGGCCAGCTGGCTGGCCCGGGTCACATAAAACTCATCTGTCAGCCGGACAAAGAAATCCTTCAGCACGGGGACGAAGCGCTGGCAGCGTGGGCACCCCGCTGCTCCAAAGTACAGCAGCACTACCCGGTTTTCCAGCCGCTGGCTGAGCTCCCACTCCGTATCCAATTCATCCCGGTCTCGGTTGTTCCTCACCAGTACCTTTCCCAAAAAGAGCTCGGCCATGGGCCCCCCCCTGCATTAGATAGACAGACGGAGCATCAGGAGACTTCCAACATCCTAGAATAATCCCAGAGATCTGAGCAGGGATTACAGCCCTACAAGTAGGGTTGTCAGCAGGTTCCATCCAGGTCAGGTAGGACACATTGGGGGGAGTGTTTGGTGTAGTGGTTAAAGCGCCAGCCTCAGCACCCTGAGGTTGTGGGTTCAAATCCCTCGCTGCTCTTTGTGACCCTGGGCAAGTCACTTAATCCCCCCATTGTCCCAGGTACATTAGATAGATTGGGAGCCCACTGGGACAGACAGGGAAAAATGCTTGAGTATGAAACATTTTAGCCTCTGGTAACCGGAGTTGAGATTGTGATGTCATAATGCCTCATTCCACCAATAAGAACCAACCTCATCAGTGATGTCATAATGGCCTGATTGTCCTAGACTTGGCTCCCTTTTATTACATTTTGATTTCTAGTGGTTAAAACTACAGCCGCAGCACCCTGAGGTTGTGGGTTCAAATCCCACGCTGCTCCTTGTGACCCTGGGCAAGTCACTTAATCCCCCCATTGCCCCAGGTACATTAGATAGATTGTGAGCCTACCAGGACAGACAAGGAAAAATGCTTGAGTACCTGAATAAATTCATGTAAACTGTTCTCAGCTCCCCTGGGAGAATGGTATAGAAAATTGAATACATAAAAAATGCGAACAGCTTCAGCCTCTGATGGCCAGAGCTGGTATTGTGACATCATAATGCCTCATTCCACCAATAAGAGCCAACCTCATCAGTGATGACACAATGGCTTCATTGTGCTAGACTTGGCTCACTTTTGCTACATTTTGATTTCTAGAGTGTTAAAATGGTTAAAGCTACAGCCTCAGCACCCTGAGGTTGTGGGTTCAAATCCCACGCTGCTCCTTGTGACCCTGGGCAAGTCACTTAATCCCCCCCATTGTCCCAGGTCCATTAGATAGATTGTGAGCCCACCAGGACAGATAAGGAAAAATGCTTGAGTACCTGAATAAATTCATGTATACAACCATTCTGAGCTCCCTCGGGAGAACAGCATAGAAAAAGGAATAAATAATGCATACATAGAAGGCAAAATACAATATCACACATGCCACAAGACCAAACCAGGACAAGATCAGGCTGCCCATGAAAACAAGGAGCCACTGGATCAGCCAAACCTTTCTCCTCGCTGTGGAAATCTCTTTTGTTCTCAGGGTCTTGTCCCCACGAGTTCTTTTCCTGCCCCTGCCCCATTCCTGCAAGTTCCGTCCCCATCTGCACAAGCCTCAAGCACTTTAAAATCGTAAGAGTTCGAAGCTTGTGCGGTTAAGACAGAGCTTAGAAGAACGGGGCAGGGACGGGGACAAATTTGTCCCCGTGTCATTCTTTAGTGGGTGGGTCTTGGGGGCATGGCTGGGCAGAGTGGATAGAGTCGGTGTGTGGCTTTCAAAGACTGTGCCCCTTCGGTAGCTCTGTGGTTCTCAAAACACTACTTGTGACACCCCAAGTACTAATCAGTTTTATAGCGCCGTTAGACATACACAGCACTGTACGTTAAAACATTCAAGAGACGGTCCCTGCTCAGTAGAGCTTACAATCTAATCAAGCAAACAGGACCAGTAGGGGAGGTAAGGGAGTTTCTCAGGCGTTGGGAACATCCACAACGAATAGGCCTGAGATACATAAAAGACCAGCCCATTCATTGTGGATTTCCTGGAAACCCAAGGCCATCCTTTAACTCTGGAGACAGCAGTTTCGAGGCGAGTACATGTCCACGGAGAACCTACGTTACAGGTAAGTAACTACACTATATAGGATGCAGAGCGTGACCGGCTTCTGCTTTTGCCTGGCTCACAAAGCCTGATTTGTTTCCAAGCAGAGCCGATTCCAAATCAATGCAAAGGGCTTTTTTTTCTGCAAACCACTTGAATGTTGAAACGCTTTGTCACTGTTTCCAAAAGACTAGGAGACACACACTGAAATTACTGCATTAAGTAGTACATTTTTATACAAATTGGAGAAAATATTTCTTCACTCTACAATATATTAAGCTCTGGAATTCATTGCCAGAAAATGTGGTAAAAACAGAAAGGTTAAAAAAAAAAAAAAAAAAAGATTTGAACAAGCTCCTGGAAGAAAAATCCTAGTATTTTTGGAAAGTTAAGAGCAAATCCAGTAGTTGGGAGATTAAGGCCAGTTCTATGGTCTGTGAGCCACATGTGGAAAGCCAGATCTGGATGGGCTGAAGTGGGCTTCGAGGGCACCTCCTAGACCAGTGTCTTGGAGTACATCCTTGCCAGCCAGGTTTTCAGGATATGCACCATGAATATGCATGAAATAAATTTGCAGGTGATGGAGGCAGCGAATGCAAATCAAGTTGATCCTTATTCACAGTGGATATCCTGAAAACCTGACTGGCAAGGGGGTACTCCAGGACCGAGGTGAGAAACAATGCTTTAGAACATTGAAGACACGGTCCCTGCTTAGAAGAGCTTACAATCTACTCAGCAGACAAAGATTTGAACAGTGTTTCTCGATTCGTTTTCAGGATATGCCCCGTGAATATGCATGCGATGGAGGCAGCGTATGCAAATCAAGTTCATGCATATTCACGGTCAGGGGGGACAGTTGAGAAGCCCAGTCCTAACCTCTGGCCCCCTCGTTGGGACGGGGCATTTGGGGGTTGTTATCCTGCAATCAGGCCCAGCCATTTGCAGTGTTAGATCTGGGCACAGAAGCCCCGCATCTAACATTTTGATTGAAAAGGTTCGAAAAAAAGGCAACTCTGTTGCAAACATGTGGCGTCTGTGGGAGGAGGAGGAGCCAGCAGATCAGTCAAAGGGAGGGGCGGGGCCAGAGCGGACCCCGCCCACTCTAAGCGCTTTCATCTCTCTGACCCGGAGGGGGCGGGCTAACTCTTCTCTATGGTCTGCGGTGGGCGGGCTGGCTGGCTTCCTCCCTCTCTATGGTGGGGAGGGGGGTCACTCTTGCTTGTTGTTTGGTAAATAAGTTGAGTGCTGAGGCTGTAGCGTGCAGTTGGCAGGTAATGGCAGCCCTGGGGCAGAGGGAGGGGGGAATTAGCCTCTCTTTAGGAGCTTTCATGCTGTGGTCTTGAAGATTTTGAGAAATATATTGGGGGGGGAGGAAGACGGAGAGGGGGTCCCTGAGATCCTAGGGAGGCTAAGAGGGGGAGAGTATCACTGGGGTCCCCTGAGATCCTGGGGAGGGTAAGAGGGAGGGGGGATCACTGGGGTCCCCTGAATTGCAGGGGAGGAGGGGATTACTGGGGTCCTCTGAGATCCTGGGGAGGGTAAAAGGAGGAAGGGGTATCACTGGGATCCTGTGAAATCCCAGGTTGGGGGTCCCCTGAATTGCAGGGGAGGAGGGGGGATTACTGGGGTACTCTGAGATCCTAGGGAGGCTAAGAGGGGGAGGGTATCACTGGGGTCCCCTGAGATCCTGGGGAGGGTATTACTGGGGTCCCCTGAGATCCTGGGGAGGGCAAGAGGGAGGGGGGATCACTGGGGGTCCCCTGAATTACAGGGGAGGAGGGGATTACTGGGGTCCTCTGAGATCCTGGGGAGGATAAAAGGAGGAAGGGATATCACTGGGATCCTGTGAAATCCCAGGTTGGGGGTCCCCTGAATTGCAGGGGAGGAGGGGGGATTACTGGGGTACTCTGAGATCCTAGGGAGGCTAAGAGGGGGAGGGTATCACTGGGGTCCCCTGAGATCCTGGGGAGGGTATCACGGGTCCCCTGAGATCCTGGGGAGGGCAAGAGGGAGGGGGGATCACTGGGGGTCCCCTGAATTACAGGGGAGGAGGGGATTACTGGGGTCCTCTGAGATCCTGGGGAGGATAAAAGGAGGAAGGGATATCACTGGGATCCTGTGAAATCCCAGGTTGGGGGTCCCCTGAATTGCAGGGGAGGAGGGGGGATTACTGGGGTACTCTGAGATCCTAGGGAGGCTAAGAGGGGGAGGGTATCATTGGGGTCCCCATGAATTGCAGGGGAGGAGGGGGATTACTGGGGTCCTCTGAGATCCTAGGGAAGGTAAGAGGGGGATGGTATCACTGGTAATATCCAGGATTGCAGGAGAGGAGGGATATTACTGAGGTCTCCTGAGATCCCAGAGAGGGTAAAAGGAGGAAGGTTATCACTGGGGTTCCCCCAAGATCTCAGGGTGGATAAGACAGGAAGGGGTATCACTGGGGTTCCCTGAGATCCCGGAGAGAGTAAGAGAGGAAGGGGTATTGTTGGAGACCCCTGAGATCCTGGGGAGGGGGGGTCTCCTGAGATGGAAAGAGGGAGAGGGGTATCACTGTGGTCCCCTGAGATCCTGGGAAGGGTAAGAGTGAGGTGTCGCTGAGATCCCCTGAAATCTTGGGGAGGGTAAGAAGGGGAGGGGTATCACTGGGGTCCCCCCAGATCCTGGGGTGGATAAGAGGGGCAGGAGTGTCACTGGGATCCCCTGAATTGCTAGGGAGGGGTCCTTGAGATCCCAGGGAAGGTAAAAGGGGGAGGGTATCACTGGGTCCCCTGAATTGCAGAAGAGGAGGGGTATTACTGGGGTCCTCTGAGATCCTGGGGTGGGTAAAAAAAGGGAAGGGTATCACTGGGGTCTCCGCAAGATTCCAGGGTGGATAAGAGAGGAAGGGGTATCGCTGGGGTCCCCTGATATCCCAGGGAGAGTAAGAGAGGAAGGGGTATCACTGGGATCTCCTGAAATCCCGAGTAGGGTGGGTCCCCTGAGATCCCAGAGATGGTAAGAGGGGGAGGGGTATCACTGTGGTCCCCTGAGATCCTGGGAAGGGTAAGAGGCAGAGGGTGTTGCTGGGATCCCCTGAAACCCCAGGAAAGGTAAGAGCGAGGTGTCACAGATCCCCCTGAAATCCTGAGGAGGGTAAGAAGGGGAGGGGTATCACTGTGGTCTCCCCAAGATCCTGGGGTGAATAAGAGGGGCAGGGGTATCACTGGGATCCCCTGAATTGCAGAGGATGAGGGGCATTACTGGGATCCCAGGGAGGGTAAGCAGGGGAGGAGTATTTCTGGGGTCTTGTGAGATCCTGGGGAGGGTAAGAGGGGAAGGGGTATCACTGGGATCCCTGAAATCCTGGGGAGGGATCTCTTGAGATCCCAAGGAAGGTAAGAGGGGGATGGGTATCACTGGTGTCCTTTGAGATCCTGGAGGGTAAGGGGAGGAGAGATATCACTGGGGTCTCCTGAGATCTCCGGGAGGTTGAGGAGGAAGGCCTCCCCCCCCCCACTACACACACACACAGAATTTCAAGGGAGTGCCCTGAGCTTTAATTTGGGTAAGAAGGTGAAGGGCATCAGTAGATCTTGGGCAGTCTGAGGAGGAGAGGGATAAAGGTGACATCATCCCCTAAGTTCTCAGGTCAGCACAGAACAAGCAGGGAATCAGGTTGTCCCAATAGAGGAATATTTTGCTGTTTGTATTCTTTCAAAGTCCTCAGTCGTTTTCACTTTTTGGCTTGTGTGTCTTTGGGCGTTTTGGGGTATGATGGTCACTGACCTGGAGCCTGGGATCCTTCATCCCCACCTTAGCATCTTTAAATGAAGGGCAACCTCTTCGGGATCCCGGGAGCTGGCCTCGAAGGGAAGAATGGAGAGAGGGCTCCCAAAGCGTGCAAGATACCGCAGGAGGTGGTAGGGGAGTAGATCTTGGGATCTGCGTAGCAGAGGATTTTGAAATGCTGGTGCCAGGGCTGCAGGCAGCGGAGGAGGAATAGCTCCGAGCTGCCAGCGGGGATATCGGAATGGTTTTTTTTTTTTTTTCCTATGGTGCTTTCTTAGAAAGTGGCAGGATTTGCAGGGACATTGGGTTAAAGGGCTTTTGGAGATGTCAAGGCGAGGATGAGGAAGGAACTTGCTCAAGGAATATGGGTGAGGGTTCTCCTGAGGTGATGAGGTTAGGCATTGACTTGAGATCCTCATATAGCCCTCTGAGCGGTGCCACTCTCCAGCGAGAGCGACCTTTCACCTAGTCCGGGACAGGGTGGATTGTAGGTTGTTGATCTTCTGCACTCCAGGGCCGAGAGAGAACATCCCTGGAGCTGAAGGGTTACGTGCGCTTACTGACAAGAGAGGGAGCCCAACTCAGCCTGGGCTTGCAGGGGTTAAGGGCTCCTTCTGACGGCATCGCTGTCTGGCCGCACAGGATCTTGTGAGAGGGAAGTGCACCTCGCTCCAGACTCGGAAGGGGTTAAGTGCTTCTGGCTGCCGTCCCACACAGCTGTGTCGTGCAGGCAGGTGACCTCGCTTCAGACCGGCCTTTACCCTATCTCTCTCTCCCTCTTGTCAGGATGCAGCTGATCGGGGCCTACACCTTCTCCCTGGGCTCCCTGGGGCTCATGCGCTTCCTGGGGGTGCCCTGGTCCTGGAGCCTGGTTGCCACCCTCGGGGTCTATATCGGCAGCGGAGGCTGGAGGTACCTCCGCATTCTCTTCAAGACGGCCTCCAGGGATCTCTTGTGAGTATCTTTTCTGTCCAAACAGTGCTGGGAGGGGTGAGGGAGGGGGGATTGAAGTGTATTTCGTGCCCTGCAGAGCATGAGCCAGCTTCACAGTTTTTAAAAAAGTTTGACCTGGTTCTGTTACTTTGTTAACATTTTAGATGCATTAAACGCAGGGCACGTCTGGGATCAATGAAGTTAACACAGTAAAGCTTCCAAAGGCGAGAAGAAAACAGTCTTTTGTTTGTAAGATCTGTCTATTTCCAGCTCTTATCTGTTCTGTTTACTGGATAAAATCCTTTTTTATTGAAATGTTCATAATATACACAGTCGTACAACAAGATCAATCAAAACAGACAAGAGAAAGTCGTCCGTGTGGTTCCTTCACGGAGACTTTAAGATACAAAGCAATACCCAAACAGAGAACATAACCCCCCACCCTCCCGCCCAAGGACCACAGTGTCAAAGGTTCAGCAGAGTACTAATAATAATAATAATAATAACTTTATTCTTCTATACCGCCACAATCTTGCAACTTCTAGGCGGTTTACAGTCAAGAGAGCTGGACATTCAGCGAGTTACAATATGCAGATAGTCAGAGGAAATACAGAAACTTTAAGAAAGCGAAAAATAAAATAAACAGTTTGTTACGAAAATTCCCGAGAGGACCTGTTTGAGAGAGGTCGCGAATTACAAAGAATGCAGCGAATGTTACAAAAAATGCAGCGAATGTTACAAAATACAGCGAATTAGAAAGAATACAGCGAATGTTACAAAATACAGCGAATTACAAAAAATGCAGCGAATGTTACAAAAAATGCAGCGAATGTTACAAAATACAGCGAATTAGAAAGAATACAGCAAATGTTACAAAATACAGCGAATGTTACAAAATGCAGCGAATGTTACAAAATACAGCGAATGTTACAAAAAATGCAGCGAATGTTACAAAATACAGCGAATTACAAAAAATGCAGCGAATGTTACAAAATATGCAGCGAATGTTACAAAAAATACTGTGAATATTACAATATACAGTTTGTTAGGAATTTTCAGACAAACCATCCCATAGAGGTGCTCAGATGACCTTAAACCTTCTCCATTGACAAGGCCTTCCCCACTTTACATCTAAATATTCAAGTTTTAGCATAGGGAACAGTTCATTCCTCCAAAGAGTAAAGGCAGCAATTTTGCCTGTCTCCACAGGAGGAGGATACATTTCCTGGCCAATAAAGAAGCTTTTTGCAGTAATAAATTCCTCCCACTGGACAATCCCAGAAAGGAAACCCGAGAGAAAAGCAGGACATCCGCCCTCAAAGGGATCCTTTTTTATTTTGAAACTATGCATGTTCCGTTACTGCAGAGAGAGAAAGCCAGAGGAAGCCCTGGCTGTTTTCTTTGCTGATGTTGTCGGACAGCCGGCAGGGCATTGCCAGCTGATGTAAGTGAGATGATGGCAGACAGCGGGCGCTGGTGTTTGCCTCAACCTGTTCTGTAACCAATAAAAAATTGGAATTTTAGCCAGTAAAGTGGGATATTTTGCTCCTATGCAGTCTCACGGTGCCCGACAATGGCTGCCTGTTAATTTTGTAAAAATCCTTGTAGGTTTCAACGCTTTCATTTGCTGGATGCGCTCCATCAAATGCCCCTGCTGTTCCTTTTGAGATTTTGCTGGCAGCCACCGTCTGTCACCCAAGGAGAGGACAGACACTTTGTCCCTTAAGGGGGCCATTTCATAGAGAGGTTTCGCACATGCAAAAATGTCTGTTTCTCAGACTGCATGGTGGTCTACACGCAGGGACCAGTTGACGTGAATAGGATGTATTCTGCATGTAGCTGTTCTTAGGGTGGGCAGAGCTGTGATGCATGCATGTATTGTATGAAACATATGAATACACACTCGTGAAATGTGTGTCTCGCCGTTTGTGCACTGCCAGAGCTGTTTCCTTCTGCATAATTTGTAAAGACCCTTGGGTACCTGCGTGCCTCTTTACAATTGCACCAGGGAACATGTGAATTGCCATACTCATCTCAGACAGGCCAAAGGACCATTGAGTCCAGGATCCTGTTTCCAACAAATACCTGGCAGAAACCCAAAGAGTAGCAACATTTCAGAGCTGAGATTGTGATGTCATAATGCCTCATTCCACCAATCCCTAAGAGCCAACCTCAGCAGTGATGTCACAATGACTTGATTGGCCTAGACTTGGCTCACATAAGAACATAAGACAGATCAAAGGTCCATCAAGCCCAGGATCCCGTTTCCAACAGTGGCCAACCCAGGTCCCCAGTACCTGGCAGAACCCCAAAGAGTAGCAACATTCCAGAGCTGAGATTGTGATGTCATAATGCCTCATTCCACCAATCCCTAAGAGCCAACCTCAGCAGTGATGTCACAATGACTTGGATCCTGTTTCCAATGTGGCCAACCCAGGTCCCAAGTTCCTGGCAAGATCCCCAAGGAGTAAAACAGATTTTATGCTGCTTATCCTAGGACTAACCAGTGGATAACCTCAAGTCCATCTTAATAAGTCCATAGACTTTTTTTCTTTTAGGAAATTATCCAAACCTCTTTTAAACCTCAGAACGTAAGAATAGCCATACTGTGTCATCTAGCCCATTCATCTGTTTCCACAGTGGCCGATCCAGGTCATAGGTTCCTGCTAAAAACCCAAATAATAGCAACATTCCAGAATCTCAAAGAGTAAGCGAGATTCCGGAAGCCCAAAGAGTAGCAACTGTGGACTTTTCCTCCAGGAACTTGTTCAAACTTTTCTTAAACCCTGCTAAACCAACCACATCCTCTGGCAAACACGTTCCAGAGCTTAACTATTGGTTTTACAAGTATTTCCCTGTAACTTCATCGAGTGTCCCCTAGTCTTTTGTCATTTTTGATAGACTAAAAAAAAAAAACCGATCCACTTGTACCCGTTCTACTCCACTCAGGATTTTGTAGACTTCAAACAGACTTCAGTTGCTTTCACCACATTCCCTGGCAATGAATTCCAGAGTTTAATTATACGTTGAGTGACAAATTAAGGCGCACCTGCCCGTACCTGTCTAATCCTGTCTGCGCGTGCCAGTGATGTATTCATGGGTGTCATTCCCATCCTCGGCTTTGCTTGTTCTCCTTCCCGGGAGGCCTAAACACAATTTTGGAAAGCGTTGTTTCTGTGTCGAGTGCCTTTTCCACGCAGATAGAAGCTGTTATAAGGTTATGTGTCCAGGTACACAATGGACGACTGCACACGGAGGCGTCCCGGGACGGAGTTGCAATGTGTGCGTACGGGTGGTACTTCTCGAATCGAGCACTACAGCACATGTTCAAATTATGCAGGCTCTGAGCAGTGAGATCCTACCATATATGTTTTCCATGACCCCTCCATATGTGTTTTTTTTCCCTTAAATGTTTCTTTTTCTTTTCTTAAACAATTTGTAGTTCACCCCTTTTGCACCAGTTTGTAATAGAATGCCAAAATTTGTCTATATTATCTTGTTTTGTCCTCCCCAATTTGTTAATTGTTATTTTAAAAACAATTATTATACGCATTGAAATATATGATATTGCGTAGATAACAAATCATGCCTAGTCTTTGGCTGACAAAATTTATTTATCTATCTAATTTATTTAGTCGAATTTCGAACCCAGAACGGGTTACAAGTTTACATACGTAGTAGAAGGTTTAGCAACAAGGTTATGACGTTACATACAGCAGATATACCTGAGGTGTCTGGGTCCACACTACAGGTCTGCATGGGAACGGGGATCGCAGGAATCCCCCCTAACCCACGGGACTCCCACGGGGACCCCCCCTATGGCCCACGGGACTCCCACGGGGTCCCCCTCTAGCCAACGGGACTCCCACGGGGATGGAAGGCTTTGGAAGCAGGGTTCGTCCATATAATATAATGGACACGTCAGTCTTAGTAAAAGAAGGGGTTTATAAGTTAATTACCTGAACAGAAAACAAAAAAAGGGTTCCACCAAAGAGATTCCACGTGGAAAACAGCAAAAGGAACTGTGGAATTGATGATCCTGTGTGAAGTAATTGCTGCTTTTTATGGGGACGGGCGGGGATGGAGGTAATTCCTTGCGGGGATGGGTGGGGACGGAGAGGATCCTGACGGGGACGGGTGGGGACGGAGAGAATCCTGATGGGGACGGGTGGGGACGGAGAGGATCCTGGCGGGGACGGGCGGGGATGGGTGGGATTTCTGTCCCCGCGCAACTCTCTAGTCCACACGAGCCAACTCCCGCTCACGATTCGGTGCAGAGTCTGCATCACCCAGTGGCACCAAATCCCTCCAAGTTCCCCTATGAAAACACCCCATAGACCAGGGGTGTCAAAGTCCCTCCTCAAAGGCCGCAATCCAGTCGGGTTTTCAGGATTTCCCCAATGAATATGCATGAGATCTATTTGCATGCATTGCAAATACAGCAGGATGGTTGCGGCTGGTCACTGTCCGCCAGGGGATTCAAGCCTAATTAGTGACTGTACAGGTTACAAAGGAGTTGGTGGCTGATTGCAGAGTTCAGTACAGGGTCTGGGACCCTCATTTACCCCTCAGGAAAGGGACCAGGACTGTCCTGGATACGGACAGTGACTGGCAGTGACTGGCAGTGCGGACAGGAATGGCCTGGCAGACTGTGTGGGTCTTTGGGTCTTTTACTAAAGCTAAGCGACTCTGTGTCCAGGCTGCAGCTAGGGACAGAATCTTAATCGATGCAAAAAGTAACAGGATTTTCAGATAGGACAAGGACCCAGAGGACTGCTTCAAGGGCTAGGTTAGACCCACTGTCATATTTGGGTGAAACTTGACCTGTATGTTGAGGGTAATTGCTTTATTTGTTTATTCCTTCCACCCCCCCCCCCCCAAATCTTAGCGGGTTGTCCGTTCTGCTTCGTGTCAAATGGGAGTTGAGAAGGCACCAGCGGTCCAAAACCTCCATCCCAGGGATCTTCCAGGAGACGGTGCGCAGACACTCCGACAAGGTGGCCCTGATCTATGAGACCACGGACGAGAGATGGACCTTCCGGCAGCTGGACGAGTACGCCAACGCAGTGGCCAACTTCCTGACCCAGCGGGGCTTCCGCCAGGGGGACGTCGTCGCCCTTTTCATGGAGAGCCGGCCGCAGTACGTGGGACTCTGGCTGGGCATGGCGAAAGCCGGCATCCAGGCTGCCCTGATCAACTTCAACCTCAGGCTGGACTCTCTGGCCCACTGCTTGGCCAGCTCCGAATCCAAAGCGGTGATCTTCGGAGGGGAGCTGAGCAAAGGTAGGTTATTTGTGGCGGGGTCTTGTGAAGCGTATGGCTTGCCGGTTGAAGGGGATGGGACACCCCGTAGCCAAGTCCTCTGGGGGATCCAGCAGCCCACGCAGGAATCTGGGTTTGGTTCGGGGAGCTTGCCGTCTGTCTTTCAGGCCTTATGAAGGTGCTACGGAGGCACCAGAAAGGGGGTGACAACCCAGGGATTAAGGCTAGGATGGAAGTTGCGGGGATTTGAGCTGGCTGACACCCGGCTAAAACACTTCCTGGGATTGGCCTGAAAAGGGAAGCTGATTTTGCCGTCCCACTCCTCCGTTTCCTCAAAGCCACTGACACCCAAACTAGATGAGAACTAAGCTCACCTCAGTTTCTGTGACATTCAATACGATCACATCTTTCAGGGTTACATGACAGATTTCTATTCCGCCATTACCTTTCGGTTCAAAGCGGATTACAAAAAGAGTTATGGAAGAAGGGTTACAACGTTAGATCAGAGAAGGTTTCCAAGAGAGGGAAAAGTAGGATCTGGGGTTAGGGAGGGGATGGTAAGAGGGAGGTTAAGCTTTTCCTAGGGTTATCTTTCCTAGTCCCCACACCCCCCCCCCCCCTGAATTCAGTCCATGGCCGTGTCCCCTGAGGGCTAAGGGTGAAAGCTCAGTCACATCAGTGCTCCAAATCCAGTTGCCTCTTCTGTCGTTCTGTCTGTGCTACGAATTGAACTCTGCTCTGATTTCATCTTTGGGAACTTGGACTCTCTGTGGGTTCTAGCACTTGAAGGCCATCACCCAGATGGGACAGACGGAAGGTCCATCCAGCCCAGTATCCTGTTTCCAACAATGGCCAACCCACGTCCCAAGAACCTGGCAGAACCCCAAAGAGCTGAGATTGTGATGTCATAATGCCTCATTCCACCAATGCCTAAGAGCCAACCTCAGCAGTGATGTCACAATGGCTCGATTGTCCTAGACTTGGATCACCTAAGAACAGAAGAGCTGCCATACTGGGACAGACAGAAGGTCCATCAAGCCTGACATCCTGTTTCCAATAGTGGCAAACCCAGGTCTCAAGCACCTGTCAAGATCCCAAAGAGGAAAACAGATTTTAAGCTGCTTATCCTGGACAGCTGTTTCCAGCTTTGTTTTTATTTCGGTTTGTCTTGCTTTTGTTTAACCACTTATATCTGGGTTATTTGTTTGCCCTGGTTTTAGACTGTGTGTGTCGTATGTACTTCGCTTAGAATATTGACATAATACAGATTATAAATAATTGAAATCAATAAAAACAGTACTTAATTCTGTGATGTCAGTAAGGAGAGTGGGGTGGTTGGATTCCCAGCACCCTTAAGAGAATGGAGGATCCAGATCTGAGCCCCTCTCTGCTCTGTTGAATCTCCAACGTCTGACAATTTCTTAATATAAACAGGCATTCCTAATTTTTTTTCCTTTCTTCTGCAGCCCTGGCTGAGGTGAATGGACTGCTAGGGAAGAACATGCTGAAATTCTGCAGCGGGGACTTTGACCCGGGGGTGGCGCCCCCTGGCTCGGAGCACCTTGATCCTCTGCTGGCTGCCGCATCCAAGTCTCCGGTTCTCTGTCCTACCAAAGGATTTAGCGGTAATCTAGCCAGTGTTTCTGCCGCGCATGTGTGTATGGTTCATCTGCTTGGCTGTCTTGCATCTCCCATACAGCAAAGGGTGAGAGGTTTCTAATGTATCCTCTGAAATCTTTCTCCCTGGGGTGCCTGCATGGGATTGATCTCAATGTTTCAATTGCATTGACTGGGCACATTGCTTAAAATTCCCTTTAAGCACACTCCTTTACTGCAGAGTGAAAGTGGCATAGGAAGCATGGGATGTGTTCTATGCAGTTTCCATAAAGGAGATTTTTTTTTAGTTTTTAAAGCAGGAAATCCAGTGCTGTTCAAAGATGCTAGATTTGTGGCATCGTAGCCAGTGTGTGCTCCAGATCTATTGACTGCTGTCTCCATTTCAAGCCCGAAGGAGATGGCTTTTAAAAGGGTTTCGGAAAAGCCATCACTCCTGGGGCAGAACCCGGGGGGACCTATTGCCTGGTGGCCTTCCCAGCCAGGCTGGCGTGATCTTCCTTCTATGTTGCCGGCACACGCCCTGAGCAGCTTAGTCAGTCCTGGGGTGGGGAGGAGCAGCCCCTGGGAGGATGTCTTGGAGCAGCTGTAACCTCAGATCAGCAGGTTGTGTATTTCACAACTCGAGACACTTGTCTGAGCTAAGAATGGCAACGGTCTCGGCTCGCCTGCCTCAGCGTGTCAAGGGTTTAGGAAGTCCTTGTGAGCTGCAGCCAAACATGAGAGCAGTTCATACCACTGTTTCTCTCTTTTTCAATTTGGCTCGGGCCGTTTTTCCTGGCGTTGCTCAAGATGAGTTACTTTCAAATATGTATTTATTTATTTAAAGCATTTATATAACCCGCCTATCAAGGTTATCTAAGCAGTTTACCATCAGGTACTCAAGCATTTCCTCTATCAGTCCTGGTGGGTTCACAATCTGTCTATGGGGCAATGGGGGGGGGATTAAGTGACTTGCCCAGGGTCACAAGGGGCAGCGCAGGATTTGAACCCACAACCTCAGAGTGCTGAGGCTGTAGCTCTAACCACTGTGCCACTCCTTCCTTATATAGAAGGTATTTCCCTGACCCCCCACAGTCTGTTTCTGAAACAGTGGAGGGTCGGGTGTCTTGCCCAAGACCACAAGGTACGGTGGCGGGATTTGAACCCTGGCTTACCCGGTTCCCAGCTCCCTGATCTGGGCATTAGATTCCTTGATAAAAGCTACTGGAGGTTTTTGCCAGCCTGCAAGGTGAAAGCAACCCCCCTCCCCCCCGCCCCGCAGTTTATTTTCTGGTTGTTTTCTTTTCACAGTGTCCATATCGAATCTTAGTACTTTGATTGAATTCCTGGACGTCACGCCACAAGTTGCTTTTAGGTTTCCTGTGCTTCTCGGCAGGAATTGCTGCTGAGGAATATTCTTCTGGAAGACATAGGAAGCATTGTTGTGCTTTGTCCTTCAGCCTCTGTCCAGTAAAAAGCCTCTCCTAATCGCCCGTGCTCTCTCCCACTGCCTCTGAGCACGAGATGAGCTCGGCCGGAGCTCTTTCTTGAGTGGTTAACAAGGCCTCCGGCTCTATCCCCAGGAATTTTGGCGATGGACGTTGTGCTGCCTGTCTTCCCCTCCCCCACCCTCGCAAAACAATGGCTCATCTTTGTTTTTCAGATCGTCTTTTCTACATCTACACCTCGGGGACAACAGGGCTGCCCAAGGCTGCTATTGTGGTTCAAAGCAGGTGGGTTAATGCACGATACGTCCATGGCTACTCCCTGCCCCCCCCCCTCCCTTGAGTCACAGTTTCCACAACCATCTCTAAGACCTGGCAAAGAAGCCACGATCCAGACTAGGAAGAGTAGGGGACCTGCGGTGTTGCGGTTGGATGCAAGAGGTGAAACGGCCCCAGTAATATTACCAAACAATTATGATAAATCACTTTTCACATGGGGTAGTATAAGAAAGCTAATAGGACTGACAAAGATGTCAACAATAAATCAAAACATCCCAGCCCATCAACTCATACTGCTGGTGACACATATCAAGATAAATCTTTTTGAATACCATCGCGCCTCAGACGTGACTTATTTTTTAGGGGAAAATTACCCGGTAAGTATTTCTACAGCCGCGAGCTTCCTCACCGGCTCCACCAAAATTTCTCAATATATATAAGGAATGCTTAAATATTATATTACTAGTGTTTTAGCCCCGTTACATTAATGGGTGCTAGAATAGATGTGTAGAATTTCTTTCTTTCTGTCTCTCTCCCTTCCCCCTTTCTTTCTCTCTATCCCTTCCCCCTTTCTTTCTGTCTCTCTCCCTTCCCCCTTTCTTTCTGTCTCTCTCCCTTCCCCCTTTCTTTCTGTCTCTCTCCCTTCCCCCTTTCTTTCTCTCTCTCCCTTCCCCCTTTCTTTCTGTCTCTCTCCCTTCCCCCTTTCTTTCTGTCTCTCTCCCTTCCCCCTTTCTTTCTGTCTCTCTCCCTACCCCGTCTTTCTTTCTTTCTGTCTCCCTGCCCCCTGTCTGTCTGTAAGTCTTTCTTTCTTTCTTTCTTCAGTGGCAGCGCTGTAAACAGGCTGTTTGTGGCCACCCCCGACAGGGCCTTTCCTTTACCGCATCCGAAGTGATGAGGCAGAGGAAAGGCCCTGCCAGGGCTTGCCGCGAACAGCCTGTTTACAGCGCTGCCATGCTGCTTTGGGTAAGGAATGAGGGGTTGGCAGGTCAGGACTGCTGCCACTGCCCTGAGACGCTTCCCTGCTCGGTGGTTCCTCCCTGCTCGGCAGTTCTATTCTACTGCGCATGCAGAGGCACGCACTGAAAACCGCCACACGCGCCGCTACTACCATGTTTCTGCCTACTCTGCCACAGAGCTACGGATCACGGAGATAGGAGTGCGCATGCGCGCTTAGGGTTTTATTATTATTGTGATAGTAATTTTATTCATCTTAAATAGCGATGTAATATACACTTCCCTCTCCATATTCGCGGTGATAGGGGAAAATCAACTCGGCGAATACAGAAAAACCACGAATAACTTTTCGCATGTTGTTCGCGCTTTTCTGTTAAAAACCCTAGAGAATATTCTAAAACCGTGAATAACCTGACCTGGTGCTGTGAAGAGATTTTCTCTGTGCAACGCTGGGAGCAGCGATTTTTCTCTGATGTAATTTTGGGGGCGAAGCCTGCAAACGAATAACCGAAACCACGATTGGTGAAACCGTGAATACATAGGGGGACGTATAATACTTAAGCATTCTTTATATATATATTGAGAAATTTTGGTGGAGCCGGTGAGGCCGCTTGCGGCCGTAGAAATACTTACCGGGTAATTTTGCCCAAGAAAATAAAGCCACTTCTGAGGCTCGATGGTAGTTAAAAAGAAGACCTTATCTTGATATGTGTCACCAGCAGTATGAATTGATGGGCTGGGATTGTTTTGATTTTCCAGTAATATCATAGTAACATAGTAGATGACGGCAGATAAAGACCCGAATGGTCCATCCAGTCTGCCCAACCTGATTCAATTTAAAATTTTTTTTTTTTTTTTTTTCTTCTTAGCTATTTCTGGGCGAGAATCCAAAGCTTTCCCCGGTACTGTGCTTGGGTTCCAACAGCCATTGAAGCCCTCCCCTGCCCATCCTCCTCCAAACGGCCATACACAGACACAGACCGTACAAGTCTGCCCAGTAACTGGCCTAGTTCAATCTTTAATATTATTTTCTGATTCTAAATCCTCTGTGTTCATCCCACGCTTCTTTGAACTCAGTCACAGTTTTCCTCTCCACCACCTCTCTCGGGAGCGCATTCCAGGCATCCACCACCCTCTCCGTAAAGTAGAATTTCCTAACATGGCCCCTGAATCTACCACCCCTCAACCTCAAATTATGTCCTCTGGTTTTACCATTTTCCTTTCTCTGGAAAAGATTTTGTTCTACATTAATACCCTTCAAGTATTTGAACGTCTGAATCATATCTCCCCTGTCTCTCCTTTCCTCTAGGGCAGGGGTGTCAAAGTCCCTCCTCAAGGGCTGCAATCCAGTCGGGGTTTCAGGATTTCCTCAATGAATATGCATGAGATCTATTAGCATACAATGAAAGCAGTGCATGCAAATAGATCTCATGCATATGCATTGGGGAAATCCTGAAAACCCGACTGGATTGCAGCCCTCAAGGACCGACTTTGACACCCCTGCTCTAGGGTATACATATTCAGGGCTTCCAGTCTCTCCTCATACGTCTTCTGGCGCAAGCCTCCTATCATTTTCGTCGCCCTCCTCTGGACCGCCTCAAGTCTTCTTACGTCTTTCGCCAGATACGGTCTCCAAAACTGAACACAATACTCCAAGTGGGGCCTCACCAATGACCTGTACAGGGGCATCAACACCTTCTTCCTTCTACTGACTACGCCTCTCTTTATACAGCCCAGAATATCCCCGGCGTCACATGCGTATCTTCACCAGCCTTGCTACGATCCTGGAAACGCCTCAGCCCTAATCGGTAGTCTTGTAATCCGCTGTTTTTCAATTCAGATTCAGAGCGGATTACAACAAGAAGAGCCCTATGATAAGAGGAGCAAATGGTGACGGGACTAAATCGCGCGAGACAACGGCGCGCCCACAACTGAGCGCAAGGTTGACGGCGCGCCGTAGAAAAGCACTATTTTAAAGGGCTCCGACGGGGGGTGTGGGGGGGAACCCCCCCACTTTACTTAACAGACATTGCGCTGGTGTTGTGGGGGGTTTGGGGGGTTGTAACCCCCCCCCCACATTATACTTAAAACTGAACTTTTTCCCTAAAAAACAGGCAAAAAGTTCGGTTTCAAGTATAATGAGGGGGGCTACAACCCCCCAAACCCCCCACAACGCCTGCGCGATGTCTGTTAAGTAAAATAGGGGGGTTCCCCACCAACACCCCCCGTCGGAACCCTTTAAAATAGTGCTTTTCTTTGGCGCGCCGTCAACCTTGCGCTCAGTTGTCGGCGCGCCGTTGTCTCGCGCGATTTTGTCTATGAACCGGAGCAAATAGACTTAAAAGTTATTGCACAAAGAGAGAAAATATTTAGAATAACATTTATCAAAAAAGTAGGTCTTTAAAACTTTACGAAAAATAATATACGAATCCAGGCTTCTAATTTCCACGTCTGAACTGCCTGATAAAAAAACAATTGTACCAGTTGACTCTTTCTAATTACTCTAAAAACAGTTGGAAACTGAAGTTTAAAGCTACAGTTACTCCATCTAGTAATAAAATTATCTGGAATACTTAAAAGAGAGGTTAATTGTTTTGGAGAATTGCCTTATGGACTAGATCTGATACCTTAAATTTAATCCTGTATCTAATTGGAAGCCAGTGCAATTTGCCCTATCAAATTATCTAACCAGAAAGATTAGAAGCTGTATTTTGGAACAACTGTGATCCAGTAAGAACCTTTTCAAATGCACCACAGTAAACAGAATTGCAGTAATCCGAATATGACAATAATATCGATTGACAAAAGTTCTTGAAAACCGGATGGTGACGAGATACTCTGTGGTGATAAATGCCCAAGAAGGATTCTAATCCCATGTCTGCCACCATTTGCCACATAACCACGGGCTGTTTGCACGTCATAAGTTGTGGCCCCTCTGAGTGGAGCAATCGTTTATACGCAAAAATACTGGCCCCACTTGCAAACAAAATTGAACCATAAAAATGAATTAAACTAAATTAAATCAGTTATCATATGCGTGATGGGGTGGGTTTTTTTTTTGCTATGTACAGAAGTGCATTGCTAATATTGGGATCAAAAACTTTTGGGTTTTTTTTTAGAACTTCTCTCTCGCGCACATGCGCAAAAAAAAAAAAATTGCAGACACCAGGCCACTTCTTGAAGTCGTGGCGCACTAAACTCGTGGCCCTGTCTGGAGGGTGCAGACATTTGTCGCGATGACATCATGCGTGTGTGTGATGTCATCACTTTGGCGTGCGTGGAGGCCCTCCAGATGGGCCCTGAGCTTGCTATTACTACGCCAGTGGGGGGAGAGGAGCTGGCTGACTGCCTACGGGATGTGCCTCTCGCCACAAGAGGCAGTCAGCCGGCGCTGATGCCTCTCCACCTCGCCGGCGTCTCACGGGACACCTGGAATCGCACAGTTTGTGATACATAGTAACATAGTAGATGACGGCAGATAAAAACCCGAATGGTGCATCCCGTCTGCCCAACCTGCTTCAATCTAAAATTAATTTATTTTTTCTTAGCTATTTCTGGGCAAAAACCCAAAGCTCTGCTCCGTACTGTGCTTATGTTCCAACTACTGAAGTCTCCGTCAAAGCTCATGCCATATACAGACCTAGACCGTGCAAGTCTGCCCAGAACTGGCCTTAGTTCAATATTTACTATTATTTTCTGATTCTAGATCCTCTGTGTTCATCCCACGCTTCTTTGAACTCAGTCACAGTTTTCCTCTCCACCACTTCTCTCGGGAGCGCATTCCAGGCATCCACCACCCTCTCCGTAAAGTAGAATTTCCTAACATGGCCCCTGAATCTACCACCCCTCAACCTAAAATTATGTCCTCTGGTTTGACCATTTTCCTTTCTCTGGAAAAGATTTTGTCCTACGTTAATATCCTTCAAGTATTTGAACGTCTGAATCATATCTCCCCTGTCTCTCCTTTCCTCTAGGGTATACATATTCAGGGCTTCCAGTCTTTCCTCATACGTCTTCTGGCGCAAGCCTCCTATCATTTTTGTCGCCCTCCTCTGGACCACCTCAAGTCTTCTTACGTCCTTCGCCAGATACGATCTCAAGAAGACTTGAGGCGGTCCAGAGGAAGGTGACGAAAATGATAGGAGGCTTGCGCCAGAAGATGTATGAGGAGAGACTGGAAGCCTTAGAGAGCGCATCGATCCCCTCCTGAGGGGTGGGGTTTTCTGCCTGGTATTTTTGGGTTAAGGAACATTGGCCATAGGCTTGTACAGTGGACTTTGAGCTGTGCTGCCCCTGCACAGTAAAAATTTTACATTTTTCTTATTATTCATAATGGTTTACGTGCTCTCTCATTCCACAGGTATTATCGCATCGCAGCTTTTGGACAGTATGCTTTCCGGATGCACCAGGATGACATCCTGTATACTTCTTTGCCGCTGTATCACTCTGCCGGTATGGTACACCAGCATGAGGGGAGAGGGGGAGATGCTACAATTCAACTTGCATGGGGAGAATTGGCATTTTGGGGCCTTCATCATAGAGTTAGAGAGCTGACAGAAAGAAGAGCTGGGGTGGGGAGGTTTCAGCCCTGGAGGAAGCCACTGAACCATTGATTTCAGTACTGTCTTTCTCCCGGGTTCTCTAGGTAACATCATGGGGGTCGGGCAGTGTCTCCTGTATGGCCTTACCGTCGTCATTAGGAAGAAGTTCTCGGCCAGCCGTTTCTGGGACGACTGTGTGAAGTATAACTGCACGGTAAGGAGCATCCATCTGTGTTTCGGGGTGATCGACACTTATTCTAAGCCACCAGTAGGGGGCTCTGCAGTAGCATTTTGCAGTGACTGCTGTTCATCTGCAGAAGAGTTCCAAGTCTGCCAATCTGGACTTCAGCTAATGGTGTGTGTGTGTGGGGTTTGCATCTCACTTGATGTACATGTGTCCAGAGTCTTCTCTGCACCCCCCCCCCCCCCCACACCGATGCTGAAAGGAGGAACAGAGGCCAAACCTAGGAATCAAATCAGAACTGCCCAACACTCCCTCATATTCAAGCACTGCTGAGCATTTTCTCCCGTATATTAATACTAGCACGTAAGTGTGTGAATGAATACTTAGGTGTGCAATGCTATTCTGTAATCTAACCCAATCACCAAAAATCATTCATCCAAAAAATGCCAATGAAAGGACACCTTGTATAAATACGACTTAATTAAGTGACAAACCAGGTTTATGGAGAAAATGACCTCATTGTCCCCAGGCAAGGAAAAACATCCTAGGTCAAAAAAACTCCATTCTTTATCATCCCTCCAGACCGGCACAGAACAGATGAGTTTACGCTCCTCTGCCAGCAGGTGGAGCCTGAGAACACATTGACTTTTGGCAGCAGTGCAAGTGGGCTGTGCAGTCCCATCTATAATCAGTCTCTTCTCATTCTCCAGCAGGTGGCGGTGGTAAGCCTGTGCATTCTTTCCTTTGATTAGTTTAGGGCCTGTTGGATCTGATTAGTGGCCTTTTTGTCTCTGTTTTTGTTGCCCGGACAGATCTTGGGGGGGGGGGGGGGACCCTTTCGGGGGTCCATCCAACCTCGGGGGTGATGCACTCGGAAAGCTGAGTCCCTCCACTCTTTTTCCCCCACCTCCCCCAATTTTTATTAGAGGTGCCTCAGCCGTACGCCTTGCCATAGTCCAGGCAAAGACTACAGTTTTGAGAATCTGGGGGGGGGGGGGTCTGTTCATTTGTTAGTTAAAGTTTTACTTTACAAAAAAACCCCATCCTGAGGTAGTGCCGGTCTGAAAGGAAGCTTTTAATTGTCTTTGATTGATTTTTATTGTTTTGCTTTCCCTTTTAGCGGTTCGCGGTGAGCGCTTTAAAGAGACTGAAAAAAGTGCTCATTGCGTACCCGACGAGCGGTGGATGCGGCCGGCGTGCGCGCAAAGTGCTCCGGCTGCTGCGAGGGGGAATCCTTGTCGGCTTCGGTGCAAGCAGGGTTCTATTCTTTAAATCGATCCTTCAAAAATTCTTCAAATAAAATAGCCAGACAATTACCTGGCAAGCAGTCCCGTTTCTTGGCGGCAAAACGCAAGAAGAGCAGAAATTAAAGTTCCGGGGGCTTGAGCACTAAATTTTAAATCTCCATGGTTATTTTTCTCCGCTCGCTCCCAGACTCAAGCTCACTTCATAGGGACACTGAGGGCTTTTTCTCCATTAATAATAATAATAATAACTTTATTCTTCTATACCACCACAATCTTGCGACTTCTAGGCGGTTTGCAATCAAGAGAGCTGGACATTCAGCGAGTTACAATGTACAGAAAGTCAGAGGAAATATAGAGTGCAGAAACATTTAGGAAGCAGAATTATAGATATACAATTTGCTGAGCGAGATACAGATTGGAAGAAATTTCCAAGTGGGCCTTAGGAGGGTTCATAGATAAAATCGCGCGAGACAATGGCACGCCAACAAGGTTGACGGCGCGCCGAAGAAAAGCACTATTTTAAAGGGTTCCGACGGGGGGTGTTGGTGGGGAACCCCCCTATTTTACTTAACAGACATCACGCTGGCGTTGTGGGGGGTTTGGGGGGTTGTAACCCCCCTCATTATACTTGAAACCGAACTTTTTGCCTGTTTTTTAGGGAAAAAGTTCAGTTTTAAGTATAATGTGGGGGGGTTACAACCCCCCCAACCCCCCCCAACGTCAGCGCAATGTCTGTTAAGTAAAGTGTGGGGGGGGTTCCCCCCCACACCCCCCGTCGGAGCCCTTTAAAATAGTGCTTTTCTTCGGCGCGCCGTCAACCTTGCGCTCAGTTGTCTCGCGCGATTTAGTCCCGTCACCGTTAGGAGAAGGCCGTGCAATTCAAAAAGTACAGCGAAAATTACGATGATAATTTATATATATCTTAGAACCAAGAGTTCTATGTGCAATTTTGAAAGTACAGCGAAAATTACGATATGATAATAATAACAATTTGTATATATCACAGAACCAAGAGTTCTATGCGGACTTAAGAGGGGAGAGAGGAAAAGGGTAAGAGGAGAGAGGGAAGAGCAGGTCAGTTGTTCAGGTATTTCAGGAACAGGTGTGTTTTTAGGCGCTTCCTAAATTCATCGCAGATAGTGGGCGAAAGCAGTTGATCTAGGTCTTTACCCCCATAAGGCTGCTTGGTGTGAGAGAAGGTGATCGTGGTGTAATTAAGTCATAGTTTAAACACAGTGTCCTTTCATTGGCCTTTTTTTTGGGGGGGGGGGATGAATGATTTTTGGTGATCGAGTTTAATATTTTTTCGTTCAACTGTAATTTAAGCATGTTAAACGCAAGGGGGCGCATATACATGTACGGGGCAAAGCTGGGATCCCACTTATAGCTTTCAGAATACCGTAAGTTACGCCTAGTACTACGTTTACTATGTAAATTTAAGCTTGGTGTTGACTTGACGGAAGAGACGCCTAAAAGTTGGTGCATCGGCGCAGACTTAAAACCGGTATTCGGTAACGGAATCTGGGTGCCCAGATGCCGTCATAGAATTAGTGGTCAGCGCGCTGCAACGAGGCATGGAACTCGTGGCTCCCGGTTACATAATTGCCTCATTAAGTGTTCCTAGGGTAAGAATTCAGCACCTCTTCAGAAGTCATCCCCCTCCACTTTAAGGTAATAACTAAATATTCCTTCCCCCACCGCAGGTAATTCAGTATATCGGGGAGGTCTGCAGGTACCTCCTGAATCAGCCAGTGCGAGATGCAGAGATCCAGCATCGGGTGCGGCTGGCGGTGGGTAATGGCCTGAGGCCCGTTATCTGGGAAGAGTTCACTCGCCGTTTCCACATCAAGCAGATTGGGGAGTTCTACGGCGCCACGGAGTGTAACTGCAGCATCGCTAACCTCGATGGAAAGGTGAGGGGGCTCTGGGAGAGCCGCCGGGACCAGGCACTCGCTTTCTCCCAAGAAACATGGGATGGGGGAGGGGATGGTTCTGAGCTTCCCAGTCTGTAATCTAGAACTTTTCCCTGGAGCTCTCTGCCTCATGTTCTAGAAGGCTGTCTATTTTTCCAAACACTTCTCATGAATTGCTTATCCTGTGTTCTGGAAGGTTCCATTAGTTTTCTACCCTGTTTTAGGGAGATATCTGAACTGTCCTCATCTTTCTTGGGTTTCAGACAGTTCTTTCTCACTCTGGGTTCCGGAAGGTTCTCTTTCCCTCCTCAAGTTTCAGAGGGTTCTTTGCCCCGACCCCCCCCCCCAATCCACCCACTGTGTCCCTGAATATCCTCCTGAAGCTCTCTCTATTGGATTCCGGAACATTCCATCGAGCTAGCTCTCTCTTTCTCCTTAAAGGTTGGTGCCTGTGGGTTTAATAGCCGGATCCTGCCGAACGTCTACCCAATCCGGCTGGTGAAAGTGAACGAGGATACCATGGAGCTGATCCGAGATGCCCATGGGCTGTGCATTCCTTGCCGACCAGGTGAACACTTAAACTGTAAACCCTTCTTTGGTGCTGTTGTGGTGGGGGGTGGGGGCTTATGTTGTTAAGGTGGAGCTCCTTTTGCTAAGGTTGTCAGTCACCGCCATGTTTGCAGGATAGGCTGATCAGGTCCTGGTTTTAGCCTGCTCCACTGCATGCTGGGACTTGTGGTCCATTGGAAGGCACTAGGCCTTTGAACCTTACAGAGGGTAAAACCACCAGGAGCACATACATGAAATCAAATTGACTGGAATTTTTTGTAGATTGTGTATTATTATTCACTCAGACACATTAAACATGACCCCAGAGTGCCTCATAGGTGCGCACTGACTGGATCTAAGATACAGAAGATAAAGTGACCGCCCCTGAACATGCACAGAGAATCAGTGACAGAGCTGGGGATTTGAACTCTATCCTGTAAACCCCTCCCCCATATCCTGTCATGCATGTGGAAAGGTGGGTTGGTCTCACACCTTCTAGTCCTTTCTCTTCAGGGGAGCCAGGCCTGCTTGTGGGCCGAATTAACCAGCATGACCCTCTGCGTCGATTTGATGGTTATGTGAACGAGACTGCCACCAATAAGAAGATCGCACTGAATGTTTTCCAGAAGGGGGACAGTGTATATTTGTCAGGTACAGTTTATTGAGCACTCGGCTTACGCTGATGAAGCCTGCCAAAGGTAGGGAGTGGATGGGGGGAAGAGGGGCAATAACCATAGATAAAGGAACTGCTGAGGGGGGAGAGGGGGGCAGGAGGGGAAAGGCAGGGACAATAGCCAAAGGCTCAAGAACTGCTGAGGGGAGGGAGGGAGAGAGAGGGACAGGAGGTGAAAACAGGGGCAATAACCAGGAATACAGGAACTTCTGACGGGGAGAGAAAGGGGCAGGAAGGAGAAAGTAGGGCAGTACCAGAGATAAGAACATAAGAAATGCCTTCACCGGATCAGACCTTAGGTCCATCTAGATCGGTGACCCGCGCACACGGAGGCTAAGCTAGGTGTTCCCTGATGAATACCTTGTTTACCCGTATCCCTCAATGTGATTCGCAAGAAGGTGTGCAATAGAAGCAAATGGAATTCGTCTTTCATGCCATCTGTATTTCTCGTTCACCTTGATAGGGGATGTGTTGGTGATGGATGAACTTGGCTACATGTATTTCAAGGATCGCAGCGGTGACACGTTCCGCTGGCGGGGTGAGAACGTGTCCACAACGGAGGTGGAGGGCATACTGAGCCGTGTCCTGTGTCAGACGGACGTGGCAGTATACGGTGTGGAGGTTCCAGGTACTGGGGAAAAGGGTAGAGGGTGCAGAAATGAATGAAATGTAATTAAGTAGAAATGTTTGGCTTCCACTTTACAAAGAAAGAACGTGTTGCGTGTGTGTGTGTGTGTGTGGCATGGCCAGTAAAATATATCTGTGGCAGAGCCGGGATTAGAACCCAGGCCTCCTGACTTTCTCAGATCCAGCACCCCACCGCTTCACCTAAGGCTGCTATTGGCAACATAAGAATAGCCTTACTGGGTCAGACCAATGGTCCATCAAGCCTTTCTTTTCCAAGCTGAAGAGCCCTAACCATTTTAGTCTTTTCTCATACGAGAGGAGTTCCATCCCCTTTACCATCTTGGTCGCTCTTCTTTGAACCTTTTCTAGCGCCGCTATATCTTTCTTGAGATAAGGAGACCAGAATTGAACGCAATACTCCAGGTGAGGTTGCACCATGGAGTGATACAGGGGCATCGTAACATTCTTAGTCTTGTTAACCATCCCTTTTCTAATAATTCGTAGCATCTTGTTTGATTTTTGGCCACCACCACACATTGGGCGGAAGGTTTCATCGTATTGTCTACAATGACACCCAGATCCCTTTCTTGGGCGCTAACCCCCAAGGTGGACCCTAACATCCAGTAACTGTGATTTGGGTTATTCTTCCCAATGTGCATCACTTTGCATTTGTCCACATTTGATCTGCCACTTGGGCAATTTCCTAGGATCCGCCTGCAATTTTTCACAATCTGCATGTGGGCTGGGGCTCTTATCTCTGGAGAAAAGGAGGCTCAGGGGAGATATGATAGAGACCTTCAAGATCATGAGGGGCATAGAGAGGGTGGATAGGGACAGATTCTTCAGACTGAAGGAGACAGCAAATACGAGGGGGCATTTGGAGAAACTGAAGGGAGACAGGTTCAAAACAAATGCAAGGAAGTTTTTTTTCACCCAAAGGGTCGTGGACACTTGGAATGCGCTACCGGAGGAAGTGATCAGGCAGAGTACGGTACAAGGATTCAAACAGGGATTGGATGGATTCCTGAGGGATAAAGGGATCGTGGGATACTGAGGGAGGAGCTGGGATGTAACACAAGTATAGGAAGTTAACCAGGTAATGAGTATAAACCAACCTGGTCGTGCATGTGCAAGACCGGAGGGCTAGGACTTCGATAGGAAGGCAGGACTTAAATGGGAAACCAAGGTGGCAAGGGAGCCCCTTCTGATGATTCAGACAAGTCTTGACCTGTTTTTGGGCCACCGCGGGAGCGGACTGCTGGGCAGGATGGACCTGTGGTCTGACCCGGCAGAGGCACTGCTTATGTTCTTATGTTCTTATGCATGTGTTTTAACAACTTTGAACAGTTTAGTGCCATCTGCAAATTTAATCACTTTACTCGTTGTTCCAATTTCCGGATCATAAATAAGTTAAATAGCACTGGTCCCAGTAAAGACCCCTGTGGCACTCCACTGTTTACTCTCCTTCATTGAGAAAAATGACCATTTAACCCTACCGTCTGTTTTCTATCCGATAACCAATTCCTAATCCACAACTGAACTTTTCCACCTATCCCATGACTTTAATTTTCTTAGGAGCCTCTCGTGAGGAACTTTATCGAAAGCTTTCTAAAAATCTAGATACACTACATCAACCGGCTCATCTTTATCCACACCTTGAAAGAAGTCAGCAAATTGATGAGGCAAGATCTCCCTCGGCTGAACCCATGCTGACTCTGTCCCATTAAAAATCATGTTTGTCTACGTGTTCCACAATTTTTTTTTTATAATTGTTTCCACCATTTTGCCCAGCACTGAAGTCAGGTTTACTGGTCTGTAATTTCCCAGATCTCCCCTGGAACCCTTTTTAAAAATCGGCGTAACATTGGCCACCCTCCAGTCTTCATTTTAGCGACAGGTTATAGATCACTAACAGCAGGCCAGCAATTTCATGTTTCAAGTTATTTTTGTACCTTGGGATGTATACCATCCGGTCCAGGTGATTTATCACTTTTTAACTTGTCAATTTGGCTTAGTACATCTTCCAGATTCACCGAGATTTCTTTCAGTTCCTCCGCATCATCACCCTTGAAACCCATTTCTGGTTCAGGTAGATCTCTTACATCTTTTTACGTAAAGACCAAAGCAAAGAATTCATCCAGTCTCTCCGCTATGGCCTTATCCTCCCTGAACGCTCCTTTTGCTACTTAATCATCCATCGGTCCCATGGATTCCCTCACAATTTTTCTGCTTCTGATGTGCCTAAAAAAGTTGTTATGAGTTTTTGCCTCTTTTGCAAGTTTCTCTTCATATTCTTTCTTAGCTTTCTTTATCAATGCTTTGCATCTAACTTGCCAGTGCTTGTGTTTCTTCTTATTTTCTTCATTCTGATTTTTCCATCATTTAAAGGATGTCTTTTTGGCTCTAATAGCCTCTTTCACTTCACCTTTTAACCATGCTGGCTCTCATTTCCTCTTCTTTCCACCTTTGTTAATACGTGGAATACATCTGTTCTGGGCTTCCACAATAGTATTTTTAAATAACATCCACACCTGGTTTACAGTCCTAACCCTTGCAACTGATCCTTTTAAGAACATAAGAAATGCCTCTGCTGGGTCAGACCCAGGGTCCATCGTGCCCAGCAGTCCGCTCACGCGGTGGCCCAACAGGTCCAGGACCTGTGCAGTAATCCTTTATCTATACCCCTCTATCCTTTTTTCCAGCAGAAAATTGTCCAATCCTTTCTTGAACCCCAGTACCGTACTCTGCCCTATTACGCCCTCTGGAAGCGCATTCCAGGTGTCCACCACATGTTGGGTAAAGAAGAACTTCCTAGCATTCGTTTTGAATCTGTCCCCTTTCAACTTTTCCAAATGCCCTCTTGTTCTTATATTTTTTGAAAGTTTGAAGAATCGGTCCTTCTCTATTTTCTCTATGCCCTTCATGATCTTGTAAGTCTCTATCATATCCCCTCTAAGTCTCCTCTTCTCCAGGGAAAAGAATCCCAGTTTCTCCAATCTTTCTCTATCTCTCTCTCTCTCTCTTTCTGTCCCTCTCTACTCTCTCTATGCCCTTCATGATCTTGTAAGTCTCTATCAAATCCCCTCAGTTATTTATGACGTCTAGGAATTTTACCTCTCTAGCACTCCCTGATGTAACATTTAAGCAGTCAATGTTGGGGTAATTGAAATCACCCTTTGTTATACTGTTGCCCAATTCTCCAGCTTTCCTATTCTATGAAAACATTTCTGCTCTGACCCTCTCTGTTTGCCAGGTGTGGAAGGGAAGGCGGGGATGGCTGCCATCGCTGACCCCAAGGGTAGAATGAGCCCCAGCGTCCTCTACCAGGAGCTTCAGAAGGCCCTGCCCTCCTACGCCCGTCCCATCTTTCTCCGCTTCCTGCCTCAGGTTGACAAGACAGGTACGTGTTCGCCAGTTCAGAAGCCTCTCCCCTGGTTTGAGTAAAAAGACGTTGTGTCCACACATTATCCCAGGACAAGCAGGCAGCATATTCTTGACTGATGGGTGACAGCACCGACGGAGCCCCGGTACGGACAATTTTAGAGTGATTGCACTCTAAGAACTTTAGAAAGTTCTAGCTAGGCCGCACCGCGCGTGCGCGAGTGCCTTCCCGCCCGACAGAGGCGCGCGGTCCCCAGTTTCTTAGTTTCCGCGGAGCTAAGAAGACGCATGTTCCAACTGCTGTTGGAAAATTTTTTTCAAATTTTTTCTCACCTTCCCGCTCGCGCGTTATTTTCTTGTCGTGATTTATTCACCTTATCGTTTCTTTCTTTTATTTAAAAAAAAAAAAAAAAAAGTCAATTTTTTTCGACTTTTATCCGGTCGGCCCCGGCGGGGCCTGTTGGCACCATCGAAGCCTCGGGCTTCGATTTTGCTACGGCCGTTCTTCCCTTCATGCCCCCTTCACCGGGTTTTAAGAAGTGTCAGCGGTGTGCACGTCCTATTTCTCTTTCCGACCCGCACAAGTGGTGCCTTCAGTGTCTGGGTCCGGACCATAGGGCAGAAACGTGCACCCGCTGCAGTTCTCTCCAAAAGAGAACTCTAAAGAATCGCCAAATTCAACAGCGAATTCTTTTCGGTGCCGCCATGGAAGTTCCCCCGGCATCGACACCGACATCTTCTTCCAAATCGGCACCGGTGACTTCGACACCGCAAGATCCATCCCCGGTGTCGCTCCCTATGGGTAAGCCGGCTAAGAAGCCATCCCCTACTGTCCTTGGCCCGCCAGTCGAACAAGCAGTGAGCCAAGTCCTGCAGACTGCGCGCCGGCCCCGCAAACGCTCCGCTCCTATTGAAGTCACTGCCTCTTCATCGGCATCGACTTCTCCGGAGCGTCGAGCTGCACCGCAGGTACCGAGCAAGAAAAAAGCGGTACCGGTGCCATCGGGACCGTCTTTGGATGAGAGAATAGCATCCATCCTTCAGGTCCAGCTTAAGGAGCAGTTACAACACTTGCTCCTGGCTCTGCTGACTCCGAGCCTTCCAGTGTCGATACCTACTGAGCCTTCGGTGCCGATTGTCGAGCAGCCTGTTTTATCGGCATCGACGTTGTCGGCACCGCAAAAATCTGTTTCTATGCCTGTTCTCTCGGCGGAACCGAAGTCTCTTCGACGCACTGCTTACTCGACTTCGGAACCGGTACCGTTCTCCGACACCCGTACCGCTGTACAATCACCCGGTACGGTGTCCATGAGGTCTGGTAAATCGGTACGCAAAACCAAGCACACCGAACCTTCTACCCCACTTTCTCAGGGCCGTCTTTCATCGGTACGGGACCCTGATTTGTGGGTGATTCTGATGACCCCCTCGGTACCGAGGCAGATTATTCCTCGGAGGAGGATGTTACATCAGTGCAAGATCCTGCTGGTAAGCCAGAGCACTCGTCCTTCACCAAGTTTCTTAAGGAGATGTCGGACACCCTTTCCATTCCTCTAGAGCAGGGGTGTCAAAGTCGATCCTCGAGGGCCGCAATCCAGTCGGGTTTTCAAGATTTCCCCAATGAATATGCATGAGATCTATGTGCATGCACTGCTTTCAATGCATATTCATTGGGGAAATTCTGAAAACCCGACTGGATTGCGGCCCTCGAGGACCGACTTCGACACCTGTGCTCTAGAGTCTGACTCTAAAAAATCCAAAGCATTTCTTGATGCTTTGGATTTTGACCAGCCTCCGAAAGAATTTTTGAAGTTACCCCTCCATGATATCTTGAGGGAAACTTTTTACAAAAATTTGGAAACTCCTCTCACCGTTCCAGGAGCCCCTAGGAAGCTGGAATCGCTTTACAAAGTGATTCCTATTCCAGGGTTTGACAAACCCCAGCTGCCCCATGAATCTCTGCTGGTGGAGTCCACCCTCAAGAAATCGGCAGGCTCTAGTGTTTATGCCTCTGTCCCTCCTGGCAGAGAGGGGAAGGCCATGGATAAATTTGGTAAAAGACTTTACCAAAATGCAATGCTGGCCAACCGTTCAGGTAATTATGCGTTTCACTTTTCTTTTTACCTGAAACATTTGATTCAGCAAGTCTCTTCTTTTCAAAAGTATCTTCCTGACCGTAAGCTTCCTGCATTCCAACAATGCACTTCCAGTCTCCTGCAACTCAGGAAGTTTATGGTCCGGTCCATCTATGATACTTTTGAACTCACATCCCGAGCCACGGCTATGTCTGTAGCGATGAGACCTTTGGCATGGCTCAGAGTCTCCGACCTTGATGTGAACCACCAGGACCGCCTTGCCAATGCTCCCTGCCTGGGTGATGAGCTCTTTGGAGAATCTATGGATACCACCACTCAAAAGCTCTCTGCCCATGAGATGAGGTGGGATACCTTGCTGAAAAATAAAAAGAAGCCTCCTCCTCCTCGTCCATTTAGACAGCAGCCATCATATCAGAGGCGGTTTTCTGCTCGGCCAGTTCAGCCTCAACCTCCACAACCTCGGAGGCAGCGGCAACAGCACCAACAAGCACATCAGCAACAGCCGCCTACCATAAAGCCTGTCACTCAGACTAAGCCGACTCAGCCCTTTTGACTCCCTTCTCCTGGGCATTGCCAGTCTCCCTCCCTCCTGTCCTCTTCCACAGCCCATAGAAGGTCGATTAACCATTTTTCACTCTCGATGGGAGGTCATCACCACCGACCAGTGGGTGCTCTCGATCATAGCCCATGGTTACTCCCTCAATTTTCAGACTCCTCCACCGTTAAGCCTGCCAAAAGAGTCTGCTTCCAACAAGTCTCAATCCCTCCTTCTCAATGCCATCGAAGAAGTTCCTCAAGATCAGCGAGGTCAGGGATTTTACTCCAGGTACTTTCTAGTTCCCAAAAAGACCGGAGACCTCAGACCCATCTTAGATCTCAGAGATCTCAACAAATGTTTGGTCAAGGAGAAGTTCAAAATGCTCTCTCTTGCCACCCTCTACCCTCTTCTCGCTCAGGGCGACTGGCTATGCTCCCTCGATCTCAAAGAGGCTTACACACATATCCCTATCCATCTGACGTCCAGGCAATATCTGCGCTTTCTCATCAATCAACATCATTATCAGTACAAGGTGCTACCCTTCAGCCTGGCCTCCTCTCCCAGGGTATTCACCAAATGTCTGATTGTGGTAGCGGCCTATCTCCGCTCTCACAACTTTCAAGTCTTCCCTTATCTGGACGACTGGTTGATCAAAGCTCATTCCCCTCAGGCGGTTCTGCTTGCCACCAATCAGACTATTCACCTCCTTCGACTGTTAGGGTTCGAAATCAATCTACCCAAGTCTCACCTCATTCCGACCCAGCGACTTCAATTTATTGGAGCCGTTCTGGACACTGTTCTGATGAGGGCGTTTCTTCCATCCAACCGCCTTCACGCCATCCTCCATCTCTGTCAGCAGGTGTTTCAACAGATTACCATCTCTGCGAATCACATGATGGTGCTATTGGGGCACATGGTTTCGACAGTACATGTCACCCCCTTCGCACGTCTCCACCTGCGTACTCCTCAATGGACCTTAGCGAACCAATGGTCCCAGGCGACGGATCCTTGTTCACAACACATATCTGTGACCTCGTCTCTTCGACAGTCACTTCTTTGGTGGTTGACATCTTCAAATCTATCCAGAGGTCTGCTGTTCCATCTACCTCCGCACCAACTAGTCATCACCACAGATTCCTCCCCCTACGCCTGGGGAGCTCACTTGAACGAGTTCCAAACTCAGGGGTTTTGGACTGCCCAGGAAAAGAAACGCCACATCAATTTCCTGGAACTCCGAGCGATGTTTTATGCCCTCAAGGCGTTTCAACATCTTCTCTTTCCTCAAGTACTACTCATTTGCACAGACAATCAAGTTGCAATGTACTACATCAACAAACAGGGAGGAACGGGCTCTCGCCTGTTGTGTCAGGAAGCCCAACGGATTTGGTCTTGGGCGACAGCTCGTCACTTATTCCTGAAGGCTGTCTACATTCAAGGGGAACAGAATTTCTTAGCGGACAATCTCAGCAGAATTCTCCAACCTCACGAATGGACTCTCGATCCCTCGACTCTTCAGTCCATTTTCGCTCAATGGGGCACTCCTCAAGTGGACCTTTTTGCAGCTCCCCACAACCATCAGCTGCCCCTGTTTTGCTCCAGACTCTACTCTCCTCACTGTCTGGCGCCCGATGCATTTCTCCTGGATTGGACCAGTCTCTTCCTATGTGCATTTCCCCCTCTACCGCTCATGCTGCGGACATTGTTCAAGCTCAAAAGGGAACAAGCCACCATGATTCTCATCGCTCCACAGTGGCCCAGGCAACATTGGTTCTCCCTTCTACTTCAACTCAGTTCCAGGGAACCCATACCTCTTCCACTGCTTCCTTCTCTGCTTACTCAGCATCAACAGTCCCTTCTGCATCCCAACCTGCAGTCTCTGCACCTGACAGCTTGGTTTCTCTCGGGCTGACTTCGGCTCATTCTCTCCTTTCTCAGCCTGTCCGTTCTAACATTGATGCTTCCAGGAAACCGGCCACTCTTCAGTGTTATCAACAGAAGTGGTCTCGGTTTTCTTCCTGGTGCCTCTTACATCACCATTATCCCATGTCTCTAGCAGTGGGACTGGTGTTGGACTATCTACTTTCCTTGTCTGACTCTGGCCTTAAATCTACTTCTATCAGAGTTCATCTTAGTGCCATTGCTGCTTTTCATGAGCCGGTTCATGGAAAAACCCCTCTCGGCTCATCCTTTAGTTTCTAGATTTATGAGAGGCCTTTTCAATGTGAAACCACCTCTCAAGCCCCCTCCTGTGGTTTGGGATCTCAATGTGGTTCTTTCCGCTTTAATGAAGCCTCCTTTTGAACCTTTGGCCACAGCACATTTCAAATTTCTCACTTGGAAAGTGGTCTTCCTCATAGCTCTCACTTCTGCCAGGAGGGTCAGTGAGTTGCATGCACTAGTGGCTGATCCACCTTTCACTGTTTTTCACCATGATAAGGTGGTTCTACGTACACATCCAAAGTTTCTCCCTAAGGTTGTGTCTGACTTTCATCTTAATCAGTCCATCGTCCTACCTGTTTTTTTTCCAAAGCCTCATTCTCATCCAGGTGAACAGGCTTTGCATACCTTGGACTGTAAACGTGCTCTGGCTTACTATCTTGAACGCACCAAACCTCACAGATCATCTCCTCAACTGTTTTTGTCATTTGATCCTAACAAGTTGGGTCATCCTGTATCTAAACGCACCCTATCCAATTGGCTTGCTGCTTGCGTTTCATTCTGTTATGCTCAGTCGGGCCTGACACTGGAAGGTTCTGTCACGGGCCACAAGGTTAGAGCTATGGCAGCATCTGTAGCTTTCCTCTGTTCCACTCCTGTTGAGGAAATCTGCAAGGCTGCCACTTGGTCCTCAGTTCATACTTTCACATCGCATTATTGTTTGGATGCATTCTCCAGACGGGATGGACACTTTGGCCAATCTGTTTTGCAAAATTTGTTTTCTTAATGGCCAACCTTCCCTCCATCCCTCTTTTTGTTAGCTTGGAGGTCACCCATCAGTCAAGAATATGCTGCCTGCTTGTCCTGGGATAAAGCACAGTTACTTACCGTAACAGGTGTTATCCAGGGACAGCAGGCAGATATTCTTGCGTCCCACCCACCTCCCCGGGTTGGCTTCTTAGCTGGCTTATCTTAACTGGGGACCGTGCGCCTCTGTCGGGCGGGAAGGCACTCGCGCACGCGCGGTGCGGCCTAGCTAGAGCTTTCTAAAGTTCTTAGAGTGCAGTCACTCTAAAATTGTCCGTACCGGGGCTCCGTCGGTGCCGTCACCCATCAGTCAAGAATATCTGCCTGCTGTCCCTGGATAACACCTGTTACGGTAAGTAACTGTGCTTTTAGTCCTCTGAGCAACCCAAATAAATGTTGTGATTTTGTGGGTGCCCCAAATAATTCTTACTGATTTGTTATGGCCCAAGGACGCGTGATATAGTAAGTAAAACTAAAACATACACCTGCTTCTTGGAAGGGATGATTTTTATCAAGCGATTGCAGTTTCCAGTAGGTAAAGATTTCATGGATGTGTGTCCCTGTGCCAGTGAGCTGACAACCAAAGTTTGAGTTTGGGGGCAGTTAAGGAGTTTTTGAGGCTCACACAGCACATGCTGGATGGGGAGGAGTGAATTGGAGGCTCATACCTATGGTTGCCCTCTGTCAAGAGCTCCTGTAACACAGCTGTGAGGATTTTGATGGCCCCTTCTTTTAATACGCTTTTCCCTTTCTTCCAAGGCACCTTTAAAATCCAGAAGACCCGTCTGCAGAAGGAGGGCTTTGACCCCCGCCACACATCAGACCACATGTACTTCCTGGATGCTAAGCAAGGATGTTACATACCTCTGGATGAAAGGCTCTTTGGCATCATCGAGACAGGAAAAATCTCACTGTGATGTTGCTACAGTGGAGGCAGAAGGAGCGGCAACCCATCAGCAGAGAAAAGCACTCTTGTGCACTAGAAATCCACCTCCCCCCACCCTCCTCCGTCTCCCAGTGACGGCTGCACTTGGTTAACACAGATGGCTTCCTCCAAGTCAATTAACTCTCTGACACGTTAACACCTCCCTCTCTGCGCCGCAGAACACGGACAGCTGAGTAACCCCATAATCTTTTTCTCACGCCTGTAACTTCAGAGACAGCGCCGAACGCATCGCTCGGGGTCTGCAGGGATCGTTGAGGCCTGACGATTTTCTAGAGCACAGCCACAACGATCGACAGATGAAACTTTTTATTTCGCGGACTTTTGTTAAACTTTGGGTGATGCAAAGCTCTCCCAACCTCCGGATGCTTTACACGTCCAAGGAGGATCCCAAATACTCCCTCAGGAGATCAGGGTGCTGGCTGCTACAGAGTGACATAAATTCTGGCTGAAAGACACTTTATTGTTGTACCCTAAGTGATGTTAATTATTCTTGGCGATGCCTCGTGGCCTGCTGGGTTCAGAGTGAGGGATGTAGAGCGCATTCTTATAATTTCAGGAGGTGGTGGGAGCAAGGAGGAAAAGAAGGGGGGATATATTTATGGTATTAAACAGGTGATGGACAGCGGTTTCTCTTTTTCTGCTTAGAAGGCAGGTGACAAGGAAGGGGGAATGAGCCATCGAGATGACCCAGCGCTCCGTGGGGGAATCCTTGATTGGAAGCAGAATACGTTGGATGGCGCTCGTTCTAGGGTATATGCTTCCCACCCCCACCAATCCAAGGAGGGTAGCGGCATTCAAGCTTCTCATGGTCTTCTTAGGAGTTGCCTTTGCCGCCAGTCCTTCAGAGCATCCATTGGCTCAGTTCTCTGTTCCCCCTCACTCCCGACCTTTGGGTGTCTCAGAGTTCATGCAGCCCCTTCCTGCAGACAGACTGCTTTATTCCCTTGTGAAGGAGTCCTCTTGTCCAGTACTAACTTCAAAGCAAAGTGCCCTGCAGGCTTCGTGAGCAGTTTGAGGCCCCAAAATGGCAGCTGGTGGTTTCGGTGTGGATTCTGCAGTCCAGTGATACGGGATACCAGAGCTACAGAGACTCCCTGGCCATTCTGTTTTCACTGCCCTCTGTGGTATTTTGCTTCACTGCAATGCTAGTAAGATGGTGGTGCCTCGTATTTCATGCTGGCTTGTGATGTAAACGGGTCGCAATTTACTGCAGTACAAGGGGAACGAAACACTTGTTTTTTTGCGAAGTTATGAGAAAGCGATACCTCGGGCACCTCAGAAAATGAGGTTAATATTAACGTAAGACCTTATTTAAAAGGACCTTTTATGTGACGCAGGCAGATGACCTGACACGGAGTCTACGTTTCAACCCGGGGTAGGTCTCCTTTTACCCAGCGCACAAGATCGCAGCCTGACTACAGGGCAGGTCTCCTCAGCACGGTTCATAGAATCAGCGGGGAGGGCAGGTCTTCTCGACACAGCAGGTCTCTTTTAAAAGATACAGGCTGGCTTTTTTTCATTTCTCGTTTCCTCTGTTTCAGGCAGTTGCCGGTATATAGGTCAGCAAGTTGAAAGAAGTGATTAGCATTTTGTGAGTGTTGGTGGGGGGGGGAGGCAATCAGGAGCACATATGACGTCTAGAGCCAGGATCTCCTTTCTTCAAGTGCCTTTTTGTCCAAGCCAGGGCTTTGTCCTCTTCTCCCAGCTGAAAGTACAGTTTGTGCGTGGCATGGTTACAGGACTTGAAAACATCTGTAAAAAAAACCAAACAAAAAATACTTAATAACCTGTGAGTGTTCAAGACCAGTATAAACACCCAGCGCTTCCTTTCACCTTCCTTATCTCTGATTGGGTGGAGGCCCCCTTGCCCTGTCCGCAGTTAAGCTTTGGTAATCCATGTTTTTTTTTTTTTACTTGGGAGTACAATTCTTCATTTGCTAACAAGGAAAGCACCCCTCCCCTTTTTATTCATCCCTATTTTCCAGTCATCCAAGTATTCCTCACCCCAAAATAATCCTGACACATTCCCCTAACCAAAATGCACAGCGGGAAGAGGATTTCATAAGTGCTTTAGACTTGGCAAAAACCAGACAAAACTCTACAATCGCAAATCCCAAGATAAATGTCTAAAGTAGAGTTGTAAACAAATGACTATGAACATGCCCAGAGGGAATTTATTTCTATTTTGTAACAATATAAATCTTGACCGCGGATCCTTTCCAACCAAAAAGGGGAAAAAGACCTCAGACCATTTTGATATTGTTTCAACCCAGCCAAAGCTGATCAGTTGAACGAAACAGTCCTGTAATCATAGGTCATTAAAAAAAACAACTTTCTGCAATCTGTTTTTTAAAGCATGTAGCTTCTTAACCCTCTTCCTACTGTTTCTGTAGGGTTTATTTGATCCTAACAGTGTGATAATCTCCAAATTTCCCTCATCATGGCATAGGATTACTGGATGCACGGAGACAGCAAGGACTCAGGCTGGCAGTCTCTTCTGTGGTGGAAAGCTGACCCATCTTCTATGAATTTGGGCCTTCTAGAGCTTTCTAAATGTCCTTGAATGTGAAGCTGCATATATAGTATTTGTGATTAAATAGTTTTTGGCTAGAGTCAGGTTTAATGCATAACTTCTAGTGGCTTTCTCTTATTCCTTTAGGCTAGATAGATGAAGGCTTACAAAGCAGTCGGGCAGAGCTGATTGTTCTCTAAGATGAACAGATGAAGAGGTGTATAAAATCACAGAGCTGGGTAGATAGGGCATGATGGCTTCTTACCTTTTCAAATACTTCTAGAACCAGGGAAGAGTTAAAGAAACTAATACTTAACACATTTGAAATAAATCAGAGAGAGAGAAGATTTTTATATTCAGTGTGCAATTAATTAGTGGGATTTGTTGGGCACAGGATGTGATGAGAACAGTTCATGCAGCTGGCTTTGAAAAGGGTTTGGAAGACCAGAAACTGCTATTAGCCAGGGAGACTTGGAAAAGCCACTGCTTAGCACAGGGAAAGAGCAATGGACGATGGCTTTAAACCTTGGGGGTCCTACTGGATCTGTGGATTAGCTATTGACAAAGTAGATAATGACAGAAAATAAATACCCCGTCTAATCCACCCCTATCCACGTTGCAAGGGGTGCAGAAACTTGACTGTTTGTAAGTTAGGTTAGTTTATTTGACAGATCACAAAAATCAAGGGGAGGGGAATAAAAACAAAGACATGCAATCAAACAGACTTACAAGTACAAAAGGTAAGCAGTAAGGGGAAGAATTGCAATATGCTTAGGGAAGTGGGCAAGGGTAAAACAGATGGATAGGGATATTCTGCTCCAGCATTAAGTTTCTGCTGTGATGAGTAGAGCTAGTGTCCGGGGCTAGGTATTGTCAAAGAGTTAGGTAAAAGCTAAGGTCTTTAACTGAAGCTTAAAAGTGTTATAAGACTCTGCTTTCCTGAGATAGAGTGGAACAGAATTCAGTTCCAAAGAGTAATAGAAAAGTATGAATTAGAGAATGACTCGGGGTCATATTTGTCCCTATCCACACAGGAACTCATTTTCCAGTCCTGGTGAGTTTTTTTCCTGTCCCTGCCCCATGTCCTGCAAACTCTGTCCTCATCTGCACAAGCCTCAAACACTTGAAAATCTTAAGTGTACAAGGCTTGTGCGGTTAAGGCAGAGTTTACAGGAATGGGGCAGGGACAGGGAAATTGAGTTCCTGTGGGGACAGGGACAAATATGACTCCGAGTCATTCTTGAGGATGAATTTCTGTGTGTATATATAGAAATACTTGTCTGAACGAGGGAACTGACAGGAGATTTTGTTGGGTTGAGCGACCTGTTCTCTAGGTGGGGTAAGGAATCAGTAGGATAACCAACATAAAGGGAAGTCTGGATCTGACTATAGAGTACTTTGAGTTTGAATGGAAGGATATGTTCAGTTTTTAAAACAAGAGAGACGTTCACATTTTGAGCGGTTATATAATAGGTTATCGTAACATAATAGATGATGGCAGAAAAAAGACCCGAATGGTCCATCCGGTCTGCTCAACCTGATTCAATCTAAGAATTTGTTGTTTATTTTCTTAGCTATTTCTGGGCAAGAATCCAAAGCTCTGCCAGGTTCTGTTCTTAGGTTCCAACTCCTGAAGTCTCCGTCAAAGCTCACTCCAGCCCATCTACACCATCCCAGCCATTGAAGCCCTCCCCAGCCTATCTTCAACCAAACGGCCATATACTGTACAGACACAGACCGTACGAGTCTGCCCCATACTGGCCTTAGGCAGAAAGAATCCTGCTGGTCCAGACACTGTTTCTCTCTGGACACAACCATACTCCGTCTGATTCTCTGAGGCAGAACCGATCCAGCTGTGTTGCTGGTAGCAATACTTACAGTAGATGTTTTTTTCAGGTGCCTTATCTTGAAATTTTCAGACACCCGCACATGAAAGGTGCAATGAACACTACACAATATTGGTGCAGAGTTTCTGTCTGTTGGCCCATGTCACTCACTGTGAATCCATACACTCTTCCTTCCACTTGAGAGCGAGGAAAGTTGTTCTCCCTCACTATTGAGGAAAGGAACTGTAACCATAGATGCTGAAGTATTGGGCGGGATTTTCTTTTGACAGACTGTGTCTGTAATGTTGAGTGATGTAGCTTAATGTGATATGCTGTTATTTTAAAGATATTAACAGGTCTAATACAGTGAAAAGTGGTTTGTTATGACTTTTTTTTAAGTTACTAGTAGATCAATAAAAAGATATACCATCTTGTATTAATAAAGGACATTTTTACAGTTGTATACTATCAGAAATGTTCATTTCCAATCTCTTTGTAACGTATCTATCCTTGCAAATGTGAGAGGCAAATCAGAAGCTTAGAACATTTTGGATTAAGCGACTCTCTGTGCTCCATACTGAAACACTGATGTCATGACTGCCACAAACTACCGGACATGAAGTCCAGCTAGCCCAGTATCCTGTTGATGTCCATGCATGGGCAAAGGCCCGCTGGCCACAGCCCTGAGTTTGGGCCTTTCCGAAACCTGGCCAATCTGCCAGGTTTGGGAAATCCCACGGGGTAGGGAGAACGAGAGGGCACTCTCTAAAACGTAAGGAAGTTCTTTTTCACCCAGAGACTCTTCAGGAGTCTGTCATAGGGGAAAACACCCTCCAGGGATTCAAGACAAAGTTAGACAAGTTCCTGCTGAACTGGAACGTACGCAGGTAGGGCTAGTCTCAGGGCACTGATCTTTGATCAGAGGGCCGCCGCGTTAGCGGACTGCTGGGGACGATGGACCACTGGTCTGACCCAGCAGCGGCAATTCTTATGTTCTTTAAAAGAGAACATGTCTGGCGAACATCTGGTAACCCTAGTCAGACCTCACTTGTATTAGCAAGTAGGAAGATGTTTTACTTTTTGATTTGATTTGAATACTTGATCTATTGCTAAAAAACGTAGCATTTACAATTCCAAATACATAAACATCTCATTTAAGCTAAAGGAACCCTTTCATCCAAGCACACACCCCCAAACTAAAAATGCCATATAATTCCATGGATGCGAATAGTGGAGTTGCATGATTATATGGGAATTAAACTGTTAAAATGCAAACGAAAAACTTTGAAAACAGTGCTCAGGCTAGTACTGTGCTCAACTTCCGCCACACCGCAGATGGCGCCACTCTTCGGCCAGATTCCCAGCTGAAGGAAACCAAGAGGCGTGGCTGAGAGCTATTGCGTTCCAATCGTTTACGGGGCCCGCCCTCCTCGACTTCCCTTACTAGGTTGAAAGCGAGGCTAAACACGCAATCAATAAGAAGCGGTTGCAAACAGGAAGGAGGTTTGAAACGCAAGCGACGCTTCGGGGTCGAGAGGGAGGCGCGGAACGCAGGCGGCGCTTCCGGGTTGAGCGAGTGAGCCATGGCCGCCGGCCTCGGGCGTCTGGTGCAGGTGTTCCCGTCGGCGCCCGAGCTGGCCGCGTCGCTGTGGCAGCTGCTCGTGCAGGAGGAGGCCCGGGCTCTGGCCTCCCCCCGCCGCCGCTTCTGCCTGGCGCTGTCGGGCGGGAGCCTGGTGGCGCTGCTGAGCCGGGACCCCCCCCGGGCCGAGGCCCTCAGCGCCCACAGCTGGCTGCTCGCCTTCTGCGACGAGAGGCTGCTGGACTTTGGCCACCCCGAGAGCACCTACGGGGCCTACCGGGTGAGGGCCGTCTAGCGATAGCTACATGTACAGCGCTGCGTACGCCTTTCGGTGATAAGTAGGAGATGGAGATATATTGCATGGACATAATGATCAGCGGTGCAATATATATCCACGCATCTATAGGTCCGTTATAGTCAGGAATGCAATACATATCCTCACGTGCATGGACAGAGTGATCAGCGGTGCGATATACATTCATGCATTTATAGGTCTGTTATAGTCAGGAATGCAATACATATCTTCATGCATGGAGAGTGAGCAGCAGTGCAATATATATCCACACAGCTATAGGTCCGTTATAGTCAGGAATTCAATACATATCCTCACGTGCATGGACATAATGATCAGCGGTGCAATATATATCCACGCATCTATAGGTCTGTTATAGTCAGGAATGCAATACATATCCTCACGTGCATGGACAGAGTGATCAGCGGTGCAATATATATCCATGCAACTATAGGTCCGTTATAGTCAGGAATGCAATACATATCTTCACATGCATGGACAGAGTGATCAGCGGTGCAATATACATTCATGCATTTATAGGTCCGTTATAGTCAGGAATGCAATACATATCTTCATGCATGGAGAGTGAGCAGCAGTGCAATATGTATCCATGCATCTATAGGTCCATTAGACTTAGGATTGCAACACGTACATAGAGAGTGTGATAGCAGTGCAATATATATCCTCACATCTATAGGCATGTGATAATCAGGAATGCAATACTTATCCTCATGTGCATGGACAGAGTGATCAGCAGTGCAATATATATCCACGCATCTATAGGTCCATTATAGTCAGGAATATGATATGTATCCTTGTGCATGGAGAGAATAATCCAGTAATTAAAACTGAGACATTTTTTCTGCCTGTTTTTCCACAGACAAGCCTCTTCTCCAAGATTGCCATCCCCGAGAACCAGGTGATCGCCATTAACCCTTCGCTGCCTGTGGAAGAGGCCGCCGCAGACTATGCCAGGAAACTGAAGGAGGTACGGAGATTGTTCTGCGCTCACGGGTTGTGTGGCCTGAGGCCTTGTCCTCGGTGCCCCTGCCTGCCTTAGGGGCTCTCTGCTATCTTAAGGGGAGGAGAGAAGGATTGAAGTACCACATCACTGCCTTGCTGTATGGATTATTGTAAGAGAGCAGGCCGAAGATGTGACATGCTTCGCTCAACCATTTCTCTGTCCAGTGTAGAATTGGGACTATCAGTGAAGGTGTTCTGGACAGAGGATAAGTGTAAAGATTCCTGCGTCATTTGTACGAAGAGAGAGCAGAAGGTGAGAAAGAGAATTCCTTGGTCACCCAGTGCATCATTGTGTCTTTGTTCCTCTGCCTTTGCAGGAGTTTCCAGAGGACGATATTCCCATCTTCGACCTGCTCGTTTTGGGCTTGGGCCCGGATGGACACACTGCGTCCTTGTTTCCAGACCACCCGCTATTAGAGGTACCACAGAGAAGCGCAAGCATCTTTACTTACATACATGGGACAGTTTCATGTTTTCTCAAGTGTTTTTGGTAACCTTAATACAATCTGTAGCTTGTAAGTCTCACAACATCACAGTATTTCTCAGGGATGAAGACCACCCTTCTTTTCTCATTGGTGCAGCTTTAATACCAAAGTCCAAGATTCAGTTGTTTCGTAACAGCTGTTGGCAGTGAAGGGTTTAATGTGATCACTGCCCCTTTCCTGTTTCTGACAGTAACCTGGTGGCCACTTCTCATAATGTCACAACCCTGGTCCCAAGCACCTAGCTAGATCTCAAGGAGTAAAACAGATTTTATGCTGCTTATCCTAGGAATAAGCAGTGGATTTCTCCAAGCCGTCTCAATAATGTCCTATGGACTTCTCTTCTAGGAAATTATCCAAGCCTTTTTTAAACCCCGTTAAGCTAACTGATTTTACCGCATTCTCTGGTAACGAATTCCAGTGCATCAGAAAATTGTTGGAATCCCCAAGGGAGCATCTGTCTTCTGAATATGCATTTTGAGAACATTGCTGTACCCCAGTAGTTGTGAAAGGTGTCCATCACTGTACGAGCCCCTGGTGGTGGGTGAGAGCATTGAAACAGCTCAGATTTTTCTAATTGTGCCCATCTCCTCGTCTGTTTTTTGGTTGTAAATTAAGCCCATAAGTGCTGAAAGTGGGTGAATGATCCATCAGGTGGTGGAACGAAACAACCAAATCACTGATAAAAATTATTTTTCTCCACTGTATGTTTTTCAGGGTTGATGTGTGTTGAAATACTTTGTGTATGTTTAAGATAGCATTTGGCTAGTTTTGGAGTCGTGGTTCATTTCATCTCATGTTGTCAGAGCTCTGTTTTGTGCTAGAGGAAAAAGTGCTAAGCTCTCGGTGTTCCTGTAAATTCACATTAGTGGTACAGCAGATCACAGATGTGAAAGACTTCACACTCGTACTGTTATTCACACACCCCTACAGGAGGAGGAGAAGATAGTTGCACCAATCAGTGATTCCCCCAAGCCGCCACCCCAGCGAGTGACGCTGACGCTGCCCGTGCTGAATGCAGCACGCACTGTGGTCTTCGTGGCAATCGGAGAGAACAAAGCCACCATCTTGAAGGTGAGTGCAGAGGGTCCCATTGAGTTCTGGACGTGTTGATCGAGAGCTGTTTTGTGACTGAGGTGGGGGGGACTTGTGTGTCTTTGATTAAGCAGAGGATGAGAAACCCTCTGAGACTGCAGACTGTTGTGCTGTGTGAAATGTGCACAGGGATGGGGACCAGGGGGAATCCGGGATATCGGTGACAAAAGATCCATTTATGTTGGGGGTGGGGGATAGATTATGTAATGCCAAGTTCGTTAGGTAGTCAGCACTTCACGGCATACAAAAAGACATACACAAGGTAGTACTTATTATACTAATTTAATCGTTACATAAATTGCATAGCACTAATATACAAAACACAAATGATAACTTCACCATGATCGTAGCAATACCGCCTCTCGCAGCCGGGAAATCCCCCTTTTCAGGCGGCCGATGGACTGGGTCGATCACAGGACTACCCCTTTTACGGCGCACCAATGGATTCCAAGGAAAGTCCTGCGTTTGCTCCTTTTATGCTATTTTCACATTACTGGCTAAGTGACAAACTAATCATGTCTCACTCTGTGTTTCTGTAGTAAACAGCAGGCTTGGACATTCATTAAGCCAAGATAAGATTCCAGCCTACACTAGCCTCCACCCCCTCCCACCCCAATGAAGTATCCTGAGATTCACTGTTTGTCACGTATACCAAATTCCACAAGCCAGCTTCTGGAGAAATGGCTGTACATCCATGCATCCCTCTAGTGAACTCAGTGGATTGGATTTACCAATTAAGGCAGTTCACAAAGAAAACCCCCCCAATTATACCGTACAGCAAAAAAATATAACTCATACGTTTACAAACAATAATGAACAAGTGTCCAAAACAATAAGAAGCAGAAGTTAAATTAGTAACATTCTGGAAAACCCAGTTTTCAAAATCTTACGAAAACCAAAATAATAGCTTAAAACTACTGATTTCACTGGGCGGTAAATTCCACGGGAACAGTGAGAACATTATGGACTTTGAAAACATAGAAACATGATGCAAGATAAACACCAAATAGCCCACCCAGTCTGCCCATCCGCAGCATCCACTATCTCCTCCTCTCCCTATTGGCTAAGGCTCTTTACACCTGCATTGTGAGGTCATAGAGCTTTATGGTTATAGAAACATGATGGCAGATAAAGGCCAAAGGGCAGCATCCACTATCTCCTCCCTTCTCCCTATTGGCTAAGGCTCTTAACACCTGCATTGTGAGCTCATACAGCTTTATTATGATAGGCTAAGGCTCTTAACACCTGCATTGTGAGATCATAGAGCTTTATGGTTATAGAAACATGATGGCAGATAAAGGCCAAAGGGCCCATCCAGTGTTAAGAATATGTTTTTCTTGACTGTACAAGACTGCGGGTTGGGGATGGTGAGGGAACAGTAGCAATATGATGGGGTATTGGGGAATGGAGAGAAGATGCAGGAGTGGAAAAGAACCAACTATGGGGGATGGGGACCAGCATCTGTCAATTTCACCCTATCTGAGTGTCCCAAGTTCACTTAACATGGTGTTTTCAGTGTCCTGTTGCTCTTTATTTCCTTGTTCTCGCCCACATGGTTCCTGTCTTCGTTCCTTATATTTGAGTCGCTGAAAGTTCACTTTGTGTAGAACTGGAGCATTTGTCACTGGACTTTATCTGTGTTTAATCTGATTAATTAATCGGCACAAAATATGCCTTTACTCTTTGAGGGGAGGGGGTTAGAGAGGATGTTTGTAATCCATGATGCAATTCGTGGTTCCCCAGCCATCACTACGGCTGCCCTTGTGTATCCTGCCGCAGCTCTTGTGATTTGTCTTTCGTTCTGTGCACGATCAGTCTTTTCCAACTGTCCTCTGCCTCTTTCTCTCTCTTTTCAACAGCATGTCCTTGAAACAGAAGAGAAGGACCCTTTACCCGCGGCCCGTGTCCAGCCGCACAGCGGGAAGTTGCTGTGGTTCCTGGACGATGCAGCCGCCAGGGAGCTGACTGGCCCAGTAGAAAAGCACTCGGTCTTGTAGAAGAAGCATGTGGGAGTGGGGTCACTGCGGCCTCTCACCGTTTAACATTCCAGATCAGAGGGAGAGGGACCCGAGGATAACCCCGCTCTCCTTCCCTGAAAGTAGCAGGAAACTAGGCGTGGTGTTTTTTTTTTTTTTTTAAGTTTTCAGTCGAGGGTACTTTGTGACGCGCTTCGTCTGATGCGATAAATTGAATCAGGGGAGGCGGGTGTCTAGCGGATAGGAAATTTTATAGAGATGATGGATAAAAATTGTTTTGCAGATTTTTTCATTTACTGTGATATATAATGCTGGAAATAAAGTGTATCAAAACTAAGAAATGTATCCGGATCTCGTTCTTCAGTCCCTGAGCCTCAGACTCGGCCCTTCCCAAGTCTCTTCCTTGCACATGGGGTGGGAGGTGGTTTTGCAATAGGGCGTAAAGGTGGAAAGGTTGCACCTATTTTCCAAAGGTGCGCGTTTATGGAGGATACACACTTTTACGTATTCTGTAAAATATACACAGGGGCAGATCCTACACCCGCTTCGCCCATCTGGACACCAAGAGTATCTAGTTCATTGAAAAGCTTCACTTTGGGCGCAGGATTGGCGCCAGTAATTGACTCGTGTGCGTTAATGCTGGGTGTTATTCTGTAAACTGTGCTTAGTGTGCAGCTGTCAGGAGTGTAACATAGAAACATAGAAGATGACGGCAGATAAGGGCCCTAGCCCATCAGGTCTGCCCACTCTACTGACCCACCCCCAAGTCTACTATCCTAGGGATCCCACTCCTGGTGACAGGTTCCCTTGGCTTAACCTTCTAAGGGATCCCACATGGGCATCCCATTTGCTCTTAAATTCTTGCACGCTCTTTGCCTCGATCACCTGCACCGGGAGCTCGTTCCAAGGATCAACCACTCTCTCGGTGAAGAAATATTTCCTGGTGTCGCCATGAAATTTCCCGCCCTTGAGTTTGAGCGGATGCCCTCTTGTGGCTGAGGGTCCTTTGAGAAAGAGAATCTCTTCTTCCATCTCGATACGGCCGGTAATATACTTAAACGTCTCGATCATGTCTCCTCTCTCCCTACATTCCTCGAGTGAGTACAGCCGCAAATTTTTCAGCCTTTCCTCGTACGATAGATCCTTGAGCCCCGAGACCATCCTGGTGGCCATCCGTTGCACCGACTCTACTCTCAGCACATCTTTTCGGTAGTGTGGCCTCCAGAATTGCACACAGGATTCGAAATGAGGTCTCACCATGTAGGTGTAGGTGTGAGCCGAGCGACACGGACCATTTATAGTAATACTCTCATTTGTGCATGTTGCATGAAGCACTTTGGAACATCCTCTTACGCCAGCCATTGACCTCTCGTAAGAAGGCACATAAGAATAGCCTTACTGGGTCAGACCAATGGTCCATCAAGCCCAGTAGCCCGTTCTCACGGTGGCCAATCCAGGTCCCTAGTACCAGGCCAAAACCCAAGGTGTAGCAACATTCCATGCAACCGATCCAGGGCAACCAGTGGCTTCCCCCATGTCTTTCTCAATAACAGACTATGGACTTTTCCTCCGGGAACTTGTTCAAACTTTTCTTAAAACCAGCTACGTTAACTGCTCTTACCACATCCCCTGGCAACGCGTTCCAGAGCTTAACTATTCTCTGAATGAAAAAAATTTCCTCCAATTGGTTTTAAAAGTATTTCCCTGTAACTTCATCGAGTGTCCCCTAGTCTTTGTAATTTTTGACTGTGAAAAATCGATCCACTTGTACCCGTTCTACTCCACTCTGGATTTTGTAGACTTCAATCCTGTCCCCCCTCAGCTGTCTCTTTTCCAAGCTGAAGAGCCCTAACCATTTTAGTCTTTCCTCATACGAGAGGAGTTCCATCCCCTTTATCATCTTGGTTGCTCTTCTTTGAACCTTTTCTAGTGCCATATATCCTTCTTGAGATAAACAGACCAGAATTGAACACAATACTCCAGATGAGGTCTCACCATGGAGCAATACAGGGGCATTATAACATTCTTAGTCTTGTTAACCATCTAGCTTTTATTGCGCTAATGCAGCTTTGTCCTAGTTTTGTATAATGGCTTAGATGCATCCTTAAGCTGTTAGGGATTTGCTGTATGTGTTTTTGGTATGTCAGATAACAACATAAACATAAGAACATAAGAGTTGCCATAGGGGACAGACCAAAGGTCCATCAAGCCAATCCAGGTCCCAAGTACCTGGCAAAAAAATTCAGAGTAGCAACATTCCAGAGCTGAGATTGTGATGTCATAATGCCTCATTCCACCAATGCCTAAGAGCCAAACTCAGCAGTGATGTCACAATGGCTTGATTGTCCTATACCTGGCTCACAAAAGAACGTAAGAGTTGCCGTACTGGGACAGACCGAAGGTCCATCAAGCCCAGTATCCTGTTTCCAACAGTGGCCAACCCAGGTCCCCAGTACCTGGCAGAAACCCAAAGAGTAGCAACACTCCAGAGCTGAGACTGTGATGTCATAATGCCTCATTCCACCAATGCCTAAGAGCCAGCCTCAGCAGTGAGGTCACAATGGCTTGATTGTCTTATACTTGACTCACATAAGAACATTAAGAGTTGCTGTACTGGGAGAGAGACCGAAGGTCCAGTGGCCAACCCAGGTCCCAAGCACCTATCTAAACTAAACTAAACTAAACCTTAGGTTTGTATACCGCACCATCTCCACAAGCGTAGAGCTCGGCACGGTTTACAGGGTTAGGTTGAAAGATCCCAAAAGAGTAAAAACAGATTTTATACTAGGAATAAGCTGTGGGTCCATTTTAATAATGGCTTATGGACTTTTGTTTTAGGAACCTAAGAATAGCCTTACTGGTTCAGAGCAATGGTCCATTTAGCAGCCCAGGATTGGCTAATCTAGGTCACATGTACCTGGTAAAAACTCAAATAGTTGCAGCTACCGATCCAGGGCAAGCAGTATGGCGTACTGGTTAGATCTACAGCTGAGGTTATGGGTTCAAACCCCACGCTGCTTCCTGTGACCCTAAGCAAGTCACTTAATCCTCCACTGCCTCAGGTACATTAGAAAGATTATGAGCCCACTGGGACCGAAAGGGAAAATGCTTGAAATACCTGAATGTGGTTGTATAGCTACAAGTCCCAATCCCTTCCCCCTATCTGTCCCAATGGCCCATCCACAGTTATTGAGTTTTTACCAAATATACTCAGTAACCTCCAACCCCATCCACCCATACCACTTCTGTTATAAGGCTGTTTATGCTATAGCTCCTTTTTATCTGGTCAACAGATTTTTTTTGGGCTTCATACAGACACAGTAGAAAAAACTCATCCTTTATTTAATTTTCCATCTGTCCAGGGTTGTAGGAGTAAGAAATTTCTTAATCATACTTTGGCATTTCAGGCAGCTCTTCATGACAAAGAATTTCGAACATTACTGCTCACAGACATTTTAGAAGACAATTGAAAACCTATCTTTTTTCTAAGCACTTGACTGACTAACCAACCATCTTATTTTATGTAATATACTTACTTTTATAATCTTTTGTAAACCGCGTTGAACTTCTGGTTACGGGGTTAATAAGCACTATGTTATGTTATGTTACTTACCTGCTCTAGCCATCCAAGCTAGACTAAAACCCACAGCCTCCTATATTTGATCAAAGCGCTCTAGCAGCCGAGCCACCGATTAGCCAGTTAGCTAAACTGGGGTTTGTTTGTTTTTTTAAACCCTGCTAAGCTAACTGCTTTCACCGCAGATGCTGCGGTACGTGTTCAAGTCTCTGGAAAGTTATCCCCACCACATTCACCTGTGTTTAAGACTATCCGTAAAGAGCCGATACATTTTGAGAACCATGGAAAAGTTGTCATTAGAGAATGACACGGTGACAAAATTCATCACCGTTCCCGTCCCTGCGGATAACCGCAGGAAACCATCTTCATGTCATTCTTTAAGGAGAGAGGGAAGAATCAGAGTATGAATGGCCACAACCACTGACCCGCAAGCTTTGCTTTGAAGAATGCTGGTGTAGAAGGACTGAGGTTGAGATAGACACTAAAGAATGACAGTCTCTGGTATCCAGAGCAGATATTGTGATGTCATAACGCCTAAGAGCCAATCACATCAGTGATGTCACAATGGCTTCATTATCCTTGGCTCCCATAAGAATCAGAGTATGAAAGGCCACAACCACTGACCCGCAAGCTTTGCTTTGAAGAATGCTGGTGTAGAAGGACTGAGGTTGAAACAGACACTACAGAATGACAGTCTCTGGTATCCAGAGCAGATATTGTGATGTCATAACGCCTAAGAGCCAATCACATCAGTGATGTCACAATGGCTTCATTATCCTTGGCTCCCATAAGAATCAGAGTATGAAAGGCCACAACCACTGACCCGCAAGCTTTGCTTTGAAGAATGCTGGTGTAGAAGGACTGAGGTTGAAACAAACACTACAGAATGACAGTCTCTGGTATCCAGAGCAGATATTGTGATGTCATAACGCCTAAGAGCCAATCACATCAATGATGTCACAATGGCTTCATTATCCTTGGCTCCCATAAGAATCAGAGTATGAATGGCCACAACCACTGACCCGCAAGCTTTGCTTTGAAGAATGCTGGTGTAGAAGGACCGAGGTTGAAATAGACACTAGAAAATGACATGGGATTATTTCCCGCGGTTATCCGCGGGGACGGGAAAGGTGATGAATTTTGTCACCGTGTCATTCTCTAGTTGTCATCAGTGTTGGGAGGGAAGAGGCCAGGAACACAGCTCATGTGATAATCTGCTGCAGAGGACATTACCCTGATTGCTGGGGGCCTGAGACCCGTTCAGTGGGAATAGTTAGGAGAAACCTTTCCCCAAGGGGAAGGAAGTGGGGTGTAGTAAGCAGGACTTGGGGGCTGGAGCCAGGAAAAATGTACTTACTCCAGCTTATATTTACTAGTACTTTGGATCCAGAACAAGAAATCTGAAGCCTAATCTGCCATAGTTGGAGTCGAAGGTGTGGGATACTGACTCCCCAGCCCTGGCGGTAAATGGAAGGGAGAATCAGCAGCTGTAAATGAGGAACCTGTTTCTGCACTAGTGGGAGAAGCAAAGATTGGTGAAGATTTTTATCTGGTGGAGATGGGGGTTTGATATCGATGAGTAACAGGAAACACATTGACTAATTAACATAACTGTTTCAGCATTCTTTGTAGTGGAGAGCTTGCAGTTTGGTACTACTCAGGAAACCACCTGCCACCGTCTTGAAACCAAACTGTGTTCCCCTGGGGTCTTTCCACTTTCCGTATCAGGCTGCTGCTTCGGTTTGGTGCCATTGCGTGGCCCTCCCATCTGCAGGGAACCAGGGTGTGGAGGGGAGGGGTGGAGATGAGGTTTGACGGGTTTTAACTTCAGGGCATAGATCTGTAAAGTCCAGGGCGTTTGAATTGTTAGTTGAGAAGTGTTTCTGCAAGCCTCTCGACGCCATCGCTGATAGAAAACGCCCCGGGCGGTTTTCATAACCATGGTTCCGTGATCTGCAAGCCATCTGGGGGAGGGGAGGGGGTTCCCAGACCTAGTATGGGACACTGGGGCGGCGTGTTGGGCAGATTACACTGGAAAACAATGTTTTTCAAAAGTTCTGCTTCCTTGAAACTGGTGATTACGATAGACCCCTTCAAAATAAACACTGATATGATTTCCCACTGAGTGTCTCGCGTAGGAATTTTGAGAAACAAGATGGTATCTTTAATTGACTATTAACATGTTTTAATGCCCAACGTTTCTGATACGCTGTGATGGTTCGCCGTGGCTAAGTGTTTTCCTGCTGATTTTCGTTTGTACTCAAGTGTCTGGTGCATCTCGTTGCAGTCAGACAACATTGATGGATTCCAGTTGCTCCGATATCTTTTATTCCATAGTGGCAATGTCCTGGTGAAACCTGTCGCCATGTCCGTCGCCAACTGCACCAAGATTTGCGGGGAAGAAGTCCAAGGGTGAATGTAGAACACGCCTCTTCAGTGACATGTTGCACTTCATGGTTTTCTGAGCTCTTAAGAAGTTTGTCAACCAGTTGAATGGAGTTTGGTGCTCTGTGAATCATGATCCAATTATCCCCGAAGGTAGCAAGTAGAGAATGAACACGGGGACAAATTTGTCCCTGTCCCGTCCCCGCGAGTTTTGCCGCTGTCCCTGTCCCATTCCTGTAAGCTCTTCCTTAACCGCACAAGCCTCGGTCACTTAGGATTGTAAAGTGAAAAGCTTCAGCCTCTGATAAGCAGAGCTGGTATTGTGACATCATAATGCCTCATTCCACCAATAAGAGCCAACCTCATCAGTGATGTCACAATGGCTTCATTGTCCTTTACTCGGCTCACTTTAACTGCATCTTGATTATTCTAGAGTGTTGCAGTGTAGAGAATGACACGGGGACAAATTTTTCCCCGTCCCCGCAGGAACTCAGTTTCCCCGTCCTGTCCCCGTGAGTTTTGCCCCTGTCCCTTCCCCACTCCTGTAAGCTCTGCCGTAACCGCACAAGCCTCGAACACTTATTATTTTAAAGTGTTTGAGGCTTGTGCAGATGAGGACGGAGCTTGCAGGAATGGGGCGGGGACGAGAAAATGAGTTCCCGCTGGGACGGAGAAAAATTTGCCCCCCGTGTCATTCTCCAGTACGAAGTTCAAAAAGCGACTGGAGGAAATTATGGAGGACGGCTTGGTCCCTGGTTGTTAAGTACAGTCAGAGGACATGGACTCGGAGGGCAGGGGCTCAGTGCATCTCCTCTCCCCCCAGCTATACTTAAAGCCTGTACTTAAAGCAAGGTGCTACCAGCAGAGGTGGCCTGTGGGGCGAGTGGGCCCCTCTGGTGTGATTCATTCTCTTCTTCGAGTTTTGAAGCCCTTGCCCCCACCTCTGCTGCTGTCTGCAAGCTTCAGAAAGTTTGCACGCCGACACCTCTCGCTGGAGGAAGTGGTCTAATGAGAGAGGCTGTTTTTCCGAATACTTTCAGTCTTCAGTTCAGCACGGCCCGGAGCTGCTTCTAAATTATCAGGACGGGGGCACGTGCTGTTTGTCTCTGGTAAGTGGGCAGCTTAGGAACTTGTTTTCCTGGCCAGGGCTCGGCCTTCTGCCCTGGCAGCTGTCTGTGTGGGCACCGAGTGGAAAAGCATTTCTCGAGCCACCTCTTAGCCAGCTTGGGTCTCTGGATATCCACAGTGAACGTGCATTTGAGAGAGATTATAGAAGAATGCGTATGATGGATCGTTTGTTTTCTTTTTAATACGCAGCAGCAGGTGATTAGGGAAGGCACCCACCGAGACGGTCGAGTTGGCTTGGGCCGTGGTCCTCTCCTAACCTGAGCGGATGCAGGACGGAGAGACGGAGTCGCCGTAGGATCGGATAAGGCTGACTTCAGGTGGAAGATGGGAGGAGTGTATTCCAGCCGGCTGGATGACAGACAGCGGCGTTACCTCCGAGGTGAGATGAAGCTGTGGGAGACTTTCCCCAAAGACTCGGGAGGCTCAGAGGGAAGGACCTCAGAATGGAGACTATTGGCACGAGTCCGTGCGAGCCACTTATGAAAAGTTTAGCCAATGATGAATTCTTCCCGCAGCTGGAAAAGCTACAGCGGAGGAGTGGTGGGGCTGAGGCTTCCTCATTTATTAACATAGAAGAGGATATGATATCTAGGTCCACTTCTTGAATGTGATATCAAAGCACTAGGACAGTATACTATAGCCATATATATCTGGTCCTCTGTCTTTGGACAGGTGAGATGCAGGAGCATTTCCCTTATCCTCCATCCCCACAACACCCTGCCAACATATCTCAGGAGTGATGAGGTCTTTCTGCTCCACTGGCTTCAGGTCCTCTTCCAGGTTGTCCAGTCGGTGCCCGACTGCCACGCTGTCACATGGTCTGGCATGTAGGGAGGTGCGGTCTGGATTCCCTTCAGAAAATTAGGAGGGTAAAACCGGGTTCGGCTCACTCTGTCCCCCAGTAACTCAGTAATCCCCTTTCAGTCTGCTGTTGCCGTTTAAGCCAGTATACATTATATCTTTATGACATGGTTTCCTCCGGTGTTTCTCCGGGAACTTATTCTGCTCTTTGATCCACACATCAGTCCAGGGCTAACTGCTGGTTTCTCCTTGAGGCCACAGGACCCACTGCGGGCTTCAGAGGCAAATTTAGGAATCTTGTGTGTTTAAGTAAGGAACTGAAAGTAGTAAGGAGGCCACTGAAGTCACCCCGATACAAGAGAATAAGGTTTTGTGGGTTCCCCACCTGTATAGGGCTCTCTTGTGTACAACTGAAACTTGAAGCTAGGGCAGGGAGGAAGCGTGTTAAGACCGAGCCAGTTTTCATGTTCCACGAGTGCCACACAAGGAGCTATTCACCATTCCTAGGAGTCCTTCCCACGGCCTCCCCATGAACAGTTCTTTGTGTCCAGTGTCTCCTTGTATATTTGTCTGCTACGCTTTCCGATCTGTGCCAGGAGTAGGGGTGTCGGGATGCAGTGAAAGACAGAGGGCCGGACGAGGCATCATCACTGAGAGGGACAGCTGCCCTTTGGTACCACGCTTGGGTCAGATGGACCATTTTAAGTATCTTGAAAGCGGTAAGATTTAAAGGGAGACTGTGTCCCGTGTGAAGTAGGCCTGCCCTCTTCAGAGGCCCTGACCTAGTGTCTAGAGGAGACTTTCCCTCTGTGTAGGCCCCGATCGAGTGTCCTGTGTAAAGGAGACCTGCCATGTGCTTAACAATTTATGAAATATTGTGTAACACAATTTATTGCACCTGAAAATATTTCTAATAGCATCTATGCTGTAGGATAGTGGCTTAGTCTGTTGCTCGGAGCTCCTTCCTGCGCTCAGGCAGCTTTGATAATGTTTTTAATCTATGCCAGGGTATAACCGGCCTGGATCTGCCTGCGATAATTCTGTGAATACAGAAAGGACTTGGGAAAGGTGTTGCTGGCCTCAGCTTTACTGCTTTACACATTTCGATGTCTGCATGTCTTTCCCTGTGCAGGTCGGACAGATGCCGTGCTGAGGAGCTTCATGCCTTATTACAGGAGACAAGTGGCCTCGGTGGTTTTCCAGCACGTGCAGGGGGAACTGGAGCCCCCTGAGAAACACGGATTGCAGCTTCTACAGTACAAGGTGAGCACCCCAGGATGTTCCCGGCCACAGCTAGGAACATCCTGGGGATTAGGGGGAAGCAGGGGGAAATGGGTAGGGCTCGGGCATGCCCAGTGGGGCCCGGGCACTGCACGTGCTCAGAGAAAAAAAAAAAAAATCTCTCTGAGCTATTGGAGAGCTTATCCGCAAATTGGGAGGTGTTGGGACAACACCCATATGTGGCTGACTATCCTGCTGTCCACGGAGAACCTACGTTACAGGTAAGTAACTACACTTTTCCTAACGCCATAAACGTTAGTCTCTGTCTGTGTCATCTAGCATAGCCCAGGATTATTAAGGAAGTAATTGAAAAAGATAAAGCAGTGTTTGGCCTAAAGAAATAACCTTTCCAAAGCTTTCTCTTTACCCCCCTCACTTCTTGCTTTCTCCTGTGTCTAGAATTTCCTTGATTTCACGCTTCTCCTCTCGCTCTCTCCTGAACTGGAGAATTCTCAATTGCAGACACCCCCCTCCCCTGTCCATCTTCTTCTGTCTGGCACCCAGGGGACCGGCGTAATTCTGTTTCTAAAGCTTACATCATTCCTAAAGTGGTTTTGTTTTCTTCCTTTCCGTCCCCCAGGTCTTTAAGGATCCTGAGATTGTCCTGCAAGAGGGATTCCTCTTTCAGTATGACGACAAGTCGCAGAAATGGAGGGAGAGCTACGTCACCGTCCGAGGGGACTTCACTCTGGAGTGGTTTCGTTACAGAGAGGTAAATGGGGCATGCGCGTCCTTTGGCCACATGCTGGACCTCCTAAACCCCTCTTCCCACCCCCCCTCCCCCAACCAGCTCCTGGGCCAAGGAGCAAGACAGTTCCAGAAGTTCTGCCCTCCAGCTTGCCTCTTTTGACCTTTTAGCCTGCATGGGAATGAAGTTCTAGGGGTAAGGCAGGCTAGGAGGCATCTTCCCAAAATGCACTGGGAGTGGGGATGGAGGGTTTCCAATCGGAGCATTCAAAGTGATCTGGAGTTGCCCCCTCCTTCCCGTTTCCATAACCACTTAATTGTTTTTTTGATTTTATGGGTGGCTCAAATGCGTCTCCCTTGGAGTCTCTGGGAAGGAAGGCAGAATCTGAGAAAATCCTCTTGACATCTGCTGATCCAGTCCGGTTTTGCTCTGTCGCATGCAGAAACTCATTCAGAACTGCAACTCCCAGCATGCAGTGGGAATACAACTAGGACCAGATGACAATCCAAATCCCTAAACTTCCTGCCTAGCCCCCCTCCCCCCCATACACTTCTGATAGTCACAGTCGCAGGGCCAGATATAAAATGTTAACATCTATAGGCAGGACCCGAGAGCGGTGGGCAGGGGAGGGAGATCTCCCCCAGAAACCATAGAGCCCAATCCTAAAGCAAGTGGATTTGGGCTCCTATGTAGCCCAGGTATTCAGTGCCACCAAACCTCGGCACCTAGGCAGTTGCCTATATCTAAATCCAGGCCTATTGTGCTCAGTCCAGCTCTACGCTTGGACTTTAGGAGGGTGGGAGCTGAGGATATTGTTCACCTGTCCCAGTAATATCAGTAATCTGACACTCCCCCCCACCCCATCTCTCTCTATACCTTTTTTCAGGTCCAGGGTAAAGACTGCAAACCCCAGGGGCGTACTGTGTTGACAGGATATCAGCTGGCGGTGTCGCTGGGCGAGTATTCCTGCCTCGTGGAGTCCATCTGCCAGGAGTTACTGGGTGAGGAGCTAGAATTTTTCATTCTGTTGAATTCATTCCATCGACATGTATGTCATGGAATGTAACGTTTTCCTATCATGGTGACCGTTTGGGGTGTGGTTGGAAAGCTCACAAGTCGACAAGGCTGCCCGGTGGCACTCCTGCTTTTCGCCTCAGGATGGTCTGAGCCAAGTCGGGTTTTACCCTTTCTTTTCACGCCTTCCACCACCGCTGCAACGCAACCACGACCGGGATTATCCTCTCTGTGAAGAAAGAGAGAGCGTACTTTCACGGCTGCGAGGCTGGCGTTAGCACAGTGCTGGTGTATGGATAAATTACCTGCTCTTCATGAAGTTTATACTAGATTAGATTATCTTCAGACGATGTCAAAGTTAATGGCTTTTAGACACAACAACACTTTACCAGCTTATCATAAGGTCTGGGACCATTATGTACAGTGGAGGAAGAAATCTGAAAAGATTTGAAATGTATAGTTCGCATTGATTTTGCATGTTTTCTTGCAGTATGATCATGATGGGATTATTGAGCACTTTCCCTAAGGGAGGGGGAGGGAATAGAGGGAGGAGGGGCTGTATCTACAATATACAGTATATATAAAATTGGATGGATGGATGTGTGTTCCTCCATAACTCTGAAACGCATGGATAGATTTCAACCAAACTTGGTACACATGTGAATTACTATCTGGGAACAAACACTGTGGGGGTGGGAAGGGGGTGACATGTAAAGAATCATAGAAAAAGACAGATGTTGCTTTGACCAATTATGTGAAGCTTGGGGAATGATGTCTCAATGCCTCCAAGGACACGTAAGGCAAGTTTTCAACAGCTACATCTAGAGCAGGGATCTCAAAGTCTCTCCTCGAGGGCCGCAATCCAGTCGGGTTTTCAGGATTTCCCTAATGAATATGCATTGAAAGCAGTGCCTGCACATAGATCTCATGCATATTCATGGGGGGAAATCCTGAAAACCCGACTGGATTGAGATCTAGAGCTTCACAAACAGTACAGGATATAAAGATAAGTGTCTAATCCATAGTTTTCATGCTCGCTGAGACACTCCTGATGCCATTTGTCCAAGTTCAGCCCCATAGAGAGGGCCATTCTTGCTGCTGAGATTGGGATATCCGGGCAATGCCGGGTGATCAGCTAGTTGATTATAAAACTGCAGAGTTGCTGGATCATATGTTGTGTATTATATGCTATATCATATGTTGTGTATTATATGCTGTATCATATGTTGTGTATTAGATGGTATCTTATATGTAAAAATGGCATTATGCTGAATCTTTGCTATGATTCTCTGAATAAAGTAATTATATTAATAAAAAAGAAAGAGCAGCTGATTTTTTCTATCACTTTTTGCCATGTTTCTTATTTTCAGGGGCCCCATCGCATCAAGTGAAGGGTGCCCTGAGATGCCCTCCGACGGAGTTTTCCCTCTTCCTTTTCCACCCATACCGCCAGCACCTCTGTCTCTGTCTGACCTCAGCCGAGGCCCTGGGCAGCTGGCGAGCTGTCCTGCGCGATGGTATCCGCTGGTTCAACACAGGTAACGCAGCCTGGGAGGGCGAGAGGAATGTGTGGGGATGACGCTGTACCTTTGTTGAATGTTGTCAAAGTTTCTCTGATTCAGCCCAACAGCGGGGAGACCGTGTTACCACAGAAGCTTTCATGGAGGCTGTTCGCTTCTACCGTCAGGGGAAAGGCAGCTACGGAGCCAGTGATCACCTCCTGGGTAACAAGACTGAGGTCTGTAAAGGAGCACTGTCCACAGCTCAACTCTTAACCTTTCTTCCAGCTTCCTGCTCTGTCATTGAGGGGCTAGGCTCAATGTAGGAGGGATATGATAGAGGTCTATAAAATAATGAGTGGAGTGGAAAGGGTAGATGTGAATCACTTGTTCACTATTTCCAAAAAGACTTGGACTAGGAAGTATGTGATGAAGCTACTAAGTAATAGATTTAAAGCAAACCAGAGAAAATATTTCTTCACACAAAGTGTAATTAAACTCTGGAATTTGTTGCCTGAGAATGTGGTGAAATCAGTTAGCTTAGCGGGGTTTAAAAAAGGCTTGGATAATTTCCTAAAAGAGAAGTCCATAAGCCATTCTTGAGATGGACTTGGGGAAATCCACTGCTTATTCCTAGGATAAGCAGCACAAAATCTGTTTTACTCCTTGAGATCTTGCCAGGTACTTGGGACCTGGGTTGGCCACTGTTGGAAACAGGATACTGGGCTTGATGGACCTTCGGTCTGTCCCAGTATAGCAGCTCTTATGTGAGCCAAGTATAGGATAATCGCATTGTGACATCACTGCTGAGGTTGGCTCTTAGGCATTGGTGGAATGAGGCATTATGACATCATAATCTCAGCTCTGGAGTGTTGCTACTCTTTGGGCTTCTGCCAGGGACTTGGGACCTGGGTTGGCCACTGTTGGACACAGGATCCTGGGTTTGATGGACCTTTGGCTGTCCCAGTACGTCAACTCTTATGATCTTATGTGAGCCAAGTCTAGGACAATGAAGCCATTGTGACATCACTGCTGAGGTTGGCTCTTAGGCATTGGTGGAATGAGGCATTATGACATCATAATCTCAGCTCTGGAATGTTGCTACTCTTTGGGTTTCTGCCAGGGACTTGGGACCTGGGCTTGATGGACGTTCAGTCTATCCTCGTATGGAAACTCTTATGTTCTTATAAGAAACTGGAAATCCCCTCAGTACTCATGTCGTACGAGCGCTAACAGAGAGTCGTAACCGTGACTTTGAAAGAAATGAAACACAGAAGTCATTCTTTTTTAAACTAATGTCTGCCGTGCTGCCAGGATAGGGGTGATATAACCAAAATCTGGAATTTCATTGACTTATGTAGTAGATGTGCAGAGCAGAAGCTGCTGGGACAGTCCTGGGTCCCACTTGGCTAATTCGTGTGTTTATCATCTCGTTCCAGATTCTGAGTAATGTGGTGATGTGGGACTTGCTGCTGTGGCTTCAGTCCCAGATCCTGCAAATTCACAAGGGACTAATGAAAAAAAAGAAGGGCCACCACTTCCCAGTAAGTAATAGCTCAGCACAGAAGAGCCAGTCGCTCCCCACTGGACCCCTGCATCTCTCTCTCTCACTTCCCGCAGGGGGCATGCGACTTGACCCCCATGCATCTCTCTCCCTCTCTGTTTGTGCAGGGAGCGTAAGCCCTGACCCCCCCCCTGCGCCTCTTTCTCAGTTCCTGCAGGGAGTGTACACCTTGGTTCTGGAACAGGTCTCGGCTGAGTTCCAGGCTTCTCAGGAGGAAGAACGAGAATTACTTAGACAGCTGGAGAAGAAAATCCGCCCAGAGCTGGATCAGATGTTGTCCCTGAAGGCTCAGATTTCAGCGAAAATGCAAAGTAAGGGAAGGGGGGGGTAACCTTCTGGTGAGCAGCTGTGCTGTGAATTTAAGAGATGGTGTGTACTAGGCTTCAGTTTTTCACTGGTTCAGAGGGGAGGATGTCCCCTAACTTAGGACATTGGCTTAGAGGTGAAAATGTCTCATGTTACGCTATCTGTATCCTTCCTTGATGGTTTTCCATCATAGTACTGAGCCTGTAATAATTTCTCCCTCCATATGTGCAGGGGTTAGGGGTAAAGCCAGACCACAAATACCAAAAAAAATCCGTGAATAACTGTAGGGCTGTCTGACCCACCCCTGCCTCCCGAATCTCTTCAATGTACTTACTAGTTAAAGCCTGGTGGTCTAGCGATGAAGCGGGGCGGGAGCGATCTTCCTACGCTCCTGCCCCATGCAGAGCCGGGAGCAAAAATGGCTGCCGTGATTTGTTCCCAGTTCTGCACAGGGCAGGAGCGTAGGAGGATCGCTCCCGCCCCACTTCACCGCTAGACCACCAAGTTTTAAAAAGCAAGTAAGCGGAGAGGTGGGGGGGGGGGGGTGGGTCACCCAGACGAAAACCGCGAATAACCAAAGTTGCGAGTTCCGAACCCACAAATATGAAGGGGGATGTGTAGTAGAATCCATGATACTTTGGTGTAAATCTCAAAGGAGCATAAGAAAGCCAAGCATTTGGAGAAGGGAAATCGCAGTCTTCCGTGATCCTACCCCAGTCCAGCTAGGGTCTGTATCTAGTCATTAATGAAACACCCTAAAGAAGACTTGAGCACCATGAAACACGACGTTGGAAACGGCAGATGAGCCTGTCCATTCCACCTACTCAATCCCTACCTCTCCCTTAGAGATCCAACATACTTGTCCCAAGCTTTTTTTGAATTCAGTTTTTCACCTCCGTCATATCCACTGGTGACCTCGTATTTAAATGTCTCACAGCCGGGGTATCCAGTGCGGCTCAGTCTCTCTGTGAGAGCAAGGTGGAGCCGGCCCTGGATTATGTGATCGAGGAGCTCCTGGGACCCATCAGTTCAGGCTTCGAGATGGTGCGCTCTCTGTTCACCAGGAGGATTGACGGAATAATTGACAGCGCCGGGAGCCATCCGTCTGCAGTGCCGCAGGAGGTAAGATTGTCCGGAAAAGTTGGGCGGACGGAAACGTGACCGATGAATAAATGAAAAGAGGCTTGATACGTGAACGATAGGGCGGTTTAGGAGAAAGAGCAGATACAGTACAGATAGACTAAATAGAAAACAGAGGAAGAGAAAAATTGGAGGGGAGGTTGAATACACAACAGGTGGCTGGACAGCTCATAATGGATGGAAATTTAAACAGATTATGTAGTGGAATATACAGATGGAGTGATAGATATACTTGGTTGATACACAATGACTAAATGAAAAGATAACTTGAATGAGTAGATGGACTGATGGATGGATATGTTTTGTTTTTTTAATATCTTTATTCATTTTAAAGCCAAAAATAAGTGCAACATATTTTACACTTTAACAACACTTAAATTCTATCAAATTATATTTATGACAACTTCCCCCTTTATACATAACCAACAATTGCAGTCTAAATAAAAATAACTCCCCACAATCCCACGACGGGCATGATCAAAGGGCCAAATCAACAATCGCTCCTTGCAAAATTCTGTCAATGGCTCCCAAACATCCATAAATTTCCTATAATGTTGTATGGCCATCATACGCTCCATTTTAAAAGTATAACAAAGAGAGATTCCCACCAGAAAGTGTAATTTAATCTATCACAGTTCTTCCAATTCCTCAAAATAAGTTGTATGGCAACTCCTGTCATTATAAAGTTTGTTATTTTGAGCAGATATTTGGCTTTTAGCCCTCATTAACGTAACAAATAGGATGGTATCGTACGTCAATGCCACTGGACTTTCTAATATATTGTTCACTTGATCCCAAATAGATCTCCAAAATTTAAGAATCAAGGGGCAATTGTATAGTAAATGGTCCAAAGTCCCAGCTTGGAGATGACATATGTTGGAGATGGATATGTTGATGGATGAATAAATGAGACGATGGATGGTTATATTATTGAGTAGATGATGAACTTATGTATGTATGAATTTGTTGATGGAGAGGATGGATGAATAAATGAAAGGATGTTGGTTTGAATGGGTCAATAGATGATGGCTGAATGTACAGATGGATAGTAGATGATTGTCAATGGATGGATAAATGAGAGAACAGTGATACAGACAGATTACTGGGATGATGGTGACATGCATGAACAGTTAGGCGAGTCAATGTGATAGTAATTTGTTCGAGTCGTTCTAAAACTAATTGGTCTGATTCAGGTATTTAACCTCACGGAGATGCCAAGGAACTCGGTCCTGATGCAACAATGTTACGAAAAGGCCACGCTTTTTCTCGAGGGGCTACAAGGGCTGAGAGATCGGTTCGGCTTTCAGAGCGTGACTGGCCTGATGCTCAGAGCCCAGAATCTCATGCAGAAGGTACTGTAGGCGACGAGCATTCCAAGACTTGAAGCCAAGAGGAGGATGCTTTCTGGAAGGGTGTTGTAAAGCTTACTTAGGGGGCAGGGCCTAGGAGAATAAATTGGCATGATTTTGCTTCGCTGTTCAACAGTTTTAACTTTGATATCTCCTCTAGTGCTGGGGCTCTGCAGGGGTTAACAGGACACAGATATCTCTTCAGAAGGCTGGGTGGATTACATGACGGAAACCTTCCAAAAATATTGACGTGATGTAGTTAAATGGTCTAGCGAGGAGAATAGAGATGTACAAACCAGTCCCATGATCTCATTCCATAAGAACATAAGAATAGCCTTACTGGGTCAGACCAAAGGTCCATCAAGCCAAGTAGCCCGTTCTCACGATGGCCAATCCAGGTCCCCTAGTACCTGGCCCAAATCCCAAAGAGTAACAAAAGATTCTAGAACCCCCAAAGAGTATCAAGATTCCAGGCAGAATCTCAAAGACTAGCAAGATTCTGGGACCCCAAAGAGTAGCAACATTTTAGAACCCCAAAGAGAATCAAAGATTCCAGGCAGAATCTCAAAGAATAGCAAGATTCCAGAATCCCAAAGAGTAACAAAATATTCTAGAACCCCAAAGAGTAACAAAAGATTCTAGAGCCCCAAAGAGTATCAAGATTCCAGGCAGAATCTCAAAGAATAGCAAGATTCCGGAACCCCAAAGAGTAGCAATATTCCAGAATCCCAAAGAGTAACAAAAGATTCTAGAACCCCAAAGAGTATCAAGATTCCATGCAGAATCTCAAAGAATAGCAAGATTCCGGAACCCCAAAGAGTAGCAATATTCCAGAATCCCAAAGAGTAACAAAAGATTCTAGAACCCCAAAGAATATCAAGATTCCAGGCAGAATCTCAAAGAATAGCAAGATTCCGGGACCTCAAAGAGTAGCAACATTCCAGAACCCCAAAGAGAATCAAGATTCCATGCAGAATCTCAAAGAATAGCAAGATTCTGGAACCCCAAAGAGTAGCAACATTCCATGCTACCAATCCAGGGCTGACTGGACAATTCAATGGATGTAAAGAGATAGAAATTGCTGGATCTTGATAGGAGTTGATCTGGTTTTGTCCATCAATTTCCATCGCTATGTTTTCTAGTTAATGCAAAACCTGGTCTTCACATTCCAACATCTGTCCAACCTGCACCTAAAACAGATAAACAGCACACCTGATGTCATCCAGACTTTGGAAAAGGTCAGAGGTCGTATATTTAAGGTGAGAGGTCTCCCAATAAATAAAAAGTCCCTGTGTTTAAGACTAATGTCAGCTCCTCGTACCGTGTGGTTTTGTCTCGGGTCCTGTGCTTCCATGTTTCTCCCCACCACCCCCAACAATATTTTGTTTCTAATTCACCATTCTTCAACTTCTTTTAACCCGATAAACCAGATTTTTACTTGTTCCTCATTATTCATCTAACCTCTTGCTAATACCCCTATATACCACTTCCACCACTGAGCTGGTGTTGGTCCATTCTCTTTCCCCTGTGCGCTAACCATGGTGCTGATTTCTGCTCTCCTCTACAGAAGTTTGACTATGACAGTAGCGCCATCCGGAAGCAATTCGCCCAGGATGCTCTTGTCCAGATCTTCCTTCCGTTCCTGCTTCAGCGCCTAGAATCTAGCTGTAAACTGGTGAGTGAAAATCTCGGAGGGGGGGGGGGAAGTTGGATGTGTCCAAGGTTCTCTAGATTTGCCTCCGTACATACAGCGGGTTCTCACCAGACCAGTCCAGAAACCTGTGGGAATCTGGACTGGTGACGACGCTAAGGCAGGAATGCTGTGTGAATTGAAATGAGTTGCCAGGGGAAAGGTACAGTGAGACCTTAAAGAAACCTATAGATAGTGTGGTGGATAAGTCTCTGCTCAGAGATCCAGGTTGTTGACGGAGAGAACCGTGTCACTGTCCGTCCCTTGTTTCCACAGGAGCTGCCCAAGTACGAGAGCTACGTGTTTGCTGACTATAGCTCAGTCGTCAGCGTGGAAAGCGTTTATGAAGAGATAGTCCTTGGGTTGTTGCAGAAGGTCGTCGATAAAGGTACAGCTCTGCCCTCTCGCGGGCCCCACCCATTCCCAATACTAGAGGTGTGTGCTTTGTGATGTATGTGTGGCAAATCAAGAGGTGGGTAAGAGGGACCAGCCAGTGGCGTAGTGAGGGAGAGAGGCACCAGGAGCGGTGGTGCTCCACCTCCACCCCTACATGCTCCTTCCCTGTCCCCCTGCCACACTCGAACGCCACATCCCTCGTACCTCAGTAACATCCCTGGAGTGAGCAGCAACCCCCCAACCTCATGTCGCGCCTGCTTGGGCTCTTCCTCTGACGTCACTTCCTAGCTGCGGGGTCAAGGAAGTGATGTCAGAAAAGCTGACGCAGGCGCCAGGTACGTTACAGAGGTACGAGGGAAGGAAAGTGGTTCACGCATGCGGCAGTAGAAGGACGGGCAAGGAGCAGGGGGCAGAGGAGGATGAGTGCCGTGCCCCTACGAAGACAGCGCCAGGGGTGAACCTCCCCTCCCCCCCTTACCATGCCACTGGGGCCAGCATAGGAAACATGTCAGTCCTTCTGTTAGGTTTTCATCGGGACTTGAGGCTCTGCTTCAAACAGCATGGGAAGTGGGCACGACCCACCGTTTTAGCTTCCTGGTTCTGCATCGCTGGGGCAGGTGAGGTTTTGTTGGAGACAGGGAGGATTCTGGGAATATTGCAAATACTAAAAAAATATATACCAACTCAACTCTAAAAAGATTTTTTGAAAATCATTTCATGAAATACTGCAACTACTGAATTTAATATAAGGAGGAATAAAGCCTCAGAACCCCGTCTTCAGACAGGTGAAATCTTGCTGAAAGACTGGAAAAGGTAAGTACCTCACTGGCTTATAAAAAAAAAAAACCCCTCCTTAAACAGTGTTGATAAATGCTTGTTAAATTTTGATTGAAGTGATATAAACGTTAAAGTCCATGAAATTGTGGTAAAGGTACACAGCCTAGCAAACACTTTTTTTCAACAGGCTTATAAATACAGCTACAGCGACTTATCTTTTGAAACAGCTGCGCTGGGCCGCTTGTGCCGGGCTATGTAAGCGTCCCTTCAGCCTTCCTCCTCCGACGATGCTACATAGGAATGCTACATAGGGGGCAGGGAGAGAGACAGATAGAAAGAAAGACAGACAGTGGGAAGGAGACAGAAAGAAAGGAAGAAAGACATAGGGGCAGGAAGAGGGACAGAAAGACAAACAGAGAAAGGGGGCCAGGGAGGCGACATACTTCACGGCCAAAGTTTACAAAGGCGGGGATCGGCGGCAAATTTAAACAACCGAAGTTGACGGCTCTCACTCAGGTCAGGAGCGAGCGGCTTTTCAAACCCCCCCAGCACCACTGCCGCTGTACCTTTTCAAACCCTCCCTCCCCAGCACTGCCACCATCGTTGGTACCTTTTTTTTTAACAGCCTGGTGGTCCAGCGGTATCCCTCCCTTGCTAGACGGCTCTCACTCAGGTCAGGAGCGAGAATGTGAGGAACAAGCTTATGCGCTCCTGCTTCGGTCCACCGCTTGCTCCTCACATCCGTACTAATCTGAGTATGAGAGCCATCTAGCAAGAACAGGAGAGATTTTAAAAGGTACGGGGTATTTTTTATTTTTTTTATTCCCTTGATGGTTGTGGGTTGTTTTTTGTTATTTTTCTGTGCCAGACCGCGTGAATGGGGGGGGGGGGGGGTTGGGAGAAATGTTGCTGCTGCACAGGGATCTGGAGGGGAAGGGAAATGCTGCTGCTGTTGCTGCACAGGGAAGTGGGGTGGGGGGAGGGAAATGCTGCTGCACAGGGAAATGGAGGGGGAGGGAATGCAGTTGCTGCACAGGGAAGTGGGGGGGAGAGAAATGCTCTTGCTGCTGCACAGGGAAGTGGGTGGGGGGAGGGAAATGCTGCTGCACAGGGAAATGGAGGGGGAGGGAATGCTGCTGCTGTACAGGAAAGTGGGGTGGGGAGGAAATGCTGCTGCACAGAGAAATGGAGGGGGAGGGAATGCTACATAGGGGGCAGGGAGAGAGACAGATAGAAAGAAAGACAGACAGACATATATTCTAGCACCTGTTAATGTAACAGGCTTAAAGACTAGTGTAATGAAGATGATAGGAGTGCAGATCTGCCCCGTGCATAGGGCTATACCGAAAACCCAACTGGCTAGTGGTCCTCCAGGACAGGGTTGGGGACCACTGTTGTATAGTATTTTCAAATCACTTCAAAATATGAGCCCGTGTGTTAAATGTTACCCAGTGTTTTCCCTTTGGGCCCGAGCGAGAATATGCACAAGGAGTTCCATGTCTGTGCTTTCTCCCTTTTAACTTGAATGTTGCATTTATTTATTTTTTTATCTCCCAGGACTGAGAGAAGCCTCAAACCAAAACAAGCACAATCTCTATAGCGACAGCTTTGCGTCGGTTTTCAGCAGTACGGAGGACTGTCGGCCATCAGCTGAGAGGCATCTCGGCAGCTCCGACCGGTGCTGGGATGTCGGAGAGAGAAACCAGGAGGGACATGGTGTCCGAGAATCCTCTGGAAGTGAGGGGAACCCAGGCGCTTCTGGAGATGCCCAAAGTAGGGAAAGTGCAAATACCCTTAAATGTAACCGAGTCTTAGCCGGCCTCTGGGATCTGGAAACTGGTTTCCAGACTGGTGTCTGCCGTGCTGATGGAAAAGGAATGGCTTTGCCCGGCAGCAGGGAGCAGGGAGGTCAGTCAGCCGTGGCAGTAACTATGTCTAATGGAGAACTGAGCTGTCACACTGCCCAAGGCCTTCGGAAATATGCCTGGCCAACTTGTGAGAACTTGCATGTCGTCAGAGAAGCAGAGGAGATGGAGGTAGCTGAAAGACAGTTATTACTCGATGGGCTTTCTCTAGCCATGGAGATGGCAGTATTTCAGATGGACAGAGACCTGATGGAAATGGACAGAACAGAACAGAGAAAGGAGGCTGCAGCTGGGGAGTAAAACCTTCGAGATTCACTTTCGATGAAGACCTTAATTGTGGTTTCAAAGATGTATCCGGATGAGCCCACGAGGAATATGCACGAGAGAAACTGCATCGATTGGAAGCACGTATATTAATTTTGGATATCCTAAAAAGCATGACTCAGGTTGGGGGGTGGGGTGGTCTTTTAAGGCACGTTTGAAAAATCCATCCCTCCAAGTTTTCCGCAAACATCTGAAAACCTGGCTTTTCACAAAAATGTAAGTCTCCCTCCAACTTAGGAATTCTAGGAAACTCTTATATCTTGGCATCCCAAGTCCTCTAAATTTTCTTCACACTACTACCTCTAACCCTCTGTTGTGGTTCCTTCCTATTTCTTCCACTGTAAACCGCGCCGAGCTCTACAAACGTGGAGAAGATGCGGTATGCAAACCTAAAGATTAGATTAGATCCCTAAATCATCCACCTACCATCAAGCTGACTGTCTGGGATTTACTGTATCAGTCAGGAACCAGAATGTAAAAATCCACCCAGTACGAACCATTGTCGTACTGGACTTGTCTGTAAATGTCTTTGCTCCTAACCCCCTCAACTTGCTGAAGGTCACACCATGAAGTCAGTCAGTGGTCACAGCACTTGAGAGACTGACCATCTACCCCAGGGGGCTTCTTAATCTTTTCTTAGTTCCTGATCCAATGAAGCTCTTACACCCCCCCTTCCTAAACCAATTGTCCAATAGCCACTACTGCCAGCTGCGTCTTTTGCCGTTATCCACTAACAGTGTTAGCTGCTAATGACATCACTATAACTAAGTTTCAAGTTCAGGTTTATTAATATTTTAATATACCGACCATCGCAAGTGTCTGATCAGTTTACAATTCACTAGTACACTACCAGTAACTATCCTGGTGACTTCTGACACTGCTACAAAGTTTCTTGCCCCGTTTTGACCTCTTCCCACATCCCCCTTCCCTTAATGTACACCCTCTCACAGCAAGGCCAGTCGTAGCAGTGCAATGGAAGCTTATTTCACAGCTCTGTACCGGTGAGACGAGACACTCGTCCGTGAAAAGCGCACAAAGCAGGCACTGTTTAAAATCTGTTTGTGCGGTGTGCATTCCATTTCTGGCCCTAGGCTCTGACCCAGTTAAATGTTTTTCCAAGTGGTACTGTTAAGATCCGAAGCCCAGATTTAAACAGTAGCGTAGGCTGGGGTTACTCCTACAGGTTCTGGAACCCAGTGGTTCTGTGTAGAGCAGACGGGTCCGGGCATGCGGGTTTTCTAATGTAAAGCTTCATGAGACTCTATTTATTAAATTTCTTTCTGAGTATTTTTGAATGTCTGTTGAATTTGTACATTTGTAGCAGAAGCTTAAGCGGACGTTTGATTGAATTAATAAAGTTTTATGCCTTATGAGCTGTTATTCTCAGTGGCTTAAGGTTTAATGGGATATAATACGTAGTAGAAGACGGGACAACAGGACAGGCAACTTATAACTTAACAACAGAGTAGGGATGTAAGATCAAGACAGCGTACCTGTGAAACATTTATTAAGTGGTGGGATTGATGAGATTGGACATGTAGATTTTTAGTTTCAAGTCAGAGACCAGATTGTGGCTGTGTTTCTCATGGGAACATGGGTCTTTCGACATCTTAAAAGATGATTCTCTCACCAGGAGCTGCAGTTAGTCGCAGTCAGCTGCTTTTGGTGCCCTGATAACATTCTGTGACAGGGTTACTGGCTTGTTCTAGATCAGTGGTCCCAACCGTGTCCTGGAGGACCACCAGGCCAATCGTGTTTTCAGGATATGCATGGAGCAGATTTGCCTGCCTGTCACTTCCATGATATGCAAATCTCTCTCATGTATATTCATTAGGGCTCGTCTGAAAACCTGATTGGCCTAGTGCTACTCCAGGACAGGGTTGGGAACTGCTGTTCTAGATCACTCTTGGGTTTACCTCACCTTCTTGCATTTCTAAAGCAGTGTTTCTCAACTCTGTCCAAAAGATTTGCATACAATGAAGATGATGTATCTATTCCATGTATAATCTATTCCATGTATAATCATTGTGTGTATCCTTAAAACGTGACCGGCAAGGGGGTACACTAGGACTGACATGGGCAACAGTGTACTAAGGGCTCAGGTTTTCATAATACCCCTACAAACTACACAGGACATGGATTTACATATAACAAAGGTAGTAGGCATCCAGACTGATGTCATGGACCTTCAGTAGCAATATCCTGCAACCTGGTCAGACTTAAGGACTAGGAATAAAGATGAAAGGCTGATTACAGGGGTTGTCAACTCTGATTTCATTTGCTCAGGCTTACAGGATTCCCCCAATGCATATGAGAGAGTTGCATAGACTGGAGGTAGTGCATGCAAACTTGATCTGAAATCTGCCTGGCCAAGGACTGGGTTGGAAATGCTATAGCGAGGCCCTCCATCCTCAGGGTCCAGCCAGTCAGTTTGATTTTTGGGATCTCCACAATGAGTTTGCCCGAGGAGGAGTTGCAAGGGGGGGGGGGGAGGTTGCCAAGATACCCCCACCTGAGAAGGAGTTGCCGGGGGGGGTGTGTGTTTTGCCACCCCCCCCCCCCGAGGAGTTGCAGGGAGAGCCACGATCCCTCCCAAGGAGTTGCATGGGGGGGGGGGGGGTTGCCACGATCCCTCCAGAGGAGTTGCATGGGTTTTTTTGCCACGATCCCCCACTGAGGAGTTGCAGGGGGGGCTTTGTCACGATCCCTCCCAAGGAGTTGCATGGGGGGGGGGTTTTGCCACGATCCCTCCCAAGGAGTTGCATGGGGGGGGTTTGCCACGATCCCTCCCAAGGAGTTGCATGGGGGGGGTTTGCCACGATCCCTCCAGAGGAGTTGCAGGGGGGGCTTTGCCACGATCCCTCCCAAGGAGTTGCATGGGGGGGGTTTGCCACGATCCCTCCCAAGGAGTTGCATGGGGGGGGGGTTTGCCACGATCCCTCCAGAGGAGTTGCAGGGGGAGCTTTGTCACGATCCCTCCCAAGGAGTTGCATGGGGGGGGGGGTTTGTAACGATTCCCCCGAGGAGTTGCATGGTTTTTTTTTGCCACGCTCACCCCCCCCCCCCCGAGGAGTTGCAGGGAGAGCCACGATCCCTCCCAAGGAGTTGCATGGGGGGGGGGGGTTTGCCACGATCCCTCCAGAGGAGTTGCATGGGTTTTTTTGCCACGATCCCCCACTGAGGAGTTGCAGGGGGGGCTTTGTCACGATCCCTCCCAAGGAGTTACATGGGGGGGGTTTGCCACGATCCCTCCCAAGGAGTTACATGGGGGGGGGGGTTTGCCACGATCCCTCCAGAGGAGTTGCATGGGTTTTTTTGCCACGATCCCCCACTGAGGAGTTGCAGGGGGGGCTTTGTCACGATCCCTCCCAAGGAGTTACATGGGGGGGGTTTGCCACGATCCCTCCCAAGGAGTTACATGGGGGGGGGGGTTTGCCACGATCCCTCCAGAGGAGTTGCATGGTTTTTTTTGCCACGATCCCCCACTGAGGAGTTGCAGGGGGGGCTTTGTCACGATCCCTCCTAAGGAGTTGCATGGGGGGGGGGGGGGTTGCCATGATCCCTCCCAAGGAGTTGCATGGGGGTGGCTTTGTCACAATCCCCCCTGAGGAGCTGCATGGGGTTTTTTTGCCACGCTCACCCCCCGAGGAGTTGCAGGGAGAGCCACGATCCCTCCCAAGGAGTTGCATGGGGGGGGGGGGGGTTGTCACGATCCCTCCCAAGGAGTTGCATGGGGGGGGGGGGGTTTGCCATGATCCCTCCAGAGGAGCTGCATGGGGTTTTTTGCCACGCTCACCCCCCGAGGAGTTGCAGGGAGAGCCACGATCCCTCCCAAGGAGTTGCATGGGGGGGGGGTTTGTCACGATCCCTCCCAAGGAGTTGCATGGGGGGGGGGGGTTGCCACGATCCCTCCAGAGGAGTTGCAGGGGGGGCTTTGTCACGATCCCTCCCAAGGAGTTGCATGGGGGGGGGGGGTTGCCACGATCCCTCCCAAGGAGTTGCATGGGGGGGGGTTTGCCACGATCCCTCCCAAGGAGTTGCATGGGGGGGGGTTTGCCACGATCCCTCCCAAGGAGTTGCATGGGGGGGGGGGTTTTGCCACGATCCCTCCCAAGGAGTTGCATGGGGGGGGGGTTTGCCACGATCCCTCCCAAGGAGTTGCATGGGGGGGGGGGTTTGCCACGATCCCTCCCAAGGAGTTGCATGGGGGGGGGGGTTGCCACGATCCCTCCCAAGGAGTTGCATGGGGGGGGTTTGCCACGATCCCTCCCAAGGAGTTGCATGGGGGGGGGGGGGTTTGCCACGATCCCTCCCAAGGAGTTGCATGGGGGGTTGCCACGATCCCCCCCATATGCGCTCTAGTATGGCAATCCCGGTCAGGCTCTTCCGCCAAGCAGCCCTGCGCTTCAGAGCACGTTGACGCAGCGTCGGCGCGCGAGGGGCGGTCTTTGGTGGCGCAGCGTCGGGCGCGGATGACGTGGCTCTCTGGGGATTGGGCAGCCGGGCGGGGCGGAAGTAGCCGCCCACGTGTCACTCTGGTGCGTGCGGGGCGGCGCTGAGCGTCGCTCATCCCCTTCTGGCCGCCGCCATGGCCCGGGCTCGGCCGCCGCCGCTTCTCCTTGTCCTCCTGCTGCTGGCGGGCGCCGCGGCCGGCTACTTCCCGGAGGAGCGCTGGAGCCCCGAGTCTGCCCTGCAGGCGCCGCCCGTCCTGCTGGCCCTGCTGGCGCGCAACGCCGCTCACTCCTTGCCCACCGTGCTGGGCTGCATCGAGAGGCTGCGCTACCCCCCGCACCGGCTCGGCCTCTGGTGAGAGCGAAGGAGGAGGGGAATCTGAAGAGGGGGGGAGCAGGGGGTCCGGGATTTGAATGGGGGGGGGGGCTGTAGGAGGGAGCAGGGTTGCGATCTGGATGAGGGGGAGCGGGAGGGGGTGTCTGGGATCTGAATTGGGGGGGCTATAGGAGGGAGCAGGGGTTGCGACCTGGATGAGGGGGAGTGGGAGGGGGTGTCTGGGATCTGGATGGTGGGGGGAGCAGAGGGGTCTGGGGTCTGAAGGGGGGGTCTAGGAGGGAGCAGGGGTCTGTGATCGTGATGTGGGGGAGAGCAGGGCAGCAATCTGGATGAGGGGGAGTGGGGGATCTGAATTGGGGGGGTATAGGAGGGAGCAAGGATCTGCGATCAGGATGTGGGGGAGCAGGGGGTCTGGGATCTGAATGGCAGATAAGGGGGGATTATATGAAGTGTGGTGCCATTTCTATCTAACTTTGGAGGGATTCTGTTTTGGGACAGGGGTAGATTTTGCTTTCTGCATGGTCATGTGGCTGTGAGGGTTAGAATGGGATTGAGGGGGGATCTGCATCTGCTGTTCTGTCACAGGACGTGTCTCCTGAATCATGCATTTGCTTCTTGGTCCCTCTGCTCTTGCAGCCCCTGAGATGAAGTGCCAGGTTTCTTCACCATCTCTGCCCATCTCACTTTCTAGCAGAGCTTACAAGAAGCGGGAAATGTATATTTTTGCATCCGCATTATTTATTTTAATAGGAGGGAGGCAACTTCCAACTACCCCCTTTCCACGTGCCACCCCTCTTTCCACCTCACTGTGTCCTAAAAGTGTTGACACAGTTTGGTAGTGTCGGACTTTCAAAGGTGGTCCCTGTAACTCCTGTCCTAGAAACTTTCAATCTGAGAGCAGCTCATTCCTGCAGCAGGTGCTACAGCCGCTCCCCAGCTCTCCTTGGGCTTCATCACAGCCTGGCTAATGTCCAGGCCTTCTAGAAGTCATTTACTGTTTCTGATCCTTTCCTGGAACACCGTTCCATTGTCCTGGGGTGACAGATTACTTAATGCTCCCTGCTGACCCATGACCGGGCTGGATGAAAAGCCACTGTGACCAGCAGCAGGGAGAAGGCAGGAAAAAAGGGAGCGTGAAAACCAAAAACGATTGACGCTGAAATGTAAAGACAAAAAAATGACAAAACTGGAAAAAGAAAAGTATATATATAGACAAACAGGAAAGGAAAACCCAAAAATCTTTTAAAGAAATGGAAGCCTTCCCAAGATTACAAGAAATGTATTCATTCCGTCTCCTAAAAAGAACTTTTGTCAGCTAGCCAAGTTTTCTAACTGTTTTTCCATTCTTGCTATCCACGATGAAATGTTTCTCCTAACTCACCCGTTCTGGGCCTCATCTTCTAGACTTGATTTTAACTGGAAAAATGTATTTACAATTTTTAAAAATGTACTCTATTTCCATGACAAATGTTCATCAAACAAGTTGCTTACCTGTAACAGATGTTCTCTGTAGTTACAGGGTCCCTACAGCCATACTGCATGCTCATTGGCTAATCCCACCCAAAGATCTATGCAACCCAGCGTCCCTCTGCGTCTAGCCGCTGTCTCATTGTACTACTGCTCGGCTGTCACCCCCAAGGTCTCTTGGGTCGGTGCACGTCAGCCTTTCATCTCCCATCATCTCCGTCACCCTGAGTTTTCTGCATCCCAGATAAATGACATTGTATTCTGTGCACTAAATCTTAGTTACCACATCTTGGGCTCTTTTTTTTTTTTTTTTCTTCAATCATTCTTTATTTGCTTTTTCCCCTTTGCAGATAAATCTTTTTACTCCTCACCCCTCTTTAACAGTAGTAATTGAAATATTAGAATTGATCTTATCCTTGAGGTGCTCCGCTGATGAATCCTCTCTCCTTAGTGGTTTACATTGCTTATGTCCCAGTTTCTAACCCAGTCAAGCATCCCAGATCTTACCTCCAAACAGTTTATTTATCCACATCTAATGTGAGATGGTTTCTAAAGGTTTACAGATCTGAGAGGGTTGTAATGCCGCTGTACCGGGCCATGGTGCGCCCCCACCTGGAATACTGCGCCCAACACTAGTTGTCTACATGAAAAAGGGCATAGTACTACTCGAAAGGGTCCAGAGAAGAGCGACAGAAATGGTTAAGGGACTGGAGGAGTTGCCGTACAGTGAGAGATTGGAGAAACTGGGCCTCTTCTCCCTTGAAAAGAGGAGACATGATTGAAACATTCAAAATACTGAAGGGAATAGACTTAGTAGACAAAGACAGGTTGTTCACCCTCTCCAAGGTAGGGAGAACGAGAAGACACTCTAAATTTGAAAGGGGATAGATTCAGTACAAACGTAAGGAAGTTCTTCTTCACCCAGAGAGTGGTGGAAAACTGGAACGCTCCTCCGGAGTCTGTTATAGGGGAAAACACCCTCCAGGGAATCAAGACAAAGGTAGACAAGTTCCTGCTGAACCAGAACGTACGCAGGTTCGGGCTAGTCTCAGGGTGCTGGTCTTTGACCAAAGGTCTGCCATGTGAGCGGACTGCTGGGCACGATGGACCACGGGTCTGACCCGGCAGCGGCAAATCTTATGTTCTTATTACCCCCTTTTTACAAAACTGTAGCACAGTTTATAGCAACTTCACCCATCCACTCCCTCTCTCCTCACTGTCAAGTCTGTCTTGTTATTGTTTTTAATGTTCACTTTATAATATTTAAATAACTTAATACTTTTTGTTTTCAATTGCTTCTACCTTTAACTGTCAAATTTTTAAAATCCAATGTAAACCGTCCAGATATTTGCTTGATGGTCGGTATATTAAAATTTAATAAACTTGAAACTACTGCAGCAGTAAGAGCTCCGACGCTCTTAGGAATTCTAAAACTGCGCTACAGTTTTGTAAAAGCGGGGGGGGGGGAGGGGGGAGTTAAGTGTATAAGATCCTGCTCATTCAGGTTTTTTGCTTTTTCAGTAGAATAAAATCATCCTGCTTTGGATTCAAGACAATTCACTATCTTTTCTTTTAATGGGGCTGACGTTAATTTTCCCATCACCAAACTAAGATGACTCCTCCTTTTCCAAAGTGGAACGGCATCTGTCTCCAGCCCCCTGGCACACTTTGCCCCGCTTGTGAGGACCAGATTTGTGCAATCCCTCGCTCCCCGGTGGGATCCAGGAGCTCTCTGATTCTGCAGATGGGTTGCTGCACTGCATACTGTGACGTCTGATGTGTCTTTTCTTTAAACCTCGGCTAGTAAAACCCCTGTTTTCTCCCGGTAGCTCAGTGCCTGTGCTCTGGGAAACAGAAGGCGGTGCTTCCCTTTGTAGCTGATCTTTTCAAAGAGTGAACTCGACAGGGTAACCTAATATGGCACGGAGAGCAGAGTCTGGCTAAGGACCTCATTATCCCAGTACACATCCCTCTTAATCAAGGCATTATACCTGTCTCCTCAGTACTCCCAGGGTGAGAGTTTCTCATGGCCTCTGTTCTGACTCACTTCCCCTGCAGCTGTTTGTATGAGAGCAGAGTCCCTGGGGAGGGCTTCCTTGACTGCTCAGACATAGAGAGGTAACAGCTTCTGCCAAGTGCTGCCTTGAAGAAACTGTCAGCGCAACCCACCACGGATACTGAGCCGCAGAGGGCTTGTTTCTAAAGTGTGTGCTTGTTTACGGTCTCGTCCTCGTTATTCCTGACCAAGGAAATGGTTTTCGGGCATTTCTCACCCTCTGTGAGTTGGGCAAGCACTGGTGTGTACTTTTGTAAGGGATAGATCAGTTACATGACTGGCCACTAGATGTCACTATAAGAACAATACTAGGTGTGTTGCCCTCGTCCTTCAGTGACACCTAGTGGCTGAACAAAGCAGTGCAGTCCTCCTAATCTCTGTGGCACCCTCAGCCTGTGTTAGGAGTGGTATCCATGGGGTATTGCTGAGCTCCTGAGGCCAAATGTTTCCTATGCCACAGTGTGTGTGTGTTTGCGTGCATGGCTTCTGCTGGAGATGAAAGGTGGAAAGGGCAGACCCTGGCCTCAAGACATAAAAATGAGGAATTGGGATGTAGCGGTAGGGGAGATGAGAGGAGGGGGCAGGGTGTTTCCTAGGATGGGTGTGTTCACATTAACTGAGTATCTGCCTTTCTCTCCCCTTGACATTCTGCAGGGTGGCGACGGACCATAATATTGACAACACTACAGCGATACTGAGAGAGTGGTTAGTTAACGTACAGGACAAGTATCACTACGTGGAATGGAGGCCACAGGAGGAAGCTAGGTGAGTGATTTCCCCCTCCCTCCCCAAGTCTCTATAAATTATTCCCCTCCACCCTCCCAGTGACCGTGGCTGTGCAGTGGGGTCAGAAGGGGCAGGACGCACCTTGCTAGTGCAACACGCCTTTCAGACCCTTACTCTTATTCCCCTTCCATAGGCGTCAGAATGGGGGCAGCCACAAGGGGCCATGCCCCCTCCCCCCTTAAAAATTGGCCGTCAGAGGTCAGAAGAGTTATGGCTCTCCCAACTTCCCCCCATCCACCTCCTCCCGGGCCTCTGTCATTTTAACTCTTCGGCCAGCGGCAACGAGTGAGCCTGTCCCAGAAGTTTGCCTTCGCGGGAACAGCAAGTTGCTGCAGAATGAAGTTTTCCGAGGCAGGCCGAAGGCAGGAGGCTCACTCGTCGCCGCTTCCGACTGCCTGAAGATTTAAAATGACAGCGGCCGGGGAGGAGGTCTTGGGTGGAGCTTTTGGTCCCCCTGAAACAAAAAAGCATTCCTCTGTCTGTAGATATTTGAAACTTTATTTGTCATTTCTTGGTGGCAGCAGACCCCGTGGCCGTGAAGGAAGCGTTCTGGTGTTCGGGTGCAATCGAAGAAACCAGTTTGGGCCTAATCCTTCTAGTGGCCTGATGAGACCAGCTTTGTGGGTGGCTGTTGATAATCAGACCTGGGAAGGCAGTGCATTGCTATAGTAGTTCCCTTAGCCAATTAGACAAGGGATTAAGGGAGATAATTTTTCGTTCCTTTCCCACACACCCCATCCCCCTCTACAGCGTACTGACGCAGATTGAATTTCGGCAGGTCTTACCCAGATGAGGAAGGGCCCAAGCACTGGTCCAACTCTCGTTATGAGCACGTGATGAAGCTGAGACAGGCGGCGCTGAACTCTGCCAGGGAGATGTGGGCCGACTACATCCTGGTAAGAACTGAGGGCAAGGGGTGATGTGATAGAGGTCTCCGAAATAATGAGTGGAGTGGAAAGGGTGGATGTGAATCGCTTGCTTTCTCTTTCCCAAAATACTCAGACTAGGGGGGGGGGCGTGCGATGAAGCTACTAAGTAGTAGATTTAAAACAAACCAGATAAAATATTGGAATTCGTTGCCGGAGAATGTGGTGAAATCAGCTTAGCGGGGTTTAAAAAAGATTTGGCTAATTTCTTGGGGGAGAAGTCCACGGGCCGTTCATTATTGAGATGGCCTGGAGAAATCTACTGCTTGTTCCTAGGATAAGCAGCATAGAATGTGTTTTACTACTTGGGATCTAACTAGGCACTTGGGACCTGGGTTGGCCACTGTTTGAAACAGGATACTGGGCTTGATGGACCTTTAGTCAGTTTGGCAACTCTTATATAATGCCGGGGCTGCAGCGCAGGGAGAGATGGCAAGTATGAGGTTATGTCCTACACACGGTTTTGGAAGGGGAGAGGTTGGGGCTTTTATCCTGAGTCTCAAGCATCCCATAGTAGAGTAGACCCCTCGCAAGACCTGGAGCCAAAAGGACTGAAGGGAGTGGGGTTGGATATTCATACGATTTGACTAGTGGGATGGAGAGAGTAAATATGAGCAAGAATTGATTTTTTATTATATTAGATTGTATATTTTTGTTTGAATGGAATTTTATTGGTTTTATATTGATTTAAATTCTGGTGGGGTTTTGTTTTTTGTTTTTTTTTCTTCCGTTGTATTTAATTTTGTGACTTTTCTCGAGTTTTAATGTGTTGAACAGTAGTAGATAATGAGATAGGACACAGAGTCGGAAGGGTGAGACCACCCGTGTTGCATTTCCAGTGTTTCGCAGTACGTTGCAGACGGCACTGAGGTTCTGCTGCCTCTCCTTTTCCTGCAGTTTGTGGATGCGGACAATCTCCTCACCAACCCGGACATCCTGAGCCTGCTGATAGCAGAGAATAAGACGGTGGTGGCCCCCATGCTGGAGTCCAGAGCCGCTTATTCCAACTTCTGGTGTGGCATGACTTCCCAGGTAAGAGCAGAGAGTAGGGGCTCCCGAGACCTGGGCATTCACTCATAACGGTCTGTCTTTTAGGGTTACTACAGACGCACTCCGGCCTACATCCCCATTCGTAAGCTGGACCGGCGCGGCTGCTTCGCCGTCCCCATGGTACATTCCACGTTCCTGATCGATCTGCGGAAGGAAGCGTCCCAGGACCTGGCTTTCCATCCCCCGCATCCCGACTACACCTGGGCTTTCGATGACATCATTGTGTTTGCGTTCTCTTGCAAGCAGGCAGGTGAGGGAGGGCGGGGACACAGACTTTCCCAGCCCCGGCTGTTTCATGTACGTTCCGTGTGCTCGCAGGCGTGCGTCTTGCATGGCGGGGATTCGTGAGCTCTCTGATTCGGCAGTTTTGCTTGTGTTGTACTGGGCGGTCTTGTCCCTGTGCTATGTGCTCACATCCGCTTCTGTCACTTGTGCTTGGGTTTCAGAAGTCCAGATGTTTCTGTGCAACAAGGAGGTATACGGCTTCTTACCGGTTCCGCTGCGATCTCATAGCAGCCTGCGTGATGAGACAGACAGCTTCCTTCACGTGGAGCTGGAGGTTATGGGTAAGTGAGGGAACCGGAGTGGTGGCAATTTTTGTCACTTTTTTTAAACTTATTAATTTAACATAAATTATTTGATTTCACTTGGTGAAAGTCCAGAATCGCGATACTGTGATGTATAGAGCAGGCCCCTGGCTCTGCCTTTTGGTGGTCTTTTTAGTAGAATTCCCTCCCGATTGATCTTGGACAAGAAAATTGTGCCTCAAAATTTAAAACAAAAAGCAGTCCAACAGGTCTGCATTGATTTAGCAAACAGGAAAAAAAAACCCCAAAAGAGACTCCAGAGGTGATGTACAAGATATTGAGACTTGATTGAAGTCAATTAAACATTGTTGCCCAAAGAGTAGTTCAGTTAGGTTAGAAACCTGGACCCGATGCAGTCTGTGTTTCGAAAAACACTTCTTCCTCAGGGGTCCGAGATCTGAGCATTACACGGCGATGAAATCTCTGCTGGATACTTTTGCCGAACTTCAGGTCCGAAACTTCTTCAGATTGTTGCAGCCCCATTCGGTTCGTTCCTCTTGAGACAACTAGATCTCGGACGCCGGAGAAAGAAGCGATTTTCGAAACACGGACCGCGTCGGGTCCAGGTTTCTAACCTATGTGAACCCATCTTTGGGCAATAACATTTTGTTGATTTCATTCAAGCCTCTGCAGTCTCTTTTGGTTTTGTGCCTCAAAATTTAAATCAAGTCTTAAAACTTTTCAAAGATGCCTTTGAAGCGTAGGTCAAGGCATTACGCTTAGTATTATATATTTCCTGGTGTTATATATTTTCTACTTCCCTTTTGCTTTGCTTTTCCCTTTTTTTAAAATATAATGTGACCTTTATCATCTTCCCTTTTGTATCCAGTCTAATTTTTAATTGTTTGTGTTTGTACCCCTGGTGCCGGTCCACAGGGCTGGCACGTCCATCGGGCCCAAGACGGTGTTCTTCAGCCACCGGTCCACGGGGCGATCAACGCGGTGTCTTTGGGCCGGCTCCCTAAGTGTTGCAGTGCACAAAGCCGTGGGAAAAGGCTCCTACTTGCATCCCGCGCCTCATCTGGAAGCCGCCTCTTTGACGTCACAATGTCAGAGGGAAGGTCTTTCAGATGAGGCGTGCGAGGAGCTGCTGCCCACAGCTTTGTGCACTGCAGCACTCGGGGAGCCGGCCCGAAGATAACACCGGGAGGCAGGCCAGAAGGCAAGGCACAGCATGGAGGGAGGGAGACAACTACGATAGGGGGAATTATTTTATTTTTCAATTTAGTGATTGATTTGTCCTTTCAGGAAGAAAAGCCTTTATTTCTTTTCCTCTGGGGTTGTTCTGCTTGCAGAGTCTTGCATCTTAGGGTTTGTTTGTGACTATTAGTACTTTTAGTTTTTGGTCCCGTATTTGCATGGGGTTATCTGTGTTCTGGTAGGAATGAATGTTGAAAAGCATACAGTGTGCTTTGTGTAGTTTAATTTTGTGGTTAACCATTATATGTTAATACAATGATACTGTGTGTGTGTATATATGTGAAAAATGAATGGAAAAAAATGGTGTTACAATTAGTACTATTATGGGTCTGGGGTCTGGGGTGAAGATTGGGTGGAGATGGGCATGACTTAGCCCAGTGTTCTTCAACTGCCGGTCCACAAAATAATTATTTTATTTCCGCCGGTCCAGAAGTGTCAAAAGTTTATTTTTGACTTCTTATACTGCCTAATCCAGTGTTCCTCAACCTTTTGACACTTCTGGACCGGCGGAAATAAAATAATTATTTTGTGGACCGGCGGTTGAAGAACACTGGATTAGGCAGTATAACAAGTCAAAAATAAACTTGAAACTTGCAGGAGCCTTCAGATGTCTCGCTGTACACCCGAGCGAGCGCACACCCTGCTGCATTTCACACCTCCTCCAGGCAGAGCTTCACAGTGGGGCCCATTTTCAAAAGAACCCGGATACCCCCCGAAGTGCCATAGAAACCGTGTGCTTTGAAACGGAGCCTCGGAGTATCTTTTTGTGCTGCCCTCGGGCTCCACAAAAGTGCTCTGCGTCGTAGCCATGCTTGACAGAGATCGGCAAGGTCTGTGTTGAGGCTCCAAAGGCACTTGAACTATCTGTACCCATGCTCCCAGTTTTGTTTGTTTTTTTTGATGGGTCAGCTATTAGTTAAAACCATTCGTATCCCTCCCCCAACTCTCTCTTCACCTCCCTCACTTTGATTACTGTCTCTTCAGGCTGAATTCATCATTTATAGGTTTTGGGCTTGTTTCTCCTGTTCTCTCGTAGTTCGAAACCCTCCAGTGCCGCCGTCCCAGTATATTTACATCCCACCCAAGGTTCCTGACAAGATGGGGCTGGACGAGGTGAGACTGAAATCCAAAGCAGAGGATGCATCGCCGGCCCTGCTTCAGCCGCTAACAGCTTTGGGATGAGAAGAGTTAGTAACGTAGACACAGAACGTGACGGACAATAAAGACCCCACGGCTTATCCAGTCTGTCCGTCCACACCAACCAATCTCTACAATCCCTTTCTTTCTCTCAGAATCCTTTGTTGTTGTTGTCCCAAGCTTTCTTTAATTCAGATATACTTTTTCATTTCCACCACCTCCACCGGGAGGCCATTCCAAACATTCACCACCCTTTCCATGAAATGTTTACTCCTTAGCCTGTCCTCTTTCACCCCCTCATTTTGGAGCTTCAGTTGAAAGAGACTCGCCTTGTGCGTATTTACGCCACGTAGGTATTTACACGTCTCTATCATATCTCCCCTCTCCCCCCTTTCCTCCAAAGTATACAGATTGAGATCCTTAAGTCTGTCCCCGTAGGCGTTATGACAAAGACCATGCACCATTTGAGTAGCCTTCCTCCGGACCGACTCCATCCTGTTTATATCCTTATGAAAGTGTGGTGTTCAGAATTGTACCCAGTATTGCGGTAGGGTCAGAGCTGGGATTGGGTTGATTGGGGGAGCATGGGACAGTAGGGTGCGCTTCCTGATTAACAGACTGGAACCCCGTCTCCCTTCTCCAGGTGTTCCTGATTAACTTGAAACGACGCAAGGATCGGCGAGATCGGATGCTGAGGGCGCTATACAAACAGCAGATCGCTTGTAAAATCGTGAATGCCGTGGACGGCAAGTGAGTGAAATGCTCAACTTCCTGTCCAGCTCTGATCTCTCTTCCCTCAATTTTTCTCCTGCTCGCTCATTTCTCCTGTCTGTCTCCTCTTACCCCGCACTCCTCCCCACCTTCCCACGTCTTTTGCTTTGAGTCTTTGCCAGGCCTAAACTCCCTGCTTTCTCTGCAGTGAATGTCTGGATTTATAATTTTATGAAAACATCCCTGCTAGCAGAAGGATATCCTCTCGTTGGGCAGACTGGAAGGAGTTCAGGGTGGGGACGGCTGTTTTGAGAGATTCTGGTGTTTTTTCAGAGCCATGAACGCCACTCAGGTGGATGCCATGGGGATTAAAATGCTACCAGGCTACAAAGACCCGTACCACGGACGCCCCCTTACCAAAGGAGAGCTGGGCTGCTTCCTGAGCCACCACAGTATATGGAAAGAGGTGAGTCCAGCCTCGTGGCCCAGCGTGGACACCACCTCCGTTTGCTCTTGTCCCGTGGTTGCTGGGAATAAAAAGCTGTTTAGTTCCAGGTTCATTCTGCCCCCTTCCCCTCGGCAGTGGTTAGGAGTTTGGACAAGTTCCTAGAGCAGGGGTGTCGAAGTCGGTCCTCGAGGGCCGCAATCCAGTCGGGTTTTCAAGATTTCCCCAATGAATATGCATGAGATCTATGTGCATGCACTGCTTTCAATGCATATTCATTGGGGAAATTCTGAAAACCCGACTGGATTGCGGCCCTCGAGGACCGACTTCGACACCTGTGTCCTAGAGGAAAACAAACTTCTTTTTTTTTTTCTTTTTTTTATAATTCTTTATTCATTTTTAAAAACTTACATCAAGTGTACAATTAATAAAACATTTACGATTAAATACATCACTTGAATTTTCTTAATATATTCAGATACATAAGATTATTCCCTTCCCCACCCACCCATTCCATTCATATTTAAACAAAAATATACAAATATAAATACTCTTATTTATATGTTCATACCTTCCGTATAATTTAGACAACCCACCCACCCCCCTCTTCCCCCCTTTTACCAATATACTTCCAATATAAAAAGGAATCTATTCATCACAGTAGGTTGTCAATGGCCCCCAGATCTTTATAAATGTATTATAATTACCTTTTTGTAAAGCAATTATGCTTTCCATTTTATAAATGTGACATAAAGAATTCCACCAAAAGGTATAATTTAATCTACTATAATTTTTCCAATTACTTGTTATATGTTGAATGGCGACTCCTGTCATTATCAGTAAAAGTTTATTATTACTTGATGAAATCTGGCTCCTTGTTCTCATCGACACACCAAAGAGAATTGTATCATCAGTTAATGCTACATGATTTTCTAACAAACAATTAATTCGGGACCAAATTGATTTCCAGAAGGCCATAATAAAGGGACAATAGAATAATAAGTTTGGATAAGTTCCTAGAGGAAAACAAACTTGAGAAAGCCACCACTTATTCCCCGGGAGCAGCACCAAGAAAGCACCTCAGTTTTGGGTTCTGCTGTAGTCTCATAAGAACATAAGAAGCTGCCTCCACTGGGTCAGACCAAGGTCCATCTCGCCCAGCGGTCCGCTCCCGCGGCGGCCCATCAGGTCTGCGACCTGTGGAGTGGTTTCTGCCTACTTCTATAACCTACCTCAAGCTCTATCTGTACCCCTCTATCCCCTTATCCTCCAGGAACCTATCCAAACCTTCCTTGAACCCCTGTACAGAGTTCTGGCCTATCACAACCTCCGGGAGCGTGTTCCATGTGTCCACCACCCTATGGGTAAAAAAGAACTTCCTAGCATTAGTTCTAAACCTGTCCCCTTTCAATTTCTCCGAGTGTCCCCTAGTGCTTGTGGCTCCCCACAGTTTGAAGAATCTGTCCTTATTCACTTTCTCTATGCCCTTTAGGATTTTGAAGGTTTCTATCATGTCCCCTCTAAGTCTCCTCTTCTCCAGGGAGAACAGCCCCAGCATTTTTAACCTGTCAGCGTATGGAAAATTTTCCATACCTTTTATCAGTTTAGTCGCCCTCCTCTGCACTCCCTCGAGTACCGCCATGTCCTTCTTGAGGTACGGCGACCAGTATTGAACACAGTACTCCAGGTGCGGGCGCACCATTGCGCGATACAGCGGCATGATGACTTCCTTCGTCCGGATTGTGATACCCTTTTTGATGATGCCCAGCATTCTGTTTGCTTTCTTTGAGGCTGTCGCACACTGCGCCGATGGTTTCATTGATGTGTCGACCATCACCCCCAGGTCCCTTTCCAGGTTACTCACCCCTAGCAGTGTTCCCCCCATTTTGTAGCTGAACATGGGGTTCTTTTTCCCTACATGCATGACCTTGCATTTCTCTACGTTAAAACTCATTTGCCACTTTTTTGCCCAGTCTTCCAGTCTCGTTAGGTCTCCATGCTGTTCATAACGGATGCTGTCTTGTCTTCTCTCCGAGCAGATTGTGGAGCGGGAGCTGGAATGGTCCCTTGTCTTCGAGGATGACCTGCGGTTCGAGGTCTTCTTTAAGCGTCGGCTGCTGAATTTAGTGCATGAGGTGAAGGAGGAAAAGCTGGACTGGGACTTGATGTAAGTGTCGTCAAGGAAGGGGAGGCTCAGCTTGATACGGCCTTTGCTACCTGCTTACGGGCCTGCCGTTTTTACTTCTTTAACTTGGACGGTCTCTTCCCTGGAGGAACGAGGGCCTTCCCTCTTGTAGAGCGATGGCTCCCATAACCCCCCGTATGCCCCTGCCGTGATCTTACCGCTCTCTGCGTCTTCTTCCCCCCACAGTTACATCGGCCGGAAGCGCATGCAAGTGGATTACCCGGAGAAGGCGGTGCCCCGCATCCGAAACCTGGTGGAAGCGGATTACTCCTACTGGACGCTGGGCTACTTGATCTCGCTGCAGGGAGCCCGCAAGCTGCTGGCCGCCGAGCCGCTCAGCAAAATGCTACCTGTTGACGAATATCTTCCAGTCATGTATAACAAGCACCCAGTGTAAGGAGACATGGGAGGGGGGAGGAAGAGAGCGGGGATGGGGCACAGATGCAGTGCTCTGGAGGGTGGGACATCTGAAAAGAGCTCCGACACATCCCGTCGCTGCCTCTTGCCTAAAGACTTGGCTGCTAATAGCTGTTTGGGCGGGAGGGTCCTCTGAGATCCACAGCACAAATGCTTTCCTGTTCGCTGCCGTCTCCAGGGCACTGAAAAGGGGGAGGGGAGGAATTAGAACTACCGGGGGCTGGCACGGTTTTATCCCCCCCTCCCCCCCCGAGCAGCCTGTTTGAAGATTTAACCCTTTCCATGCTACAAAGCGAGCTTAGAGGGGCAATACCAGGCAGACTTTAGTCTGGGCCAGAAATATCAAAGAAGAGTTTCAAGTTCATTATTAAAATATTTTTTTATAGTGCTAACTCAAGTTTCAAAGCGGTGTACAGCATTAATAAAAAGATATCTTAAAAAGAAACAACATATATATAAAAATATAATACAGTACAATACAAATATAATAAAATATAATACATATATATTAAAATATAATACAGTACAATACAAATATAATAAAATATAATACATATATATTAAAATATAATACAGTACGATATTAGGTTAATAGACTTTTGACATGAGATATATTAACAAACTACACACAGTTAGGAAAGTAGGGTTGAATTACAATATTTAAAATAAAGCACACTTTAGGATTAAGGTTGGGAGAGGGACTGTTGTTGGCTTGGCCCTAAAAAGGACAGTTTTATCCGAAAGCATCCTCAAATAAGAACGTTTTGAGTTTTGCTTTAAATCGCTTTATCGAGGATTCCACTCGTAAATGATTGGCCAATGAGTTCCATAAAGAAAGTTATTAGATCTCAGCGTGTTGATCAGTTTCAAGGACGGTCCGACTAAGAGGTTTTGTGACGTAGAACGAAGAGATTTAACGGGATGATAAGGAACAATTAGTCTGTCAATAAACTCTGGTTGGTTGTTTAAACGAGTAGTGAAGGTTAACGATAGAATTTTATAACTAATTCTATGTTCGACGGGCAACCAATGAGCATCGATTAGAAGAGGAGAGACGTGGTCGTACTTCTTTGCGCCGTAAATGATCTTAATAGCAGTATTTTGTACTATCGGAAGGCGTTCAGGTCTTTTATCTGCCGTCATTTACTATCTTAAATATGAGAGGAAGAGGGAAGGATAGAGAAGGAGGGTATTTTTTTGTTACCTATTTGGAGTATTCTCTGTTAATGGGGGAGAGGAGAGACAGGAACTGAGGAGCATGTGTGCTGTTGAAATTGGGGGGGGGGGGAGGGGGTTGTTTTAAAGGTCGGCTTGTAAAGTATTTCAAAATAACTAGTGAAAACTTCTCAAACACCCAAATTAACCTAAAAGTTAAAACTATAATGGATATGAGAATATTGGTTTTATATTAAGACCTCAAATGCCCAAGTGTTTAAAGTAACCAATGAGAAATGGGGCTGGAACGTCGTCACTGATCCAAAAAACCCAGTTGTTTTTTTCATTTTTATATTCTTTCTAACGATATTTTGTGCATGTGGAGATAATTAACAAATGCAGTCAGATGTGTAAATACTTTTTCTTCTCTAAATATTTTAGTCATTTTTTGGATTTTGTCAATCAAATGCCTTAAAACTCAATAAATCATTTTATCTTGCTCCCCATTAAAGGTATTTTTCTCATTGACGTGGGCGTTTGAGGTCTTTTTCCGGTTTAGCTACGCTATAAAGTAAATATTCATCCTCTATAATAAAACCCTAAGCGCGCATGCGCACTTAGGAGACCGTGATCCCTGACAGTGTGCTGTGTCCTTCCGTGGCCATATTCTATTTGCGGCACGCGCACCGGCTTGCAACGGCTGTCAGTTTGTGCAGTCATTTGAGAGTTGGTGGCAGAGGAACGGCTGGAGGGTGTCATGTGGGTGCTGGGAGGTGTTCCATGCTGGTAAAAATTCCCTGCTGGAAGGGGTGCTGCTGGATACGGGGGGAGGTAAAAGGAAGGGAGAAGGGCTACTGCTGGACAGGGGGAGCAGGCAAGGGGTGGTGGTGGACAGCTGAGGAAAGAGAGAAACAGAAAGACAGACAGAAAGCGGCCAAGGAGAGAGAGAGAAAGAAAGACAGACAGACAGAAAGCGGCCAAGGAGAGAGAGAGAAAGAAAGACAGACAGAAAGCGGCCAAGGGGAGAGAGAGAAAGAAAGAAAGACAGACAGAAAGCAGCCAAGGAGAGAGAGAGAGAGAAAGAAAGACAAACAGAAAGCGGCCAAGGAGAGAGAGAGAGAGAGACAGAAAGAAAGAAAGACAAACAAGACAGAAAGCGGTCAAGGAGAGAGAGAGAGACAGAAAGAAAGACAGACAGAAAGTGGCCAAGGAGAGAGAGAGAGACAGAAAGAAAGAAAGACAAACAGACAGAAAGTGGGCAAGGAGAGAGAGAAAGGAAAAAAGACAAACAGACAGAAAGCGGCCAAGGAGAGAGAGAGAGAAAGAAAGACAAACAGAAAGCGGCCAAGAAGAGAGAGAGAAAGAAAGAAAGAAAGACAAACAGAAAACGGCCAAGGAGAGAGAGACAGAAAGACAAACAAGACAGAAAGCGGCCAAGGAGAGAGAGAGAGAGTGAGACAGAAAGAAAGACAAATAGACAGAAAGTGGCCAAGGAGAGAGAGAGAGAAAGAAAGACAGACAGAAAGCGGCCAAGGAGAGAGAGAGAGAAAGAAAGACAGACAGAAAGCTGCCAAGGAGAGAGAGAGAGAGAGAGAAAGAAAGGAAGACAAACAGACAGAAAGCGGCCAAGGAGTGAGAGAGGCAGAAAGAAAGACAAACAAGACAGAAAGCGGCCAAGGAGAGAGAGAGAAAGAAAGACAGACAGAAAGCGGCCAAGGAGTGAGAGAGGCAGAAAGAAAGACAAACAAGACAGAAAGCGGCCAAGGAGAGAGAAAGAAAGAAAGACAAACGGACAGAAAGCGGCCAAGGAGAGAGAGAGACAGAAAGAAAGACAAACAAGACAGAAAGCGGCCAAGGAGAGAGAGAGACAGAAAGAAAGACAAACAAGACAGAAAGCGGCCAAGGAGAGAGAGGGAGAGAGAGAGAGAGAAAGAAAGAAAGACAAACAGACAGAAAGCGGCCAAGGAGAGAGAGAGAGAGACAGACAGACACATCTATTTTAGCACCCGTTAATGTAACGGGCTTAAAGACTAGTAGTAATATAAAATAGATATTCTCATATCCATTATAGTTTTACTTTTGGCTTATAAAGTAGCCACCGTAGCTGCTGGACTTTCAGCTTTGTTTCCCCTTTGGGTGTTTGACGACAGTTTGCCTCAGAAGAATCCCTGAACCTTGCACTGAAATTTTTTTTTTCTCTTTAGGGATAAGTACATGGAGCACTTCGAGAGCCGGACGCTGAAGGCTTTCTCGGCAGAACCGTTGCTGGTCTTCCCCACCCACTACACCGGGGACGACGGTTATGTCAGCGACACCGAGACCTCTGTCCTCTGGAACAATGACACGCAAAAGACGGACTGGGACCGGGCCAAATCGCAGAAGATGCGGGAACAGCAGGCACTGCGAAACGAGGCCAAGAACTCGGACGTGGTTCAGTCCCCTCTGGACAGCACCGCTAGAGATGAACTATGACCGGAGGGGGGGGGGAGTCGCAGTCTGCCTGAGCGTGCTGCAGATCGAACCCCAAATCGGTGCCTTCGTAGAGAGGTTCTCTAGAAACGTTTCAATGTGGAGCTGGATCCCAGACTGTCCGTCTGGAAGGCTCAAGCAGTGAATGAAAAGTTCTTGTAGAATGTTTTAATTTTTAAGCGCTAATTCAGTGTCTCAGGCTTGGGTTTGTTATTTTTTGTTTGTTTTTAAGATTTATTTTGTAGCCTTCCGTCTGGACCTGATTAATTTATTTCTGTAGCCTCTTTTCCCTGCCCCCAATTCAGCACAGAGATGGTGGGAAAGGACAGGCAGGGACGTAGCTTTCTTATTTTAACTTTTTAACCTGTTCCGAGTCCGATGCTCCTTATGGCTGCAAGTCCTTGGGTTGTATTTTTAATGGAATCAAAGGTGTTCAGTCCCACTTGGTCCGGGCGAGTTTTGAAACAGCCCATTATCATGGTGCTACAAGGAGGGTTTGTCAGACTCGATATTTAATGAGGAACTTTGCCTGTTATTTTATTACTAAAAAATTTTTTAAAAGGAGATGTGCCTTTTTTAGTTTCAGATGCTTGTAACGTGGCAGGTTTTTATGGGTTGGGTGAAGTAGGTTTTCCTGTAAGAGGCATCTCACGTTAAATGATTTGCCTGGCAGGAAAGGCTCGGGACTTTGCGTTTCCTCTGTAGAGGCCTGAATCTGAGCTCCTGACCTATCATTCTGTCACTTTGCTGAGCAGAGTGCAAGCGATTAGCGCAGACGTAGTTTGTGATTACCTGCGGCCTCGTACCACGCACTCGGACCTTTAAAAATTTCCTTCTGTTCTTCTACCAGCAGCTCCAGCCTGAACTGACAATGGGGATGTGGACAGATATAGATATATCATTTTTGCAATAATTCCCTGGCTATTCTTTCATCAGTTTTATGTTGAAATTTCTGGTTTTGTGGCTGGGAAGACGGGTGGTGGCCTGCAGCACCGGCCAAAAGGTTGGAGCTGTGCTCGCTCTGTTCCCAGATCCTTTTCCAGACCCACCCCTGCCCCTTCATCCTACAACCCAGAGTGGCTTAGTGAGGGGACTGAGGTGTGGTGCTTTTCACTAACATAGGCTGCAGTGTTGAGCTGGTTTCACAGGTAGAGGGGTGGGATCTCTAGTGCTCTGGATCATTCTGCCCAATTTAACATCCTTATTTCACGCTGTGAGAAATGGAGAGACAGACAGGGGGCTGTACCTCTGTGGTCAATGATGAGATAAGAGATATAACTCACCCCCCCACATACACATTCTAGTGCTGCCCGATTCAGGAAAAAGGTTTTCAATTCGATTCAGCCTATTGAATCAATTTTTCGATTCAAGTCTCCCTGCCTTGTGCCCTGGGTCAAACCTATTTTCCTCCATGCAGCATCTCTCTCTTCCTCCCCTCCATTATCACATGCAACATTTCTCTCTCCCTCCCCATGCACCATCTCTCCCTGCCCTCCCCACCCTATGTCCAACATTTCTCCCTCTCTTCTCCATGCACGTCTCCCTTCCCTCCACCATATGAAGGATTTCTCCCTCACCCCTTTCTACCTCTTTACTATATCTCTCCCTTCCTCTCCTCTACCCCAACAATTCTTCCTTTCTCCCCCACCATGTGCAGCAGCATCTTTCCTCCCTTTCCATCCCCATGAGTAGCAGCAGCAGCAGCACCCCTCCGATCCTCCCACCGTGAAACCTGACATGCCTCCGAAAGTAGCAGTGGCAATGCTCTGAATGACATGCCCAGTTAGGGCTTCCCTCTGCTGCATCACCGATGATGTCATCAATGATGCGGCAGAGGAAGGCCGTCGTTGCTGTTTTAGAAGGCCTCGGAAGTATGGCAGGTCACACCAGGGTCGGTGTCGCTGAATTGATGTGAATCGGGCAGCACTCTTCCCCCCCCTCTTTCCCCCAACACACATAGAAAGTGATAATGTATTTGTAGTTCTGATTTGAAGCTGTCTCTTGACATTCAGGGGTCATCTAAGGCTCTCTGTTCCTGTGGAAGCTGGAACTCAGTTGTGATGCTGCATCGTCTCCCCTGGGGTTAGGGGTCCTCAAGCCCCCTTATTACTCCTCGGCACTTCTAAATGAGGACCAGCTCCCCCATCCTTCTGCTATAAAGCCAGCCTATCCAAGAAGAGAGAGGGGGACTCTAGCACTACCCTCCCCCCACTGTTCAGCCAACCTATAGCTACTCCGAAGGTGCATTAAAGTATAGTTCTGTACAGACAATATTTTTATACTTTTTTTTTCTTTCTTCCAATAAAACTGAATTTAAACTAAGCCGTGCCAGAGTCTGACCCAACAGTAAAACATTAAGAATGATTATATGAAGAGCCCCTGGACATCTCTAATTTTCCCAAAGTGAGCCATGTCCTCTCCGTGCTGCCTCCACGTTCTACTTGTGACAGCAGCGGAGGAGCAGGCCGAGAGACCAGGGTTCAAATCCCCCAGACCAACATCTTGCGACCTTGGCCAAGGCACTTAACCTTCCATAGTCTCAGATTGTAAGCCCTCTGGGGCCAGGGCAGTGTGTAATGTAACTCACCATGAGCTGCCACAGGAAAGGTACGAACGTGATGGAGGAGAAATTTGGTACAACTGTAGCCAGCCGATCTGGTCTTTGAGTGTAGCCCCCCAAGCTGAATCTTCAGGATCACCATGAAGCACCAGCATCCCAGACTCCAGTGCCACGTTGTAGGTATGGGAATGGAGTAAGCAGATGCTCAAAGACACAATTTTTTTAACATTGAAAATAAAATACCCTATGTATTAGTACGTGATGGGTTCTTACAGCCTGCATTTCTTAAGTGCAGTCCACCAGCATTGAGCCTGAACCTGCACCCCAATATAACACTAGGACAGGGATCTCAAAGTCCCTCCTTGAGGGCCGCAATCCAGTCGGGCTTTCAGGATTTCCCCAATGAATATGCATTGAAAGCAGTGCATGCAAATAGATCTCATGCATATTCATTGGGGAAATCCTGAAAACCCAACTGGATTGCGGCCCTCAAGGAGGGACTTTGAGACCCCTGATTATGGTCCAATTTTCCAGGGGAATGAGGCAGGAGCAGGATTAAACCATGATTTATGGATGGTCAAGGGGCCCCACTCAAACCCAAGGGTTGGTTCCAAGGCTGCTACAGCACAGAAGATTGAAACGCTGCTCCAAGCCTTGGGCTTGGGGGCATAGCCCACCCAGTAACCACAGACCACTGGCAGCAGTTGCTACACATTGCCAGAGGCTTAACTGGAAGCCTTCCCTCTGATGCAGGGATCTCAAAGTCCCTCCTTGAGGGCCGCAATCCAGTCAGGATTTCCCCAATGAATATGCATTGAAAGCAGTGCATACACATAGATCGCATGCATTTTCATTGGGGAAATCCTGAAAACCGACTGGATTGCGGCCCTTAAGGAGGGACTTTGAGACCCCTGCTCTAATGTGTTTGCGTTGGAGGAAAAGATTTTGGGTCAGCCGCTGGCGGCATGTAGGAACTGCTACCGGCAACCTGAAGAGAAAGAAATGCTGCACGGGGTGGGAAGGGAGGGAGAGAAAGAGAGGCTTCATGGGCTGGGAGGTGGGAAAGGAAGGGAAAAGAGGTTGCTGCACAGACTTGGGGAAGGGAGGGAAAGGCTTCATGGGCTGGGAGGTGGGAAAGGACGGGAAAAGAGGTTGCTGCACAGACTGTTGGGGAAGGGAGGGAAAGGCTTCATGGGCTGGGAGGTGGGAAAGGACGGGAAAAGAGGTTGCTGCACAGACTGTTGGGGAAGGGAGAGAAAGAGGCTTCATGGGCTGGGAGGTGGGAAAGGAAGGGAAAAGAGGTTGCTGCACAGACTGTTGGAGAAGGGAGGGAAAGAGGCTTCATGGGCTGGGAGGTGGGAAAGAAGGGAAAAGAGGTAGCTGCACAATGTTGGGGAAGGGAGGGAAAGAGGCTTCATGGGCTGGGAGGTGGGAAAGGAAGGGAAAAAAGGTTGCTGCACAGACTGTTGGGGAAGGGAGAGAAAGAGAGGTTTCATGGGCTGGGAGGTGGGAAAGGAAGGGAAAAGAGGTTGCTGCACAGACTTGGAGAAGGGAGGGAAAGAGGCTTCATGGGCTGGGAGGTGGGAAAGGAAGGGAAAAGAGGTTGCTGCACAGACTGTTGGGGAAGGGAGGGAAAGGCTTCATGGGCTGGGAGGTGGGAAAGGAAGGGAAAAGAGGTTGCTGCACAGACTGTTGGAGAAGGGAGGGAAAGAGGCTTCATGGGCTGGGAGGTGGGAAAGAAGGGAAAAGAGGTAGCTGCACAATGTTGGGGAAGGGAGGGAAAGAGGCTTCATGGGCTGGGAGGTGGGAAAGGAAGGGAAAAAAGGTTGCTGCACAGACTGTTGGGGAAGGGAGAGAAAGAGAGGTTTCATGGGCTGGGAGGTGGGAAAGGAAGGGAAAAGAGGTTGCTGCACAGACTTGGAGAAGGGAGGGAAAGAGGCTTCATGGGCTGGGAGGTGGGAAAGGAAGGGAAAAGAGGTTGCTGCACAGACTGTTGGGGAAGGGAGGGAAAGGCTTCATGGGCTGGGAGGTGGGAAAGGACGGGAAAAGAGGTTGCTGCACAGACTGTTGGGGAAGGGAGGGAAAGAGGCTTCATGGGCTGGGAGGTGGGAAAGGAAGGGAAAAAAGGTTGCTGCACAGACTGTTGGGGAAGGGAGAGAAAGAGAGGTTTCATGGGCTGGGAGGTGGGAAAGGAAGGGAAAAGAGGTTGCTGCACAGACTTGGAGAAGGGAGGGAAAGAGGCTTCATGGGCTGGGAGGTGGGAAAGGAAGGGAAAAGAGGTTGCTGCACAGACTGTTGGGGAAGGGAGGGAAAGGCTTCATGGGCTGGGAGGTGGGAAAGGATGGGAAAAGAGGTTGCTGCACAGACTGTTGGGGAAGGGAGAGAAAGAGGTTTCATGGGCTGGGAGGTGGGAAAGGAAGGGAAAAGAGGTTGCTGCACAGACTTGGAGAAGGGAGGGAAAGAGGCTTCATGGGCTGGGAGGTGGGAAAGGAAGGGAAAAGAGGTTGCTGCACAGTGTTGGGGAAGGGAGGGAAAGAGGCTTCATGGGCTGGGAGGTGGGAAAGGAAGGGAAAAAAGGTTGCTGCACAGACTATTGGGGAAGGGAGGGAAAGAGAGGCCTGCCTGCTGGGTCTAGGTGCTATGGATTTGAGCAAAAGTCATTTCTGCTCAGTCTGCAATCCATGGCCACTGAATGTGTGTGCTGGAAACACCGTTACTCGTGTATGTTCCTCTGCTGGCATACGCCACCTCCAGTTCCACTTTAGTGCCAGTCAGGATGAATGAGGTACTCCAGAGCATGGCCTCGGGAGGTGGTAAACATGGACCAGTGGTAAGACGTGTGGTGGTCAGCGTGAACGGGCCTCCCATGCCAGGTCTGATAGAGAGTCTTGTTGGCTCTGGTGCCAGGAGTGAGGAGGCGGAGGTGGTGGAATGCAGGTCTCTTCTCTCTGGGCTTTGGGAGACCAGTAGTAACCAGAGGTGGCAGCCGGAGGGTCCCCAGAGGAGCTCTGTTGGAAGAAATAGAAATTGGCTGTTGGAAACCCAGAACAGTTCCCTAAAAGTGTGTTTCTGTCAGAGCCGTGCGTGGTTGCAGACACTGGATAAACGTGTGCATCCCGCAGAGAACACCGCATTAGTTCTGACTGGGAATTTGATCTGCCCTTGTTTTGTGGGGAGGGGGGAAGTGACATCTAGTTTTTGAGGTGCTGGGAAGGAGTAAATGAGACTTTAGATGCAGCGTCAGGTCAATGATGGGAGGAAGCGGGGAGGCTGGTGCTCTGCATCTCCTGGTTTTACTCACTCTAGGTGCTCAGCATCCTTTGGTGTCTTCTCCATCCTGCTATCATTGCTTCTTGCACAGCTCTTGGCCTTTTTCTGTCTCCTGAGCGAATAAACTAAGGGTGATGTATCTTCCATCTCTAAAATAAACCATACAATGGATACCGGTTATGGTTACTCGGCCATTTTTGGGTCACCGGTACAGCCCCGAGCAGCGTCTGATCTCTCTGAGCAATGGTTCGCCAACCGGTAGTCTGGTGCTCTAACGAGCAAAAATCATAAGAGGTTTAAGGTTCGATTAGAGGGAATCTTAAGCACAAAAACAAACCACCACCCAACATCAGCTCTTGGCTGGCTATTCAACCTCCATGTACTGAAAAGCAGAGTCATCAATGTGGAATAATCTGTCCGAAAACTGCTGTGGTCCCTCCCCCAGCCCAAATAACTTCCATTGGAAGGAGATCCTATTTATTCCCTTCTCTACCTTCTGGGCTAGGCTGGGCTCTGCCGGTTTCTTCTGCTGGCGTCACTTTTCCACCAGTTACCTTCACAGAGGGTGACAGAAGGAGAGAAAGCGTTACAAGATGCATTTTTTTACGTGCCTTGATTCTCTTAACTCTTGGGGGGGGGGGGGGGGGTAAGGAGGAAGGCTTCATCCAGGATTACGTTCATGACCCAGAGAAAAGAGATAGCCCTCACCTCTTTTTGCTTTGCAGCTGCTGAGGAGCTGATGTCGAAGTGCAGACTCTCCCTGGGGCTTGTTTCCCTGCAGGTCCCTTCCCTTCTTGCCTTCTCTTCGCCTCTCTTTCTCTGTATCAACCGCCTCTTTATAGCATCTAACATTTGGACATATTTGCTGTTAGCTTAGAGTATGGCAAACAATTACCAAATATGTTGAACAGGAACAAATACCTAGAAATGCTCTGCTTTTTAGAACCGTCTCCTTGCCTCACCCTTCAGTTGGCTGTGGCATGGCTGTACCCAGCTCTCCATTCACCCATCTTCTACAAAACCCAGCATAAACTGGGACGCTTGATCTCCAAATGACAATTCATTCGGCAAGGGTGGTGATCTGTTTTTCACCTATCAGTGCTGTCTTCATACTTTTTTTAAAATTCTTTATTGATTTTCCACATATTAACAGTGCAAAATACAAATATAACAACATATAATATATCAATAAAAGCACATTCATCTTACAAATATACATGAACAATCATTCCCCCCCCCCTCATACTTCATGATATTAACATAGGGCTCTGTTGAAGACCTTCGCCTCACCTGTCTGTGCTGTATGTTCCCTGTCGAGGGGGGTGGAAGTGGTGCATTTTTTTTTTAGTTCAAACATTTGACTAAATTTTTGTAACAGACAAAATATAACATTTGAATAAAACACAGTGATGTCATTGTCGGAAGGGAAGAAATACCACAGTCATTATCACTTTATCATTAATAGAAACGCAATCATAATTCCCATGGTTGAGATGGTATATTAAATCTGTGAAAGATAAGTTTCAAGAGGTTTCCAGATCTTACAAATTCGTATTTATAGATAAGACCAATTGAATGCCACCAAAAGCTATCATTCAGCGTTGTGGCAATCTTCCAACAACCAAAAATCTTTTGAATTGCAAACGTAATGAATATGTCAAATAAAATATTGTTGTGTGTTATCTAACTCGTAAAGAAGGATGTGCTGAACGTAAGATGACGACGGATAGTGAATGTCATGTCGGCTGTCCATCTTACGTCACTTCCTAGGCAGAGATAGGTGCCAGCGACACGGGCAGCAAGTTTGCAATGCTGCTCGCACAGGGAAAATTACAGGTATAAGGTAGAGAATGACACGGGGACAAAATTTTCCCCACGGGAACTCAGTTTCCCATCCCTGCTCCATTCCTGTAAGCTCCGTCGTCATCTGCACAAGCCTCAAACACTTTAAGATCGTAAGTCTTTGAGGCTTGTGTGGTTAAGGCAGAGCTAACAGGAACAAAACTCACGGGGAATGGAGAACTTGAGTTCCTGCGGGGACGGGGACAATGTTAGGAAATTCTTTTTCATGGAGAGGGTGGTCGATGCCTGGAATGCCCGCCCGAGGAAAACGGTGATGGAATTTTTAAAAAACGTGGGATAAACATAAAAGATCGCTAATTAGAAAGCGAAGGATATAAATTAAGGAACTAGGGATGGCGCTGGACAGACTTGCAAGGTCTGTGTCCCGTGTGTGGTGATTCGGTGTAGGATGGGCTGGGGAGGGCATCAACGGGAACTCCACTACTTGGAACAGACTTTATTCTGCAAACAGGATGGTTGGATAGGCTGGACGTCAACTTCAGCATTTGGAACCCAGGACAATACCAGTCTTTACAGTCTATGGCCCAGAAATATCAAAGAAGAGACAAGTTAATTTAATTATGTATTTATGATGGGTATAACTAATGGGCAGACTGGATGGTCTTTATCTGTCGTCATTTACTACGTTACCTGGCAGAAACCCAGAGTAGCAACATTCCAGAGCTGAGATTATGATGTCATAATGCCTAAGAGCCAGCTCAGCAGTGATGTCACAATGGCTTGATTAGATGGCAACTTCAGTATTTGGAACCCAGGACAATACCAGGTGGACTTTACAGTCTTTGACCCAGAAATATCAAAGAAGAGAAAAGTTAATTTAAGCGTGTATTTTTAATGGGTTTAGCTAATGGGCAGATGGATGGACCGTTCTGGTCTTTATCTGCCGTCATTCTCTAGTATAAGGGAAGGGGTGCACGTGTTCGGCAGTGGGGGGTCGGGAAGGAGGACGGGTGCCTGTACCCTTGACAAAAACCGCCCACCCCTTACAGAAAGTATTAATACTCAAGCATTCGAAGATCAGATACGCTTAAGTGCCATCATTTTGATTACAATGACGGCAAAATTTGGTATTGGCAGGGTAAGCTCTTCATTTTTGAACTGGGCTCCCAGCCAGGCTCTCTGATCTACTTTCATTCATAATCACAGAGCAGATTAATCAGGAGCCAATTTCAGATGTTTAAAAGCATCAACATCCTCAGGACTGAATAACTTTTCCAAAGGGGGTGGGGGGGGGGGGAACCCCATGTCAATGATGTTGCTTTGCCTTGACAGCTTGTGTTGGTACTTAAAAGCCTGCCATGGAGTGGGACTTACCTGGAGTGGGTGTAGGTAGCAGCAGGAACCTCGGCGGCATTGCCCAGCCCATGAAGACCTGCAGGAATTAACACAGCTGAGCCCCAGAAAGCCAAGGTCAGTCCTCGATTCACCCCTCTCTGTATCACTGGGACATTAGCTCTTGGTTCCCTAAGTACCTGGAAATTGGGATCCCTGGATTTCTATGGGGACTGAAAGATAAAACCAGGGCTAAATCACTCTTTTGCCAGGTACTTGGATGGCTTCCATGAAGATGGACCATTGGTCTGACCCAGTAAGGCTTTTCTTATGTTCTTCCCTCTGACCCAGAACTAGCATAAGCCTTATTGCAAGGTTTTTTTGTAAATAGTTTAAATCTTTCATGCTTATCTCAGACTTTACCCTTCATTTCCCCCCCCCCCCCAGCTAAGGATCCTCTGTGCTTATCTCAGGCTTTACCCCTCACTCCACCACAGCTAAGGACAAACCTGCCGTGTTACCCATTCCAGAAGGCTTTTTGGCCAGTCCTGGATTTCTGCCAAGCTCATCCTGGTGCATTATGGGACCTGCAGCACAGATTTCAATGGACAGAATCAAGGACCAGAAATACTGCACTGCTTTGGGATGTAAGTTTAAAACTGGGACAAGCTGAAAAGTCTCCCTCCTGGAATGGGCAACTTGGCAGCTCTGTAAGGATCCCCTGAGCTTATATCAGGCTTTACCCCTCACTCCCCCACAGCTAAGGATCCTCTTCGCCTGTGGATTCCAAGACTAGCTTTCTCCCTTTTGCTCCCACCTTTCCCTCTTCCTCTGCTCCCCCCTCTCCTATTCCCATCATGCAGGGAAAGAGCCTCGCTTCTGTCTATGCATTAAAAAGTGATGAAAAGGGCTTACCGAGCTGCTCATGCTGAAGTGGTTTCAAGCTCTCTGTGCTTCTGTTGTCCTAAAGTCTGGTGACTGGTTGCTAAGAGTGTGAAAGGCAGAATGTCAGGCATCTACTTGGAGGTGGTCCAAGGGGAGAGCTGGCGCTTGCAGGACAGCCTCCATCTCTCCTCTGGCTGAAATTTCTTTAAGCTGCCCACAGGAGGGTTTTGCACTCATTTAAGACATGGAAAAAGACCAGCGGCATCTGTTCTTTCCAATCTAAATATTATCATGACATTTTTGAATTATAGCAAGTGTTAATGGTTTTAGACTAGAGAGTGACACAGGGGCAGAATTTGTCCCCGGGAAACCATCCCATGTCGTTCCTTCTACACCAGCATTCATCAATGCAAGGCTTGAAGTGAGGTTTTCAGGATATTCATGAGAGAAATTTGCGTTCACCTCCTCCACTGCATGCAAATCTCTCTCATGAATATTCATTGCGTATATCTTGAAAAGAGATTTCCATTCACCTACTCTACTCCATGCAAATCTCTCTCATGAATATTCATTGCGCATATCCTGAAAAGAGATTTCCATTCTCCTACTCTACTCCATGCAAATCTCTCTCATGAATATTCATTGCGTATATCCTGAAAAGAGATTTCCATTCACCTACTCTACTCCATGCAAATCTCTCTCATGAATATTCATTGCGCATATCCTGAAAAGAGATTTCCATTCTCCTACTCTACTCCATGCAAATCTCTCTCATGAATATTCATTGCGTATATCTTGAAAAGAGATTTCCATTCACCTACTCTACTCCATGCAAATCTCTCTCATGAATATTCATTGCGCATATCCTGAAAAGAGATTTCCATTCTCCTACTCTACTCCATGCAAATCTCTCTCATGAATATTCATTGCGTATATCCTGAAAAGAGATTTCCATTCACCTACTCTACTCCATGCAAATCTCTCTCATGAATATTCATTGCGCATATCCTGAAAAGAGATTTCCATTCTCCTACTCTACTCCATGCAAATCTCTCTCAAGAATATTCATTGCGTATATCTTGAAAAGAGATTTCCATTCACCTACTCTACTCCATGCAAATCTCTCTCATGAATATTCATTGCGCATATCCTGAAAAGAGATTTCCATTCTCCTACTCTACTCCATGCAAATCTCTCTCATGAATATTCATTGCGTATATCTTGAAAAGAGATTTCCATTCACCTACTCTACTCCATGCAAATCTCTCTCATGAATATTCATTGCGCATATCCTGAAAAGAGATTTCCATTCTCCTACTCTACTCCATGCAAATCTCTCTCATGAATATTCATTGCGTATATCTTGAAAAGAGATTTCCATTCACCTACTCTACTCCATGCAACTCTCTCTCATGAATATTCATTGTGGATACCCTGAAAACCTGAGTGGCTGGGGGGCCTCCAGAACTAAGGTTTGGGAACCACTGTGCTATGGGAATTACTAAAATGCAGATGGTAAAGAAAAAAAAAAATAAAGCCAAAACATTTACGGCTTTTATTACAAGTCATGAGAGTGATTCCTGCACGGCAAACGAACCGAAACCCATTCAATTCTTATTGGTTACTGTGGTTTTGTAAAACAGGCCCTTAATGTAGTTGGGGAGGGGTCTTGCAAAACAGTAACGAGAATCTTTATCAACTTTATTTTATTAGGATTTATTTGCATCCTTTCTGAAGAAATTTCCTGAAGGCGGTATTCAGCAAGAAATGGGCAACAGACAATTACAGCGGTAAAAGTATTCAAATAACAACACAAGTTAGGGCATATAATGTCACATGATATCAACATGATACACTTTAAAACAGTAGGAAAAGACAGAGGAATAGGAGGGAGATCGAAATACGGGAGAATGATTTAAGGAAAGAAAGTGCACGCGGACACATGAAATGTTAATCTGAGCTCGTGGCGCTCCGTTTCTGGGATACCTGAAATGTTAATCTGAGCCCATGACGCAGTATTTCCGGGATACCCGAAATGTTAATCTGAGTTTATGGCGCTTCATTTCTGGGATACCCGAAATGTTAATCTGAGCCCATGATGCAGTATTTCCGGGATACCCGAAATGTTAATCTGAGCCCATGACGCAGTATTTCTGGGATACCCGAAATGTTAATCTGAGTTTATGGCGCTTCATTTCTGGGATACCCGAAATGTCCATCTCAGTACATGGTACAGTGTTTCGGGGGGTTATCTGAAGTGTGAATATGAGTCTGTGGTGCACTTTTACTGAGAATAACATTGAAATGCTTTTTATGTTTCACTTATATACTGATATTTGTTAATTCTGATCTGAAGAAGAAGGGGTTACCTTCAAAAGCTAAAATGCATTGTTAGTCCATTAAAAGGTATCACTTTATTTTTGGTTTGACTTTACTGTAACTTGTCATTCGTCAGTCATTGCAACATTTAATTAGAACAGAAATGTAGCCGCTTTATTAATAGCATAAAATGCAAAGGAAGGCAAGTTGCCTCACCATGTAAAAAGAGAGAACTTGGTCGATTTAATCACATGGGGGAATGGAGAAGCACCAGAGCCCAGAGCTAATGGCCATTAGAAAATAGGAAGGGACGGACAGACGGGCCAAAGCTCTCTAGACACATGTTCTCTTTCTGAACAATCTGTTGGAGTTTCATCCAGTGCTTTTAAGCTCCCACGCTATCTGCATTTTGTTACCATTTATAATTTTCTGCAATTTCTTTTTTTTTTTAAGTTCAATTTCTTTTATTATTTCAAGCATAATACAGTTAAAAAGAACCATATATAGCATGGGTAATGAGAAAAGAAAAGAAAGAAAAGCTAACATTACAGAACTGTATCACAAATAAGATGCTTGATCACAAACATATTGACAAATCAAGTAGAAATATGTTACAAAAGGGAAAGTATAGATGCCCAAGAGTACGGTAATCATGTCTCTATCAGAAGAGGGCCCCAAATTTTGTTAAAAGTAGGTATGGAGTTCGATTTTTCAGCGGCAACTTTTTCAAATTTGACAAATAAACATATTGTATTCCACCAGATATTAGAGTCCAAGGTGGAAGAGTCTTTCCAGTTGGCTAGAACAGGTTTAATCGCCAATTGTAGCAGACAGGACAATAACCTGGATTGGTATACATCAAGATCATCTGATAACACAATTGAGCCAAATATAACAATTGGAAAAGAAAGTGCAGATGAAATAGGTAAGATATCACAAATAATCGACCACACTTGCGACCAGTAAGACCTGACGTTTGGACAGTGATATAGCATGTGATCAAGGGTGCCCACATTAATGGAACAAGACCAGCATTTATTCGAATGTTTACTATCAATTTTTGACAGTCTATGTGGGGTCCAATACGCCCTGTGTAGGATGAAGAACATCATTTGTGCTATTGATGAGGATTTGAGAGACTTCCTAGCGGATAACCATATATGTTCCCAAGTAACGGGGGTGAACACAATATTAATGTCATGACTCCAAACATCATGTAAAGACCTACAAGATGAGAATTTATGATTCCGTAGAATACGATACCATGCAGAGGCCTCCTTCTTTTCACCGCTGTACGTTGAACACCAAAGACACAGTGTAGGAACAACATGTGTCAGAGTGTTAAGTAAGTGGCTAGAAGAGATACAGTGATGTAGTTGCAACCAGCGGAAGAAATGATTTGCAGGTATGTCGTATTTAGCTTGCAGGGCAGTGAATGACAACAGTTTGGAGTCTTCCATTAGTTGATGAACATGACATACGCCCAGTTTGATCCATGATTGCCATTCAATGTATTGACCCTGAATCTTTATATGTGGATTGTTCCATATAGATGAGTGAGTCGTCGAGTTCCATCCAATGTCAGCTGATTCATCCAAGATCTGGATCGCTTTCCTTGTGGAAGAGATGATGACATCCTGCTTGATTTTAGCAGAGGGGTTTGTAAAGGGTAAGAGGCGCAGATGGTGCTCAGGAAGAAAGGCTCTTTCGAAAAGAAGCCATGCAGGAGGGCGCAGTATTGGACACTCCTCTATCCATTTAGAGCCTTGTCTGGATAGAAACGCTAAGTGGTAGTCGTAGTAACTTGGAAAATTCACACCTCCACATTCCTTGGACATTTTCAGTTTCTTTAGAGCGATGCGAGGTGTTTTTTGATTCCAAAGAAATTTGACCAATATTGATTCCAGACGTGTATAAACACTCAATGAGAATAAAAACGGCATCATCGAGAGAATATAGTTTATCTTGGGGGTCAAAATCATTTTGATGGTGTCCAATCTACCCCACCAGGATAATTTAAGTGGAGACCAACGCTCAGTCAATGATTTGGCAGTGTGAAGCAACAGATCTTCATTAAGGGTACTTGTATCCTCCAAAGTTGGGCCAAAAAACAGTCCCAGGTATTTCAGTTTTTGGGATGTTAGCTTAACCCCATGACGTTTCAGGGAATCATGACATACAGCACTGTTAAGAGGCATGAGTTCTGTTTTTGAAATATTAAGCTTGTATCCAGAAACCCTAGCATATGACTCAATGGTATTAAAAATGTTGCTGAGGGATTCCGGCTCCGAATATAGCAAGATATCATCTGCGTACGCAGAGAGTTTCACCTGAAATGTCCCGCAATGAAAACCTATGATGTGAGCATTTGATCTGATAGCAATAAGCAGTGGTTCCAAAATTAGGTTAAACAATAAAGGTGAAAGAGGGCAGCCTTGTCTGGTCCCTCGAGACGGACGGAAAGCCCTCGATAAAGAGTTATTGATCCTTAGGTTGGTTGATGGATTGGCATAGAGAATCCTAACCATTTTTATAAAATCCACATGGAATCCAAACCATCGCAGCACATGGAATAAAAAGGACCATTCCGCACGGTCAAAGGCCTTTTCCGCGTCTAAAGCCATAGCCACCAGCGGGTCCGTAGAGTGCTGAACTTGATTGATAATGTGAGAGAAGAGTCTGGTATTATCCGAGGAAAGGCGACCTGACATGAAGCCACATTGGTCGGTGTGTATCACTGTGGGTAGTACCGCTTGCAACCGAATCGCCAAGATTTTAGCAAAAATCTTCGCGTCTAAGTTAATCAGTGATAAAGGTCTGTAGCTCTTTACATCCAAAGGGTCCTTGTCCGTCTTCAGCAGAACTATTATTGTGGCTTCGGTAAATGTTCCTCTGATATCCCCAGTAGCAATAAGGTAATCAAAAAATTTCAATAAGGTCGGAATCAACAGATCTTGAAATGCGAGGTAAAACTCTACTGTGAGACCGTCAGGCCCAGGGGCTTTCTTTTTAGCCATTGAAAGTAGGGCTTCTCTTATCTGTGATTCTTGCACAGGTGCCGATAGCATTGCATTGTCACTAGATGTAATAGTAGAGTGTGGTAAATTAGCTAGAAAGGGCTCAAACAAGAGAGGGTCAGGCACATCAGAAGCATACAGATCAGTATAAAAGTTCCTGAACTGAGAGCAGATGTCATCAGTATTAGTCCAGAGATTGCCCGTATCATCTTTAATAGCCGGAATCGTGGTCCGTTCCGATCTGACCTTCACATACTCAGCAAGTTGATGTCCACATTTATTAGCCGTTGAATAGTAATGAGCCGTCCTCATGAATACCTCCTTGGCCGCGGCCGAGCTGAGTAGTAAATTATACTCAAAACGTAATTTCCTAAGAGCTGACAAGGAGTCTGGATCCCGTAGATGAAGCATGTGATGGTGTTCCGCCTGTTTCAGTTTTTTTTGTAGAGTAGCTTCTTGATCAGTGAGAAGTTTTTTCTGACGTGCTGTGTAGGAAATGATCATACCTCGTATGAAGGCTTTGAAACAGTCCCAGGTAGTTACCCAAGAGGTATCCTCAGGTTTATTTAATTCAAAGAAATTTGAGATGTGACTTCGGGTTTCAAGCAAAAAAGTGTCGTCGGTCACCAGGGTAGAATTGAATCTCCATGCTCCTTTGTTGATGGGAGTGCCCAGATCTTGAAGAGTAAGGAGTATGGGTGCATGATCCGATACTGCTATCTCACCTATCGTTGCTGTAGTGACTTTCGACATTAAAACGTAGCTGATCAAAAAGAAATCTATTCTAGAATAAGATGCATGAGGTGCAGAGAAAAAAGTGTAGTCCGTATCCGTCTGATGCAAGGTCCTCCATGGATCTCCTAACTTAAACTGAGTCTGTATGTCTTGAAGTTTAAACCACGATCTAGATTTTCGGTATGGCACAGTAGATTTTCGGTCTATAAGCGGATTCAGTATTAAATTGAAGTCACCGCCTATGATAACACGGGAATCACCAACTGATGTGATCTCAGTAGCCAAAGCATCAAAGAAGGCAGGGCTGTCTACATTAGGTGCATAGATGTTGAATATGGAAATGGAATCTCCATTGATTTTAAGATGGACTCTGAGCCTCCTACCTTCTATATCAGCAGCGTGAGATAAGATGGCAAAATCTGGTCTTCGACGAATAAAGGTAGCTACTCCACCCTTTTTGTGGACTGCAGCCGAGTATAAGACAGGATAGCACCACTTCAGTGTGAGTTTGGAGGATTCCAACGAGGACAGGTGAGTTTCCTGTAGTAGAATGACATCAGGAGTAAATTTTTCAACATAACGTAATATTTTGGTCTTTTTCACCTGATTGTTGAGCCCCTTGACATTAAGAGAAAGGCATGTTATAGACATGATGCAAAAGAATAAAGATTAGGCATATCAGAGCATGAAATAATGATCCCTATTACATTGATTGAAGCAAATAGTGAAATAGCAACATTCTGTTTGTGAATGAGAGCAAAAAAAGTACAGACTGTAATGAACATCTTGTTAGCAACAGCTAACAAAGCCCTATGGGGGTAATGGTCTGCACTAACAGCCCAGAACAAGAGAACCACAGAGGAAAAAACACACAGTGATAATAAAAATCATCAAGGTGATATGTTAGACAAGCCAGAATATAACAGAAATTCTTATCATGTAACAACACAATATATATGGCAGTGAGGCTTGAGGAACAAAAGAACAAGTGAATAAAACAGATAGCATGGATTATCAAAACACCACACAATAACAAGATCAGGTCTTATCAATGGCAGATGGCTTTTCAGATTCAATAAATTCTGCCAGTTCTGCTGGATTGGCAAAATCTGTTGTTTTGTTCTTTAGAGTGACTCTCATGCGCGCCGGAAACAGGATACCGAACTTGGCTCCCAGATCTTTCAATGCAGGTCTGTATGCTAAAAGTTGTTTTCTTCTTTTTGCAGTTTCTGGTGATAGATCCGGTACAAAAAGCAGCTTACTGCCTTCAAATACGATCGGGCCATGTAGCTTGGCATGCTGCATTATCAGCATGGTCTGAGCATGGCGAACCATGGAGGCCACAATCGGGCGCGGGTAGCGGGAGGAGTGGCTGCGTTGGTGCGGTACCCGGAACACGTTGTCAAAATCCAGCTTAGTTGATTCAGGCAGCTTCAGAATTTGCGGCAGGAGAGCACCCAGAAATTCACTCAGGTCACACGATTCACGGCCTTCCGTAAGGCCAAGGAGACGAAATCCGTTGCGTCTCGCCCTGTTGTTCGCGTCTTCCAGCGCGCGTTCAAGATGTGCAGTGCGTGAGGCCTGGCGGCGCAAGAGCTTGAGGGATTCATCTGTGGCTGAAGCTTTGTTTTCCAGCACTTCAATTCTGGTAAGTGCTTTAGCGAATTCGCCATTTAGATTTGCTATGTCAGTTTTCATTTCAGCAATATCCCTATTAGTGTCGGTTAGCAAATCTTTAATGCCCCGAAGCTCTTCCAAAATGGAGGCCTGCTCATCCTCAGGTTTGCCAGGATTATTTTTAGTAGGAGAAACCGGCTCCACACTTTTGCGTTTGCCCGGCTTCGATGTAGCCATAATAACGAACAAAATTTGATGGAAATAATAAACAAATATGAAGAAAAAACACGATGATTTTCGAGTTGAAGCTTATTTTCCTCAGGAGCTCTTTTCCTAGGCTGCCATGTGTGCTAGAGCTCACTAGCGCCCCCAATTTTCTGCAATTTCTTACAATATCTGATATAAACTCAAGAAAAGTTCAGAAAGGGCCGTCACGTGCAATGCCCTGAGTGAAATAGAAGCACTTTTGCAATGAATGCAAGAGGAACTGTGTAAGAACATAAGAATTGCCGCTGCTGGGTCAGACCAGTGGTCCATCATGGCCAGCACCCTGAGACTAGCCCTACCTGCGTACGTTCTGGTTCAGCAGGAACTTGTCTAACTTTGTCTTGAAGCCCTGGAGGGTGTTTTCCCCTATGACAGACTCCAGAAGAGCGTTCCAGTGTTCTGTGCCCGTTCTAGGGAGAGAGCCACTAATCAGTAGCTCAGCTTTGTAAAAGGAGCCCTAAGTAAGCTCTCCAGGCAGTGGCGTAACAAGGGTGAGAGGTATCCAGGGTGGTGCCACTCCTCCCCCTCCCTCTTCTCTGCCCCACCTCCACACGCTCCTTCCCCACACACATTGATTCCCTTCTCCCATACTTCTGGAATTTTCCTAGCGCCAGTGTCGGCTCTTCCACTGATGTCATTTCCTAAGCACGGGTCCAGGAAGTGACATCAGAGGAAGAGCCTATGCTGGCATGACACCAGGCTGGGGGTTGCTGCTCGCGCCATGTACGGGGAAGGGAAGCGGCGCGTGGAGGAGGGAACAGGGGGAATCCCTGTGCCAAATATATACATTTGAACGTATGAGAGCAATACAGTTTGGAAATTATGAGAAATTTAAGGATGTTTGGGACCCATTGACAAAATTTTATAAGATTGATTATTGGGTTTAGCCCTTTAGTTATACACATTCAGAATAGGGGGGTATGTAATTAATTTATTCTTTGATTTCAAGGTTGATTGTTTTGAACATTTGCATTATATTAAGTGTTTTTAGTAAAGGTAGGTGGGGATGGGGAGGGGGTTATGTATTTATTGTATCATTTAAAGGAAGTGAGTGCTGTCTATAATGTTAATTGATTGATAATATTCTGCACTTTGTGCTTGTTTTAAAATTAATAAAGATTAAAATAATAATAATAATAATACTATGTATGCTGATCTGTAACCCATTCTGGTCTCTTTTGGGAGGATGGGCTAAGCAACCAAATAAATATATAAATAATAAAAAAAAATTGCCTATAAAGAAATTTTATGCTGAATTTCAAATCTTAGATTTATAGGTGCTATTCTGGATAGCACCACAGGAGGGCGCCAATTACCTTAGAGAGAACTACAGTATATTTAATAGCTCAGTGCTGTCCTCCTGTGGTCATTCCTCATAATACAACTATAATCGCTTAATCATTGGTATAAATTTACAGCAAAGTTTACTGCACCCTACCTTCAATGTCCCTCCTCAGACTGGCCAACTAGCTGGAGGTCTTCTACCTTAAACATTCTGGAATTTATTTTTACCTCTCGCTTATCTATTAAAACATACAAAGGGCAGTAGAAGGATGACAAATATTCAGTTTATTAACTCCTTGCTTCTAAGATCTTAGAGACGTGCATTTTGGAGGCAATGTGCCACAACTGCCAAATTGCCCAGATCCAGAAGGGAGATCATAGGTCAGTTCTGGGTTTCTGACAGCCTTATCCTTGATGCCTTTGATTTTCACCACAAAGTTCAGTGGGTAAAACCAGAGATTTTTAATCTCATAGTGCTTTAGGATGGAAGTTCAAAACCAGGACTGGCCAAAAAGGTTCCAGCCTGGAACTGGGCAACTTGGTAGCCCTGGGTTTGCTTACCAGCCTTTAGGGAAGACTGCACAGCTTCTGCGACCGTTCTAGGGAGAGAGCCACTAATCAGTAGCTCAGCTTTGTAAAAGGAGCCCTAAGTAAGCTCTCCTGGCAGTGGCATAGCGAGGGTGACAGGTATCCAGGGTGGTGGCACTCCTCCCCCTCCCTCTTCTCTGCCCCACCTCCACACGCTCCTTCCCCGCCCGCGCTGATTCCCTTTTCCTGTACTTCTGTAACGTTCCTGACCAGCGTCGGCTATTCCACTGATGCCACTTCCTAGGTACGGGTTCAGGACGTGTCATCAGAGGAAGAGCCAACGCTGGCATGACACCAGGTTGGGGGTTGCTGCTCGCGTGTGGAGGAGGGAACAGGGGGAATCTCTGTGCCAAATATATAAATTTGAATATATGAGAGCAATACAATTGGGATATTATGAGAAATTTAAGGATGTTTGGACCCATTGACAAAATTTTGTAAGATTGATTATTGGTTTTAGCCCTTTAGTTATACACTTTCAGAATAGGGGGGTATGTAATTAATTTATTCTTTGATTTCAAGGTTGATTGTTTTGAACATTTGCATTATATTGTGTTTTTAGGAAGGGTGGGTGGGGAGGGTGAGGGGGTTATGTATTTATTGTATCATTTAAAGGAAGTGAGTGCTGTCTATAATGTTAATTGATTGATAATATTCTGCACTTTGTGCTTGTTTTAAAATTAATAAAGATTAAAATAATACTATGTATTCTGATCTGTAACCCATTCTAGGCTCTTTTGGGAGGATGGGCTAAGCAACCAAATAAATATATAATTTTTTTTAAAAATGCCTATAAAGAAATTTTATGCTGAATTTCAAATCTTAGATTTATAGGTGCTATACTGGATATCACCACAGGAGGGCGCCAATTACCTTAGAGAGAACTACAGTATATTTAATAGCTCAGTGCTGTCCTCCTGTGGTCATTCCTCATAATACATCTATAATCGCTTAATCATTGGTATAAATTTACAGCAACGTTTACTGCACCCTACCTTCTCTGTCCCTCCTCAGACTGGCCAACTAGCTGGAGATCTTCTACCTTAAACATTCTGGAATTTATTTTTACCTCTCGCTTATCTATTAAAACATACAAAGGGCAGTAGAAGGATGACAAATATTCAGTTTATTAACTCCTTGCTTCTAAGATCTTAGAGACGTGCATTTTGGAGGCAATGTGCTACAACTGCCAAATTGCCCAGATCCAGAAGTGAGATCATAGGTCAGTTCTGGGTTTCTGACAGCCTTATCCTTGATGCCTTTGATTTTCACCACAAAGTTCAGTGGGTAAAACCAGGGATTTTTAATCTCATAGTGCTTTAAGATGGAAGTTCAAAATCAGGACTGGCCAAAAAGGTTCCAGCCTGGAACTGGGCAACTTGGTAGCCCTGGGTTTGCTTACCAGCCTTTAGGGAAGACTGCACAGCACAGGCTGATTCAGTAGCCATCCTGAGGGCTGGTCTAGCGAGTCTCAAATGTGACCGTGGATTTGCTACTCCATCCCAGGTCAACCAAACTGATCAAGTCCTGAATTTTACCCTACTGCGTGCAGAGACTTATTCTAATTGTTCACTGCTTTTCTTGAGACAATCAGCCTGGCATTCAGTGGGGAGAAAAGGTGGACTGGATCCATTTGTTAACTAATCTAGAGAGGGATGGAGACTTTGAATATTCCTGTGTTAACACTGCATTTGAACTGGGTCATACAGGACATCACTGCTTCTTAGCTAATAGAAACATGATGGCAGATAAAGGTCAAATGGCCCATCTAGTCTACCCATCCACAGTAACCATCATCTCTTTCTCTCCCACATGCCTATCCCAGGCCCTCTTGAATTCAGACACAGTCTCTGTTTCCACCACCTCTTCTGGAAGACTGTTCCATGCATCTACCACCCTTTCCATAAAAAAGTATTTCCTTAGATTACTCCGGAGCCTCTCACCCCTTAACTTCATCCTATGCCCGCTCATTGCAGTTTCCTTTCAAATGAAAGAGATTCAACTCATGCACATTTATATTATATAGGTATTTAAACATCTCTATCATGTCTCCCCTGTCCCACCTTTCCTCCAAAGTATACAGATTGAGATTTTTAAGTCTGTCCCCATACACCACACAATACTTTAGTAGCCTTCCTCTAAACCAAATCCATCCTTTTTGTATCTTTTTGAAGGTGCGGCCTCCAGAATTGTACACATTATTCTAAATGAGGTCTCACCCGAGTCTTATACAGAGGCATCAATACCTTCTCTCCCTATGGAACCTACCATCCTTCTAGCTTTCACCGCCACCTTTTCAACCTGTTTGGCCACCTTAAGATCATCACATACAATCACACCCAAGTCCCGCTCTTCTGTCATGCACATAAGCTCTTCACTCCCTAATCTCTACCGTTCCCTCATGTCTTTGCAGCCCAAATGCATGACCTTGCATTTCTTAGCATTAAATTTTAGCTGCCAAATTTCAGACCATTCTTCAAACTTCACCAGGTCTTTCTTCATGTAATTCACACTGCTCCTTATTATGCTACTGTCTCCAAGGATAGGGAAATATCACTGAATGTAGCTCAGAAGGCAGGGAAGAGAGCAAGGTGGGGAAGGACCGTGGGGAGGAAGAGCATTTATTGTTTTAAAACAGCAGCTGATACAATCAAAGTTGAATTCTTAGAAAAGGGTAACTGTGGCTTTTCCTAAAAAGAGAAATAATCTACAAAGCTATGATGTTGTGACAGGATATCCAAGTCAAATCTCCCAGACCAGGCAGCGTGGATTTGAGAGGTTCTCTAACCATGCACGTAACAGCAAGAGCAGGACATATCTTAGTCTTTCAGACATCTTTTCTAATGAACTCCCTCCGTTAGCTCTTCCCTCAGTTCTACAAAAAGAGAACAACAAAATGAAAGGAGAAGTAGAATGGCTTATCTCAAAATGAGAACTTGTGGGCAGCCAGGACCACTGAGCTGCAAGTGAAAACATAAGAGCTGCTGTACTAGGACATACCAAAGGTCCATCAAGCCCAGGATCCTGTTTCCAACAATGGCCAACCCAGGTCCCAAGAACCTGGCAGAAACCCACAGAGTAGCAACATTCCAGAGCTGAGATTGTGATGTCATAATGCCTCATTTCCACCAATGCCTAAGAGCCAACCTCATCAGTGATGTCACAATGGCTCAATTGTCCTATACTTGGCTCACATAAGAGTTGACGTACTGGGTCAGACGGAAGGTCCATCAAGCCCAGGATCCTGTTTCCAACAATGGCCAACCCAGGTCCCAAGAACCTGGCAGAAACCCACAGAGTAGCAACATTCCAGAGCTGAGATTGTGATGTCATAATGCCTCATTTCCACCAATGCCTAAGAGCCAACCTCATCAGTGATGTCACAATGGCTCAATTGTTCTATACTTGGCTCACATAAGAGTTGACGTACTGGGTCAGACGGAAGGTCCATCAAGCCCAGGATCCTGTTTCCAACAATGGCCAACCCAGGTCCCAAGAACCTGGCAGAAACCCACAGAGTAGCAACATTCCAGAGCTGAGATTGTGATGTCATAATGCCTCATTTCCACCAATGCCTAAGAGCCAACCTCATCAGTGATGTCACAATGGCTCAATTGTCCTATACTTGGCTCACATAAGAGTTGACGTACTGGGTCAGACGGAAGGTCCATCAAGCCCAGGATCCTGTTTCCAACAATGGCCAACCCAGGTCCCAAGAACCTGGCAGAAACCCACAGAGTAGCAACATTCCAGAGCTGAGATTGTGATGTCATAATGCCTCATTTCCACCAATGCCTAAGAGCCAGCCTCAGCAGTGATGTCACAATGGCTCACATAAAAACATAAGAGTTGCCATATTGGGACAGACCAAAGGTCCATCAAGCCAGGATCATGTTTCCAACAATGGCAACCCAGGTCCCAAGTACCTGGCAAGATCCCAAGGAGTAAAACAGATTTTATGCTGCTTATCCTAGGAATAAGCAGATTTCCCAAATCATCTCAATATTGGCCTATGGACTTCTCTTTTAGGAAGTTATCCAACCTTTTTTTATACCCTACTAAGCTAACTGCTTTCTCTGCTTTCTCCACATTCTCCAGCAACAAATTCCAGAGTTTAATTACACATTGTGTGAAGAAATATTTTCTCTGGTTTGTTTTAAATCTACCACTTAGTAGCTTCATCGCATGACCCCTAGATCTATTTTTTGAACTGGTGAAATTTAACGGCGCCACATAAAACTGATGAACATAAGAGACAACTTTTCAAAATGATTGTGTGTGTGTGGGGGGGGAGGGGGACACGGACAAAACTCAAGTGAATGCTCCCTCCTCAGAGTATTGCTCAATATTGGGGGTGCTCAAGCACCCACAGAGCTGGCACCTACGCTGATGCAAGAAAATGTTCCTTACTGAAGTCAGATGGTACCAGGTTCCAAAGTAGGAGCCACCACTGGGAAAATGATTTTGGAGAATATGATGAACATTCAATTTTTTTCTGAAAGGGAACGATGTTAATGTGGAGAATACAACAGCCTTTAAATCGATCCATGGTGGGTTTTTTTTTTTTTACCAGATTTCTTAATGAAAAAAGGACACATGGCCCCACCCCATTCTGCCTCCAGCCACTGTCTTCTATCACCCATTTTCTTGCTCAAGTGTTTGTGGTGGGACACGATAAAAGGAACTGCAGAGTCTCTTTTGAGCTGATCATCCAGCGTCATGGGAAAGACACACATCTCACTGCTGCTGGGTAAGTCACTGCTATTAATCTTTCCATTTAAACTGTTTTATGGGCCACCCTTCTTACAGCGTGAACCAGAATTAAACCTCAACGGAGTATATGCAAAAAATATATAAAGAAAAAAATAAAAAAGGCATTGTTTGCCCCCTAGTTCTGATCAGGCTTACAGATAAACTAGATTGAAATAATATGGAGTCAAGCAATATTACTTTAATTTCTCATGTATAATAGAATAATAATAATAATAACAGCTTATATACCGCAATCCGGTGAAGTTCTGTGCGGTTTACAAAGATTAAGCAAAGGTACAAATTGATTGACTTTAAGAGGGGAGGAAGAAAGAGGGTTAATAGGACAGGAAATCCATTTTTAAGGAGGGAGTGATCAATAGAACAAGTTAATCGCTCTAGAGGGGAGAGAGAAGAGAGGATCAGTTGTCTAGATACTTTAGGAACAGGATGAGCTGGGGAAGGCTTCAATGGCTGGGAGGGTGTAGATGGACTGGAGTGAGCTTTGACGGAGATTTCAGTAGTTAGAAGAGAGTTTCAAGGAATCAAGGAAACTCTTCTATCTTGGCATCCCAAGTCCTCTAAATTTTCTTCACACTTCTACCTCTAACCCTCTGTTGTAGTTCCTTCCTATTTCTCCTACTGTAAACCGCGTTGAGCTCTACGAACGTGGAGATGATGCGGTATACAAACCTAAGGATTAGATTAGATTAGATTCGTTTCAGAGTGTGGGGGACAAAAAAACGCAGCATGCTTGACTAGGAACATGGGGGGGGGGAGAGGAGGGAGGTAAATGCTGTGATCATAAGGCAGGATGATCTAAAAGGCTTTGGGCACAAAGGCCAAGTTTTTAAACTTTATTCAAAAGCTGAGGATTAGAGTGAAAAGGAGAAGGGGATGGAATTTGATATGTCACCTTCCTGTGCTTGCAATCAAAGTGGTTTCCATATTATATACAGGAACATATTTTGTACCTGGGGCTATGAAGAGTTAAGTCATTTGCATCTGTCCCACAAGTTAAAAAAAATGACCCTTCAAACAGCAAAGTGTACTGAGAACAAGAGATGCACCTTGTCTTGAGTGTTACTCCTTGGGATCTTGCCAGGTACATGTGACGTTGGTCTGACCCCGTATGGCTATTCTTATTGCTATGACATAGACATGGAGGAAACCACTGCTTGCCCTGGGATTGGTAGCATGGAATGTTGCTACTCTTTGGGGTTCTGGAATCTCGATGCTCTTTGAGATTCTGGAATGTTGCTACTATTTGGGGTTCTGGAATCTCGATGCTCTTTGAGATTCTGGAATGTTGCTACTATTTGGGGTTCTGGAATCTTGATGCTCTTTGAGATTCTGGAATGTTGCTACTCTTTGGGGTTCTGGAATCTCGATGCTCTTTGAGATTCTGGAATGTTGCTACTCTTTGGGGTTCTGGAATCTCGATGCTCTTTGAGATTCTGGAATGTTGCTACTCTTTGGGGTTCTGGAATCTTGATGCTCTTTGAGATTCTGGAATGTTGCTACTCTTTGTGGTTCTGGAATCTCGATGCTCTTTGAGATTCTGGAATGTTGCTACTCTTTGGGGTTCTGGAATCTCGATGCTCTTTGAGATTCTGGAATGTTGCTACTCTTTGGGGTTCTGGAATCTCGATGCTCTTTGAGATTCTGGAATGTTGCTACTATTTGGGGTTCTGGAATCTCGATGCTCTTTGAGATTCTGGAATGTTGCTACTCTTTGTGGTTCTGGAATCTCGATGCTCTTTGAGATTCTGGAATGTTGCTACTATTTGGGGTTCTGGAATCTCGATGCTCTTTGAGATTCTGGAATGTTGCTACTCTTTGGGGTTCTGGAATCTCGATGCTCTTTGAGATTCTGGAATGTTGCTACTATTTGGGGTTCTGGAATCTCGATGCTCTTTGAGATTCTGGAATGTTGCTACTCTTTGGGGTTCTGGAATCTCGATGCTCTTTGAGATTGTGGAATGTTGGTACTCTTTGGGGTTCTGGAATCTCGATGCTCTTTGAGATTCTGGAATGTTGCTACTCTTTGGGGTTCTGGAATCTCGATGCTCTTTGAGATTCTGGAATGTTGCTACTCTTTGGGGTTCTGGAATCTCGATGCTCTTTGAGATTCTGGAATGTTGCTACTCTTTGGGGTTCTGGAATCTCGATGCTCTTTGAGATTCTGGAATGTTGCTACTCTTTGGGGTTCTGGAATCTCGATGCTCTTTGAGATTCTGGAATGTTGCTACTATTTGGGGTTCTGGAATCTCGATGCTCTTTGAGATTCTGGAATGTTGCTACTCTTTGTGGTTCTGGAATCTCGATGCTCTTTGAGATTCTGGAATGTTGCTACTATTTGGGGTTCTGGAATCTCGATGCTCTTTGAGATTCTGGAATGTTGCTACTCTTTGGGGTTCTGGAATCTCGATGCTCTTTGAGATTCTGGAATGTTGCTACTCTTTGGGGTTCTGGAATCTCGATGCTCTTTGAGATTCTGGAATGTTGCTACTCTTTGGGGTTCTGGAATCTCGATGCTCTTTGAGATTCTGGAATGTTGCTACTCTTTGGGGTTCTGGAATCTCGATGCTCTTTGAGATTCTGGAATGTTGCTACTCTTTGGGGTTCTGGAATCTCGATGCTCTTTGAGATTCTGGAATGTTGCTACTATTTGGGGTTCTGGAATCTGGATGCTCTTTGAGATTCTGGAATGTTGCTACTCTTTGTGGTTCTGGAATCTCGATGCTCTTTGAGATTCTGGAATGTTGCTACTCTTTGTGGTTCTGGAATCTCGATGCTCTTTGAGATTCTGGAATGTTGCTACTCTTTGGGGTTCTGGAATCTCGATGCTCTTTGAGATTCTGGAATGTTGCTACTCTTTGGGGTTCTGGAATCTCGATGCTCTTTGAGATTCTGGAATGTTACTACTATTTGGGTATCTGCCAGCTACTTGTGACCTGGATTGGCCACTTTTCGAAACAGGATATTGGGCTTGATGGACCTTTGGTCTGTTCCAGTAGGGCAACTCTTATGTTCTTAAGGTGAAATGCTTCAGATATCTGTGTAAATCAAGGGTGTCCAACCTGCTGCCCCCGTGAAATATTTTGTGCGGTCCTGGTCGAGGGCGATGCAGTGTTTTCCTCTGCTGCCCCCTGGTGTTTACCATCTTGCCGGCTCCCTCCTCTGTCTTGCTGCAGCGTTTGCGCATTTGTGCGGCCCCAGAAACATTTTTTTCGGTCAATGCGGCCCGGGGAAGCCAAAAGGTTGGACACCCCTGGCTGTAAAGAGTAGCCCGAGAGCTCGTCTCGATGGGCGTAGGATAACACGGGGCTGGGAGCCCTATGCCGCCCGTGTTGTCAGGGAGACAGGGTAAGGATTGGTGGGTTTAAAAGTTGCTTTGATAACATGGAGATAATTGACAAAAATGGTGCGTGATTGGAGGTCAGGGAGAAGTGGGCGGTACCGGGGGGAGGTGTTAAAAGCCGGGACCTTGGAGGACTCGGCATTCAGGGTCCTCCAGGGCGGTTTTTTCCCCGCCCACCCACCCTTTATAGATGGCCTTTGTAGCTTGGGGAGGTGGGTCTCCCGAGCTACTGGGTGCTGGGGCTCATCCGGCGATGAGTGGAGGGACGGCTGGGAGCCGTGTCTTGGGGTCTACTGACCTGGTTAAAGGGGCATGAGGTCATGCCACCCCTCAGACTCTTGCTGTTCATGGCGGGGTCGGGGGCCATGGATTGATGATTACACTATGTAGCTCGGGAAGAGCTGGCTGATCTTGTGATATGGAAGTTACAGTGTTAATTATGTTAATTATGTTAATTTATGCAATTAAGTTAATTGTTGTTGTGGTTAATAAATTGAGCTGCGGCTATATTCCAAAAAATGGTGTGTGGTCTCTGTTATTTGGTTCAAGACATAAGGGTAAGAGGGGGGGGGGGGGTTGTGGCGGGAGTAGGAGCCATCCAGATCCCGCTGTTAATATATTTTGCCTTCATGTAAACAAAGAGAAGCAACATTTAAAGGAACAAAGTAGCAAATTTATTAGACTCTCTTCATATTTATTAAACAGTTGAAACAAATATCACTTTCTTCTCATAGTATGTGAACCTCCAAACCGATTCAGCTGCAAAAGTCAATGAGCAACAGGTCTCATGAGGTTTATCTGGGTGCAATGAAGTCATCTGTCTGTCCATAAATACTGGAGATCCTTGTATTTAAGGACATAAGAATTTGCCTCCGCTGGGTCAGACCAGAGGTCCATCGCACCCAGCAGTCCGCACCCGCGGTGGCCCATCAGGTCCATGACCTGTCATGTTTACTTGATTTAGCCCTATAGCCCCCTTGTTTTCATCTATACTCTTTCCATACTCTTATCTACCCTTATCTGTATCCCTCAATCCCCCTATCCTTCAGGAATCCATCCAATCCCTCTTTGAATCCCCGTAGCGTACTCTGCCCGACCACTTCCTCCGGGAGCGCGTTCCATGTGTCCACAACCCTCTGTGTGAAGAAGAACCTCCTGGCATTGGTTCTAAACTTGTCCCCTTCCAGTTTCTCCGAGTGCCTTCTTGTGCCTGTGGTTCCCCGTAATTGGAAGAATCTATCCTTGTCTACCTTCTTCATGCCCTTCATGATCTTGAAAGTTTCTATCATGTCTCCCCTAAGCCTCCTCTTTTCCAGGGAGAAGAGCCCCAGCTTGTCCAGCCTGTCAGCGTATGAACAGTCCTCCATGCCATTTATCATTTTCGTAGCTCTTCTCTGGACCCTCTCAAGTATCGCCATGTCTTTCTTGAGGTACGGCGACCAATATTGGACGCAGTACTCAAGATGCGGACGCACCATTGCACGATACAGTGGCATGATGACTTCCTTCATCCTGGTTCTAATTCCCTTCTTAATGATGCATAAAATAAAATAAAATGCAAAAGTAAAACTTGAAAGGAAGGTTGTAAGAACACACTGCAGACAACTATCAGGCTTTTTTTTTTTTTTTTTTTACTATTTTTAATGTCATTCCTATCTTGTTAATATTTGTAAACCGTGCTGATGCTAAAAAGAAGTGCAATCAAAAATCTTAATAAACATATAAGCCTCCTTGTACGAAACTGCGATAGCACTTTCTAGTGCGGGGAACCGCGCTGAATGGCCGCGCTGCTCCCGATGCTCATTGAGTTCCTATGAGCGTCGGGAGCAGCGCGGGTCATTCAGCGTGGCTCCCTGCGCTAGAAAGTGCTATCGCAGTTTCTTAAAAGAGGGGGATAATATATCTCAGTTTAATGTGGGATCATTTAGCACATGCTTAAGGGTTGGACCCTGGTGCTTTTTTACACTTTAGAACTGATAAAAATGAACAAAATTATAAATACAATGCAGATTCACTTATAATAATAATAAAAAGTTTGTATACCGCAGGACCGTAAAGTTCTATGTGGTTTACAATAATTAAAAATGCTACAGATTGAATAAAACTTACAAAGCTATATAGGGTCTCCGGTCTATATACTGAATATTGATTGATTCCTGCTACTTGCTTAAGATATACTTTAGAAACTTTCTTATCTTTTTAACCATAGCGTTTTATTTGTTTCTAGTTGAATTATTGTGTTTTGTTATTGTTATTACAAGGTAGTATTTTTATTGAATATTATGTATGATGCTTCAGTGTTGGTTTTTCGAGAAGCGATATAATAATAATTGATTAGTGATTATACCCAATTCCAGTGTACTTGTATTCATTGATTCTATTTTGTAACTTATCGCTGACTGTCCAGCTTCTCTTGTTGTAAACCGCCTCGAACTACCATGGCTTTGGCGGTATATAAGAAAATAAATTATTATTATTATTATACATGTCCAAGGTGGGTGGGAGGGAGGGCGGGTTGGAATGTATTTTTCAGTTTCTCAATTTGAGTGTACTTTTTGAATATAATTATGGGGGGGGGGAATATATCTTTTTGTCATAAATTATAATTGTAATTGTATAGAGTTATATGATTGTATTATATTTTGCACTTACTTATGGCTTTTAAATGAATAAAGAAATAATAATACATTTATTCTTTTATACCACCATCACCAAGAGTTAAAAATTTAAAAATATGATTAAAATCTTAAAAATATCCAACTAAGTAATAAATTTGTCAAACGGAGAAGACTTGACTAATTTTCAAAACGAACAGTAAGACATGGCTTGATGAATGCATTCACCAAGCCAGGATTGTAATTTATCTGCCTGAAACGCTAAGGTCGTATCAAAAAAGGTCTTAGATCTGACACCATTTGGCTCAGAATAGGCAAATAAGTGAGAACTTCTTGTATTCCTTCATAACTCATTCCTTCTATATAACTCAAAATGAGGGGACAGATAAATTGGAGACTCTCCTGATATCAACTTAAAACAAATGCAAGAAAACTAAGGGGAAAATTCATTGATGGTCGCCAACCTATTTAGCGCGTGATAAACACTGAGGGCTCCTTTCACTAAGCTGCGGTAGCGTTTTTAGCGTGCGCCGACCCTCCACGCTACACGGAGAAACTAAGGCCAGCTCAATGGAGGCGTCAGCGTCTAGCATGCTCTAAAATCGCTACGCAGCTTAGAAAAAGGAGCCCCAAGACACCCGTTATATTCCTTTGTGTGTCGTGGTGTTTAGCGAGCGAATTCTCCCCTAAATATTCCTGCCTTCCTTTTCGAAGCATCCCCTCATGTAAACCGTGTAGATTGGCAAGAGCAAAAGTGGAAATGTCCAATCAGAATGGTGCACAAAAAAGTGTCTTTCAACTCATCTGATAAATCCAATGGTCTTTATTCATCCAAAATAACTCATACTGCAAGGCCGCGTTGTTTTGTAGCGTTACAGATTCGGAGCAAAGGTTTGACCATTTTGTTATAAATCATATTTATCCATTTGATATCCAAAGACTCCCAAGACTCCTGATGCAGGCCGGGTGGCCGAAACATGATCATGTCGAGTCATTGAGTTATTTTGGATGAATAAAGGCCATTGGATTTATCAGATGAGTTGAAAGACACTTTTTTGTGCACCATTCTGATTGGACATTTCCACTTTGCTCTTGCCTGTTTGATTTTTGTGGATTTGTTTCCCCTGTTTTAGTGTAACTGTGTAGATTGTCCACCTGTGCTCTTTCCACATGGTGATCCATACCATGTTTACTAAAACATAGTGTGCACTAACGGACATTAGCGTGGGTTGAGTGGCGAGGGTGGGGGGCGGTGCTGAAGAGTTCTCAGCTCAACCAAGAAGAGGATGACGTGAATATGGTTCAATCAATGATCTGACAAAATGTATCAAGCTCCACTGCCTCGATCAAAGATGCTTTAAATCACAGCGGGATCTGGATAGTCCCTGCTACTGTTCCTCAACACCCCCCTTTTCTCCATACCCACCCCTAAATAAAACCAACACACTTTATTTATGGTATATAGCCGCAGCTCTTTATTTAATCCAAAATAACCAATAAATTATCTTTGCATAAATTAACATCATTAACCTCAATTGAAAAAAACAAAACAACATCAACAAGCTCCTCCCAAGCTACTCCGTGTAAACCTTAACATTTGCCCCCGACCCCCCCACAAACAGCAAGCGTCTGAGGGGTGGCATGACCTCATGCCCCTTTAACCCGGGCCACCCGACCCCAAGGCACGGCTCCCAGCCGGCCCACTGCTCATCGCCGGATGAGCCCCAGCACCCAGTAGCTCGGAAGACCCGTCTTCTCAAGTCACTAGGTCCACCAAACCAAGGGCGGGCGGGTGAAATACCCTTTTGGGCCACCGTTTGATCAGTAATCAGCAAATTCAAAGTTATTAGTAGGACTACCCTGAAACAGCTTCAAACGCAGCTCTGAAATTCAAATGAGAGAGATATTATATTTACGAAGCATGTAATAAGCACAAATCAGAACCATCAAATAACAGATATATGACATTACTGATTTTCTATAATGGAGCTTATCCTATAGCCGAGGGGTCAAATGCAGATATTAGATGGGGATAAGATGGGTGGTACACAGTGTGTTGCGTGGATGGGAGGCTAAGTTCAAAGCGAGTTGTTTATACAGTTAAACGAGATATATGGAACAATGAGCGTACAGTTAATCGCCCTATGGGCTCCTTTTACAAAGGTGTGTTAGGGCCTTAATGCGTGGAATAGAGCACGCTAGATTGCCGCATGCACTAGACCTTAACGCCAGCATTGAGCTGGCATTATTTTAGAAGTGTGTCGCACGGTTTAGCATGTGGTAATTTTGGGCGTACGCTAGCGCACCTTAGTAAAAGGAACCTTATGTATTGAAGATTTTCACCTGTTTCTTGAAGTCGCAGTAGTCTGGAGCTAGACTTAGCCCCTCTGGGAGTAAATTCTGGAGCGTGGGAGCTACTCCTGGAGGGTATCACACTGTACAAAATCTTTTGATGAAGCTACAGAGACTGATGCTATATCTAATGGTAAACTGCTGGATTTTTCACAGTTGCAATATAAATTTGGCCTTGATAAAAAACAAAGTTATAAGTGGTTGCAACTGAAGCAGGCTATTCTTATGCTTTCAGGCAGACTTCCTGGGTCACCAGGCCGCACAGTGGTATAAATTATTATCTGGATATTTAAATAAAAAACCAAAGACTGGTCTTAGAGACATTTGGAGCATTGAGAGCAATAGCAATACAAAGAGGGACATATACTAAATTTATAAAAATATGGGGGCCATTGACAAAATATTGTAATGAATGAATAGTAGGATTTCTCTTCTTCTTTTCTTCTTTTCAATATCTTCTTTATGACACACATGGAGGGAGGGGTAGTGAAAATAATTTTTACACAACATGCTATAATATGATATACAATATGTAATGGATGATTGGAAAATACTTGAAGGGTGGGGGGAGGGAGAGGGGATAAAAATATGTTTAGAATATTATGTATTAGATATAAAAGTGATATTGTGTATTCATTAATTGTAATTCAATATTTTGTACACTTCATGTAAAATTTGAAAATGAATAAAAAATTATAAAAAAAAAAAAAAGGAGCATTGAGATTAAGCATCAAATTAGTGCATCTCAATGTATTTGGTCCTGGAGGATGAGATGTACAATGTCTGCGTCTATGAGGCAAATGGTTTTTCCTGTTACATAGAGCACTCTGGACCCCTGTTCGTTTACAAAAATTGGATTGCTCTAAGTCTAATAGATGTTGGCATTGTCATCTTGAAGCTGGAACTTTAGATCATTTATTGTTTTATTGTCCATTCATTAAGGCTTTTTGGCAGTCTATATGGGATCAAATTAATTGCTTGTTAGAGAACCATGTAGCATTGTCATATGACACAATTTTATTTGGCATGTCTATGAGAGCTAAATCTCAAATATCTGCTAATAATAACAAGCTTTTGATGATATTAACAGGAGTTGCCATCCAACAAATAACATATAATTGGAAGGACTGTAGAAGACTGAATTATTGTTTTTGGTGGTCTTCAGTTTGTCATGTGTATAAAATGGAAAGAGCGTTGGCAGTTCAAAAAGGTTATTATAATAAATTTAAGGATGTGTGGAGACCATTATTAAAGTATTATAATGAATAATTTACACTTTTCCCAATGTTAATATACATGTGGATTTGGGAACGGGGGGATTCTTGGTTTTATATTTAGAATATTTATATAAAAGACATAAGATATTATTTTTTATGAGATATATTATAATTGTATTTGAATTTGGGAGGGGAGTGGGGGTTAAATCTTCTTGTTGTATGATATTGTAGATTTTCAAGTGGTATTGTAATATATTGGTTTGATATATATTGTACACTTGTTGTAGTTATAAAATGAATAAAGACATTAAAAAAAAAGAGAGTGATGCTCCTTGAGAGGACCTCAGAGGTCTCAAGAGTGTATAAAGGGCTAGCTTGTTCTTTCAGTATTGTAGCTCATTTTGTCTGAGGACCTTGAAAATCAAACAGAGATTTAAATTTAGCCCTGGAAGGGCCAGCATAGGTTGTGCAGGAAGGATGTGATAGGGTCACGCTTCATGCAGTCGTCCTGCAGCATTTTGAATTAGTTGCAGCTGATGCAAATTCTTTTTGGTTAGACCAGTGTACAGGGCGTTGCAGTAGTCTAATGGTGATGTTATCATGGCATGGGCCACTGTGGTCAGTCTTGTTTTTTTCAATATATGGAGAGAGATTTCACAGCTGCGGTAGATGATGAAGACAATTGTTAAAGGTTGTTTGAATTTGCGGAATTGGAGAGTAATGAGTCTGACAGTATCCTGGGATTCCCGAGCTGTGATTTTAGGGGGAGTTCATACTTCCCAAAAGATATTTTGAAGTCGGGTATTTATCCACTTGTGTTTGGAACCCAAAGAATCTCTGTTTTGCTTGGGTTCAGGCAGAGTTGGTGGTTGTTTGCCCATTCCTGAGTTGTGGTTAGACATGCAGTCAGTTTATTCAAAGCTGTGGGCAGTGGCGCAATAAGGGTGAGTGGTGCCCCTTCCCCGTACCTTTTTAACTTCTCCGCATCAGTGTCAGCTCATCCTTTGATGTCACTTCCTAGGTGCGGGTCCTGGAAGTGAATTCAGAGAGAGCGTCGATGCTGACGCGGCAGCAACGTCACGCCGGGGAAGTAAAAAAGGTATGGGGGATGAACAGGGAGGTGGCGAGGAGGAGGGGGTGGTGCCCTTAGTAAGATGGCACCTGGGGCGGACCACCACCCCTTACTATGCCACTGTTTACTGGGTATGAGTACTTGTACATTATCGGCCAATAGAATTTTGTGTCCATTGAGTGAAGCAGCTCAGCCAGAGGTTTAGGGTAGATATTAAATAAGATGGGAGAGAGTATGGACCCTTCTGGCACTCCGCAGTTAGGTGCTGAGCAGAACTGATTGTTGTCTGTCTCACAAATAGGATTTCAACCAACCAAGTAAATACTGCGCCACGAATCTCTGTTTCTGCCCGTCTTGTAAGCGTGATATTATGATCCACAGTGTCGAAGGCTGCTGAGAAATCCAGCAACGCTAGCATTGAGGCAGATCCAAAGAAGGGACACAAGAACTGTCTCTGTTCTGTGCCCAGGTCTGAAGCCAGATTGGCAACTCCTTTCAGTTAGCCAGTCGTTGAGTTGAATGCAGACTGTCCGCCTTATAGGTTTTGCCAGAAAAGCAATGTTAAGAGACTGGTTGGTAGTTTACAAGCTTATCCTCAATGAGCGCTCTTTTTCAATAAGGGGCGCACTACAGCTCGTAGGCTTTTTGGGGATTTTGGGCATCCCTGCTCCTTTGCCTGGGGTTAGTTATTTCATTTCTGTGGCTGAAGCTATGTTGATCGTACAGTTCAGTCTCTCGTCTGCTATTTTTTTAAATCACTCTTTATTATCTTGCCTTTATTTCCTGTTTTCTGTTACTCGATGTACACCACATTGGAACACGTCTGTAAAGAGTGATATAAAAAATACTGTACTAAAATCCCTACACAGTTTGACAATAAATCCCTTTTTCCACATGATTTAATGGTCGCATTGCTTCTTCCCAAAGACAACTCTTCTACGGACCATCTCGCCCGCTTGGGGTTATTGGGTTTATCCTCCTCCTTCTCCCTCTCTCTTCAACAGTTCTTATCTAGTTTCAAGTTTAAGATTTGCTTGATCGTCTAATCGTATATTCAAGGCAATGCACACTTCTAAAATAAGTTTATGACAAAAATTCATATACTAAATACTTGACTCACAGGCCAAACAGAACCAATTTGCAGTGTAGGGATGGAAATACAATAATTGAAGGCAAGGAAAACTACAAAAGGAAGGGTTTTTGGGGTGTTGTTTTTTTGTTTTTTAAAAAAATGAAAGTAGTTGAGTCTTCGACAGGGTTTTACGATGTCTAGCAGTAACTTTTTTTAAAAAAATTCTTTATTGATTTTCCAAATATTAACAGTGCAATATACAAGTATATAAACATACTAGTGTTTAAGCCTATTACATTAACGGGTGCTAGAATAGATGTGTAGACTTTTAGCACAATGGGTCGCTGAGGCGTTTCTTTCTTTCTTACTTTATGTTTTTTATCTCTCTCCCTGCCCCCCTTTCTTTCTGTCTCTGTCCCCCTGTGTGTCTCTGTCTGTCTCTTCCCTGCCCCCCTGTCTTACTGTCTCTCTCCCTGGCTGTCTGTCAGTATTTCTTTGTTTCTGTATCTTCTCCCTTCGCGAGTGTGGGGAATTTGTAGGCGCGCATGCGCACTCCTTCCGGCCACAGACATACGGAACACGCAGGTAGGAGTGCGCATGCGCCGCTTAGGGTTTTATTATCTAGTCATTAAGCCCGTTACATTAACGGGTGCTAGAATATATGTCTGTCTGTCTCCCTCCCGCTGATTCTCTCTCTCTCCCTGGCCCCCTTTCTTTGTCTGTTTTTCTGTCTCCTCCCTCCCACTGTCTGTCTGTCATTATTCCCCATTTCCCTGTGCAGCAGCATTTCCATCCCACTTCCCTATGCAGCAGCAACAGCATTTCCCTCCTATCCCCCCCTTTCCTGTGTAGAAGCAGCAGCGGTATTTCCCTTCTCCAAGTCCCTGTATAGCAGTAGCAGCATTTTTCCCCACCCCCCTTTCCCTTCTCTTACCGCGATCTGGCCTGCTCCGTTCGGCCCCTCCCCCTTCTTTTAGTGCCGTTGTTCTGCTCGATCTGGCCTACTCCTGACCCTCCCACTGCCGACAAACCTCCGGGCTCCAGCCGCGTAGACAGCACTTTAAACACGCTGCTTCGCAGCCTTCTACTGCTGATTTCCTCTCCTGCGTCTGTCTCCGATGATGTCATCAGAGATGCAGCAGAGGAAATCGGCAGTAGAAGGGCGTGAAGCAGCGTGTTTATAGTGCTGCCTACGCCGCTGGAGCCAGGAGGTTTGTGGAGGGTCAACGGGCGGAGCGGGGCTGCTCTCCACCACTCAGTTGCTGCCACTGCCCCACAAGGCCGCGAGTGTGGGGCAGTTGTAGTCGCGCATGCGCACTTCTTCAGGCCACAGACATACGGAACACGCGAGTGGAAGTGCGCATGCGCGGCTTAGGGTTTTATTATAGAGATAATAAATCAAGAAAAGCACCTTCATGTTACAGACATCTATGAGCAACCATTTTATCCCACCCACTGACTAGTCAATAAAACCCCAAATACATAGGGGTCCTTTTGTCAAGCTGCGCTAGCGGGTTTAGCGCGTCGGACTTTTCATCACGCGCAAACCCCCGTGGCTGGCTAAAAAACTAATGCCTGCTCAATGCAGGCATTAGCGGCTAGCACGGCAGGTGGCTTAACGCGCGGTATTGCATGCGTCAAACCCCTCCCGCAGCTTGATAAAAGGACCCCATAGATTCTTTCAATAACCTTTAAAATAGTAATTTAATCCCACCCTGGATGGATAGACTCAAAGGTCTAAAATTAAGGGCTCCTTTTATTGAAAGTGCGCTAGCGTTTTTAGCTCACGCACCAGATTGGCGTGTGCTACAGTGCACGCTAGCCGAAAATCTACCGCCCGCTCAAAAGAAGGCGGTAGTGGCTAGCGCGCGTGGCCGTTTAGCTTGCGCTATTCCGCGCATTAAGGCACTCTGGAACTTTGTCGAACGCTTTCTGGAAGTCCAAGTATGTTTAAATCTGTTTTATTAAAATTTCAATAAACCAGCAAAGTACAATCACGCATGAAAAAACAGGAAATAAAGAAACAACCCACTTCCTTCCCCCCCTGGGAACAGCTACACCTAAAACGAGCAAGTTAGCAAGTCAGTTCAATAATCCGCTTCTCGCAGTAGTTGTTAAAGTGGAACCGAAAGGCAGCCAACAGCGAAGTTTCAAGTTTCAAGTTTATTGACTTTTTAATATACCGACCATCACATAGTATCTGGCCGGTTTACAATAAGATTTATAAAAATTTTAAATATAAAATGTAGTGAGTGAACATTAAAACATAATTTGACTAACATGAACGTGCGGATAGGAGGGAAAGGAAGGGGGAAAGTTACATATTTTAGAGAAGAAAGGGAGAAGTGGGGTTGGGAAAAAAACATATTGGGTAGGATCGCTTTTTTAAAGCGGTTGGTTGCATGAATTGGAATCGGAAGAGTTTATGAATAAAGTAAATGGGAAGAAAAGGGAAGAAAAAAAAAAAAAAAAAAACTAAGAAAAGGAAAATGCATCTTGAAATAGAAATGTCTTCAAATTGATCTTGAATTTATCTAGATGTTGTTCTTCTCTAAGTTGTTGAGGTAAAGCATTCCATAATGTAGGGGCAACAACTGTAAAATTTATTTTTCGAGTATTATAGAATTCTTTGATAGAAGGGATTCGTAATAGTTTTTGGTCAGTAGACCTCAGAATTCGTGGAGAGCTATGGGGGATAAGTAGTTTATGAAGAAATAGAGGCTGGTTTGCGAGATTTATTTTGAAAGTAAGCAGGATGACTTTATAGGTTATGCGGTGCGCGATTGGTAGCCAGTGTGCATCTTTCAAAAGTGGAGTAACATGATCATATTTGCCTATTTTATAAATGAGTTTTATTGCAGTATTTTGTATTAATTGTAAACGACGGGTTTCTTTTTGTGGGAGACCAGTATAGAGTGAGTTACAATAGTCTAAATGAGAGATGACAAGGGAATGTACTAGAATTGTAATTGCTTCTGTTCCTAAGATCGAGGTTAATGAACGGATAAGACGGAGTTTGAAAAAACAAATTCTTACAACTGAACTGATTTGGTCGTGAAAGGTGAGATCCTTATCGATTATGAATCCCAATAGTTTTATTTTTGTTTCCATTTGTATAGGAGTGGATTTAATAGCAATTTTATCTGGCAAAGATTTACTGTTTTTAATTGGTAGAAGTAGAGCTGAAGATTTTTCGATATTGAGAGACAATTTGTTAGTATATAGCCAGTCATGTATAATGTCAAGTTTATGATTTATGTCTGTTACGTCTGAAGTATTTGAGGTGTTGATTGGGTGGAAAAGTAATAAAGTGCCCTGCTTAGAGTTCATGACAGACGCAGCCTGGCGATCACACCCCGCCAAATTAATCATCTGAGTCCTCCGGTGGGACAGTGTGAGAGTTTGTGGATACAGCCAGCATTGGAGGATGGTTTTGAGTCCCATAAAAATAGCTTTTTGGACAAACTCAGCAGCACCTGGTCGAACAGGAACCAAGGAGGGTTTCAAGGTGAATAGAAAATTATAGAAACATAGAAATAGACGGCAGATAATAATAATAATAATAATAATAACTTTATTTTTGTATACCGCCATACCCAGAAGAGTTCTAGGCGGTTCACATTGGTTAGAACAAATTACAAGAGGTTACATGCCAAATTGATCTTAGAGTTGCGAACAAAGGGCCACGGCCCATCCAGTCTGCCCACCGCAATGACCCTCCCCCACCTAACTCAGTGAATAGATCCCACGTGTCTATCCCATTTGGCCTTAAAATCAGGCACGCTGCTGGCCTCAGTGACCTGAAGTGGAAGACTATTCCAGCGGTCAACCACTCTTTCAGTGAAAAAGAATTTCCTGGTGTCACCGTGCAGTTTCCCGTGGGTATCCAAGTGCAATTCCACAAAGATTGAATCTGGCGACAGAGACGCTTCCAGAATGCCTGGACACAATATGTCCCAGAGTAGCATTAGGAACAGAGCATTTTGGACAACAGTCGGTAGGGCTAATATGAGCCTTGAAAGCTCTAGCAGGTGCGAAGTATGCGCGAACCAGGAATTTATAATACCGCTCCCGTTCCACTGCAGCGACCAAAAAACGAGTCCCCTTTTTGATACTCCGTTTCAGCATGGCAGCAGAAATAGGCAGCTGTAAATCCCGAGTCCGTTTTGTTGCCAACGTCGCATAATCCAGGTCACCAGCCAACTCCTGTAAAAAGCGGTGGTGAAATCGTAACGGAGTAGGCACTTGCGCTGTTAGACATAGAGACTCTGACAATTTCTCCTGAATCTCTTCGGCCAGGGCTATACATGAGAGAGTAATAAAAGACATCAACGGGCCCCAAACCAGTTTAAATAAATTGCTATGGCCCAACAAGGCAGCATTCATTTTCTCATAGCTATAGGTTGAGTATAAAAAGGAAATTTGAGGTGATCATAATTTTACCAATTACGAGTTACCATCTTCATGGCTATCCCTGCCATAATTAGGAAAAGCTGGCATTTATAGGGGTCCGGGGGGGCTTAATATGCAATAATGTTCCACATATGACTGACTACCTCATATGTCAATGGAATTAATATGTCCCCATATTGACTTCCAAAAGTTGAGTATCAAAAGACAATAGAATAGATGATCCAATGTATTTCAACTGGCTCTTAAATCTATCAATATTTCTTTCTTCCCTCAAATAAATTGGCAAGGAATTCCACAATTGGGGAGCCACAACCGAAAAAATATATTGTCTCCGTTTATTAATAGTTTTAAGTGTAGGAACAGCTAGCAGATGTTGGTCATTAGACCGAAGGATTCTAGTGGAAGCGTAGGGAATTAGAATCCTATCGATGAAAGCTGGGGACTTATAGAGCTGAGCCTTACACGATAACAAACATATTTTGTAGATTATTCTACGCGACACTGGAAGCCATTCACTTTGGATGCAAGCAGCGTCTTACCTGCGGTTCACCACATATTAGCATCTCCACGTATTCACCCTTATAGGACCCTCAGGGACCCCTGAAGAAGACTATGTCGAAACGTAGAACGTGTTGGGTCCTGCGTCCCTAGTGGACTAGGTCCTTTAAGGTTTTCATGTGGATGATTTTACTTTTATGTGGATGATTTATTGTACCTTTGGAACTTTGACATTTTAACATGGTCATTCCACAGAGTTTCTTTTGATTTCTTAAGAAGTGGTGAAATATGATCAAATTTCTTTGCCGTCCCCCTCTCTTCCCTCAGTAGTTCCTGTATCTCTGGTTAGTTCCTCTGCTTTTTCCCCTTCCTGTCCCGTCTCTCCTAAGCAAGCAGTTTCTATAGCTATATATTGCAACCTTTTTTTAAACTCACTGTTTAAAGCGACCTGACACAGAACTGCCTGTGAACGCAGAACAATGTAATCCTGCCACAGAGGGTCCCAGAAGGCTTTGGTTTAACAAGTGAATGTTATACAGCCACATTAAAATAAACATGATTTTTCTTTCTTTTTTTTGTCCAGGTATTTTTTCCCTTGCTTCTCCATGTACTGGGCAATATAGCGGTTCATATATCCTTAGAGCAACAACCGGCCCAAACACACTAGGTAAGCTCTGTTCATATGTTATAAACCAAGAGGGAAACAATTTTCTGTAGACTGTCAAGGAGGTCAGTGATACAACAGACTCAAGACAGACTGAAAGGGCATCACAGTGCCATGGAGGCAGGGTGGAGTGGGATGACCTGATATACTCGCATTGTATACTGACTCAAGACACTCTGCCACTCGCTGAATGGATATGGTTCAATTTCTGGGTTTCTTATATTGATCACTCCCAGACACAAGGACCAGTGGCCAGAGGATGTGGTAAGAGCGGTTAACGTAGCTGGTTTAAAAAAAATGTCTAGACAAGTTCCTGGAGGAAAAGTTCATAGCCTGCAATTGAGACAGATATGGGGGAAGCCGCTGCTTGCCCTGGATCGGTAGCATGGAATCTTGCCACTCTTTGGGAATGTTGCTGCTATTTGGGGTTCCAGAATCTTGTTTATTCTTGAGATTCTGGAACGTTGCTGCCCTTTGGACTTCTGCCAGGTACTTTGTGACTTGGATTGGCCACTGTGGAAACAGGATGCTGAGACAAATGGACCATTGGTCTGATCCAGTATGGCTATTCTTATTGCTATTAAGACAGACATGGGGGAAGCCACTGCTTGCCCTGGATCGGTAGCATGGAATGTTGCTACTACTTGGGGTTCCAGAATCTTGCTTACTCTTTGAGATTCTGGAATGTTGCTACTCTTTGGGGTTCCAAAATCTTACTTACTCTTTGAGATTCTGGAATGTTGCTACTCTTTGGGGTTCCAAAATCTTGCTTACTCTTTGAGATTCTGGAATGTTGCTACTGTTTGGGGTTCCAAAATCTTGCTTACTCTTTGAGATTCTAGAATGTTGCTACTGTTTGGGGTTCCAAAATCTTGCTTACTCTTTGAGATTCTAGAATGTTGCTACTGTTTGGGGTTCCAAAATCTTGCTTACTCTTTGAGATTCTGGAATGTTGCTTCTATTTGGGTTTTTGCTAGGTACTTGTGACCTGGATTGGCCACCATGAAGATGAGCTACTGAGTTAGATGGAGCATTGGTTTGACCCAGTAAGGCTATTCTTATTTTCATATCTTCTAAGTATTGTGCATATGAATGCAGATTCAGATATCTTTCTCGGCATTAACAGTTGCCAAAGTAAATACATGTAGCTAACAGAGAAAAGAGGAAACCAGAGCAGAGAGAGATAATTTATGCATAGCCGTAAACAAGAAGAGAGAAATGAGAAGTGGTTAGATGTTTAAAAAAGAACTGAAGAGAGATGGAGAAGAATGTATAAATTTAGGAGTTGAGGAAGAAAGGTCATCAGGAATATGCTATGGTGTCCTTGTCACATGCCCCAAATCTTCTGGAACTCACTCCTGGAAGATGTGGTAACAGCAGTTAGCATGGCTGGGTTTAAAAAAGGTTTAGACAAGTTCCTGGAAGAAAAGTTCACAAACTGCTATTGAGATAGACATGGGGGAAGCCTTGGGGATTCCGCATGGAATGTTCTACCAGTTACTTGTGACCTGGATTGACCACTGTTGGAAGCAGGATACTGGGCTTGATGGACCATCAGTCTGATTCTTATGCTCTTACGTATTGCTACTGACCAGATAACTGCTCCAGACACCCGGCACCATCCAGACAGAGTTGAGGTTGCTTTTAAGGATATTAAACAGTACCATTAAAGGCGGCTTTTACCTGGATAAATGTTTCTAAATATTGACCCCTCTATGTTTAATTTCCTGAGTTTTCACCAGTCCCATGGATCTGAAACTGGAGATACATAAAAAGCATCTAATCTGTGTCTCTAATTCTCTACAGATAAAGGAACCGATAATTGCGATGCTTGGGGGTGGTGTCCTGAGTATACCCTTTGTTTCAGCCACTCAGCGGGATATTACTGTACCTGCAGTCCAGGATTCAAGTCTCATTCTGGGAATATTTACTTCACTGATATGTCAGAGGTTTGTGAGGGTAAGAGGAGGTTCCTATGGTCTCTCAGAAAAGTGAACAATGTTTTGTGATGTTGGTCTGTTTGACAGGCCCCAAGGTGACCATATTCGGTCTATCTATTAGGGAGGTTGAGCTTTTAGAAATTGTACTCTCTGTCCCTTTCACCCTGCTTATTGCCTCTGTCACCCCCGCTCCAAGCAATCCCTCACTCACATTGTCCCTAGTGGTGCCAGGCAGGGCAGGATTAACCAATAGGCCCAGTAATGGTCAGGGGGGCCCGATGAAGGAGGGCATCAACATTGTTTTTTCCAAATGGCGATGGGCCCCTCCAGCATTGATCGGCAATGCGTCCCCCCTCCCCATCGATGGAAAGTAAGACAAGCAAGCAACGCGGGTAAGAAAGGCAACGGGAACTGTAATTGTGCAAGCGGTGCTTCCCTTTGACGCAGCTTCCTGTTTCCGCCTGGGCGCATGGTGGGGTGGGGCAGGGCAGGAAGCCCAATGTACTTGTGTGCCTAGGGGCTCTCGACAAATTAATCCTGCCCTGGTGCCAGGGGTCAGGTCTCCCAGATGCTCCATGTGACCTCAGATTGTGAGCCCTCCAGGGTCAGAAAAACACCCACTACACCTAGATGTAACTCACCTTGAGCTACAACTGGAAAAGGGGTGACCTAAATCCAAACTCCCCACCGCCCAGGTCCATATTGTATTCGTACTGAAGACGTGACAGAGGGTGGAGAGAGGGTTGTGGTGGTGGGGGTCCTGTGGGAGAGACCCAGGGGAAGGTTCTGATCCCTTGGGGGTGGGGGGCATTGAGGTTAACCTTTACAGGGCTGTGGCTACATTCTTGGCTAGAGCGCAACATCAATCCGGCCGCCAGCTGTCACTACCAGCCATTACCTATTGCTGATTCTTTTCCATCCAAGACCCACCAATACCAGATTTGACTCCTGTGGCCCCGGCCCGTTCCACCCCAGCCTCGCACCCCTCAACCTGTTCTTATTCTCAGGACCGCGTCGGGAGGGCACTTGACGACACCGCATTGCATCCATGCATGAGCAGATGGCCTCCCGAGGTGGAATCTTTTCAAAACCCAGACAAAATGCCGGGTTTTGAAAAGACGTTCAGACGTCTGATCATGTCCTCTATAAAGACCCTACCACTGCTCATGCTGGATACCACCAAAGGAACGTTACTCTGCTGGCTGATTTCAGCCTGTGGGAACTGTTACGCCAGGTCTATGGTATTGGCTACTGCACAGCGAAACTTGTGGTAGCTGCTTTGCACAGCTTAGAAAACAGGGCCCTTAATGCAATTTGACATTTTAACAGGGTATTTTTTTTATTTTTTTTTTTGCACATGCAAATTAGAGAAGAGAGGGGCTAATGTGGCTTTGGTCACTGGGTGGGGGGGAGGCGGAAGTTTTGGAAGGGTTGGGGGTTGTTATATTTTCAGGAGTCAAATAATGTAATTATCCAACTAATTCAGTAAATGTGGATTTACAGATCACGCTGAAGCATATGGCGTTTTTTAAAAGTCTGTGTGAACGCCTGGGTTGGTGAGACAGGAAGTGACTCGCTGGGGGACATGAGGGGGTCACTAAAGGGAAGGGGCCAAGTTCCTCCTGGTTCTCACTGCACTGCACATTGCTTTTTAACAACTAATCATTAGGAGATCGATATTCCGGCTGTTGCCGACTCTGTAAAAACCAGAAATTCAGTGACGGAGCCCGGATATGGCCTGGCGTTGGATTTCTGGGCGGAAAATGGGGGGATCACTACTAGGGGTAAGTAACCTTGAAAGAGACCTGGGAGTGATGGAAGACACAACACTGAAGGCGTCGGCGCAGTGCGCCACAGCCTCGAAGAAAGCAAACAAAATGTTGGGTATCGTTAAAAAGGGTATCACCACCAGGTCGAAGGAAGTCATCCTGCCACTGTATCGTGCAATGGTGCGCCCGCATCTGGAATACTGTGTCCAGTACTGGTTGCCGTACCTCAAGAAGGACATGGCGGTACTTGAGGGAGTCCAGAGAAGAGCAACTAAGCTGATAAAGGGTATGGAAAATCTCTCATATACTGACAGACTAAAAAAGTTGGGGCTCTTCTCCCTGGAAAAGCGGAGACTTAGAGGAGACATGATAGAAACCTTCAAGATCCTGAAGGGCATAGAAAAAGTAGACAGGGACAGATTTTTCAAATTATGGGGAACCACAAGTACAAGGGGACACTCGGAGAAATTGAAAGGGGACAGGTTTAGAACAAACGCTAGGAAGTTCTTTTTCACCCAGAGGGTGGTGGATACATGGAACGCGCTTCCAGAGGCTGTGATAGGCAGGAGCACGTTACAGGGCTTCAAGGAAGGTTTGGATAGGTTCCTAGAGGACAAAGGGATTGAGGGGTACAGATAGGAGTAGAGATGGGTTATAGAGCTAGTCAGGGACCACTGCTCAGGCAATGGGCCGCTGCGCGAGCGGACCGTTGGGCGAGATGGACCTCTGGTCTGCCTCAGCGGAGGCAACTTCTTATGTTCTTATGTTCTTAATACTGGTGGCGGTCAGCATAATAAGACTACCTAAAGTCAGTCCCATCTTTATGCAGTTCGGTCTTATTTATGTAGTTACCTCGGCCGGTTAAGGGCTGACCCCACCCTTCAAAAGCCCCCAGCATAGCTGCTTAGAAGTTGAATGCTACCTGGACATGTTCATTGGCACTAGGCCTGAAATGAGCAGTTAACTCTGAACAAGTGATTTAACTGGCCAGTTAAATCATTTTGAATGCACACCAATAGGAATTCCCATTGCAGCAGTGCAGTATTCTATGGCGACTGTCTCATTTGGTCTGGGCAATAGATCTACAGAGAATGCGTCACCGAATACACAATGGATGTACAAGCAGGGTGGGGCTTGGGGAGGGGGGTACTGGTGGTTTGTGTAAGTAAGGGGTAGGATAACAGAATTATACACTTGATGAAGCCAGTTGTGTAGAAAGGGGGGAATGGGGGGGGGGTCCGCCACGGATGCCGTCTTGCTAAGGGCGCAGATACCTGTTCTCTAGAGCACTGTTCTTCAACCTTTTTACACCTATGGATCGGTGGAAATAAAATAATTATTTTGTGGACCGGCAAACTACTAAGACTGAAATTTTTTTTAAAAAATCATCGCTGCCCCGTCCCCGCGAGCTCCGTCCCACAAACCATCTGATCCCATCCGCACAAGCCTCAAATAGTTATGATTTTATATTGAACATATTTTATTAAAGTATAAAAAGAAACAATATTCTATACAATTGTCATTTTATAAATACAAATAATACAGGGCAAAGATCAACAAAACCCCTGTCTCCCCTCCCCTTCACATATATCCCCTCTACTATCAAGAAAACTGAATAAGCCAAATTATTACAGAAACATAGAAACATAGAAACATAGAAAGATGACGGCAGATAAGGGCCATATAGCCCATCAAGTCTGCCCACACTATTTACCCACCCTCTTAAGTCTTCTGACCCCTTAAGTATAATTGTAATTATACTGTCACTCTACTGACCCGCTCATTTAAGTCCTAGTGACCCTATCCCTTGGCATGACCCCGTAGGGATCCCACATGGGTATCCCATTTGTTCTTGAAGTCTGGGATGCTGCGTGCCTCGACCACCTGCACTGGAAGCTTGTTCCAATGCTCAATCACTCTCTCCGTGAAGAAGTACTTCCTTGCGTCTCCACGAAACTTCCCTCCCCTGAGTTTGAGCGGTTGTCCTCTTGTGGTCGAGAGTCCCCTGAGAAGAAAGATATCCTCTTCCACCTCGACCCGTCCCGTGATGTACTTAAATGTCTCAATCATGTCTCCCCTCTCCCTACGCTCTTCAAGAGTGTAGAGCTGCAATTTGCTCAGTCTTTCCTCGTACGGGAGACCCTTTAGCCCCGAGATCATCCTGGTGGCCATCCGCTGAACCGACTCCATTCTGAGCACATCCTTACGGTAATGTGGCCTCCAGAATTGCACACAGTACTCCAGATGAGGTCTCACCATGGCTCTGTACAATGGCATCATGACTTCAGGTTTCCTGTTGACGAAGCTTCTCTTGATACAACCTATCATCTGCCGTGCTTTAGATGAAGCCTTCTCCACTTGAGTGGCTGCTTTCATGTCAGCACTGATGATTACTCCTAAGTCTCGTTCTGCCGTAGTCCTGGTTAAGGACATGCTACACAAATATCATGTAACAGAATACCACAGTCACACATGACAGGAATGGTGTTAGGGGAGTGGAACTAGGGCAACTGCCCCCTGGTCAGAGAGAGCCCTAAGCCAGCTGGAAGCTAAAGAAGCACTGCCTGGGCTTTGCACTCCCCAGTTATGTCTAGCAAGATACATATTTCAAATCTGATATATTTGAATCACAAGATAGAAATAAAATTATTTTTTTCTACCTTTTGTCATCTCTGGTTTCTGCTTTCATTGCCTTTTCACTCTCTTCCAGCCAGTGTCTGCCCTAAGAACATAAGAACATAAGAATTGCCACTGCTGGGTCAGACCAGAGGTCCATCATGACCAGCAGTCCGCTCACACGGCGGCCCTCTGGTCTAAGACTAGCACCCTAACTGAGACTAGCCCTACCAGCACACGTTCTTGTTCAGCAGGAACTTGTCTAACTTTGTCTTGAATCCTTGGAGGGTGTTTTCCCCTATAACAGCCTCTGGAAGAGCGTTCCAGCTTTCTACCACAGAACTTCCTTACGTTTGTACGGAATCTATCCCCTTTCAACTTTAGAGAGTGCCCTCTCGTTTTCCCTGCCTTGCAGAGGGTGAACAACCTGTCCTTAGCTACTAAGCCTATTCCCTTCAGTACCTTGAATGTTTCTATCATGTCCCCTCTCAATCTCCTCTGCTCAAGGGAGAAGAGGCCCAGTTTCTCTAATCTTTCGCTCTACGGCAACTCCTCAAGCCCCTTAACCATTTTAGTCGCTCTTCTCTGGACCCTTTCGAGTAGTACCATGTCCTTCTTCATGTACGGTGACCAGTGCTGGACGCAGTACTCCAGGTGAGGGCGTACCATGGCCCAGTACAGCGGCATGATAACCTTCTCTGTCTCTTCAGTCCACCATCTTCCCCTTCCATTCACTGTGTGTCTTTCCCTGCCATCTCTCCTCCTGCCCTCTCCCCCCCCCCAATTTGGTCTGGCATCCATCATCTTCCTTCTGTTCCCCTCATGGTCTGGCATCTCTGTCCTTCCCTCCCCCCTGTGGTTTTTAGCATCTCTCTCTTCTCATTTCCTTCACTCAGATCTGATATCATTCTCTGCTCTCTCTTCCCTTTTTTTCTCTGGTCTTCCTTCTCTATTTTCTGCCTCCATCTAAATTAAATTCTTTCTTACTATTTAGTCCCGTTTCCCTCTTTTCACTGTGTCTACCCACAGCTTGTCACCCCTTTCCCTCACCCCTCCATTATCTTACTATTTTCTTCCCCCTTTATCTCCTCCTTCCATCCAGTATGTGTTATTTCCCCACTTCCATTCAGCATCTGCTCTCCCCTCTCAACTGACATCCATCTGCCTTCTGCTCTCTCTCCCTTCTTCTCACTTCCATCATCTGTCCCCTTCTCTCTCTCATCTCCTCCATTCCATCATTTGCCCCTTCTCTTTCTCTCCCCCCCCCAACTTCCATCATCTGCCCCCCTTCCCCTCACCTTTGCGGGTCATTTTCTTGCCCCTGAGGGTGGCTCATGTCAGAGGGGAAGCTTTGGCTAAGCAGAACTGCTTGCAAGGAACAGTGGAACTTACTTGATTGATGTCGATGCTGGGGTCCGTTGCTGTTTGAAGGAAAAAAAAAGGGACCTGCAAATGCGAGAGAAAGGGAAACTTCCAGGACAGCTGCTCTTTGCCCTCCTTCTGCGGCCCAAGAGTCCAGACCAATAGCGGCAGCTCTGTGTGCTTTTAACTTCGGCACAGAGCTGCCCCTAAGCAGTAGTTTAGCGCGGTTTCATGAGGCAGCCTCGGGGCCTATGCTAAGCCGGCCTGCTTCGATGATGCGATGTGGGCCGGCCTAGCAAAGGCCCCGAGGCTGCCTCATGAAACCGCGCTAAACTACTGTTTAGGGGCAGCTCTGTGCCGAAGTTAAAAGCAAACAGAGCTGCCGCTGGTGGTCTGGAGGTGCGGAGACAAGGCAGGAGGCAAACGTGGTGGAAGGCAGGAATCCCGGCACAGCGACTGCAACAGGAAGTTGCAAGTCAGCTGACGCCGGCCTTTCGTTGCGGCGGGGACCGAATCCTTTGCGGACCGGCAAGATTTTTTTTGCGGACCGACACCGGTTCACGGACCGGCGGTTGAAGAACTGTGCTCTAGAGCACACGTGCGCTGCTTCAGTTTGGGCACCGGTCTTTGACCTAAGGGCCGCCGCAGGAGCGGACTGCTGGGCACGATGGACCACTGGCAATTCTTATGTTCCCTTCCCCATGTACCTCTGTAACATTCCTGGCGCGAGCAGCAACCCCCAAGCTGCTGTTGTTGCAGTGCCGGCTCTTCCTCTGATGTCACTTCCTGGACCCGCACCTAGGAAGTGACATCGGAGGAAGAGCTGGCGCGACAGCAGCTTGGGGGTTGCTCCTCGCTCCAGGAACGTTACAGAGGAACGGGAGAAGGGAAGCAGCACGTAGGTGGCAGGAGGGGGAGAAGGAGTGTGTGGAGGTGGGGGGGGGCAGAGAATGGAGTGGGGGAGGGGTGACACCTCCTCGAATGCCTCTCACCCTCACCACGCCACTGGATAGAGCTCCTGACATCAGCGTAGCATCAGAGAAACAAGACAGCTTACATGACCAGATTGTTTAGTTTATAAGCTCTTTGTAGCTGGGACTGTTTTCTTATTCTTTGTGACTCTGTGTAGCGCTGCACCACACCTCCTCCGTTCGTTGATCTAATTTATATTTAACTCTCTTTTGTCTTGCTGGAAGCCCTGCGTTTAAGTAAACTGTGAAATAAATTGTTACAGGACAATTATGAGGTCTCGCTATTAAGAATGTCGTTCATTCTCATAACGTTTTATTCTTTTAGCTTATATGGGGTTTGTGAGTGTCTGTAACCAGGAAAAAAAACAAAATCAAATCACGGGCAAAATGAAACAGTTAACCATTAAAATTCAGGGAGATGATGTTAAAAAAGAGTAAAGACAACAGCAAAGGTAATCTTAGACGCTCAGTCACTTTATTGTGTATTCAGACTCGACACGATCGTGTTTTGGCCGAAAGGACCTGCTTCAGGAGTCTGAATGTTAGTTTCACAATGTTAGGAGAAGTATCTCAAGAAACCAATGATTGTAGGGTTTATGTAGCAAAAACCCCAAGACAAAATATCCTTAAAAGACACCAAAATATAAGTTGGGCGTGCCCTAGGGCATTGCAGAAAAGTTAACTCCCTAGACTCCACCAAAAATATAACGAGCACCCTCAGCGTGAGTTTGAAAGCTTTAAAGAGCGTCTCAAAGAGCAGCTCTAGTGCTTAGAATAGCAAAGCCAGCAGGGTTTATGTGACTTTGTTTTCTGTTTGAAGAAGCGATGAATGGCTAGGTGAAAATGAGTCACGTTCTACTTTGAAAGTGCTGTGGAATGGCTGATGGGCTCAACAGCGTGAAACGCGCCCGCCTTGTAGAAATGTTTAACTGCTGTTCACGCAAATTGAAAGCGTTTACAGGAGAGTAACAGTGCTTGTTCTATGGTCTTAGGGGGTTTTCTGTCTCCCTAGACTGTAGGGAGAGAGAAAACCCCTAAGGCCACGCAGTTTGCCAGGCAGATCTTTGCGTTTAGTTTGCCGTCTCAGTAATCCTTGGGACACTTCTCCTGCTTCTGCTCAGAATAACTTCTCCTAATCTTCTAAAGTTTAACCAATGTTCTTGTCTTCCTCAGGCCTAGGCAAGAGATGCCACGGCACTCATTCATTCTGCACGGGTGCCTCAGTGAAAGCCGCGTGTGTAGGCGTATCCTGATAACAAACAATGTCAATATGCATATGGTAATTTCATTGCTGTAACGTGTAACAGGCCTGAAACCCATTAGAGCTGCATTCTGTTCACCGTGTTAATGTGTTCTTTATTTCTCTCAGGTGCATCACGAAGACAGCTTTACCCCAGGACGTGTGGTCAGTCTTTTGTTGGGCAGGGCCCTTAGCTGAACACCTGGGTTTGGATAATAATGGTATAATCTGCTTGAGATTGAGCCACTGTGAGGTTAATTAATCCCATTAACTATACGGAACAAACTCATACTTTCCACCCTGAGCAGTGATCTTTTATTTAGGGCAATGCATAACCTCTGTACACAGTGTGCAGCTCATCAAAAGGTACAGGAAGACAGTGGTACGTCTCTGTCCGGCTATATACGTTGGGAGATTCCTATAACTTGATGCTCCGGAAAACCTTCAAGGTGGCTTACAGTCGAAAATATTGTAATTTAAAGATTTATCAGTACAATATACAAAACAATCCATACATAATGCATACATAAGGTTTAAGGAAGGAAATACAAAATTTTTCCCCCATAAAAAAAGAATGCATTAGGGATATTCCTTCTGTTTTCACAGATGTCAATAGCGCTACTTATTGTACCTGAGAATACGCATCAGAAAAAAGATAGGTCTTTAAATCTTCCTTAAACATCAGGGCGCATCTGAACGATTAAAAAATACTAGTGCAAAGCCATGTCGGCATGCCGGGATTTAGGCTCACCCACTTACGACAGGTCAATGGCTGCCATAAGTTGGCGTTCCTAGGCGTGCCATGCAACACACACACACAACGGATAGAATTCTATAAGTTTTGTGTCTCACTTGGCGACACGCCCTTGGCTTGCCTGTGCTTCACTCACGTGAATGCCCCTTTGCAATTACATGCTAAGAGACTTTGGTACATACCTTATGGAATAGCACACAGAATTTAGGTGAGTGGACACTAGATTATACAATGAGGGGGTTGTAATCTTTGTGTTTTTGTACTGTCTAGTCTATTTTGGGTCCCGGGTTCAGGTCTCAGAGGCAGTGGGAAGTTAGATGGTGAAACAAGAGCCAGGTGGTGCACACAAAGTATATTTTATAGGAATAGGCTTTTACTAATATAGAGTGTAGATTAGATTTAGAGCTGCTTCTGTGGGTGTATAAGAAAATGTGGCTGATAGTAGCTGAGGAGGGGTGTTCGTCTGGATGTGGGTGTATGAGAGAGCAGAGTAGAAGGAGCCTGTGCCCTGCCTGAATGAATGGTGTGAGGGTGTCTGAATGGTGGGGGTCTAGGTGTGAAGAGTCAGAGAGGAAGGAGCAAGAGGGGGCAGGGGGTTTGAAGCCTGTCTATATAGGTTTGAGTTTGTTCTAAAAATGGTAGCTTTCGGTGTCTTCTTCTGTCACAGTTTGGTATCTGTTCGAAACAATGGCTCTGGTAGCTGGAGCCGTTCTGTGCCTGAATTCCTTAAGCACCTGAACTTATCACATATTTTGAAAGTCCAGGGCTTTGCAGGACACTCCCCAGTACTATACAAAAGGCTCTTTGTTAATCTCAAGGACTGGTATTTTAGGAATCATTTTGTGGTATTCTATGTAAAAGGTTTTTTGTTAGTAATATATAGGCAGGGACCATTCAGTCTACCTGCAGACTTTTCCCAGGGTCAGAGTTGTTTAACATAATATCCCAGAATCCTTTGCTTCCACTCTGGCTCTTCCAGCACACCAATGCTGACAGGGTTTAATCGGTTTCTGCATCATTTCTCAAAGAGTTTGATGCAAGGAACTAAACCAAAATTCCATCAAAATTAAACATATTTTAAAAATCCTAATGAATGCCCCAGTATTTATTGACTGAACAATGTGCAAACATTCAAATGGGATCAAGGGATTATTTTTCCGACCTGACCACAGGTACTGACAGTGAGCTGTAGCAAGGTTGGTCACATCTCGAAGAGCGTAGGGAGAGGGGGAGACATGATTGAGACTTTTAAGTACATCACGGGACGGGTCGAGGTGGAAGAGGATATCTTTCTTCTCAAGGGACCCTCGACCACAAGAGGACATCCGCTCAAACTCAAGGGAGGGAAGTTTCGTGGAGACGCCAGGAAGTACTTCTTCACGGAGAGAGTGATTGAGCATTGGAACAAGCTTCCAGTACAGGTGGTCGAGGCACGCAGCATCCCAGACTTCAAGAACAAATGGGATACCTATGTGGGATCCCTACGAGGTCATGCCAAGGGATAGGGTCACTAGGACTTGAATTAGCGGGTCAGTAGAATGACAATATAATTATTGTACTTTAGGGGTCAGTAGACTTAAGAGGGTGGGTAAATGGTGTGGGCAGGCTTGATGGGCTATGGCCCTTATCTGCCGTCATCTTTCTATGTTTCTATCAGGGTCTCACAGCAAGTGATGCTTTTAGCCACATGAAGCTGTAGGAAAAACAAGAGAAAAGTTAAACCAATCAATGAATAAGTTCATTTATGTACTGAATGATCTATGCTTTACATGTGATTGGGTCATGGAGAATTGTCCTGGTTTGTAACAGCCTGCTGGAGTGCACCTTTCTGAAGTGGGTTTGAATATAGTGCTGTGAAGATCCTAATTAGGAGCGATGGTCCACAGCTATTGTGAAAATGTGGAGAGTCTCTCAACAGGGGAGATTTCATTGCTAAGTGGTCTCTCTCTTACAAAAGTCACACAGGGCTAGTGACGTAAGGAGCAATTTTCGACCCTATAGTATGTTGAAAAAACAAAAGCCTCCCAGGTTCCTACATAGGGGGGTCGATGTCAGCTTTGACAGCTGGGATCGCGTTGACGGGCACCTGAGTCTGGCAGCAAGAAGCAAGATCTGGACGTTGACAAAGGTGAGTGGTAAGTTGTGCTGAAGTCTCGCAGTGTGTGATGTTGATGGAGTGGCGTGGCTTTAAAGGTGGTGTCAATGAGAGAGTGGCCTAGTGCAAATGGCAGCTTGGAATTTGTGATGCACGATAAGGAGTACTAAGTCATTTTCCTACCCCATTGTATGTAGTCTGTGAGATGCTGAGCAGGTTAATGTTCCTTGGCACCTAAATCCTTCACCCAGAAATGTGACCTTGGACTTTGCCAGACCCAGAAGGTAAGTTGCAATACCAAAAAAACACGAGGTCAAGCTTAAATGGCTGTTACCTGACCTCTACGCAGATAAGCAAATTTAAGTATCCCAGAAGAGAGCTGTGTGCACTGTGCAGTGCAGGAGACCTGCCACGCCCTTTCCATATGAAAAGAATTTCAATTCTGTTTATCAGTCCCGAGTTATGTATTTGTATGTTTTGCTGTTATTTTTCTACATATTAAAAATAAATCTCTGTTATATTCTGTGTCTGATGGTTTTTGATTGTGCTGTTGACCAATAAAAAGTTTTTGCAATAAAACTAAATTTCTTCTCGGCATTTGGTCTAGTGGTGAGTTTCTTTTCATGAGGGGAGGAGGGAGGTGTTGACCAGAAGTGACAGACATCTTACTTCCCCAGTCTGAGTAGCTGTGTGAGGCACAATCCCTGATGACCAGAGGGCCGCCACGTGAGCGGACTGCTGGGCACGATGGACCACTGGTTTGACCCAGCAGCCACAATTCTTATGTTCTTATATACTGCCAAAGCCATAATAGTTCGAGGCGGTTTACAATAAGAAGTGCTGGACAATCAGAGAAATAGTCACCATGTAAAATCATCAAATACATGCATACAGAATAAAAGAAATAAAAACAGTAAAATTCTTAGGTTACAAATCGATTAAACAATTTCATTTTTACTGTATAGTAATTGCATTACGTCACTGAGGGGCCGACAACCTGTGACCTTTTTCTCTCTGTGTCTGCTTCCTCTTGGCTCGTCATCTGCCATCAATAGAGAATCTCAGAAAGCAGCTGGGGATTGAAGGCGAACAGAAATGAGGGGATGTTTATATTTGGATTTCATTGTGGTTGGCATAGGAGAGGTCTTCTTAGGTTCAGGAGCTCTGCTGGTTTGACTTTTACATGTTAGATATCAATGAATGCAGGTTGCCCAGGTACACTGTGGCCCTTTTGCTGAATGCAAGAGCATATTTAGAAGCAGGGGGTATGCTCGGCCCCTACCTCCACCCTGAACCCCAACCTCAGCGTCTCTTGTTCCTTACCATTCCATAATCCATCAGCACCCCACCTAAGTCCTTCCCCGTGAATTCCTGCATCCCTCTCCTTCCCCATTTCCCCCTTGGTGTCCAGCATTTCTCTCTTTCCCTACCTCCCTTCCACCCTCATGGTCTCCAGCTTCTCTCTCCTCCCCCTCCCTCCGTGGTCTCTAGAATCTCTCTTTTTCCTTCGACTTCCCCCCCTCCCTCTTCGCTTGGAGGGGACAGAAGCTGGCAGGTCCCACGTTGGTCGGCTGGCCACGATGAATCTCTGTAAATGCTCAGTTTGGAGGAAATGAAGTAAGAAGCTGAATTCTTCTCAGAGGCAGAGAAGTAGCAGCTTGGGGGTGACATGGCACCCCTCCCCCCCCCCAATTCCAATGCCTATATGTAAAGTTACTAATGCAGGAGTCTGCAAGATTTCCAAACCAAATCCAGGAAACTGAAAGTTAGGAATATACTTTCATTGTATGCTAATAGATCTCATGCATATTCATTGGGGAAATCCTGAAAACCCGACTGGATTGCGGCCCTCGAGGAGGGACTTTGACGCCCCTTCTCTAGAGCCTCTTCTGGATGCAATCAGACAAAACTCTAAAATACCTGGTGTTACAGTCTTTAAGTCTGAATACAAACTTTCTAGCTTACACAGATGATATTTGACGTCTTATGTGTTAATGTTTTGATGCATTTTGTAAACCACTGCGATGCCATTTTGGCCATATCAACTTTGAATAAAGGTAAGATATGGGGAACTCCTGAGAAGAAACAGACACAGCCCTGGCGGTCAGTTCAATTCTTGCACAAGAGAGACGGGATGCCACCCCGACTTTTTGCAAAAAGGATTAGTTCTGTTTTCATCTGACATCTCTCACAACAACAAAAGAAAAAAGATGACTTTTCCCGGTCTCATTTCTAATCGCCATGGTTTCTTAATCTTGCAGATGAAAACGAGTGTATATATTCAAACGCCTGTCCCAGGAACTCGCTCTGTAAGAACACCCCTGGAAGTTATTACTGTCGGTGCAAAAGTGGCTATCGGTCATCTGGAAATGAGAATTTTGCGAATGGAACGGCAGAGTGCGTGAGTAAGTGACTCCATGCATGTCAAAGGAACATGAAACGTGTGCCCTAGAATAGTCAAAAACAAAGACACCCAATCTTTAGGACAGTAGACTCTCTGTTAACCGGAACTCAAGCAACCAGCAAAAAAGGGGGGGGGGGAAAAAAAATCAAATAAATAATGCAATACTTTAAATCAGGGTTGTCCAACCTGTGGCCCGAGCGCCGCATGCGGCCCGGTGAAGTATTTTGTGCGGCCCCGGTCGAGGGCGATGCAGTGTTTTCCTCTGCTGCCCCCTGGTGTTTACCGTCTTGCTGGCTCCCTCCTCTGTCTTGCTGCAGCGTTTGCGCGGCCCCAGAAATTTTTTTTTCGGCCAATGCGGCCCAGGGAAGCCAAAAGGTTGGACACCCCTGCTTTAAGTAGAACTGAAAATAAAATCAATTCTTTGATTATGAGTCAGTTTTGGTTTATTTTCGTACACATCCAGGAAAGGGGGGGGGGGGGCTCTTTCTGTTCTAATTTGACTTTTGAGTATGTCCACCTGGGGTGGGAGGAGGGTGGGAGGATATTTTTAATCTGAATAGGGTAAGGTTAGTGGGATAGTTTATGGGCTCCTTTTACGAAAGCGCGTTAGGGCCTTAACGGGTGGAATATTGCGTGCTAAAATGCCACACATACTAACCGCTACCGCCTTCTCTTGAGCAGGCGGTAGTGTTTTGGCTAGCGCGTGCTATAGCGTGCGCTAATCTGGTTTGTGCGCTATGTTTCTGTGTTTTATTGAATAATCATTGGGTGGGGGGAAATGATTGGTTATGCATGTTTGTAAGTTGAATGTGCTTTTATTAACTTATTATATGATATATATATGTGATATGTATGATATATTATATGACATATTTGTGTATAGCACTTTTGAAGTTTAGAAAATCAATAAAGAATTAAAAAAAAAAAAAAAAAGAACTTAAGTGGCTACGGGTTAGCACATATGTTTTATTCAGCCCCATTTATGCGCCTACCCTCGCCGGCTAAGGGCTCCTTTTGCGTTTTTAGCGCACGCAAGAAATTAACACCGCGCACTACGCTTCTAGACCTAACGCCAGCTCAATGCTGGCGTTAAGGTCTAGCATGCACGGTAATGTAGTGCGTGCTATTCCGTGCGATAAAGCCCTGGCGCACCTTAGTAAAAGGAGCCCTCTGTCAGCGCTGTTTGACAAATGTATTTCTTAAACGTGGGCACTATTGTTAGCAAAACTCTACGTTGAGTATATCTAAGCAACTGTTGTATGTTTAACTATTTGTATTTTGCTGATTGTCCAGGCTTCTTCTGCGTAAACCGCCTAGAAATCGTTTGGTTATGGCGGTTCTAGAAGATTAAAGTTATGTTATGTTAATCTTTCTTTCTCCTTTACGGGACAGAGAAATACAGGATCAGCCTCTTTCTTTCATCACTTGAGCTTTACATTCTCTCACTTCTGCCCTGATCATTAAATTTGATATTCAGAAGTTTGTAACGGTTCTGTGAATTGAGAAGCTATAAATTTTACTAAATTAATAAAACAAGAGGAAGGAGACAGAAATTAGGACATCACTTGTGCCAGCTTGCTACTATGCTGTGCTTTCCAGTTTGGGCTTTTTCCCTTCTTTGTCCCTTGCTTTGACGTGTTAGTACCAGAAAACTAGTTGTGAGGTTCATTAAAAAAAAAAAGGGGTCTGGAGGGTTCTGACCATGGCACGGAAAGACTTTCATGGTGTCAAAAAATGTCTTTATATTTGTTACAGAAGATGAAAGCAAATGCCAGATCAACAATGGGATCAAAAACTGTACAAATTCATCACTTCAGGTACTACTAATAACAGCTTATATACCGCAATCTCGTGAAGTTCTATGCGGTTTACAAAGATTAAGCAAAGGTACAAATTGATTGACTTTAAGAGGGGAGGAAGAAAGAGGGTTAATAGGACAGGAAATCCATTTTTGAGGAGAGAGTGATCAATAGAACAAGTTAATCGCTATAGAGGGGAGAGAGAAGAGAGGATCAGTTGTCTAGATACTTTAGGAACAGGTACTACACCATTGCCATTATGTTTTTCGGCTTTGTGAGCAGGTGGGTATGGCCTAGAAGCAGCGAAACCGATTTGTGAGTCAGGAAAAATGATTTGCTGGCCCGGGTCTCAGACTCCATATGTAACGTGGGCATTCCTCGGTGCACTGCTCAGCTGTAATAAACAGTAAGGATTTTGTGGCTGAAAATCTCAGGGCCCCACGAAGGAAGGTTTACTAGCATTTTGCATGCAGTCAATTATCTTAATAACTCAGCCTTTCGTTTCTGGCCTCTCTCCTGCTTTGCTCTAGTCAACAGAGGGTGCCTCGTCTTCCTTGCAGAGTGACATCAAACAATCAAGCAATGCCACCAGTCTGAATGTAAGTTGATTTAGTTTACCCTATTTTAGAATCGGTTCTGAAATGTAATTAGTACGTTTTTGTTTGGTTTTTATCAGACTTTTTATACTAATGTATTTCGCTTAGCGATGATATCAAATTTTAATAAAAACTTACCAAGCTACAGTACCCTCGTCATAGCCATTCGCACTTGTTAATGACCTGGATATCTAAAAGAGAAAACTAGTTTCAGGTTAACTGTGTGGTGCATTGGTTGGCTCTACAGCCTCGGCACCCTGGGGTTGTGGGTTCAAAGCCCGTGCTGCTCCTTGTGACCCTGGGCAAGTCACTCATAGCCCCAGGTACGTTAGCTAGATTGTGAGCCCAGCGGGACAGAGAGGGAAAAGGCTTGAGTGCCTGATTGTAAAAACCGCTTAGATATAAAATCCTAATAAACTTGAAACTTCTATCTGTCCTTACTTCCGTTGCTTTCAGTAGAAGTAAAACCCGGATGTCTATTTTAAAGAGGTGCCCCTGTGGTACTATGGCCTCTCTCGTTTGGCTCTTCAGTCTTTGGGGTCTCTGAGCCTAGAGTTACCTTATGGCTCCAGAAAAAGGAGAACAGATTGAGACATCCGAGTTTACTTCCATTGAAAGACATGGAAGTATAACACGGATGGTCTGAATCCATCCTTTTTCTGGAGTAGAGAATGACACGGGGACAAATGATTTCCCGTCCTCGCGGGAACTCATTTTCCCATCCTGTCCCGGCGAGTTCTTTTCCTTTCCCTGACCCGTTCCTGCAAGTTCCGTCCTCATCTGCACAAGCCTCCACTTTAAAATCATAAGTGTTTGAGGCTCGTGCGGTTAAGGCAGAGCTTACAGGAATGGGGAGGGACAAAACTCGCAGGAATGGGGAAATTGCGTTCCTGCGGGGGACGGAGAAAATTATGTCCCCGTGTAATTCTCTATTCTGGAGTCCCTTACCTCTCCTCACCTCTCCTCACTCTCTAAAATTAGGCTGGTCCTCCTTAAATCCAGCTCTGCATCCAAAAAAGTTCAACTATCTCCCACAGCCAGTGAAAATGTCTCCTATCTCATGTAATGTTATGTCTTGGCCAGGAAGTTGTGGAGAATTTTGGCAGAGTTCTTAATAAAACAGCCCTGTGGGACATCCTCACCCCAGAGAATATCTCCGTTGTTGCCACCTTGTTTTTGGAGACGATGGAGAGCGCCGCCCTAGCTGTCATGCTCAGAACAGCAGAGAACAGAAGTCAGTCAGTGATTACAAAGGAGATTGGTAGGTTCAGGGTGTGAATTCTATTGTGCAAGCTAAAAGCTGAAACTTGGAAGGTAGAGTGCTGGTTTTATTTATTTATAGAATTTGATATTCTGTCTCTCTGGACAGGCCAACCAAAAAGGTCATTATTGGCATGTTGGTAGGTCATTTATTGGGCTGTTGGGACGATTCCTAGATCTTTCTGTCACATTTTCCTGGTTGGTTAAGGCTTGATGAGGAAGTGTTGCTAGAAACAGAGGTCCAATCTCTAGTCCAGTGTTTTTCAATCTTTTTACACCTATGGACCAGCAGAAATAATAGAATTATTCTGTGGACCGGCATCGGTCCGTGGACCGACGGTTGAAGAACACTGGGCTAAGTCGTGGGCCAGACTCCGCCCATCTCCGCCCCAGACCCCGCCCTCATAATAGTACTAATTGTAACACTATTTTTTCCATTCATTTTTCACACACAATATAATCTTATTAACAACACATAATGGTTAACCACGAAATTAAACTACACAAAGCACACTGACAGCAGATGTAAATTCTCAAAATTGACATAATTCAATCACTAAATTCAAAAATAAAATCATTCCCCCCTACCTTTGTTGTCTCCCTCCCTCCATGCTATGCCTTACTTTCTGGCCTGCTCCCGCCTGGCCATTTTATGCCTCCCCGGTATTATCTTCAGGCCGGCTCCCTCTTCCTCACTGATGCAGTGCACAAAGCTGCTGGCAGTGGCTCCTTGCACATCTCGTGCCTCATCTGGAAGCCTTCCCTCTGACTTTACAACGCCAGAGAGAAGGCTTCTGGTTCAGGCGCAGGACGCGTGTAGGAGCCGCTGCCCGTGGCTTTGTGCACTGAATCAGTGAGGAAGATAACGCCGCATCGATCGCACTGTGGACCGGCGGTTGAAGAACACTGTTTTGGGCCTGATGCAAGTGCTGGCCTTGTGGACCGCCAGGAAATTTCTGTGGACCGGCACTGGTCCAAGGACCGGTGGTTGAACACTGCTCTAGTCTACAGTATAAACAGCGCCTTAAGTATCTGTAGGCATCCTACTGACGCCCAACTTAAGTGTAAAATGCCATTAAAAAGAAAAAATAGCTTTTAAGAAAATTGTAGGTGCCCACTGACACCAATGCATGACTGACAACCTCTACGCCCCCCCATGCCATTTTCACGCCTCCCTCTGGACCGACTCCATCCTGTTTATATCTTTTTGAAGGTGAGGCCTCCAGAATTGTACACAATATTCTAAATGAGGTCTCACCAGAGTCTTATACAGGGGCGTCAATACCTCCTTTTTCCTACTGGCCATATCTCTCCCAAAGCATCCTTCTAGCTTTCGCCGTCACCTTTTCAACCTGTTTGGCCACCTTAAGATCATCACATACAATCCCACCCAAGTCCCGCTTTTCCATCGTGCACATCAGTTCTTCACCCCCTTCAAACCCGTCATCGATATAGCACAAAAATATAAAATCAAAATCCACTCTTATGCAGATGACATCCAGCTGCTCCTCCCCTTAGGCGAAAACCGGCCATCCCAAATTGCTAACCTCGAACTCTGCCTCACTGACATGAAAACTTGGATGTCAAACAACAAGCTTCAACTAAACGCCTCCAAAACCGAACTCCTATGGATCAGAAACAAAAACACCAAATACCTACGACCTACACTAACATGGGATTCCACTCGACTAACGGCAGCAGATCAAGTTCGCAGCCTAGGAGTAACCCTAGACGGACACCTATCCTTATCCAACCACATATCCCAAGTAGTCTCCACCTCCTTCTACTACCTTCGCCAACTGAAAAGGATCAAACCCTACATCTCCAAACCAGACCTCGCCCAACTCCTATACGCATATGTCCTCTCCAGAATGGATTATTGTAACTCGCTATTTAACGGACTAACCAAAAATAATATCAAACGCCTCCAACGGGTCCAAAATGCAGCCATCCGCCTCCTACACAACCTCAACTACCGCGATTCCATCTCCCCGGCACTCCATGCTGAACACTGGCTCCCAATTAGCCAACGCTGTACTTTCAAAGCCCTAACAATTGCCCACAAGAGAATCTACTCCACCACTCCCTCCTATATAAAATCCAAGCTTCCCATCTACAACCCCACTCGCACCCTCCGCTCAAAGTCAGAGACACGCCTATGCGTCCCCCCCGGAAGATCCCTGCTCACAGAAACTGCCCACAAACGATCCTACAGCCACTTCATTCCACACCTCTGGAACCAACTTCCCCCCAACTTAGACAACAGAACTCATTATTAGCATTCCGTAAATCGGTAAAGACCCTCCTCTTCAATTAAAGCTCCCCTCTGTCTCTCCCCCCCATAAGCCCCACCCTCCACTCTCCTATCTCCTTCCCGAAATTCCAGTATTACCTCTCTTACTCTCTCCACTAAAAAAAAAAAAAAAAATTGCACCCATACGCTTATAACTTTCCTTAAACTACTGTATTTCCCTCCTCTCTCTCTCTGCTCAATCCCCCTGTATTTAACTCTCTCCAAAACTATAAATCCACCCACTAAACCTGTTGTACTACTTATATGTCTAATTACTCCGCAGTGTGTATGTTCAATTGTAAACCGTTCTGAGCTATTGGGAGGACGGGATAAAAATCTAAATAAATAAATAAATAAATAAATAAAATAAAACTGTATATGTTACAATTACTAGTCTAGGGAGGTTACTGTGAAAAATAATATATTACTTGTGAAAGGAATATATTACCAGTAATATATTACTGACCAGTTCCGAACTATATTGAGGTGATGTGTGGCAGAAGCATTTAGTTTGGAACCATTAACCAAAGTTGACAAGCAACATATGCCAACACATAAACATGTATGTTTATGTGGATTTTTCCTAAGCTGGCGTTTGTAAAATTGGTTTAGATATTTATACATGTTTAAATGCAAATAGGGGGGACCATTTTCATACAGTCCCTTTTATTCAGGGAAGTGGCTTTGAAAATGGCCACCAACTGAATGTACAGCGGACCTTTTCCTAATGTCTTTGCCTCCTATTACGTAATAATACCAAAGAAAACCCGCGTATTCTGATTTTAGACCCCTCACCCTCCGGCCTGTATCCAAAAGTTAAAAAAATGGATGAAGCCCACCAAATTCTCTAACTGAGAACGGTATTCAGAATGTTTTCTTCTCTGCCCTTTTTGTCTTTCCGTCTTTCTCACTCCTGTTTGCTTCCTTCCATCCCAGACCTTCAAAGCAAAATGCTTGAAGTTAATGAAAGCTGTGACGAAACCAGGGACCCACTCAGCTTGGCTGCAAAAGGAGACCGGATGACGATTCACTGCAGCACCATCATTGGGAATAAAACCCAAGGTGTGTATTCTTCAGCTGTCACAGCACTCATCATCCTATGTGTCACCAGAGAAGCCATGCAGTGTCCTGCTGTTCTTAGTAAAAAGGAATTTTATTGAGGCTGTTCTGGTGTGCTATCCCTGTGCTCTAGGAGCATATAGCATGGCTTCATCTCACTATTTATCTCTTTAGAATTATATCCCGTCTAGAGAATGACACATAAGAAGAACATAAGAAGTTGCCTCCGCTGAGGCAGACCAGAGGTCCATCTCGCCCAGCGGTCCGCTCCTGCGGCGGCCCATCAGGCCTATTGCCTGAGCAGTGGTCCCTGACTATTTCTATAACTACTTCTTGCTCCTATCCCTATAACCTACCTCTACTCCTATCCCTATAACCTACCTCTACTCCTATCCCTATAACCTACCTCCACTCCTATCCCTATAACCTACCTCTACTCCTATCCCTATAACCTACCTCTACTCCTATCCCTATAACCTACCTCCACTCCTATCCCTATAACCTACCTCCACTCCTATCCCTATAACCTACCTCTACTCCTATCCCTATAACCTACCTCTACTCCTATCCTTATAACCTACCTCTACTCCTATCCCTATAACCTACCTCTACTCCTATCCCTATAACCTACCTCTACTCCTATCCCTATGACCTACCTCTACTCCTATCCCTATAACCTACCTCTACTCCTATCCCTATACCTTACCTCTACTCCTATCCCTATAACCTTCCTCTACTCCTATCCCTATAACCTACCTCTACTCCTATCCCTATAACCTACCTCTACTCCTATCCCTATAACCTACCTCTACTCCTATCCCTATAACCTACCTCTACTCCTATCCCTATAACCTACCTCTACTCCTATCCCTATAACCTACCTCCACTCCTATCCCTATAACCTACCTCCACTCCTATCCCTATAACCTACCTCTACTCCTATCCCTATAACCTACCTCTACTCCTATCCTTATAACCTACCTCTACTCCTATCCCTATAACCTACCTCTACTCCTATCCCTATAACCTACCTCTACTCCTATCCCTATAACCTACCTCTACTCCTATCCCTATAACCTACCTCTACTCCTATCCCTATAACCTACCTCTACTCCTATCCCTATACCTTACCTCTACTCCTATCCCTATAACCTTCCTCTACTCCTATCCCTATAACCTACCTCTACTCCTATCCCTATAACCTACCTCTACTCCTATCCCTATAACCTACCTCTACTCCTATCCTTATAACCTATCTCTACTCCTATCCCTATGACCTACCTCTACTCCTATCCCTATAACCTACCTCTACTCCTATCCCTATAACCTACCTCTACTCCTATCCCTATGACCTACCTCTACTCCTATCCCTATAACCTACCTCTACTCCTATCCCTATACCTTACCTCTACTCCTATCCCTATAACCTACCTCTACTCCTATCCCTATAACCTACCTCTACTCCTATCTGTACCCCTCAATTCCTTTGTCCTCTAGGAACCTATCCAAACCTTCTTTGAAGCCCTGTAACGTGCTCCTGCCTATCACAGCCTCCGGGACAAATTTTTCCCCATCGCCACAGGAACTCAATTTCCCCCATCCCGTCCCCGTGAGTGTTGTCGCTGTCCCCTGCCCCATTCCTGTAAGCTCTGCCTTAACCGCACAAGCCTCAAACACTTATGATTTTAAAGCATTTGAGGCTTCTGCAGATGAGGATGGATCTTGCAGGAATGGGGCAGGGACAGGAAAAGACCTCACCGGGATGGGAAAATGAGTTCCCGCAGGGATGGGGAAAAATTTGTCCCCGTGTCATTCTCTAATCCCGTCTTCCCCAAAGAACTCAGAATGGGTTGAGGGAGTGACTGGGCAAAAAGGTTGTTTTTTACAGCTTTTCTAAAGTTATGGAGAGCCTTGATGATAATTCATGCTACGCTGGAGCGAAGACTGGTGGGAGACTTGGATCATGGGCCGGGTCGTGGATTTCGTCAGACCTGGGAATGCTTCTGGCAGGACCTCACACCATATGCTCGAAGTAGACTCTTGAATCAATAGATTTACTTTTCACTCTCAATTTTACTGTGGCATTGGGCTCTTGGGGTGGGGAGGGATGGGAAGGGAGGGGGGGGGGTGCTTGCAATATTATTTCCTGACTATGCTATTTGTTTTTATTTGTTATTTGTTGAAATAATAAACTAAACTAAACTAAGCCTTAAGTTAATATACCGCATCATCTCCACGGAAGTGGAGCTCGACACGGTTTACAAAGTTTAAAAATATAGGAAGAGAGAGGAGAAAGATTTTCAAGAGCATGTGAAATAGAGGAGGTTGTGGACAGGGAAAGAGATGTTAGATGTTAGAGAAAAGCCAGGTTTTCAGTTGTTTTTGGAAAAGTTGGAGGGAGCCCAGGTTCCGCAGCGGGATAGTGAGATCATTCCAAAGGCCTGTGATTTTGGAGAGAAGGGATTTTCCCGGTTTGCCAGCGTGGAGGATGCCGTGTAGAGATAAAATCATTTGAACATAAAGTTAAGAAGTCCTTTAAGGGCTTTGATATGAGGAGGTAGGCTCTTCCAAAGGTTTGGTAAGAAATGGGAATGGAGTTGGAGGGAGTGTCCTGATGGTGTATGTAGGCAGGTCTTTTCCTTTTCTTCGGAACTCTCCCATGTTGACACTTTCAGAGGAACTCCCTTCATGGTCACGTTGGGGTTCTCAAACACTGAAACTGAAATTTGTGGTTCGCATGCAACTGTGACTTACTTCTGCAAAAGGGATCTGATATGTATCAGCTGCCCTTGTCCGTAAGCCCTCTTATTCCACTCCCTCCTCTCTGTTCAGCCTTTTTACAGACATATCTGCACGTTTCTAGCATTTGTTTGTAGCTTAATTTCATCCCATTTCAAAGGGCGGATTTCCATATTTCTCTAGCTCTCATTAGTGGCGCATTTGTCCAAGTGTTAATTTTAAAACTACCCCCTACGTACACGTTTGTAATAAAGCTTGCTGCTAGTGTTGGCGATCATTTCCTTACGTCTTCTGAAATGCAGATGATGAAACGCACCAAGTTCCTTGTTGTTGTTTTTTTGTAATATCATGTTTATTAAGGCAATTATGACCAAATACGCTGAACAGTACATAAGAACATAAGAAGTTGCCTCCACTGAGGCAGACCAGAGGTCCATCTCGCCCAGCGGTCCGCTCCCGCGGCGGCCCATTAGGCCTTTTGCCTGAGCAGTGGTCCCTGACTATTTCTATAACCTACCTCTACTCCTATCCTTATAACCTACCTCTACTCCTATCCCTATGACCTACCTCTACTCCTATCCCTATAACCTACCTCTACTCCTATCCCTATAACCTACCTCTACTCCTATCCCTATGACCTACCTCTACTCCTATCCCTATGACCTACCTCTACTCCTATCCCTATAACCTACCTCTACTCCTATCCCTATAACCTACCTCTACTCCTATCCCTATAACCTACCTCTACTCCTATCTGTACCCCTCAATTCCTTTGTCCTCTAGGAACCTATCCAAACCTTCTTTGAAGCCCTGTAACGTGCTCCTGCCTACCACAGCCTCCGGAAGCGCATTCCATGTATCCACCACCCTCTGGGTGAAAAAGAACTTCCTAGCGTTTGTTCTAAACCTGTCCCCTTTCAATTTCTCCGAGTGCCCCCTTGTACTTGTGGTTCCCCATAATCTGAAAAATCTGTCCCTGTCTACTCTTTCTATGCCCTTCAGGATCTTGAAGGTTTCTATCATGTCTCCTCTAAGTCTCCGCTTCTCCAGGGAGAACAGCCCCAACTTTTTTAGTCTGTCAGTATATGAGAGATTTTCCATACCCTTTATCAGCTTAGTTGCTCTTCTCTGGACTCCCTCAAGTACTGTACAAAGTACAAGTAGGATATCACATATACAATATAATCAATACAGAGCCTCCAAAAGAAACCAGTATCCCAAGAGAAGATGCAAAAGTGATTCAGAGTTGCCCATTTTAATGTAACAGAGAACAGAAGCAGCTAAGGAATCCCCAAACGATTCAACCACACAAGCACACATCCACACAGCTCACACAATCATTCCAGTCATACCACAAACACCCAGAACATTCAGGCCGCACACCACAACCCTGGCTCATCTCTATCTAGACATGGGCAGTCAGTAGAAAGGCAAGTGAAGAGACACCACTGGCCCAAGTTCCTTGTAACGAGTTGCAGAATTTCTAAACATAAGAGTATTTTCATGCCATAAATCTCTCTATTTGTGTCCTTTGATTTTTCAGGTTCTGCCGGAGTTGCTTTTGTTTCTTATGCAGACATGGAGAAATTCTTGACTGGGAATTTCTTCAGTGCTCAAAGCACGGAACCTGGGACAAAGCTCCAAGGCATCCAGATAAATTCTCGAGTAGTGACTGGGATGACGAGCAGCGTGCAGAAGACTCATTTCACATATCCTGTCAACTTTACCCTCCAGCATATCCAGGTTTGAGCACCCGCAGAGAACCGCTTCCACTCTTAACTAGTGCGACAGGAGAGGGGTGAAGCAGCAGGGTGAGAAATCGGGGAGACGAGCATCCTCGTGAAAGTGACAGGGAGCTAGCTCAGTGTGCCTCCTGAGAGTTCAGGTGTGCCGCGACACACTGGCAAGGAGAGTCATCCACGCTGGCTGACAGCCTACAGGACGTGCCTCTTGTGGCGCGGATGTCTCTCCTCCCAGATGATGGATCCCTCCATCGAAGTGGGTCGCGGACCGATGGGCCTCCGAGCATTCGCTGATGTCGACGTCGGAGCACTTCCGGGGTGCCTTCTGTCCGGGGCACTGAATTTAGTGGGCCGCTGGCTGGAAAGTTTGCGAGACACTGCACTAGCTCATTGGTTAGGACTTAGAACCTTGATGCTCACAGAGCCATCTCCAGTCCTGTTTCCACCAGGTAAACTTCTAGGCAGTGTTAGCTGGCACAAAGCCAGCCAGCCAGCTGACAAACCACAAGGTAGCTGTGTGCACCATGTTTAAATCTTCGCTCTATATGCACAAGTATTTATTGTTTATTGAAAGCTAATGACGGGGGAGTAAATTCCGAGTGGTTTACATGAGCTTTTAAATGATGTGTGCGCATTAGTGATATGCCTTTACGTGCATGGATTTTTTTAAACCTGTCAATGCACAGAAGTGACCTAGTGGTAGAGCTACTGCCTCAGCACACTGAGGTTGTGGGATCCAATCCCAGCACTGCTCCTGTTAACCCTGGGCATGTTACTTAATCCTCATTGTCCTGAGTACAAAATAAGTAACTTAAATATATAACCACAAAAAGGCAGTATCTTATTCCCTTTCTCCACTCTTCAATGCCTTTTTAATGCAGTTAAAATCACTCAGAGAATAGTTAAGCTCTGGAACATAATGCCAGAGGTTGGGGTAAGAGCGGATAGCGTAGCTGGTTTTAGAAAAGTTTGGACAATTTCCTGGAGGAAAAGTCCATAGTCTATTATTGAGAAAGACATTGGGGAAGCCACTCCTTGCCCTGGAATATTGCTACTCCTTGGGTTTTGGCCAGGTGACCTGGATTGGCCACCGTGAGAACAGACTACACTTCTCCCTCCATATTCGCAGTGGATGCGTTCTGGATATAGGCACGAATATGGAAAAACCGCAAATAACTTTTGGATATGTTATTCACGTTTTTTTTGTAAGAGACAGTGGTTTTGCTATTAAAACCGTGAATAACTTTTCAGCTTTTGGCAGGCAAGCAGCGATTCACAAAGCTTTAATCAGGCAAGCGATTTTCTCCATGCATGCTGGGAAGCAGCATTTCTCTCTATGGATGCTGGGAAGCAGCATTTCTCTCTATGGATGCTGGGAAGCAGCGTTTTTCTCTATGGATGCTGGGAAGCAGCGTTTCTCTCTATGGATGCTGGGAAGCAGCATTTCTCTCTATGGATGCTGGGAAGCAGCGTTTTTCTCTATGGATGCTGGGAAGCAGCGTTTTTCTCTATGGATGCTGGGAAGCAGCATTTCTCTCTATGGATGCTGGGAAGCAGCGTTTTTCTCTATGGATGCTGGGAAGCAGCGTTTTTCTCTATGGATGCTGGGAAGCAGCGTTTCTCTCTATGGATGCTGGGAAGCAGCGTTTCTCTCTATGGATGCTGGGAAGCAGCGTTTTTCTCTATGGATGCTGGGAAGCAGCGTTTTTCTCTATGGATGCTGGGAAGCAGCGTTTTTCTCTATGGATGCTGGGAAGCAGCATTTCTCTCTATGGATGCTGGGAAGCAGCGTTTTTCTCTATGGATGCTGGGAAGCAGCGTTTTTCTCTATGGATGCTGGGAAGCAGCGTTTTTCTCTATGGATGCTGGGAAGCAGCGTTTTTCTCTATGGATGCTGGGAAGCAGCGTTTTTCTCTATGGATGCTGGGAAGCAGCATTTCTCTCTATGGATGCTGGGAAGCAGCGTTTTTCTCTATGGATGCTGGGAAGCAGCGTTTTTCTCTATGGATGCTGGGAAGCAGCGTTTCTCTCTATGGATGCTGGGAAGCAGCGTTTTTCTCTATGGATGCTGGGAAGCAGCGTTTCTCTCTATGGATGCTGGGAAGCAGCGTTTTTCTCTATGGATGCTGGGAAGCAGCGTTTCTCTCTATGGATGCTGGGAAGCAGCGTTTTTCTCTATGGATGCTGGGAAGCAGCGTTTCTCTCTATGGATGCTGGGAAGCAGCATTTCTCTCTATGGATGCTGGGAAGCAGCGTTTCTCTCTATGGATGCTGGGAAGCAGCATTTCTCTCTATGGATGCTGGGAAGCAGCGTTTTTCTCTATGGATGCTGGGAAGCAGCGTTTTTCTCTATGGATGCTGGGAAGCAGCATTTCTCTCTATGGATGCTTGGAAGCAGCGTTTTTCTCTGTGCATGCTGTGAACCAGCGATTTTCAGGGGGAAAGTTTTGAAACTTCGATTTTGTAGGAGAAAGCATGGAAGCAGAATGACAATTTTGGGGGGCAGAGCCAGCTGACAAAAATTGCGAATAGGTGAAACCGCGAGTGTCGAAACCGCAAATACGGAGGGAGAAGTGTACTAGGCTTGATGGACCATTGGTCTGACCCAGTAAGGCTTTTCTTAAGTTCTTATGGGTAACTGAAAATCTGCTACTGCAGATTCAGCAAATCCACCCACATTATTTCCCACTGTACCATACGGATTTCAATTATGTCTTTGAACATTTACCTGTGTGTCCAAGTCAGATGCAAGCTCTCTGGGAAGGGATCTTAAAGCCATTAATGGGGGCTTATTATTTGTCAGGACTCTGAGGTGTACGCAGTGCTGACTTCTTTCTGCTACCCCCAGTGATAGAGAAAGAGCTGGGCGTGCATATAAAAGAGGGTAATTTGATATCAAGTCATCTTGTTAATACATCCAGGAGGAACTGATACTAGTCTAAGAAATGTGATAGAGGGTGAAGCAACATGGCAAGAGATAGGGCAGTGAAGGTGGAAGCCTAAGCAGATGCCTATTTTGGGTGCACATTTTAAACTCACTTTATTTTGGATTCGTCCAGTTCTTTTTTTTTTTTTAATAAATCTTTATTCATTTTAAATCTTTCAACAAGTGTACAATAAAATTATCATTTAATATACAACATCACTTGAAGCTCTACATTTTCTCAAGAAAAAGATTATAAACCACCCCACCCTCCCAAAAATTATATTCAAATATAATATATATCATATAATAATTTAGATCATTTGTTTTATAATTTGATAATGAAAACCACAAAACCCACCCCCCACCCACTAAACAATATATATTAAGTAAGTAGGGAAACATGCTGATTATCTATATAATAAAACCGTAGGCGGCGCATGCGCACTCTAATCCGCGTGCTTCCGTGATCCGTATGTCCATGGCCGGCAAGAGTGCACATGCAAACTTACAACAGCTCGCACTCACGGTCTGGCTGGCTCTTTAAAGTTTTTTTCGGTGCCGGCTCACCTGCTCCACCTTCCTCTTCCTGCCAGTCTCAGCCGGACTCACTCCTCCCCCCCTGGCAGCCCTGAACCTGTTCCTCCGTTCCCCGCCCGACGGGCCGGTGAGTGCTGCGCCAGGGGCAATGCAGGTGGAGACTATCAGCGGCGAAGCCGGAGGGAAGGGGGGGTGGGAGGCACGCGAAGCTGCAAGTCGCAGACTCCACCCCCCCCCTCTCTCGAACCGCACAAGGACTGCCGTTGACGAAATTTGCCCCACCGTTCCTTCCCTTCCTCCATCAGGTACAGTTCAGCTACGCCTATGTTAAAAGCAGCTGCTTTGAAATTGGAGTCCTGCCGCCACCGTAACACGTTCCCTCTGCCGCGGTCCCATATGTCAGAGAAGGGGCGGGACCAAGGCAGAGGGGAACGTGCTACGGCAGTGGCAGGCCTCTGATTTCGATGCGGCTGCTTTTAACATTGGTGGAGCTGCACTGCACCTGATGGAGGGAGGGAAGGAAAGGTGGTTGTGCGCTGTTGAGCCCCTCTGCACGCGCCCAAACCAAAAAAGGAGCCAGGACTCTTCCCCACCCGGCGCCGGCAGACCCGAAAAAACGGCCCTACCGAACAGACCCGCGAGCAGGGTTGCCATGGAAACCTAACCGGAATTACATGCAGTCGGCAAGGGTCAGTGAGAGGGGATCAGGAGCTAAAGAGAGATTGAAAAAAACAAACAAACAGTGCACAAGTAGAGAGAGACACACAGACAGTCACAGAAGGACAGGGGGCTAGAGCAGAGATGCTTGCAGGGAGAAAAAGCTAAGCAGTAATGTTACAGCTTGAGAGTGCAGACTGAGGAAGAAAGCAGAGACAGCACTACACAGGGAAATGGAGTGAGGAAAGAGACAGAAAGAAAAATACAGACAGACATAAATTCTAGCACCCGTTAATGTAACGGGCTTAACGACTAGTTCATTATAATATCTTATTAATGGCCCACACACATCCTTAAATTTATTAAAATATCCATTTTGAACTGCAAGTGCTCTTTCCATCCTATACATGTGATGCACCGAGTTCCACCAAAACAATAATTTAATCTTGTGCAATCTTTCCAGTTATATGTTATTTGCTGAATGGCAACTCCTGTTAAAATCATTAAAAGTTTATTATTATTAGCAGATAATTGGCTTTTAGCCCTCATGGACATGCCAATCTGCTCTGGAATTGGTGTAAATGTGTGTTCACCTATTGTAAAATATATACCTGCTTTACTTTGCAACTCCAGCCAAACCTCTTTGCTAAAATTGCCGCACTCGGGTCAGGTAAAAGTATGCGAACATTCTCCGCACGTGGAACCCACGAGGTAATTGCCTTAAAACAGGGTTTAATTGCAAAACCAAATTGTCTAAAATTCCCCCATGAAGTGCGGCCAAGGGCAGTCAAAACAGAACGGAATACAGCGACTTTCCCATTCTCAGCCCGAAGAGTGGAGCTGTGAATAGCATCCAGGTCTCTCGCTTGGGCTTCCCTGGATTTTATTTTCCTACCGATTCTGCTGCTTTTTCTAGGAAAAGGGTGTCACTAGCAAAGCAATTTGTGTCTTCTGGGATGGCGGCAGAAGAAACGGCAGCTGGTCTGGACACGGATGTGCATCTCTTCATTCTAACCTGACGTACACAGAATGCAGCTGTGATCACCTGTCCAGCTTTGCTGTTCTCATGGCTATCGAAGACTCAGAGGTACCTGATGTGCTAATGTGTGACAAGTGAAACTGTATTGCGAGAGAAGAGCAGAAATAACTGGTTGATGTGTACTAGAGAATGACACGGTGACAAAATTCATCACCGTTCCCGTCCCCGCGGATAACCGCGGGAAACCATCTTCATGTCATTCTTTAAGGAGAGAGGGAAGAATCAGAGTATGAATGGCCACAACCACTGACCCGCAATCTTTGCTTTGAAGAATGCTGGTGTAGAAGGACTGAGGTTGAAATAGACACTAGAAAATGACATGGGATTATTTCCCGCGGTTATCCGCGGGGACAGGGACGGTGATGAATTTTGTCACTGTGTCATTCTCTAATGTGTACTTTGCTCTTCCTGCCACTATGGTGTCGGCAAGAACAGACTGAGTGGAAAATTATAGGGACACACTCATACACCCCCAAAATGACTTTTCCAGCTCCTAGAGCAGGGGTGGGCAACTCTGGTCCTCGAGGGCCGGAATCCAGTCGGGTTTTCAGGATTTCCCCAATGAATCTGCATGAGATCTATTTGCATGCACTGCTTTCAATGCATATTCATTGGGGAAATCCTGAAAACCCGACTGGATTCCGGTCCTCGAGGACTGGAGTTGCCCACCCCTGTCCTAGAGCTAGTTAAATTCAAATCATGATCACCTCAAAATCATCCCTCCAGGCAATGTTCCTGGACACAGTGGCGTGGTACTGGGGAGGGTGGGGGGGAGGGTGTCTGCCCCAAGCAGGGGCACTGGCATCCGTCGTCCTCACTGCCCCCTGCCGTGCATGTGTGCCCCTTTCCTTGTACCTCTTTAATTTTCCTGGCACGAGCAGAGCCTAGAAAGTGGTCAGAGGGAGAGCCGACACGACGTGGGCAGCAAGTCCAAATTGCTGTTCACGCCGTGAAAATTAAAGGGGGGGGGAGGGTTCAGGAAGGAGCGTGGGAAGGTTGCCATTCACCTTTGCTACTCCACTGCCTAGATATCATACTTTAAAATATCAAACAGTGAGAAACAGAGGTTTGTAGCTCTCTTGAGTTTGTAAGGCTGCAGGATTTCTTTTGCTTTGCCACCCCCTTCCGGCAGTGCAACCCTAAGTGATTCTGTCGTTTACCTAATGATTAAGCCAGCCCTGTATATAATGCAATGGAGATGGGAACTCATGCATCCATGTTCCATGCAGGACGCTCCTATCTTGTGGATCATCACCTGCGTTGGGATAGCATTCTCCTTGGTATGCCTGGGCCTGGCAATCCTCACTTTCGTCTTATGCCACCCTATCCGTAACGCAAACACCTCCAACCACCTCCAGCTCAGTCTCTGTCTGTTCATGGGTCAGCTTCTTTTCCTTGTGGGAATACACCGGACCAACATTAAGGTAACCTCTAGGAGCCTCAAAAGCTGATTTTTCTGAATTTTCTCCAACTCTAGATCACAGGATTTAATCACTGACCTTTTTGTGTCATGTCTTTCTGCTCCTTCGCCTTCTCCCGCACCCCAGATCCTATGCGCTATCATTGCAGGATTCCTGCATTACTTCTTCCTGGCTGCTTTCTCTTGGATGTTTCTGGAAGCGCTGTTGCTTTTCCTCACGGTCAGAAATCTAAAGGTGGTGAACTATTTCAACACGCGTAACATTAAGACGCTGTACCTGTCTCTCTTTGGCTATGGATTCCCGCTGCTGATTGTGGCCATTTCTGCAGCAGTTAACCCCAGTGGCTACGGGACAAAGACGAGGTAAGTGACAAACCTCCTATATGGAAAGAGTGAGGCTCAAAGAAATGCACTTTCTGCCACCCTAGACTGCAACATGGACACAAATGAGGCCTTTATATCAACATACCACGCGATGTGCACAGCTGAATGTTGTACCCTTCTCTTGCAGCACCGCAGAGATGGTCTGCATGGCTGCTTTAATATAACAATGTGTTTTGCATTAACTGGTTGTCTTTTTGCTGTCTGCAGTTGCTGGCTCAGTACAAAATCAAATCTGATTTGGAGTTTCATGGGCCCTGTTTGTCTCTTCATCTCGGTAGGTCTAGATTTGGTCTTCGTTGCCTTCCTCCTCTTGAAGGTAAACTACTCTATTATGTGTTCGGGAGGGGCGGGATATGAATTTTTACTAAACCATGTACTTTTCCTTAGCCTTTCTCTCTTCTCACACTCTTTTCTTGGTGTTAAATTCCCAAATAAATAAAACATACAGGAGATCATTCTCTATCTGGGAGTCTCAAGGTAGATGTACCAGTTCCATCACAGCCTCTATGCACCAACATATCGTATTGTAATATTATCATATGCCAACACTAATGCAACTAGAATTATGCATGACCTGTTACTCCAGGCCAATGGCAGGCATGTTTGCACTTCAGTGTTCCTTGACCTGTGTGAAACCTATTCTATAAGTTATATGACTTAGCGACACGGCCATGCCCCTCCTGTGCACCACCCACTTGTACGTCCCCTTCGTTACACGCTAATGCAATTATACATTACTGTATAGAACAGCTTGTAGTGGGCAAAAGCACAACAGACATAAATTCAATGTCCGACAACATGATGCACGACCTACTCCTACTGGAGCGCTGGTCTAGGTCCTGGCAACTCAGCTTCAATGCCAAAAAATGCAAAGTCATGCACCTGGGCAGCCATAATCCATGCAAGACTTACACCCTTCATGGCGAGATCCTAACAAGAACTGAAGCAGAACGAGACTTAGGGGTGATCGTCAGTGAGAACATGAAGACTGCCAATCAAGTGGAGCAAGCTTCCTCCAAAGCAATGCAAATCATAGGTTGCATACGCAGGAGTTTCGTCAGCCGTAAGCCTGAAGTCATTATGCCATTGTATAGATCCATGGTGAGGCCCCACCTGGAATACTGTATGCAATTCTGGAGGCCGCATTACCGTAAGGATGTGCTGAGACTGGAGTCGGTCCAGAGAATGGCCACCCGGATGGTTTCGGGACTCAAGGATCTCCCATACGAGGAACGGCTGGATAAGTTGCAGCTGTACTCACTTGAGGAACGCAGAGAGAGGGGTGACATGATCGAGACATTCAAGTATCTCACGGGCCGCATTGAGGTGGAAGAAGATATCTTCTTTTTCAAGGGTCCCGCGGCAACAAGGGGGCATCCGTGGAAAATCAGGGGCGGGAAACTGCACGGTGACACTAGGAAGTTCTTCTTCACTGAAAGGGTGGTTGATCGCTGGAATAGTCTTCCACTTCAGGTTATTGAGGCCAGCAGCGTGCCTGATTTTAAGGCCAAATGGGATAGATACGTAGGATCTATTCACAGAGAAAGGTAGGGGAGGGTCATTGGGGTGGGCAGACTAGATGGGCCGTGGCCCTTATCTGCCGTCTATTTCTATGTTTCTATGTCGTTCCTATGTCCAGATCGTTTCTAAAGATGTTGAAGAGCACAGGTCCAAGCAACGAGCCCTTCCATCATGGCTAACATCTGGGGCTTGCAAAGTGTGCGTCAAAGGCAGTAGAGAATGACACGGAAACTGCAGGCTTGGGAGCAAGGCTTTTCACTGCCCCATGGCAAGCTATACAAGCAAACGTAAAAATAAAAAACATACAGATACCTATATGGGAAAACATTGCCCACCCCCTTGTGAACACCCCTTGCACTGGCACTCTATCAGTTGGCTCCAGACTCCCCAAGTGTAAATTTGCCATTGGTGCACCCATATGTAAGTGTGCCCTCTTATGGCAGGCTTAAGTTGGTGCGCCTAAGTGCTCCCTTTGCATTCTCTATTTCCTCTCCCTTCTGTCCTGTGGTCACAGGAACATGATATAATCCGTCTTTTCTGCACACCCAGTGACTAGCTGCAGCTGAGATCTCCTGTCTGCTCAGGGCTCTGTCTGAAAGAATCTCAGCACAGTCAGCCCTTCATTGATCTCATTGAAGGGTCAGTCCTGCAGAAAATAGGAACCTCTCTAGGCTGTGATTCCTTTGTCCCCAAGAAAACCTGGCTCTGAACAGGGCCCCTTCCTCTGAATTCACAGAATAGAAATCAGACTGAGACTCTGGCACAACACTGGAGAAGATCAGGGGCTTTTCTAGTAGGGCTTCACCTTAGTCATAACACCCCTTTTTTTGAGGTTGCTTCTAACTCCTAACTACCACTTGCTTGTAAAGCACCTAGGCCTGTTTTATCATTCCCTCTTTGTGAAACTCACTAATCCCCTACTTGTCTGCTTGATTAGATTATAAGCTCTATTGAGCAGGGACTGTCTCTTGAATGTTTAATGTACAGTGCTGCATATATCTAGTAGCACTATAGACAAGATTAAAATGATTAGAGTTATAGTTTACTGAAACAATTAATATAGAAAACATTTATTTGTTATAAAATGTCATTCATTATAAGAGAGCAACTTAATATAGTCTTTAAAGTGAGAGGTAGGATTTGAACCCCTGATTACTTGCATGTTAAGTAGGGGCATTTATTCTCTGAGCCACCAGCAGCTCCTGAGAATTGGCCTTTCTCTACTTAATCTTCTCTATTCTGCAGAGCTCTTAAGCCCAGAAGAGGACAAGGGGAAGTTCCGAAAATGTCCTAGTGTGAAAGCCTTGTTGGTCCAGCGGTTGGGTGCTGGGTTAGTAACAGAAGAGGTGTGGGTTCAACTCCCACTGTCTCCACTTGAAGAGAAGCAGGTAGTTTTAGTGAAATTTGGGCCATTTTTCATAGGAAAAAGCAGCATAACCCTGGCTGGTGGTGGCTCATCCGCAGTTATTGAGTTTTTACCAAATATACTCAGTATGCAGGTCTATCTGACCCCTAACCCCATCCACCCACACCACTTCCCTGCTCTGGCTAAGCTAGACTAGAACCCACAACCTCCCAGATTTGATCAAAGCACCTTAGCTGCCAAACCACCAGTCAGCCAGATAGGAAGAGCTTTTTTTTGTCTCTTTATCTTTCCTTCTTGGACTCAACTATAAAACAGGTGCAAGTGTGGGATTCAAAACGAGGCCTTCTCTAAAAGGTATCAGGTCCAATTCCCTCTGAGCCACCACTCAAATAGTGAAAGTACCTCATTTTTCTCCCCCTTGTATCTCACTTTCCTGGACCCAGCTGGAAAACAGTCAACAGCAGGCCATCCCTTGAGAGACTTGAACCCAGGGTGCTCTCTAAAGAGAGGTCACTGTCAAGCTCTGCTGAGCCACCTGAGGATTCAATGCTGGCTCTGAATTTTCTCTTGGACTGTGCTCTACAGCAAAAAGGAATTGATTCAAGTGTCTGTTTTAATGGAGGCAACAGCCACATGTAAAACAAGAAGTGCAGAGAGTTGGTTCCCCCACCCCAGTCTTAAAAAGCCCAACCTCAGCTCCCTAAACCTGGTATGGTAAATGTCTAAATGGTAGTTTTTAGGTGACTAGCAATGGACAGATCCTGAGAAAATCAGGGAACCTGCACCAAAACCAGAGGCACAGACTGAGCCAGGAAATCACCAAAGGACATAGCAGAGGGTATGAAGGAGACAGTCCTAAACCTCCTCAGGTTAGAGAGTATAGGGGAGACTGCCTTGCTAGAGGGATTAAGGGAAAGTCTCCTAACCTCCTGAGCTTATATTCCACCCCCTGGGACTGGACAAATTCTGGAAGAGGAGGCTATAATGGAAAAGTCTCTTTATTGTTCCCCCTCATGATCTCTACTCCATTCCTGAACTTGCTCCAAGTCTTCAGAGCTCTGCTGTCCAGTCAAACTTATTAGCTGGAGTCCCAGATCCTGAACAGATGGAAGATTTCAGCTGCAGGAAGGTGGAGGAGCTGGAATCTTAGGCTCAGGATAAAGTAGAGACAATGCATGTCCCACTTCCTCCCTTTAAAGCTGTCAAGTTACCAGGAAGACTTGTTGAATTTATGTCTCAAGGCAGTCTGGGATTTGTAGTTCCTGACCTTACCCAGTGCTTCAGGTCTCATAATGCACCAGGATAGATCAGGGAATGAGAGGTACAGAGAAGGAAAATGAAGGCACTGGGGAGGTAATTGTGGCCTGGTGGATGTGACCTACTTCATTATTCAATGATCAGGGGTTCAAATCCCCTCCTTGATCAGTTGACTGCATCTTAAATCCAAATCGGCATGAGAGTATAAGAGGGAGAAAAAACAACAGGAAAAGATAAACAGGAGGTGATGCTGCTTTATAACAATAGGTTGTGGGTTCAAATCCTTCTATTGACCATAAAAATAAAGGCAGCCATTGTCGGATCAGTGGGATGTTCCTCTGTCTTTACTTCAGAGCATCCTGGGTTTAAATTCCCTGCTTGGTATATTTGCATTTTAAAATCAAATCAACAGTGAGGGATATAAGGGGGAGAAAAGAGGAGCCTTGGCCCTGCTGGGTCAGTGGTGGCCTCTGAGATGGTCTTGCTTGTATAATAAGAGGCTGTAGGTTCAAATTCTCTCATAGCTCAGGGCTTTCCAGTTATTGTAAAGCCAAATCAGGGAACAAGAGGTATAAGAGGGAGAAAAATAAGCCATGTTAACAGAGTAGCTTGTGGCCTAGTGGAGGTGCCCTTGCTTTGGGTCCCAAATGTCATCAGTTCAACTCCCAGGCTAGAGCTACTGATTGAATTTTAAAACCAAATTATGGAATTGAAAGGTATAAGAGGGGAAAAAAGAAAACACTTGAGTGTGAAATTATTTGTGGCCTGCTGGACCTGTATCTGCCTTATTACCCAATTGTCATGGGTTAAAATCCCCTACTTGATCAATCAACTTAATTTTAAAGCCAAATCAGAGAATAAGAGGTATAAGAGAGACAAAAATGAATAGCAGTAATATGGAGTAATGTGTGGCCTGGTGGTTGTGCTCCTGCCTGGGGTCCTAAACCTCATGAGTTCAAATCCCCTGCTTGATCAGCTGATTGAGTTTTAAATCCAAATCAAGGTATGAGAGGTATAAGAAGGAGAAAATGAGCAGCTTCTGGTCATGGGATCAAATCCCTTGCTTGATGAGTTGTTTTCAGTTTTAAACCAAAATCCAGGAAGGAGAAGTATAAGGGGGAGAAAAAGTGAACATATTTTCATTAGTTCATTGGTGGACTAGAGGAAAAGTTTGTTACCTTTAACCAAAGAGTCCTGGGTTCAACTCCCCTGACCAGCTTTTTGAATTTTAAATCCAAATCAAGGCATGAAAGTTATAAAGGGGTGAAAAAGTGAACCCACCTTCATTAGTTCAGTGGTGGACTAGAGGAAAAGTTTGTTACCTTGCACCAAAGAGTCCTGGGTTCAACTCCCATGACCAGCTTTTTGAATTTTAAATCCAAATCAAGGAAGGAGAAGTATAAGAGGGAGAAAAAGTGGGCCAACCTTCATTAGTTCAGTGGTGGACTAGAGGAAAAGTTTGTTACCTTGCACCAAAGAGTCCTGGGTTCAACTCCCATGACTGGCTGTTTAAATTTTAAATCCAAATCAAGGCCTGAAAGTTATAAGGGGGAGAAAAAGTGAGCCACCCTTTGTCAGTCCAGTGTGGATTAGAGGAAAGCCTCAACTAAGGAGTAGGGGCAAAGTTTTTTGTGTCAACTACAAGGATTTGAGCTCAGAAAAGGATAAATATAAGTTCCGAAAAATTCTTGCTGTGAAAACTTGGCTGGCTCAAGGGTTGAGTGATGGGTTAGTAACTGGAGGCTGAGGGTTCAAGTCTCAGCTAAGGAGTAGGACTTAAATGTTTTCTTGCCTCAACTACTAGGATTTGAGCTCAGAAAAGGATAAATATAAGTTCCGAACAGTTCTTAGTGTGAAAGCCTGGCTGGCTCAAGGGTTGAGTGCTGGGTTAGTAACTGGAGGCTGAGGGTTCAACCCTCAGCTAGGGCAGAGTGCAGATGCGATCTGCAGAGAAGAGTGCAGATGGGATCTGCAGAGAGGAGTGGAAGAGAAAAGGCTGCGTAGTGGGAGAGAGATGGTGGATTGGAGGAAAGAAAAAAAAAGGGTTATGCTTTTTTTTTTGAAAAGGAGTATATTTGATTTTTTGGAAAAACTAGGTTCACTCTTTTCTGCTCCTCATCCACCCTCTCTCCTCCTCTACCTAGCCCACCTCCCTTTCCACTGCTGCAGTCCTCTCACTGCTGCAGTCCTCTCTTCCAACCAATCTGCACTCTTCCCTAGCTGAGAGTTGAACCCTCAGCTTCCAGTTACTAACCCAGCACTCAACCCTTGAGCCAGCCAGGTTTTCACACCAAGAGCTTTTCGGAACTTATATTTATCCTTTTCAGCTCAAATCCTAGTAGAATAAGAAGTTTTCCATAATCTACTTTAATCCTGTCAGGTGTTACAACTAAGGTGAAGTCCTTGATCTTCTCCAGTGTCTGTCTTTCTTTCCCCCCCAGTACAGAGCCAGTGTCTCATGTCTGGTTTCTGTTGAATGCATTCAGAGGAAAAGATTGGTGGGATCCCAGTAGGTTGCCAGCTTTTCACAGGGCAGTAAATCCTTCAGGTCTCATCCATTCAGACCCAGCCCTGAGCAGATTGGAGAGATGGATCATATCACCTCTTTCAGCAGAGTCACGGACGATGCCGACTGCTTCAAATACTGGTAGTTTGCAGATTTTTAACCAGAAATTGAGCCTCTTCTTGGCCATTTGCGTCAAGAACACCAAAGACATAAGTTCTCCTTGTTATTTGCCGCTGCTAAATTTCCAAGCCCTTGAACACGGCCAGATGAGCTGCCTTTTTGTCAGGGTGTACGACCGTCATCACTCGAAGAACATTCCCGTTGGTTGGAAGATATGAACGGGACGGTTCATCGGGGCCTTCCCTAGCAGCCATACTTCAGCCCTCGGAAATGGCATCAACTCAGTTTTCAACGGCTTATTTATCACACCAAGTTGTCAATAACAAAGAAGAGCTATTTAGTATCCCATCACTATTAAGGAAGTAACAGTTTCTGACCACATGGCTACATTGTTACGAAAAGCCAGCCACATTAGGAGGATATTGTAGGACCATGAGCGACCTCTAAATTTGTCCCAAACTACTTCAAATTGTAACCATATCTTATCTACCTCAGGTAGAACATATTCAGACTTTTAGAGGCATGTTTTGAGAAGGTTACATTTTTACCAGCAACATTCCCCTTGGGCCACCCAAAACTATTACAAAATGAATCAAATGTATTCTAACTCACAACTATGTCTGTTTAAATAATGATACCTATCTGGAAATCATGGGCATGGCACCACAATATGCAAACCTTTTCCTGGCAGAACTGTCTCTCCCAGCCTCTGTCCCCTTCAGACTAAACCCCTAAAATATTACTGGTATATTGATCACTTTGACTGTGGAATAGTCAATTTTTAAGTTGATTGAAGGATGGTATGTATTGAAAATTGTAAAATTGTTTGACTTTTTAATGATTTGGACTGAAGGAGAAGAGACTCAATTTTCTGGCAGTGGCGTAGTCATGGGTGGGCCCTGGTGGGCTCAGGCCCACCCAGTAGCAACTTTTCTACGATGTGACTGATGAGTATTCCCAAGCCCTGCCGGCTGAAGACTCCCACCACCTCTCCCTCCTGTGTAACATTTAAAGAGCAGATCTTCACCAGCAGTGAACAGAATGACGGATACAGTACACACTGCTCACACCATCCCCTCAGCCTTCCTTCTGATGTAACTTCCTGTTTCCGCGTAGGCAGAGCACATCAGAAGGAAGGCTGTGGGGCCAGTGTGAGTAGTGTGTATCTGTTGTGCTCTTTGCTGCGTGTGAAGATCTGGTCTTTAAAAGGTAAGCGTTGGGGAGGGGGAGGGAGTTGAGATAGCAGATTGCCTCTGGGTTGGCAGGAGAGGAAGAGACTGGACTACCTGTGGGGCACCTGGGCCCACCCAAAATTGAGTGTCTGGCTGTGCACCTGCTTTCTAGACACCATAGTCTCTCTGAACAACAGCTACATACAAACTATGTATAGGAAATCAACCGAAAGTTGCAGCTACCTCCACAACTCCAGCTTCCACCTTTCACATCCCCCCAAAAATCCATTATACACAGCCAAGTCACACAATACCACTTCATCTACTCTGACCCAAGAGACAAACACCTCAAAATCCTTACTGAATCCTTCAAACATAAGTAACACATCCAAAACACCCAGGGAAAAGAAAAAAGAGGTAGTGTCCCTTACAGAGCTGGAAAGACTGAGAAGAATCATAAAAGATCTTCAGCCATTACTCCAGGAGGGGCCGATTCTCACTCGGTGCTATAGCAAGCAGTGTTTGATCCCTACTTCATAAATAGCACAGAAAAATAGCTCCCCAATGCTGAACACTAATGACATGCAAATTATATGTGTGCTGTATGACCGAAAGTAAGGGAGAGGAACGTATCTGGTGCATGTACACAAGAGGATTCACGGTAAGTGCAACTCTTGTGTGCATACTCAGATAAAGTTACCATATAAAGGACAGATTTCTCAATCCGTCCTCCTTTTTTCGGAGCCATATGGCAACCCTTTGCCCAGACAAACCTGGAAATGAAGCACACATCAGTGGCATTCTTCCGCACCTTTAAATTGAAGCCTTTCAATGTTTTTTTTCACTTGAAAAACATATTTAAGTGCAGAAAACAGGCGCCAATGACCGTTTTCACTTTCGGGTGTGCTCAGACTTGCACAGATTTTATTTCTCAACACTGGAGCTTAGAGGAATGTGCAGGCTTCCTTCCACTTCCAAAACCAATGAAACCCAGCAGATTTTACCCAGAACATTATGGAAAAACACCCCCAACACCAGCTCCAGCGGTAAGGGCAGAGTTTGTGTGCTGTTCTCTGAGCATTGGGAAGGAATTGCAAATGACTTCATCAACATCCACACGTTTCCTGGGCTGGAGCCCTCTGAACATCTTTGCGCAGGTTAACGCTGGGGCTAGTCTGGTGCTATGCGGCTCTATCGCCATCATTAAGTTCTGGGAACTGGCCCCTCAAACAGAGATTCCCAGCTCCAGCTTCTGACAACCAACTAGTGAAAACCAAAGAAGAAAGAAGAGAATGGCACACAACCCTGCAATGAACCAAGCTGCAAACCGTGCCAACACATATCGCAGTCAAAAAAGTATGGCTATTTTAATAACTATTATTTTACCGGGACCAATATCAATACATCATATAATAATGCAGGACACCGGTAGAGATACCCTGGATACCACTCGAGTCGGATGACACGCACGATCTCGGGAGACCCTTGACACAGCGCCTGTTGGTGCGAAACATGTCGGGTTAAACTCCTAGTCGTTGGCTGATAACAGCTGTATAAACAAGCTAAGTACACCTATTACATTTAAGCTGAAAATTGAAAACATTTTTAAACAACAGTTGAATTGCACAATAGCATGTGTTATGGAGTTATGAGCAGCCAATGATGAAGCGCCACATAATTCTCTCCGCAGTCAAGAGATAATACAGTGGCGGAGTGGTGGGGCTGAGGCATACTCATACTTACTAAAAAGGATTGATTTCAATATCTACCGGTGTCCTGCATTATTATATAACACACTAGCTGATGCCCCGGCGTTGCACGGGTATTTAATTATAGCAATAACACTGTAAATGGATTCAAATAAAGATACTTTATAGTGGTGAATGAAATTATTTTTTTACAGCTTAATAAAAAGTACAATATTCAAATTATAATGTGAAATATTTGACAAAATGAATACAATACAACTAACGCAAAACGTGATTATAAACAACAATTTTAGTTTCACCTCCTGGAGCAAGAACATATAAATTCTTGGGTGAACCCACCCTTGAGCAAGCAAAATAGAGTTGTGGGCCACGAGACCCCCAGAACATATCACCCCAGGTAGTGAGGGATCTGCATACCAAGTTTCGTTCAAATCGGTCAAGCCATTTTTGCATGATCGCAGCACATACACACATACATACACACATACATACCTCCGATTTTATATATATAGATATCACAAGACACCCCTCCCCCCCTCCAAACACTCACATGGAAAACCACAGGCTCATCTTCAAACATACCGTATTACATCACATTATTGACTTTTATTCCGCCATTACCTTGCGGTTCAAGGCAGATTACTAAAGATGTTATATAGACAATTCCAGAAGTGTTACATGGTTGAGCGGGTTATTTTGGGATTGAAATGCTTCCTGTGGAGTTAGTTTGTCTTGATGGATTTCTTGAATAGCAGGGTTTTTATTTCTTTTCTGAAAGTTTTGTAGTCTGGTGTCGTGGTCAGTAGATTGGATAGTTGGTGGTCTAGTTTTGCTGCCTGCGTGGCCAGTAGGCCATTGTACATTTTTTTGCGTTTGACGTCTCTGATTGGGGGGTGCGTGAATGGTGTCTGGGCTCTCCTTAGCCTGGTTGTGGCAGTTTGGATAAGGCAGTTGTTCAAGTAGGCTGGGCTGTCTCCATTCATTGCTTTAAATAGTAGACAGTAAAATTTGAATTGTATTCTTGCTTGTATTGGGAGCCATTGTGAGTCAAGGTATGATGTGGTCGTATTTCTTTGCTTTGTACCGTTTGTAGTTGTTTTATCATGACTTCGGGGCAGGGCAGATAGAGGATGTTGCAGTAGTCTAGAAGTCCTATGGAGATGGAAGCTACGTTGGAGAGACAGGCCAAATGCTTAAGACCAGGGGTCCCACATCAAAGACCACAGCGGCTAAGCAGGGTAACACCTCTGTAGGACACGTTTTGCCAGAGCAGAGCATTGCATGAATGACTTTATGGGAAGAATTCCAAACCATCCAGGAACGTAAAACCTTTGACGTTAAAATGATGAAATATTTGGAACCCACTAGACAGGACTTAACAAAGATCTGGGCTTCCTATCACACCATAAATCATAAGGTTATACTTCTTTATCACCCTCAGATCATTTGTTCATATCTGAAGAAGGCATTCCTTACAAAAGGTAATCTTAAGTCAGTCCAAAACAAAGGTATGGTCTTATTTTCCTTTCTCTATATGACTTTGAAAAGTGGACCACTTCACTCTCCCTGTCAGAAGCCCCTTTCCATCCTCTAGTCCTCTTCCCACAGATCCACTCCAAAGACACTCCCCCTTGCTCTTACTTCCAGTTTTCCACAGCAGAATTCAATTCACTTATCCCTTCCTATTCCTCTCTCAATAGCTCTTTACCCAATGAATGTCCACAGAGCAGAGGCGGCTGGTTACCCTCACACCAGCCTTAAACAACCCAACTAACACAGGGAAGATACTGAGGAAACAAGGGAAGCTGCACCAGAACCAGAGACTCAGATTGAGCCAGGAAAACACTTCAGCACCTAGTAGAGGGTGTGAAGGAGACTGCCCTAAACCTCCTGAGGTTAGAAGAGACTGTCTTGTTAGAGGGTTTAGGAGAAAGGGTCTTAATTCCCTGAGCTCTCATTCCACCCCCTGGAAGAGAAGGGTTTAATGGAAAATTCTCTCTAATGTTTCCCCCTTCAGATGAAAACCTCCCCATTATCTTGATCTCTATTCAATTCCTGAACTCACTCCAGGTTTTCATAGCTGTGCTGTCCAGTCAAACACATTAGCTGGAGTCCCAGTCCCAGATCCTGAATAGATGGGAGATTTAAGATGAAGGAGCTGGAATTTTAGCCTCAGCACAAAGGGGAGAAAATGCATTTCCCACTTCCTCCCCTTAAAGCTGTCAAGTTACGCAGTTCCAGGAAGAAGACTTGTCCCAAGGCAGTGTGGGATTTGTAGTTCCTGACCTCACCCAGTGCTGCAGGTCCCACCAGGATAGGTTCAGAAATCCAGGACTGGCCCAAAATCTCCCTCTTGGAACTGGGAGTCTTGGAAGCTGTGTTATGAGGCACTTGGTTCCAGGGGTGTCCACTTGCAATACCGGAGGACTGCGAACCAGTCATGTTTTCAAGCTATCCTTAGTGAATATGCATGAATATATTTGCATACAAATAGGTCACCTGCCTGTTTCATTATCTATATGTGGCATCATCAGGGGATTCTAATAACACGAGCAGAAATGAAATCAGCCTACTGCGTCTTAAAGAAATAATGGCGTCAGGGATCTACTGTGTACTGTACAGTCTTCTGCATAACGAGTTAACACATCTGGATTAATATATAATATATAAAATCGGATGTATGTATATATGTTCCAGCATAACTCCGAAATGCATAGACAGATTTCAACCAAACTTGGTATCAGGGCTGTGGAGTCGGAGTCGAGGAGTCAAAACATTTATCTACCGACTTCATTTTTGAACTTGGCATACCAATCACGAGCGATTCTTTCAGCTATAGCACCCACTATATACACAGCACAAATGTTGCGAGCAGCTTCTGCGGCCTTAGAACCTTGATTAAAAGCAAAAAGAAGGTGGTGTCGAAAATGCTCATTTCTCTCAACTTGACATTCCATTTTAACGATCTGAAAATTAACCAGTGCTGTGGAGTCAGAGTCAGAGTCAGAGTCGGAGGAAATTTCGGGTACCTGGAGTCGGAGTCTGAAGTACAAAAAACTGAGGAGTCGGAGTCGGAACATTTATCTACTGACTCCACAGCCCTGCTTGGTATACATATCACTTACTATCTGGGAACAACGTTGCAGATCTTTGCAATCCCCCTGTGTCTTCACCACTCTGAATAACTTCGTATCGTCTGCAAATTTAATCACCTCACTCGTCGTACCAATGTCCAAATCGTTTATAAAGATGTTGAAGAGCACGGGTCCAAGCACCGAGCCCTGTGGCACCCCACTGGTGATGCTATTCCAGTCTGAGCTTAACTGGGATATATGAGTGTCTGGGTTTGTTAATCGTATTCAGCTTTCTTAAGTTTTGTTTTTCCTTTATGAAAATCCCCTCCATGGGTTTAATGGATCTCCTCCATTAAATGGTGGTGTAAGAAAGAAAATATTTTGAAATGCTTCAATTATAAGATTTTCTTATGTATAATTTACATTTTCTGTTTTTCTGTAACAAGTGTTTACCTGTGATATTATTGCAAACTCAATAAAAAGAAACCAAAACCACAATCATCATTATATAAACAAAACACAGCACAATGACTATTAAAAACACACTTGAATGTGGAGAGAAGGGCACAGCAATAATCTTCTTCCTCTGTCTTCTCCACTTTAGATCAACTCCATACTCCTTACCACAACTCTCTGGATTTTAAGAGCCAAACTCTCAACAGTCAATGCTGACGTTTCAACTCTGAAAAATACCAGGTAGAGAGAGCACCGAACAGCTGGAACATCCAGTTTTCAGGTTCTGATTTCTGATGGAAAAGGCTTCGGCGACCTGAACAGATGGACGTGCTGTTGCGTCTTCTGCTTTTAATGAGATTCCTTTTGCTATTGATACTCACTCTGCTGCCACTAATATCTCTATAACTGATTTCCGTGACTGTGAGGTGAGAGCATTTCAGTGAAATAATAAAGCAACATTATAATTAGGGCTTCAGATTTTATCCGAGCTGGTTATTTTAGAGTTTATGTAATTCAGCCTCCACTTGCTCAGAAACAGAGAAAAAGATGGCGCATAAAGACCATATGCTCTATCCAGTCTGCCCATCCATACCAACCACTAATCCAGTGTCCCACAAACTTTGTCAAGCCGCAAAGAAACTAACGCCAGCTCAATGGAGGTGTTAGCATCTAGCAGGCGTGGCAAATTAGCGCATGCTAAAACCGCTAACGCAGCTTAGTAAAAGGAGCCCTAAATGTAGTGGATATAGCTCAAGGCATCCAAAACTGCACGGATGTCGACATCCACACACACGCGAAGGCCCTGAGCCGCCAGTGAGGGTGCCAGCAGGGAAGAGGGCTGGAGAGGAGAGGCGCCAGCCTCTCGCTGCAAGAAGCACGGCCTGTAGGCAGTCAGCTGGCATTGGCACCTCTCCTCCTCCCCAGTGTGTCGCGGCACACCTGAAATCTCAGGAAGCAGACTAGAAAAGTTTCCGCAGGCTGGCCAACAAGTACCGCAAAGGGATTGGCCTGTCAGCTGCTGACTTCGGTCTGCTTCTTCTCCCCACAGGGAGAGCTGAACCCTTGACAAGGAGAGCTCTGAAATCTGTCAAAAAAAAAAAAATAAGTGAAAAAGACAAATCAGAAACACTCCTTCCAGCTTGCGTGAAAAAGAAAAAACTGAAAGGGGCAGCAGAGCCCTCTAGTGGACGAGGAGGAATTCAAAAGCTGGAGTGGATTCCTTCTGCCAGGCTCATGAGCACGGGGATATTACCCGTCTGTCCAAAATGACACACCTATTGCACTAGAAATCTTTTTGAAATACGCTGACCAGAACTGAATGCAATACTCAAGCTGAAGTCACACCATGCAGCGATACAGAGGCATTATATAATATTTTTGGTCTTACTTACCATCCTTTTCCTAATAATTCCTTGCATACTGTCTTTCAACTGAGAGACTCTCCTCATATGCATTTATGCCACGTAGGTTTTTAAATGTCCCTATCATATCTCCTTTCTTCCAAATTATACAGATTGAGATCTTTAAGTCTGCCCCCTACGCTTTATGACGAAGAGCACTAACCGTTTTAGCAGCCGCCCTGTGGACCGACTCTATCCTATTTGTTTCTTTTTGAAGGTGTGATCTCCAGAATTGCACGCATTGTTTAGTTGTGGTCCTGGTTATCTGGCCACTTATTTTTATGTGTTTTTCTCAGTTACACATACTTGTGTGACTGGAACAGAACTGGGTACTGGAGCTAATAATTGCACAAAATCTGCATTTAAAACACGGGTGTCCAACCTTTTGGCTTCACTGGGCCGCATTGGCCGAAAGAAATGTTTCTGGGGCTGCACAAATGCTGCAGTAAGACACAGGAGGGAGCCGGCAAGACGGTAAACGCCCGGGGGCAGCAAAGGATAACACTGCTTCGCCCTCGACCGGGGCCACACAAAATACTTCAGTAGGCCGCAGGTTGGACACCCCTGATTTAAAATATTGTATCATTGTGCACCAAAAACCACACTTTAAATTAAAGTTAGGTGCTCACATGCCGTATCTGTCACAGGAAACAACTAAGAACTACATTGAATATTTCTGTTTCCTAACTTGGGTTTGAGCACCTAAGTGGAGCACATTAGATAAGACTTAGGGCTCTTTTTACTAAGGTGCGCTAGTGTTTTTAGCACACACAGAAGATTAGCGTGTGCTAACCCTGCGCTACGCGGCTAGAACTAACGCCAGCTCAATGCTGGCGTTAGCGTCTAGCACATGGGGCATTATAGTGTGCGCTATTCCGCGTTAAAGCCCTAACGCAGCTTCGTAAAAGGAGCCCTTAGAGGAGGATCTCCAAGTGAATGGTAGAGATAGACGGGCAGAATAGGCCACGTGATCCCCATCTGCCTTCATTTTTCTCTGTTTTTATGTATAAAGCAGCCAAGAAACTTTCCCTGAATAAACTACAGGAGATCCCCACAAGAACTATTGCATAAGAACTGCCACAGACTGATGGTCCAACAGTGGCCAACCCAGATCCCAAGTCCCTGGCAGAACCCCAAAGAGTAGCAACATTCCAGAGCTGAGATTGTGACATCATAATGCCTCATTCCACTAATGCCTAAGAGCCAACCTCAGCAGTGATGTCACAATGGCTCGATTGTCCTATACTTGGATCACATAAGAACATAAGACAGATCGAAGGTCCATCAAGCCCAGTATCCTCTTTCCAATAGTGACCAACCCAGGTCCCAAGTCCCTGGCAGAAACTCAAAGAGTAGCAACATTCCAGAACTGAGATTGTGATGTCATAATGCCTCATTCCACTAATGCCTAAGAGCCAACCTCAGCAGTGATGTCACAATGGCTTGAATGGCTCACATAAGAACATAAGAGTTGCCATACTGGGACAGACCGAAAGTCCATCAAGCCCAGTATCCTGTTTCCAAAAGTGGCCAACCCAGGTCCCCAGTACCTGGCAGAAACCCAAAGAGTAGCAACATTCCAGAGCTGAGATTATGATGTCATAATGCCTCATTCCACCAGTTCCTAAGAGCCAACCTCAGCAGTGATGTCACAATGGCTTCATTGTCCTTTACTTGGCTCACCTACGAGCATAAGAGTTGCCTTACTGGGACAGACCAAAGGTCCATCAAGCCCAATATCCTGTTTCCAACAGTGACCAACCCAGGTCCCAAGTCCCTGGCAGAAGCCCAAAGAGTAGCAACATTCCAGAGCTGAGATTGTGATGTCATAATGCCTCATTCCACCAATGTCTAAGAGCCAACCTCAGCAGTGACTTGATTGTCCTCAGCCAACCTCAGCAATGGCTTGATTGTCCTTTACTTGGCTCACCTACGAGCATAAGAGTTGCCTTACTGGGACAGACCGAAGGTCCATCAAGTCCAGGATCCTGATTCCCACAGTGGCCAACCCCCAGGTCCCAAGTACCTAGCTAGATCCCAAGTAGCAAAACAGATTTTCTGCTGCTTATCCTAGGAATAAGCAGTGGATTTCCCCAAGCCATCTCAATAATGGCCTATGGACTTCTCTTTTAGGAAATTATCCAAACCTGTACAGAAACCCCCACTAATCTCGTTACTTAGAATTTGAAAAACATGAATAAGCACATTCCTAAACTCGTGGGGCACTCAGAATACTCTCAGTAGTAGGAAGCAGGAAGTAGTCCAGGGTTTTCCAAACCTGCTCTGGTGACCCCACAGTCAGCTGGATTTTCAGAATCTCAACGCGTAGGAATGAGAGATCCAGTCAATGCAAATGTATCTCATGCATAGTCATTGTAAGTAATTGGAAACTCCAAATTGTTATGGGGTGATTCCGCTTTACACCTTCAGAAATGTTATCAGACATACCTTCTTTTTTATTATTTTTACTCAGATTACTGACCTTTAAAGCCATCGCTCAGCTTTTCATACTGGGCTGCACTTGGATTTTTGGATTCTTTCAATTTGGTTCCATCGCTGTGGTCATGTCATATTTATTCACCATTATCAACAGTCTGCAGGGAGCCTTTATCTTCTTGATTCACTGTGTCCTCAACCGACAGGTAAAGCTACCTCCTTCTTTCCATGTTTTTTTCTGCCCATGGGAGATCTATCTAATCCAGTATTTCTGAGTTGCACTATGCCTAATTAGGCTCAAGGCCACTTACACTATAGAATGTAGAGGCTACATTATATGATAGCAATTGGAAGAGAACTGAGTTATGAGTGGAGTAATGGGGCAAGGGAGGATTGGGGTTCCATGACTGTGCTTTTCGAGGCAAACAGCGTGCAAGAATTTAAGAGCAAATGGGATGCCCATGTGGGATCCCTTAGAGCAGGGGTGTCCAATGTCGGTCCTCGAGGGCCGCAATCCAGTCGGGTTTTCAGGATTTCCCCAATGAATATGCATGAGATCTATTAGCATACAATGAAAGCAGTGCATGCAAATAGACCTCATGTATATTCATTGGGGAAATCCTGAAAATCCGACTGGACTGCGGCCCTCGAGGACCGACATTGGACACCCCTGCCTTAGAGGGTTAAGCCAAGGGAACCTGTCACCAGGAGTGGGATCCCTAGGATAGTAGACTTGGGGTTGGGTCAGTAGAGTGGGCAGACCTGATGGGCTATGGCCCTTATCTGCCGTCATCTTCTATGTTTCTATCTTAACAACATGGGGATTGTTAGTTTGCGATCCAGCTGGAACACAATTGCTCGCAGTGGTACCTTAGTGGATTTGAATCTTCTGACCTTCAGATATCATTGTGTGTAGTACAGTCCATAAAATGTTCCCATGCTTAGAGTAAGAGGAAGGGCTGTGGTCTCTTTGGTGGTAGAGAGTAGAGAATGACACGGTGACAAAATTCATCACCGTTCCCATCCCCGCGGATAACCGCGAGAAATCATCTTCATGTCATTCTTTCAGGAGAGAGGGAAGAACCAGAGTATGAATGGCCACAACCACTGACCCGCAAGCTTTGCTTTGAAGAATGCTGGTGTAGAAGGACAGAGGATGAAATAGACACTAGAAAATGACATGGGCTTATTTCCCGCGGTTATCCGCGGGGACGGGGACGGTGATGAATTTTGTCACCGTGTCATTCTCTAGTAGAGAGCACAAAGCTATAGCTCAGTGTTAAGTTTTTCTGGTTGATCAAAGACACTCTTCTCTTTTTGGCTGCTGCCTTTCTACCCAGAGATAACTCGCTTCTTGTGAGCTGATAGTGGTTTTCATTTGTTTTTGAATCTACAGGTCAGAGAGGAGTACAGACAATGGTTTAAGAGAATCCACACATTACCTACAGAAAGTCAGGCAACCGTGTCCACCTCAAAAACGGTAGGAAATCCTGCTTAGTGATTACCATGTTTTGCGTTTGTAGAGAAGATAACTTGCCTGTCAATATGTCTGTGCAACTGACTGAAGGTACAGACCAAAAAATAAAATAAAACCAGTGTGGAGAATGTAAGGCCCAGATACGCAAAGCATTTTTTGTTGGTTTGTGTTTTTTTTTACAAAACCCACACAATATTCCATCCTGTTGGTTTCCAGATGAAGGTGATTGCCTAGCAGTGATATGTATGGAAGGAAATAGTGTTTTGAAAATGTGAGCAAGTGGGAAAATCTATAGGATACACTACAGACATAAATTGAAAATGTTCAGTTGTAACAGAACCTCCCCCCCAAAACACACTCACACATTAAACTAACTAGTCTTCAGCTAGGGATAAATATTTGTTGATGGAACATAGTAGTAGATCTGAACTGAAATCTTTCCTGTGCACTGTTCAAGAGACAGCCAAAGAGTGATCCTGCACCTCAATGAGCTGTTAGCAGTGGCATGCAGAAAGAGCTGAGCTGAGCTGGATCCCCCTCCCCTTGCTCCAAGGGTCTTTTTCCTACCGTTTACTTAGGGATTCTTAATTTGACCTTCTGCCGCAGCAGTGAGTTATATTTTAAAGCAGGGGTGTCCAACCTGTGGCCCGAGGGCGATGCAGTGTTTTCCTCTGCTGCCCCCAGGTGTTTACCGTCTTGCTGGCTCCCTCCTATGTCTTGCAGCGTTTGTGCGGCCCCAGAAACATTTATTCGGCCAATGCAGCCCAGGGAAGCCAAAAAGTTGAACACCCCTGTTTTAAGAGACATATTTAACATTATCTTCTTTTCATCTTAACACAAATTTAAATCCCTCTTTGCACACAATGAATGCAAACCCATATCACGCATACAGTGGCTCTCCTGAAAACCAGCCTAGTAGTTAGGTGTGCTTCCAAAACTGGTGCTTTAAATAGACACCTCTTAAACATCAGGTCAAAACAAAGGAATACGGAACTCCTCTTCTCTTGCTCATCCTCCTTCACTTCTCTTGTGGAATGGGGTGGGCCACAATCCCACCAGCAGTTAAGAGAGCTTAGAAGCAAGGCTGGAGGTTGGTTGATTTGGCCTCTCCAACCAAAATGGTATTATGCTGCCCCTTCTAGGAGGGAACGTCCCTCCTGACACTTGTCTGTGTTTGTAGCTCTCATCTTTAGGTAATAATTGAACAAGTTAGGCAACTCCAGTGTATTTGTTGCTCTAGACCAGGGGTACCCAAAACGTCGATCGCAAAGGCATAACCGGTACATCGCAGAGCCAGTGTTCTCCCTAGCATTCCCCCAGTCACTTTCTCACCTTTAAAAGTACTGTACTGTAATTACGGCAGCCTGCAGAGCGAATGTAGCAGGCTGCCGTCAGCCTCTGTAGAACGTTCTCTCTGCCGCGGTCCCGCCCCCGACGTCAGAGGATGTGCGGGACCGCGGCAGAGGGAACTTGCTACAGAAGCCGACTGCAGCCTGCTACGTTCGCTCTGCAGGCTGCCGTAATTAACTTTCAACTATGGTAGGCCCAGAGGGAAGAATGGAGGTGAGAACTGACCTGACAGTCACTGTGTGCAGGGAAGCAGCGGAGGTAAGGCTCTGCACGTCGGGGTAAAATTGTGCCCATCACGAGGACCCCGGTGGGAGGGGGGATTGCCTTAGAGACACTGGATCGGGTGGGGGGGGGGAGACAAAAGGACCTTGAGGAGGGGTGGGAAAGCAGCCTTGAACCAAAAGGGAGGGGGAAGACAAGGCAGATCCTGGATTACTAGAGGGTTAGAGAGGGGAAACACTCTGAACCGAGGAGAGAGAGATGCCAGGCCCTGGGAAGGGGGAAGAGAAAGCGAGTGAGAGAGAGACAGAAAGACCTGGATCAAAGGTAGGAGGACTCAAAATGTTAGCAGAAGGAAGATAGAAAGAGGGAGAAACAAAGGGGAGGCAGAAGAGAGGGGGGCAGATGTTGGACTATGGGAGGTGCAGACAGAAGAGACAGAGGGGGAGAGACCCTGAGGAAGAACAGAGGAGGGAGACATGTTGCCAATAGGGGTGGAGGAGAGAGAGATGTTGGTTGGGGAATGGAACGAGGTCTGGAGGACAGAAGAGGTGTGGGGGGGTCTTTTACTAAGGGGCACTGGTTGATTAGAATATAATGGGCGCATCAGCACTTAGCGTGCACTAAATCGGCTAGCGAACCTTCGTAAAAGAGGGGATATATGTTTAGCGTTTTTATAGTTGGAAGATCATTTTGACTTGGTCATTTTCAAAGTAGCTCCCAAGCCAAAAAAGTGTGGGCTCCCCTGCTCTAGACAATCAACTCCGAATTTACTGAAGGATCTATTTCTAGCCAGTGGTGTAGCCATGGGTGGGCAGGGGATCACCTACTTTGGGCTTAGGCTCACCCGGCAGCAGTGGGGACTCCCCATCTCTCCAGCTGAAGACCTTTTTAAGGGTGCCTTGAACTCCTTCCAAAATAGCTCAGCAGTTTTCTTGCACCACCTGACCTGGCATTGGATGGCTCCGAAAAGCCGCCACCGACTGCTGAGCTGTGCTGAAGGAAGCTCAAGGTGCCTTTGAGGCCAGGGCTTGAGAATCCCCACTAGCTGAGTTGGGGTGGGGGGTGCTGGGAGAGGAGGAGGCATCATGCCCACCCATTTTGCTCATGGACCCACCCAAAACTGAGGTCTGGCTATTCCCAGCACAGAGTACAAGAATCAAACCAGAACATCTACCCTTGACCTCACTCTTCGGCTTTCAAATCTCACTCTTTTGGACATTTCACCCTTGGCATCTCGGTTTCTAAGTGTCCAAACCACATGTGTCTTTTTCCGACATCTTTTCTGTGAGTTGAACTACTTTTCCTAACTTCTTTGTTCTCTGCAGAAAAAAAGAGGAGATAGTCTCATCCACAGCTCAGGGGATGTCATCTAAGAGCAGTTTAAAGAGGTTGAATTAAAAAACGGGGGGAAAATACTCCCCACCTGCAATTAGGACAGTAAAGTTTATTGCCTGCGTGTGTAGGGACTCAGACTGGCTGAATGTTCACGCATGGCTTTATAATACGAAAAGAACAAACCAGGGGAAAAACACAAATACAAAGAAACAAAAAGGAATTGTCCAGATCAGAATGATGTGCATTAAAAAAAGTGTCCTCCAACTCATCTGGTAACGTGAAGATCTTTATTCCTCCAATGTCACAATAGTCATTGAATCATTGAGTCATTGAATGTACTATTGTGACATTGGAGGAATCAAGATCTTCACGTTACCAGATGAGTTGGAGGACACTTTTTTAATGCACATCATTCTGATCTGGACAATTCCATTTTGTTTCTTTGGCTTTATAATATAGCATTTGTTACAACTGATTGTTTTGCTTTGCTTTCAGATGGATTCCAGCACAGAAATGAAGGAAAGAACATTATGTAAAGCACCAGCAGAGATTCCTTGCAGACATACAGCTAAATTTATGTGATGAGCCCCCAGTTTAAAAGAAATCAGACCCTTTGCTTCAACTCTTCTCAGGACTCTGTTTCCTCTTCAATTACAGCACCGGTGCTGTTATGAACTTCTTTCGATTCTAGATTTGGCAAGCCATTGGCAGTGTTAATATATTTGCCAAGCGTTTACAGAGTTAAGCATGTTTACCACACAGCTCCTGGATTGTCTTTGTAGCCTTTCATTGTCTTTTTTTTTCTAACCAAAAAGAATATCGGAAATAAATTATACATAAGGGGTTGAGAGTGTCTGTCTTTCTATCTGTCTAGGGGGAAAAAATGTAATACAACGAAGCCATGTTTGGCTTGGGGTACAGAAAACACATTAAAGTTCAAAATGTCCTGTCCTTGTCCCAGCCACATTGTGCCTCTAACACCTTGAGAGTTACGTGAACAGCATCGATATCCATCTGAAAAATAGGTTTTGAAAATAGCAAATTGGAAGAATTTGACAAGAAAAATGTCCATCTGCCCCTTTATGCCACTTTTTTTGAAAATAAGCCTCTTTCTTGAACAGACTCAAAATTAGAACATAAGACTTGCCGCTGCTTCTGGGTCAGACCAGTGGTCCATCGTGCCCAGCAGTCCGCTCACGCGGCGGCCCTCTGGTCAAAGACCAGCGCCCTAAGACTAGCCCTACCTGCGTACGTTCCAGGAACTTGTCTAACTTTGTCTTGAATCCCTGGAGGGTGTTTTCCCCTCTAACAGCCTCCAGCGTTCCAGTTTTCCACCAAATTCAGGCAGAAAGGATACAGCATAGTCACTGGAAGCTCCGAAAAAGAAAGCAGAAAAGAGAGAAGAGATACATATTAGATGCCCTAGTTGGTTTCCAGAGTAGGATAGAGTTGATGAGCATCCTTTATGCTCATCGAAAGCTGTTTTAAATAAGTGGGGTTTTAAATTTGACAAATGAGAGATCCAGGCAGAGAATTGCCACAAGTGTGTTTCAAGGACACGGGGCCCACTCCTAGTAGAGCAGGAAGCTGATGCCTGAGTAGCCTGGTTGTAAGTGCAGAGAAGGGGACCCAAGCCCATAATCCACTAACTGGTGGAAGGTGCGAGCCCACCAACCTGTACCAAAAAAGAAACAAAAACCCTACTCTTAAAAAAATACATAAAGCCAATATAACACAACCAGACATGTTCCGAACTCCTCCTGCAATACCAACTACTCCTTAGCAAATTAGAAAATGTTCAAACTATTCCTAAGCACTTCTTAATATCATAACTCTTATCTAATCCGCCTTGAACTGCAAGGTAAAGGTGGAATAGAAATCACTAATGTAATATAAGCGACACCTAGCATTTGGTGGGGTTTTGGAGGGGTTATGGCGAGGTGTGTACCAGAGATCTTTTAGCTGAAGTTCACTGCAGCGCCTCTCAGCTCTGCTGGGATGTCTGTGTGGCCAGTCTACTAAAAACAATGCCTCCCTCCTACATCTCAATGGCTTGTTTTCTGTGGTCTTTCTTTTGGATGGGGGGGGGTTTCCCCAAAAATGGTTCAAAAAGATGGACGCACATCTGAAAAATGGCCATTTTCCAAAAACAGGATAGATGTTTTGCAGTTCTGAAAATGGGCATTTTTGGTGCTGGACTTTTGTGTATCTTCTGCAGAACATCCAGGACATCATGTCAAAAATGGCCCCCTAAATGTAATAAAGCATAACCATAGCCTCTGGATTTGAATAAGGCTGTTTCTCATCGCATCTGTCACATCATATCCAATAAAACTTTAACTGAATCCATGGCGTGAGAGCTGTTTATATTATCCCCACTTGGTTGCTTTGGCAGCCTCTGAAATATTTCAGTCTGTTGAGGAGCAACTTAAGGAATACCAGAAGTAATTATATACCAGGAAACTGTTACACATCTTTTTTGAGTTGTATGGATAAAGAGCTTTAGTATTTTGATTTATTTAATAAACTTATACTCAATTTAAGCTTGAAGAGTTCAAGCTGAGTAACAGATAGGGCTGTAGTCACTAAGATGTGTTACTGTATATATTTCAATATAAACTGAGATTTTGGGGCCATAAAAATGGGATCTCAGTTTACGAGAGTCATTTCATAAATAATGCACACTATTTTTTTTTTAATTTACATGTTTGTTTGTTTTTTCCAAGTATTTCTTTACAATCCTTCAATATAATCTCCCTGCTTTGCAATGAGCAAGTCCCAATGTCTGGGAAGCTTCATTATTCCATCCAAGACACCGTTTTTGTTCAGTTGCTGAATGGCTCGGGTACCGACGGAAGAAAGCACTTCCAGAGATGCAAAACGATGTCAACGCGTAGGTTGTTTCAACTTTGGAAAAAGGTCGAAGTCTGGTGGACTGTAGGGAGCATGAGGTAACACCTCCCAGCCATATTCGTGTGGTTTTTCAATGACATTCCTATGTGCGGGCGAGCGTTGTCGTGAAGAATGAGTGGCCCAGCCAAGAGCAACTGAGGTTGGGTTTTGTGCATTTTTCTGCGCATTTTTTGCAAAAAATCACAGTAATACACTGCTGTGACACTTCTTCCACATGGAACTTTGTCTGTAATGATGATGCCTTCATGATCATAAGCAAAAATCATCATTTGTTTGACTTTTGATTGAGCTCCGAGGAAGATGGAGCTCTCCATTCGTCATTGAAAAACTACACGAATACGGTTGGGAGGTGTTACCTCCTGCTCCCTACAGTCCAGACATGAGTCCACCAGACTTCAACCTTTTTCCAAAGTTGAAACAACCTACGCGTGGACATCGTTTTGCATCTCTGGAAGAGCTTTCTTCCGTCGGTACCCGAGCCATTCGGCAACTGAACAAAAACGGTGTCTTGGATGGAATAATGAAGCTTCCAAGACGTTGGGACATGGTCATTGCAAAGCAGGGAGACTATATTGAAGGACTGTAAAGAAATACTTGGGGGAAAAAAAAACGTGAAAAATAAAATAGTGTGCTTCTCCCCTCCCAGATATCGCAGGCCTCCTCCATACCTACCTTAAGCCCCAGTGGTCCAGTGATGAGCAAGGTCAGAAGCGATCCCTCCAGCGTTCTGCCTGGCAGGCTGGCCACTATTCCCTCCCTCCTAGAACCATCCAAACATACCTGGTAGTCCAGTGGTGAGTAGGGGCAGGAGCGATCCTCCTATGCTTCTGTTCCATGCAGAGAATGGCTGCCGTGTGTTCCTGTGGCAACCTCGTAAGTGGATCGGGGGCATAATTATAGAATAAGGGGCACCTGCATCTAACTTTAGGTGTGAGGCATTGCAGCATATTTTTGCTGGTGTAAATGGTCCTGCCTAATGTTAGGTGCTTAAGTGCTATTCTATAAACGGTGTCATTTTATGGAGTGAAACCTAGATAGTAATAACTGTATTCACAAAAAATAACAGGTCATAACATTAGTACTTACGCCAATTAATTACACACTTAAAATCACATGAAATAGTCACAAAGGGGAAAATTCTATAAGGAAGGCACCAAGAATGCATGCACATGACCTGAATTCTAGCGTTTACATGCATAGTCCAACTGAGTGTTTTTCTATAAACATGTACAGCAGAATCCTGATTATCTAATACTCAAGTAACGAGCAAAAAAAAAAAATCATCCTATCTCCATCCCCCGAAGCAACAGTGGCAGCACTCCGGACTCATCAATCCCCCTCCCTCCCGCCCCGAAGCAGCAGTCCTGACCCGCCAACTCTTCCTCCCTTTACCCAAAGCAGCAGATTAGCACTGTAAACAAGCTGCTTGCGGCCCGTACCGACAGGGCCTTCCTCTGCTGCATTACTTCTGACATGGCAGAGGAAAGGCCCTGCTGGGGCTAGTTATGAGCGTTGACTCTGCTGACCGGCTGCTGCTTCGGATAAGTGAGGGGATCCAGGAAGTAAGACTGGGGGGAGGAGGGGAGGACCAGAAGTGTGTGGGGAGAGGGTCCAGCATGGTGAAAGGCAGGGAAGGGGAGATGGACGGATGCTTCTGTAACCAGTCTCTTTCCTGGCAGCCACAGAACTTTGTTGAATCTGCATGCCGGCCACCAAGAAAAGGTGGCTGGCACTCATACTGGCGCTTGCAGGGCAATGAGGAGTGGGGCCCGAGAGGAGGCCTAGCATGCGTGAGGGCCAGGATGAGCAGAGAGGGCTCCCGGCCTGCCGCTGACAGTGGCAGAAATGTGGATGGACTCCGACTAGAATGAGGCTGGGGTCCGGAAGACTGTTGGGCCGTGGTTGGGGCCCCAACTGTCTGCCAGGGGCAGTGGAGGTCCTGGAGGACCCTGGCGAAGGGAAGTCCAAGAGTAGGGTTACCAGATGAAAAATGCTTCAGTACCTGAACAAATTCATATAAACCATTCTGAGCTTCCTGCGGAGAATGGTATAGAACTACAGAAAATTGAATGAATGGATGAATGTCCGGGTTTCCCCAGATAAAAGCAGTAAAATAAAAAGTCTGCCAGGAGGGACCCTGTATCTCCAACCTGTTGTCAACTACAAGTGACTTTAAATCATTCCGAAAAGAAATCAAAACCCTGCTATTCAAAAAAACTATACAGCCTTCCCACCGAGCCTAACAAGTAACCAACCCTCAACTCTCCTCCCTTCCCCAACCTCTCCCCCTTTTTTTTTTTTTTTTTTTTTTTAGAAAAAATCATTTTATTTTCTATTTTGCGATTGGAATATATCAGATTTGAAATGTGTATCCTGCTGGAGCTGGTGTTAGACATAATGGGACCACAAAGCCCATTTGCAACAGGTCAAAACAAAAATGTGCAGGGGTAACTCTTGCACAATGAAGGTTACTTTTGAGTGACTAAAGAAATCTGTAGCACCGATAGGTGAGGCCGAGTAATCAGCCTTCATGTCTCTGAGCAGAGTTCTAAGTAAGAAATAAGCTTACTAAGCATATTGATGTATGTGGTGACTTTATCTTTTGTGCATTTGCAACAGGTAGCTTAAAGCTATTTGCCAATTTGGTTTGTTACAGGAAAAACTCAGACATGTTCTCTTTTTAGACGACTAACGGGGTGCCCGGATGGATTTCCAAAACCCGGCAATTCATTTGGGTTTTGGAAGGGGCCAGAGGCAGATGGGGCGGGGCTGAAGGCGGAATGGGGCGGGACCGGAAGCAGATGGGTGGGGGGGGGCTGAAGGTAGAATGGGGCGTGGCCAGAGGCGGAACTGGGGGCAGATGGGGCGGGGCTGAAGGTGGAATGGGGCGGGGCCAGAGGCAGAACGGGGCGGGGCTGAAGGCGGAATGAGGTGGGACCGGAAGCAGATGGGTGGGGGGCTGAAGGTAGAATGGGGCGTGGCCAGAGGCGGAACTGGGGGCAGATGGGGCGGGGCTGAAGGTGGAATGGGGCGGGGCCAGAGGCAGAACGGGGCGGGGCTGAAGGCATAATGGGGTGGGACCGGAAGCAGATGGGACGGGGCTGAAGGTAGAATGGGGCGGGGCCAGAGGCGGAAGGAGCGGGACCGCGTTTTTTTTGGGGGCGCGAATAAATCTGGTAACCCTAGAGAAAACCATAATAAAGCAAAAATATAGTAAAAGTAACAAGACAGAAAGAAAACCTCGGCCCGCCCCTCCTATAATAAGAAAAAAAAGCCCGTCACTCACCCCCTCAGCCAGGTGACTCTCCGGCCTTTGCCTCCGCCGCACGTTGACTTCTTTTGACTCACTAGGGCGGGAAGCGCGTGCGCCACAGCCGGGGCCGTGACGTCATCCCGCTGGCGCCCCGGAAGCGCTTCCCCGGAAGCAGCGTCTGGGGGCGGGCGCAGCTGGAAAGTGACCCTGGTGTCCGCGGCGCAGGCGATGGGGGCGCACCTGGTGCGTCGCTACACGGGGCAGCCGGAGCCCGACCCGATCAATCCGCCCACCTTCCCCTCGGAGCTGGGCTTCGGCGAGCGCAAGGAGCGAGGTCAGCCGCTTGTCTGCTTTGCCTAGATTGTAAGCTCTTTGGGGCAGGGACTGTCTCTGCTGCGTTTGGACCTCTGTCTAGTAGCGCTCTAGAAATGATTAGTCTGAACGCTCGGTGACATCACAATGCAGCTGGGTCTTGATGACGTCATAATGCAGCTGTATTATGGTTCCCCCCACCTGAGCACTTTGCATTGATTCTTGTCCAGTTTGCTTGTCTTGTAAGCTCTTTTGAGCAGGGACTGTCTCATCTGTTTTTAACACAGCGCTGCTTATGTCTAGTAGCGCTATAGTAGCAGAAGCTGTCTGAACGCTCCGTGACATCACAATGCAGATGGGTCTTGATGACATCATAATGCAGCTGTATATGGTTCCCCCACCTGAGCACTGTGTATTCATGCACCTTCTTATCCAATTTGTCTTGTCTAAATTGTAAGCTCTTTTCAGCAGGGACTGTCTCATTTGTGTTTTGAGGTATCGCTATAGAAATGATTAGTAGTAGTAGAAGCTGTCTGAATGCTCAGTGACATCACAATGCATCTGGGTCGTACCCAGAATTCTTGATGACATCATAATGCAGCTGTATATGGTTCCCCCACTTGAGTATTGTGTATTGATTCTTGTCCAGTTTGCCTGTCTTGTAAGCTCTTTTGAGCAGGGACTGTCTCATCTGTTTTTAACACAGTACTGCTTATGTCTAGTAGCGCTATAGTAGTAGAAGCTGTCTGAACACTCAGTGACATCACAATGCATCTGGGTCTTGATGACATCATAATGCAGCAGTATATGGAAAAGGGATTGGGACTTCTATACCGCCTTTTTGCAGTTTTACAACCACATTTTGTCACCACTCAAGCACAGGATCTAATATTTATTTACTTATTATACAGCTTATATACTACTCTACTTTGGGATCCTAGGCGGTGTACAAAATGCATCCATAAGTCCCATAATATAAAAGCAATACTTCACCTTTGAAACCCAGCATCACGTAATCTTTTGCTATATGTGACATAGAACAGCCTATTTAGTGTTGTAACCCTGTATTGCAATAATATAAGTATTGCCTTTCTGTGACTGAGATTCACTTTTATTCACTTACTATGACAATATAAATATATTTTGGTTGTGAAAGACTTGTTTAGGATTCTATTGTAGACTCAACCTTTTTGGATTGTTGTGTATATCATATCACACCAACTAATATGCCCATGACATCTTTGTTTCTGTATTTTCCCCTTTCTGCCTAACCAACAAGTTTTCTGACTTAGGCTGTCCATCCATTCCGCCTCCTCGCTTCAGCTCCCCAGTGGACCACATTACTTTATCTACCCATGAGGTATTTAGCTATCCGATGTTTCAGGGGACCATGTAAAAATCCAACAATGTTCATAAAGTTCCTCTTTTGCTTATTTCTCAACCAAGGAAGAAGGTTCCACCTTTGAAAGCTTGTATAAATGTATTTTTAGTCTAAAGTATCACCTTATTTTCCTCTATTTAATTCATTTTCTATCCCTATTTCTAATTATTATCTTATAGTGGACTAAAACGGCAACCACAGTACTTTTCCCATAGAACATGACAGATAAAAGACCAACTGGTCTGTCAGACTGCTAAACTGTACTATCCTTTCCTCTTCCCCAGAAATTCTCCATACTTGTCTCATGCTTTCTTGAATTACTTTCTGTAAAGAGATATGACCATCTCAGTTCAAAGGCAGCTAAAGTAAACAAACAAAAAATGAAGTTTTAATAGATTCCATTAGGCCAATGGTTTGTAATATAACAGTCCAACCCCCCCATCCTTTTGTGTTAACTTAACTTTGACTGCTTATGGCTCTATGACAGTTTGGATCCTTTAGTCACCATTTATTTCCCTTGCTTACGCTCGAGTCTATCTCCTTTTTTTCACCTTTATCCTGTAACCTCTCACGGCAGAACTCCGTCTCTATCATAGCTCCTGTTTTTCACGGCCATGCTTTCTCCTTACAGTGATGGTGGCAACTCAGGAGCAGATGAATGCAGCCCAGCTGCCCTTGGATCAGAGGGATTACTGTGCTCACTACCTCATCAAATTCCTGAAGTGCAAGCGAGACAACTGGCCAAACTTCTTGGCATGTTCACACGAGCGTCACGAGTGGGACTACTGCGAGCACCTAGAGTAAGTATTCAGGACTCCCACAGCTTTGGCTGATCCCATCAATGGGAGACTGTTGCACATCCGAGAGAGCAGTTAGCTTAATGGGTTCTGCTCAGCCTGAGCTGGACGCTATTCCGAAACTTGCAGTGGAGCAGACGCCTGGAGCGCGACAATCATTTGGCTGCCTTGTGTGACTTGGGGTCCAAAGTAGTTTGTGGTCGGCTTTTAGTGTCTAAAACAGTGATTCCCAAACCTGCACTGCGGGAACCCCAGCCAGCCATGTTTACAGGATAGCCTGTGAATATGCCAGAGAATCAATTTCATGCACTCGTTGTGGATATCCTGAAAACCTGACCTAATCTTAAAGTTACTTTTTCCATTTATATTTATGTTTCTTTGGAGGTAGAGCCCTCTCTAATTTACAGTCTCCTTATAGACCAGTGGTCTCAAACTCAAACCCTTTGCAGGGCCACATTTTGGATTTGTAAGTACTTGGAGGGCCGCAGAAAAAAAATAGTTAATGTCTTATTAAAAAAATTACAGTTTTGCATGAGGTAAAACTCTTTATAGTTTATAAATCTTTCCTTTTGTCTGTCTTAATAATAATATTGTCATTTATAGCTAAAGAGACATATGATCAAGAAACTGTTTTATTTTACTTTTGTGATTATGATAAACATACCAAGGGCCTCAAAATAGTACCTAGTGGGCCGTGGGTTTGAGACCACTGTTATAGACCTATCTTCATGTACTGTGGTGGGGTACTATGCATGGTGCTTCAATGGCTATTGTAATAACAACCAGTTCTTGTGAGAGACTTTTCTCTGGTTGGTGCCTGTGTTTGTAATTTGAACTACTGCCTGTCTGGTGGTAGGGTACTGTATTAAGAAAATAAATTGGTAAAGCTCTGTTCTGTTTCTTCATTCACTGTACAATCCCTTTCTTAAATGGTGGTGGGGGTGTATAAAACTTGCACTTCTCTGGCTTAAGCATATTTCTGTTGCCTGAGCCCTACGAGCTAGTAGTTTCAGCAGTGAAGGCGCTGGTTAACAGGCCATTTTTAACAATGTTAGCGTTTCTCCATATGGCTTACCCTCAGGCTACAGCAATGATTGATGCAAGGCAGGGCTGCCCAAGTCCGGTCCTCGAGATCTACTGGCAGGCCAGGTTTTCAGGATATCCACAATGAATATGCATGAGAGACATTTGCCTGCACTGCCTTCTTGGTACGCAAATCTCTCTCTCATGCATATTCATTGTGGATATCCTGAAAACCTGGCCTGCCAGTAGATCTTGAGGACCGGACTTGGGCAGCCCTGATGTAAGGGAACCTCCTCCACTAGTTTAAGAATTCATCAAGAAAGTCACTGCTTAAAGAAGGCTCCATCAGCTAGCTGCAGTTCTCTAATTGAGCTTTCCATTCTAGGCCTTGTGTAGTGACTAGGAATTACTATTACTGATGGTGTCTCTACCAGCTACTTGTGACCTAGATTGGGCTAGAAATCAGTGTTTCTCAAGTCGGTCCTGCAGTACCCCCTTGCCAGACAGGTTTTTAGGATATAGATAATGAATATGCACAGACTTGATTTGCATACGCTGCCTTCATTCTATGCAAATGTCTTTCATGCATATTCATGGTGGGCATCCGGGACTGAGTTGAGAATCACTGGGCTAGATTGATCTGCGGTCTGACTATTCTTATATTCTCTCCTTGCTCTGCAGCTATGTGATGCGTATGAAGGAGTATGAGCGGGAGCGACGCCTGTTAGTGAGGAAGAAGAGATTAGAAGAGAAGGCAGCAGCTTAAAGCTCTCTGGTATGAAACAGGAGCATCCAGCCCTCCTGCCAGCTTTCTATGTAATTATTTCTGTGACATTAAAGAATCTTGCTTACAAAGACAGGTGATTTTGTAATCATGAGTTATCAGGTAATGGAAAATATAAGCACTTGTGAACACAGCCTCCCTCGGGTGGTACAGACTCATCTCCCTGGACCTAAGTTCTAATCCCAGCTGTGCCACTGGGTGTGTACACTTCTCCTTCCGTATTCACTGGGATAGGGGATTAACAGAACCGCAACTAACTTTTTCATGTTATTCGCTGTTTTCTATTAAAAACCATCGTGAATATAGTGAAACCATGAATAACACAGTGGGAGTCCTGGCCTGTTCCTGAAGAAGAGGCAAGACACAGTGAAGAAGGTGCTGGGAATCAGCGATTTCTCTAACCTGATGTAATTTGGGGGGAGGAGCCAGCAAGCTAAAAACCGTGAATTCAGAGGGAGAATTGGATATGCAACTTCGGACAAGTCACTGCTCTTGCTTGTCCTCAGAATTGCTAGTAAAGCACAGAATCTGGTTCTTGTTGGCTCTTAAATGAACTTCAGCTTGGACCTAGTAGGTTAGCCATTTCACATGACAATAAGGGGTAAATAAGTAGCAGACCAGGTGCAAAGGAATGCTACTGCACTCACTCCTTGTCAGTAGTGCCCATCTAGCACTTGGGCAAAGAATTACCTCCATTCAGCCAGGGCTGGAGTAGGTGTAATTGAAATCCCCTCCTGCATGAGCCTTAGGAGTTTCAGGGGAAGGCTGGCTAACGACTGAGGACTTTTGACAGGTGGAGGAGAGCCCTCAGTGGCCAGTTAGGGATGGGGGATATAACCTCATTTACTGAGGCTGTCCTGGTAGACACTGTCTTCCCTCACCAGTGCGAGCAGATGAGGTTTCATTGGCCCCCTGACCCCAGCATCCTTTCTGAACTCACCTTCATTTAGTAAAATACAGTGTTGAGAAGGTACTAAGGTTTCCTTTTATTTCAGCCATCTTTGCCAGAGGTTACCAAAAGCAACCTACAAAGAACATCCAGTATAAAAAAAGAAACAAATCTGTTCCTGGTTCTCTGTCCATAACGATTCCATTGGACACTGGTTACAAAATTAACTTGTATTTTCCAGTTTTGGTACAAATTTTTTACACTGTGGCATCAAAGACTAACATATAAGCAGACAGGATACAAGAGGAGAGAGCAATAATGTATAGACAGTTTCTGGTATGGTTTCAAAACCAAGTAGTACAAGAAAAATGCCCTCCTCCTTAGGGCCACTGCATTTAACAAGAATTAGTTTTCAATCTGCTTTTCATCCCCCCCCCCCCCCCAACAATGCTGTGGCTCAATTTTCACTGGATGGGTGAGGGGAGGAAAAGGACTCCTCACATTAGCTGCCTGGGTTCGATTTTTCCAAACGTTTAAGGCTGAGCCTCTCACCTCATGCTTAATGTCTGGAAAGATTTCAAAAAGGTACCAATGTGAGCTAAGGGATTTCCAGGGCTTCTGTGCACATCTGAAGTCTTACGGGTTTAGTTATACTTTCAGCTTTGAAGGCTCTGGTGAATCAGTTACACTAATTTAGTTAGTGTTTCTACATGTGCCTTTCCCCTCAAGCTACATCAACATTGTCATTCAAACTGTCTCTCACATAAGATTTCAGCTAGCTGCTGTACCACCACAACCCCTCTCTCTGTTCACTTCTCTATTACTCCTTCCTCTAACCTAAAGGCTTCCACAGCTGTTAACACACAGGGCAAATGCTTACCCTGGCACCCAGTATTCCTAATATAACCAAGCCTGCATCAGGTGTACAAGCAGCCCTGAAGAAGCGAGTCCTGCAGGCCAGGAATTATTTAATTGTTGTGCTTAGTAGATACCTGGTGGTCACTCACTCATAGTTGGTGGGGTTTTAGCCGCTAGTTGTCTTGCTCAGTGGCATTTCATATAGCTGCAGCTGACTAGTGAGGAGTCTTGCCTGACTTGGGTACATGCCACAGGATAGAATTCTTTGATTTAAACAAGGGGACAGATGACAGGGAGGAGAAGGGCAGCTATGGAAATAGACCACTTCCATCTCTGCAGCTCCCCTCCCGGTCAGTCAGTCAGTGTCAGCTGCCATCATTACATGTTATGTCCACATACTCTCCTTGCCCCCTACCCCCTGCCCATCTAGCCAGGAGCACTGTCAGAGCAGGAAGGGGATAATAGGGGAGCGCAAGGGCGGATAGTCCCGGAACTCCTTCAGGTAGCTGCGATGCTTTCCTTTTGCCCAGATGGTCATCTGGATGAATCCGACCAGAGTAAATAGAGCCACTGTGGACAGAAAAAGCAGTAAGAACAAAGGTTATACAAGCAGATGAAATCCCCAGATTGAGTCTTACTCTGACTCAGGACGGCTCCACCCATCAGACCAGGGCCACCTAACAGCCCGGTTGTCATGCAGAAGGAGCCGTGGTCATTGCTTAAGAGTGACAGTTACTGGAATGACCGAGTTAGGTCGGTCTGGGAACAGAGAGTGGCCTGGTTCTATCTGACGTCAAAAGGAGTAGCACAAATTGCTGTAAGAACACAAGAGCCGCCTTTCTGGGTCAGACCAATGGCCAATCCAGGTCACTAGTACCTGGCAACATTCCATGCTGCTATGTTAAACATGCATGCAGACGAGAGTTTCCCTCTAATCAAGTACTAAGCTTCAGCACCATCAAAAGCCTTCTAGGAAGATACATCTAGGCTGTTAGCAGGCCACCCCCACCCTGTTGTTTAAGTTTAGCCTTTATTTCCAGGTGTTGATGTACAAAAATGTAGAACTACAAATTAGTATCTTGTGTTAGAAAGAATAGCAGTCATTTAAACCCCACCCCACAAAAAAAAAAGACCATTCAGGATTAGGCCAGGATGTTGAGCTGCTTTAGTAAATGCACATTCAATTCATGGCACCATTCTTGTACCTCTGGCAGTCCAGCCAGCAGCGAGGCACAGCCCAAGTGATTTAACACATCTAAAATTGTTCCCCCGCATCTTTTATCGTGGCTAATATTTACTGCTCCATTTCGCCACCGCAAGCAAACAAGGTGGGAATAGATGGGATAAACAACATTCCTGGCATAGTGCTGTAAAGGGACAGGCATTCCGGGACATTCTGGGAACACAAACAAGGAGCCAAGCATGGTCAGCTCTGAGCTGCAATCACTTGAGAGACACTCACCTGGGAGGCACTGAGTCATGATGGCAAAACCAAGCCAGGATCCCACCTACAAACCAACAAAATCCAAACCACAGTCAGAGGGGCAGGGAGAAGAGGTAGGTCTCTAAAAGAACAGATTGCAGAGGGACCAGGGCCAGAAACACAATCGGAACAAGCTCTGTGGCTCTCGCCTGCATTTTGGTGCTTGTCCTAATATTACATTCACCAAAGGTGGGCATTCGTATACATCGCAAAGAACTGCCTGCAGTGCACGTGTACGGATTCTCACCTCATAAGTATAATTTGGGCAGGAAACCAGTAAGAAGAGCCAGGTGAAAGGATTCTTAGTCGGAAATGGGATCTTTCTGGTCTTTGAGCCTGGCAGAGAGAAGGCAGAAAGCAGCAGTGATTTACGACAGAAAGCCTGTGTCTGACTGGGCTGGAGTTCTAAAAGTTGCATTCACATCTGGAAAGCTCAGCTTAAGCCATTTAATCATTTACCTTTGCTAAATATTACCTGTTACAGCTTCACTACCTGAGGATACCGTGTCCTCCCCTAAAATGAACACAGCTACAGACACTTTGGGCCAATGATGGCAGCACACTGAAACACAGCTGAGGAGAGACATCTGGGAGGTGCTGAAGTCATCTAATATAATAAAATGGTAAGCCGCACATGCGCACTTCCTATGTGTGCGCCGGTTTTCCGTGAGCTGTAGCAACACATGCGCAGCTTACGATTCTTTGAAAGACGCGGCGGTGGCTACTCTCACGATCCCCGCCTGCGTCGGACTTCCGACTCAGGTGGGGATCATGAGAGGAGCCACCGCCGCGTCTTTCAACTAAAAAAAAAAAAAAAGTCAAGACGGATGTCGGCCGCCGTGGCTGTCGGCAGCTGTAGCCTGCCACGGCCGAGCACGGAGATGGGCCGAAGTTTTTTTCAACTTCAGAGTTAGACTGCTGGAGGCTCGGGCTGTTAGGTCCAACACGCGAAAAGAAAACAAAAGAAAATAAAGAAAACGTTGGCCCCCGCCGAAGAAGCGGAAGGTGGAGGAGGGGCGTGAGGAGCCGGAGAGCTGTATGTTAAGTGTATAGCCGAGGAGGTAGCAAGGAGGTGGGGAGAGTGGATTTCCCCTACTTTGATGTCAGGCATCAAGAGTATTGGAGTAAAAGCTTTGGTCCTGTGATCCTCACTTTTTTCCTGGGGCTACTGCTGGACAGGGGGGGAAGCAGGACATAAAGGAGAAGGGCTACTGCTATATGGGGGGAGCAGGGAAAGGGGGGGAGGTGTTGCTGGATAGGGAGGAGGTAAAAATAAGGGAGAAGGGCTGCTAGCACCCATTAATGTAACGGGCTAAACAACTAGTACTCTATAATAGGGTGACATTCAGAGGGTGCTGGTGATGAGTGGCACCCCAATTTTCCTCTAAACTTCCCAACAATTGTAGCTGAGGAACTCACCTTGAACTTAATTACATTTTTAAAAGTCCTACATTTATTAGGTAGACGTTCAACCAAATATCCAACTGCTGAAATGGTTAATCCTAGTCTCCTAGCGATTTCACACTTCCTCTAAATGTCATGCAGTTCAATGGTCTTACAGATTTTTGAGGCGAGATGAATTTTGGGTTCATAGACAAAACCACAGAAGACAAAGGCGCGCGCCGACCACTGGGCGCAAGATGGAGGCGCGCGCCGAAGAAAATTAGTTTTTAGGGGCTCCGACGGGGGGTTTTGTTGGGGAGCCCCCCCACTTTACTTAATACAGATCGCGGCGGCGTTGTGGGGGGTTGTAACCCCACACATTTTACTGGAAACTTAACTTTTTCCCTAAAAACAGGGAAAAAGTGAAGTTTTCAGTAAAATGTGGGGGGGTTACAACCCCTCAAACCCCCCACAACGCGGCGCAATCTGTATAAAGTAAAGTGAGGGGGTTCTCCCCCCACGCCCCCCCGTCGGAGCCCCTGCACTCAATTGTCTGCGCGCGCCTTTGTCCCGGCGCACTTTTGACCTGACACCGAATTCTGAGATATTGTAGCTGGCATTTGTCTGCATCAATCACAGGTAAAGACAGTTTTTCTAGATTGCACTTTAGTTTAGGCAGGGATAAAGAAAAAAAAGTCACTCACCGGCAGGACGCAGGTTCCTGAGCGCAATATGAATGGAGAAGTTTCCCAACTGGCAGAACTGTGGGGAAAGAGGGTAGTAGGGCTTTCAACACACTCTACAATCCACCTACCCTTAAACGAAGCAAACCTTACGCCCTACTCCCAGTCCACAGGCCTTCAATAGGGGAGCAAGATTACCGAACCCAACAAGACTAGCGAGAGCTCAACAGATACCAACCCCCTCTGCGGCAGAGACAGAAATCTGAGCATGTCCTTGCAACCGCCTAACACTCATTTTCAGAATCAGGACCCAAGGCAAACCTCCTCTAGATGTTACACTGTGCCCTTCCCTTTCTTACCAGGAATATGATGAGTGCCAATCTCACTTGCCGATCTCCATACACTGAAAAAAAAAAAAGTGGCATGGTTTCAAAAGCTCATTCCTAGTTATAGCCCGTACAGGAGAAGGCCACGCCACAGAAAGGGTCCTGCTGTTTTGCATAGTTAGAATGGACAGTTATACAGAAATGGCACTTGAAGAGGGAGATGGAAAAACCTCACTCACTTGGTGGCGTGTAGAGCGGGTGGTTGATGTAATACGCCATCCAAGCAGCGAATCCCCAGTAATAGGTACAATTCTAAGAAAAAAGAAGAAAGGATTTTTGGTTATTTCATGCACCGGGAAAGTGAGGTATCCTCAGGGTCATTTGCTGCAAGGGAATTAATGGTGGTGGCATTTTGTCATTGTAACCCGAGTTCAACTTCAAGCACAGGTAGAAAGCCCTTGCGTGTCTTACCTTGAATATGTTACGCAGTGGCATGGTACCGTGTGAGAAACGATGGACAAACAGCGTCTCCAGCAGGCGCTTCACATAATGGAAGGAGTGGCAGATGCATGCTAGGCTGGAAGAGCATCAACAGGGGGAGCTGGTGAGAAAAACAATATAACTTGGAAACACGAGTGGGGGAGGGATTGAGGGGGGCAAAAGGAAGGATAACATATATAGAACAGTTTCAAATAGAAATAGCTACATAAATTTTAATAAATCAATCGAACTCTGTTTTCGTTCATGGGCAATGCAAGTGGGGGGAAGGCTGGAACTGGGATCTGTAATACACATCCCCCTCTGTATTCGCGGGGGTTAGGGGCAGAGCTGGCCTGCGAATATTAAAAAAACGCAAATAATATTCGAGCCAGTTCTGCCCCTAATCCCTGCTTCTCCCGGCTATTTTAAACCCTGAAAGCCCCCCTTTAAGCCTTACCTGGTGGTCTAGCGGGTTTTCAGGCAGGAGCGATCTTCCCATGCTCCTGCCCTGTGCAAATCGCTCACAGGAAATGGCTGTCTTGAGCTCCTGTACTTTCGAGCCACTTCCTGTGAGCGATCTGCACTGGGCAGGAGCATGGGAAGATCGCTCCTGCCTGAAAACCCGCTAGACCACCAGGTAAGGCTTAAGGGGGAGCTTACAGGGCTTAATAGCCTGAAAGATTAAAATGATTTTTTTGTTTTAAAACCGTGAATCCATAGATATGGAATTTGCGAATACGGAGGGGGAAGTGTAAACTCACAGGCGCACTCCATCCTGGTTTAAAACAAACCCTGTCACCTTCCCAGGATTGCCAGCAGTTCTGAACAGCCGATGTTCTTAAACAGCCGATGTTCTTATGACATCATAAAATATGGACCAATCCAGTATGATGTCATTTACAGAGGCTTCAGAGGAGCAGCCTGAAGACTTTCAAGAGTTTACAGGATTTGATTTGCAACTTTTATTGTGTGCTTCAGAAATATTACAATTATAATTAAGTCATTTATATTCTGCAATACATAATAATTAGTTCATAGCAGATAACATCGCAAAGAAGTGAGATTAATAAATCTAGGATGTATGTATGATAAACCAGTTTACAATACAGATGGACATTATCCTGTTATCTACAAAAATTATATTTTTGAAACAGAAAAGTTTTAAGCACCATTCTAAATGCATTACAATTTGCTATAGATTGTATTGAGTTGGAAAAGTCAACCAGATAGAAGATAAGAAAATTAAGTAGTAAACAGCTTTTTTGAAATAATCCCCGGGGACTAGGGAAATGCAGTAACAACGCATCTCGAACATTATATAAATACTAAACAACTCATAAATCGGAGAGACAGCACAGTTTAAACATGACTGGCTTCCAATATAAGAAGGTTTAATCCTATCTCAACTGAACCACTGAGTTTGGAACCATTTGTATTCTGAAGTAAATTCTTAGAACCTCCAAGATAAACCATATTACAGTAGTCTAATTGCTTAAAATGAATGACTGAATTGATCTTGTCAAACTCCCGGTAGAGTTACACAATTTTCTTGCGATTCTCTGGCCTTTGACGAATCAAAGGGGCATAGACAGCAGAATGGGATGGGTCACTAGGACCGCAGCTCAACCACTGTTTTACTCCATACAGCTAGAGAGCTTGCAGGACTGGGCCAGCATTTGGTTTGTCCCCCACCGTCCCCTCTGTTTGACTATCTTGTTTTTTACATTATATTGATTGACTTCTATTCCACCGTCTAGGTGAATTACAATAAGAGAACAAGTGGCTTCTTTTAGTCATCATTCCACTGTACTAATCAAGATTGAGATTCCCTCTGGCCAAATATACCTACACCCTCCCTTCTCTCACAGCCTGTGCCTCCATGAACAGATACTTACTGTACCACCGAGTGCTTGCTTGATATGAAGTCATATTTTGGGCCATAGATGAACGGAACTCGAAAGTAGAAGAGCAAATATATAAGTAAAGGCCCTGCATACTCCGTCAGGAAAACCTGCAAGAAGGGTTGGGGACGGGACACAGACCATCAGTGATAATTCTCAAGCAGAGGGAGTTACATCGTTACATTTAAGTCTCACTGGCGATCATATGTGCCTACCGTCACCCAGCTGATCTGTGCGCCCAGATCTCGAAAGTAGAACGTGGCAGTGGTCCCCACTGGTAGATTCTGCAGGATATCCTCATCCTTCAGAGATTTGCCCTCTGGAAGAAGAGAGAAGATGGGCTCAGCTGGCTGTGGTGCAGTCTAGTACTCCAGCAAAGCATCCTGAGGTGGGTCTGTCACAATGCTCAGCTTTAAGGTATGGAGGAAAAAAAAAAAAAGACTACCCTGCAGCTCACGTCACACAACCAACAGGAACTTTGCAACGTCAGCATGATAGACGTGTGCTACACTTTCAAGGAGACCGATTACTCTGTACTGTAACTGGAAAAAAAATTAAGAGAACAAATACTGACAGGGCATCAAGGAAAGTTTTATTAAAAACAATTCCGGGTTTAACAGAAGGACCCAACACGGTCCATGTTTTGGCAGATTATGCCTTCCTCAGAGGTCCTTACGAGTGGCACGCAAGAGACTTACTCATTTAAATAAACAATCTTTTGCCTTTTTTTTTCCTCTATGGCACCATTTTGTTATACTTGGACCTTGTTTTTAAGAAAAGCAATTTCTATTTTCGACTAGGAACCAATATACAATTCAGATATTCCAAACGCTAATCCCCCCGTTTCCCCCCCCCAGATGGACCTTGTTTTTAATAAAACTTTTCTTCATCCAGATATCCTGTCAGTATCCCATTGTTGGTTCTCGCTTGATTCATTTGACGTGGGATCCACTTGGTCCTTTTTGTGATTTATTTTTTTTTTTTAAACCCACAAATGCTCCTTTGGAGATTTCCAGCTTAAAATCAGTCTAGTGCTAAGCCTTCTCTTGGCAGTCCCCAACCCCTGGCTCGCTAGATGAGAAATATAGACAGCAATTCCTTCCAGCAACGGGCATAAGTGTATTCAAAATCCAGCCAGTGGATGGCGCTGTTGAACAAAAGCTTGGATGCCCTTCCCCTGGGAACTGAGTGCCTCTCGTGCAGCATTCCCAACCTAGCTGAGGAATTAAATCTAGGTAGGGGGGAAATATAAACGTTTTTATTAGAAGTACTCCCAAGAACACAGAGATATGGCCGTGTCAGGGGCAAACCAGTGAAAGGCATATTAGAAACACCAGAGCTGCAAATACCACCGATTCTTTATTGTTTTAAAATCAGTTGTATTTGCAGCATTGGTGTTTCTAATATGCCTTTCGCCAACTAATTTGCTCCCGACGCAGCTCTATAGGCAAAACGTGGCCATATTGGACACATCTTTGTGTTCTTGAGAGTCCTTCTAATAAAGATTTTATATTTAGATTTTGTCTGGTCTGTTGCTTTGTTTTCCTCCACTGTTGATCTAGTGCAGGGGTGTCAAAGTCCCTTCCTTGAGGGCCGCAATCCAGTCGGGTTTTCAGGATTTCCCCAATGAATATGCACGAGATCTATTAGCGTACAATGAAAGCAGTGCATGCAAATAGATCTCATGCATATTCATTGGAGAAATCCTGAAAACCCGACTGGATTGCGGCCCTCGAGGAGGGACTATGACACCCCGATCTAGTGGACCGGCTGCATTCTTGTTTTCATCTAGGTCTCCATGCTAATAGGGCACTTTACAAATGTATTTTTTAAATCATTCAGCAGCACCAAACCCCTGACCACCTACTAAGGACAGACTGTGCACGCTGCTAGACTGTTCACGTGCACTAGCTGTCATCAGCATACTGTCATTGTTCCAATTTTAACTTTGTTCTAGTTCCCCCCTCCACACACACACACGTAATGTATGTGTGTGTGTGGGGGGGGGGGGGAGTAGAGAGGACAAATCAAAGCTTGAGAATTCTGTTCTTTAAATAAGAGAGAACTCACACTCCCTGTAACACTCATCTAGGATTCTGGCAACACATAGACGAGCGGGAAGGGGGATGGAAGGACCTCAGGTTAAAAAGGCAGTTAAGCGCAAAGCCTTTTCCTCTTGTACTGAAATGGAGTAAACTGGAGAAGTCACTGCCAGCTGGGAGCTCAGCAGCTCTGGACTCGGTGACTCTTGCAGAACGACATGCAGATGTCCAAAATAAAACAAGTCTTCCTGTGATTGAGTTGAACCAGCAGCAAAATAAAAATCCAGGGGTGGGAGAAAAACTTACAAAAAGTTGACAGCCCTCCAGTTTGAAGAGAAGGAAGAGCAACTGGCTGAGGACCACAGAGATCAGGGTTCAGATCCCACCCGCCCTTCTTACTTCTCCCTGCAGTGCCTCAAGCACAAACGTAGATTGTAGGCCCTCTGGGGACAGGGAAATACCTGCTACACCCGACTGTAACTTGCCTTGAATAGCAGACTTTTGTAATGAATAATAACATTTTCCCAAAGTAAAACATTTGTTAGGAAGGGATGTGGGTGGGTATTATTTTATTCATCTCATAATATATATGAATTTCTCAATATTTTTGCTGTATTAGGTTGGTATTTCTGCAATGGGTGGGGAGGGGTTGGGAAGGTTTTTTTATTTTAGATTAATATTAATTGTTTTACATATTTGATGTATTACATAATATTCAAAATATTACAGAATATGATTATAGAATGATATGTTGTATTTTAAATGTTATATTAAGGAAAATCAAGTGTATATTTCTAAGATCATATGTCTTTTTCTGTTACACTTGTTGTAATATGTAAAAATGAATAAAAAATTTAAAAACAAAAAAAGAATTTGCACTGGAAAGGCGGACGCAAAGTACTCGAGAGAGAGATTTGAACAGCAGGCAAAAAGGGAATGGAAAAATTGATGATCTGCATCATACAGAAACTATTGCAGATGCCAAAATTTGAACGGAACTTTTTAACTTCTCTAATATAATGAACACATGCAGGTACTTTTCTGCTTGCATTGCACTCCAGCTGATGCATTTCTGAGCTGCCTTGCGATTGCCTCATCCTTAAAACAGGAAACACACGCCACAGGGTATCCAGCGGTGGCACTCCAGAACACACACAAAGAAGTTCTAGTGCTAGATATTTGACTCGGCCTGTGAAACACGGTGGATACACCTGCATATAAGTTCTTATAACAGAAGCAGATCCTGTTAACTCTGCTTTCACTTGGTACCCAAGACGCACTTATGTTTCTAGTGTATCTGACAGTAATCCCACCACTGCCCCCTCAGTTCACACCAGCTGCCCCCTCATCCATCAGCATGTAGCTAGGCCCAGGAGGACAGTGTACTGGCTGACGAGCAGCACTGGAAAAGGTCAGAGCTTTCCCCCTGGATGCCAGGAGAGCCGAGCTCCTGTTTTCTTGTGCATGCTGTAATTTCAGAGACACATGCTGCCAGATTCTGTGGGGAATTTCACAAGTGCAAATATTTAGAGCACCGACTTCCTATCTGTGTGGATAATTTTGCTTGTGCCTCAAACACTTAAGTTGTCTTGCACAATGCTATTTGCTCCACTGCAGATGCAGCCAGATGCAGCCAGAACGATCCCATCCTGTCTTTTATATCCACTGCTCCTCCCACCCCATGTCTCGTTTTCTGACTTTTCACAGAAGTTTCTCAGGTGCCTCCAAAGGCTGTGACGGGGTCACAGGCTCCCTGTACCCTCCTCCTCCAGTTACAAAGCTGAATCCTCAAAGGGAGGATCAGTACCGATAGCATCTCTGCTCAGGAGCAGTTACAGAATGCCACATCCATGGAGACGACGCTTACTTGGATCGAGCCGGAGAGACTGCCGGGCTGCGTACCACTGTGGATCTGAAACAAGAAAGATACGGGCATGAGTGTTGGTATTCTCCTAGCAGACCCGTGGCTCCTATCCTATCTTCGTGATCTCATATCCAGGATTTCCACAATTGGTATACATGAAATAAATGTGCATACTTCAGTCTCTAATGGAGGCAAAAATATTTGTTACATTTCAATATGATTATTCTAAAAACTTAACTGCTGACGGTCATGGTACCTACGAGATTTAGTAAACAGGTTCTTGATCTCTGCGATTGTTGCATTAGGCTCCACCTGTCAGAGAAAGAAACATACAGTTAAATCCAAAACACACTCCACTGTATCAGCTTCCCCGCAAAAGGGACCAGAGATGGGTGAATAATTTAGTAGAGCCTCTCTGTTCAAGATAACTAGCTCACAAAGTTAATCACCCCCTTTTTCCCCCAACTCCAGCCCTCACTCCTCTCAGCTGGATCCGACTCTACCCGGTTCCCAATTGCCCCACCTACCAGCTTCCCGCCACCGTATTTTAAAATCTCCGGGCAGCCAGAGGCGAAACAAAGCCAGCCACCCGCCATCTGCCTACCTCGGAAGTATTCTTTCTGCAGCATTCTGCATAGGCAGAACGCTGCAGAAAGAACACTTCCGGGGCAGGCAGATGCTGGAAGGCTGGCTTTGTTGCGCCTCCGACTGCCTAAAGATTTTAAAATACAGCAGTGGGAAGCTGGAAGGTGGGTTAATCGGGAACGAAGCCTGCTGTCTGCCAGTGCCCTGGAAGTGTTCTTTCTGCAGCATTCTACACAGGCTGCAGAAAAAACACTTCCGGGGCAGGCAGACAGACAGCAGGTTTCGTTGTGCTGCAGGCTGCCCAAAATTTTTAAAATACAGCGGCAGGGAGCTGGTAAGTGGGGAATCTGGAACCGGAGAGAGGTCAGATCCAGCTGAGAGGAGTGGGGGCTGGGGTTGGCTTGGCTTTGACGGAGGGGGCGGACAGGAAGGAGGGATCTGCAGTGACTTAGGCGGAGACGAGCAGGCACGTACCCCGTTGAGAAACACTGCTCTATACAATGCAGATTCATTATTTTCGACTCCAATGTTCACAGTATATGGGGGTCTATAGCATATTTATTAATACTGATATCTCTCCCATTTAATTAACAATAATTCACTTATCCCCACAGATGGGCCATTTAACAGCCCGGGCCCAGCAGCAGGTCATACTTGCTGTCGAGCGGACACATTTCAGTCCCCACCGGCAGATGGAGTTTGCTGTGGTTGGAAAACCAGTGTCCACTTCCAGGGCAGCTGATCAAGTCCTGGCCTAAGTGATACAAATCTGTCAAGAAGGATTTGGAGGTGTGAAGAGATGTCCTAGACACCAGCCTATGGTATCAGGCCAGGAAAGGGATAGAGAGACGGGCTGCATGACACAGAGCCCTATATCTAGCTCTGCTTCATCTGTACTAAAAGAATTAGAAACCTTCAAAATCACAGCTGGACAAATCTCAAATGCCAGTTTGTCATAGCATTTAAAATAAAATGACATCTACTGATGCCTCCACTATCTGGCCTACCTCCACCTCCGATCCTCTTCCTATCCACTCCGAACACCAGGAGAGCACTTTTTGTCTCCTGGCAGCTGCTGCTTCTGTCACTGGTCAGACTGCAGATTTGACACTCTGCGCCTTCCACAGCAGGGCAAGCCTAGATATCTACAGGCAAGCCATTTTGCAAAATGTGGGTGCAGGAGTGAGAGGGCATTACTCCTACCTCCCAGTATGCTGGTGGGTAGGTAAGGATCTACTAGACCACCACCGAGTTTATGCTTTAGGGCAGGGGTGTCCAACCTTTTGGCTTCAAAAAATGTTTCTGGGGGCCACACAAATGCGAAAATGTTGCAGCAAGACAGAGGAGGGAGCCGGCAAGATGGTAAACACCCAGGGGCAGCAGAGGAAAACACTGCATTGTCCTCGACCGGGGCCACACAAAATCCTTCACGGGGCCGCAGGTTGGACACCCCTGCTTTAGGGGGAGGAGGTAGTACACCAAGGATTTGGGGAGACTGGTTGGGGAGGAGAGTGGACCTGCGGTCCAGTTGGATTTTTTTCCTAATCTCTTCCTTCATGAATGCCCATTCATGCACCGACAGGAACAGCTGCATATTTTTCCGACAGTGCTTGCCTTAACACAGCAGTGCTTTTGTCCTATTTCCTTACTCTACTGAGCAGTTAAAAAAGTGCGTTAGCTTTGCATTAGAAAGCAAAGGTCAGTGCACAGCTCTAATGTAAACTTTCTGCTCCCTCCAGTCCTTTGGGTGCAGTCCCTCCTGCTCACCGTGAAGTTTCATTCCATGTCTAAAGTCACCAAGGCCGCTTCCAGATTTACAGGTTCTCTGGTGTTGAGTTGAGCTGCCTCTGCAGAAAAGGATCTGCAGACAGTACTGGCAATTAAAGCAGGGGGGGGGGTAAAATCCATCATCACGCCCACCCAAACACATAAGGGACACGACCGGGGGGGGGGGGGGGAGAAGGGGAGAGATATCATAGACTAGGTTTTCAGGATATCCACAATGACCACACATGAGAAAGATTTGCATGCGTTGGCATCATTATATGAAGAGGGCTTCAGAAAATATTTCTTCCCAGAAAGAGTCAAGAATGCAAGGAATGATCTCTTGGGGAGAATGTGTAAGCAAAACACTAATGGAATTCAAGATGGCAAAAGAGGATCCCTAGCTGCAGGGAGGTGAAAGCAAAGCCAGAGTCTTGGTCGCATCTGTGTGGCATATTACAAGAAGTCTATGCTCATAAGTTTTGAAAAAGGTCTCTCCAAGCTGGGGTGGGAGGGGGGTGGTATGTGCAAGAGTTGCTGAAGAGATTTCGGCAGTTGGAACCCAAGCACAGTACAGGGTAAAGCTTTGGATTCTTGCCCAGAAATAGCTAAGAAGAAAAAATTAAAATTGAATCAGGTTGGGCAGACTGGATGGACCATTCGGGTCTTTATCTGCCGTCATCTACTATGTTACTATGTTAAGAGGCAGTGCACAGTCAGGGGTGTCAAACTCTATCACATTAAGGGGCCAAAATCCAAAACACAGGCTAAGTCGCGGGCCAGACTCCGCCCAATCTCCGCCCCAGACCCCGCCCCCATAATAATACTAATTATAACACCATTTTTTTCATTCATTTTTCATATATACACACAATATAATCTTATTAACACATAATGGTAATGGTTAACCACAAAATTAAACTACACAAAACATACTGTATGCTTCCCAACATTCATTCCTACCAGAACACAGATAACCCCTATGCAAATATGGGACCAAACACTAAAAGTACTAATATATTTAAAAAAAACACCCTAAGATTCAAGTACAACCCCCAGAGAAAAAGAAACAAATGCATTTCTTCCTGAGCAGTGCAAAAGATAGACAGCAGATTAAAATGCTCAAAATTGACACAATTCAAACACTAACTTGAAAATAAAATCATTCCCCTACCTTTTCCTCCCTCCCTCCATGCCGGGCCTCCTTCCGTCTAACCTTCTGGCTGACTCCAACCTGGCCGTTTTATGCAGCCCGCGGTCCGATGCACCCCAGTGTCATCTTGTGGCCGGCTCCCTCCTCACAGCCGTCCTGCATCTGAACCGGAAGCTTTCTCTCTGACGTCGCAACATCAGAGGGAATGCTTCTGGATGAGGTGTGGGACACGCAAGGAGCCACTGCACGCGGCTCCGTGCACATTACAGCTCTGAGGAGGAGGGAGCCAGCCACAAGGTAAAACTGGTGGCATCGGATGTGGGTCGCATAAAATGACCAGGCGGGCCGGATTTGCCCCTTGGGCCTTGAGTTTCACACCTGTGGTCTAGAGTATGACATGGGGACAGAATTTGTCACCATCTTCATGGATAACCGCAGGAAACCATCCCGTGTCATTCTTTAGCGTCTATCTCAACCTCAGTCCTTCTATTCCAGCATTCTTCAATGCAAGGCTTGAGGGTCAGTGGCTGGAAACCATCCCATGTCATTCTTTAGCGTCTCTCTCAACCTCAGTCCTTCTATACCAGCATTCTTCAATGCAAGGCTTGAGGGTCAGTGGCTGGAAACCATCCCGTGTCATTCTTTAGCGTCTCTCTCAACCTCAGTCCTTCTATACCAGCATTCTTCAATGCAAGGCTTGAGGGTCAGTGGCTGGAAACCATCCCGTGTCATTCTTTAGCGTCTCTCTCAACCTCAGTCCTTCTATACCAGCATTCTTCAATGCAAGGCTTGAGGGTCAGTGGCTGGAAACCATCCCGTGTCATTCTTTAGCGTCTCTCTCTATCTCAATCCTTCCACACCAGCATTCTTCAACGCAAGGCTTGAGGATCAGTGGTTGGGCCCATTCATACTCTTCCCTCTCTCCTTAAAGAATGAGACGGGGATGGTTTCCCACAGTTAACCACGGGGATGGGGACAAATTCTGTCCCCGTGTCACACTGTACATAGCTCCTGAAAATGGAGGGTTTCTGCCATCGCTTACTAGTGACACCTGGTAGCCAGACTCAAGGGCTGCACTGGCTGGGTTCTGGAGGGTGATAGACTTTGTGGCCTGTGGCCAAGGACAGTCCCTGTGCTAGCTGGCTGAGTTGGAAGAGGGAAAACTCCAGGTACTTGAAAGGCAGGCTCATGGCAAAGGCTGCCTCCAACTAAGCTAGAAGCAACAAACAGGAAGAGGAAAACTGCTGCACTCAAGAAACCCCATGAATCAGAACACAATCTTTTTCCCAAGCATGTATAAAGTACAAGAAAAACTGGTGAAGAGAGAGAGAGAGAATAAGACAAGGGGAATTAAAGCCACTGAGATCCAGAAGTCAAAACCTTCTTTCACCTGAACTCTGAGTTGCGACCTCACCTGGAGTATTGCGTTCAATTCTGGTCTCCTTATCTCAAGAAAGATATAGCGGCACTAGAAAAGGTTCAAAGAAGAGCGACCAAGATGGTAAAGGGGATGGAACTCCTCTCGTCTGAGGAAAGACTAAAAAGGTTAGGGCTCTTCAGCTTAGCAAAGAGATGGCTGAAGGGAGATATGATTGAAGTCTACAAAATCCTGAGTGGATTAGAACGGGTACAAGTGGATCGATTTTTCACTCTGCCAGAAATTACAAAGACTAGGAGACACTTGATGAAGTTACAGGGAAATACTTTTAAAACCAATAGGAGGAAATAAATTTTCACTCGGAGAATAGTTAAGCTCTGGAACGCATTGCCAGAGGTTGTGGTAAGAGCGGATAGCATAGTTGGTTTTAAGAAAGGTTTGGACAAATTCCTGGAGGAAAAATCCATAGTCTGTTATTAAGACATGGGGGAAGCATGGATTGGTAGCATGGAATGGGTTTTGGCCAGGTACTAGTGACTTGGATTTTGCCACCGTGGCTATTGGATTTGATGGGCCTTGGTCTGACCCAGTAAGGCTATTTTTATGTTCTTATATCGTGAAATAGTTCACAAACATAAGAAGTTGCCTCCGCTGAGTCAGACCAGAGGTCCATCCTGTCCAGCGGTCCGCTCCCGCGGCGGCCCCTCAGGCCTAATTGCCTGAACAGTGTCCCTGACTAATTTTGTAACTGCCACTAATCCTCTAATCCTATCCCTATTACCTACCTCTACTCCTATCTGTACCCCTCAATCCCTTTGTCCTCCAGGTACCTGTCCAGACCTTCTTTGAATCCCTGTAGCGTGCTTCTGCTTATCACATCCTCCGGTAGCGCGTTCCATGTATCCACCACCCTCTGGGTGAAAAAGAACTTCCTGGCGTTTGCTCTAAACCTTTCCCCTTTCAATTTCTCTGAGTGTCCTCTTGTACTTGTGGTTCCCCATAATTTGAAAAATCTGTCCCTGTCTACTCTTTCTATGCCCTTCATGATCTTGAAGGTTTCTATCATGTCTCCTCTAAGCCTCCGCTTTTCCAGGGAGAAAAGCCCCAGCTTCTTCAGTCTGTCAGTATATGAGAGGTCTTCCATACCCTTTATTAGCTTAGTTGCTCTTCTCTGGACTCTCTTGAGTACCGCCATGTCCTTCTTGAGGTACGGCGACCAGTACTGAACACAGTACTCCAGGTGCGGGCGCACCATTGCACGATACAGTGGCAGGATGACTTCCTTTGTCCTGGTCGTAATACCCTTCTTAATGATACCCAACATTCTGTTTGCCTTCCTTGAGGCAACGCCTTTAATGATGTGTCTACCATCACTCCCAGGACTCTTTCAAGGTTACTCACCCCTAGCGGTGATCCCCCCATTTTGTAAGTGAACATCGGGTTCTTTTTCCCTACATGCATGACCTTGCATTTCCCTATGTTGAAGCTCATTTGCCACTTTTTGGCCCATTCTTCCAGCGCTGTCAGATCTTTTTGGAGATTTATGCAGTCCTCCTTGTTTTCAACCCTGCTGTATAGTTTGGTGTCATCCGCAAATTTAATAACCTCACATTTGGTTCCTGCCTCCAGGTCGTTAATAAATATATTGAACAGGAGCGGTCCCAGCACCGACCCCTGCGGAACTCCGCTCGTGACCCATTGCCAGTCTGAGTAATGGCCCTTTATTCCAACCCTCTGTTTCCTGTCCGCCAGCCAGTTTTTGATCCATCGGTGGACCTTCCCTTGCACCTCGTGGTTCCATAGCTTCCTTAGCAGCCTTTCATGTGGTACCTTGTCAAAGGCTTTTTGGAAGTCAAGGTAAATGATGTCTATTGATTCCCCTTTATCCACCTGGCTGTTTACCCCCTCAAAGAAGTATAATAAGTTAGTGAGGCATGACCTGCCCTTGCAGAAGCCATGCTGGCTCGGCTTTAGCTCCGCAGTGTTTTCGATGTGTTCCCAGAGAGTGGTAGAAAACTGAACGCTCTTCCGGAGGCTGTTATAGGGGAAAACACCCTCCAGGGATTCAAGTTCCTGCTGAACAAAGACGTACGCTGATAGGGCTAGTCTCAGTTAGGGTGCTGGTCTTTGACCAGAGGGCCGCTGCGTGAGCGGACTGCTGGGCATGATGGACCACTGATCTGACCTAGCAGCGGCAACTCTTATGTTCTTATAACTCGGTTGCGTTATGGATGAGTTTTATGCTTTTGTTTCTCCTGCCTGTGAATGGAACACGACCCTGATCTACAACTTTTAAGAAATGCAACCGTGTGGTTTTGTGCCCTCGTTCACATTACCACATTTAGTTGGGTCTTTTAAAAAAGAATCAGAGACATTTTTAAGTCTGCATTTGGATCTACCAATGAATTATGATTTTTTTTACATTGATGAGATTTTGAGGTTTGCATGGGTTTATTTTTATTGTTGTTTTACTATGTTTGCTGAGTTGCACACTGCCAAGGATTGTAGATTGTGTGGTTTTTATACTTTAAAAAACAAACAAACAGGTAAATTAAATAAATAGCACTGTCAACACGAACAGTCTACTTGGCATCGTTACATCCCATAGTAGTACAAATGTGGTCTCGGATATTTAAAGCAGGTCCTTTCTTTCAGAAACCACCACATATGACCTATTAATCTGGGCTTGGGAATGGCTTTCCTTTGAGAGGCAGAAGGAAATCTATCTACTCTCTAGATCAGGGGTCTCAAAGTCCCTCCTTGAGGGCCGCAATCCAGTCGGGTTTTCAGGATTTCCCCAATGAATCTGCATGAGATCTATGTGCATGCACTGCTTTTAATGCATATTCATTGGGGAAATCCTGAAAACCCGATTGGATTGCGGCCCTCAAGGAGGGACTTTGAGATCCCTGCTCTAGATAAACATTGGCGTCTGTGGGTTAGAGGGAGATGGGTAAGGGTCACTGTCTTATTGGGAAAACCCTGGGTGCTGCACCTGTAGCCTAGAATGGGAGGTGAGAAATGAGTTTACAGGGCTGGGTATTATTATTTACATAAAATACGTTATGTTTCTTATAATGATGATGTTTTAATAAAGAGACTTAAAGAATACTAGTATCTGCCCCAAATACAGCAAGAGCACATGCTTAGAAAGGACACGGGATGATGCCAGTTTGATGCACAGCTGAAAATGCCACAGCAGAATGCCAGAAAGTATATACTCCAAGCTCATATTAGGAACTGGCTAGGGCAGGGGTAGGCAATTCTGGTCCTCGAGAGCCGGAGCCAGGCCAGGTTTTCAGGATATCCACAATAAATATGCATGAGATAGATTTGCATCTCAAGGAGGAAGTGCATGCAAATCCATCTCATACATATTCATTGTGGAGATCCTGAAAATCCGACTGGATTGCAGCCCTCGAAGAGGGACTTTGACACCCCTGCCCTAGACTCCCTAAGACCAGGGGTAGGCAATTCCGGTCCTTGAGAGCTGGAGCCAGGCCAGATTTTCAGGATATCCACAATAAATTTGCATGAGATAGATTTGCATCTCAAGGAGGCAGTGCATGCAAATCCATCTCATACATATTCATTGTGGATATCCTGAAAACCTGATCTGGCTCCGGCTCTCGAGGACTGGAATTGCCCACCCCTGGGCTAGAAGGAGGAAAGGCAGATCACAAGAGGATGAAGAGGCCAGAGGCCACCATGATGGAACCAGATACCCGACACAGCAGGGGAGTTGGGCATGGGTGAGATGGACAGCAGTGTGGGAATCACTCCTCCTGCACTGTACTCAACGATAAAGAGGCGTTTCTGGATCCTAGAAGCCTCTTTATACGCCAAGCCATCCAGCTCCAGAAGGATATGAAGCTGGTCCTGGTTTTAATACCCCCAACCATGTTCTGGTATCTGCAATGCTGCAGTTGAAAGCAAGATTACAGATCCAACAATATACAAGCACAAACTCAAACCTCAGATCTCACTCCGGGATTCTAATTTTATTTTTTAAACCTGGCTGTGGTAGCTCTTGCACAGACCTCAAAATAAACTGTGTAGTATCCAGAGATGGAGTCCTTCCAAAACTCCTGCCCCACTATCCGACCGTGAAGCCCCATTATGCTTTTTTTTATATAGAAATCTTTTTTATTAAAGGAAAAAGTGCCAATGAACAATACAAAACATGGAAAGTGAGATTTCATTCACTACCTCCCTCCATAGCCCACTAACCCAGCAACACGTGAAATTCAAGGTAATATGTACCAAGATGACAAGGTAGCAAATATATGCCAATTAATAACGAAGAATCCAAATCTAGTACCCTACATGCCCAATTGGAGTCTCTAGATCAGGGATCTCAAAGTCCCTCCTTGAGGGCCACAATCCAGTCGAGTTTTCAGGATTTCCCCAATGAATATGCATTGAAAGCAGTGTATGCGCATAGATCTCATGCATATTCATTGGGGAAATCCTGAAAACCCAACTGGATTGCGGCCCTCAAGGAGGGACTTTGAGACCCCTGCTCTAGATGAAGCCAAAGTATGCTTTTTTAACCCCCCCCCAACAAATCACTTAACAGTAAATCAAAATCAAATTGCAGACCATCACAAGCATCTGCAAGGGAAGGGGAGCAGGGATCGGAAGAGAAGCATTTGTCAGGTTCTCCTTAAAAATGTGACAGATCTTTATGCAGCCCCAGTGTGTGCTCTTATCAGAACCTATGAGCAATTCCCAATTCGTAAAACCCAGTTCTGCAGTCCTGACGGGCTACAATACTTCCCACGCCCCAATAAGAATATGTTGTCACAGCCCCATGCATATCCTGTTGTACTCAATTTGCTTGGGACTTCTGTTCTTAGGTTGCTACAAATTATAAATGTAGGTGTTTATTCTCCAGCTAATCAGGAGGGGGCTCTCTGAAGATGTTAAAAACAAAGTCCAGTAGAATCAAATAAGACATATTTGTATCACACAGTTGTCAGAGAAGAAAGGCGCAAAACCTGAATGGAGCGCACGGGGGAAGGAGTGCCAGAGAAAGTGAGCTTTTCTGGTGTGCATCCAATAAGCATGCATGCTAAATAAAATAGAAGTTACAAGTATTTTTGCAGTAGGTGGTGTTTTATCTGAATTTATCAGCTGAAATCTAAAATGGGAAGCCCTATATACACCTCACCGTTCTCAAGTTCTTATTGAGCAGAAGAGCTCCACGCCACTGCCATTCACAATGCTGCCAGGGTGCACTTGTATAGGGACGGGAAAAGGGCAAATGCAAAACCAGGTCCTTACCTTATCCAGAAAGCAGAGTTTCTCCCGGGTCTTGGCATCCAGGATCTCCACCTCAAAAAAAACAACAGCCTTTTTAGTTTTCTTAGGTGGTTTGACAGGGCTCCATTTTGGGGCAGATCCGTTAGCATTCTTTTTCCCTGGCTGGTTTGTCTCACTTGCTAACATATTTATCTCCATGATTTTTTTTAAGGATTTAGCTCTCCTTTTCTTCGAGTGCTCTCTTCAGCTTTCAGAACAGATCTTCTCCCTCCCTCTGTGTCTGCAGATTTGGATAGCAAAGAAAAAACCCTGCTAGGGAACCCGGTGGCTAGTGGGAGTCCCCCCCACCCCCACTGAGAAGGGACCGATCTGACTGAAAAGAGCTAGAGGACCAGCACCCCTCCGGGATGAACAGATCTTGCCATAGCACGGAGGGGAGGTGGTTGCTGTGCTCTGTGTGGTGGACAAGTTTCACTCGGAGATGAAACTTGATAAGTCTGCTGATATGGGCCAGCTAAATATAAAAAGAGCCCAGCCATTGGGAACCTGCGCCATTCACATCTGCTCGGGACACACCAGCTCTTTGCGGGCATCCTCCCATTCGACTGAAGCAAGGTGAGCATTTACTGCCAATTTCTAATTTTGCGTACAAAACTCTCTCCCTCCCCAACCTTATTTCATAAGTTTTAAGCTGGCAAAAAGCAAAGAGATACCAAGTTACTGAACGAATTGGTTTGGGGGCTGCTTCTCTTGGCTCAGATATTGCAAGGGTTTGTATCTGGTTTCAGCTTCAGACCACAAGAATGAGCTCTTTTGGCATTTATTTAAATGGTAAACTGTGCAAATACCCTCCAGCTGCCTCTTTAGCTATAACTTTTCCAGAGGCAGGGAAACGGGTTTCAGGTTCAAACCCCTGTGAAATGTCCCCCGGGCCCATTTACAACCGACATGGCAACTCAGCTGCCAGGGTGGGAGGGAGGCAGGGCAGACACATTCATCACATCTCCAGCCAACCAAAACCTTGATCATTTTGAAAATAAAAACCAAATATACCCCCCCCTACCTAACAATCCCAACCACCAGCTTTTTCCAGTCAGAGGAGGCTTGGAAATCCCATTTTGGATTTGTCATTTTGTTGCTCTTGTGTGGAGAGTTTTCAATTTCTAGCTAGACCGCACAAGATTAAAATTCCCAAAAGCAAAACAACACGGACAAACAGAGTAATTCTGCCCAGCAAGCTATAGATCACCAATCAGGGATCTAAAGACTCGTGGACTGCAGTTTGGCCAGGGATCACTGTTGATAAGGATCCTGTTGCACCGAGTGGGTTCCTACATTTGTGCCCTATGAAGAGAGAGGAGCTCTGGATAACAAAGAGAATGCTTTTGAATAGGCCTGTGGAGTTTTGCCAGACTTTGTCAGCTTCAGCAACCAACAATACTCTCTGGAAGTAGTCGACTGAATCCACAAGGCTGGAAAATGCCTCCACGTTATCAACATTTAGAACGGAATTCTAGCCCTCGTTTACTGAAACTGTGCATCTTGCCCTCGGGGATTTCTGCCCAGCTTTGCGCAGGGCACAATGGCTAACTTTATACTCTTGGCTCATTAAGTACGAGCTTGACAGCAGACTGCCCATACCCGGGCTCAGCTCATGGAAGTTGCTTGGCATTCTCAGCAGATGGCAGTGGCCAATTGTTGTATTAATAGACCCAGGCACAGTTACAAACACTGCCCCCCTGCCTTCCAAGCATGCCAGCAAACCCCTGGGAACAAGGGGAGATGGCAGAAGCCACCTAGGGCAGTGATGAGTTCCATAGACTAAAATACAAACTAAGCATCCCCCCCAAATTGTAGGGGAACATGAAGGGGGGGGTAGGAGTGGCACATGGCAGCTATGGAGCATTGAACTGGATGACGGAGCCAGAGGTGCTATTTTCTAGAGCAGGAAAGCAGATGTTCACATATGCTGAAAGATGATGGTTCAGATGGGTATCCCAAAATCAAGAAAAGCAAAAAAGGATGACCAGGATGAGAGAGAATAGAAGAGGAGATGTTCCAGTTTGGATATGGATTGAGCTCATACCTTTTTCAGCAGAAGACTCAGGGTAAGTTACATTTGGGTACAGTAGGTATTTCTCTGTCGGCTTACAAGCTAACCCCCCACCCCCCTTTCATGAACCTGAGTTAGCGATTTTTATTGCCAGCCACAATGGGAAAAGCTCCGATACTCACAGAATTCCTATGAGCACTGGAACTTTTACCGTCACAGCCGGCGATAAAAAACGCCAACGTGGCTTCATAAAGCATGGTACCTAAGACTATGTGTCGGTTAAGCGACTTGCTCAAGATCACAAGAAGCTACAGTGGGATCTGAACTGGGCTTCTCTGGTTCATCATCTTGGAAGGAAAGACCAATCCTGTACAAGCTGCGCTGTGCTTTTTCACTTGTAGCGGCGTTACTCACCGAGTGAGAGAGGAAAAGGAAATTTCAACCAAAAAGCCAAGGAATCAAAAATATTCCACCAAGATGAAGAAAAAGACAGCACCTAATCAAGTCTTATAATTGAAAGGTTGGAACCTCCTACAAAACTCTGCAGAATCCTAGGAAGTCCAGAGAATGATCCATATCAAGTGAAAGGTCAAGGTGATTGCGAAGAGTTATATATATAGCATCTGTGAAACTAATACTTCCTTCTTGGAAGAAAAAGAAAAGAAACCAAGCGTGACCCATCTGCAAAGGATTGTAAAACTGAAGAGAGGCACGAGAAGCCACGTGTTAGCTCCCACCTCCTTCCTCTGCTCTCAAACTTGATACTGGCAGCATACAAAAAGCTCCCTTTACGTGGCAGCTGAGGAACTAGCAGGGCCAACTGAGCCACTGCACCAGGTGAGGTTCTGGCCTAGGGTCCTGGAGATAGAGGGTGCCAAAATCCCCAGCTTCTGAGTTCACCAGTGGTCCAAAGCTTCCTCTCTTTCTCTCTCCAGCCCCTAGTACGGCAAAGGGAAGACCCAGGGCTGGCCAAAAGCAGCCTACTGTGCATGCTGCAGCTACTGGCAAGCAAGGTAATGTCTAGAGGGCCACGACAGAAGGAGGATGGAGAGAGGAGAGGAAGCAAACCCGGACTAGGGGCTGGGGAGAAATGTTGGAATGAGGGGGGAGCATGGCCATTTAAATTGGCACAAGGCGCCATAACCCTTTCAGCTGACCCTAGGAACTAGGGTACTGGTAGGTCCCAATGACTACTTGAAAGGGTTCTTAAGGGAAGTTGCTATCTTCTCAACTTATAGAATAGTACAGAAAGCAGTGGCAAAAAGCCTAAGGCACAAGTCAAGCTTTAATTTTTTTTCTTATTTCTTCGCATGGTGCCTCACTTTGTATCCTGGAAGTCTAGGATCCCTTGCACCTTGGGGATTTCTTGGCATAACACAAAAAAACACATTTTCATCTATTCTCTACTACTAGAGGCAGCAATATTGTCACAAACCAGCAGTGGAGAAAAGAGAACTCACAATTATACTGAAGAGCTAAACATAACGGCCTAAGCCAAATGCAAGTAAGCTCAATGTTCATCATAGACCAGAAAAAAAACTCCACGCTGAACAGCTGAAGTTCATTCAAAAACTAAGCTCATTCATTCAATCAATCACAAATGGGATGGCAAAAAAGGCACCAACTTCATCCCAAGTGTACTTGTCAATCTATGGGTTTCTTGGTGAAAGGGAACCAAGCATAACTGCTTAACGAGCAATGATCAAACGCAGTCCAGAATGGTCCTAGAGAGCTGGTTCTCAACTGCTCTTGAAATTCTCTCTCTCTCTTCCATCAAGTCATTGCCTTTGAAAGTCACCCTTCATGTCTTCCCAGGTGGAAGGAACAACCAACTAACCTGGGAAATTGAGACAATGCCTTGAGGCTGTCAGATCATACAACAGCCCAGACTGGAGCGAGAACATGATGTTTCTTGCTCTATTTTTTAAAATATTAAAAGGATTTGACAAAATAGAGCAAGAAACATCGTTATTCACATTGTCAAATGTGACACGGATAAGAGGTCATGGACTGAAGCTGAGGGGCAGCAGGCTCAGGACAAATGTCAGGAAGTTCTGTTTCGCACAGCGAGTGGTGGACGCTTGGAATGCTCTCCCGGAGGAGGTTGTGACGGAGACTACCATTCTGGAATTCAAGCGCAAGTTGGATGCACACCTTCTTGCAAATCACATTGAGGGATACAGGTAATCAAGGTCTCCATCAGGGAGCACCTGGCTTGGCCTCCGCATGTGCGGGTCGCTGGACTAGATGGACCTAGGGTCTGATCCGGTGAAGGCGCTTCTTATGTTCTTATAAATACTACCCAGATCATACATTTAAAAAAAAAAGAGAGAAAATATAATTCTGATGTTTTGGTCTTCAATGATTGACATAATTCCAACACACTACCAGAAGCCTAGTCCATTGCATTATGGCTGATGGACTCATTATGACAACCTTGTATGAATTGTTAGTTTCCAACAGCGGCAACTGGTGTAATGTTGCCAACCCTATAATATTTCTTTCCAAGTATATTCAAGCAGCTGAAACAAATATTTTGCATAGCAGTACTGAAGAGAACCCAAATGGCTACATGAGTTCCTGACAAAGATGGGGGAAGGCTCACTTTTCCCAATGTTCAACAGATGAAGCCTGGCAGTTGTAGTATGGGGCCAAGTGTTGCCTTGGCAAGCTTCTCTGTCTAACAAAGCCCACTTGAATTTCCTCAGCACTGAACGGTATTCTTAAAATGTGTGAAAAGAACTATAGTAGAGTGAAAAAACAATTAAAAAAAAAATGCATAGACTTGGAGGCACTCTCTTTCTCAGACCATTGGAGGAGGATTTCAAACAAACTCTTGCCAAGATCTTCAAGGTCTTCCTTCCCAAGCTGGTATTTTCTGGTGCTGATGTAGCTGCTTTCAAATTGTTAATTTTTAAAGTAAAGGAGGGAACAAACCGAGATCAAAAACTGTAATTTTAAAAGTAAATTTAAAGCAAAGCAATGAAGAGGAGAAGCCTGAAGAGAACGGAGACTGGCAGATGTTGACGGGATGCAGATTTTCACAAGAAAGAGGATCAAATCTAGGACTATACAATTTGAAGTGAACAAGTGGAGTATCTGTCTGCCACATTTTTTGGTCTCAGGCTGCATTTCTTGGTACTTGAGGATCTTCATGCAAATTGCTAAACCCCTTAGCTTCAACCAGCAGCTTGTCTGCTTTTGTACAGTTCTAAGTTATAGCAAACTGGCCAAGAAAAGGCACCAAATGAATCCTCTTTTTCTGCAGTCTTGCATACAAAAGCAGCTCACGTATGTTCGTTCAGCACAGTCTCTCTGGAAATTAATTAGCAGCCAATCCACATGCTTCATACCTCCCAGCTTATCTATGATTGGTTGGCATTTCTGTTCACAATAGAGAAGGTGTGAAAAACAAAGTTTGCGATTTTCATTTTTATAGCCCGTGTTGGCGTGCGATTTTGTTTCTCTAAGATCATATTTGTGGCACTGGATGTCCTCTAATCTGCTGTTTTATCAGCCTTGTTGGCAAAGAAGAAGAAAGGTCTCTCCTGATGGAAACTACCCCCAGCTTTGGAACCAGCTCCCCCTCACAAATCAGGTCGCAGAACTCACTGATGGCTTTCCGAAGAGCTGTGAAGACCTTTCTTTTCAACTGAAGGTCCATCCACAGACAATCTCCTCTGAATTCTCCCAACAATCACTAGTTGGTGACTACTCAGGTCCAATTTACTGTAACTTCTCCTGGAATTTTCTCTGACTATCCCTACCTCCAGGCCTGTCCTTAAGTTCCTGTATTGTCAAACGTACTATCCAATGTAACCTACTATGAATGTTTGCTTGTAACCCGTTCTGAGCTCCCAGGATAGAAATCGAATTAAATAATAAATAAATAAATAAATAAAATATGGTCAACTTTACTTAACAGACAAGACCTTTTTAAAGCTAAGCCAGAGGCAGAGAACGGCAGGACTCTAGTACCACAAAATCAGGTCTAGCTTTCAGAATTCCATAGTTATTCATAGAATCTTTCTGCATATCTTTGAACCAAGAATCAGATTCATTAGCAGGAACTAGTTGCCCGAAATATCAGACCCATTTGCAGCACTTGAGAACTGGAACTCATGTCGCCAAGCTGCTGATTTTGCTGGAAAATTCTGTATATTAAAGAACTTCTTGGTACTGGAAAAAGGCAGAGATTCTGATCTGAAACTCATGAATGGCTAAAACGGGCACAGTCCTCCCATGCTTTAGAAATGAATCATCCCATTGCTTTAGCTGGAGTCAGTGTGCCCCTGCTCCCTCAGGAACATCTGCCTTTCTTTTTCAAGCCCATTTGATTGGCACCGATTTTGCAATTCTGAACGTCACAGTTATTCAAATGAAAGCTAGGACTGACTAAGCCTCACTCATTCAAGGACCAGTGTAAAGAAAAATCACTCCTTGAACAAAAAGTCCTTCATTCAGAGGGTAAGTCTAATGCTGCAAACCCAGCAGATCCCATTGAGCTTCACCCAGATGAAATATCACAGCACCCCCTGGTGTTTGTTCATTAAACCACAGGATCGGTCACATTAACCCTGCTCTAAGTTTTAGGAGAAGTAATACGATGGTCAGGTAGGTGAGGGTGCCTAGATGTTAGAACATTTGAGTTCAAACCCCATGGTCCTAAGCGGAAGTATTGGAGAGCACAGCTTTGTAACATCAGGATATGAATGTCTAGATTTATTATGCATGTAATGGTGTTATCTGCATAAACATTTAATATGCGGGCTACAAATGTTTTAAATAAATAAATTCCCATCTCTGGAGTTGCCATCAAAGATCACTCCAGCTAGGAGGCCATTTGAGTTTCGTTCTAGTTTATATCATATTTATTAAAGATCAGTATAAATGAATACAAATACAAACCAGAAACATCAGTACATCAACCATAGACAGAATAGTCAACTAAAGGCAGCAATTATCAGCATCAACAAGATTTTATAAACTATCCACATTCTCCAACCCTCCCTCCCTCCCATCCCTCAAACTATCCCAAATCGCAACAACAAGGAAATCAAGGTTTCCACCCCGATCTAGAAGCCTCAAGGGAACTAGACTCTTACATTCCCTCAAGGTAACCACACTCATCCCCCCCCAGCCCTCTTCAAGAAAAACAAACATGGTATCTCCTGTTCCTCCCACACAACATACTAAGTAATAAATTATGACCTCTTGAACATACAGAATGCATATGGGGGAAGCTACTGCTTGCTTTGGATCAGTAGCATGGAATATTGCTACTCCTTGGGTTTTGGCCAGGTACTAGGGACCTAGATTGGCCACCGTGAGAACGGGCTACTGGGCTTGATGGACCATTGGTCTGACCCAGTAAAGCTATTCTTATGTTCTTATATAAGGGTACTTATAAAATGTTTTCTATATTTCAGATCACCTTCCACCACCCTGGCTTCCCAAGTGGCTAAAAATGGACTTGATTTCTCCATTGCCAGTAAAAGGGGAGCTTCAACTTTGCAGTATACACTCTCGAACTAGAAGGCTAAGTTTACGGCACAGTAAGATACCCTCTTTAGGCAGGTTCTGAAAGACCCTTAGCACCGAACCAATCACCCTTTCCCCCAGCAATTAGGTTTGTTTTAATTGGATTCCATCCTTTTTCTATAGAGATCCTGTTTATTCCATGCGCTGTTGAATTGTCACCATTGTCTCCATATACTGCTACAAGGTGTACACAGTAAGCATTGAAGAGTCTCTGCTAGACAGAGCTTACAATATAGACGAGAGATGAGGCTTTATAGACAGCAATTTTTGTCAACTAAAGCCTAGAAGTGATGAGAGTCAGATATTCAGATATACCTCTCTTCTTCATAAAGACCTGCTGCTAATTTGGAGTCCGCACACAGACCTCCAGGTAGCAGAGGTTGGGGAGGGAAGAGAAGAGAGACAAGTTTAAACCTACTATTATCCTGTTCTCTCTAAATGCAGAGCGTGAGCTGCAAGTTGCAACTTCTCTCTTTTTCACAAAGACATGCTGCTAATTACGAGTCCACATAGGGCCCTCCAGGGAGCAGAGGTGAGGGAGGAAAGAGAAAAGAGACTTAAGTCTATACATGTTTTTATCCCGTTCTCTCTAAATGCAAAGCCTGGGATGCAAGTTGCAACCAGTTTTCTGTTGAAAGTGTCAACGCAGAGAGTTTTCACTGCTGGGTGTTTTCTTCCTGTTATGACAATTTCTTCAGCCACTGGTGCTCAGTTCTGCTATCAAGGTCTCTGTACACTTTCCAAAATAATAGTATTTTATGTAGATGATATTCAGTTAATTTGCCACTGACCCAGGATCCAGCTGTGTTCTTCAATTCGCAAGTGCCAACTCTGTGGTGCTATGGGTACCTTGACCATCTCCAATATTGAACTGATGCTTTCACTTTATCCAAACAGGGGTAATTTATGAGTTTAGCACCCCAATTATTCTGAAAAAGTTGGCTCCTATGCTTCAGTTATTAACTAACTCTCAGGAGCAGGGTTCGGGTTAGTGTTGGCAAAAATCGCTTGAAGCTGGATTGCTCTAAATACGACATTACAGTCGTTGGTACTTAGAAATAGTGGTGGTTAATGTACAGTTAGATTGGATGCTTCGACACGATAGGATAAAATCAAGTATTTGGAAGGTCAGACCAGATTTTGCTTTGCATTTGAAGATCAAGTATCAACAATGAAGGCCGCTTTGTCAGTTGTGGATTTTATAATCATTGCATCCTTTTTTGAGCCAAGAGCATTTGGTAACTGTGGCTCAGATATGACTTTTGTCTAGGTTAGACTACTGCAATGCCATTGAGGTTGGCCCTTATAGAAGGCAGGTTAAGTTGTTGAAACTAGGCCAGAACCGAGTCTGCACTGTAGGAAAGCTGAAAGGAAGAGATTGTTGCTTTTTGTTCGAGGTCCTTCAATTGGCTCCAAGTAGAGGCAAAATTAGAGTTAGCATGCTCATGTTGTGCTATAAGATGAATCAAGAATTAGGTCCAAAGCATCTACCACAGATTATTTACAGTTTAGATAGGGGGTGAAGACTTGGCCTTTTCAGCAAGTGTTTGGACGTTGTCGAGCAGGAGGTTTGCCTGACTGAGTGGAGAGAAGGGGAGAGTTGTACAAATAGTTGTTTAGTTAGGAGAGTACTGGGATTTGATTTATAGTAGGAGTTGGGTTAAGTCATTTTATGTATCTTGGTTTTATTGTAAATTGCCTTGGATTTTTGTAGATAAAGGTGATATCAATTGATTTTAAAGAAATAACTGGTCATAACAGAAGGGGGGCATTTCCTGTATAGAGGAAAGCTAAAAACCAAGGTGAATACTGAACAGCTCTTATCAGGATACTGGTAAGTTTTTTTTTCTATGGCTTAAAGTTGCTCGCTCAGGTGATCTGCTTACAGACTGTTCTGGAAGCGATGCCACAGCAGTTGTTTCAACACAGGGATGTTGCAAGATGGATCTAAACAGAAGAATGCCAATATCGCCCAAAATTGTATAAACAGAGAGGAGAGGAAGAAAGCAGTGGTCTCTTCATCCGCTTCACACTGGAATTATGGTCAAATGATGAACTAATGAAGCTTGTTTCGATTTCCATGACCCTGGGGCTTGCTTTCAACCTCATGAGCCAAGATAGGTGGCTCAGTAAAAGCTAAGATCAGTCAAAAGAAGCTATCATGCAGAAGCTTAGAGATCCTGTCTTCATGCAGTATGTCCCGGGTTTTAGCTGCTCATAGGCCTTGCAGTTATATGTTCCTAGGCAACATTTTTTGTTTTCAAGCTTTTTTTTTTTTTTTTTTACAGAATTATAACTTTCACAGCATGAGCAATTGGCCCTCATACACTGAAACCTAAACTAGAAGTGAAGAGAACCGAGAGATAAGCAAATAACTGCTGACAGAGGTGCAGGAACTTGTGTGTATATTATTAACTTCTTGATATCACCATACCAAAGGTCCCAAGATCTCAAACAGCGAGATTTATCTGATAAGATATGGGGACTGAGCCTTAATAGGAAAAACAAATTACTTAAGACCACCAGTGTACTTTCCTTATCCATCCAGTTTCTTGCTCCACCTCTCCTGCACCATGGAAAATCAAAGAAATACACATTTCAGCAGCAAGATCTACAAAAATCTTTAGGTGCAAAGGAAGTCATTTTAGCAACATTTTTTATGCATCTCTAGAAAGCACAATTGGTTTGAACATATCCAGAAAATCTAGCTGTCCACCTAAGGCAGTTAAGCTGTGATAGCTTCTAGCAGAAGTACAAAGGGTGCTCATCTGATTGCCAGCAAAGAGAAGAGACGGGGTCTCAATATTGGGGTTCCTAGTGCAGATGTCTATAGGACGAGAGGATATGTGGAAAACAGACTCCAGAAAATACTCTTTGAGACCTTCTGGCTCCCTAACGAGTTCTCAGCAGCCTGTCCCTTCCCATGAAAGCAGTCTGTGACCTTGTTAGTGAAATACAAAAAGTACATGTCATAGATAACATGAATCTCTGTGCATGTTTCATCCTTTATAATAAAAAACCACAACAAATAATTTCTCATTCCTGATGCCTGTCCTACCCTACAAGCTGGAGACCCCACCAATTATGAATTCTACCACCTCAAAAGCTGACATTTAAACTTTTTTTTCTGGTATGTCAATGACTGTACCCTCTTCCTTCTAACTGTGCATAAATACAACCCCTCCTTCTACTCAGAAATCAAACTGATTTTAGCCAGACCGATATGTTTGTCCACTTGCACGAGAGAGAGAGAAGCCTGTGCAAGGATTCTTCCATAATGAGCTGATCACAGGAGCAGATTTAAAAGCAAGCAGGGAAAGCATGCGAAGCACACTCATGGAGAATGATCATTAAACACTGGGGTTTAAGATGAGGCCTTAAAAAAAAGCCTTCCAGAGCTATTGAGCACTATGATCTGGTCTGCTCTTATGACAAGACAACCAACCAACCATAAAGAAACACTTTTTCAAATGTTTGGATCAAAACAATGAAGAGCCAGAACTGTACTTCCAGCAGTCTTTAGAAACATAAAATATAGTTTAAGATAAAGGGCCAATCAGATTTGCTCGTTTGTTCCTGCAGGTCTTACTCCAGCTGTCATCTTCTCCTTCATGCTTGAATTCTGCCTCCTATGAAAGCCCTGATGGGGCACAGAGAGTATGCTGAGCTTGCAGGATGGCACTAATATTCTTGCCTCTCTATATATAGCTTAGTTTACAGTACAAGGACATGTACAACAGTTGCCTGTGCTTATGTAATGACCTCCACAAAGAGTCTTCTGTCAGGCAGGAGCAGAGAGCAAGATAAGTGAACCTAAGTGGTTTACATTCAGGTACTCAAGTATTTTCCCATATCTGTTCCGATGGGCTCACACTCTATCTAATCTATGGGGGATTAAGTGACTTGCCCAGTATGGGCAGTATGGGATTTGAACCCACAACCTCAGGGTGCTGAGGCTGTAGCTCTAACCACTGCAGATACAAGAGTTGTGAGGAAAAGGTGTCAACCATAAGCAGTGGGCAATCCAAAGAAAATCCCCTGGCAACAGTGCGCACGATAATGGTGCAAGTGAAAAAGTCTTGGTACACCCCCACCTGGAATACTGTGTCCAACACTGGTTGCTGTACATGAAAAAGGACATAGTACTACTCGAAAGGGTCCAGAGAAGAGCGACAAAAATGGTTAAGGGTCTGCAGGAGTTGCCGTACAATGAGAGGCTAGAGAAACTGAGCCTCTTCTCCCTTGAAAAGAGGAGACTGAGAGGGGACATGACTGAAACATTCAAGATAATGAAGGGAATAGACTTAGTAAAGAAAGAGCAAATGTTCACTCTCTCCAAGGTAAAGTTAACGAGAGGGCACTCGCTATAGTTAGAAGGGAAAAGATTCCGTACAAACGTAAGAAAGTTCTTCTTCACCCATAGAGTGGTAGAAATCTGGAACGCTCTTCCAGAGGCTGTTATAGGGGAAAGCACCCTTCAGGGATTCAAGAAAAGATTGGATAAGTTCCTACTGGAACAGAACATACGCAGGTAAGGCTAGACTTAATAGGGCACTGGTCTTTGACCTAAGGGCTGCCACGTGAGTGGACTGCTGGGCACGATGGACCAATGGTCTGATCCAGAAGCGGCAAATCTTATGTTCTTATGGATCTGTCAGGAGACAGCACCAGAAAAGTGTGCCTGCATTTCCCCTGCTTGTCTGCGGAGAAACTCTCAGTTCTTTAAGAGCCTTAAACCAGTTTGATTTTGAGAATATTAGCAGCGAATAGTCAGCAAATAAATGGTCTTATTTATGTTGGTCCAATAAGAATCCAGTTCATTTGTCTGCTTGGTTAATCTCAATACTGGACATGACATGGACAAAGCTATATCCTACCTCAGTAATGTCCCTTCCTGTCAACAGCTGACTCCTGAGTTCCCATTATATCAAACCATGAAGAGTCAAAGCCTGCAACGTTCCAAATGAATGTAAAAGTTCCAAATGAATGTACAAAAAATCCTTTCACGGGCAACCTGCATGAATGCCCTGAACTCTTTTTAGACATAAAATGTTACAAGATGAATGGAAGCCTGCCTTCTGCATACTAGCTCACCACAGAAGAGCCGAGTTTCTGCAGGACTAAATGAGAATCTGAACAAAGGGGCATGAAGGAACTTTTCTGAAAATATTTTGGCATTCATTTCACACTACATCACTTGAAATAAGCAATTCCCTTGTTCTCCCCTCTAAAAAAAACAAGGGCATAGGTATGTATTATACATCAAGAGTTGTGTTCCTCCATGCAGACACAACAGCCACCACAATTCACTCTTATGGTCGTTTCAAACTGTTATTTATAAAGTGGAGATCTCAATTTAAAAAAAAGAGATTCTAGTATGGTTAATAAGACTGTTTACAAAAAGGTATTCTTTAACTTTTTCAGGCATAATTCTCTCCAATAGCACAGAAACTAGATGCAGACGATACAGATACAGAGGCAAGTGCAAGTACTTAAAATTATATAAAGATATATATTTTCATTTTTAGATATACCTTCTACAGTAATAAGCACCTGAAGCTTCCTATTCTTTCTACATACGAGTACAAAAATGCCCACCCAGCAACCATGGGCGGTAACCAAGAGGGCACAAATGGAAAAGGGTGGTGGACACCTGGAACGCGCTTCCAGTGGGCGTGATAGGGCAGGGTACGGTATTGGAGTTCAAGAAGGGATTGGACAATTTTTTGAAGGAAAATGGGATAGAAGGGTATAGATAGAGGGCTACTATACAGGTCCTGGAGCTGATGGGCCACCGCGTGAGCGGACTGCTGGGCATGATGGACCTCTGGTCTGACCCAGCAGAGGCACGGCTTATGTTCTTATGAAGGGGAACAGTGTGCATAAACCTCTGTTCCTTTCCATATACAGCATGTGAGTGTTTGTTTTTTGGGGGTTAAAATTTTTGAGTTGGTTTAGTAAGCACATTGCAATCTGCACTGAACTTCTAAATGTGATACTTCCAGTAGTTTCTGCAGAGGCTTTTATTATGTAGGTCCTCTCCAGTACGTGCGTCTGTGCTTGTATATACGCTTGTGTGCATGTAAAAGTCTTCTCACACAAGCATTTCCCAAATTCCATTGTCTAAAATATATAATTCAGAATGCATTAAAAAGAGATCTAAAAAAAAAAAGAAGATTCAGAACATCTTATGTTATTAAGATGTTGAGTGCCTGTTTGAATAAATGCATCAATATATCCCCAGAATTTCACACTCATGAACATGTTTTATATATACATAAAAATGCTATAATGTGTTTGTTTTTTAAATATCCCCATATTTCCCCTTATGCATGCACTACACGCCCACTATTCGCATCCCCACAACCTGCCACTCCCCACGCATGCGCACTACACACGTTTCCTAGCCGTTCACCCACAGATACCCGCATAGCCCCGTATTTCCAGGGGGTCTAAACAACGCATGCGCACGGAGCCCTCCCTCTCGTCACCCCAAGAGCACAGTGGGTTTAAGCTTCGCCCTTCTCCCCCGTCCCTCACCTCGTAATGCTTCATCTTTCCCCCTTCTACAACCAGCACCGCCGATAACCGTCCCGCACCTGCGCGCGCTCCACAGCTGCCAAGGGGGAGGGTGTCAGAGGTGAGGAAGCGGCGCCCGACCTTTTTTTTTTTTTTTTTTTAACTACACGCTCCAATGAACTGGCTCCGGCGTTTTGGGCGGGACTTCCCTCAACCAATCGACCTTTCGATTGCTCTCCCGTGGTGGGAACCAATGGGTGAAGGAAGGCGGGTTCGGAAATGAACGGCAGCCAATCATAGAGCCAGACTGGTGAGCCGACCTTGCGTGCTTACACCAATAGGCGGATGAGTTTATTCTGACCTTTCCCCTGGGCTAGGGCGATTCTGTCAGCATCTCTTCATTCTACTGTAATTGTTATCTGTTGTAAATTATTACCTAACTTTTTTCTTTAATTATCTTAGTTACTTTAGCAATGCATATAAAATTGTCATGCCAATAAAGGAAGCCGATGCATCTTCTTTAATAAAGGTGTTATTAAAGCAGAGAAGCTGGACTTAATAACTTCTTTTTAATTAAAATCAAATATAAGGCCAGAACTTATCAGGGATGTGTTTAGGTACGTGCAATCATTTTCTCAGTGGTCAATTATGGATGTGAAACCTTGACATTACAGAAAGAGGATTGACTCATTTGAAGGATTTTCTGTGTGTTATGGACCGCCAGGAGAACTAACAAATCAGTTTTGCAAGAGAACAGACCAGGTATGTCGCTTGAAGCTCACATGATGAAGTTATAACTATCTTATTTTGGTCAGAAGAGAGAGATCACCGTAGAAGGGCATCATGTTTGGGAAGATCGAAGGAACTAGGTGACGAGGGCGACCTGCAACTAGGTGGCTGGACACATTGACAACGACTATGGGGATGACACTGGAGGACCTCGTCAGATATGCACTCGACCGACTTCTTTTTTGGATCTTTAACTCAAGTAGAAGGCACCTAACACACACAATTAGATACAGGTAAGATAGGTGCAGAGGTGCCAAGTTACCCAATTTCAGGCTGGAGATGTTAGACCAATCCTGGTTTTGAATTTATATCCCAAAGCAGTGTGGGGATTTGTAGTGCTTGATCCTGCACATTACAATCAGTGCTGGAAGTCCATTAATGTACAAGAAATCCAGAAGTATCCCAAAATATCCAGCCTGGAGTTGGGAATCTTGGCATCCCTGTAGGTAGTGTGCCTCTACTTATAGACACCTAATCTTAAATCTGGCCTTCAGTAATGATGATCTCTTCCTGGTTTACTAGATGAGATTGAAAAACTGTGGAAATATGAGGAAAGGAAGCTGACATATATAGTTGGTTCTCAAACCTGATTGGCTGGGCTTTGAGGCAGGTAGTTTCCTCAGGAAGGAAGGAGATTTCATTAGGAAACTAAGGAGGGGAAGTCTGCTATGACCAATGAACTTTCCCACTAAAATTCACATTTGTAACCAACGGACTTTCCTGCCTCAATTTCCCACCCAAATCTACTTCCTTTCTAAGGAAACTATTCACTTCAAACCCTAACCAATCAGGTTTGAGAATTCACAATATATAAAGACAAACTGCAGACTAGAGAATGACATAAGGATGGGTTCCCATGGTAAACCATTGTTAGTCTGCATGAAAAGGAAAAAAATGCTGTCGTTTTACAGTGGGAACGGGAGCAAGGCCTTCTACTGCCCCACATGAGCAGTAAAAAGTCTTATTTGTGTGGCAAAAATAAAAAAAAAATTGCACCAGGGTCAGACTCAGGTACAGCGATAGCAGCATCAGCAACACGGGTCAGCATCTTCTCCCCAGCTCCCCTCATGCCTATGTTACCTGAAGGAGTGAGCTGCGCCACAATGAAAAATCTTCAGAGGCCAGTTCCAATGCCTTCCTTCTGCCAATGAGCAGGGGAGGAGATGCCTGCCACTATCGCTATACCCATAGAGGGGGGGAGGTTGCTGGCTGGCTCCAGAGCTGGAACTGAAGTGAAGGATAGTGCTGGATCTGGGCTGGGGAGGAAGATAGGTGTTGAACCCATGGGGTGGGGGACTGGAAGGGAGAGAGGTGCTGGACCTATGTGGAGGAGGGAATGGAGCTGGAGGGAAGGGAGAGGTACCGGATTCACAGTTCAAAGCTGGAGGGAAGGATGAGGTACAGGACACGCAGCTCAGAGCTGGAGTTAGAAGGAAGGGGGGTTAGAGGGATGGGAGAGAGGTGCTGGATCCTTGGAGAGTGTTGAGGGAAGGGAGAGGTACTGGACTGCAGAGGGTGCTGGAGGGAAGGGTAAGCTAGATGTTCAATCTATGGGAGAAGTGTTGAGGGAAGGGAGAGAGGTACTGTATCTGCAGGGAGGAGGAAAAAAGGGAAGGGAAAGAGAGATGCTGAACCAAAGGAGTGAAAGGAGTGAAATATTTAATACAGTAGAGTTGTGGATGGAGGGAGGAAAGAAAGCATAAGAGACACATTGTTGTAAAGGTGCAAGAGGGGAGAAGTTGGCTACACGACAACAAACTAGCTCTTAATACATCCAAAACATGTAGGGACGGGCAAAAATTAAGATCGTACATAAACATCAATAAAATAATAACAAAGGAAGTTTCAAAGGTTAAGATACTAGGAGTTATTCTGGACCAGAAATTGAATTATCACAAGCAAATAAGTTCATTGATTAGAAGCTGTTTTTACAGGCTATGGATGATTAGATCGTTATCCTCATTCCTTGATGAATAATCATTGAATATTCTAATACACTCATTAGTCATATCAAAAATAGACTATTGTAATGCCTTGTACAAGGGAATAACATTAAAAGAAATACGCAGATTACAAATAATACAAAATACTGCAATAAAAATAATTACCAAAAAGAAAAAATTACCCATAAACTATAGAATTCTGTACAAAATCGCATTACTTACATACAAAACGTTAATGGATAAACCTGCATTTTTGGAAAGACTTCTAATCCCTTACGTTCCAACAAGATCTTTAAAATCTGAGGAGAAATCTCTCCTCTCAGTCCCCTCACTAAGATTCATTTACACGAGGAGGGACACGATCTTCTCTCTTAGGGCACCTCAAACTTGGAACTCGCTTCCAATTTATATTAGGGAAGAAAAATCACTTAGTAAGTTCAAAGGTCTCTTAAAAAGCTGGCTCTTTAAGGACACTTTCGACTGAACTGCTTGAATTCTATAAAACCCAAACGCTCTATGGTGGACTAAAATCCTCTAAATGAAAATTAAATGGGTAACTAGTCCCATCCTACTGTCTTAACCTCTATGTTCATTTCTTTTTTTTTTTTTTTTTTTTTGGAATTGTAATTAAACCTGTCTTCCTCTTGTGTCCTGTAGTGTTATAGTTTTAACAATTGTATGGGGTGTTTTTTTTAATCCTGATTTATTATTATTTGTAAATCGCATTGAAATATGATATTGCGATCAAATTAAATTTTTAAATAAACTTGACACAGGGAGATATACAAAAAGAGGGGAGATGGTGCATATGTATGGGAGCATAGGGACAGGGACACAAAGGTAAATGTTGTATAGGGATGGTATTTGAACATGTCAGTGGGGCAATGCCAGGCATAGGAGGGTAGTGTATGGACACAGAAGGAAGATAGCTAGATGAGAGATGTTGGACTTAGGGGGGGCATAGGGACACAAAAGATTGACAGTGGACACAGAGATGATAGGAACACAGAATAGTACTGATGATGAAGGCAGGGAGATGGGCACAGGGGAAATACTAGAAAGGGAAATATAGAAAACAGAGAAGGAAGATGCCGAACATGGGGAAAACACATACAGAGATGGAAGATGAATGGTGAGCATGGAGAAAGACCATGTCAAATGGTCAGGAAACCTTAGCGAGTGAGTTAAGAGTAGACAGAAGGAAACAGAAATCAGAGCCTGAGACCAATGAGATTTAAAGAATAAAATGACCAGACAACAAAAGGTAGAAAATATACTTTTTATTTTCTAATTTGTGATTAGAATATATCAGATTTGAAATATGTATCCTGCTAGAGCTGGTGTTAAACTGGGGACAGCAAAGCCCAGGCCATGCTTCTTTATGGCTTCCAGCTGGCTTAGGGCTCTCTGACCAGGGGGCAGTTGCCCTAGTTGCACTCTCCGAACACTATTACTGCCATATGTTACTGAAGTATTCTGTTAGCCTGATTTTTTCTATTTAGCTTTCTGTAGTAATTTGGCTTCTTCAGTTTTCTTGATAGTGGAGGGAATATTTGTGAGGGGGAAGGGAGGCTGGTTTTATTGATCCTTGTTCTTTATTATTTGTGATTTATAAAATGGACAATTGTACAGAATATTGTTTCTTTTTATACTTTAATAAAATCATTTTAATATAGAATCATAACTATTTGAGGCTTGTGCGGATGGGATCAGACAATTTGTGGAGATGGAGCTCGCAGTGACGGGTCGTAACAGGGATGAAGCTCACTGGGATGGGGTGGGGATGGAGACAAATTTTTCCCATATCATTATGTACTGAAGACTTCACAGCTTACCCTGATGGTTGAAATGTTAGCTCTGCTTGCTCAGAGGTTTTATTTCCCCCACCCCCTTTTATGAAACTGCATTAGGTTTTTTTATTGCCAACCGTGGTGATATTAGTTCTGACGCTCAAGGGAATTCTTTGAGCTTTTACTGCTGCGGCCTGCAATAAAAAACCCTAACGCAGCTTCATAAAAGGGGGGTTTATTTGTTAATTTGTAAAGTGATGATTGCTATTTCTCTGGGTTTTTTCAAATTTACATCTGCTGTCTTTATATTTTGCACAATATTAGGGGACATGTATCACTGTTTCTGTGGTGTTGCATTGTATGCAGAGTCCAGCTTCTTGGTGGTTCAGTTTACATTTTGTCTACATATTTCTATTTTATCCCGCCTTTTACAAAACCATAGAGCATTTTTTAGCGCCGGCCACAGCTCTGATGCACAGAGAAATTCTATGAGCATCTGAGCTGTTACTGCCATAGCCAGCACTAAAAACCATGCTACGGTTTTGTTAAAGGGGAAAGGGCTCATTTGTGATTACATATTCCACACTGGGTGAAACGTTTTCTGTGTGTACGAAAGACACGGTTCTCTGACTGTGCAGGATCGATCTGTACTAGTCTGGCTTGTTTAGTTTTACAATGGGCGTACATAAGATGCTGCCTTTTCCTAGGTACATTCTTGTTGTGTGACTTGTGGATTGTTACTAAAAATCATGTTTTCATATCGATGCCTAAGGGGGTGTCAAAAAATGATGGGCCCCGAGTGGCATATATGCTAGGTACACCACTGCACTACCTTTTGAAGATGGCTTCAACTGCTAGTACTCGTCTTGAATTATTTCTTAGGGTCTGCCCTGCGACTTTCTTTTTTTAATGTCACCCTTCCTTTTGTCGATTTCTTTTTTCTTATTTTCTTTGTATTTCTTTCCCTCTTTCCTCACTATGGGTAAGTCTTGTTTGTGGATATATGTGGAGTTTTTTGTCCCCCTGAAAGTTGTATGGATTTTAGGTATGTACATTGCTTTGAAGTTTGATTAAGCGATGCATCAAATCTTAAATAATAATAATAATAACTTTATTTTTTCTATACCGCCATAATCTTGCGACTTCTAGGCGGTTTACAGTGAAAGAGAGCTGTACAGTCAGCGAATTACAATGTGAGAATAGGTAGGAAGTCACTGAGTAATCAGTGTTTACAAGTTACAAATAGGTTATAGTATAAAGTTGAACATTTTACATCAAAGGGGCTGGATGGTCAGCGAATTACAGAATACTGATGGTGAGGAAGAAACTGAATAGTCAAGAGAAGAGCAGAATACATTTGTGAAAAAGCGTAGTATCAGCATAAAGAGAAAAGTTTTAGGATGAGGGGGCTGTGTCAGGCTGGGAAATAAATCTATTGAATAGGGCGGTCTTGATGTCTTTCCGAAAGGCGCCATAGGTCTGCCTGGCTTTGTCAGTGAAGTTGCCTAACCAGGTTTGCTGTCTGCCAGCTTGGAACTTGAAAGTTCTATCCAGAAAGGTTCTGTATTTGCAACCTATGACCTTCGGGTAAGCAAAGAGGTTGCGATTTCTGGTTGTCCTTAAGGGGGTGTAAAGTAGAGAATGACACGGTGACAAAATTCATCACCGTCCCCGTCCCCGCGGATAACCGCGGGAAATAATCCCATGTCATTTCCTAGTGTCTGTTTCAACCTCGGTCCTTCTACACCAGCATTCTTCAAAGCAAAGCTTGCGGGTCAGTGGTTGTGCCCAATTATACTCTGATTCTTCCCTCTCTCCTTAAAGAATGACATGAAGTTGGTTTCCCGCGGTTATCCACGGGAACGGTGATGAATTTTGTCACCGTGTCATTCTCTAGTGTAAAGTTCGAAGTGAGATAATAGGTAGATTGGAAACAATGCACTAAGTCAGTAATACAATTTAGGAAACAAGATTTTGTCAGACATTCTTGTCTTAATTTTATAGAATACGCTTTCTTTTCATTCACAATTTTCAGCTCTGGAACAGTCCAAACCAGCTTTTAAGGCTCACTTATTTGTATTTATTTTGATCTTTGTTCATTTATATCAGCCTAGAATGGATGGAGAGAGCCTCCTACTTCCACAGGAGTTGCCAGTGCTTTTCAGAGCTCATGCACTGCGGAGCTGCCCTCGTTCCCCGGGGACCGCACAGTCGCGTGCCATCTGACAGCACTGCCGCCACGTGACAACGCACCCCCGCGAGGCGCGAGGGAAAACCAAACAAAGGAGGCGGGGCTTACGGGAAGCAGCCAATCCGACGGGGCAGCTCGGGCGTCGTCACTGGAAGGAGGGGACTGCGGCGCTCAGTCAGACGCCCGTCGGGGTCTCGCGCCGGAATGAAAGGGGGAGGGGTCTGGATCCGCGCGCTCGGCCCCATCAACTGAAGGGGAGAACAAAGGTTCGATTCAATTCACAGGGGCGGGAGTCCGAGGTCCGCGCGCCCTGATTGGCCGAGCGGGGCCGCGAGCCACGCCCCTTTGCTTTGTTGGGCGGGCGGAGCCGCGGTGGGCGCGCGCGCGCCCGGCCCTGGAAGGTTCTGGGCAGGTCTGGAAGCTTCGGCCGGGCTATAAATGGCGGCGGGAGGCGGGCGCGCCGAGCGCACTTCGCCAAGAGGCTGAGCTGTCGCTGTCGTCGAGAGCGCCATGGGCAAAGACTACTACAAGACGCTGGGGCTGAGCCGGGGCGCCTCCGAGGACGACGTTAAGCGCGCCTACCGCAAGCAGGCCCTGCGCTACCACCCGGACAAGAACAAGGAGTCGGGCGCCGAGGAGAAGTTCAAGGAGGTGGCCGAGGCCTACGACGTGCTCAGCGACCCGAAGAAGCGCGACGTCTACGACAAGTTCGGCGAAGAGGGTGAGTGGAGGGGGCGGGGCGATGGCGTGGACGCAGCCGGGATTTGTACTCGGGTGGGGGGGAGATTGACACGGGCTTTGAGCTTATATTTGGGGAGGAGGAGGGTATAGCTGGGATTTGTACCCACTTTTGAGAGGAGGGGGAGTGGAACAGTTGGGCTTTGAGCCCAAAGAGTGACACAGCTGGGTCCTGAACCCACTTTCTGGGCTGGGCTCCAAGACCATTTAGGGGCAGAAAGAATGACACTGCCGGGCTTTGAGCCCATAGTTGGGGCGGGTGGGGATGTAACTTTGATTTGTACCCACTTCTTTTGAGGGGGGGGAGTGGAACAGCTGGGCTTTGAGCTCATTTGCTGGGGGGAGGATGCAGCCAGGCTTTCAACCCATTTCTGAGCAGGGGTGTAAAGAGTGACATGGTTGGGCTTGGAGGCCACATCTGGGGAGGAAAGAATGACACAGCCATGCTTTGAGCCCACTTCCTGTGATGGAGGTGATGTAGCCAGGCCATGAGCTCACTTTCTGGGGGAGGAGCATGGTGAGAATCTGGCTTTTTAGCCATTTCTGGGGGGAGTGGCACAGCTGGGCTTTGTACCTATTTCTGGAGGGGAGGGGGAAGGTATTTTCTCCATTAGAGCAGTAGACATTGGCTGGGTGTATCATTGTCTGGGGCGCCCAGGACAGGAACAGGCACTGGACTTCTCCTGCACTTATCTAAGGTTAAGGACTTGTGAGCTCTGGGTGGGTGGAAGTGTTGAGTCCTGCTGTTAATGCATCAGAGTAATCATAGTTGCTATTTATGATATACTACCTCAGACTGTATGTATAACTTGATAGCTTTATGTAGCATGTGCAGTACTATATAATTCTTTATATGTATCTTAACTCTATACAAAATTCCAGTATGTTGCTTGTATCATGCTTAGAACTCCAATTAATGAGGATATTTGGTAGGATATAAGATTGCATAATAACATGTCCTTATACATCAGGTTAAGTGATTTGGTCCTCCTGTTGTATCCAGTTGATATTAGGTGCTCAGATATTTCCCTGTCTCACTTTAGAAAGTGGGTTCCCAGGAAAGTGGGTCACCAGCCAGCCTTTCCTGACTTGAACTTGAGATAGCTATGACCCTGCAGGTCACATTTGAAACCATGGACTGTTCTAATAGTCCAATAGTAAAATTGGATCTGGGTATTGGATTGAATGGTATTCAAACTAGAGAAAGGCACAGCTGTTCCCATGAGCTTTGACCCTCCCCTACTCTCAGCCAGTTTCCACAAAGTCCACCAGAACAGTTATTTTTGACAAGTCATTCTCGTACAATTGAGATTTTGTACTATGAGGATGGGGGCAACCTTGTTACCATGCCTTTCTCTAGCTACTTGCATCTTACCTTGCTCTTCTCAAAACTGAAATTGCACTAACTTGTATTCTAGACAGTGGCCATCTTTAACAGCTGGGGGGAGCCCTTGCTGGAAGCTTCTAGCTCTTGCTGGAAGCTTCCAGCAGGCTTCGTGTTTATTATGTTGGAGCTTTGGGTTAAGATTCTATGCAGTTACAACCACATGCTAGAAGAGAAATAGTTGGGACATAAATAATGTCTGGTTTCCAGGGTGTGCCATTGAATCTTATGCAGAAATCAGTGGTAGGTAAGCTTATAGTCTGTCACCTGACTGCCCTGGCATTAGCAAACGAGGAGTGCTTGAAGGAAGTTGGAAAAACAAGATCAGGTCAGCAGCATAGGCTTGAACTGTGGTACTTACTTGCAACCAATTAAAAAAAATCGATAATCTAATCTGAAATTATGAATCGCACTTTTCCAGTACAGGTTCAAAGCAATTTACAAGAAAAGAAACTCAAGTATGTTATGGAAACTTACATAGATATATCATATAGACACCATGAATTACAAAGTGTTATGTACAAAAGTTGAGACGGTATATTTAGTACTTCATAAGTCCATAGGTGGAAGGGTGGTATTCAGGGAGAATATAGGGAGATTGTTGTTGGTTGTGGATGCGAGTCTTCAGTTTTCTCTAAATTTGAGGTAGCTCTATTCAGTGCTTATATTTGCTGGGAGGTTGTTCCAGATTCTGGTAGCTGTGTAAATGAATAAGGAGTTTAAAATTTGTATTTGACTCCTTTAGAGGAGCATTAGCTTATATGTATATTAGATCCTGGGAGATAAGTGTGAATTTGGTAAAGAATAGAATTATTCCTCAGTGTTGGCATGTAGGGTGTGGAACATAATGCAACATAATTTGAATGTAACTTGTCTATAGGTGGCCAATGGAGCCAATAATTGATACTATATTCTGTCACCTTTGAGATAGCTAATTTTGACAATGGATTGGTGCTGTGGGTTAGTGAGACTGAAATAGGCTAACTTGAATGGGGGGAGAAATATCTAATCACAGAATAAAGAGCTTCTCTAAACTGCCAAAATTGCTTATATTAGTAGGTTATCAAGTTCTACTGTTTGGCTTATGATTGTGTTAAATTTCTAATATGATTGTGTTAAATTTCTAATGTACAACTTGTTGGCCAGTTAACCCCTTTAAAACATGAACCTTAAAAAGTGGTGTGAAAAAATTGAATGAACTTGGCTTTTTGAAATGGTCACTTTTTTTTTTTTTTTCAAATTATCTTTTTTCTCTCTTTGTAGGCCTGAAAGGTGGTGGAGGTGTAGGTGGTGGTGGTGGTGGAGGAGGAGGTCCTAATGGTTCTTCATTCAGTTACACCTTCCATGGAGACCCACATGCCATGTTTACAGAGTTCTTTGGTGGCAGGAATCCTTTTGATACATTCTTCAGCACACGGAATGGAGATGAAGATATGGATGTTGATGATCCTTTTGCCAGTTTTGGTGTAGGTAATTTTGGCAGCATGGGCTTCCCACGCTCCCGCACTATCCGGGAAACTGTTGGCCGTAAACAGGACACTCCAGTAGTCCGTGATTTGAAGGTCTCTCTGGAAGAGGTGTACAAAGGATGCACCAAGAAGATGAAAATCTCTCACAAACGACTGAATTCAGACAGAAGGACAACACGGACTGAGGACAAGATTCTGACTGTAGAAATCAAGAGAGGTTGGAAGGAGGGAACAAAGATAACCTTCCCTAAAGAGGGAGATGAGACACCTAACAACATTCCTGCTGACATTGTTTTTGTAGTAAAGGACAAGCCACACCCCACCTTCAAGCGAGATGGCTCAGACATAATCTACCCAGCCAAGATCAGCCTTCGGCAGGTAAGTAGTCACAAGAGTAATTCAATTGTTTTTGAGGGAGTAAGATCAAAAGCACACTAGGGACAGTGTGGATGGACCAAATAGTCTCTCCTGCTGAGTGTTGACTGTTATATTGAATTTGGACAGGTTGGAAGGGCTGTGGGAATGCATTTAGTATGAAACAGTTAACAAGAACTTAGGAATCTCTGTGCATATGTGTGGTGGGGGCTGTATTCAGACTTTGTAACTTCTTTGGGCATTGTAAGATGAAAAGGTAAGCTAATTGGTTTTCTTTAGGTCTTGTAACTGTTTCATATTACTAGATCTGACTCTTAACTCCACAGCTACCCAGAACTCATTGTGCTTAATTTCTTTGTTCCTCACAGGCCTTGTGTGGCTGTACAATAGAGGCACCAACCCTGGACAGTAGGACCATACCACTAGTGTTCAAGGATGTGATAAAACCAGGAATGAAACGAAGAATCCCAGGTGAAGGTCTCCCCCTGCCAAAATCGCCTAACCAACGAGGAGACCTGATCATAGAGTTTGAAGTAAAATTTCCAGACAAAATTCCACAGTCTTCAAAAGAAGTGCTGGAGAGGATATTGCCAGCATAGCATACACTAGCATGAATACTTTCCAGAGGGTTTTTGGACCTGATCTAGCATGGGTGAAGGGTCAAGAACTTTGGGAGGGATGCATGGACTTCTGTCATACAGTACTTTACTCATAGTACAGGGCAGTGCTGATGATGTAAAAAGGATTATGTTGTATTTTAAAGCTTCTTATTTTTTAAATCTTATGACCAAAATTTGCACCACGTGGACACCTCTTATGTATATCGGATGCCATCAGCCTTTCAGACAATGACTTGTCAAACCTCCCTTTAAGTCCCTGTGGCTACTCATCACCCCATAACTGTTAATAGTTTTTACTGTTTCTTCATAGCATCTTGGCTTAACTTTATCTACCTGTTTCTATATGGGTTCTTATACTTCTGGTGCTGAAAGTGTCCATCTTCTGCACAATATACTAAAGAACAATCTTAACAGCTTGAGGTGTTTTTAACTGAAATGTAGAGCAGCTTTTTTATGGCAGCTCAATATACCCTATGTACTGTGCGGAGACTGAAACTGGTCGATTGTTCATTAGCATGATGGTGTCTATGTACTTTAGTTTCATAGCAAGTACAGCATTTGCTATGAGTTTCTATGTATAGAGACTAGCTCATGCGATAGTGTGACTGGTTGTGTTAAGTAAAATATCACCAGTTGGTGATCTTTTTTGAAACCTAATTGTGGTTGCAGTATAACCAGGGCTTAATTTTGGGGGGGACCTAGAACACAGTTCTGCTACTTAACCTCCATAGTGCAGATATGCTCTGCTCCAGCCTCTTGTTTCTAGACAGCCAGCAGTGAAGAGAGAGGGTTGAGCCTAAAATGGAGACTTTACTCTGTTCTCTTTAGCACCTTTTTTATTAGTTGCTCTTATTTCTGGCTTGACCACTCCATTCTCTTTGCTGCAGCTTGAGCCCTGGTACAATAGTGGTTTGTGAGCTGCTATTGCAGGTTATAGTCACTGTAACAGCTTCAATGTATATAAGGTTTTCACTTTCACATGTGGTTGATCTCTTGGCAGGGTGCTTCTGTTTTCTAGGGGGGAATTTTCTGTACAGCCCTAGTTTAGAAGTCCTTTTGATAAAAGGGCCTTTGCTTCTGTTAAAGGAGCATAATGGAATTTCTGTATATATTTTTTTATTTTGTATTAAAATTTATGTAAAGCCTTGTATGTATTTGAGTAAACATTAAAGTATCTACCCATAAAGCCCCACATTAATCTGTCATGCCTCATGGTAAGAGTATCAAGTATGGGCAGACTGGATGGGCCATATGGCCTTGCTTTAAAACAAGGCTAGTGAGCAGACTGATCTTAACACCTGACCTTGCAACTACATTTCCCTATAACCCAACCTTTATTTTTCACATCTGGAACTCAAGTTCTGTCTCAAGAGTTCCCCATGGTTTAATTTCCAATGAGGGCAGCATTATTGGATTGAAGCTAGTTACTTTTGTTTTCACACTTATAACCTACTTTACAACTAAGTGGTGTACAATATGAACATACATACTAAAAGAAAAAACAGAACAGCACAAATTCATTTTACAGCTTAACATATACTGTATCTTTTGAAAGCTAGTTTAAAAAAATGAATTGATACCTTTCAATTGGCGTGGGGATTATTGTTTGCTTTTTTGTTCTATTTCTATTAAGCTAAAGTGATTACAAGCTTGATCGTAGTAGTTTTAACTAATTTTTAGTTGGGGCCACTTTAGATCCAAATATCTTGCTAGGTAAGGCCATGACACTGCTGCCTAGGGTGTGTTAGTGATTTCAATCCCTTCCTAGGCCACCTTCAAGCAAACCAGAGGCTAGGAATTAGAAAAGGGATGGTAAACAAGACTTAAGAATGTCATAATCAGTGTTCCCTCTAAGCGGGCGGGTGTTGTGAGCAAACTTTTTTCACTGTGAGCTAAAAATATCGGGCGCCAGCAAGTTATGAGCCAAATAAATATGTTGCTTTCTACCACAGAACTTCCTTACGTTTGTATGGAATCTATCCCCTTTCAACTTTAGAGAGTGCCCTCTCGTTCTCCCTGCCTTAGCTACTAAGTCTATTTATTCCCTTCAGTACCTTGAATGTTTCTATCATGTCCCCTCTCAATCTCCTCTGCTCAAGGGAGAAGAGGCCCAGTTTCTCTAATCTTTCGCTGTACGGCAACTCCTCCAGCCCCTTAACCATTTTAGTTGCTCTTCTCTGGATCCTTTCGAGTAGTACCGTGTCCTTCTTAAAGTACCAGTGCTGGACGCAGTACTCCAGGTGAGGGCGTACCATGGCCCGGTACAGCAGCATGATAACCTTCTCTGTCTCTTCAGTCCAGCATCTGCCCCTTCCATTCACTGTCTGTCTTTCCCTGCCATCTCTCCTCCTGCCCCCCCCCACCCCCCAATTTGGTCTAGCATCCATCATCTTCCTTCTGTTCCCCTCATGGTCTGGCATCTCTATCCTTCCCTCCCCCCTGTGGTTTTTAGCATATCTCTCTTCTCATTTCCTCCACTCAGATCTGATCATTCTCTGCTCTCTCTTCCCTTTTCTTCTCTGGTCTTCCTTCTCTATTTTCTGCCTCCATCTAAATTAAATTCTTTCTTACTATTTAGTCCCGTTTCCCTCTTTTCACTGTGTCTACACACAGCTTGTCACCCCTTTCCCTCACCCCTCCATTATCTTACTATTTTCTTCCCCCTTTATTTATCTCCTCCTTCCATCCAGTATGTGTTCTTTCCCTACTTCCATTCAGCATCTGCTCTCCCTTCTCAACTGACATCCATCTGCCTTCTGCTCTCTCTCCCTTCTTCTCACTTCCATCATCTGTCCCCTTCTCTCTCTCTCTCATCTCCTCCATTCCATCATCTGCCCCTTCTCTCTCTCTCTCTCCCCCCCCCCCCAACTTCCATCATCTGCCCCCCTTCCCCTCACCTTTGTGGGTCACTTTCTTTCCCCTGAGGGTGGCTCATGTCACAGGGGAAGCTTTGGCCGAGCAGAACCGCTTGATTGACAGTGGAACTTACTTGATTGATGTCGATGCTGGGGCCCGTTGCCGTTTGAAGGAAAAAAAAAAAAGGTGGAAAAAAGGAACCTGTAAAGGCGAGAGGAAGGGAAACCTCCAGGACAGCTGCTTTTTGCCCTCCTTCAGCGGCCCAAGAGTTCAGACCAGCAGCGGCAGCTCTGTATGCTTTTAACTTCGGCACAGAGCTGCCCCTAATCAATAGTTTAGCGCGGTTTCATGAGGCAGCCTCGGGGCCTTTGATAGCCGGCCCGCTTCGATGATGCGATGTGGGCCGGCCTAGCAAAGGCCCCGAGGCTGCCTTATGAAACCGCGCTAAACTATTGATTAGGGGCAGCTCTGTGCCGAAGTTAAAAGCATACACAGCTGCCGCTGCTGGTCTGGAGGTGCGGAGACAAGGCAGGAGGCAAACGCGGTGGAAGGCAGGAGTCCTGGCGAAGGCAGGAGTCCCGGCACAGCGACTGCAACAGGAAGTTGCAAGTCAGCTGACGCCGGCCTTTCGTTGCGGCGGGGACCGAATCCTTCGCGGACCGGCAAGATTTTGTTTGCGGACCGGCGGTTGAAGAACTGTGCTCTACACTGTGTGCGCTGTGACGAGAAACATGTGCGCTGCGAGGTAATATTTTGTGCGCCTGCGCACCCCAGCGCAGCTTAGCGGGAACACTGGTTAATGCTTCTGTCTTCTCTGGTTCTGGTCTCCTTATCTCAAAAAAGATTATAGTGGCACTAGAAAAGATTGAGTGACCAAGATGATAAAGGGGATAAAATGCCTCTTGTATGACAAAAAGAGGTTAGGGCTCTTCAGCTTGGAAAAGAGATGGCTGAGGGGATATATGAAGTCCACAAAAGCCTGAGTGGTGTAGAATGGGTACAAGTGGATTTTTTTTTAATGTATAAAGATTTGCAAAGACTAGGGCACACTTGATGAAGTTAGAGTAATACTTTTAAAATCAATAGGAGGCTATATTTTTTTCACTCAGAATAGTTAAGCTCTGGAATGTGTGCCAGAGGCTGTGGTAAGAGCGGTTAATGGAGTTGGTTTAAGAAAACACAAAAAACCAAGTTTGGACAAGTCCATAAACTGCTGTTGAGATGGACATGGGAGAAGCCACTGCTGGGGCTTGATGAACTATTGGTCTGATTCAGTACGGCTATTATGTTCTTATGCATTTTTTATTGATAAACACTTTGTCTTTCAAACATACAAATCCCCACCATTCATTTCCCCCTTTCTCATAAGCTTAGGTTTACAAAAAGTAGTGGGGGAAAATGACTATGGGGGGCAGTGTTCAGCAATGCTGAAACTTCTATAGGACTGTGTCTTAGTCCAGTATTTCATTAATATAATGCATTTTCACTACCCTCTACTTCTGGCCACTTGTCACTTACCATTCGTGATTTGTTCAATTGTGTTATCTGTGCCCTGGCCTCTAAAGCCTGATAAGGTTGTATATTCAACTTGCTATGGGAGGTGTGTTAGTCTTAAGGGAAGAGGGTGAGGCTGCTGCTTTGGCAGTTACTGTTCTGCAGGTTTGTACATGTGGAGTTTAACTGTAAACTCCATCTATGAGCAAGTTTCCATGATTAGGAAACGTGTTCCCTTTTGTACTAGCCATGATACTGAGTCAACTCTCCTATAACTGCATCTGTAGGCCTCCACACCTTTCTGATATTAAATCCATGTACAGTATTTCACATTTTAGACTTTTTTCATTTTTACACTATTTTCTTACTTATTGCTATGTAAGAAATGTTAAGAGCCTTTCATCCTGTCACAGTGGCTATGCTTGAAGATCCCAGAGTACCTACAGTATGAAGGCAAACATCCCAGCCCCAGGTTTTATTTATAGAATACCAGGAGTTGCAACACCACTGTTTTATATTGATAATTTAATTATTTTAAATGAATTTATAAACTAATCTACTGCAGTTTTCTTCAGTGTGCATTCAAGTTTTACAAAACACTGCAGTAAGTGCCAGGTATAAGTACAAAATAGGATAAGAACATTTGGTATGCACTGATGCTAGGTTAGTATGTGATAAGCTTTAATAAAGCTCCCTCATGGATTATTGTCTTTTGGAAGTTCATTTGAACCTGCTTTTGGAGAGGAGGAGATTTGGAGAAAGGTGGAAGAGTGGTGCAAGTATCAGGCCAAACCTCAAATAGTAGCAGCATTCCATGCTATTGGGTCATCCCAAAGCAGTGTGTGATGTGTTGGGCCGGATGATGCTCATTCAAATCAGTGCTGCACCAGGATAGGGCAGTCAGTACTCCAGTCTTATTCCAACCAGCTAGTCCAGGCATGTCCATTCTCGGCTGAGAAGTTGCAACCACTCCTGGTTTTAAAATTTTACATTCTCAAGCAATGTGGTACTTCTGGTTTCTGAGTCTCTCCTTCCCATAATGCACCAGGACGGGAGGACTGGCCTGTCAGCTGCCTGCTGTAATGGCTCTGCTCACTGACTGACCAACCTGTCCACCTCCTCCCGTTAAATACCTGGACGAAATAAGGAGCAGGCGTGGGATGGCCAAATTCGCCCTCCAGAAAAGCAAGACTACACGTCCCTACACGCACTGGAGGAAATCCAGGACTGGCTAGTCCCCAACTTGGTAAAACCCTGAGCCTACGGCAAGCCGAAGCAGATTGGAGGCGAGATGTCACGCGGTCGCGCCTGCGCAGAAGCAGCGAGTGCCGGGGAGCAGAGGGCGGAGCCGGAAGCGGCGGCGGTTGGCTCAGAGGCTGTGACGTAGCCTGGGGGACGCGCAGGCGCCTCGGGGAGCCGCTCTCCGCCCCGCCCCTCTCGCGGCTCTGTGGTAGTCCGGGGAACGGAGTGCTGAGCTGAGGCGAGGCGGAAGGGGGACGAGAACACGGAGCCGCTGGCACGGGCGCTCGCTCGGCTGCTCTGGCGGCCTCGGAAAGACCAGGTGTGTCCGCGCGCCCCATGGGTAACTGGGGGGGAAGGAGAGGAGGCCGTCAAGATCATGGGGTGGGGAGGAGGAAGGTCTGGTCCTTTGGGGGAGAGGGGGTGTCTGAGGTCAAGATCGTGGGGGAGGGGGAAGACGAGGAGGCCAAGATCCCAGGGAGGAGGAGGAGGGTCCAGCCCCCCCAGGTGGAGGAGTGGGGGAGAGGGGGTGTCTGAGGTCAAGATCCCAGGGAGGGGGAGGAGGAGGGTCCAGCCCCAGCCCCCCAGGTGGGGGAGAGGGGGTGTCTGGGTCAAGATCATGGGGGAGGGAGGGGAGGAGGAGGGTCCAGTTCCCCAGGTGGAGGAGTGGGAAGGAGGAGGAGGATCTGATCTCTTGGGGGAGAGGGGGTGTCTGGGTCAAGATCCCGGGGGTGGGGGAGGGGAGGAGAGGGGAGAAGGAGAGGAGGCCAAGATCCTGGGGGGAGAAGGAGGATCGGGGTCAAGATTCTGGGGTGGGGAGGAGGAGGGTCCAGCACCCCCCAGATGGAGGAGGTCTGGTCCCTTGGGGGGAGGGGGTGTCTGGGTCAAGATCCCAGGGGTGGGGGTGGGGGAGGGGGAGGGGGGAAGGAGAGGAAGCTAAGATCCCAGGGGGGGGGAGGAGGGTCCAGCCCCCCATGTGGAGGAGTGGGGAGGAGGAGGATCTGGTCCCCTGGGAGAGAGGGGGTGTCTGAGTCAAGATCCTGAGATGAGGGGAGGGGAGAGCAATACTGAAGGGGTCAGGAGAGGAGGGGAGCTGTCGGGCAACTCCAGGGGTATTGAAGAGCTGTGGGGGGGTGGGTTAAAAATGAGTCAGAGTTGGAAAGAGGGAGCTAAAAATGAGTCAGAGTTGGAAAGAGGGAGGTAAAAATGAGTCAGAGTTGGAAAGGGGGGGTAAAAATGAGTCAGAGTTGGAAAGGGGGGGGGGGAAATGAGTCACAGTTGGAAAAGGAGGGCTTGGGGTCAGCCTCGCTAGGAAACATTTGAGCTACCTGTAGAAAAATGCAGTATATACATTTGCCTTCCCCATAAGGTTGTCTAGTACATTTAGGTTGTACACCCCTGACCTGTGGTAGGGGAGAAGAAATGAGCCCTGCCAGGTCCCTCTCTCCCCCCCCCCCTTATCCCTTGTTCAATCCCATTCCCCTCTGCTGCCTACCTGTGAGCCTGATGCATGACCCTGCAAAGTCACACCAAAAATCATAGACCAAAGATGACAGTTGTTTTGAGATTTGCTCTCTGCAAAACGAAAACAAATGATATCCATAGAAACATGACAACAGATAAAGGCCCTGTGGCCCATCCAGTCTGCCCACCCGCAGCTTCCACTATCTCCTCCTCTCCCTAAGAGATTCCACGTGCCTGTCCCAGGCTTTCTTGAATTCAGACACAGTCTCTGTCTCCACCACCTTTTCCGGGAGACTGTTCCACACATCTACCACCCTTTCTGTAAAAAAGTGTCTCCTTAGCCTATCACCTCTTAACTTCATCATATGTCCTCTCATTCCGGAGCTTCCTTTCAAACGAGACACTGGCCTATGTGCATTTACGCCACTTAGGTGTGATGACCCTGAAGAGAGATTCTGATGCGACTTGAGGCTCCCTACAGGGATTCTACTGGTTATAGGGTGCAGATTGGCATGGAGGGGAGACTTGTAAAAGGACACCTGGAGGATAATTTTTTCATGTAAGGAATTTGCTTAAACAGCTGATGTCAGCTCTGTGTCCTTGAATTGACCCAAAGTTCATATTTTCTGCTCTGGGCTTCAGATGAGCCACTTGTGCGGAAGATGGGAGGAGGTTTACACATGTTCTGCATTACCTGAAAAGTACGAAGCACTGATTGCTGTATTTTTAACACGTAAGTAGTAGGGAGAGCTGTGTATACCGAAGAGGGTGTGGTGCACAACTTTATTCTTTCTATTGTCAGCCGATATTCTTCTGTGTGACTTCATCTTCCCTCTTCTAAATCTGACTTTGCCTGTGCCTCAGTTCTAATTCTTGGCTCTCGCACAGAAACACAAAATGACTGCAAAAAAAGGATCATACGGCACATCAAAAAGCACTTTTCTCTCAGGGTTCCTCAGTGCTTATCTCTTGAATTCCACTATTGTCCTGCTCTCTGCCACTTAACCGTGAAGCTGTTTCTTGCATCCACTACCCTTTCTATAGAGAAATGTTTACTTTTGATGCTCTTATTGTTCCAGACCTTTCTTTCATTTGAAAAAGGTCTTCTGTGCGTTTATATTACTATTTGTTACTTATGTAGCGCGGAACATTTTGATGTTTAGTAAACGGTCCCTGCTCGGAAGAGCTTATAATTTAACTTGGACAGGCAGACATGACATATAAGTAGGGTTACCTGAAATGTCCTCTTTTTGAGGACTCTGTCAGAAGTCTAGGCGGCTTTTCAATTTAACAACTTTTGTCCGGGGAAACCAGCAGCTCAACCTATCAGAGGTATTTAAATGTTTCTTTCTTATTCCCCTTTTCCATCATCTTCTCTGGTAAATTGTTTTTTTTTTTTAGATCTTATGTTTGTCTCTGTGCATTAGGCTGAATGCTCGCTAGATTAACTCCATCCCTTTTTGAAGACACAACCTGTAAGAACTGTGCACAGTATTCCAAATTATATGTTTTACTAGAAACTTAGGATCAAAAGGAAAAAAACCAACCCCAGCCTCCACACATTATAACACCAGAAAACAAAACAGTGGAGGCACTATCGCCACCTTTCTCCATCTGGCCATTCTTCTCCAAATGTATCCAAGCATCCTTCTGCTGTTGCCCTTTCTACGCGTTTGGCTATCTTAAGGTATCGTATATGATAACTCCTAGATTCCTCTCTTTTCATAGACAGAGCTCCGCTCCCCCTTTGCTGTATTACTCTTGAGTTTTTACAGGCTACTAGATATACGCACTACTGTATACATTTTGTACATGTACTTTTTCTGTTCCTAGTGGACGCGGTCTAAGGTTATTGTTTTGTTTGTTTTTTTGTAACTGGAGCAATGAAAGGTTAAGTGATTTGCTTACGGCAGTGTATAGCAAACTGTGTGCCTCCTGAGATTTCAGGTGTGCCACGGCACACTGGGGAGGAGAAGTGTTGGCTGATTACCTCTCGGAACACGTCCTGTAGTCAATCAGCCGGCACCAGCTCCTCTCTGGCCCCTGCTGGCACCTCCCCACTAGCATCTCAGGGCCCGTCTAGAGGGCCTTCAAGCATGCGCATGATGTCATCTGAGCATGGATAATGAGACACCAGCGCACTCAAAGCTGCAGCTGCCAATTAAGCTGCTAGCTTTCACTCAAGGTGTGCAAAATAATAAAAACATGGAAATGACGCATAACGCAAGGTTTACCAAAATAATTATTTATTGCTTTTATTTTTCCATCATGGACCTTAAAAGGCTAGTTGCGTTAGCGGGAGGTCGTTATAGTTGCCAAAATGCTGGTCTTTTGATAACGATCTCAACCCGATACTTCGAAGCTCCCCAATATATACCTTTAGTCCAGTTTGACATCATTGGCCGTCAGCCAATCAACTAACAGAGGCTGTACTTAAATTTAGACAAAGACCTTCTTTTTAACATGGAATAAAAGTTCCAGAAATCATAATTTTTTGTGTACATTCATCCTTGAATATACATTAACATTTTATAAAATATTCAATATTCTTTTTGTCCTTCTTAAAACTTATTATTTCAGACAGTTTGTCTATGTATCAGGCAAGCTGCTGAAGTGTTCTCAGCCTTATCCTGGAGAAGGGGTACTCCCTCCTCCTGCTTTGAACAACTGACAGTTTCAAATTACACTGATACTCACACAGAAGCCTTTCTAAGAGTGGGCTTCATGTGCCCCCCATTCTATGCTAGAGACTGCTACAGGTCTCTGATTCTAACCATTTCCAGATGCTGTGTTCAGGATTTTTCCTTAGTGTTCTTTCTATAAACCATTTCATTTTTAGTACATCTTCTTTTATATATATTGTTCATACATACATCCACACTTGGGGCCCCTTCATTCATCCATCCATATATTTCATTCATATTTAATGCATGTTATATCTCAGTTTGGGATACGTAATCTAATATGCTCTTCCTAATCAGCCTAAAGCACATCTGGTATCAATTAGAACCACGAGACTAAAAGTGGGAAAAACCTGAACAAAGACTAGGGATATAGGCTGAACACAAAATGGAGTAAAGCCAAGCAAAAGACATAGAAAAACAGATGAAGTTCATGTATATCCTGATTTCCTCTATGATCTAGCTTAATAGCAAAGTACATAAAAAGAATATTATTATGCTTTTCCTTAATATTAATCTGTAGTGTGTTTTTCTGGCCTTGGCTACATCCATATTCAGATTTTTATTCACCAATTTTCATACGCTTCTATTGGGCATGGCCTTAACTAACACATATGCTTGTATCTAACTAGAGTTACCAGAATCATACGAAAAGCAGGCATTTTGTAGAAAAACTCCACAAAATACTGCACCATCATGTCCTGACGTCCATTCCATTACCGTCCCATAGACATCGCCCCCTACTGGCCATGAGCCACTATTCCTCACATCATGGCGATGTCCGCACACTTCCAGATGCCTCGAGCCGTATTTAGTGTGCCACGGATTGAGAAAGTTTGTGGGACACTGGCCTAGGATCCCAAGGAGCTGTAGTTTACAGCATCAAAACAATTCAGAAAACAGAAACTTCAATAAAGTAGAAAAAGAATTAGACCCCCACATCCACAAATCTTAACTGTCAGTCTGTAGAAAATTCCTCAGGCTTTGTTAGATCCTTCTCATTTTTTCCACACCTGACAAATGCCTACTTTGCTGCTGAGTTTAGAATCATCCACCAAAGCAGATATTTCCTAACAGCATCTCTTGCAAAAATGTTCAAAAGAACTGGACGCCTTTTACCTATCAATACATTGTGCCTTTTTCTCCTTTAATAAGTTTAAGAACTTGTTTCCAGTAACGTTTTACCGATCATAAAATCAGATCCATGCTAACTAGACTAAATCAGGTTTTATTGGCAGGTTTCAGAATCATTCGGTCGGGATGGAAAAGCCACTGGACTGATTCAGGGGTTTGTAACAGCGGTTCCCAAGTGGAATGCAGAAAACCATCTTGAAATCTGAGGCAGTTTGTTGTAACTTTCTGTTGTAACTTTCTAGACCAGTGATTCCCAACCCTGTCCTGGAGGAACACCAGGCCAATCGGGTTTTCAGGCTAGCCCTAATGAATATGCATGAGAGAGATTTGCATATGATGGAAGTGATAGACATGCAAATTTGCTTCATGCATATTCATTAGGGCTAGCCTGAAAACCCAATTGGCCTGGTGTTCCTCCAGGACAGGGTTGGGAACCACTGTTCTAGACAGAGTGAAGGAAGTTATTAGGACAGTTATCAAAGGAATTCCTTGGGCTGAAATCCACACTTAGTATTCACACAGGGGAGAGTGCATGAAGTCTACAAAATCCTGAGTGATGCAGAATTGGTACAAGCGGATTGATATTTTACTATGTCAAAAATGACAAAGACTAGGGACACTCGATGAAATTACAAGGAGATATTTTTAGAACCAATTGGAGGAAATATTTTTTCACTCGGAGCATAGTTAAGCTCTGGAATGCATTACCAGAGGTTGTGGTAAGAGCGGATAGCGTAGCTGGTTTTATGAGAGAGACATGGGGGAAGTCACTTCTTGACTTGGATTGGTACCTTGGAATGTTGCTACTCTTTGGAGAGTCCACATGGAATGTTGCTACTCTTTGGGGATTCCACATGGAATGTTGCTACTCTTTGGGGATTCCACATGGAATGTTACTACTATTTGGGGATTCCGCATGGAATGTTGCTACTCTTTGGGGATTCCACATGGAATGTTACTACTATTTGGGGATTCCACATGGAATATTACTACTCTTTGGGGATTCCACATGGAATGTTGCTATTCTTTGGGGATTCCACATGGAATGTTACTACTATTTGGGGATTCCACATGGAATGTTGCTACTCTTTGGGGATTCCACATGGAATGTTGCTGCTATTTGGGGATTCCACATGGAATGTTGCTACTCTTTGGGGATTCCACATGGAATGTTGCTGCTATTTGGGGATTCCACATGGAATGTTGCTACTCTTTGGGGATTCCACATGGAATATTACTACTCTTTGGGGATTCCACATGGAATGTTGCTACTCTTTGGGGATTCCACATGGAATGTTACTACTCTTTGGGGATTCCACATGGAATGTTGCTACTCTTTGGGGATTCCACATGGAACTAAGGCGGGAACTAAGTGTGAAGTCATTAAATTTGCAGATGACACCAAACTATACAGCAGGGCTCAAACCAAGGAAGACTGCGAGGATCTCCAAAAGGATCTAACGCAGCTGGAAAAGTGGGCCGAAAAGTGGCAGATGAGCTTCAACGTGGGGAAATGCAAGGTCATGCACGTGGGGAAAAAGAACCCAATGTTCACATACAAAATGGGGGGAACACCACTAGGGGTTAGTAACCTGGAGAGAGACCTGGGAGTGATGGTAGACGCAACACTGAAGGCATCGGCGCAATGCGCCACAGCCTCTAGGAAAGCAAACAGAATGCTGGGTATCATTAAGAAGGGTATTACGACCAGGACGAAGGAAGTCATCATGCCGCTGTATCGTGCAATGGTACGGCCGCATCTGGAGTACTGTGTCCAGTACTGGTCGCCGTACCTCAAGAAAGACATGGCGGTACTTGAGGGAGTACAAAGAAGAGCAACCAAACTGATAAAGGGAATGGAAAATCTCCCATATACCGACAGATTGAGACAGTTGGGACTTTTCTCCCTGGAAAAGCGAAGACTTAGAGGAGACATGATAGAAACCTTCAAGATCCTGAAGGGCATAGAAAAAGTAGACAGGGGCAGATTTTTCAAATTAAGGGGCGCCACAAGTACAAGGGGGCACTCGGAGAAACTGAAGGGGGACAGGTTTAGAACAAACGCTAGGAAGTTCTTTTTCACTCAGAGGGTGGTGGATGCATGGAACGCACTTCCAGAGGCTGTTGTAGACAAGAAAACATTAAATGGTTTCAAAGAAGGTTTGGATAGATTCCTAGAAGAAAAAGGGATTGGGGGGTATAGATAGGATAGACCATTGCTCAGGCAATGGGCCTGATGGGCCGCCGCGGGTGCGGACCGCTGAGCAGGATGGACCTATGGTCTGCCTCAGCGGAGGCAACTTCTTATGTTCTTATGTTCTTATGAATGTTGCTACTCTTTGGGGATTCCACATGGAATGTTGCTGCTCTTTGGGGATTCCACATGGAATGTTGCTACTATTTGGGGATTCCACATGGAATGTTGCTGCTCTTTGGGGATTCCACATGGAATGTTGCTGCTATTTGGGGATTCCACATGGAATATTACTACTCTTTGGGGATTCCACATGGAATATTGCTACTCTTTGGGGATTCCACATGGAATGTTGCTACTCTTTGTGGATTCCACATGGAATGTTGCTACTCTTTTGGGATTCCACATGGAATGTTGCTACTCTTTGGGGATTCCACATGGAATGTTGCTGCTATTTGGGGATTCCACATGGAATGTTGCTACTCTTTGGGGATTCCACATGAAATGTTGCTGCTATTTGGGGATTCCACATGGAATGTTGCTACTCTTTGGGGATTCCACATGGAATATTACTACTCTTTGGGAATTCCACAGGGAATGTTGCTACTCTTTGGGGATTCCACATGGAATGTTACTACTATTTGGGGATTCCACATGGAATGTTGCTACCCTTTGGGTTTTTGCCAGGTACTAGTGATCTGGATGGCTATTGGGCTAGATGAACACTTGGTCTGACCCAATAAGGCTATTCTTATGCTAATAGGGGAAAGGGATTTGATAAGCTGTTTTTCTGCAGTTCAATCAAAGTGGTTTACTTATATTATGTATATACAGGAACTTTTTTTTATCTCCAGTGGGCCCACAATTTAAGATGGGTGTTTTTGGGGTATGGGGCATTAAGTACATGCCCAGAGTTGCAAGGAGCTGCAGTGAGAATCAAATGCAGTTCCCCTGATTTTTACGCTATTGCCTCTGCCGTGTACTGTTGTAATTTTAGCGACATGGAAACAGCATTGGTAGTGGACAATAACATACATATGTAGCTGTCAGTAGTTGCTAGTGGACATGTGATTTAGGTAGGGGGGTGCAAGGATTTCACTGATTAGTTTAAGGGGATGTGGGAACCACAGAAGGTTAAACGCTCCCAGTTTAATTCATCTACGTGTTACAAGTTTTCAACTTCAGAAACTTTGGGAGCCAAGGGACTGGAATTGTGTGTTTTGGGTGCACGGAGGAGCCTTTTTCTGCATCCATTCTGGTGCTGGTCAGTGAAAGCTCTGCTTTCATGGCACAGCTGTGCAGCCATCAGCGCTATGGACAGGGGTGAGACAGAGAATGCACAAAGGGTACTTGTTTGGGTGTCTTTGCAGCAGCAAATCAGCTGCATGATATGCCGTGATAGGAAGACTCTGGACTCCTGTCAAAGGACTGATACATTGGACTATTGTGAGAAGGGGGGGACAAACAGGAGGGCATTAACCGAAGAGACCACAGGTAACAAAAGCCTCAGGCTGGAGGATCTTCCAGAGTAGGTTATCAGGAAACCAGCCTACGATAGAAACTGGCGTCCAGTTTTCTTTTATTGTAGTTGGGATCAGAGCTCGAGCAAAACCAAGATCTCGAGTTTTCAACCGAATCCATGACCAAAATAAGCTGTTCAGTTTCTGCTGAAAACAGAACTGGTCGTTTCTCCCCCACTCCCCTTTTTTTCTGGGCCTGCTGTGTCGTCGGTCACTAGTGAGAGCAGGAGTGAGTACCACTCGCTGCTGCCCACAGCAGGCTCCTGCTCAGAATAGCTTTCAGGATTTCCAGTGGCAGAGATGCCCATTCTTGTTCCAATCTCTGGAGGAGGGAGGGCGTGGGGGCTGCACAGGCATTGTTGGCCAAAACCGAACCCAAAATTTGGTCGGCCCGTAATTGGAATTTTTGTTCATTGTCTTCTTTTATATATTACAACAACAAATATTTGTTTAATCATTTAACTAACTAGTAAAAAGCAAGAGGAAAGATGTGGAAAAGAAAATTATAATTTGCAGTGAGATTAGGAGAATAGAAAGAGTTATCTATTGTAAGATTCAGTCTGGCATCCTGGTTCCCTGCCCTCAAAGACTCTAGATGCAAGTGAAATGGCAACATGTTCCAAAGACATGGACTAAACATGCGGATCGGGATGGCGCGATAAAAATTACAAAGGGGGGGGGGGGGGACTGTTCTTGAAACAGCCTGAGGGCGAAACATGTCGAATGACAGGTCCCTTCCCTACATTCACTAACAGAAAAGATTTAAGATAAGTCATTGAATTTACTAAAAATTTTATCTAAAAAAATAACTTATAAAAATTTCTTTGATATAGCACTGAGCACTTTATATATAAAAACATGAAAAAAATTGAGATATGGCGATTCTCAAGAGGGTCCAGAGGAGAGCGACAAAAATGATAAAGGGCATGGAAAACCTCTCATATGCTGAGAGGCTGGAGAAGCTGGGGCTCTTTTCCCTGGAAAAGCGGAGACTTAGAGGGGATATGATAGAAACTCATAAGATCATGAAGGGTATAGTGAAGGTAGAGAGGGACAGATTCTTCAGACTAGCAGGGCAGCAAAAACTAGAGGGCACTCAAAAAAATTGAAGGGAGATAGGTTCAGAACAAATGCTAGAAAGTTCTTCTTCACGCAGAGGGTGGTGGACTGGGTTGAGACCTCATTTTTTTTAAACCAATCCCTAGTTCTCCAAGTTTATTTAATATTTAATAAAATCGAAGTACAATAGTAAAAAAAATTTAAAAAAAGAAAAAGGGGAGACAGACATTTTAGGACAATACTGACTTCCTGAAACAGAGAGGGTGGTACGGGGAGAACTACAATCAGTATAGGAAAGAGAAAGAAAAACGGAGAAAACCATAAGGGCATAATATAGGTGGTGGGATGCCTTCATAAGGGTCGGTGTCCTACTAATACGAAGGCGTCCCTAAATAGCTGACTTTTTAATTGCCCTTTAAACTTATCAAGGTTTTTATTCCTCCCTTACCTGGGCCGGTAATAGGTTCCAAATTTGAGGGGCGGTTACTGAAAAATGCGTATTGTGCCTGGTGTTGATTGTTCTCAGGGATGGAACTGGTAGAAGATTTTTGTCCTCTGATCGTAGAGTGCAAAATGCCTACCTAGGTATGAGCGACGCAAAAATCGAAGATTCTGTGATTGATAGGGAGCCAATGTGCATTCCTTAGTAATGGTGTGACATTTTTTGTAATTATTTTTATTTGTAATCTTTTAATTTCCTTTTGAGCAATACCCTTATAGAGTGAATTGCAGTAATCCGATTTTGCTATTATCAATCTGTCATTTCCTGTGCAAGTTTTGCCTTTCTTCCTGTGAAGTGCTTTGGAGGGAGGAGGGTAGAGTGAATCTTTAGGAGAATTGACTTTTCTGAATGTCTCACCTATCTACTGGCAAAAAGCTTCCCAGGGTACGTACATAATGTCTTTATATGATAGGCTAATCTCTGAACTGCCTAGCTCCAAGAGGGCTATAGTTTTAAAACCGCTTCTAAAAAGGTGTTTTTTTCTCTAAAGCACTTTTCTTCTTCCCTTCCTAAGAAGCTCTGTCTGTTCTCAGTGCAGGATCTACATCACCAAGGCAAGTGTGACATTCAACCCTTCAATAGGCAGGCGAGCAGGTATGAGGAGGTTTCAGGTGTGAAAGTGGAGTAGGATTACAGGGAAGGGAGGTGACCAAGACCAGGAATGCACTAAGGTGCGGCTCTGGCTTCTCCTCTTCCTGCTGGCCTACATTTCACCCTTTACTGTGTGTGTATAAGGAAGCATGTCTCCCACGTCTCCCTCCCCCCCTCCCAAACCTGTCCTATGTGTCACCAGAGGTCTGAAGCACCATGCTGTGTTATTCACAGGGGCACCGCGACACTTTTCCTAAAACCAGGCAATATCAATTGTAAAGCACAAGTAACATGGGGCTACTCTCCTCACTAGTGGATAGTGTAACTAGCTTTTAAGAAAGGTTTGGACAAGTTCCTGGAGGAAAAGTCCATAGTCTGTTATTGAGACAGACATGGGGGGAAACCTCTGCTTGCCCTGGATCAGTAGCATGGAATATTGCTACATTGGATTTTGGCCAGGTACTAGGGACCTGGATTGGCTACCGTGAGGACGGGCTACTGGGCTTGATGGATCATTGGTCTGACCCAGTAAGGCTATTCTTATGTTCAAGTTCCTGGAGGAAAAGTCCATAGTCTGTTATTGAGACAGACATGGGGGGGGGGGAACCTCTGCTTGCCCTGCATTGGTAGCATGGAGTGTTGGTACTCCTTGGGTTTGGGCCAGGTACTAGGGACCTGGATTGGCTACCGTGAGGACGGGCTACTGGGCTTGATGGATCATTGGTCTGACCCAGTAAGGCTATTCGTATGTTCAAGTTCCTGGAGGAAAAGTCCATAGTCTGTTATTGAGACAGACATGGGGGGGGGGGGAACCTCTGCTTGCCCTGCATTGGTAGCATGGAGTGTTGGTACTCCTTGGGTTTGGGCCAGGTACTAGGGACCTGGATTGGCCACCGTGAGGACGGGCTACTGGGCTTGATGGATCATTGGTCCGACCCAGTAAGGCTATTCTTATGTTCAAGTTCCTGGAGGAAAAGTCCATAGTCTGTTATTGAGACAGACATGGGGGGGGGAACCTCTGCTTGCCCTGCATTGGTAGCTTGGAATGTTGGTACTCCTTGGGTTTGGGCCAGGTACTAGGGACCTGGATTGGCTACTGTGAGGACGGACTACTGGGCTTGATGGATCATTAAGTGACCCAGTAAGTCTATTCTTGTGTTCCATAATCTCTTGGAGAGGTTAAAAAGATCAATCTGGATTTTTGCTCTCAGGAAAGCATCTCCATAGGGGGGCTTTGCTGCTGGAAGTCCTAAGAGATGCTGCTTATCCCTGCTTCCTTCTGGAAAGAGTCCTCCCCCCCCCCCCCCTGCTGTTTAAATGCTGCTGAAAGGAGTTGGAGTGTAGTGGAAAAGGAAGTGGTTGGTTTGGTCTGCATGGTTAGAAGGTGCTGCATTTTTTGTTTTGGATTGAGGGTATTGTCTTGATGGAGTCCTCTAAGTACAGATGTGCTTCCATACTGTCGGCACCACCCTCCACCACATAGCTAGTGATGCCCTCCATGGGTGGCGGTCCTCTGGTATCTTCCCCCCCCCCCCTTTTTTTTTTCTATATGTGTAATGACTGTCTCTAAGCGTGGAAGCTCCTTGACAAGCCAGGATAAAATCTAGTTGGTGCTATATTTTAGTGTTGAAGCCATGCAAGGGTGGGGGATGGAAGACACAGCTGTTAAGCAGGAAAGGCGGTGGGGAGGGGAACCACATGATTGTCAGAGGGTGGAGGTGCAGCTAGATGCGAAGGACAGAGCGTGGGAAATGGGGATCAAGCCAAAAAAAATCCCGCTAGAGAAATTTTTGCTCCCTGTCATGCCTTTCATTCTAACAGTAGGTCGGTCGTGTAATGTGACTAGCACGGGCTTCTCAGGCCCTGGGTCTCCACACCTACAGATTGATTTCCCCACGGTTGCTGCTGCTTCCCTGCCCTGGCCGTCGGCCATTGCTTGTGTCCCTTCTTCGGCTGCTAGCCTTTTCTGCCACTGACTGCTTTTACAGACGCATCTCAACGAGGTGTTGTGGCAGATGCCGGCTGAAGGAATGGAGTCTTCTGTGGCACAGGCCTAGTTTTCACTAGTGCTGGTAGTTCTTGCTTAATGAATCCACACCTATTAGGTTAATCTGCTTTAGACATCATGGGTGTATTTGGGGAGGATCTGGTATCACTAGGATTGAGAGGATGATCAAGCCGGGTCACTTTTTTTGTTGTTGAGAAAAAAGGCTGAGAGGTAATGCATTGCTTCTGGGGACTAAAACTATAGATCATCTTATTCCCAGATGGTTGGGATGGGGAGAGGGTACCATGCCAGGAGGAAATAAAGCTATGGAATGAGGTTCTGCTAGGGAAAGGAGTTAAGCTGGTCCATTCCTGTTGGAGAAGGGAGGTTGTGTGTGTGTTCTCGGAGAAAGGCATCTGTGACCTTGAGGATCTGCTTAGATGTCACAGTTAATCCAGGAAGAGCTGTCCGTTTTCAGGGATTCTGAAAAGGGTCTAACTTAGGTTTGGACCCTCACTAGGAGACATGGAAGTGCCACCCAGAAATGATGGATTTTTAGGACTGGTGCCCTGTATGTTCTCATCTTAAGTGCATCCAGTTCTTTTCTCCCCATCTCAAAAAATATAAAGTGGCTCTGGAAAATGTACCTAGGGATCTTCAGCCCTGAGAAAGGGAATGGGACTTGATATACCTGGGGCAACGGAGTGTTAAGTGACTTGCCCAGAGATGATCTGAGACAGCAGTGAAGGTCTATAAAACCAGGAGTGGGGTGAAATGGGTAAATAAGGAACAACTCTACCCTTTTCAAATAGTAGTAAGACAAGGGGCGCTCCATGAAACTGATAGGTAGAAGATTTTAAACAAATTGGAGAACCATTTTTTTCCCCACTCAACACACAAATTGTAGAATTTGTTGCTGGAGTATATAGTAAAAGCAGTTAGCATAGCAGGGTTTAAAAAAGTGTTTACAGACGTTCCTAATGAGAAAGTTTGGTAGATTTGGGGGAAACCTCTGCATGTCTTTGGATGTGAACAGTAAAGAACTGATTTTGCTATCTGGGATCCTGCCATGTACTTGGGACCTAAATGAATCATTATAGAAGGCAGCTTCTTGTGTAGTAAATGTAGTAAAAGTACAGAGAGCCAGAGAGATGCCAGTGCTTCAGTGTTAAGCACTGACTTTGATTTAGTTTGTGAAACAAAATAAAATATTTTCTAAGTGTTGGATATCATCAGACCGTGGAATTGCTACATCTAGCCTATCTGTGGCAGTTTAATCAAACCATTCCCCTTATTATCTTTGCAGGTCTATACTGAAGAAGGGCATCTTGCCTCTCACTGCCGTCTCAGCTCCTAAGACTTTACACCCTCCCCTCCCAATGCCACTTGGGCTTGGTCGCCGGAAGAAGCCTCCCCCGCTAGTGGAAAATGAGGAGGCGGAGCCCATCCGTGGCAGTCTGGCTGGAGCAGACATGGGACCATTTGGACTGGCTGCCATGCAGCCTGGTTTGCCGCCGCCACCCCCTGGTCTTCGGCCTCGGTTGGTCTTCCACACCCAGCTGGCCCATGGGAGTCCAACAGGCAGGATTGAAGGGTTCACCAATGTGAAGGAGCTATATGGAAAAATCGCTGAGGCCTTCAAGATCCCTGGCGCCGAGGTATGGCATGATTTTTCTTTTAACTTTAAATTTGGTGTCTTGTAAATTTGTGATTGCTATGAGAAGCAAGATAGGAGTAAGCTGGGATCTCCCTGTGAAGCCATTTCATTTTGATTCTTAGTGTTTAAAGCTTTGGGGATGGCATCAGGAATTTGCTTCTTGGTGGAAAAGAATTGGCAGCAACAGAGACAAGAGGAGTGAAATTTGGTCATTAACAGGAAGTCTGAGGTCGAGACAAGGTAGCACATGGAGAAAGGGAAAAGACTGCTTTGTTTTTCATTGAATTAATGAACTGAAAAAACATCTGCTAAACCTACCCCCCCCCGACTCTGTTTCTCTCTTGAGTGAGTTGGAAACTCTTTAATGAGTTCCATCATCCCTTGGCTGCGGACCTGCGAGAGCGCAGCTTCCGATCCGGACTAGCTTTCTTGCACTGTCCTGGGAACAGAACATATTGGATGGGTGCTTTTGCCCTGAAACAGCAGAATAGTTACTAAAAGGACCTTGAGAAAATCGGAGAGCTTCCTTAAGTGAAAGCTTCCTGTTTGCGAATATTCTTGACCCAAAGAAAGTGGAACCAATTCCTGAACTTCCAAAGGTTAAAAATTATGTAGTTTATTCAAAACAATTAAGAATACAAAATTCACAATATATAAAAGCCAAACACAGTACAGAGAAATACTTGCTGTAATCTGATGACCAGACCCCACGCGGGCCTTGTTTCGGCAGGGTTTGCCTTCTTCGGGGGTCCTTGGATACAGCAACGAAAACAGCAACTTCCCAGAAACATCCGACATCAACCGGCTGGGTTAATTCTCCTTTGCCGTGCTGCCACTTCATTTCCCCTGAAGAAGACATTTTTAACTCTTGAAAGTTCAGGAATTGGTTCCACTTTTTTTCGGTTGTGGATACTTTGCATTCTGTGGGACCAAGGTCCGTTGCTGTGGGAGTCAGGACCGTCTCTGTGGCGTTGACCACCCCACAGTCTTGTTTTTCTTTATGAGAATATTCTTGAAAATATGTGACTTGACTTCTTAAGAAATTGGCATGACAGCAGTTTGCAATATCATATCTTGCTTTTATTTTTCCTGTGTTTTTAAAATATGGGGTGTAATAATGGGAGTCGGGTTTTCTAGGAGGAGGGAGATGTGTAGGTTTAGTGGGGAAGAGGGGAGAGCTCTATTGACCCCTGATGGGAAGTTCCTACTTTGAGGGGAGAGTGTGGCGCGGTGGTTAAAAGCTACTGCCATGCAGCTCCTTGTGACCCTGGGCAAGTCACTTAATCCCCCCATTGTCCCAGGTACATTAGATAGATTGTGAGCCCACCAGGACAGGTAAGAAAATGCTTGAGTAGCTGAATAAATTCATGTAAACCATTTTGAGCTCCCCTTGGAGAACGGTATAGAATATTGAATAAATAGTATGAAACATTTTAGCCTCTGCTGAGATTGTGACGTCATAATGCCTCATTCCACCAATAAGAGCCAACCTCATCAGTGATGTCACAATGGCTTGATTGTCCTTTACTCGGCTCACTTCTACTAGATTTTGATTTCTAGAGTGGTGCAGTGGTTAAAGCTCTAGCCTCAGCACCCCAAGGTTGTGGGTTCAAACTCACGCTGCTCCTTGTGACCCTGGGCAAGTCACTTAATCCCCTCATTGCCCCAGATACATTAGATGGATTAGGAGCCCGCCAGAACAGAGAGAGAAAATGCTTGAGTAGCTGAATAAATTCATGTAAGCCGTTCTGAGCTCACCAGGGAGAATGCTATAGAAAATTGAATGAATAAATAAGGCTGTAATGTCCCACAACTGTGTTACACGTGCTAAAGCTGGAAGGGATTCCATGTGGTAGCCTTGTTCAGAGGAATGTACCGATGTGGTAGGATGCCTAGCCCTGAGGCTATAAAACCTCGAAACCTCTCCCTCTTCAGGTGTTGTTCTGCACACTAAACACCCACAAAGTTGACATGGACAAACTCTTGGGAGGCCAGATCGGGCTGGAGGACTTCATCTTTGCTCACATCAAGGGGCAGAAGAAGGAGGTGGAGGTGTACAAGTCAGAGGATGCCCTGGGGCTCACCATCACTGACAATGGAGCTGGCTACGCCTTCATAAAGGTAGGTAAGGAAGGAGATTGGGGAGGGATAAGAGGAGCAATGGCAATGGCCGAGACGGCTTCTTTGAGAAAGGATCACATTTTGAATCCTCTTCTCTGCGAAATATTTTGAGTAGATGTCAGCTCCGTGAGAAACATAGAAACATGACGGCAGATAAGGGCCATAGCCCATCAAGTCTGCCCACTTCACAGACCCACCCCCCTGAGTCTGCTCTCCTGGAGATCCCTCTCCTAATGACCCATCCTTAACTTCACCCTCTTAAGGATCCCACATGGGCATCCCATTTACCCTTAAAATCTGGCACGCTGTTGGCCTCGATCACCTGTATTGGAAGCTTGTTCCAATGATCAACCACTCTTTCGGTGAAGAAATACTTTCTGGTGTCCCCATGAAATTTCCCGCCCCTGAGTTTAAGCGGATGCCCTCTTGTGGCTGAGGGTCCCTGGAGAAGGAAAATATCTTCTTCCACCTCGATACGTCCGGAGATGTATTTAAATGTCTCAATCATGTCTCCCCTCTCCCTACGTTCCTCGAGAGAGTAGAGCCGCAGCTTGTTCAGCCTCTCTTCGTATGAGAGATCCTTGAGCCCCGAGACCATCCTGGTGGCCATCCGCTGAACTGACGGGTATTGGTTGGGGCAGAACTGGATCAGGAGAGTCTTAAGGCAAGATGTGGTAGCCCCATCTCCTCGGTGCTTGTTTGGCCATGATTTTTTTTTGCCAGTTGATGGTTCCTGCCGGCTGCTTTCATAACCTTTGTTTGTTCCCTTTATCCATCCTGAGGAAGAAGGCCGCTGTCTTGACTGGAATCGTTTCTGATCCATTCTGCATTGCGGTGCTGCCCGTGAGGGCTTTTACTGTTGACCTTCAGCACTCGATTTGCATGCAGTGAGTCTAATCCCATTGTGTTTCACCTTCCTGTCTTCTTCTCCCAACTCCCTTTGGACAGCGGATCAAGGAAGGTAGCACCATTGACCGGAACCAGCTTATCAGTGTGGGTGACATGATTGAGTCCATCAATGGTCAAAGCCTTATCGGTTGCCGCCACTATGAGGTGGCCAAAATGCTGAAGGACTTACCCAAGGGACGCGTCTTTGTGCTGAAGCTTATTGAGCCCAGGAAGGCTTTTGGTGAGTTAATGAGGCTATTTAAAAAAAAAGTCTATAAAGGGGAAGAGCTTAGGGCAGAGAAGTTTATTTCTCAGCAGTGCCATGAGCGAGACCTTGAATTCCATTCCTAGAACTGTCTCCTGCTCAGGATGACCAACGCTGTAATGGCCACTGGGACAACCTTGATCTGGTTTAGCGTAGGAACCAATTGGCTGTAACGTAGAGAGCTACTTGGCAATGGGGATCACTGAAATCCTGAAGAACCTATGGGATTCCTGCGGGAATGAAAGTAGTTACTGTGGGATTCCCGCAGGGATGGAAGAAGTTGCCGTGGGATTCCTGCAGGCGTGTAATCGAAATCCCTGGCAATGACAAAATAAGTCTTGGAACACACTGAAGAGTCAATTGGAATGTCGGACACCAGATTGAGGTTTGGAACACTCACTGGTTGAAAAAAACACAGGATGCTGTTGAGGTTAGGAAGGAACGGGGAGGAGGGCTGCGGGCAAATAAAAAATAGCATTGGCTCCTGTATGTACAGATGAGGATGGAAGATATTAATTATGGGGACGGAATGGATCTTAATGAGTATGGGTGGGTATGAGTTAGATTCCAGCAGGGATGGGCAGAGGTAGATAAAATTTATGTTCCCTTGTAATTACTGTAAAACCAAAGGAACAGAATTTAAGTTTTACATCATTTGGGGGGGGGGGGGGGGGTGCAGTTCTTCAGCTTGTCCACTAGAGGTCAGAACATGGCTGGGTTTCCGGAATACTGCATAGTGGCTGATGAGAATAAGGCTGAAATTTTACTGTGATTTCTCTGCCCAGGATTTATGTCTCATTGCCCAAAGGGTTAAATTTGCACCCTCTGTTTTTCCAGATATGATCAGCCAGAGGTCTGGAGGGGGGAAAATGGGAACCAGTTCTCAGCTGGGTACTGGGAGAGGGACTCTGCGGCTGCGGTCAAAGGGACCTGCCACTGTGGAGGAATTGGTAAGTGGAGCAAAGAAAAGAGACATTCGGGGGGGGGGGGGTTTGGCCTGCTGGGTCTGTCCAGGTTTGCTTCTGCTCTGATCTGGTCTCAGCCCTTACATCCTCTTCTCCCCACAGCCAACTGAATTTGAGGAGAAAGCCATTGAGAAAGTGGATGACTTGTTGGAGAGTTACATGGGGATCCGAGATACGGAACTGGGTGAGTATCTTCCTTACCTGCTTTCTAGAACTGGAAAGGGGAGAGTGGATTTGGCATCTGTAACAGGCAGGGGAAAGTCTTCTTTGCCCTGTTAGTAAGAGCAGTGCTCAAGATTGGCCATATCACTTTTGAACTCAGAGAGCAGGAGGTGGGTGAATAGCTCTCGCCTGCTCACTCCGGGATAGTGACACCTGAGGATGGACCAGTCATTTAGGAGTTAAACTTCCCTTTGCCCCCTTCCTTAGATGCTTTTAGGACTAGTAATGCTGCAGTTGGCAGAAGCTGGGTGAAGAAGCCACCATCCGCCATCTTTACCCCAGCGGAAAGAGCAATATGTGTTGTTTAATGAGACTTAGAATTAAAATCTCTCTTCCCCTCTGCAGCTGCCACCATGGTGGAACTGGGAAAAGACAAGAAGAACCCGGATGAGCTTGCTCAAGCGTTGGATGAGACACTTGGTGACTTTGCCTTTCCTGATGAGTTTGTCTTCGACGTCTGGGGTGCCATCGGGGACGCCAAATCCGGTCGATACTAACGACTTACCATGTCCTGTGCTGCTACCGTCAGAAAATAATGTTCGAGGCTTATGTAACGCACTGGAAGGACTGGCAACTGCAATAGGGGAGGATGGAAGGGGGGACATGAATAAAAGAAGCTAAAGACAATGGAGGAAACTTTTCTCCTTCTCTCCCACCCCCAATTATCCCTCATCTACTTCCTAAAACTCAGAATAAGATTTCACTACCTCCCACCCACTCCTCTTTCCAGCCTGCGTATGCAGGATCTGCTGCTTAAGCAATATCGAATGCAGAAGAGATGGGATTCAAACTCCTTCCTTCCTCCGAGGTGGTGCAACATATTTTCCATTCACAGAACAGAAAAGAGAATCAATATCTGCACCCACGCTGTTGCCAGCCTTACTTCAAAAGGTTTGCCCAGATGAAATCAGACCAGGGAAAGTTGGGTGGAAGTGGAGGACACTTGGCTTCCGCCCCTTTTGTGGATTCCTGGAACACTCAAGTTCAGTGGAGACTGTGGTTCTGCAATGTGTCCCCTCCACCCCTTTACCAAACTTCTTTTGCACCGCAGGAATTGTGGAAGGCCTCACCTTTACCTCTTCTGCATTTGGAGCCACCGGGAAGATGGTCTCAACTTCTAGCCAACCTCTCCTTCCTGCCGGGATAACGTAATCCCTTTGGTTTCTGCCCTATGGACGTTTTTTGTTCAGATCAGAGTGGGATACCCATGAAAGCAGCCAGAATTTGTATAAGAGAGACTATTTTTTTAAAGCTGAGAGAGGAGGTGTCTTGTCTTGTTCTATTTGCAATAACACTATGACCTTCAGGGTAACCTGGGTTTTTATCTGCCCCCCTAATGTCTTTTTGTGTTTCTATGTCTTGTTTTACAGAGGAAAGATATTACAGATCAGGGCCTTTAGGCAGAAGTATGTTTGTGTTAACTGGGTCTCGTTTGGGTTTAACATGAGTCAGAGTGGGGTTTTTTTTCATTGTTAATTGTGCAGATTTTTTTAAGGGAGTTTGAACCTCTGGAGCTTTTAAGAATGAGGGTTTTCCAGAGCAGGGATCAAATGAATAAGCTCACATATGCTTTTTCACCCAATGTATTGCAGCAATGGGGATAAATGCTAGGGGAATTTGGTCCTTGGAGAACAGTTGTCAGTTTCAAGAACCTTTTGTAGACAAGAGTTCTGTTATCTATAAGATGTTGCAACAAGATTGGCATCTCGGGCTGATTCTTGCCTGCAAAAATTCCACAGCTGGCAACAAGGATCCTACACTCTTCACCTCTGATTTTCCTGCTCCATGTGGATTACAACACTTCAGCTAGTTTCATAGTTAACCGTTTCATTTTTTTTAAGATACACACACATATAGATATATTTTTTAATTACCTCGGCACGGTCTGCGTGGTGTTTGATATCATTTGGATCATGTGTGACATTGCAACCAAGTATGAGGGTGGGGTTTTTTGTTTTGTGTTTTGCTTACAGATCACTGGTGACGATTTCTCTGTGGCTAAGCGGTGAGTTTTCACTGAAGTCCAGCAAGTCCTTTGTTCTGTCCCAGTTAGCCCTCCAGGGCTTTTTGAGTGGCTTACAGCTGTCCTTTGGAGGCTAGGGCAGAATAACTGACCCTGTTACCGTTTGGGAAGAGGCCCGGCTGGTTTTATTATCCCCATGGTGATGGTGGAAGGACAGGCTGGTGCTCATTTGGGTGAGAATGACATGGGGACAAATTTTCCCCGTCCCTGCGAGTTTTGTCGCTGTCCCTGCCCCCAGTCCTGTCAGCTCTGCCTTAACCACACAAGCCTCAAACATTTATGATTTTAAAGTGTTTGAGGCTTATGCAGATGAGGACAGAGCTTGCAGGAATGGGGCAGGGACAGGAGAAGAACTCGCCGGGATGGGACAATGAGATCCCCCGTGTCATTCTCTAAGGTAAGATCACCTTTTAGTTCCTGTTTTAGGGAGATGCTACCTTAGGAGGGGATCTGGTATCACTTTGCGTTTTCTGGTTCCCTATGATCAGGGTGGCATGCTATGAAAGCGAAGACCCTTCTGACTTGGTGGCGGCCATTTTCCCCCTCCTAAAGATAGAGACTTGGCCGTCAAGCCCAACTTACACACAGATCTGCTGTTTTAATACCGGCTATTATCACACGATGCCACGAGACTCTTCATAGCCGACATCTGATTCAACCATCTCCCAAACCTTTTGTTCTACTTACAATGTACAGGACTAATGATATATTTAAGAAAATCAATATTGAGCCTTGACTCCTTAGTGTTTTTATGGCACTAAACTAGCAATCAGCTGAATGAGGACATTACAGTAGTTTGTGTTTTGTACTGTATCTGGTTTGGATGTGATTTTTAAAACTAGTTTACCCTTCTGTTCAGGCCTTGGATCTTTCTGTGCTGGTTGTCTATTTCCTCCCCTGTTGCTGTCCAAGTTGGATGGGCATGGCCCCACTGGGTTGACCCTCCTCTGCTGTCCACATGGTTCCCTTGGTTCATAGACAACCCCGCGAAAGACAAAGGTGCGCGCCGACAACTGAGCGCAAAACGTAGGCGTGCGCCAAAGAAAATTACAGTTTTTAGGGGATCCGACGGGGGATTTTGTTGGGGAGCCCCCCCCCCAGTTTACTTAATAGAGATCGCGCCGGCGTTGTGGGGGGTTTGGGGGATTGTAACCGTCCACATTTTACTGTAAACTTAACTTTTTCCCTAAAAACTGGGAAAAAGTGAAGTTTTCAGTAAAATGTGGGGGGTTACAACCCCCCAAACCCCCCACAACGCGGCGCGATCTCTATTAAGTAAAGTGGGGGGGGTTCCCCCCCACGCCCCCCCCCCCCGTCGGAGCCCTAAAAACAGTAATTTTGTGCGGCGCACACCCCCGCGCTGCGCTCAATTGTCTGGCGCGCTTTTGACCTGACACCGGTTCCCTTGCCAAGCTCAGATTGCTGGGCCACTAGGTCTCGCTGCCTCACTTGAAAAGGTTAATACCACTATTCCTCCTCTATATCTTTTCATTTTCTGTTCTTACTCTATAACGTTATTACATTTTTCTCCACATCAGTTATGCAACCTGTGATTCCCCAAGAAAGCAGACTTTACAAGAGTATCCTCCTTCCTTCTCCTCCCACACCTTCATGAAGCTCCCACGCCTACCAAAACTGGTAACTGTACTCTTAGAACTGGGTTTTTGTTCTCTTTATTTAAACATGCTGTTTGGGCTTCTGCCTTGATGAACTATTCTGTTTAACAATGCACTTAATCATCCAGTTGAGTGTTAAACACAGAGCCAAAGGTATTGATTTAATCTGAAATTTACGATGAAACGGCGATCGCTATCTTATTGGGACTTGATCTATCCAAAGACGATTTGATTTGGAGTGCGGTTGTTATCCCCTTAAGAATCAAACTGTTCCCTATAGTGATCGAGGAACGTCCTTGGCGTTTCATGCTGACCAGTACATGCTGTTCTGTTAGGTTAGGTTTCTCCGCGGCAGATGAGAATCACCACGAATGTATAATACTTTTCGGTATCGAACTCTCTGGCCCTTGCCGTAATTTGTGTAAAGACTTCCACACAATAAGATCAAGGTGCCAATTACAGAAAAACTGATCTTAAAACGGGAAAGGCACAGGGACCAGATGGGTTAGGGAAGAATACAATCCAGTGCTCGTCTGCGAATTCACGGTCCGCGATTCGCGGTGTTTTCTGGCCGCGAATGACCAAGCAGGAGAGGGCAGCTGGCGCTCCGGCGAGTGAAGAAAATCACTCGCAGTATGCTCCAACCTCCTCTTCCTGTACTAAAGTCGGGACTTACCAATCAGGAGCTGCGTGTCAAAGCAGTTTCTGATTGGTGAGGCCCGACTTTAGTACAGGAAGAGGCGGTCGGAGCATACCGTGAGCGATTTCCTTCACTCGCCGGCACTGCGGCTGCCCTCTCCTGTCTCCCATGCTAAAAACTGTATTTGCGGTTTTTCAACATTCGCAGGGGTTCCTGGAACGGAACCCCCGCGAATATCGGGAAGTACTGTATTACGTTTTATGTCCCTTTAAAGCTACAGCCGGTTGATATTTGGATTTTCAAAAGGCATTTGACAAAGTACCTCATGAAAGACCTCTGAGGAAATTACAAAGTCATGGGATGGGAGGTAATATCCTATTATGGATTAAGAACTGGTTGAAAGACAGAAAACGGAAAGTGGGTTTCAATGGTCAACAATCTCAATGGAGAAGGGTAAATAGTGGGATTTGAGCGTGAATAGAATCGCCGAGAGTCCACCGCCCTGACGCAGCTACATAGCGAAAAGCCAGCCAGCTTTACATTGGCGGAAGTGGACTAGCAAAGGCAGCAGGAATTTCATCGTCTAAATCATTTTCCCTGCCTAAGCTAAGTTTTTTACTTCACTTTTTTGACTATTTAGTTGCAATAGAATTTGTGAATTGCTAGGCAGGAGGCTGATGAGGTTATTTCCCTATCTATTGCGGCTGTTGAGTTAACTTACTGACAGCGCACGGGGATCTGAGGCCCCTCCTCTTATAAAGCAGTCTTCGAGGATTTAAGTCTAATGAAAGAACACTTATCACTGTTTTCTACCTTTAAAGTATTTAAAGAGTGTAACAGAGAGGTATTTTTGTGAGATAAATAGTGGGATTCCCAGGGGTCTGTGCTGGGAACGCTGCTTTTTAACATATTTATCAACGATCTAGAGATGGGAGTAACTAGTGAGAGAATTAAATTTGCTGATGACATAAAGTTACTCAAAGTTGTTAAATCACAAGAGGATTGTGAAAAATTGCAAGAGGGCCTTGTGTGACTGGGTGTGAAAATGGCAGATGACGTTTAATGTGAGCAAGAGCAAAGTGATCCATGTCGGAAAGAGGAACCCGAACAATAGGAGTCACAGCCCAGGAAAAGGATCTGGGTGTCATGGTTGAGGATACGTTGAAACCCTCAGCTCAATGTGCGGCGGCTGCTAAGAAAGCAAAGAGAATGTTAGGAATTGTCAGGAAAGGAATGGAAAATCAAGATGAAAATGTTATAATGCCCTCGTATCGCTCTATGGTATGGCCGCACCTCAAATACTGTGTGCAGTTCTGGTCACCATAATCTCAAAAAAGATATAGCGGAATTAGAAAAGGTTCAGACAAGGGTGGCAAAAATGATAAAAGGGATGGGAAGACTTCCCTATGAGAAGCTCTTCAGCTTGAAGAGCTGATTCAGGGAGATATGATAAAAGTTTATAAAATAAGAAGTGAACGCGCTACCGGAGGATGTGATAAGCAGGAGCACGCTACAGGGCTTCAAAGAAGGTTTGGATAAGTACCTGGAGGACAAAGGGATTGAGGGGTACAGATAGGAGTAGAGGTAAATTACAAAATTAGTTAGGGACCCCTGTTTCAGGCAATAGGCCTGATGGGCCGCCGCGGGAGCAGACCGCTGGGCAAGATGGACCTCTGGTCTGCCTCAGCGGAGGCAACTTCTTATGTTTTTATGTTCTTAGTGGAAAGGGGAGATGTGAACCGCTTGTTCATTCTCCAAAAATGCTAGGACTAGGGTGGTATGCAATGAAACAATGAAGTACGATAGTAGATTGACAGTAAACTGGAGAAAATATTTCTTCACACAATGTGTAATTAAACTCTGGAATTCAATGCTAGAGAATGTGGTAAAATCAGTTAAAAGTCCATAGGCCATTCTTGAGATGGACTTGGGGAACTCCACTGCTTATTCGTAGGATAAGCAGCAGAAAATCTGTTTTGCTACTTGGGATCTAGCTTAGTACTTGGGACCTGGGGGTTGGCCACTGTGGGAATCAGGATCCTGGACTTGATGGACCTTCGGTCTGTCCCAGTAAGGCACCTCTTATGCTCGTAGGTGAGCCAAGTAAAGGACAATCAAGCCATTGCTGAGGTTGGCTGAGGACAATCAAGTCACTGCTGAGGTTGGCTCTTAGGCATTGGTGGAATGAGGCATTATGACATCACAATCTCAGCTCTGGAATGTTGCTACTCATTGGGCTTCTGCCAGGGACTTGGGACCTGGGTTGGCCACCGTTGGAAGCAGGATCCTGGGCTTGATGGACCTTCGCTCTGTCTTATGTTCTTTTGTGAGCCAGGTATAGGACAGTCAACCCATTGTGACATCACTGCTGAGTTTGGCTCTTAGGCATTGATGGAATGAGGCATTATGACATCACAATCTCAGCTCTGGAATGTTGCTACTCTTTGAAGTTCTGTTGCAAAGAAAGAGGGAAGATAATCCAATGAATGATACAATTAATCAATCAATTTTAGTGGAATTTTTAACTAGTAATAGCCATTATAGCATCTAATCAATCATATCTAAATAGATGAATTCCTAATATATCTACTTTAAAACTAGTATTAATTAATTTCCTTATTGAGTATTCAAAGAAATCAGTGGTGGACAGATCATAAATTATCCAGACCTCTTATGATATATACCATTCCAAGTTCCTGTCTTGTATATTGTTGTAATCATCTATGTCCACCACCCCCTACCAAATTAATTGGTTATTTTACTTAAATTTACTTAACTATTATTCTCACTAACTTTATTGCTATATACTCTGTAGAAAATTAAAATAATCAACTCATTTTCAAATACTTAATCTTATTAATTCATTTGGATATCCTAAATTCATATTGTATTGAAATTTAATAATTTGATAAAGATAGAAAAGCATAAAGTGCATGTGCCTAGGAGAACTTAAAAATGTAAATAGATCAGTTGATTAATTATTTTATTTGGATTTTAACAGTGATTATCACTAAGCTTTATTATCATGTGCTCTATAGAAAATTAAAGTAGTTAATTTATTTGCATTTCCTTCATCTTATTAATTTGTTTTAATGTCCTAAAGTCATATTCTATTAAAATATAAAAATTTGGTAAATATAGAAAAGAATATAAAGAGCAAAAAGTGCATGTGCCGAAGAGATCATAAAAATGTAAATAGATCAACTGATTAATTATTTTATTTGGATTTTAACTGTGATTATCACTAAAGGATCCTTTTATCAAGCTGCAGTAGGGGTTTAATGCGCATAATACCGTGCATTAAACCGCCTACCGTGCTAGCCGCTAGCGCCTGCATTGAGCAGGCATTAGTTTTTTTGCTTGCCGCGGGGGTTAGCGCGTGATGAAATGTCCGACGGGCTAACCCTGCTAGCGCAGCTTGATAAAAGGACCCCTTAGTGATCACAGTTAAAATCCAAATAAAATAATTAATCAATTGATCTATTCACATTTTTAAGATCTCTTTGGCACATGCACTTTTTGCTCTTTATATTTTTTTGTATATTTACCAAATTTTTATATTTTAATAGAATATGACTTTAGGACATTAAAACAAATTAATAAGATGAAGGAAATGCAAATAAATTAACTACTTTAATTTTCTATAGAGCACATGATAATAAAGCTTAGTGATAATCACTGTTAAAATCCAAATAAAATAATTAATCAACTGATCTATTTACATTTTTAAGTTCTCCTAGGCACATGCACTTTATGCTTTTCTATCTTTATCAAATTATTAAATTTCAATACAATATGAATTTAGGATATCAAAATGAATTAATAAGATTAAGTATTTGAAAATGAGTTGATTATTTTAATTTTCTACAGAGTATATAGCAATAAAGTTAGTGAGAATAATAGTTAACTAAATTTAAGTAAAATAACCAATTAATTTGGTAGGGGGTGGTGGACATAGATGATTACAACAATATACAAGACAGGAACTTGGAATGGTATATATCATAAGAGGTCTGGATAATTTATGATCTGTCCACCACTGATTTCTTTGAATACTCAATAAGGAAATTAATTAATTAGATATATTAGGAATTCATCTATTTAGATATGATTGATTAGATGCTATAATGGCTATTACTAGTTAAAAATTCCATTAAAATTGATTGATTAATTGTATCATTCATTGGATTATCTTCCCTCTTTCTATGTTTTAAGGCCTCATCATGCAATACTCTTTGAAGTTCTGCCAGGGTTGACCACTGTCGGAATCCTGGGCTTGATGGACCTTCAGTCCGTCCCAGTACGGCAACTCTTATGTTCTTAAAACACGGCTTGTATGTAAAGACTGTAACTGGGCTATAATTATAGTTTTACAAAGACCACAGGAGGGATTTATGGAGTTGCGGCCAAGTAACATTGGTTAACTTAGATATCACAGTTCCAGTTCTGTTTCTTGAAAAAATATTCAGAAGCCACACTTAACATAGGGAGGCATAGAATTGAGGACAGCAGTTGACGGGTGCAGTTGTCACGTATCTCCTGGTTAAGTTTGTAAGGGTGGTTATACAGTGGCCACCAGCAGGAATTACAACAATCAGGCAGGTATTGGATAAGTTAAGTTGAAAGGCGGTTTTTGCCACAGTCTTCGCCTCCTTTGAAACATCACCTTTACCTATAACACTAGTTCAATAAAGATATTCCAAGGACTCAAAATTGGACGCAAGGATCTCAAAACTGAGCATGTGTGCTGTTTGTATCCTGTTAATACTCCCAAGTCACTAGAGCTTAACCAGAGCTCAGTTTCAGCCAGATGTACAATTGCAGGGTTTAAAAATACTAAGGCAGAAACAACATCAATACTTTCAGATCTATAGAGCTGCTGAGTGTGGGTCTTTGCGCTCTGGGTTATTTGAAAGATTTGGGGCTGCGTATTTGCCAGGGACCATTGGAGCAGACAAATCAGCCCTTGGAATGGAGGCAGGAACTGAATGTCGGGAAACGTGTTGTAAGCTATCCAGGTTGTCTACCTTTGGTTAGAAATAAGGCCATCCTGAGAACAGCGGATCTCCTATGTTCCTTTGAGGAATTGGTCGCCACAATCCTAAAAATGGCGTTAAGAGGGATGTTTCACATGTCGATCAAACCAAAAATGCACTAATTCTAGCGAACCATGCTATGCATGCTGACAGTTTGGGTGTTCTGTACAGTGTTTGCGAGGTTGATTTGACGGCTTAAAGAAGGAAAGCGTCATAAGAGGGCAATTCAGGCGATTGTTAAATTACGCAATAACTGGAACAGAGCTAGTGAAATGCAACATATCTACTCGTACATAGTTCATCCACGCACAGTGCAGCGTTCGGCTTTTAGTCGTGTGGCAGCCACCAGATCAGAAACACGGACGCTCTATTGCAAGATTGCACCATCTATGTATACCCTAGAGGAAAGGAGAGACGGGAGATACGATTCAGACGTTCAAATACTTGAAGGGTATTAACGTAGAACAAAATCTTTTCCAGAGAAAGGAAAATGGTCAAACCAGATGACATAATTTGAGGTTGGTAGATTCAAAAGCAATGTTAGGAAATTCTACTTTACGGAGAGGGTAGTGGATGCCTGGAATGCGCTCCCGAGAGAGGTGGTGGAGAGGAAAACGGTGACGGAGTTCAAAGAAGCGTGGGGTGAACACAGAGGATCTAGAATCAGAAAATAATAGTAAATATTGAAGAACTAAGGCCAGTACTGGGCAGACTTGCACGGTCTGGGTCTGTATATGGCCATTTGCTGGGGGATGGGCCAGGGAGGGCTTCAATGGCTGGTAGGGTGTAGATGGGCTGGAGTAGGTTTTAACGGAGATTTCGGCAGTAGGAACCCAAGCACAGAGCTTTGGATTCTTGCCCAGAAATAGCAAAGAAGAAAAAATTTAAAAAAATAAATTTCAATGGAATCAGGTTGGGTAGACTGGATGGACCATTCGGGTCTTTATCGGCCGCCATGTACTATGTTACCATCGAAGAACAACGTGCAGTAGTGCGCTTTCTTTGGGCAGAAGGAGTGAAAGCTGTGGAAATTCACCATCTGATGTTGATTCAGTATGGACAAAGCAGCATGACTCAACGGAAGATTTAAAGTGGGAAGAACAGGTGTAACCAACGGCCGTCAGCATCACGCACCCAAGAGCACATCAACAGGGCGGTTGCCTTGATTAGAGAAGACAGATGGACAAGGGTGTCTCAATTGGCTGCAAATTTGGAGATCAGCTACGGATCTCCATTTGCCATAATGCACAATGATTTGGGATACGGGAAAGTCCGCACACGATGGGTTCCCAAAGGATTTACTGATCTGCACAAGCAACAGCAAGTGGAGGTGGCAATCCAGTTCCCGAGACGTGAGCGCGGACGGTATGAAGAAGATCTGAGTATTCTGGAGAGAATTGTCACTGGCGACGAGACACGGAGAGCAAAAGGCAAAGCATGATGAAGTAAAGGAAGCCGAGCTCACCGGGCTTTGGGAGCAGCCGAAAAACCTTTCTGCAGGAATGCAGAAACTAGTTGAACGATACAACAAATGCGTCGTCTTGCGTGGAGACTAGGTGGAAAAGCGCTCACTTCTTTTCAAGCCATTACATGAATTTTGCCTTTTACTTTTTGATTTACCCTCATATGTATATATCAAATTGGGGAAAGGATAGTGAAAAATAGATAGTGGAAGGATTAGAAGAATGAAGTGAATTCTGGTAGGCAGAGTTAAGCCAAAATATAACTCTCCCGGCTGCTTTGCATATTTTTTCTGTAGGAGACGCCTCCTCTGTTTAATAATAATAATAACAGTTTATATACCGCAATACCGTTAAGTTCTATGCGGTTTACAGAAGATTAGTGGAGTACAAGTTGAGTTAACTTAAGGGATGTGGGAACAATGGGGAGAAAGGGCAAGAGAGGGGAAGGAGGGAAGAGGGGCAGCTGTCTAGGTATTTCAGGAATAGGTGAGTTTTGAGGCGTTTCCTGAATACCTCATGAGTGGTGGGCAATAGGAGTTGTTCTAGGTCTTTACCCCATAGGGCAGCCTTAGTTTGCATCCTCTAACCGGGGGAGAAACGAAGTGCGAGTGGGAGCTTCTCTTGTGTTTGTTGGCTGAGAAGGAGAAGAGGTCAGTGATGTATTTAGGGGTTAGACCGTAGAAAACTTTAAAACAGAGGCAGGCGAACTTAAACTTTACACGAGCTTCCATCGGCAGCCAGTGTAGCTGTTTGAAGTATGGCGTCACGTGATCGAACTTCTTTAGACCGAAGATTAGTCTGACTGCAGTGTTTTGCATTAGTTGTAATCGTCGCATATTCTTTTGGGGGATTGCTAAGTAGGCGATGTTACAGTAGTCGACTTGACTTACTACGAGGGATTGTACCAAGATTCTGAAGGCAGAGTTATCAAAGTATGCTTTAATGGATTTAAGTTTCCAGAGGGTGAAAAAACTCTTTTTGATTAGGGAGTCCACCTGATCTTTCATGGTGAGGCATTGGTCCAGAGTTACACCCAGTATTTTAATGGTGGGCTGAATGGGGTAGTTATGTTTGTTGATGTCTAGTGGGGTTTTGGTGTCAAGAGGGCGCGGTGAAGCGACAAAGAATTTTGTCTTCTCAGTATTGAGCTTGAGTTTGAAGTCTGTTTAGAGAAAAGGGATAATGAAAGATGGGGCTTGGCGAAGCTTCAGCGTGTTTTGAAATGTAAACTGGAATAAGGCCCACTGGCATGTGTGGCAAGCTGCATCCTCGAATGCTAAGGTTTTGAGGAAGAGGTTTTTAACGTAATGTCTTTTAAAAAAATGTTTCTCACCCTTTCTTTTGAGGTACAATATTGCTGCTATACTGTTTCTCCACAACTGTGATTGCACAACCTACAAAAAAAACCCTCAACGGATTACCTTGGTGATAGTCTTAAGTGGTAGGATAGCGGAGAGTCCTACACAGAAACTCATTGGTTATACACCACTCATCAGATCCAGTGATAAGGGTATGTGATAGCTTGGGGAAATAGTGATGTTTAGAAGCTGGATCACCAATATCTCCTAGCTGGGAGGGCATTGCAAACTTGTGTAAGTCTGAGTAATGGGGGCTGACGCAAAGCAGCGCTGCGTGAGCTAAAATGTAGGGGAGGAGGGCCTGAAGCCCTTCTGACTGCGGGGATATCTGTGATGGGATAGGGGAGAGGACAGACCAGTCTTCTTTCTGGTTCCGTTCTGCCTGGTGGACTCTTCCTCGGGCCTGTGCTTTTCTGCTGGTTCTGGGACTGTGGGGAGGAGGTTGGATGTCTGCTGCTTTTTGAACTTTGTAGATATTTTTGTATTTTATATGTAAAGGGTTAAAATAAACTGCTTTAAATAGAGGCTTTGGCTTTGTGTGTTTCTCGTAGCTAGATTGAACTCCAGCACACACAGCGCTCTCCCAGGGCTGCAGCTGAATGTGGCTGATCTACCGATCCACAACCCCTCCATGTCCCAGAGCTTCTGGTGCTTCAGGCTCCAAGATGGCCCTTTTGACCCCTGCATTGGGGAGATAACGGTATGTTGCAGAAGAAGCATTTACAGCTATTGAAAAAGGAGGTACTTAAGAGTGACAGCTGGTGGCGATTCAGAGCCCGTGGCGAGAGAAGCTGTAAATGAAGATTGACCCCAGAAACAGCTAAGCTGGAAGTACCGAGGAGCTGCCTTTCTGTGGCTTCTCTATTCCCCCACTGCGCTCACGCTCGGAGCAATGGGTGATTTTTGCCCAGGGCCATAAGTAGCTTCACCCAGTTCCCAACCCACCACACTTAAGTATTGGGCTACTCCTCCACTCATAGCTCTACAGACACACAGATTGTATAAGTGTATCTGCATAGTCTGAGTTTGTTCACTGGTGTGCAGTTAACTGTCTTTTGGTAGCTAGAGGGACTCTTTATGTGCTGCTTTTCTGAGGCCTATGGAAACTTTGCCCTGCAGCATCTACCAGCCACAGGACTTCCAGAGCACATTGCCTTCCTCACCACCGATGCATGATCACGTGGGACCCCAGTCCTATCGGACATACCCCCTCCCACTTAATTCTACTGGGAACAAGCAAACACTTTGATCTTTCCAATAAGAGCTGAATTGATTTTTCTAGTGAACACATTAGTAACAGAGACTCTCTCCAGGGAAAGCCAGCTCATCCCCAAGCACCTTGCTACCAAGCTCCAAGCCATAGCCCAGCAAGGAAGCATGAAAGAACGTAAATGGCAAATCAGCACAGGCAGCGCCAGTCATGCTGTGTGTTTTTTGGCTTCTCCATTATTCCAGAATTAGCTATCCCGCCTACGTTTTATCAAAACAGAATGTGTGATTAGAAATCGCAGGAGGTCACACCTAGAAAAAAACAGAGTACCGTAATTGAGAGGAACACTATATAGAGAAAGGATGGAATCCAATTAAAGGAAAGCTTTGGAAGTTGGGAGGTAAGACCAGTACCAGGCAGGCTTCTACAGTCTATGCCCCAGAATTGATGCACCGTATGGCTGGAACAGGCTGCCAGGGTCAATATGTCTTGCTCTGTCTCTGGTAGTCTTCAAATCCAAGCTCAAGCCTACTTTTTGAAGCTACTTTCAACTCTTAACTCTCACTCGCTGGCAGGTACCCATACCCATTGTATCATTCCTTCTACCAGAATCTCCCCAACCCTGAGATGTCCTGTCTGTCTAAATTAGATTGTAAGCTCTTCTGAGAAGGGACCATCTATTGAATGTTAAATGTACAGCACTGCGTACGCCTTTCACTGCTATAGAAATGATAAGTAGACAGAGATTAATGAAGTGGAACCTGTGCAGATCACCAGATTCAACCTGGGCACAGTCTCCAAGTTTTATTTAAATTTTGATTAAACGCTTCTAAAAATTTCTAAGTGATCTAGAATTAAAGCCAGGGTAAAAACACACAGGACATCCAAGAGAGCTCTATGCCAGATGGGAGCAGCTGAGATTGCCCTTTTTAATCTCCAATAGGAGGGCATAGCGCTGTAGTTTCTGCAGGCATGTGGGATTTGAACTTGTATCCCAGATTCATACTTCCATGTATTTGTTTCCATCTTCTTTGCTGTCTGATATATTTGGCCCCCAAGTATTAAGTCGGGCTCTTTGCTTGAATAAAATGCTTGTCCTGATGTGGGTCTAACCAATGGATTTGGATTCTTAAGTTCCAGTCCCAGGCCTTGCCTTGACTCCGCCTGATTCAGGAGCCTTGTGAATTGTCCCGTGCCGATTTCCTGTTCTTAAGTAGGAATGATCTCGCCCACTGCGACCAGCTTTTTCTGTTAATACTGGAGATCTTTTTTCTCCCGCTTCTGAGTACTGCTCATCAGCGCAGAGCATTTTCTGAATTTGTTTTTAATCCACGAGCTTTCATCTTGGGACCTTTAGGGACCCCCACCAAGAAGCCTGTATTGTCAAAACACAGACTGTGTTAGGTCCATAGCTCCCAGTATATTGGGTCCTAGATACTTTTATGTGGATTATTAAGTTGTACTTTTAATAAAGCCTACATCTGGAACATCAACTCTCCACAGCCTCTCTTGGATCCCTTTCTGTGGAGTAACAAGGGTCAATTCTTTGTTTTCGTTTTAATACTGGAGATCAACCAGATTTGAGAACAGGGGGGACATGATCGAGACGTTCAAGTATCTTAAGGGCCGCATCGAGACGGAGGAAGATATCTTCTTTTTCAGGGGCCCCACGACAACAAGAGGGCATCCATGGAAAATCAGGGGCGGGAAACTTCGAGGTGACACCAGGAAATTCTTTTTCACTGAAAGGGTGGTTGATCGCTGGAATAGTCTTCCACTGCAGGTGATTGAGGCCAGCAGCGTGCCTGATTTTAAGGCCAAATGGGATAGGCACATGGGATCTATTCACAGAACAAAGGTAGGGGAGGGACATTAGGGTGGGCAGACTGGATGGGCCGTGGCCCTTATCTGCCGTCTATTTCTATGTTTCTAGAGAGGTCCATGAGATGGCACTAGATGTGAGACTGACTGGATCCCGCAGGCCCCTGGCCTTATGCCTTGCTAAATATAAATTCAAAGTAAGTGAGGTGGGGGGAGAGAAAGGAGGCAGGGAATGCATTCTGCAGCAGAGGGGTTTCGGAAGAGAACATTCCTGTATCCCTGGCAAGGCTAAGAATAAGGCACAGATCTTAGTGTGGGAAGGCTGACACAGCTGGCTGTCAGGGAGATTCCCAGGCACAGGATGTAACTGATAAAACCAAGGAGAGAGGGGAAAGGACCTAGATAAGCATGCTACTAGAGGTTCAGCAAGAAAGAAAAATGCAAAAGACATACTATGACAGGCCTGGCTTCTATCTTCAGCTGGACTGTAGCCAGGGAGCCTGGGTTCGAAGCCCAGCAGCTGTAAGAATCTCTTAAGGATGATATCCAAGAGCTCTGAATTGACCTGCTGAAATCCCATTAGCAGTCCATTACAGCAGTGGCCTTCAGAGGGCATCAGATGATCACCCAAAACAATGTTACTTGGATTTCTCAAAGACTTACAAATTGCTATGGGTTTAAGGTGCACCTGCTTCAAAGCTCTGATATTCTATTTTGTTCCCGTTTCCTCTGGCATTTCCAGCCCCTTCTCTTTCTGCAGTTTTCTAGTCTCTGATTCTGGATCACTCCTGGTACTTTGGCCCCTCCATTTTCCTGGAGCCTCCTGGTATTTTCAGACCCCGTGGTCTTTGCCAGAGTCAACTTCACCATCCCCTTCTCGTGAATTTAAAACATTTGAGTCCCAGCACTCCCGGCAGTTATTCAGGTAGCTGTGATATTCAGACTGGTACCCAGATAACTAACCTTTTGGCTGTCTTAAGTTTATTCAGGCACCACCAATCAGAAACTCTGCCCAAGCTGTGCAGATGGACCATCCCGGCACTTCCTGCATGGTGCTGGGGTGCTATGAAGCGATTTTCAGCGGCAACATTTAGACCAGAGGTGTCCAACCTGTGGCCCGAGGGCCACATGCAGCCCCGTGAAGTATTTTGCGTGGCCCCGGTCGAGGGCGATGCAGTGTTGCCCTCGGGTGTTTACCGTCTTGCCGGCTCCCTCCTCTGTCTTGCTGGAGCATTTGCGCGGCCCCAGAAACATTTTTTTCGACCAATGCGGCCCAGGAAAGCCAAAAGGTTGGACACCCCTGATTTAGACAGTACCACTGGCAATCTAGGTACGTGTCCATTGAGTGTCTCTTAGCTGGGTGGGAAATGCTTCCAAGTGCTAAGTAGCAGGGTGAAAGTTTGGGAACGACGGACCAAGCTTGCGTTGGAACCATGCACTGCTGGATTAGCTCTTGGTTTTCTAACATAAGTCGCTTCTAAATTATATGCAAATAGGATCTATGCAGAGCTTGTGCAATAAACGGGGACAGCAGTGCTTGTCTGGACAGAGAAATGTATCCACACACAAAGAAGAGCAGATCCCAAATAGATGTATAAATTTCTTCTTTAGCCAAAAAGTCTTTAAACCTTTTGAATAAAGAAAACATTTCTACATCTATTTGGGATCTGCTCTTTGTGTCTGTGTTGCTGCGGAGTTACAAGGCCTCTCATTTTGACCTGTATACCACCTAGGATGCGATTTTGCGCACAAAGGTTTTGCAAAGATGCGATTTTTGCACAGAATGTCATTCCAGAGCTGTGCCAATAAAATAAAAAATATATATATATTTCTTATGTTGTCTGGGAAGTATGACTGTTATGTTCAGTTGATGGACGTTTTAGACAATTGAGGCTTTGGTGTACATGTTTGTATGCATAGTTAGTTGGGGAGTGAAGAGCATTTTTGAATAAAATAATAACATTTACATTGTTTCAGGAGATAGGGATATCAAAAAAATAAGATATTTTTCAGACACTTTGGACTTTAAAATTAAACCTATATGCCCCAGTAGAACACAGATCTGCTGAAAAAATGGAACAGAAAATACTTTGTTAAGTCCACAACATGCAACAACAAATATAAAAACTTAAAAAAAAATTAAACCTTTCAAAGATTATTAAAGACCTCAAGGAAAGTTTTTACTAAAATTTTTTAAAAGGTTAAGTCTGCACATCCATTCTAGCACCCGTTATTCTAACGGGCTTAAACACTAGTATATATATATATATATTTATATATTTCTGCTGTGACCTGAGTGCAGCCATAGCTGCCCTTAAGGCAGAGCAGAGGTTCTCAAACTCAGCCCTCAGAACATCCATAATGAATTCTTGATTCTTGATTCTTCAAACTGAAGGGAGCCACAAGCACTAGGGGTCACTCAGAGAAATTGAAAGGGGACAGGTTTAGAACAAATGCTAGAAAATTCTTTTTTACGCAGAGGGTGGTGGACACATGGAACGCGCTTCCGGAGGAAGTGATAGGCCAGAACTCTGTACAGGGGTTCAAGAAGGGTTTGGATAGGTTCCTGGAGGATAGAGGGGTACAGATAGAACTTGAGGTAGGTTATTAAAGTGGTCAGAAACCACTTCACAGGTCGCAGACCTGATGGGCCGCCGCGGGAGCGGACTGCTGGGCGAGATGGACCTCGGTCTGACCCAGTGGAGGCAACTTCTTATGTTCTTATGAATATTCATGAGAGAGATGTGCAAAGCATGAAACTAGTGCATGCAATTTTATTTCATGAATATTCATTGCAGATATCTTGAACACCTAACTAGGTCTATGTGTCCTGAGAACTGGGATCAGAGCCCGTTCTGCAGAGCCATCACTTTCCCTTGTCTTTATTGATTTATTTTTTTTCTTATTAAATCTTATGTTCTTCCTTGAGGCAACAACAAAAGTTGGTGGGTCCTGTATATTTACAAGAAAAACAAAAGTTGGATGTTGGTAATTATTAAAAAAAGAGATGGTTAACAAGAATAATGCCTCTGTGTGATTCCATGGTGCGACCTCACCTGGAGTATTGCGTTCAGTTCTGGTCTTCTTATCTCAAGAAAGATATAGCAGCACTGGAAAAGGTTCAGAAAGAGTGACCAAGATGATAAAGGGGATGGAACTCCTCTCGTACGAGGAAAGACTACAAAGGTTAGGGGGAGATGTGATTGAAGTCTACAGAATCCTGAGTGGAGTAGAACGGGTACAAGCGGATCGATTTTTCACTCTGTCAAAAATTACAAAGACTAGGGGATAGAGAATGACACAGGGACAAAATTTTCTCCGTCCCCGCGGGAACTCATTTTCCCATCCCGTCTCCACAAGTACTTTTCCTGTCCCTGCCGCATTCCTGCAGACTCCATCCTCATCTGCAGAAGCCTCAAACACTTTAAAATCATAAGTGTTCGAGGCTTGTGCGGTTAAGGCATCGCTTATAGGAATGGGGCAGGGACAGCAACAAAACTCGCGGGGAAATTGAATGCCTGCGGGGATGGGGACAAATTTGTCCCCGTGTCATTCTCTACTAGGGGACACTCGATTAAGTTACAGAGAAATACTTTTAAAACCAATAAAAAGAATTCTTTTTTCACTCAGGGAATGGTTAAGCTTTGAAACGCGTTGCCAGAGGTTGTGGTAAGAGCGGATAGCGTAGCTGGTTTTAAGAAAGGTTTGGACAAGTTCCTGGAGGAAAAGTCCATAGTCTATTAAGACACGGGGGAAGCCACTGCTTGCCCTGGATCGGTAGCATGTAATGTTGCTACTCCTTGGGTTTTGGCCAGGTACTAGTGACCTGGATTGGCCACCATGAGAACGGGCTACTGGGCTTGATGGACCATTGGTCTGACCCTGTGAAGCTATTCTTATGTTCTTAGTTAAGCTCTGGAACGCGTTGCCAGAGGTTGTGGTAAGAGCAGATAGCATAGCTGGTTTTAAGAAAGGTTTGAACAAGTTCCTGGAGGAAAAGTCCATAGTCTATTAAGACATGGGGGAAGCCACTGCTTGCCCTGGATCGGTAGCATGTAATGTTGCTACTCCTTGGGTTTTGGCCAGGTACTAGTGACCTGGATTGGCCACCATGAGAACGGGCTACTGGGCTTGATGGACCATTGGTCTGACCCTGTGAAGCTATTCTTATGTTCTTAGTTAAGCTCTGGAATGCGTTGCCAGAGGTTGTGGTCAGAGCAGATAGCGTAGCTGGTTTTAAGAAAGGTTTGGACAAGTTCCTGGAGGAAAAGCCCATAGTCTTTTATTGAGAAAGACATGGGGGAGGCCACTGCTTGCCTTGGATCAGTAGCATGGAATATTACTGCTTCTTGGGTTTTGGCCATGTATTAGTGACCTGGATTGGCTTGATGAACCATTGGTCTGACCCAGTAAGGCTATTCTTATGTTCTTAATCCTCGTAACCGGTAGTGCAGAAGAAGAACATAAACATAAGAAATGCCATTTACCGGATCAGACGCTAGGTCCATCCTGTCCGGTGACCCGCACACGCGGAGGCCAATCCCGGTGTTCCCTGCCAAAGACCCTGTTTACCCGTACCCCTCAATATGTTTTGCAAGAAGGTGTGCATCCAACTTGCCCTTGAATCCTGGAATGGTGGTCTCCAACACAACCTCCTCCGGGAGAGCGTTCCAAGGGTCCTCCACTCGCTGAGAGAAACAGAACTTTCTGATATTTGTCCTGGGCCTGGTGCCCCTCAGTTTCAGTCCATGACCCCTTGTCCAAGTCACATTTGACAATGTGAATAACAAAGTTTTTTGCTCGATTTTGTTGAATCCTTTTAGTATTTTGAAAGTCTCTATCATACCCCCTCGCAGCCTTCTCTTCTCGAGGGTGAGTAATCCTCCTTCACCTCATCAGACTAGGACTTGCAGCCCGCCGTTATGTTGTTCTCAGCCTTTAAACCTTTGCTCCCTTCTCTCCATCGGTGCAGAACAACTAATTAGCCCAATTACCACTAGTGTCTAAAGCAAAGCTGTGCCCTAAAGCTGCTCACCCTGCACACAGCCTGAGTGCACTTTATTGCATTAGTTCCTCTGTTAATTTACATTACGCTAAGGGTGTGATAAACCATCATTAGTTTGACCTTGACCAATGTGGTTTACAGTTCAAATTGAAGGAGAGCAACAGTGTTTGGGCAGGGAGAGACACTGGCTGCATGACCAAAACAGCAGCAGCTGGTAATTTTTCCTCTCAAAAGCGTTTGCACTGTTCTTAGTACTAACAAAATAGAAAAATTAATATGCTCTAGCATCCTCTGATGCCAGCACATTTTGAACCAGAATCTTCTGGGTTAGTTTGGCGGCCTTAGCGCTTTCCCTGAAACCCCTCTCCCCTGAAATCTCTATTTATAGACACCCCCTAGCCCTTTTGCACTTCCAGATTGTAGCAGCTATTGGTGTCCTCCAGCCTCCTCGGCCTTCATTCCTCCATGTACTGTTGGTGTTACAGATAGCCCAGGGCCATATGAAGGCACAAGGGGGCTGAGGCAGCTCCCCCTCCCAAACCATGTCTGCTCTTGGAGATGCTCCATGATTCCTGGAGGAAAAGTCTATAGTCTGTTATTGAGAAAGACATTGGGGAACCCACTGCTAGCCCTGGATTGATAGCATGGAATGTTGCTACTCTTTGGGGGTCCGAAATCCTACTTTCCAGTTTGAGATTCTGGAATGTTGCTACTTTTTGGGTTTTGGCCTGGTACTAGTGACCTGGATTGGCCACCGTGAGAATGGCCTACTGGGCTTGATGCACCTTTGGTCTGACCCAGTAAGGCTATTCTTATGTCAGGTGTGCTTCCTATATATGGCTGCTCTACTGCCCTAGCAAAAAAGGTGACAGTTCAAAGAGAAGTTACCTCCTCCCAAGACATGCCTGAAATCAAATTTCTGAACCTGAGCCTCCTCACCTTCAAATCCTATGTGCTGGAAATTTCAACGAAAACTGCTGCTTCCCTGCTTCTGAATGGATGGTGATACTATATGAAAAAGGGTTAATAAAACCCTCTTAGCGGCACCAACATCACGAGTGTACAGGTTCTGTGTGGTCCAATTAAAGGGTTCTCTAAAGCCAGAGTTCCAATCCCCACTGTTCTGCTGGGCTTATTCTTAACCAAGCTGCAATGTAGGGGCACTGTTACCTGGGTAGAGTATTTTATGGGATGTTAGGTGACCAGAGTGGTATATGGGCAGAAAGAGAGACAGCATCTATCCTAGCTGGAGCCTGGAATGATAAACAACCATGTTTTTCCCCCATCTGCCAGAAGCAGCCAAGTCAAAATTGGTCAGAGTAGTCACTGGTGTGGAATGATCAGGATTCTGAAGTTTACAGAAAATAATTGTTTACATAAGGCACATGGCATGATCTTAGACAGAGTATTATTTATTTATTTAAAAAACTTAATATACCGCCTGGAGTCACAGTAGTTTCCAAATAAACATACATAAAACATAAGAATAGTCTTACTGGATCAAGCCCAGTAGCCCGTTCCCACGGTGGCCAATCCAGGTCACTAGTACCTGGCCAAAACCCAACGAGTAGCAACATCCCATGCTACCGATCCAGGGCAAGCAGAGGCTTCCCCCATGTCTTAATAACAGACTATGGACTTTTCCTCCAGGAACTTGTCCAAACCTTTCTTAAAACCAGCTGCGTTATCTGCTTTTACCACATCCTCTGACAACGCGTTCCAGAGCTTAACTATTCTCTGAGTGAAAAAAAATTTCCTCCTATTGGTTTTAAAAGTATTTCCCTGTAACTTCATCGAGTGTCCCCTAGTCTTTGTCATTTTTGACAGAGTGAAAAATCGATCCACTTGTACCCGTTCTACTCCACTCAGGTTACCATATGGCTCCAGAAAAAGAAAATACAAACTATTCAAAATATCAACATATATGAAAACAGATTTACAGATTGTTCAATAATATATTTTAAAAATAGTACAAAGATGATCAAGCACCTTTAAGAAATACAGGTCAAAAATATGCATCTACAAACAGCTTGGTTTTCAACATCTTAAAACTGTAATGATCTGCACATAATCTTAATTGCCCAATAAGGGTGTTCCAATATGATATTCCAGCAATGGAAAACATTTGGAGTTACAGTACAGTAGCTCTGTTGGAGAATGGGGAAGAGCTGAGAGGGGTGGCCTGATGGGCCAAAATCTCGCAGGTTTGGGAAGTCCTGCAAAGGAAGTTTTGTGAAAGGTCTGAATCTGACTTTTTGACTCCCGAGTGTTGCAACATGATTGTGAGTTTTAGCCAGCCCTGTTCTGCGAATTGATTGAGTTTAGAGAGGAAGAGATGAAGGGATGGGGCAAGTATGCAAAGATATGGCTCCAGAAAAAGGAGGATGGAGTGAGACTATCTTACTTCCATTGTTTTTAATGGAAGTAAAACCCGGATGGCTCGATCCGTTCTCCTTTTTCTGACTCCATATGGTAACTCTAGGAAAGAAGGAAGAGAGAGATGTGAATAATAATAATAATAACAGTTTATATACCGCAATACCGTTAAGTTCTATGCGGTTTACAATAGATTAAGCGAGGTAAAAATTGATTGAATTTAAGAGGGGGGAAGAGGAGAGTTAATAGGACCGAAAATGCATTGTTGAGGAGAAAGAGATTAATAGGACAGAGGAATCACTATGGAGGAGAAAGAAGATGAGTGGGTCAGTTGTCTAGATACTTTAGGAACAGTTGAGTTTTTAGACGTTTTCTGAATTCCTCATAAGTAGTGGGCGAAAGCAGTTGATCTAGGTCTTTACCCCACAATTCAGTTTACAACCTCTAACTGGGGGGGGAAACGAAGTAGGAACGAGAGCTTCTCTTGTGGCTGTTGGCAGAGAAGGAGAAAAGGTCAATTATGTATTTAGGGGCAAGTCCGTTTAGCGCTTTAAAGCAGAAGCAGGCGAATTTAAACTTTATGAGTGCATCGGTAGCCAATGTAACTGCCGGTAGTAGGGTGATATATGTTCAAATTTCTTTAGTCCGAAGATTAATCTGACCGCTGCATTTTGCATTAGTTGTACACGTCGCATATTTTTTGGGGAAATGGCTAAGTAGGCGATGTTACAGTAGTCAAGTTGACTTAGTACGAGGGATTGGACCAGGGTTCTGAATGCCGACGTATCGAAATAAGCTTTAATGGATCTGAGTTTCCAGAGAGTGAAGAAACCCTTTCTGATTAAGGAGTCCACCTGATCTTTCATGGTTAGGCATTGATCTAGAGTTACGCCTAGAAGTCGTCTGATTATGGCGGTATAGAAGAATTATGTTATGTTATGTTATGATTGACATGTACCAAGAAAGAGATGGCTAGGCTTAGACTGATTCAAAATACGGGAGTCAAATTAATTTATGGTCTAAAGAAATATGATCATGTGACTCCTTTCTAGCGTGAGTTGCGTTGGCTTCCAGTAGAGGTGTGTGTTTTGTTTAAGCTGGGTTGTCTTTGTTTCAAAGTTGCGTATGGTATTACTCCAAACTATATGACCGATAGATTTCTCATAGCATTCCATAAACATAAGAGAGAATCACATGCATTGGTTAATTTTCCATCTGCTCAAGGTTGTAAGAGCAAGAAATCCTTGGAACATACACTCGCATTTCGGGCTGCTTTCTATGACAGGGAATTGAGGCCACTGTTGCGTAGTGCAAGCACTTTCGATCTCAATTGAAAACTCATTTTTTTTTTTTCCAAAATATTTAGCGAACTAATTAAAATCATCCTTAGGATATGTTATTTTTAATCTTTTGTTCACCAAATTTAACTTATGGTTATGCGGTTTATAAGTACGATGTTATGTTTTGATTAGAGCAGGCAGTGGCGCTACGGGGAGAAGAACATAGGGGGCGAAGAAGAGGTAAAGAGAATTGGCTGGGAGCGAGAATGTTGCATGAAGAGCCAGAAGTGTAAATAAAGAAGGGTCACCTGGAATATTTTATCTTTTTACATGTCTAATTTTTAAGGTGGGGCCATTTGGCATTTAGAAGAGCTGCAGGAGCGTTGACTGTGTGTGTCCATCACTTCCAGCCTGCCTTCGGACTCTTTATTAGGGGTGGATATTTCTAAAATGCATTCTTCTATTGAGAAATGTCCTTAAAGCATGTAGCTCTTCCTCCCATCACTTCCCCCTTTTTGTCCTAAGCTTGGAGAGAAAGTAGAGAGTATTGGGGGAAATATAAGAATGACAATGGAGGCTGCCATTGAAGGACATTGTTTTATCTGGTGAATCGCAGTAAGGGGTGATATAATCCATCTCTCCAGTACTCTCACCCCTGAAATCTCCAGCACAGTCCGTGGAGGATCAGTCCTGGAGGATTCCTTTTACTGTCCCATGCAAAGCTGTCATGGCCCCTTTCCTCTGAATGCCTTCAGCAGCAATCAGATGTGGAACACTGGCTATGCAATTGAGGGGAAGGAAGTAGAGACTTTGGGTAGGGCTGAACCTTAAGTCATAGCACCTGGTGGGGTGAAAATAGTGTTATAGTCTACTCTACTGAAACTCTGATTACTGAAAACCTTTTTTTTTAAATTATTTGTTGGAAAAAGTTGTTCAGTACAAGAGAGAGCAGAATGGTTCTTCTGTTGTCCTTGAACCCCTAACTAACTGTACGTCACTCAGTGGGATTTATCTTTGAGCCATCAGCAACTCTTGAGAATTGGCCTTTCTTTACACAATCTTCTCTATTCTGCAGATTTCTAAGCCCAGAAGAGGACAAGGGGAAGTTCCGAAAGGGTCCTAGTGTGAAAGCCTTGCTGGCCTAGAGGTTGGGTGCAGGGTTAGTAACAGAAGAGGTGTGGGTTCAACTCCCACTGTCTCCACTTCAAGAGACGAAGGTAGTTTTAGTGAAATTTTGGCCATTTTTCATAGGAAAAAGCAGCATAACCCTGGCTGGTGGTGGCTCATCCGCAGTTATTGAGTTTTTACCAAATATATTCAGTATGCAGGTCTATCTGACCCCTAACCCCATCCACCCACACCACTTACCTGCTCTAGCCATCCTAGCTATGGCTAAGCTAGGCTAGAACCCACAACCTCCTAGATTTGACCAAAGCACCTTAGCCGCCGAGCCACCAGTCAGCCAGATAGGAAGAGCTTTTTTTTTTTGTCCCTTTATCCTTTCCTTCTTGGACTCAACTATAAAAGTGGTGGGAGTGTGGGATTCAAAGCCAGGACCTCTCCACCATGGAGCTACTCACTTTCCTCTGAGCCACCACACAGGTAGTTACAGACAGCTTTCTTTTTCGTTCCCTTATACCTCTCCTTCCAGGACTCAACTGTAAAATAGGTGCTAGTGTGGGATTCAAACCCAGGACCTCTCCACCATGGAGCTACTCACTTTCCTCTGAGCCACCACACAGGTAGTTACAGACAGCTTTCTTTTTTGTTCCCTTATACCTCTCCTTCCAGGACTCAACTATAAAACATTTACAGTTCTCAACATCAGTCGAAGCATCCTTTGAAAGATTCATCGAGGCATAGATCCTCTTCTCGAGACATGCCTCATCTCTCTACACCTCGAGGTCATTCGAGGGTTTCTATTCCAAAGTCGAGAATACCACCTCCAACTGCTTCTCCTACAAGGCCTTCATCTCCCAGTGAGTCGTTTACACCGGAATATTCTGGGCTCAGGTGTGAGTAATCCAGGGAAACTTCGCCCTCGTTCTCTGCTCTTTGAGGCGCTTTGAGGTCACCTTCCCCTCCAGAGCAGCCTACTTTGGAACAGATATCTTTCTCTTCTTTTTTACGTCAGATGAGTAAAGAACTCAAGATTAATTTGGGCTCTGATTCCAAACACACTCCTATTTAGAAGAAATAGGATTATCTCGACCTCCAGAGGAGTCTCTTAAAATAACCATTAATAGACTTCTGTTTCAAACTTTCAAGAGAAACCTTGAAACACCTTTTTCCATTCCTGCTATACCAAGCAAGCTGGAATCCCGTTACCACATGATCCATTGCAAAGGCTTCGAGAAGTCTCAGCTATCATATCAATCCCTTCTCGTGGAGTCCTAGCAGAAACGGAACAACCCTTCTATGCCACTGTCCCTCCTGGAAGAGACCATGGACAAGTTTGGACGCTGCTTGTATCATTCTCTGATGGCAACCAGGGTTTTGAACTATAATTTTATCTTCATTTCTTATTTTAAGCATTTAGTTGACACACTGCCTGCTTATTTAAAGTATGTTCCACAACACTGTCTTACAGGGTTTCAGAATACCATCACTACTCTCAATCAACTCCGCATGCATCTTCTTCAATTTTCATATAAGAACATAAGAATTGCTGCTGCTGGATCAGACTAGTGGTCCATCGTGCTCAGCAGTCCGCTCACACGGCGGCCCTCTGATCAAAGACCAGGGCGACGAAAATGATAGGAGGCTTGCGCCAGAAGACGTATGAGGAGAGACTGGAAGCCCTGAATATGTATACCCTAGAGGAAAGGAGAGACAGGGGAGATATGATTCAGACGTTCAAATACTTGAAGGATATTAACATAGAACAAAATCTTTTCCAGAGAAAGGAAAATGGTAAAACCAGAGGACATAATTTGAGGTTGAGGGGTGGTAGATTCAAGAGCAATGTTAGAAAATTCTACTTTACGGAGAGGGTAGTGGATGCCTGGAATGCGCTCCCGAGAGAGGTGGTGGAGAGTAAAACTGTGACTGAGTTCAAAGAAGCGTGGGATGAACACAGAAGATTTAGAATCAGAATATAATATTAAATATTGAACTAGGCCAGTTACTGGGCAGACTTGCACGGTCTGTGTCTGTGTCTGGCCGTTTGGTGGAGGATAGGCAGGGGAGGGCTTCAATGGCTGGGAGGGTGTAGATGGGCTGGAGTAAGTCTTAACAGAGATTTCGGCAGTTGGAACCCAAGCACAGTACCGGGTAAAGCTTTGGATTCTTGCCCAGAAATAGCTAAGAAGAAAAAAAAAAAAAAAAAAAATTTAAATTGAATCAGGTTGGGCAGACTGGATGGACCATTCGGGTCTTTATCTGCCGTCATCTACTATGTTACTATGTTACTAACTGAGACTTGTCTAACTTTGTCTTCTAGTGATTCTTCCCCTCCTGTCTCAAGGCCTGGATCTCCTTCTAGTGTGCCCCGACCGAGGCACTGCACTAAACCTGCCTCATATTTGAAGCTCTTGCCTTCTAAGCGGCCGAGGGATTCCCCTCCTCGGAGGGAACGGTCCCCTGCCATGCGGGCCTCAAGGCCTGTCAAGGCCTCTGTGCAGCCGAGGCATAGGTCTTGTTCTCGATAGCCTCCTTCTCCGTCTGTTTCCCCGGGGTGAGGCTTGTCTGAGTCGAGGTACCCTTCTTTGAAGCCATTTGGGGAGCTTCCTTTCCCTCCGGCGTCCCCCGGACTTATCCCTGGGTCCCTATGCCTCGGACCCCAGGGTCCTCTACGAGTCACATAAAGCGTGGGCGTTCTTCGACTCCCCCAAGGAGGTTCAGCAGAGCATCCTTGATGTCCCAGTCTCGGGAATCTGATATGCCTGCCTATTATTCGAGGTAAGTTTCTCCTTCCTTCTCAGTTGCTCCAAGGTCTCGGTTTTCCTTACCTCTTGAGGGACCTCCTTTTTCCAAGACCGCCTCTTTCACCCGGGTTGTCTCTGACATGGGGAAGGCTCTTCAGCTGGATCTCCAGTCTGAATCCAGGTATACCCAGGAATATTTGGCGGAGATGGGCCTCTCTCATCCGCCACGGGAGTCTTTGCGTCTGCCCCTGCATCAGGTTTTGAAACAGATGTTTTTCAGGAATTTGGAGACCCCTTATACTGTTCCTGCCACCTGCTATCAGACAGTTCCTTGTAATGGATTTGAAAAGGCGCAGCTTTCCCATCAATCCTTGGTGGTGGAATCTTCGTTGAAGAAATCTAATCCGTCCAAGATCTATGCTGCTGTCCCCCCGGGCAGAGAGAGGCATACGATGGACAAGTTTGGTCGCCATCTCTACCAGAACTTGATGATGGCGAACTGAGATCTCAGTTATAATTTTACCTTTACCTCCTACCTCAGGTACTGCATGGACACCATGCAGTCGTTTCAGTTGGATTTGGCCGCCCACCGCCAACAGGAGTTCTAGCAGCTTCAGGAGACGCTTTCCCAAATTCATCTCTATAAGCTCCAGGCCTCCTATGATGCTTTTGAGTTGTCATCTAGAGTCACAGCTTTTGCGGTCGCCATGCGCTGCTTGGCCTGGCTCCGCATCGTGGACATAGACCCTAATCTCCAGGATCATATAGCGAATTTCCCTTGTGTAAGGAATGAGCTGTTTGACGATTCCATTGAGGTGGCCACTAAATGCCTCTCCGAGCATGAACGGTCTTTCGCTTCCCTGGTGAGGCAGAAAGCGAAGACTCCTCCTGCTAAGCCATACAAGCTTCCTCCACGGTGCTACCCTGGCTTTTTCTCGCCCGCCTCCCAGGCGTCCGCAGCAGCAGCAGCGTCCCCCTAAATCTCAGGCGCCTGCTGCGGCCAAACCGGGGCCGTCCTTTTGACAGTTCAAGTCAAAGCATGCCTGGCCCCTTCGTCCACCAGTCCTCTCTCCTGCCCATTGGAGGTTGACTCCATCACTTTTATCATCAGTGGGAGATGATTACATCGGACCTCTGGGTTCTCACAATCATTCAGGAGGGATACTTGCTTCAATTCCTTCACGTCCCTCTGGACCTTTCGCCAAGAGAGTTTCCTTCAAATAGGTTGCAATTTCTCCTTCTTCTTCAGGAGGCTCGGGCTCTCCTTTGCCTCCAGGCTGTCGAGGAGGTTCCGTTGGGTTAACAGAACATGGGATTTTATATCTGGTATTTTCTGGTCCCCGTGAAGACTGGGGATTTGTGCCCTATCCTGGACCTGCGAGCTCTCAACTGGTTTCTGGTCAAAGAAAAGTTTCGTATGCTCTCTTTCCCGACGTTGTACCCCCTGATGGACAAGGGGGATTGGTTATGCTCGTTGGACCTCAAGGAGGCCTACACTCACATTCCGACTCATCCGGCCTCTCGCAGATTTTTGAGATTCCGGGTGGGGAATCTCCATCTCCAGTATCGTGTTCTCGCTTTCAGCCTTGCCACCTCCCTGAGGGTTTCCACGAAGTGCCTTGTGGTGGTGGCCACAGCCCTGTGGACGCAGGGCCTTCAGGTATTTCCTTACCTCGATGATTGGCTCATCAAGGCGTCGTCTCCGCAGGAGGTTATTGCAGCAACCCATCAGACTATTACATTCCTTCAAATTCTAGGCTTCGATGTGAACTTCCCCAAGTCCCAGTTGTGTCCATCTCATTCTCTCCAGTTCATCGGAGCAGGACTGGACACGCTTCATCCTTTGCTCTTTCCTGCCTCAGCCTCGTCGGGATGCTCTCATCCGCCTTTGCCGAGGGGTATTTCTCCTTTCCCCGGTTTCGGCCAAGCACATGATGGTACTGCTGGGTCACATGGCCTCCACGGTTCACGTGACTCCTTTTGCCAGACTTCACCTTCACATTCCTCAGTGGACCCTGGCCTCGCAGTGGAGACAGGATCGAGATCCCATCTCTCAACACATTGTAGTAACTCCTTTGTTGAAACAGTCTCTCCGTTGGTGGATGCTCTCTTCCAATCTTTCCAGAGGTTTTCTGTTTCACGCTCCTCCTCCGCAGAAGGTCCTCATGACGGAGTCGTCCGCCTACGATTGGGGGGCTCACCTCGATGGTCTTTGCAGCCAGGGCCTTTGATTCAGCAATGTCTGCTGCTGTCATATCAATCTGCTGGAGCTCTGAGCCATTTTCAACGTTCTGCAAGCTTTCCATCATCTGCTTTGCAACCACGTGGTTCTCATCAGGACGGACAACCAGGTAGCAATGTATTATGTCAACAAGCAGGGCGGTACGGGTTCCTTCTCCCTTTTTCAGGAGGCCCTGAAGCTTTGGGAGTGGGCGATACGCCACAACATCTTTCTCTGGGCCGTCTACATTCAGAGCCAGCAGAACTGACTGGCAGACAAGTTGAGTCGCCTTCTAGAACCACACGAATGGACGCTCAATTCCTCGACTCTGCATCAGGTGTTTGCTCGGTGGGAGACCCTGCAGGTAGATCTGTTTGCGTCCCCTCTCAACCACAAGTTGCCTCGTTTCTGCTCCAAGATTTACTCTCCTCTCAGGCTCGAGGCGGATGCTTTCCTTCTGGACTGGGCAAACCTATTTCTGTATGCGTTCCCCCCGTTTCCTCTGATTCTGAAGACTCTCGTCATGCTCAAGTCGGTCCATGCCACCATGATTCTGATAGCTCATCGGTGTCCCCGACAACCGTGGTTCTCCCTTCTACTTCAACTCAGTGCCCGGGAGCCTCTGCTTCTTCCAGTTTTTCCTTCTCTGCTTACGCAGAGTCAAGGGTCTCTGCTTCTTCCCAACTTATAGTCCCTGCACTTGACGCTTGGTTCCTCAGGACCTGATTGCCTCGTTCCAGTTCTCACAGTGTGTTCAAAATGTTCTCGAGGCAGTGTTATACTCAGAAATGGACTAGATTTTCTTCTTGATGCGCTACACGTCGCCACAGTCTGCCTCCTTGTCTTCAGTGCTGGACTATCTGCTGCATTTGTCTTGGACTGGTCTCAAGTCAATATCTATTAGAGTCCAGCTCAGTGCCATTACTGCTTTTCATCAGCCCGTTGGCAGGAAACCTCTCTCTGTTCATCCTTTGGTTTTCCGGTTTATGAAGGGTCTTTTCAATGTCCATCCTCCTCTCAAACCTCCTCTGGTGGTTTGGGATCTCAATGTTGTCCTTGCTCAGTTGATGAAACCTCCTTTTGAGCTTTGATTGATAGGGCTCATTTGAAGTACATCACTTGGAAGGTGGTGTTCCTTATTGCTCTTATGTCTGCTCGCAGGGTCAGTGAGCTGCAAGCTTTGGTTGTGGATCCACCTTTTACCGTTTTCCATCATGATAAGGTGGTCCTCCGTACACATCCTAAGTTATTGCCTAAAGTGGTTTTGGATTTCCTCCTCAACCAATACATTGTGCTTCCAGTGTTTTTCCTTAAGCCTCATTCTCATCCTGGAGAAGTGGCGCTTCATACTCTGGACTGTAAGCGTGTGCTGGCTTTCTACTTGCAACACACTCAAGCTCATCAGACGGCTCCTCAACTCTTCATATCTTTTGATCCGAATAGGTTTGGGCGTCCTGTTTCTAAGCAAACCATCTCCAACTGTTTGGCGGCTTGTATCTCTTTCTGCTATGCTTAGACTAGTCTCCTGCTCCCTGGTCGGGTCACAGGGCATAGGGTCCGAGCGATGGCGGCATCTGTAGCTTTCCTCAGAACAACTCCTGTTGAGGAAATCTGCAAGGCTGTCACTTGGTCCTCGGTTCATACGTTCACCTCTCTACTGTCTGGATACTTTTCCCAGACGGGACGGCCATTTTGGCCAGTCTGTGTTGCGTAATCTGTTCTCCTAACTTGCCAACACTCCCACCATCCCATTCTGGTTAGCTTGGAGGTCACCCACATGTGAGAATATGCTGCCTGCTTGACCTGGGATAAAGCACAGTTACTTATCGTAACAGGTGTTATCCAGGGACAGCAGGCAGATATTCTCACAAGCCACCCACCTCCCCTGGTTGGCTTCTTAGCTAGCTATCTGAACTGAGGAGACACGCACTCTACGTCAGGCAGGAAGGCACTTGCGCATGCGCGGTGCGGCAGTTGCAAACTTTCTTTAAATTATACAAGCAAGTCTGCTTACGTAGCTGTCCGCATCCAGGCTCCATGGACATCACCCACATGTGAGAATATCTACCTGCCGTCCCTGGATAACACCTGTTATGGTAAATAACTGTGCTTTTTCTTCCCTTTATATCTTTCCTTCCTGGACTCAGCTATAAAATAGGTCCACACTGATAGATTTTAACCCTGGAACTCTCTGATACAGGGAGAGACCACTTATCTACCAGTATAATTGAAAAGGGTTGGCTACCCTCACGCCAACCTTAAGCAGCCCAATCTCAGCTCCCTAAACCTGGTATGTAAAATATCTACATGGTAGTTTATAGGTGACTGATATAAGGCGGATACTTAGAAAACTAGGGAACCTTTACCAGAACCAGAAGTATAGATGGAGCCAAGAAAACACAGTAGAGGGTGTGAATGATAAAGTGTAGGGTTACCATATGGCTCCAGAAAAAAGGAGGTTGGATTAAGGCATCCGGATTTTACTACCATTGACTGCTTCCACCTCCTTTTATAGCCTATTGGCTGGTATATCTGACCAATAGGCTACAGGAGGAAGAGAGAGCTACTGGAAGCAAGGATAAGGCACTTCCTGCCTGCAGCTGTCAATGGGGTAATGGAATGGAATGGGGATCATTGCTCAGGAGAGGTAAAAGCTGGGAGGAACAGAAAAGAAGAGGTCAGGGGGAGAGGAAGAGACAGGGATCTCTGGCTGGGAGAGAGGAGGCAGCTGTAAGATGGGGGCAGAAGCTGGGGGTGCAATAGGAAAGGGGTAAGTGAAATGCAAGAGGTTATTTCCCAGGAGAGAGAAGTCTGCAAAAAAGAAGAGGTGAGGCGTGATGAATTCATCTACTGGGAGAGGTTTAGAGGGGTTAGGAAGGGATCACTGCTTAGGAGTGAGAATGCTGCAAGAAACAGAAGAGGGAGAAGGGCTGGGTGACTTCTCTGTTTATGCCTGAGTCCCCTTGAAGGTATAGCTGAATGTTTTCCTATAGTTATGGAATTATTTTTATTTATTTATTGTAAACAGCTTTGGTCTTTATTTTGATAATGGGGTCTAGCAAATGCTAAAACTGTAAACTGACCAGGACATGCGCTGGGATTGGAAGGAGAAGAATACTGGGTTTACTGGCTGTGAAAAGGAAGGCAGGAGTTGGCAGAAAGGAGATATAAGAAGAGAAGCTGGGTGATGGGGTCAGAGGATGGGAGCTGTGAGTTAGAGATAGAGGGAGCAAGAAAGGGATTAGTGCTTAGGAGCCAGAATGTTGCTGTAAAGAGCTGGAAGTGTCTATAGGTTTAGGTCTAAAGAAGGCTCCTTAGTACTACTCTTAATTATTTCTATAGTGCTACCAGATGCATGCAGCCCTGCACAGAATCACAAAGAGTAAGAAAACAGTCCCTGCTCTAAAGAGCTTACAATCTAAACAGGCAAGACAGACAAACAGGATGTCATGGATACAGATAAGGGGAACAGTTGGAGGGCAGAGGAGTGGGGTTAAGGATTGAAAGTTATATGAAAAAGGTGGGTTTTCAGTCTGCTTTTAAACAAGGGAAGGGAAGGAGCTTGATAGACAAACTCGGGTAATTTATTCCAGGCATAGGGGGGCAACCTAGATGAAAGGAATGAAGTCTGGAATTGGATGTGGAGGAGAAGGGTAATGCTAAGAGTGACTTATCTGAGGAACGAAGTTCTCTGGAAGGTGTATAAGTAGAGAGAAGTGAGGAGAGATATTGAGGGGCAGCAGAATTAACACACTTGTAAGTCAGCAATAAGATCTTGAACTGTATGCAGATAGGGAGCCAGTGAAGTGACTTAAGGAGAGGGGTGACTTGAGCGTAGCAAGGCTGGTAGAAGATGAGTCGTGCAGCAGAGTTTTGCACAGATTGCAATGGGGAAAGGCAACACTGAGGGATACCAGTTAGGAGTAGGTTGCAGTAGTCTAAGCGTGAGGTCACAGGGGCACCTCATCCCCTACACTGTCCTGTTTCCTTTCTTCTGTCTTGTGAGTCACAGGAGGGTGATATGGTCCTTCTCTCCAGGACTCCCAGTACCTGTCTGCAACTGAAATCTCCCATCTGCTCAGAGCTGTGTCTATATCTCCAGCAAAGTCAATGCTGCAGCAATCTCAGATCTCATCCGCAGCCACCTTTCTCTTGCCAAAAGGAATTTGCACCTAGACACAGTGAAATAAAAGTTCCGAAAAGCTCTTGATGTGAAAGCCTGGCTGGCTCAAGGGTTGAGTGCTGGGTTAGTAACTTGAGGTTGAGGGTTCAAGCCTCAGCTAAGGAGTAGGGCTGATACTGCTCCAAGTGAAGAGAATGGGTAGCAATAGTAGACATTTTTGTGTCAACTACTAGGATTTAGGCTCAGAGAAGGATAAATATAAGTTCCGAAAAGCTATTGATGTGAAAGCCTGGCTGGCTCAAGGGTTGAGTGCTGGGTTAGGAGCAGGAGGCTGAGGGTTCAATCCTCAGCTAAGGAGTAGGGCTGATACTGCTCCAAGAGAAGAGAGTAGTAACAGGAGGTTGAGGGTTCAAGGAGAATGGGTTGATACAAGAGAAGAAGATAATTTTACTCAAATTTAGTCTATTTTTCATTGTAAAAAGTAGCATAATCCCCCATTCTGTTGGTAGCTCTTGCGAAGAGGGCAGTAACAGGAGGTTGAGGGTTCAAGTCTCAGCTAAAGAGTAAGGCTGATACTGCTCCAAGTGAGAAGAGGGTTGTTTTACTCAAATTTAATCCATTTTCATAGTAAAAAGTAGCACAATCCCCAGCTGCTGATGGCTCGTGTGGTAATTAGGTTCCATGCAAAAAACTTGGATCATAGGTCTACCTAACCCCCTCCTTCAACCCACCCTCTCTATCCCCCTCCTCCCAGTCTAACTCCCTTCAACCCATCTGGTCTGTCTAACCCCTCCAATCTACCTACTCTGGTCTCACCTTGCTTCTGACTGAGCCAGACTTGAACCGTGATTTCCTATATTGGATCCAAGTCCTTTAACCACTGAGCCACCAGTCAGCCAGACTCTAGGTGTTTTCGGTTTCTTCCCTTTATACCTTTCATGCTTTGATTTGGATTTAAAATTCAAACATCCTGTCACAAAATTCAAACATCCTGTCATGGGAGTTGAACCCAGGACTCTTTGGTGGAAGGTAACAAACCTTTCCACTAATCCACCACTGGACTGATAAAGATTGGATTACATTTTCTCCTCCTTATACTTCTGCATCCAAGACCTTTGGGTACTGAGCAAGTACACAACCACTAGGCCATAGGCTACTTCATATAATGCTATCATTTTTCTCCCTCTTCTCCCTCTCATTTCGTGATTTGGATTTAAAATTTAAACAGTTATCCAGTTCCAGGAAAACTTGTTGGCAAGTTCTGGTTTTGAGCTTATGTCCCAAGGCATTCTGGGACTTGTAGTTCCTGATCCCAAATCAGTACTGCAGGCTCCATAGGGTCAGAAATCCAGGCCAGGCCCAAAATCTCCCTCCTGGAAATTTATTTAGATTTATATCCCGTTCTCCCAGTAGCTCAGAATGGTCTACAAGCAAACATTCACAGTGGAGTACATTTGGACAATACTAAGACTATACAGTAGTTTAAATACAAGGACTATACAATAATTTAAGTACAGGTTGAGTGGACTATACAGCAATTTAAGTAGAAGTTTAGAATGGAGAAGAGAGGGGACAGGGGAGGGGGTTTAGGGGGGAGGCGTAGATTGTGGTTGAATTTTAGTTGAAGAGGAGGGACTTTACCGCTTTCCGGAAGGTCATCAATGAGTTCTGTTGTCTGAGTTGGGGGATGAAGTGGCTGTAAGAGCGTTTGTGGGCTGTTTCTGAAAGGAGGGACCTTCCTGGGGTATCTTGGAAACTCTGTTATAAGGAGCTTGGTTCCAGGGGTGTCAAACTACAATAACAGAGGGCCAGGAACAAGTCAGGGTTTCAAGATATCCTTAGTGAATAACATTGAAATAAATCACCTGCAGAATCATTAGGGATATCTTGGAATTCTGACTAGTTTGACATCCCTACAACTCTCACCTCTGCTTCCAGGGCCAGGTTAACTGTTAATCAGCCTGGGCAATCAGGGCAGCTGAAAGCAAGCTCCACAGCCACAGGAGACATATGGGAGCAGGTAGGAAGGAAGTGCTTCCACTGCCCCCGCCTCCCTTTATAGCCTATTGGCTGAAATATCTGACCAATAGGCTACAGGAGGAAGAGAGAGCTACTGAAAGCAAGGATAAGGCACTTCCTGCCTGCAGCTGCCAATGGGGTAAGTGAATGGAAGGAGGATCATTGCCCAGGAGAGAGAACTTTGCAGGGAAAAGCTGGAAGGAACAGAAAAGAAGAAGTGAGGGGGAGAGGAAGAGACGGGAGTCTCTGGCTGTGAGAGAGGAGGCAACTTGAAAGAGCTGCAGGTGGCTGAGAGCAGCTGTAAGATGGGGACAGAGGCTGGGAGTGCAATAGGAAAGGGGTTAGTGAATTGCAAGAGGTTATTTCCCAAGAGAGAACTGTGCAGGGAAAAGCTGGAAGGAACAGAAAAGAAGAGGTGAAGGGGAGAGGAAGAGAAGGGGGTCTCTGGCTGGGAGAGAGGAGGCAGCTGTAAGATGGGGGCAGAGGCTGGGCATGCAATAGGAAGGGAGTAAGTGAATGGAAGGTGGATCATTGCCCTGGAGAGAAAACTCTGCAGGGAAAAGCAAGAAGGAACAGAAAAGAAGAGAAGGGGGTCTCTGGCTGGGAGAGAGGAGGCAGCTGTAAGATGGGGCAGAGGCTGGGGGTGCAATAGTAAGGGGTAAGTGAATCGCAAGAGGTTATTTCATAGGAGAGAGAAGTCTGCAGCAAAGAAGAGGTGATGCTTGATGAATTCATCCACTGAGAGAGGTTTAAAGGGGTTAGGAAGGGATCACTGCCTGGGAGTGAGAATGCTACAAGAAACAGAAGGGGGAGAAGGGCTGGGTGACTTCTCTATGCCTGAGTCCCCTAGAAGGTATAGCTGAATGTTTTCCTATAGTTATGGAATTAATTTTCTTATTTATTTATTGTAAATAGCTTTGGCCTTTATTTTGATAGAGGGGTCTAGCAAAAGCTAAAACTGAAAACTGGACATTCGCTGGGATTAGAGGGAGAAGAATACTGGGGTTACTGGCTGGGAAAAGGAAGGCAGGAGTTGGCAGAAAGGAGATATAAGAAGAGAAGCTGGGTGATGGGGTCAGAGGATGGGAGCTGTGAGTTACTGAGGGAGGAAGAAAGGGGTAAAAGGACCTGAAAGGGATTATTGCTGTAAAGAGCTGGAAGTGTCTATAGGTTTAGGTATAAAGGCTCACAGGGACACCTCATCCCCTTGGCTTACACTGTCTGTGTGTCCTTTCTTCTGTCTTGTGAGTCACAGGAGGGTGATGTAGGCCCAGATTCACTAAAGATAGTGATTCAATGGCCGATTCTCTGTCCAGTTTTGAAACAGCGATTGATTCACTATCTTGTTTGCTTGCAAATCATTTGCATGCAAACTCCCCTACACAATCCTCAGTGAGCGATTGAGTCGGGGCAGCCCTGACAGTAGAGACAGGAGAAGCAGCCTGCTGTCAGGGCTTCTGCTGGGGTTTTTTTTTTCATGGCACAGATGTTTCGCATGTATTACACATGCAAAATATCTTGCCAATGCATTGGAAGGGGCCTAAGGGCCCCTGAGCCAATAAGAGACTTCCTTAGGGTTGTCCCCTTATACCTTTCCTTCTTGGACTCATCTGTAAAACAGGTGGGAACATGGGATTCAAACCCTGAGACCTCTCTAACATAGGGGGGGGGGGGGAATTACTCACTTTCCTTTGAGCCACGTGTCAGCTAGGTAGAAATAGTTTACTTTTCCTTCCCCTTATACCTCTCCTTCCTGAGCTCAGCAATAAAAAAAGTGGGATTTGAACCCTGGAGACTGGACCTCTCCAACATAGGGGAAGCTTTGGCTCCAAATCCTTTAACCACTGAGCCACCAGTCAGCTAGGTCTTAGGTTTTTTCGGTTTCTTCCCTTTATACTTTCATGCTTTGATTTGGATTTAAAATTCAAACATGCAGTCATGGGAGTTGAACCCAGGACTCTTTGATTCAAGGTAATAAACCTTTCCTTTAGTCCACCACTGGACTGGTGAATGTTGGCTCACTTTTCTCACCCTTATACTTCTCCTTCCTGAGCTCAGCAATAAAACAAGTGGGTTTTGAACACTGGACCTCTCCAACATAGGAGAAGCTTTGGCTCCAAGTCCTTTAACCACTGAGCCACCAGTCAGCTAGGTCTTAGGTTTTTTCGGTTTCTTCCCTTTATACTTTCATGCTTTGATTTGGATTTAAAATTCAAACATCCAGTCATGGGAGTTGAACCCAGGACTCTTTGATACAAGGTAATAAACCTTTCCTTTAGTCCACCACTGGACTGGTGAATGTTGGCTCACTTTTCTCACCCTTATACTTCTCCTTCCTGAGCTCAGCAATAAAACAAGTGGGTTTTGAACACTGGACCTCTCCAACATAGGAGAAGCTTTGGCTCCAAGTCCTTTAACCACTGAGCCACCAGTCAGCTAGGTCTTAGGTTTTTTCGGTTTCTTCCCTTTATACTTTCATGCTTTGATTTGGATTTAAAATTCAAACATCCAGTCATGGGAGTTGAACCCAGGACTCTTTGATACAAGGTAATAAACCTTTCCTTTAGTCCACCACTGGACTGGTGAATGTTGGCTCACTTTTCTCACCCTTATACTTCTCCTTCCTGAGCTCAGCAATAAAACAAGTGGGTTTTGAACACTGGACCTCTCCAACATAGGAGAAGCTTTGGCTCCAAGTCCTTTAACCACTGAGCCACCAGTCAGCTAGGTCTTAGGTTTTTTCGGTTTCTTCCCTTTATACTTTCATGCTTTGATTTGGATTTAAAATTCAAACATCCAGTCATGGGAGTTGAACCCAGGACTCTTTGATACAAGGTAATAAACCTTTCCTTTAGTCCACCACTGGACTGGTGAATGTTGGCTCACTTTTCTCACCCTTATACTTCTCCTTCCTGAGCTCAGCAATAAAACAAGTGGGTTTTGAACACTGGACCTCTCCAACATAGGAGAAGCTTTGGCTCCAAGTCCTTTAACCACTGAGCCACCAGTCAGCTAGGTCTTAGGTTTTTTCGGTTTCTTCCCTTTATACTTTCATGCTTTGATTTGGATTTAAAATTCAAACATCGTGTCATGGGAGTTGAACCTAGGACTCTTTGATACAAGGTAACAAACCTTTCCTTTAGTCCACCACTGGACTGGTGAGTGTTGGTTCACTTTTCTCCCCCTTATACTTCTCCTTCCTTGATTTGGGTTTAAAATTCAAACAACTCAACAAGCAGAGGATTGGAACCCATGACCTTTGGATACTGAGCAAGTAAACAACCACTAGGCCACAGGCTGCTTCATATAACAGTTTTCATATTTCTCCCTCTCATTTAAACAGCCAGCCAGGGGAGTTGAACTAAGAACTTTTTGGTGCAAGGTAACCAACCTTTCCTCTAGTCCACCACTGGACTGCCAAAGACAGGTCCACTTTTTCTCCCCCTTATACATCTCCTTCCTTGATTTGGGTTTAAAAGTCTAACATCAGGTCATAGACAGGACAGAAACCTTAATGATTTGGTAGAAAGCAACCCATCTTTTCTCTGACCCACCATGGGGGAAACAAAGGCTGGCTTCCTTTTCCTTCCCTTTATGCCATGGTTTGATATTTACAAATACATAAAGATATCTTCCACTGGGCCACCACTTACCCAGTGAATCTCTCTGTTGTACTTTTCTCTCTCTAATTGGCTTTTATTAATACATAAAAGACATTTATTCATGAAAGGATTTGAACCCTCAGCCTCTTGCTCTAAAAACAGGACCACCTTCCACTAGGCCACCACTTACCCGGTAACTTTTGGGTTGACTTTTCTCTCCCTTATACTTTTCTCTCTCTGATTTGCTTTTAAAAATAGATAAAAGACATTTATTCGGTGAAAGGATTCAAACCCTCAACTCCTTGTTCCAAAAACATGACCACCTTCCACTAGGCCACCACTTACCCAGTTACTGCTTGGTTGATTTTTCTCTCCCTTATACTTTTCTCTCTCTAATTCGCTTTTAAAAATAGATAAAAGACATTTATTAGTAGATAAAAGACATTTATTTACTGAAAGAATTCGAACCCTCAACCCCTTGCTCCAAAAACAGGACCACCTTCCACTAGGCCACCACTTACCCAGTTATTGCTTGGTTGATTTTTCTCTCCCTTATACTTTTCTCTCTCTAATTTGCTTTTAAAAATAGATAAAAGACATTTATTAGTAGATAAAAGACATTTATTTACTGAAAGGATTCGAACCCTCAACCCCTTGCTCCAAAAACAGGACCACCTTCCACTAGGCCACCACTTACCCAGTTACAGCTTGGTTGATTTTTCTCTCCCTTATACTTTTCTCTCTCTAATTCGCTTTTAAAAATAGATAAAAGACATTTATATTAGTAGATAAAAGACATTTATTTACTGAAAGGATTAGAACCCTCAACCCCTTGCTCCAAAAACAGGACCACCTTCCACTAGGCCACCACTTAACCAGTTACTGCATGGTTGATTTTTCTCTCCCTTATACTTTTCTCTCTCTAATTCGCTTTTAATAATAGATAAAAGACATTTATTAGTAGATAAAAGACATTTATTTACTGAAAGGATTCGAACCCTCAACCCCTTGCTCCAAAAACAGGACCACCTTCCACTAGGCCACCACTTACCCAGTTATTGCTTGGTTGATTTTTCTCTCCCTTATACTTTTCTCTCTCTAATTCGCTTTTAAAAATAGATAAAGACATTTATTAGTAAATAAAAGACATTTATTTACTGAAAGGATTCGAACCCTCAACCCCTTGCTCCAAAAACAGGACCACCTTCCACTAGGCCACCACTTACCCAGTTACTGCTTGGTTGATTTTTCTCTCCCTTATACTTTTCTCTCTCTAATTCGCTTTTAAAAATAGATAAAAGACATTTATTTACTGAAAGGATTCGAACCCTCAACCCCTTGCTCCAAAAACAGGACCACCTTCCACTAGGCCACCACTTACCCAGTAAGCATTAAGATGACTTTTCTCTCTGTTGTACTTTTCTCTCTCTAATTGGCTTTTATTAATACATTAAAGGCATTAATTCATGAAAGGATTTGAACCCTCAGCCTCTTGCACCAAAAACAGGACCACCTTCCACTAGACCACCACTTACCCAGTAATTGTTGGGTTGACTTTTCTCTCCCTTATACCTTTCTCTCTCTGATTTGCTTTTAAAACTAGATAAAAGACATTTATTCACTGAAAGGATTTGAACCCTGAGCCCCAAAAGCATGAACACCTTCCACGGCTGCTGGTGGCCCATCTGCAGTTAATTAGTTTATACCAAACATACTCAGTATGTAGGTCTATCTAAACGTTAACCCCATCTACCCACACCACGTACCTGCTCTAGCCATCCTAGCTCTGGCTAAACTAGACTAGAACCGCCAACCTCCTATATTTGATCAAAGCACCAGTCAGCCAGATACTAAGCGTTTTTTCTTGTCTCTTTATCTTTTCCTTCTTGGACATAAAAGAGGTTGCACATATGGGATTTGAACCACGGAACTCTCCACCTATTTTTTTCTCTCTTATACCTCTCTCTCCTGGATGCAGTTGGAAACCCCATTGAGAGACTTCAACTCAGGACAGCTTTAGCACAGGGCACTACCAGACTCTACTGAGCCACCTGATTCTGCTTACCCTGCTTTTTCCCCCTCTTATATCTCTTTCTTTGATGCTGCTGTAAAACATTCATTTGAGTTTCTGTTTACTATAGCCACACCTACGTAATGTAAATGCGCCTGAGGTGATAGTCTCCGGGGTAATCTAAGGAAATACTTTTTTACAGAAAGGGTGGTAGAAGAGTCTCCCAGAAAAGGTGGTGGAGACAGAGACTGTGTCTGTGCTCAAAAAGGCACATGGGATCACTTCGGATGGGCAGACAGATGGGCCATTTGGCCTTTATCTGCCATCATGTTTCTATGTTTCTATACAATAATAAGTGCAGAGGGTTGGCTACCTTTGTACCTACCTTAAACATCCCCACCTCAGCTCCCTAAACCTGGTGTGTTAAATGTCTAAATGGTAGTTTGTAGATGACTTAACATAGGACAGATACTGAGAAAAGAAGGAAATGTGCAGCAGATCCAGAGGCACCGACTGAACTAGGAAATCCCTTCAGGGCATAGTAGAGGATGTGAAGGAGACAGTCCTAAACATCCTGAGGTTTGTCTTGTTAGAGGGCTTAAGTGAAAGTATCTTAACCCCCTGAGCTTATATTCTATTTCCTGGTATTGTACAAATTCTCCTGGAAGAGAAGGGTTTAATAGAAAAGTCTTTTTTAATGGTCCCCCTCATATGAAAACCTCCCCCAGATCCTGATCTCTACTAGAGAATGACACGGTGACAAAATTCATCACCGTTCCCGTCCCCGCGGATAACCGCGGGAAATAATCCAATGTCATTTTCTAGTGTCTATTTCAATCTCGGTCCTTCTACACCAGCATTCTTCAAAGCAAAGCTTGCGGGTCAGTGGTTGTGGCCATTCATACTCTGATTCTTCCCTCTCTCCTTAAAGAATGACATGAAGATGGTTTCCTGCGGTTATCCGCAGGGACGGGAACGGTGATGAATTTTGTCACCGTGTCATTCTCTAATCTCTACTCCATTCCTGAACTAACGTCAAGTTTTCAAACCTCTTCTGTCTAGTCAAACTCATTAGCTGGATTTCCAGTCCCAGGTCCTGAACAGATGGGAGATTTCAGCTGCAGGAAGGTAGAAGTGCTGGAATGTTAGTCTCAGGATAGAAAAGAGAGGAAACACATTTCTCACTTCCTGTGCTTACAATACAGCTGCCAAGGAAGAAGAGGTGCTGAACTTATGTCTCAAGGCAGTGTGGGATTTGTAGTTCTTGATCCTACTTACTGAAATCAGTGCTGCAGGTCCCATAATGCACCAGGATAAGATCACCCTGATTGCCCCTCACACCCCCTCTACCCTGGTTCTTTTCACCCGGCCCAAGGTTACCATATGGCTCCAGAAAATGGAGAACGAATTGAGACATCCAGGTTTTACTTCCATTGAAAGCAATGGAAATAAAACCTGAATGTCTCAATCCGTCCTCCTTTTTCTGGAGCCATATGGTAACCTTGGGCCGGGTGAAAAGAACCAGGGTAGAGGGGGTGTGAGGGGCAATCAGGATTTGCAGGACTGTATCTTTGTGGGATTGAGAAAGAGAGGTCATGATGGAGGGAAAAGACATGAAGGTGATAAGGGTGAGAACTGGCATAAGGGGTTGACACAAAGAAAGCAGAGAAGATAGAGAGACAGGTTATGGAAGTAAGGAGAAATGAGAAGAATAGAAACACAGGAACATAGAAGATGACGGCAGAAAAGGGCTATAGCCCATCAAGTCTGCCCACTCTAATGACCCACCCCCCTTGATTTTAACCCCCCAGAGATCCCACATGTGTGTCCCATTTCCTTTTAAAATCTGGCACGCTGCTGGCCTCAATCACCTGAAGTGGAAGTTCATTCCAATGATCAACCACCCTTCCGGCTGACGAAACTCCTGCGGATGCAATCTAACAACTGTCTTGCCTTAGATGAAGCCTTCTCCACATAATCAGCAGTTTTCTTGTCTGTGCTGATGATCACTCCCAAGTCTCGTTCTGTTAAAGTTCTAGCTAAGGTCTCACCATTCAAGGTGTAAGTTCTGCACGGATTTCTGCTCCCGAGGTGCATGATCTTGCATTTCTTAGCGTTGAAGCCCAGCTGCCAGGTCGAGGACCAAAGCTCCAACAAATGTAGGTCCTGTGTCATACTATCGGGTGAATTGCCGTCTCTCACTATATTGCATAGTTTGGCGTCGTCAGCGAATAACGTTACCTTACCTTGAAGCCCCTGAGTTAGGTCCCCTATGAATATGTTGAAAAGGAGCTGGCCCAAGACTGAGCCCTGCGGTACTCCACTGGTCACCTCCGATGTTTTAGAGAGGGTACCGTTAACTACCACCCTCTGAAGTCTGCCACTCAGCCAGTCATTGACCCATGTAGTTAGTGTTTCTCCCAGCCTCATTGATTTCATCTTGCTCAACAGCCTGCGATGCGGGACACTATCGAAAGCTTACATAGAAACATAGAAATTGACGGCAGATAAGGGCCACGGCCCATCCAGTCTGCCCACCCTAATGACCCTCCCCTGCCTTTACTTTGCGAATAGATCCCACGTGTCGATCCCATTTGGCCTTAAAATCAGGCACGCTGCTGGCCTCAATCACCTGAAGTGGAAGACCATTCCAGCGATCAACCACCCTTTCGGTGAAAAAGAATTTCCTGGTGTCACCACGCAGTTTCCCGCCTCTGATTTTCCACGGATGTCCTCTTGTTGCCGTGGGACCCTTGAAAAAGAAGATATCCTCCTCTGCATCGATGCGGCCCGTGAGATACTTGAACGTCCCGATCATGTCTCCCCTCTCTCTGCGCTCCTCGAGCGAGTATAGCTGTAATTTATCTAACCGTTCTTCGTACGGGAGATCCTTCAGTCCCGAGACCATCCGGGTGGCCATTTTCTGGACCGACTCCAGCCTCAGCACATCCTTACAGTAATGCGGCCTCTAGGTATACGACGTCCACGGATTCTCCCAAGTCTAGCTGTTTTGTTACCCAGTCATAGAAGCTGATGAGATTGGATTGGCAGGACCTACCCTTGGTGAATCCATATTGACTGGGATCCCGTAGATCAGTGGTTCTAAACTAAACTAAACTAAACCTTGGGTTTATATACCGCACCATCTCCACGAATGCGGAGCTCGGCACGGTTTACAGGAAGAAAGATGAGAGAGGAACTACAGTGGAGAGATTAAAGAGTTAGGTGTAAAGGGGGAAGGTGAGAGGCCTAAGAGGGAGGAAGTGTTACAGTTTTGAGAATAGCCAGGTTTTTAGGTGTTTGCGGAAGAGTTGGAGGGAGCTTGAGGTTCGGAGAGGGGAGGTGAGGTTATTCCAGATCTCAGTGATTCTAAAGGGGAGGGATGACCCAAGTTTGCCTGCATGGGAAATACCTTTTATGGAAGTTTAAAAATTTGGGAGGATCTGGAGGAAGTAGGGGTTGGGGAGTTCCAGGATAGAGGGATAACGGCAGGAAGGATGCAATGTAGGATCTTGTAGGCCAGACACGCACATTTGAAGTGGATCCTGGGGATTACTGGGAGCCAATGGAGCTTAGACAGGAGTGGTGAGACGTGATCAAATTTGCTTTTCGCGAAAACAAGCTTAGCTGCGGCGTTCTGAATCTGCTGAAGTCTGTGGAGGCTTTTCTTGGTTAGGCTGAGGTAGATAGAATTGCAATAATCCAATCTGGAGAGGATGATGGATTGTACTAGGACTGCGAAAGTGAGTCTCACATCAATAGTATGCAAACTCATGGAAACATTAATCATACGTAAATTAGACGCAATCTTGGATGAGGAGAATCTACGGCCGTGGTTCCCAAACCTGTCCTGGGGGACCCCCAGCCAGTCAGGTTTTCAAGATATCCCTAATGAATATGCATGAGAGAAATTTGCATACCTGTCACTTCCATTATATGCAAATCTCTCTCATGCATATTTATTAGGGATATCTTGAAAAACTGACTGGCTGGGGGTCCCCCCGGACAGGTTTGGGAACCACTGCCGTAGATTCTCCTCATCCAAGATTACGTCTAATTTACGTATGATTAATGTTTCCATGAGTTTGCATACTATTGATGTGAGACTCACCGGTCTGTAGTTTGCAGCCTCTGCCCTGCAACCCTTTTTGTGCAGTGGAACGACGTTAGCTGTTTTCCAATCTATGGGGACTCTCCCCGAACTTAGGGAGAGATTGAAGAGTCCTGATAGCAGTTCTGCCAGGACATTACGCAGCTCACTGAGCACCCTGGGGTGTAGATTGTCTGGTCCCATGGCTTTGTTCACCTTGAGTCTTGCCAGTTCGTAGTAGATGTCGCCAGGTGTGAACTCGAAATTCTGAAATGGGTTTTCTACGCTGGGCCTTGCCTGCAACTGCGGACCGTGCCCCGGTGCCTCGCAGGTGAAGACCGAGCAGAAGTATTCTGCTTTATCGGAATCTGATTCTGCGCAGTTCCCATCTGGTTTTCTAAGGCGTACTATCCCGTCTGTGTTCTTTTTCCTATCACTAATATATCTGAAGAAGGATTTGTGCCCTTTCTTCATGTTCTTTGCCAGAGTCTCTTCCACTCGAAGTTTGGCCTCCCTGACTGCCGTTTTGACCGCTGCAGACCTCGTCCTATGTTCTAGTTTAGCTTCCCTAGTCTCCGTAAGACATGGAAACGTAGATTTTGAAAAGAAAGCAGAAAAATTGAACATTAAGTTAATGCCAAAGATGGATGCAAGGCAGAAAGTGAAGACGGAGAGAAAAACAGTCAAAGGACAAGAAGGTCCTGGAAACATAGTTGAAAGTACAGAAAAATAAAGTCACCAGACAACAAAGGTAGGGAAAATGATTTTATTTTCAATATAGTGATTGAAATGTGTCAGTTTTGAGAAAGAAAAGATATTAAACTTTAAATGGGAGGGCTGCAGAAAAAATAGTTAATGTCTTATTAAAGAAATGACAATTTTGCATAAGGTAAGACTCTTTATAGTTTATATATCTTTCCTTTTAACTGTTAAAGGAAAATTTTATAAACTATAAAGAGTTTTACCTCATGCAAAATTGTCATTTCTTTAATAAGACATTCACTATTTTTTCTGCGGCCCTCCAAGTACCTACAAATCCAAAATGTGGCCCCACTAAGGGTTTGAGTTTGAGATCACTGATGTAAGGTGGTTGCATCTGAACCCTGACAAATAATAACACAGCTAAAGGAAATGACATTTTCCATTGGTATCTATTGGCTCTCTTGATGTGAAAATGGTTTAATGCCAGACGCATTTCCTACAGAATAGAAAGTAGTCCGGATCCAGATGTGCCTTTGAGTCAAACTGACTCTTGTTGGCCACAGAATGAGGGACCCACCTTCATTTTCTTGGCAAGATACAGGAATGGTTTGTCTTTGTGTTCTCATGTACAAAGTGAGGCTGCTGCCCATCATCGGGGGAGGAGAGAAATGGGGCATGACCCAGACTGTCAGTGTTGCCAGAACCTGCCCAACACCGGAGCACATTACAAGGCTTCAAAGAAGGTAGGCCGGAGCACGTTACAAGGCTTCAAAGAAGGTTTGGATACGTTCCTAGAGGATAAAGGAATTGAGGGGTACAGATAGGAGTAGAGGTAGGTTATAGGGATAGTCTGGGACCACTGATCAGGAAATGGGCCGCCGCGGGAGCGGACCGCTGGGCGAGATGGACCTCTGGTCTGCCTCAGCGGAGGCAACTTCTTATGTTCTTATTAGACCTAAAGGAGGGGAGGTTAAGTTACTTGATCCAGGAGCTGCTTTGGGATTTGAACCTGGGCCTTGTTCCACCCAGCAACTCTAGAGAATCCCTTTAAATGGAACAGAACTGCCAAGAAATCCTGGTGTAGAATGGTGGAAGAAGCAGGAGAAAACAGGAGGGACCTGCTAGCTTTCTTCAGATGTGGGTAGTGATCAGTAGTTTGACCTCTTCACTGAGGAAAGGACAAGGCGCAATTCACTTTTATTCCAGCGGATGAGAATTAGGAAGAGCTTCCGACTTGGGGTTTAGGCACTGGAACAATTTTTCGAGGGAGGTGATGGAATCGCTGTCACTGGAGATTTTTTTCAGCTCAGGTTACACAATCATGTTGATTTCATTTGATTTATTAACTTAATATACCACTTGGCACAGCAGTTTACAAAACAAAATGAATAACATACAACAGTTTTTGGTAGAGTGGATCTTATCTGGAAGTTTGGGAGTGGACAAGATAAACTAGAAACATAGAAACATAGAAATAGACGGCAGATAAGGGCCAAGGCCCATCCAGTCTGCCCACCCTAATTTTTTTTCACCCCTGTTGTTCCTTTATGTGAGTCACCTTGAGGAACCCCAGTGAAAAGTCCTGAGCTAAATGTATGAAAAATCAAATACAGTATACTTCTCCCTCCTTATTCGCGGGGGGGGGGGGGGGGGGGGGGGGGGAGGGGCTGGGGTTGGGGTCGGGGGTTGGAGTTAAAGACGGCCTGCAAATACCAAAAAATTGCAAATAACTTTTTCATATTTGCAGGGTTTGCGGTATAGCCTTCGTGAATACTATGAAATCGCAAATAAAACTTATCGTTAGCATTCGCGACCACGCCAAAAGCAAGCGCTGAACGCTTCCCTTTGCATCCCCTAAACACTGCCGTTTGCCCGACCACGCTGACAAGAAGCGCTGAACTTTTTTCTCGGCGCTCCAGGATGACGTCATTCAGGGGCGCGGCCTCAGCAAGATGAAAACCGCAAATAATCGAAGTCGCGAGTGCCGAACCCTCGAAGATGGAGGGTGTAATAGAAAATGAAATAAATCTCTCTCTCACGGTGACTCTGCATGATCTCTTAGATTCTTTCTACAGATAACCTTCTAACAATGTCCCAGATGACCTCCAGTGATCCCCTTCTACCTTTTAGAACCTAGTGGGTTCTATTCCCACTGCAGCTATTTTTGACTCTGGGCAAGTTACTCAGGACCAAATTCTGTAACCAGCTCCTATTTTGGAGGTACCCAACTAGATAAGCGCCTATCTAAATTGAACAAGCTCAATTAAGCTTTTTAATCAGCAATAATTGAAACGTAGGCGCCTACCAAGAAAGAGCGATTCTAAAAATTTTGGCGGCCTTCAAAAAAAAAATAGGCGCTATGTATGGGCATGGGCATGGCTTTGTGTTAGACGCCTTATTACAGAATCATGCTTAAGCGCTCGCATGGCCGCCTAAATTTGCCCTAATTGTACCCACAGAAAAACCGGCATATCAAATCCCATCATATTGTTCTAGAATCTAGAGAACCTCCAGAGAATCCCTTCCTGCTTTTTGAATTCTAGAAGAGTGTTTCTCAAACTGTGTGTCCCGAAGAGATTCCGGTTGCGTCACGAGATATTCCAGAATTGTACTTTATTTTCAAAAATTCCCTTCGTAAGTATACTAGAATACTTGACATGTAGGTTGCGTACTCAAGAGTCTGTCAATGTTATGAGTGTCTATATGCCCAGACGAGCATCATTCTTTGACGCGATTGGTCCTTGAAAACTAACTGCGAGTCATTTGATTTTTATTTTTTTATGCAGTAGTTATCCGAATTTGAGCAACAAAGCAATCAAGGCTTTGTTACCGTTTGGATCTTCTTATCTTTGCGAACTTGGATTTTCAGCTAGGAATTAAATTGAAAAAAAAACAAAAAAAAAAACGACTGGATGATGAAATGCACATTTGCTTGTCGACTATTGAGTTAATTTGCACTCCAAAACAACCGCATTGATTAGCGATTCTGTTCTATTTGCTTTAGTTTCACCATTGTTACAATCACCCATACATAATTTCGCCCCCCCCCCCCCAACTTTTACAAAACCACAAAAGCAGTTTTTTAGCGCAGGCCCCGGTGCGCTGAATGCTCTGCGCTGCTACCAAAGCTCATAGGAACTCGACGAGTGTCGGGAGCAGAGCATTCAGCGCGCCAGCTGGCACTAAAAACCACTTTTGCGGGTTTGTAAAAGTGTGGAGGGGGTGGGGCTTAAAGAATCATAAATAAATAAGCCTTAAATTTAATTTTTGGGTTGGTTTTTGCAATTTTATAATTTCAATTATAGTGTGCCAGAGCTAAAAAAACGTTTGAGAGACATGGTTCTAGAATAATCTCCGGTGGTGTAGCACTTTCTATTTTGCAAGTTAATCTCTTGAGGAACCTTCCAACTCCTATCTCTTATGTCAGGGGTGTCCAATGTCGGTCCTCGAGGGCCGCAATCCAGTCGGGTTTTCAGGATTTCCCCAATGAATATGCATGAGATCTATTAGCATACAATGAAAGCAGTGCATGCAAATAGACCTCATGTATATTCATTGGGGAAATCCTGAAAATCCGACTGGACTGCGGCCCTCGAGGACCGACATTGGACACCCCTGTCTTATGTGATTCTAGATCAGTGGTTCCCAAACCTGTCCTGGCCTGGGGGACCCCCAGCCACTCAGGTTTTCAAGCTATCCCTAATGAATATGCATGAGAGAGATTTGCATATAATGGAAGTGACAGGTATGCAAATCTCTCTCATGCATATTCATTAAGGATATCTTGAAAACCTGACTGGCTGGGGGTCCCCCAGGACAGGTTTGGGAACCACTGTTCTAGATGATCTTCCGAGGACCTTTCCAACTCTGAATCCGGGCCATCAGGTCTTCCCTTTTTGGTCTTCTCTGCTTCTCTCTGCTGACTAGAATAGGATCTGTAGGAACACAAGATGTTTTCATGAGTTACTAGAAAACAGATGACTCCAGGCTGGTGCTCCTGTTGGCTGCAGGAGCTGGAACAAGCATGACCGTGCAGCAGGGTGGCTGGCAAGCACAAGAAGGGATTTGCTGTTTCTCTCCTTGCTTCTTGAGGGCCCCATGGCCATTTACGTTCTAATGACATAATTGCCTAGGCCCCACCCTTGGCTGGCTGCAAATCATACAGACCCATTAACTTTTAATGGATGTTTTGTGTCCTGTGTTGGTACACAGGGCAGCTCTGTAACACACAAACAAGGGAATGTTATGCGGGTGCCAGAAACCTAGGGTGGAGGCTCTGTCTCCAAGGGAGAAGGCTTCAGGGTCCATGAAAGGTACCTTCAAAGCCAGGATCTGTGATAGGAACCCTTACAGTTAAAGGGCATGGTAGGTGAAGGTGTGTGAGGTACTTGATGGAGACCCTTCCATTCTCTCTTCTCCTACATCACTCTAATCCTCAGTGGCTGGGATTACTCTCTATTTATTCAGTTTTCTAAACTGCAAAACCTTAAAAGTAAACAGTCGGCAGGGATCTTACTGATAAAACCAGTCACATAGACTCCTATCATGGTGGGTGAGGAAGACATAGCCTGGGATATGCCCATATGCACCTGTACCTGGGGTGGTGGCATTCTTCTCCGCCCTCCCCCCCCTGCCCCCCACTCTTTCCGTGACAAACTCTCCCCCTGCTCCTTCCGTGCCCCCATGCCACACTCACATTCTCCCCTTTATAAATCTTCACTAGCGCAAGCGGCTTCTCTGGCCTGCTGCTCGCGCTGGCTTTCCCTCTGACGTCACTTCCTGGTCCCGCGTCCCAGAAATGATTTCAGAGGGAGCCAGGCCAGCGCAAGCAGCAGACAAGAGTAGTTGCTGGCGCTAGTGGGGGAGGGGGACGGGGAAAGGAGGGCGCGAGCATAGCGTGGAAAGGTGCCAGCGTCCCCACCAAGATGGCACCCAGAGCAGTCTGCTCCCCTTATTACGCCACTGTCTCCACCTGATATTTATGCATACAGCTCTATAGTGTACCTCATTTCTGTCCAGCAGTACCCCTTCCTGTTCCAGTACTGAGACTGCCCCTGCCCAATGCACCTCACTCCTCCCCTGCTATTCCGTTAGACCACAGGTGTCAAAGTCGGTCCTCGAGGGCCGGAATCCAGTCGGGTTTTCAGGATTTCCCCAATGAATATGCATGAGATCTATGTGCATGCACTGCTTTCAATGCATATTCATTGGGGAAATCCTGAAAACCCGACTGGATTATGGCCCTCGAGGAGGGACTTTGACACCCCTGCATTAGACACTTGCCTGCATTTCTGCTAGAGCAGGGGTAGGCAATTCCAGTCCTCGAGAGCCGGAGCCAGGTCAGGTTTTCAGGATCTCCACAATGAATATGTATGAGATGGATTTGCATGCACTGCCTCCTTGAGATGCAAATCGATCTCGTGCATATTTATTGTGGAGATCCTGAAAGCCTGACCCGCCTGTGGCTCTCCAGGACCGGAATTGCCTACCCCTGCGCTAAAGCACCTGCCCCACATCCTTGCCCTGCACTACTGAGATTCAATCCCGCCTACTAGTTGCCCCAGAGTTGGCTGCACACTTCAGTAGACCTAAATGAAAAGACTTTTTAGGATCCCAGTTATAAGGAAAGGCAGCGCACACAGGGTTCTTCTCAAGTCTTCCTCTCTCCCTTTCTGCGGTGGTCCACGCCAAGTTCCATCACCCTCTCTCAGTATCCCGTGCGAGTCACGTGACCCCCGAGTGCTTGTCCTCCATCCAAGCGGCAATTGAAGCAGCGTGGGCTCCAGCATGGGGGTCGTGCACCCTCTCAAAGTCTGTTTACATGCACTCAACTAATAATATCCCAGTTTCCCTTTGATAACTCATGCAGAAGGCTGTGGGGTCTCTCACTGCAGTTCACATGTTTCTTCCTTGACTCTGTGTTTACTTAAAAAAAAGATGTTTGTTTTAACTACACTAACAAGGCATTAAATTTGGCCACTCTTAGAGATCTTGGTATGCTGTCCATATTTTTGGGGTGGGAAGGGATGGACAACCATTTCCTTACTTACAAAAAACATCTGCACTTCACTACATGTAGTTGTGAAAAAAGGCTTGTAGGAATCCCAGAGAGCTCTTCTATTGGTCATAGGCATTGAGGAGGGGCACAGGCAGCTAGGAGAGCTCTTCTATTGGTCAGAGGCATTGGGGAGGGGCACAGACAACTGTAAAAGCTCTTTATTGGTCAGAGGCATTGGGGAGGGGCACAAGGAGCTAGGAGAGCTCTTTTATTGGTCAGAGGCATTGGGGAGGGGCACAGGCAACTAGGAGAGCTCTTGTATTGGTCAGTGGCATTGGGGAGGGGCACAGGCAGCTAGGAGAGCTCTTCTATTGGTCAGAGGCATTGGGGCAGGGCACAGGCTGCTGAAAGAGCTCTTCTATTGGTCAGAGGCATTGGGGCAGGGCACAGGCATCTAGGAGAGCTCTTCTATTGGTTAGAGGCATTGGGGAGGGGCACAGGCTGCTAAAAGAGCTCTTCTAAGGCCCATATTATGTAAATGGCGCCTTAGATTAGGCCCCAAAAACACACAATTTAAAAATGATTAAGAAGGGAATCACAAACAGATCGGGGAAGGTTATCATGTCGCTATACCGGGCCATGGTATGCCCTCACCTGGAATACTGCGTCCAGCACTGGTCACTGTACTTGAAGAAGGACACGGTACTACTCAAAAGTGTCCAGAGAAGAGCGACTAAAATGGTTAAGGGGCTGGAGGAGTTTCCGTACATTGAGAGATTAGAGAAACTGGGCCTCTTCTCCCTTGATAAGAGGAGACTGAGAGAGGACATGATCGAAACGTTCAAGATAATGAAGGGAATAGACTTAATAGATAAAGACAGGTTGTTCACCCTCTCCAAGGTTTATAAAAGTTAATTACCTGAACAGAAAACAAAAAAAGGGTTCCACCAAAGAGATTCCACCAGGAAAACAGCAGCACAAACACAAAAGAAACTGTGGAATTGCTGCTTTTTTATGGGGATGGAGATAATTCCTTACGGGGACGGATGGGGACAGAGAGGATCCTGGCGGGGATGGGTGGGGACGGAGAGGATCCTGGCAGGGATGGGTGGGGACGGAGAGGATCCTGACGGGGACGGGTGGGGACAGAGAGGATCCTGGCGGGGATGGGTGGGGACGGAGAGGATCCTGACGGGGACGGGTGGGGACAGAGAGGATCCTGGCGGGGACGGAGAGGATCCTGATTGGGACAGGTGGGGACGGAGAGGATCCTGGCAGGGACGGGTGGGGACGGAGAGGATCCTGGCAGGGATGGGTGTGGACGGAGAGGATCCTGACGGGGACGGGTGGGGACAGAGAGGATCCTGGCGGGGATGGAGAGGATCCTGATGGGGAAGGGTGGGGATGGAGAGGATCCTGGCAGGGACGGGTGGGGACGGAGAGGATCCTGACGGGGACGAGTGGGGACAGAGAGGATCCTGGCGGGGACGGAGAGGATCCTGATGGGGACGGGTGGGGACGTAGAGGATCCTGGCGGGGACGGGTGGGGACGGAGAGGATCCCGATGGGGACAGGTGGGGACGGAGAGGATCCTGGCGGGGCGGGTGGGGACGATGAGGATCCTGACAGGGACGGATGAGGACGGAGAGGATCCTGGCGGGGACGGAGAGGATCCTGATGGGGATGGGTGGGGACGGAGAGGATCCTATGGGGACGGGCGAGGATGGGTGGGATTTGTGTCCCCGCAGAACTCTCTAGTCCTCAGAAAGGAGACCATGTCCAGGGAAATCCGGTTCTCTGGTAATCCTAGCTCACTGCATTTAGCGCCCCAAGCTGCGGAAGAAACCTCTACCGCAGTTTAGTTAAAAGTGGGCCGAAATTTTTATTAGAACTGATGGTCTTTGGCAAGCGTTAGGTAACAGAGTTAAAATAACAGAGATATTTTTTTCATCTGCAATAGAGATTACTTTTCTTTCATGCTTTTTTTTTTTTGTTTTAATGACTCAGACTCCAGTGCTGTGATCCTACACGGAGTGGAAATGTGGCTAATTTGATCCTACAACTTCCATCCAAGAAAGATATCACCTTAATCATCTCCTTGTCGTGATCTTCTTAACCTGCCGGCTGTGTTTCCTTTTCTCTCTCTCCTTGGTTCAGAAGTGCCACCAAGCCCACTGGTGCTTTTTCTCCCTGCCGAAGTGATCAGTCTGCTATTAAGTGCAGGCTCTGGGCCCTCTGGCAGACCCCGAGCACGGTGATTCATTTCACGTTGCGCTGTGCATGTTTGTCTTTGGCCCACAAAGTCTTCCACTATTTATAGACCAAGAATGACTTGGAAGCATGAAATCCTTCCTCTCCTTTCCCCCCCTCTTGCAGCCCTTGAGAGCAATGTCTTCCGCTGCTTCCCCACCTCCTTTAAAATGACATTTCATTCCACGGCGCTACTCATAACTCAGAGAAATTGTAGACAATAAAGGAGAAGCCAGTCTTCCTCCAACCCTCCCCCTGCATCAGCAAAAAGGAATGTGAACTATTCAGATTCAGTTCAGATCTATGGATTTATGGGGACGCTAAGGTGCTAAGCTATTCCCAGCCTTTCCCCCTACTCCTGTCCTCAGGGTGGAAGCTCTTACCATTCAGGGATTGCACATGTGCTGCTTTTTAGAGGTTAGAGGTTGATAGGCTACAAATGTGTAAATACCTTGTGCGTTTTCTAAAACACCCCTCTCCCCATTTGCACTCAGGGCCAGCCTAGGGCAGCAGCAAAACCCAGATAGAGGCCACATGGTCCATCCGCAGCATCCACTATCTCCTCCTCTCCCTAAGAGATCCCACATGCTTGTCCCAGGCTTTCTTGAATTCAGACACAGTCTTTGTCTCCACCACCTGTACCAGGAGACTGTTCCACACATCTACCACCCTTTCTGTAAAAGAAAGTCTTTCCTTAGATGACTCCTGAGCCTATCACCGCTTCACTTCATCCTATGCCCTCTCATTCCGGAGCTTCCTTTCAAATGAAAGAGACTCGACTCAGGCGCATTTTCGCCACGTAGGTATTTAAACGTCTCGATCATATCTCCCCTCTCCCGCTTTTCCTCCAAACTATACAGATTGAGATCTTTAAGTCTGTCCCCATTCGCCTTATGACGAAGACCACGCACATTTTAGTAGCCTTCCTCTGGACCGATTCCATCCTTGTGATATCTTTTTGAAGGTGCGATCTCTAGAATTGTACACAATATCCTAAATGAGGTCTCACCAGAGTCTTATACAGAGGCATCAATACCTCCTTTTTCCTACTGGCCATACCTCTCCCTATCCAACCTAGCATCTTTCTAGCTTTCGCCGTCACCATTTCGCCCTGTCACCTTTTCAACCTGTTTGGCCACTTTAAGATCGTGCCACCTGATGTTAGGTGTTTTTATACAGTTACCATAGAATTTAATTATCAACATCTTGGAGAGGGGAGCAGACAGGCTAGGGACCTGAAAATTAACTGGGGGTGGGCGTAAGGCTGAGAGTTTGCCCAGTACTCTTGTAGCTGCCCTGGCACATACACCCACATATGCAGTTCCTTAGACTCAGTTGTTGTACACATATGTACCCCCTCACTTCTCAGGAACCCTCCAGGTACAAGAACAGCTGGCTGTAACTTTAGCTTCTGAGCTCTCTGCAATCTGTGTTCACCTGAATAGTCCTGGAGGAACTACTCATGGGACCTTGACAAAACCTTTGCCTTCCAGGCTGCCAAACTGAACCCATGGCTAGCACAAATGGTCCTCGAGGCCCCCACCTACCTCAGATTTAGAAAATTACTTAAAACTCACCTATTCCATGGACACAACCCTTAATGCTCCTCCTCAACGAACTGAAACCTCCCCTTCCCCCTCTACTGTACTACCCCAACCTACTCACCCCATCTCCTCCTCCCTTGACCTACTCGTTCCTTCTCTATCCAACCTCAACTACTTCGTTGCTTGCAACTTTGTTCAGTTGTCATGAACCGCTTGTAACTTTGATAAACAAATGTGAACCGCCTAGAACTCCCTGGGTATGGCGGTATACAAAAATAAAGTTATTATTATTATTATTAATAATAAACCTGTCAGCATTTATATACCACTTATAACCTAAGGTACTCAAGCCTTTTTCCCTGTCAGTCCCGGTGGGCTCACAATCTACCTAATGTACCTGGAGCAATGGGGGGGGATTAAGTGATTTGCCCAGGGTCACAAGGAGCAGCGTGGGATTTGAACCCATAACCTCAGGGTGCTGTTTGCTGTGTGAGGGATTTATTTACTAAGGGACACTAGTAATATTTTCATTAAATCTCTGGTCATTAGTCACTTGGACTATTATAATGCTGGACTGAATGGTCTACGTAGTACTGAGATTAAACATTTACAACTTGTCCAAAACATGGCAATTAAACTTCTGATGAGTTCCAGAAAATATGATCACGTTGCACCTACCGGTAAAACACAGAATCACTCTTCTATTCTGGCTCATGCTTATTCCTTTCTCAGTTTCGGAAACCTTACACTGCTTCTAGATAATGTGGATCAGGTCTACTCAAGTCTGGTCCTCAAATTCCAGAGGCAGGCCAGGTTTTCAGGATATCCACAATGAATATGCATGACAGAAATTTGCATATTCTGCCTCCTTGGTATGCAGATTTCTCTCATGCATATTCATTGTGGATGTCCTGAAATCCTGACTTGCCCGTGGAGCTCGAAGACTGAAATTGAATAGATCACCACAACATAACCGTTTCTGCCATCTTTTCGACGTATCCAATTTGACTCCATCAAGAGCATTATATTCAGTGTAAATCTTGCTTCTCTTTGAAACAGACTTGGGAGTACTGGTCGACAAGACGATGAAGCCGTCCGCTCAATGCATGGCGGCGACGAAAATTGCAATCAGAATGCTGGGAATGATTAAGAAAAGGATCACGAACAGATCGGAGAGGGTTGTCTTGCTGCTATACTGGGCCATGGTGTGCCTTCATCTGGAGTACTGCATCCAGCACTGGTCGCCGTACATGAAGAAGGACAGGGTCCAGAGAAGAGCGACTAAAATGGTAAAGGGGCTGGAGGAGTTGCCGTACAGTGAGAGATTAGAGAAACTAGGCCTCTTCTCCCTTGAAAAGAGGAGACTGAGAGGGAACATGATAGAAACATTCAAGATACTGAAGGGAGTAGACTTAGTAGATAAGGACAGGTTGTTCACCCTCTCCAAGATAGAAAGAACGAGAGGGCACTCTCTAAAGTTGAAAGGGGATAGATTTCGTACAAACGTAAGGAAGTTCTTCTTCACCCAGAGAGTGGTGGAAAACTAGAAACATAGAAACATAGAAAGATGACGGCAGATAAGGGCCATATAGCCCATCAAGTCTGCCCACACTATTTACCCACCCTCTTAAGTCTTCTGACCCCTTAAGTATAATTGTAATTATACTGTCACTCTACTGACCCGCTCATTCAAGTCCTAGTGACCCTATCCCTTGGCATGACCTCGTAGGGATCCCACATGGGTATCCCATTTGTTCTTGAAGTCTGGGATGCTGCGTGCCTCGACCACCTGCACTGGAAGCTTGTTCCAATGCTCGATCACTCTCTCCGTGAAGAAGTACTTCCTGGCGTCTCCACGAAACTTCCCTCCCCTGAGTTTGAGCGGATGTCCTCTTCCGGAGGCTGTCATAGGGGAAAACACCCTCCAGGGATTTAAGACAAAGTTGGACGGGTTCCTGTTGAACCGGAACGTAAGCAGGTAGGGCTGGTCTCAGGGCGCTGGTCTTTGACCTGGGAGCCACCATGGGGGCGGACTGCTGGGCACAATGGACCACTGGTCAGACCCAGTAGCGGCAAATTCTTATGTTCTTGAGATTCTACATGGAATCTTGCTAGTCTTTGGGTTTCTTCCAGGTACTTGTGACCTGGATTGGCCACTGTGGCCATTGGTCCATGGTCTGATGGTCTTATGTTCACCTGGAACCAAGCGGGTAGCCCAGAAATGCTCTCACACAAATTTACACCTGTTCTGGAAATGTAAACGGGTGGGTGCTTAACAGTATGGCATCCTGCCATGACTTTTGACCTGGAAGGACAACTGTTAAAAACAGGATATTGGGCTTGACCTTTTATAATTTATGTGCAGATTTCTCAACAACCCTTCTCCCAGCATGTATTAGTACGCACTATCTTGTCGGTGCGCATACTTACTGCTAGGCAATTTTATGAGAGAGAAACACGAGAGAACACAAGGCCAGCGTGATGATTAACATTCTCAGGGTTGTCTGTAATAACACCCCAATTTACATACTTTTAAAACCAATAGGAGGAAATTCTTTTCCACTCAGAGAATAGTTATGCTCTGGAACGCTTTGCCAGAGGATGTGGTAAGAGCGGATAGCGTAGCTGGTTTTAAGAAAGGTTTGGACAAGTTTCTGGAGGAAAAGTCCATAGTCTGTTATTAAGGCATGGGGGAAGCCTCCGCTTGCCCTGGATCGGTAGCATGGAATATTGCTACTCTTTGGGTTTTGGCCAGGTACTAGCGACCTGGATTAGCCACCGTGAGAATGGGCTACTGGACTTGACCCAGTAAGACTATTCTTATGTTCTTATACAGTGGTCTCAAACTTGCAGCCCGGGGGCCACATGCGGCCCGCCAGGTCCTATTTTGAGGCCCTGGGTATGTTTATCATAATCACAAAAGTCAAATAAAACAGTTTCTTGATCATTTGTCTCTTTAGCTATAAATGACAATATTATTATTAAAACTTAGCCAAAAGAAAAAATGTATAAACTATAAAGAGTTTTCTTTAATAAGACATTAACTATTATTTTCTGAGGCCCTCCAAGTACCTCCAAATCCAAAATGTGGCACTACAAAGAGTTTGAGTTTGAGAGACCAATGTTCTTATGTGATAAACCTTTGATAATGATTTAATAGTTTTTGCCTTTTATTGGGTTGTATTTGTTGAAGATGACGACATTCTTTCTCCCGCTTGTGTGTTTTTAATCTTTGTTTCTTACCTTTGCTGTTTCTATATGCTTTGTAAACCATTGCAAATTATAATTTAAGCAGGAAACCCTGTAAATAAATAAATTATAGAGTCAGATTCTTGGAAATATTGTTGTGTGACCAACACCTAAATTCTTGCTGGTGTTTGCTCATAAACTGCTCTGGAGTATTTTCCCTTCCTCAGGAGCCTCCTGAAAATGCCTGGAGATCCAGAGGGCGATGTTTACCTCGTAATTCATTGCTTGTTTGTCAGGACATGAATTGGAGTCTTTCACACATGAGAAACACTTTGTACTAAACAGTCATTGAAAACACATTCCAGGCGTCGTCTCACTTCTTATTAAAGGGGGTGGGGGGGAGGGGGGCGGTAGATTATTATATGCATTTTGGGCTAGATTGTGTACCGATGGGTTTGCGAGCCCTTAGCGAGCAGATTTCCCTCCGGCCCGATTCACCAAAGTGTTTAGCGATCCCCTCCCGATCCGTGCATGCAAATTTGGGAGGGCAGCGATTCACTAAACACTTTAGCTAACACCGATTGGGCTTGCCGATCAGAAAAGAAGCGACTGGTTGTGCTGAGGCTGGAATCGGTCCAGAGAATGGCCACCCGGATGGTCTCGGGACTGAAGGATCTCCCGTACGAAGAACGGTTAGATAAATTACAGCTATACTCGCTAGAGGAGCGCAGAGAGAAGGGAGACATGATCGAGACGTTCAAGTATCTCACGGGCCGCATCGAGGTGGAAGAAGATATCTTCTTTTTCAAGGGTCCCACGCCGTGGAAAATCAGAGGCGGGAAACTGCGTGGTGACACCAGGAAATTCTTTTTCACCGAAAGGGTGGTCGATCGCTGGAATTCCACTTCAGGTGATTGAGGCCAGCAGCGTGCCTGATTTTAAGGCCAAATGGGATCGACACGTGGGATCTATTCGCAAAGTAAAGGCGGGGGAGGGTCATTAGGGTGGGCAGACTGGATGGGCCGTGGCCCTTATCTGCCGTCAATTTCTATGTTTCTATGACTGCTGAAGACCAGTCGCTTCTGTCCTGGCCGACTCTCCTGCCCTTGCCAATGCTTTTGAGCAGAGCAAGCCCGTGGTTTTAAATCCACCGCCGCCACCATCGGGCCCGACGCTGCCCACTCGGACCCCGCAAACATGGCAGGAGGGAGGCCAACTCCCTCCTGCCATTGCGAAACCGCCATCGGCCCGGCCCCGTCGGCAAGACAAGGAAGCACTTAACACAGCGTTCTCATGAAAAATTAACATCTCTACTTTTTACAGAAGCAGGATTAAGTTGTTTTGAATCACCTTATTTTGCCTAACAGGTGTGGTAAGATGGGTTTATTACCCAAAAAAAGGGCAACTCTGTAAACCAGTGGTGTGTGCAAGTTACAGATTAATTGCATTTATATGCCTGAATGGCATTACTAATTGGTAATTGCGTTTACGCACGTTTATTATGTTCTTGATATGCCGTCTTTCTAGAGCCAAGTAAAGCGATTTGCAAGCGTAATAAAAGACAGATTAGACATGAACTACAGTTCGTGACAGGAACGAATAACGGTCAAGAACAGAGAACATCAATGCGAGACCTTATTCTGTAATATACGCGCCAATATCCCTTGACGTGTAAGAGCGAGGCGACGGAGTATGGGCAGGTTATGGGTGTGTCTCTGGAATGTGCGTGTAACTTCTAGAATGCTGTAAAGTCAGTGTCTCTCAAACTCTTTCAGCTCCGGAACGCTAAAGGAAGCAAATGTTTTTCGTAGCAAATTACAATTGAAATGATAAAGTTGCAAAAATTTAAGAGTTATTTAAAGTTCTTTAAGCTACGTAGGGGTAATTGTAACAACGGTGAAACTAAAGGAGATAGAATTGCTAATCAGTGCGATGGATATGCTTGTTTTTGAGCGCAAATTAATAATAATAATAATAATAATTTTATTCTTGTATACCGCCATACCCGTAAAGTTCTAGGCGGTTCACATCCATTAATTAAGGTCTGTGATAACACACGGATTTACAAAATTTTGACAAAGATACAGGCAATGAAGTGGGGGGGGGACTCTTTGAAGAGATTAGGTCGAGGTAACGGTAATACAGAAGGAAGGGTTGTAAGATATGATATAGCGAGAGAGAGATAAAATCGGGAGGGGGGGGGAGAGAGGGAAAGCCGAAGGGGCGGGGTAGAGAGGGAAAGGGGAGAAAATAGGGGGCAAGGGGGATTAAAAGGCCTGTTCACGGAAAAGGTGCGTTTTGAGAAGTTTTCTGAAGCTAAGGTAAGAGGGGGCCTCGAGTATCATTTGGGCAAGCCAAGGGTTCAGCTTGGCCGCCTGGTAAGCAAAGGTTTTGTCGAGAAATCTTTTGAAATGACATAATTTTAGGGATGGGAAGACGAACAGCTGTATTCTGCGGGATTTCTTGTTGGTGAGGTTCAGAGTGAAATGGTGATTGAGGTATCTAGGTAATAGGCCAAAAACAGTTTTGTAGCAGAAGCAGGCGAATTTGAATAGGACTCTGGATTCGAAAGGGAGCCAATGCAGTTGGTGGTAGAAAGGTGTGATGTGGTCCCATTTGTTCAGGCCGAATATGAGGCGGACGGCAGTGTTCTGGATCAATTTTAGTCTCCTAAGGGTTTTCTTTGTGGAGCTCAGATAAATTAACTCAAAACTCAGCTCGATAGTCGACAAGCCAACACGCGTTTCATCATCCACCATCTGCAGTCGTTCTCTCTTTTTTATTTCAATTTAATTTCTGTCAGAGCTGAAAATCCAAGTTCGCAAAGATAAAAAGATCCAAACGTTAACAAAGCCTTGATTGCTTTGTTGCTCAAATTCGGATAACTACTGCATAAAAAAATCAAAATCAAATGACTCGCAGTTAGTTTTCAAGGACCCATCGCGCCAAAGAATGACGCTTGTCTGGGCGGTTGTATCCTTACGCACACATTGACAAACTCTTGCGCAAACAACGTACATGTCATCTACTCTAGTGTATACTTATGAAGGGAATTTTTTTTAAATAAAGTACAATTCTGGACACACAGTTATGTACGCTTCATAGAGAATGACACAGGAGACAAATTTTTTCCGCCCTCGCGCGATCTCTATCCCCATCCCGTCCTGGCGAGCTCTGTCTCTGCTCCTGCCCCATTCCTGCAAGCTCCGTCCTCATCTGCAGAAGCCTCGAACGCTTTAAAATCATAAGTGTTCGAGGCTTGTGTGGTTAAGGCAAAGCTTGCAGGAAAAAACTATACAACGGACTACTGGCCACTCAGGCAGCGAAGATAGACAACCAAGTCTCCAACCTATTGACAACAACCCCAGACTACAAGATGTTCAGAAAGGAAATAAAAACTATACTCTTCAAGAAATCCCTTAATAAAGCTTAATACCATGATAAAGCTTAACCCCCCTCTTACCATCCCTTCCCTAACCCCAGATCCTACTTTTCCCTCTCTTGGAAACCTTCTCTGATCTAACGTTGTAACCCTTCTTCCATAACTCTTTTTGTAATCCACTTTGAACCGAAAGGTAATGGCGGAATAGAAATCTGTAATGTAATGGGACAGAACTTGCGGGGACAGGACAGGGATATTATGATTCCTCAGGGCTTGAGAAAGGGTGAACAGACTTGAAGTAAGTACAGTAGGGATTTGGCGAAGGTTGAGTTGGATTCAAGTACTTAAGCCTGTTTTGGGTTCAGGTGGGTAGGGCTTGTATAGGTTTCGCTGGATTACAGTATATTCTAGATCAGGGGTGTCCAACCTGCAGCCCAAGGGCCACATGCGGCCCCGTGACCTATTTTGTGCGTCCCTGGTCGAGGGCGATGCAGTGTTTTCCTCTGCTGCCCCCGGGTGTTTACCATCTTGCCGGCTCCCTCCTGTGTCTTGCTGCAGCGTTTGAAAGTTTGTGCAGCCCCAGAAACATTTTTTTCGGCCAATGTGGCCCAGTGAAGCCAAAAGGTTGGACATCCCTGTTCTAGATGGTGGTGGAAGGGGGGATGCTTGAACAAGAGTTTTACAAGGGGGGGAGGTTTCTCAGTTTCCAGGGAAACTGCTATGCAACATAGCTTTGCTTTTAAACCATATGTGGAAAATCAGGGGACAGACTTAAAGATCCCCAATCTGTATACTTTGGAGGAAAGGCGGAAGAGGGGAGATATGATAGAGCCGTTTAAATACCTACGTAATGTAAATGCGCACGAGTCGAGTCTTTCCTTTGAAAGGAAGCTCCGGAATGAGAGGGCATAAGAACATAAGAATTGCCACTGCTGGGTCAGACCAGTGGTCCATCATGTCCAGCAGTGCGCTCACGCGGCGGCCCTCTGGTCTAAGACCAGCACCCTAACTGAGACTAGCCCTACCAGCGCACGTTCTTGTTCAACAGAAACTTGTCTAACTTTGTCTTGAATCCTTGGAGGGTGTTTTTCCCTATAACAGCCTCTGGAAGAGCGTTCCAGCTTTCTACCACTCTCTGGGTGAAGAAGAACTTCCTTACGTTTGTACGGAATCTATCCCCTTTCAACTTTAGAGAGTGCCCTCTCGTTCTCCCTACCTTGGAGAGGGTGAACAACCTGTCCTTATCTACTAAGTCTATCCCCTTCAGTACCTTGAATGTTTCGATCATGTCCCCTCTCAATCTCCTCTGTTCGAGGGAGAAAAGGCCCAGTTACTCTAATCTTTCGCTGTACGGCATAGGATGAGGTTAAGAGGAGATAGGCTCAGGAGTAATCTAAGGAAATACTTTTTTACAGAAAGGGTGGTAGATGTGTGGAACAGTCTCCCGGAAGAGGTGGTGGAGACAGAGACTGTGCCTAAATTCAAAGAAGCCTTGGATGAGCACGTAGGATTTCAGAGCGAGAAAGAGATAATGGTTACTCAGATGGGCAAACTGGATGGGCCATTTGACCTTTGTCTACTGTCATGTTTCTATGGCTACTCCGATCTACATTTTCACATTTAGTCACCCATCAAGCAGAAAGCCTTCCAAGTAAACTATTTAAGAAGAGATCCAGTTTTGGTTTTCTTGATTCCCTTAAGGTATGGAGTTGTAGGCCCTGTTGCCACAGAGAATCCTAGTATTTGAGGAGGGTAGAGCCAAAGTTGTCCGAGCCCCCTCTGTACTAAAGTGATAACCCAACCGAGGACAGATTGAGTTGGTGGAGTAAGTTTTGGATCTTCATTATGTAACGCGAGATGAGAGGAAAAGGAGCGTGTGTTTGGGAAAGTTAAACCAGACCGCTCTCACTTGATCTGCCTGTGGCTGGGTGAAGGACGAAATTTTTTTAAAAAAAGACGGGGGAGTCTGACCTCAACTGGGCCACATCAATCAAAGCCAAGCCGGGCGTGGATGAAACGAGAACTGGGCAAGGAAGGGTTAATGACTGGGCTCAAGACATACATTGCCAAGGTCTTTCCACGTCCACACGTTCCCCAGATTTGGACCGGGGATTCTGCACTGCGGCATTGATCTCCCCGCTCCATCGGAAAATTAAAATAAGAAAACAGGAATGGGGGGGGGGGTGGAGAGTCGTTAAAATCTAATTTAATAGGAACAAGGGGAGGAGGGGAAACACCAAGAATATCAAAATAATTAAACAGGAACAGAAGAGAAAAACACTCTTAAAGCAGCTTCACTGCCTGGCAAGAACCCAGTGCATCATCCTCTCCTTGGCCTTCACGCCCATGTGTGTGAGCTGCAGACAGCCAGGAGATAAATGATCTGTTAGGCTCAGCTTTATTCTTTTCAGAAAGCTGAATTTCTGGGAAACCGACTTTAGGAATTTGCCTGCTGCATCTGTTTCTGGCTTGTCCTTGGACAGGAAGGTAATGTGGGGAGAAGGATGGTGACCCCTCAACAGGTGTGGATATGTCTCCTCGGCCACAGCCAGGAAACACGACCAAATGCATTCCACGGCAGCAACGTTCCATTTCTAAACATTCTTCTCCCACCCACGCTGCTTTCCCTCCCTTTCCGCAGCCTTGAACGCCATGGACGGCCCTTCAGAGGCCTCAGAAATCTGCTTCATAGGTCATCGTGAAAACTGTCAAAGAGAAGAACATCCTGGAAGTTGAAAATACGCGAGACCATTTTGCAGGCGGATCCTCGGGAATTTGCTAACCCTTGTAGATAGAAGGCGGGCTGTGTCCCTCTAGGACACGGATGTTCAACCCGGGCCACAGCCCAGTCGAGATTTCAGAATTTCCCTAATTTGGTGGACAGTATTTCAGGACAACACAAGGACTTAGAAACATAGAAAGATGACAGCAGAAAAGGGCTACAGCCCACCAAGTCTGCCCACTCTACTGACCCACCCCATCAAGTCTGAGTGCTAATGACCCAGATCCTTAGCTCGACCCCCATAGGGATCCCACGTGGATGTCCCATTTATTCTTAAAGTCGAGCACGCTGGTGGTATGAATACAATTGCAGTGCAATATAAAGTGGACAGATTGAGAAAGAGAATTAGTTGAAAAAGCATTTCAGCCTAAGAGAATTGCTACCGCATGGTGAATCCAAAATTCAATCTTTCTATTGCAAAGCATAAGGAACATGTGATTGTGGTAGAGGTTGTGTATGGTTTAAAGTTTGCAATGCAACATTTCATTTTAAAAGGAGATGCCAGCACATGCTATAATAAAGTTATTGTAAGGCGAGTATCAATATTTTGTATTTTATTATGCTACAGAGTTCTGTGAAAGATGAGAAATAATTGAATCGATGGTCTGAAAGTATTAGGTATAAGACAGCTTTATTGTAAATTTGGGTAATTAATATGCATGAGATTCATTTGCATGCACTACTTCCATTTGTATGCAAATAGATCTCATGCATATTCATTGGGGAAATCCAGAAAATCCAACTGGGCAAGGGCCAAGATTGGACACCCCTGCTCTAAGGATATCAGAAAGAGTCAGAGAGCGTGAGTTGTATCTATAGTCTTACCCCTCTCTGCATTATTTACAAGTTCATGGATGCAATGAGGTCAAATCAAAAGCCTGGCAGGGAAGGCAGGTCAGCTGGGATCTGTGGCATTGCACCATGAAGTAATTTGTCAAAAGGAACAGAGGAATCTTTTTTTGTACACAGCAAAAGAACCTGATATGACACCATGTTTTGCCCTACAGCTGCTTCAGGGGTACAAACCAAACAAGGTGAAAGTGTTCTCTGGGCGGCGTAATTACACGATAGCTGTGGACTTCTATTTCTGAAGCGATAATGAAATGAAAAATTGGCTTTCACCGGGTGAAGTCAGAGAGCGCATCCACCTTGTTTGCTTTGTACTCCTGAAGCAGTCTTAGCGTGAAACGTGGCACCAAATTGGGTTTCTTCTGTTCTGTACAATAAAGAACGTTGAACTTGCGAGTTTCTTGCTGTTTTCTGGTTTCAAGATGTAATTTGGGCAAAGACTAGATGGCTTCATGGCCCTTATCTGCCACCAGTTTCTCTCAGGGGGTGGTGTCTATTTTGTGTATACCTAAGTTTTCTGTATTCATAAACCTAAATTCTAGATTTTTAGGTCCCTTATTAATCTCCCCTTTTATGAAGCCACGATAGGCTTTTTTATTGAAGCTACTAAATAGTAGATTTAAAACAAACCAGAGAAAATATTTCATCACACAAGGTGTAATTAAACTCTGGAATGTGGTGAAATCAGTTAGCTTAGCGGGGTTTAAAAATGGTTTGGATAATTTCCTAAAAGAGAAGTCCATAGGCCATTCTTGAGATGGACTTGGGGAAACCCACTGCTTATTCCTAGGATAAGCAGGATAAAATCTGCCAGGAACTTATGACCTGGGTTGGTCACTGTTAGAAACAGGATACTGGGCTTGATGGACCTTCGGTCTGTCCCAGTATGGAAACTCTTATGTTCTTAGGTGAGCCAAGTATAGGACAATCGAGCCATTGTGACATCACTGTTGAGGTTGGCTCTTAGGCATTGGTGGAATGAGACATTATGACATCACAATCTCAGCTCTGGAATGTTGCTACTCTTTGGGTTTCTGCCAGGTACTTGTTGGAAACAGGATACTGGGTTTAATGGACCTTTGGTCTGTCTTATGTTCTTATATGAGCCAAGTATAGGACACTTGAGCCATTGTGACATCACTGCTGAGGTTGGCTCTTAGGCATTGGTGGAATGAGACATTATGACATCACAATCTCAGCTCTGGAATGTTGCTACTCTTTGGGCTTCTACCAGGTACTGGAAACAGGAAACTAGGCTTGATAGACCCTTGATCTGACCCATTATAGCAACTTTTGCACTGTCATGGCCCATGCTGTACCTGTTGTGTATCCCTTGCTACGCTCAGAAGTTGTAGGTGCACTCTCCCCCCCCCCCACCCCCACTCCCTCAGCACTGGGGTGTGTTTGTGTGGATGGGTGTGTACACCAACCCTTTCGTACTGTTCTTATGGAGGTCACTGGATTTGATCCCACTTTATCATTCCTGCATGACAGCGAGCGCCACCCTCCTGCTTACAGAACAAGGGCCGCACAGAGTTTGCTCATTAATAATAGAGGGAACGACTGTGTTTTGAACGAAAAGGAATTTCTAAAGCCTTTTTTTCTCACCCATGTCCATATTAGGCTCCCTGGCAGCTGGGTTTGTGGGCCGTAGCTTCAGAGGAGGGTCGGGGGTGGATGGGTGAGGTAGATAGCATGTGTATATATAAAGTGGGGATGATGCGGAAGCCTGTCTGATATACAAGAAATGGTCATACATCATAAAGTAGCTTTTCTGTTTGATGGAGGCGACTGTCCCGGGCGACTGGCTTCGCCTTCCTAAAATGTCTCCACAGCTCAAGTTCTCTTGCTCAAGCCTGGGCCCGGGGGTGACAACAGCAGGAACACACTTTCACAACTCCGGGGGCTGAGGAAATTACTTCAGAGCCATGAAAGAGAGAGCAGCGTCGTTTTCTGAGACAAAAAGCAGACACACAAGGAGATGGACGAGGCACGCAGCAGACTAGCACGCTAACCCCGCGCTATGCGGCTAGAACTAACGCCAGCTCAATGCTGGCGTTAGCGTCTAGCCTGCGCGCTATTCCGCAGCTTAGTAAAAGGAACCTTGAATGTTGAGTAGGGGGAGAAATAAATGGCACTTCCAGACTAGAGGTCTGCACGGGAACGGGGATCGCGGGAATCCCCCCCTAACCCACGGGACTCCCACGGGGGACCCCTCTCTGGCCCACGGGACTCCCACGGGAATGGAAGGCTTTGGAAGCAGGGTTCGTCCATATAATATAATGGACTCAACAGCCTTAGTAAAAGAAGGGGTTTATAAGTTAATTACCTGAACAGAAAACAAAAAAAGGGTTCCACCAAAGAGATTCCACAAGGAAAGCAGCAGCTTTTTATGGGGACGGGCGGGGATGGAGGTAATTCCTTGCGGGAATGGGTGGGGACGGAGAGGATCCTGACGGGGACAGGTGGGGACAGAGAGGATCCTGGCGGGGACGGAGAGGATCCTTGCGGGGACGGGTGGGGACGGAGAGGATCCTTGCGGGGACGGGTGGGGACGGAGAGGATCCTGACGGGGATGGGTGGGAACGGAGAGGATCCTGGCGGGGACGGGTGGGGACGGAGAGGATCCTGGCGGGGATGGGTGGGGACGGAGAGGATCCTGGCGGGGATGGATAGGATCCTAGCGGGGACGGGTGGGGACAGAGAGGATCCTGACGGGGACGGGTGGGGACGGAGAGGATCCTGACAGGGACGGGTGGGGACGGAGAGGATCCTGGCGGGGACGGGTGGGGACGGAGAGGATCCTGACAGGGACGGGTGGGGACGGAGAGGATCCTGGCGGGGACGGGTGGGGATGGAGAGGATCCTGGTGGGGACGGGTGGGGACAGAGAGGATCCTGGCGGGGACGGGTGGGGACGGAGAGGATCCTGACGGGGACGGGTGGGGACGGAGAGGATCCTGACGGGGACGGGTGGGGACGGAGAGGATCCTTGCGGGGACGGGTGGGGACGGAGAGGATCCTGACGGGGACGGGTGGGGACGGAGAGGATCCTGACGGGGACGGGTGGGGACGGAGAGGATCCTGACGGGGACGGGTGGGGACGGAGAGGATCCTGACGGGGACGGGTGGGAACGGAGAGGATCCTGGCGGGGACGGGTGGGGACGGAGAGGATCCTGGCGGGGATGGGTGGGGACGGAGAGGATCCTGGCGGGGATGGATAGGATCCTAGCGGGGACGGGTGGGGACAGAGAGGATCCTGACGGGGACGGGTGGGGACGGAGAGGATCCTGACAGGGACGGGTGGGGACGGAGAGGATCCTGGCGGGGACGGGTGGGGACGGAGAGGATCCTGACAGGGACGGGTGGGGACGGAGAGGATCCTGGCGGGGACGGGTGGGGATGGAGAGGATCCTGGTGGGGACGGGTGGGGACAGAGAGGATCCTGGCGGGGACGGGTGGGGATGGGTGGGATTTCTGTCCCCGCGCAACTCTCTATTCCAGACCTCATGGCCCTTCTCCCCCATCCAACTAGTCTCACCATCATTCTCCCTCTCGCTCTTCCCCATCCTCCAGCCACAGACAGCACTAGTCCACACCCCCATGCCCACCTGGCATAGTGCTTTGATGGTGGAAATAAAAGATGGTTCACTCTATAAAATACAATTCAAAATCATACATAGAGCTTACAGGTCCGATGAGTTTAGGCTCCTCACACTGAGAATTATGCGCACAGACTGGCCTCTGAAAATATATTAGGGCTGAGTGCATCAATGTTTGTTTAAAATTTCACACTAAACTCTGAAATTTAGGAACAGAACAGGGGCAGAGAAAAGAAATTAGGAGCTTAAGACTGATTTTCAGCTCTAGGATCACAAACGAGCCTCACTTTTAAGTTAAATTGAGGTGAATTTTCCGCTGAAAAGTTGGGCTCCTAAGTCTGCCTGAAAATTTAGGAGCTCAGCATTTTCTGATAAGGGAACACGGCTCGAGTTATGTGGGGACAGGCGCAGGGGATCTCGGTGCACCCCTTTGTGGAGTGTGACAAATTTGCAAACATTTGGAGGGCTGTCCTAAGCTCTTTGGCAGATTGGAGCTACAAGTCCATTGTTACTGGGGGATAAGACAAGTCTGCGAGACAAGGGAGTGCTGATATCAAAGGCAAATTTGTTTTTTTAGCTTACTTTGGGTGAGAAGAGTTTGAGTGGATGAAAAAGGTCCATCCGTGCAATGCTAGAAGTCGTTAATGCATGAAATGGCGGCTTTTGAATTTCTAACCAACAAATTCAGGTGAGGTACAAGCCAGAGCGGATGTTGCATACGCGAATGTGGTACCAGTTCATGAACACCAACCCCCCCAAATTAGGATAGATCCAGGGAATTCCTATAATAGGACTTGCAAGGAGCAGGGACCAAGGATCAAAGGCTGGAGGGGGGAGGTATGGTGTGGGGCTGAGGAGAGGACATGGATGCTAGATTTGCGGGTGGAGGAGGAATGGGAGGGGACATGGATGCTGCACTGCAAGTGGGGGGGGAGAGGAGGGGATATGGATGCTAGATCTGCGGGGGAGGAAGAGGGGAGGAGGAAGGGGTGGAGACATGGATGCTGCAGTGCAAGTGGGGGGGGGAGAGGAGGGGACATGGATGCTAGACCTGCGGGGGGGGGGGAGGAGGGGAGGGGACATGGATGCTAGACCGGACAAGGGCTGGAGGGGAGAGAATGGATATTGGAAAGGAAGAGGGAGATTGCTGTGGGATGGGGGGAAGATGGGGCCAGGGGGGCGGTCTGCCTTAGGCGCCATGTTGGTGGGGGCACCGGCACTCCTCCTCCTCTCTCCCCCCACCTCTTCCCATTCTTCCCCTCCATGCGCCTCCCCCCTTTCCTTTAGTTGAAGTTGTTTGTGACGGTCGAAAACGTGCTCCTCGCCATCCCTTCAGCTCTCCCACTGATGTCACTTCCGGATGACGCACATAGGAAGTGATGTCAGAGGAAGAGCTGACAGGGTCGAGAGGAATACGTTGTTGACCGCTGCAATCAACAGCTTCAACTAGGGGAAGGGCGTGCACGGCAGGCGGGATCGGGGAAGGAGTGGGGGGGAACGGAGGGAAGGAAAGGGTGCCACTGCCCTGGACACCTTTCACCCTCCCTATGCCACTAGGGAGGGGTGGATTTCTGCTTGATGTACTGTAAAGGCATCCAGAAAAGAGTGCAGGTCTCAAGATATTAGGGGGATGATTTACTGTGTCACATAGCCTACAGACACAGGCACCCAGATCCCATCCAGTCCCGCTGTCCCAAAGACACAGGGAGGTTCTCACCAGCTCGCCCCTCCCAGTCACGTACCCTACAGGCACCCAGATCCCTCTCAGCCTTTCGAACTGTGGGAACTGTGTTTTATCTTTCTGCACAGGAAAGGGCTGGAAGGGATGAGGAAAAAGAAATGACACCTATAATGCCAACAGAGGCTATTAAATCACCAAGGCAATCATCCAGGGACCCATCCACCAGCCGGAAGCTTCTGCAATCAGTGAATTGCTGGGAAGAAAGATCATCAGAATATGAGATAGCCCTCTCGAGAGTCTGTACTTTTGATTCCTAGATCCAGGCCTGGTAATGACTGGAGAAGCAGAACCTCAATGATGTGATGTTTACTGCTTAGTGTTCAACTATTCACAGGGACTGAAAATACCAAACGAGGCTCTGTAAAAGTAAAGATAGCATTGGGGACTGAAAATACCAGAGGAGACTCCAGAAGGATGGATGCAGAGAGCGCAGGGACTGAAAATACCAGTTGAGGCTCTGTAAAAGTAAAGATAGAATTGGGGACAGAAAATACTAGAGGAGATTCTAGAAGGATGGATGCAGAGAATACAGGGGCTGAAATATCAGACAAGGCTCTAGAAAAGTAAAGATGGCATAGGGGACTGAAAATACCAAAGGAGACATCAGCAAGATGGATGCAGAGAATGCAGGGGCTGAAAATAGCAGAGGAGACTTCAGAAGGATGGATGCAGAGAGCGCAGGGACTGAAAATACCAGACGAGGCTATGGAAAAGTAAAGATAGCATAGGGGACTGAAAATACCAAAGGAGACATCAGCAAGATGGATGCAGAGAATGCAGGGGCTGAAAATAGCAGAGGAGACTTCAGAAGGATGGATGCAGAGAGCGCAGGGACTGAAAATACCAGACGAGGCTATGGAAAAGTAAAGATAGCATTGGGGACTGAAAATACCAGAGGAGAGTCCAGAAGGATAGATGCAGAGAGCGCAGGGACTGAAAATACCAGATGAGGCTCTGAAAAAATTAAGTTAGCATAGGGGACTGAAAATAGCAGAGGAGACTCCAGAAGGATGGATGCAGAGAGCGCAGGGACTGAAAATACCAGACGAGGCTATGGAAAAGTAAAGATAGCATTGGGGACTGAAAATAGCAGAGGAGACTCCAGAAGGATAGATGCAGAGAGCGCAGGGACTGAAAATACCAGACGAGGCTATGGAAAAGTAAAGATAGCATAGGGGACTGAAAATACCAAAGGAGACATCAGCAAGATGGATGCAGAGAATGCAGGGGCTGAAAATAGCAGAGGAGACTTCAGAAGGATGGATGCAGAGAGCGCAGGGACTGAAAATACCAGACGAGGCTATGGAAAAGTAAAGATAGCATTGGGGACTGAAAATACCAGAGGAGAGTCCAGAAGGATAGATGCAGAGAGCGCAGGGACTGAAAATACCAGATGAGGCTCTGAAAAAATTAAGTTAGCATAGGGGACTGAAAATAGCAGAGGAGACTCCAGAAGGATGGATGCAGAGAGTGCAGAGACTGAAAATACCAGACGAGGCTATGGAAAAGTAAAGATAGCATTGGGGACTGAAAATACCAGAGGAGAGTCCAGAAGGATAGATGCAGAGAGCGCAGGGACTGAAAATACCAGATGAGGCTCTGAAAAAATTAAGTTAGCATAGGGGACTGAAAATAGCAGAGGAGACTCCAGAAGGATGGATGCAGAGAGCGCAGGGACTGAAAATACCAGACGAGGCTATGGAAAAGTAAAGATAGCATTGGGGACTGAAAATACCAGAGGAAAGTCCAGAAGGATAGATACAGAGAGCGCAGGGACTGAAAATACCAGACGAGCCTTTGGAAAAGTAAAGATAGCATAGGGGACTGAAAATACCAGAGGAGATTCCAGAAGGATGGATGCAGAAAATGCAGAGGCTGAAAATAGCAGTAAAATGCAGACAATGCATAAGCTGAAAATGCCAGAAGATACTCTGGCCTAATGCAGACTGTGCAGAGATTGAAAATACCAGAGGAGACTCCAGCAAATGCAGGGAGTGAAGGGCCTGAAAATACCAGACCAGACTTCCCTGGGTGCTGGACAATACGCATCCTTGGAGAAATATGACCTTGTGCGAGACACCAGGGAAAGATGACGCCTTTCAGAATACGCTAATACAAACATTACACACGTTCCCTGTCTAAACTGAGCTGAGCTGGGAGAATAATGGTTTCATTAGATTTTCTGTAGCTCAGGTAATCTCTGCATAAGACGGATGGCTTTTGAACGGATGCTTATTGTACAAGGGAACAGCGAAATGCCCGGGGAAGAGGCAATGATGCGGCTGGGTGGGAAAGGAGAGAGCGATTTCATCTCTTATCTAGCAACCTCCAGTGTGATGCCGTCACAAATCAATATGGTTTTTTTCAGGCCAGGGAAACAAGTTCATCACAGTTTCTTTGCACAGATCTGGAAAAATTAAAACAGCACAGATGCTTAGAGGGTAAATTTACTTTAAAACGTTTATTTTTTTAAAAATGGAGTCAATGATACAGCATAAAAAGCAAAGCATTGCTAACAGGAAAAACCAAAACAACTATGCAAGGAATAAGGCTCCAGCTATCAAACTAAACTAAGCCTTAAGTTTATATACCGCATCATCTCCATGGAAGTGGATCTTGGCACGGTTTACAAAGCTTAAAAATAAAGAGGAGAGAGGGAAAAGATTTACAAGAGTGTATGAAAAGAGGGAAAATAAACAGGAGAAGAGGTGATTGTATGTTGGAAAGAGTGATTATGTGTTAGAAAAGGTTTTCAGTTGTTTGCTGAATAATTGGAGGGAGTCCAGGTTCTGCAGCGGGATAGTGAGATGGTTCCAAAGGTCCGTGATTTTGGAGAGGAGGGATTTTCGCAGTTTGCCTGCGTGGACAATACCATGTAGAGAGGGGAAGGATAGTTTATGTCTGTGGGCGAGTCTGGTGGTAGCAGGTCTCGAGGCGTTAAAGGATAGGGGGATTAGGGGCGGAAGGATGCCGTGAATGATCTTGAAGGCCAAACAAGAGCATTTGAAATGAATTCTGGAAAGCCCTGGGAGCCAGTGAAGATTGGTAAGTAGTGGGGAGACGTGGTCGAATTTGCGTTTTGCAAAAATCAGCTTGGCTGCGGTATTTTGGATAAGCTGAAGTCTATGAAGACTTTTTTTTGTTAGGCATAGGTAAATGGCGTTGCAATAGTCGAGTTTGGAGAGGATGATGGATTGTACAAGGACTGCGAAATGTTTTTGGTGAAAGTAGGATCTTACTTTCCTCAGCATGTGGAAGCTGAAAATTTTTATATTAAGGCATCATCTGAGTCTTTGTCCCCACACCCCCAAACTGCGCCCCTCTCCCAAACTTATTAGCCTCACAAATCCGTAACACAAAAAAACACACACATACACACACACCCCCCAACAGCTTTGATGGCTGTTTGCTCAAGGTATATTACTCCTGGCAGAACTCTGCGCAACGGTGCAGCGCAAAATTCTGTACACACTTTGTGTAGAATTCTGCACAAACCTTCCATTCTGTCCCTGTCCCCATCCCCTCCTTCTCCCCCGCATGGGTCTGGCCTCTCTCCCTCCAATCGACCCCCACCCCCTGTGAGATTAGACATACCTGCGGACCCTCAGAGCAGTGGCAACAGCCGACCGGTAGAGCAAGGTGCTGTAATTGGGTGCTTGCAGCCAGCCCTGCCAGGGCCCTCCCTCTGCTGCATCACTTCCTGGAGATAGATGATGCAGCAGCAGAGGGAAGGCCAAGCGTTGCCTCTGTCGGCTGTTCTGAGAGGCTCACAGGTATGTCTGATCTCGGAGGGGGGAAGGGTCGGTCGGAGGAAGAGAGGCTAGACCCACGTGTAGGAAGGAGGAGGGAATGGGGACAGGGATATGGATGCTAGATCACAATTTGAGGAGGAGGAAAAGATGGAAAATGGATGCTAGGCCTTTGGGGGGAAGGAGAGAGTGGGGGGACCTTGATGCTAGACTGCAAGTGGGGGAAGGGGGAGAGGAGGAGCATGGATGCTAGACCTGCAGAGGGAGGAGGATAGGGGAGGGGACATGGATGCTGGACCCATAAGTAAAATGGAAAGGGGTGAAAAGAAAACCCAGGCCAGAAAGGGGTGTGTGTGCGAAGGAAGAGATGCTTGACCATAGAGAGATGGAGAGAGAGAGATACTAGACCATGGAGAGTACGGAAGGGATTCAGGATGCAAGCGAGAGAGGTGGTGGGTGGGGTGAGGGGACATGGATGCTGGACCTGCAAGTGGGGATGGGGGGAATGGTCACCTTGAAACAATAATAAATATCTCCAGCACCGTTGGCCTCCTTCACCGTTCTTTTTGCTCTGATATTCCTGTGAAGGTGTTTCTTTCATGTTTTTGGACTATCTTTAGAGATATAACATCAGAACCACCTTCACAAGGAAAGCTACAGCCATGCAGAACACCAAACCTATGGGATCACAGGTCTACCAAACACGTCAGCCTATGTTGCCATGGTGCCAGGGCCAAAACCAGTAGGACAGTCTTCAGAATCGCTTGAGTTCCTACCAGAACTCGTGTCACGGTGATAATTGCAACCAAAGCTACAACTTTGTTGTGTCAGATGCTCTTCCCAGCAACCCGGCATGCAAGACTTGATTCAAACAAGCACTGTGCATTTTACTGCACCTTACCCTCCCTTTTGGAACGCGATTCCTGTCACTATTCATTTGGAGCCGTCTTACCCATAATTTTGGACAGCTTGAAGACCCATCTATTTTTGGAGGCATTTGGCGACAAAGCCGGAGCTGGTGCGACTTCATGAGTGCTCTCCTGGTTCTTTGATTAATTACGTCTGTGGATAACTGTATGTAGTCCCCCTGTTTCTGTCCCAGGTAGAGCCTTTTATGTCTTCTTTCCTATATCTGCTTTAGTCCGTACACCATCTTGCTTTGCTCACCAATCAAATCAACACCATAGGCACAACCAAAGAGCCAAATATCACAACCATCCAAGGTTACTTTAGTAAAGCACCCTTCAGGGATTCAAGAAAAGGTTGGATAAGTTCCTGCTGGAACAGAACATATGCAGGTAAGGCTAGACTCAAATAGGGCACTGGTCTTTGACCTAAGGGCCTCCGTGTGAGCGGACTGCTGGGCACGATGGACCACTGGCCTGACCCAGCAGCGGCAAATCTTATGTTCTTATGTGTCAACCCCAAATTCACAACTATGACACCCAGGGCTGTGGAGTCGGTAGATAAATGTTCCGACTCCGACTCTGACTCCTCAGTTTTTTGTACTTCTGACTCCGACTCCGACTCCAGGTACCCGAAATTTCCTCCGACTCCGACTCCATAGCACTGGTTAATTTTCAGATCGTTAAAATGGAATGTCAAGTTGAGAGAAATAAGCATTTTCAACACCGCCTTATTTTTGCTTTTAATCAAGGTTCTAAGGCCACAGAAGCTGCTCGCAACATTTGTGCTGTGTATATAGTGGGTGCTATAGCTGAAAGAATCGCTCGTGATTGGTATGCCAAGTTCAAAAATGGAGTCGGTAGATAAATGTTCCGACTCTGACTCCTCAGTTTTTTGTACTTCTGACTCCGACTCCAGGTACCCGAAATTTCCTCCGACTCCGACTCCTCGACTCCAACTCCGGCTCCGACTCCACAGCCCTGATGACACCGTTAGATTGATGCTGGAACAGAGACCCCCCTGGTGATAGGAGGTCCTGTAATACCTTGGGTGAAGTGAATGTCCAACACCACAAGGTACATGTATTGCCCCTGGAAGCCTCATTGTAGACCCTATCGTGATGTCAATTGGGAGAACCTTGTCCTTACTTCCACCACACTAATATCCATCTCCTGTTTTGGTGAACTTCTCTGCTCACATTATAATCCTCCCCCATCAATTAGTTCATGTCCTGTTGCAAAATAAAAAGCAATTATACTAAGTATAGAGTACTCTAAGTGCAGCAAAGCTAATGCAGATGGTTGCTCAGCCTATCCCTGGGGACCTGGATGTAAGAGCCTTTGCCTTATTAAAGTGTAAACATGTTTTTTTTGTTAAACATAAAGTGGTATATTCCTGGGCAGCCTATTGCCAGAAGAGGGTGTGCAGAAGCCCTTTCAGACTCGATCTTTCCCAGAAGTGGCGTCATAGCCCTCTCGGAGGACAGAGAGGGCCATGTTTAGTCTTTCCCTCGAAAGAAGCAGAGGGGTGTGGCTGAGCTCTGCATCGGATTGTCTGAGGTCGTCCGTGGGCCTAAGTTCAACACCTCGATTTGTTCAGTTCGGGAGCTTTAAGTAGACTTCACAAGGGAAACTGAAGGCCCTGAGCACTTATGAAGGGAGTAAAGGACCAAAAGAATACTACAGGAACCAGCGTGGAGGATATGGGGAGCTGGTAATAGCTTACACCAAGCGAATTTAGCTGCCTATCTATCTACCCAAGGTGGTGGGGAGCCAGAGAGAAAGAGTCTAGACTAGATGGATCAGTTAGCCTTCACCTGCTACTATTTCTAACCTAATCTGGAATTTTTGAGTCACACTATGCCCAAAGCGGATTCAAGGCGACTTACATTTGGAAATTATAAATATACAAATTGGTGCATTGCACACTGAAGAAAAGATACAGTCCTTTGAATGGAGAGGAATTGATCAGTATTTAATCGGTGCAGAGGTAGGTTGCATAAAACAGGTTCCAATGGGAAAGGTCCGTAGTGTAGGCCTAAAGTTTAATTGTCGATGGAGTATGTGGAGCCTCTACAAAAGGAAGTGAGATGAGCGTCATCTCTTCATTTACTAACCTGTTCTCTCACACAGATGAGCCATGAATTCTGTTGTACATACGCACCTACCTCCTAATTCGATAATCCTGGGCGCCCGTTTTTGCACTTAGAACACCAAACCGTGCAAACAAATTAAAGAACAGAGTCAGTTGCAAGCGTAACTTAATTGTTAAAATAGGTGCTAATTGACGTTATCAATAATTGGCTTCAATTGGTGCTAATTTGCATTTGCAGCCGTAACTCCGCTAAGTATCTAAGGGCTAGATTCACTAAGCAAGCCAATCGTGTACCGATCGGTTTGCGAGCCCTTTACGATCAGATTTCCCTCCTACACTATTCACTAACGCCTGTAGCGATCCGATCCTGATCGTCCCATGCAAAATAGCCAAGCAATTGATTCACTAACAATTGCTTGGCTATTTTGAGTCGGGTTTTACTACTGACAAACCCAACTGCAGGTATTTTGACAGGCCTGCCTGTCTTTTTTATTATTTTTTTCCATGGCATAGATATTTTGGGTGTGTTACACACGCAAAATATCTGCCCCATAAAAAAAATGAAAAGACAGGCAGACCTGTCAAAAAAAAGACCGAGAGCCCCCCTCCCGACAAACGCGAGGGTCCCCCCCAGCGACCCACATATAGCAAGAGGGATAACCGCACCCTCCTGCCACTGCCCTCCCCGCCTGCATGAATATGGCAGGAGGGATGCCAACTCCCTCCTGCCACCAATCCCCCACCCCGCACGGCCTGACAGGGCATGGCCCACCCACATCTGAACAGCCCAACCACATTAAAGTTGTGAGCAGGAGGGGTGCTCAGTCCCTCCTGCTCCTAGGCCAACCACCCCCCGGCCCACCCCTGGTCGGCCCACCCACCCGGTACCTGTAAAATAGTTGGGAGCAGGAGGGGTGCCCAGTCGAGGGGTACCCAGTCCCTCCTGCTCCTTGGACATGGCTCCCCCAACATCTTCGGGGGCAGGAGAGGTGCCCGGACCCTCCTCCTGCTCCTATGCACTGCCAAAATCTTTGGGAGCAGGAGGAAAGTCCTCCTGCTCCTACTCTTCAGCCAGCCGCCGCCCAATAGCGGCCTTAGGTGCACACTTTTTACACACCTCACTTTAGGTGACCTTTTGAGCCCCTACAAGTCTACCGCATGTGCAAGGAAAGTCCTTGGCACATCGATCCAGCATGCTGTGCTAAGCGTATGTGTTCCTTTACTGGTAGGTCTTGGAGATCATTCTCCCCCCACTTCCGCCTATGCTAACAAGGGAACCAAAGTTATTTGATCTGGAACTGGCATGGAGTTGATATGCCAGCAGCGGCTAAAGCTTACTAAAAGCCTTTGGGCCTTTTGCTGCCATCCCTTTCAGAAAAAACTGGAGAAAATCCAAAAGATGCTAATGATCTTCTGCCAGACATGTTCTCAGCAGTCATCTCCCTACCCTTACAGAGGTTTGATCTGTTTCCTTACAGAAGGCGCCTTCTTTCCCACTGCTCTCCCCTCTCCTTTCTCCATCCATGTGAGAAGGTCCCTGATTTCTTATGGATGAGGCAGTACTGATATGGCAGACATTCCCTTTCCCATTGGGAAGCAGATCAACATCATCCCATGGAATTAAAATGGAGGATCCTGGAAGAGATTGTAGTAGGGTGGGAGGGTGGCGATATCGAGTTCTTGATTAACTATAAAGAACAGAGGTGGATTTTTCTCCACGCTCTGGAGCCTAACAGACTTAATGCAGAATTAGACTGGATGTCTTTAACTTGAGATGTATAATTCCAATTCTTTGAGGGAGAGCCTGGTTTAGCCTATCACATTCATTCCCTGTCTTTATGATGTGCGATGGGCGGAGCATCTGTTTAGACTTGCTCGCTGGATCAGCGTTGATGCCCGCCATGTGTAAGAAGTTTCTTAACTGAAAATGAGTAAATTTAACATGTTTCTATGCCTTGTAAATTAAGTCTACCCATCTGCAACATCCACTATCTCCTCCTCTCCCTATTGGCTAAGGCTCTTAACATTTGCATCTTCTCTCCCTATAGGCTAAGGCTCTTTACACCTGCATTGTGAGGTCATAGAGCTTTATGATTATAGAAACATAGAACTATGATGACAGATAAAGGCCAAATGGCCCATCCAGTCTACCCACCTGCAACATCCACTGTCTCCTCCTCTCCCTATTGGCTAAGGCTCTTAACATTTGCATCTTCTCTCCCTATTGGCTAAGGCTCTTAACATTTGCATCTCCTCTTCCTATTGGCTAAGGCTCTTTACACCTGCATTGTGAGGTCATAGAGCTTTATGGTTATAGAAACAAGACGGCAGATAAAGGCCAAAGGGTCCATCCAGTCTGCCCATCTGCAGCATCTACTATCTCCTCCTCTCGAAAGGTGTTTTTTTGTAGTCCCAAGCTCTATAGGAAACAGGAGACCACAAGTTCCACAGATGCCCCAGGGGAGTAATTCTGAAGACCTGGAGCTTGAGAGAGAGAGAGAGAGTGTGTGTGTTTGCATTTAAACTGAGGCACTGGTGTGCTCTCTCTCTGTCTGCTTTCCTGGCTGACACAAGGACATAATTTAAAAAGTAAAAAAGCAAGGGAAATGGATTTTAAATCAGACAGTGTCTCCATCAGATAATGCCAGAGGCTTAATGCCAGAGGCCTGGCTGAGCAGCAAAGATTTACCCTTGTTCCTGGACTTTGTCTTGACAAATGTTGAAGGAAGGGATGATGGGGGGTGGAGGGGGAAGCAATGACCTTAAGAGAAAAAAATAAAATAAATATCCCATAATCCTCCGAAGGATCTCCTTTGGGTCTGGAGCTGTGAAGTGGGGCTGAAAGTGGAAGAAGATCTGAGTTAAGAGAGTTGGGAGTGGAGGTGGGATGAAGGCTGGATGGACCTAAAGGGATAGAAGGGTATGGATAGAAAAATACTATACAGGTCCTGGACCTGATGGGCCATTGCGTGGGCGGACTGCTGGACATGATGGATCTCTGGTCTGACCCAGCAGAGGCAATGCTTATGTGCTTATGACCTTGGATGAGTGATGCTATGAAAAGACTAGGGATTTTTTTGGGGGGAGGGAGGGGGTTATCAGAAATGTTGGCAAGAGGACAGAGATTTTGAGGTCCAGGATTGTGAGTGAGGTTTTGGATGTGTAAGGAGGTAGACATTGGTAAAGGTTTTAAAGTTCAGATGTGCAATGGCTTGGAGAGATTTCAGAGTTCAAGGGCATGAAGGAACCGAAAGGGGTCGAAGAGATATAGGGGTGTAGGGTGTGTCAAGGAGATTGGGAGGGATCTGAGGATTAGTTCTAAACAGGAGGGTATTTTTAAGGCCTAGAGGTGTGTGCAGGTGGATTAAGGGGCAGGGGAATGGGGTTTTTAAGAAGTGAAGAAAATTACCAAGACTATGGATAAAACAATTTCACATCCAAGTCACCTTAAATATGTGGGATCTCCTTGTCCAGTACAAATATCTTGGGACCACTGACTGACTCTGAACATCTGGAAGCCTCTGGATGCGCTCTGGAATTCAGCGAAAGAGCCAGCTGGCAAAGTTCTGCCTCTCATTCTCACACGCATGTCTTTGCCTGCAAAGTATGTAATAAATATTTTTTTTATAAATAGAACAGTCAATTTAAGATACTAAATCATCCTCCCCCTCCCCCCCCCCCCCACCCAGCATTGGCACTTTGTTCCCTGCTGGGAGCGGCTGGGGCTGTAGGCATTGTGAGCACCCTGGCTCCCACTCCCAGCCCTCCTGCACCTGCTGGGAGATGCTGGGACTGCAGGAGTTCAGCTCCCCGACCCCCAGCATCCTGCGCCATTCCCCATGGTACCCCATGCTGGCAGAGGCTGCAGGCAGGCAGACATCTAACTAATAATATTCTATAACCTATACACATAACTCAGAGACACAACCCTGTCCCTGATCCACCCAAGCCAACACCCCCTCCCTTATGGAAATTGTGTGCCCAGTTTATAGAATACCCACTAAGGTCATTTTGCACCTAACTGCACCAATTAGTATATCATTAAGCCACTCAATTAGAAGTGTGCTGACCATATTCTATAAATGCTGCGCACATCTTTGCATGTTAAGCAAGGCTGAGCACCCAACTTTCCCTCTAGTACCTACCCGCTAGGAAAGGCTTGGAGTTAAGCTTCCAGACAGCCAGTGCCCCCTTCTGGAAGACCCTAAGATTGCAGGAACTGCAAGATCTGGTCACATAGCTCTCCACCTTTTTATACAGCACCCCCTGCTGGGACAGCTGGCAGCCTAGAAATGGTTAAGGGAGGAAAAGTGGTTACCAGGGTTTGATTTCTGCTGCTAATTTTACTTGCAGGGATTCCCTCTTCAAAGTGTTACATAAATAGTTACATAAGAGTTGGTGTACACCTCTTGGAAATCTCTGCATGTTGTTTCCTGTCTCGCAGAGGCAACCCAATGAGGGCATGAGTGCTGGCAAGCTCCCGCACCTGCAGTCACAAAGTCGTCTTCCCTCCCTTCTCTCTCCCATCCATCGCTTGCCTCTCGCCCTGTCTCGCTCGAGAGCTGGTGTTAGAGGCGGACAGAAATGAATCTATGCTTATGTAAGACCTTGGCACAATGGAGCATCCATCTGGAGAGAGAGAAGAGAAAACAGAGAAAATTAAAATCATAAGACTTTGTTGTCTTCCTACTGTCTTTAGAAGCTGTCATCACCCCTGAATATCGCCTCCACCGTGACATGTCAGTCACCCAAGAGGTCTGCAAGCCACATGCCAACTTTCAACAAATCAGGCACTGTGCCATTAGGCAGAATCAACTGTGGCTTATCAAGCCTTGATTAAAATGCATTCAGCCGTTCCCTTCTCCAACGGCCTTCCCAAACTCTCCCTGATTCTGGGAGCAGATGAAGCCACCATTGCTGGCGTTCTCACATGTTTTTCTGTGTGCATGTTATCAATAACCATTCATTGACAATGTAGCACACAGAAGAACCAAATGCCGAGTGGAGCCATCGTCTTCTCCCTTCTCAATGGTATAAAACCAGGCTGGAAAATGAACCAACAATTCTTTTCCATAATGTTCTTGGATTACTTCCAAAACATGAATCAGGGTGTTATATCCAGTCATGATCAGATGAAGGACTGATAAACCTTGGTTGTCTACATACTACCTTTAACCTGGTAGAATCATTGGTTGGGGACCGAATGACTATGGCTAAGGTTACCATAGGGCTCCAGAAAAAGGAGGATGGATTGAGACATTTGGCTTTCTATGGAAGCAAAACCTGGATGTCTCAATCCATCCTCCTTTTTCTGAAGCCATATGGTAGCTGGTGGATACTCAGAATAGTTAATCTAGGGAATAAGATGCTTCAGACTCACTCTTAGCCCTCAAAAAAGGAGGTCATGGACCAGCCGACTTCAATTTTAAGAGAAAATGGGATACTCACGTGGGATCTTTAAGGGAGTAAATTCAGGGGAGGGGATACTTGGAATGGGCAGACTTGGTGGGCTATAGCCCTTTTCTGCTGCTTTTTTCTATGTTTCTATGTAATTAGACCTGCATCAAGTCTATACTTTTCACCAAACTGAATGCCAATGAGATTATATAACATATTGCCAAGGCAAGAACTTCCTTTGGTTGACCCTGTCATTGCCCATAAAGAGGGAGGTGTGAGTCTTCCCACTAAGATCAAGGGATACCAGGCAATAGTATTGTTCACATTGCTGTACAGATGTGGATCTTGAATGCTTATATCACAGACACCTCAAGCAAGTTGAAGAATTCCACCAACCCTCCCCAAGATCCATGTAAGATAAGACGGACTCTCCATCTGAACAGTTCTCGAAAAGTTCCTTGCACGAGTAGCAACCCCCGAGCTACTGTTACGCCAGTGCATGGAAGGAATGGGGGGTTGGGTGCCTGTGCCTTCACCAAGACGGCACCTGGGGCAGATCACTCTCCCCTGCCCCCCACTGCAGAGACTGAAAATACTAGACGAGACTCCAGCAAAATACAGCAGTTCCAGCTAGCAGGAGGGCTTGGAGCCAGAACCTGTTCTGGGGAGGGCTTAGAGGCCACATCAACCCAGTAAAAGCTCCCAGTGACTCAGCAGCTGGAAAGATGTCCTTCCCTCCCTATACACACGCTGTAAATCTTCCAGGATCTCTGAAGGAGGAAAGGCATCATTTCAATTGGCTTCCACTTCAGACACTAGTGCTTTCACCCCCTACCCTCTCTGCATTTTGCCCGAGTCTCCTCTGGTATTTTCAGTCCCTGTGCTTTTGTGGGATTTTTGTAAGCGATATTACTGAAGGGCTGTCAGGTACTCAGCAATAGAGTGGAAACCCCTGATGGAGTGGATAACACAAGGAAGGGACCTGGTGAAGCTTGAAGAATGGTCTGAAATTTGGCAGCTAAAATTTAATGCTAAGAAATGCAAGGTCATGAATTTGGGCTGCAAAAACCCGAGGGAATGGTACAATTTAGGGGGTGAAGAACTTATGTGCACGACGGAAGAGCGGGACTTGGGTGGGATTGTATGTGATGATCGTAAGGTGGCCAAACAGGTTGAAAAGGTGACGGCGAACGCTAGAAGGATGCTGGGTTGCATAGGGAGAGGTATGGCCAGTAGGAAAAAAAAGGTATTGATGCCTCTGTATAAGACTCTGGTGAGACCTCATTTAGAATATTGTGTACAATTCTGGAGGCCGCACCTTCAAAAAGATATAAAAAGGATGGAGTTGGTCCAGAGGAAGACTACTAAAATGGTGTGTGGTATATGGGGACAGACTTAAAAATCTCAATCTGTATACTTTGGAGGAAAGGCAGGAGAAGGAGATATGATAGAGAGGTTTAATACCTACGTGATGTAAATGCACATGAGTCAAGTCTCTTTCATATGAAAGGAAGCTCTGCAATGAGAGGGCATAAGATGAAGGTGAAAAGGGATAAACTCAGAAGTAACCTCAGAAAATACTTTTTCACAGAAAGGGTGGTGAATGCTTGGAATGGCCTCCCAGAGGAGGTGCTAAAGACAAAAAGTGCATCTGAATTCAAGACAGCTTGGGACAAGTATGTTGGACTTCTAAGGGAGAGAAGGGGTTAGACTAGAGAGGCCATATGGTCTTAGTCTGCCTTCATTTTTCTATGTCAGTGTCTATACATCTGTACTTAGGAAGCCGAGGACAGCAGCAACATTGGAAATTGATAACTGGAACATCAAGATATGAGCATATGACTCCATATCTTCGACAATTGCATTGGTTGCCCGTTGTGTTTCGAATTCAATACAAAGCAATTATGTTATGTCATCAATTTCTATATGGTACGATGCCTGAAATTTTTAAGAATATGATGTCTCGTTATCAACCACAAAGATCCCTGCGTTCCAAAAATGCTGAAAACAAGGGCTAATCCTAAATATGTGGAAACAAATGCCTTGACTTTCACATGTGCAGGAGTCAAGCTATGGAATGGCCTTGTTGACCAGATTCGAAAACGTGGAGAGAGGAATTCATTTAGGAAACTGTTCAAGACTCAACTATTTAGAGATGCATTTCTTTGAGCAATTGATTTTATCAAAGACTGAATTTGCCTGTTTTAATTTTTATCTTGTATAGACTCTTAATATTTTATGCGCGTAACTCCTTGTAAACCGTTTTGGAAAACAACGGTATAGAAATTTTGAAAATAAATAAATAACATGAAGGTAAGTGGGAGGGAGGCAGGGAGACAGAGACGGTGGATGGGGGAAGGAAGCCAAAGAGAGAGAGAGATGAACTAACATTTAGAGAAAAAAGATTTGGGTTGGCGAGTCTGGTGATCCAGATTTCCGGCATCTGGATTTTTGGACTTGCACTAGTGGAGTGTGGGCAGGGTCTTCAGGGGATTTGCCCCACCCCCTAAAGGCCCTGAGGGCACTGCTCTGAATTTAAATGGCCAAGCAGGAAACAGGCAAAAGCTGCTCAGCCAATCAAATTCAGATCAGTACTGTCGGGGTCTTCAAAGGGTTCAGAGAATCCCCAGCCCAAGAGCTTTGCTTTTTTTTTTTTTTTTGGGGGGGGGTTACATTTTGTTTGATGTAGTTTGACTGGTTGAGCAGGCTGCCTACTTTACGAATCAAACCTCATCAAACAAAATTTTTTTTAAAAAAATAAAACAGCCGGGCTGAAGAGCTAGGGATTCACTCAATCCCCTGAAAGCCCTCACGGCACGCCACTGACTGAAACAGCATGACAAGAGAATAGGTAGAGCAAGAGTGATGCGGAGGGGGGAGGGGGGACCAGGAATGGCGCTTTGGAGATGCAAAGGGATACAGAGCTATGTGTGAAAAACACTTGTCACTCGATGGTAGCATTGGCCATGGGAGAGCCGTAACCAGTGCAAGAAAGAGAGGTGATAATGCGTCTGTAGTGGGCACCAGTGAGATTTCATATGGCGGACTGAGTCCAGTTCTGTAAGCATAGAGGTGATCAAGAGAAAGGTGACCAAAACGGGGCAGATTGGCTGCAAAGGTTGATTCGTCAAATCCTGGTCAACGTCAACCAGGAAACTAGAATCACTTCAACTACTCCTTCCATCTCCCAAACGCACATTCGACTCGCTCTTCATTTACCTTGGCACCAAGACCTGGAACAATCTCCCGACCGATATCAGGATGGAAACACTCAACAACAGATCCGGAAAAAAATTAAAAACTCTCTTCTTTGAAAGCATACACGCCATAGTCAACTAACTCAAAATACAAAATGCCATAGTCTACTAAATGCAATCATAGAACCTCTATTCTCTCTTCCCCATTACGCCATTCATAAAACAGCTGTAATGTAGCATATACATTCTGTAATTCCTTATATTGTAAGTCGCCTTGAACCTGTTTAGGTATAGCGACACTCAGAAATACGAGATTAGATTAATAGCTTATCAGATACTTTAGTTAGGTTGTGAGCCTTTGGGACAGATAGGGTCGTTTTTCTCAAGTACCTAATTTCATTTTAGTTTGATACACTGTAAACCGCTTAGGTCAGTAAAATGCAGGAGTGGTAGATCAAATCTTAAACATAAACATTTACTTAATATATGGCTATGTCACTTGACAGCAAATTTCAGCAGTTTACAACATTAAAATAACCAATCGCAAGAAAGGAATGGCCACGCTTCAACCACCCCAGAGAATATCCCAAATAAAAGCCCCATAAAGACCTCAATCCAATCCAAGACAAGATTTAGAGGGCCTAAATATAATATATGAACCATTAAATATAAACTTAGAGGAAAGGATAGGCAGTGGAAATACTGATAAGAGACAGTCAAACACTTGAGGGAATGAGTTTCTGAGGGGAAAGAAAGTTCTGGAACATGAAATCACGACAAGAGAGCAGTAAATCCAGGAGCCATATTTTTTTCATGGAAATGACAGTGGATGTGGACAGTGGATGCTACCGGTCGGGGGTCTCTTCACAGCCCACGGGACTGCAGACTTAAGAGAGAGGGTCTCCTTTCCACAACACTGGGTCACACTGTCTGCGCTGTCTTTGCCTCTCTGAACCCCTGACAGAGATTGCCCTGATGGGCTGAGGTCCATTTTTTGTGTTCCCAGAGCAGTCTCCTTCCCCCCCCCCCTCCATGGCCTCCAGAACATATACGGGATTCATGACTACACAGCACCCTAGGTTATCGCCAGAGCATGGAAATAGCCAGTTCAGACCAGTTCTAGCCAATAGCAAGGTCTGACTGGCCTGAGAGATGTGCGCCGGCCTGTCTGTGAGACCCTTTTCATCATGATGGGATCAGCTGCTTCGTTACATCCCAGAAATGAGGGTCACGATAGCCAGCGGACACTGGAATTTAAAAGTCCCGCAATTAATAGAGATAAGACCACGCCGGAGGGGGTTTAGGTCGAAGCTGCCCTGTTTATTATGCTAAGAGAGATGACAAGCTTCCCTTGATTTACGAGATTTCACATATGCCAGGGTTGTAAAAGCCGTCTTTTTATTGAGAGGTTAAAAACTGTCCAGATTGTGGCAGCGAGGGAATGGAGGAAGAGACGTCTAAGGACATTAAGAGCTGCCTTACTAGGTCCATCTAGCCCCAGAATCTTGTTTCCAATCCAGGTCACAAGTACCTGGCAGAGTCCCAAAAAGTTGCAAAATTCAGGGCTCCTTATACAAAAGTGCGCTAGCCGAAAAACTACCGCCTGCTCACGAGGAGGTGGTAGCGGCTAGCAGGCGCCATTCCGCGCGTCAGGGCCCTGCATGTTAGTTACCCCCAGAGATAAGCAGTGGTTTCCCCCAGGTCGACCTTAATAACTAGGTCTGCCTCACCTTGTCAGTCCACTTTTTTTTTTTTGGCGCATAGATCTTACTGGACGCCAATTAAGCTCGCTAGAATTGCATCCCAACCCTTTTCAAATCTATGTTGGGCCTGGAAAAGTGAACCTGGTCCGCTTTCTCGTATTTTAATGCATTTACTAAGCTTCATTTTAGCGGGTGGTGGAGTTGTAAAAGTATTATCGCTTTAAAAGCTTGTAAAATAGCGCACTTTCGTAACGCTTGGGCACCCTTTGATAATTTCTGTAACCGCTTTTGAGGGGGTTTTTTTTTGCCTTTTTTGTAGAGTTTGCAGCTTGAACGCATATTTAAGTAACTATCTCTATAGATATACATATATGCTTGTAAATATATTTATGTGCTTTTATTGTTAACTTTAAAAATGCAATAAAATCTTTATTTATTTATTTTTTTTAAACCCTACAGTTTAGGAACTTTTCTATATACTATTTATTATTTCTAAAGCGCTACCAGACACATAAAGTTTCAAGTTTAATAGAGATTTGATTAATCGCTTAATCATAATTCTACGCGATGTACATAATAATAAAATTACAAAATATGGGGAACAATACAATGAGTAACAAAAAAAAAAACAGGTCTAACAAGACGATTGACAAACTTAACAAAACTAAGAACATAAGGGAAGAGAGGGATAAGAACTACAAATTATTTGAAAGTTAAAGAGACATATAAGGGAGATACAGAAGGAAAGGGAAGTTAAAAATGACTTCAATAAACTTAGAGAGAAAAAGTAAAATTGGTTGGAAGACTAAATGGCTAATTGAAAACACAACTTCATAGATGCGTGGGAAGGGAGAGAAGAGAGATGGTGAAACCAGGACTGCTTCAGCCTCTTCCTAATGACCTCCGTAGCCTTATAAATTATTAGGTACTAAAACTGTGTCTGTGTTTGGATAAACAGGCACCCTTTTCCTCTTTCTCTGCAGAACTTTGTGCTTCACAGACGGAATGGATTAAGCAGTCAGGTGCAGAAGACAGAACACATCCTGGGCTTGCCTGCCTGCTTCCTCTCTGCAGTACCTGGATACGTAAAAAGAAAGAAAATGTAACCAATGAACTGAGCAAATATACTGCAACAGAGACATAAAAAAAACTGGGATATCTCTACAAGGGCTTGGGCAGAAGGTCAAAGACTGCCTGAATATAGTCTTCCCCTCCCTGAATGCATTCCCTCTCCTGATCAGTTCCCCTTTCTACTCATTCCTGTGCCCATGAGCTCTCTGCGGAGGAAAGAAGCAGCCGCCCACCTTTCCTGTTTCCAGAGGTGGCAGATTCAGCTGCGTGCCAGAGAGACAGGTGTGGGGCACTGTGCCGGGCTCCTGTAGACTTACAATCTTTTGAAGCGCAGACAGAACAGGCATCGCCAGGGGTGCGTTCTGCAGCACATCTCCAACAGAATCCTTTCAGCTTAAGGAGGATTGGCAACAGGAGACAAAGTCAGACAGACAGACACAAAGGAAGAGGCAAACAGGCAGGCTTAGAAGCACATCTCAGGAGTGGTCCAGCGCTTGGATCATAGAAACATAGAAAATGACAGCAGAAAAGGGCTATAACCCACCAAGTCTGCCCATTCCAAATACCCGCCCCCCTGACTTTACTCCCTTAGAGATCCCATGAGAATATCTTGTCTGAGATCCTCTTTTTACAAGAAAGCATCATCGGAGAGGAAACCTCACCATCCCATATCAGCCTCCTCATGCTCCAAAGAGCTCCAAAGCTACATAAAACTTCAAGACCAGAAGAATCAGACACAGTCCTGAGATGAGTGAAGTGATTGGCCGAACTATCCCACGCTAAGTGGTGATTGGCCAATGGAAGGGGGCGTCGATTGGGGGTATTCTGAACCTTATAATTCTGTATATGAAGGCACCCTCAGTGCCCTGGTGCCCGGTGATAGAAAATAAACTTCAATAAAATACAGACAGCTCCAAGGGCTGAAAATACCAGAAGACATTTCAGTAAGAGGCAGAGAGCCCAAGGACTGAAAATACCAAAGGAAACTTCAATAATGTGAAGAGAGTGTAGTGACTGAAAATACCAGAGGAGACCAGTAAAATGCAGAGAGTGCAGGGGCTGAAAATACCAGAGGAAACTTTAGTAAAGTGCAAGGGATGAAAATACCAGAGGAAACTTCAATAAAATACAGACAGTCCAGGGGCTGAAAATACCAAAGGAAACTTCAGTAATGTGAAGAGAGTGTAGTGACTGAAAATACCAGAGGAGACCAGTAAAATGCAGAGAGTGCAGGGGCTGAAAATACCAGAGGAGACCAGTAAAATGCAGACACATGTCATGGTTTTTTCAAAGCACTGGGGAGGTCCTGATGGTCAGTTCCAGACTTTTGCTGGGGGAGAGGGGAGGATAAAATACATTTCTCATATTCCACAGTTACCTTTGAAACTTCAGTGCAAAGAAGTCATGTCTAGGAATTATATTAAGAGAAAACCAAAAAAACTCTGTGGAGTGACGGTGTTCCCAAATGGACTTTATTTGAAAGTATCAAAGTTCCAAAGGTACACTGAAATCATCCACTTAAAATAATTCCATCCACATAAAAGTAAATCATCCACATAAGAGCCTTAAAGGACCTAGTCCGCTAGGGATACAGGACCCAACACGGTCTGCGTTTCGACAAAAAGTCTTCTTCAGGGGTCCCTGGGGTTCCTATAAAGGTGAATACGTGGGAAACAATTGTGTGGTGAACCGGAAGTAAGACACTGCTTTTTGTCGAAACGCGGACCGTGTTGGGTCCTGTATCCCTAGCGGACTAGGTCCTTTAAGGCTTTTATATGGATGATTTCAGTGGACCTTTGGAACTTTGACTCTTTCAAATAAAGTCCATTTAGGAACATCGTCACTCCACAGAGTTTTTTTGGTTTTCTCTGGATTTTCTTCTTTGTGGATATTTTGGGGTCAATTCATTTTTTTTTTAGGAATTTTATTAAATCAGACAACATAATTTTAACATTTTGATAGGGCAAATTTCTGAAATAAAGACATTTTTCATTGCTTCCCAAATGACACTCGATCTTATCTCAAATTGCAAAAAGAAAACATATCTTACTCCTTCAGAGTTTGGAAATTGTAAAACCTAGCAGAGATGTAAACCAAGTCGAGCCCCTAATTCTAGGAGATAACTCGGTATAAAAGTCTAAGATTTAGATTAGATTAGATTTAATGAAGAACAGATATGAAGTGGAATCAGAAACAGGACTCGACACGGACCGTGTTTCGGCATGCAAAGCCTGCATCAGGAGTCCAATGATTCCAAAACAATAATGTTTAAATGTACATAAAAGCAATTAGAAATCATTTAAAATTAGTCGGGGACATAACAGCTGTGTAATATGTACATTATGAGGGGCTGCTGAATAGTTCTCGGCCCGCCCAGCAAAGTTGGGGCAGTCTCCATCGAGGGCTAAACACTTCGTCCAATAATTTTCTTTCTTTCTTTTTTTTTTTTTTTGTTCTATATTTTTCTGACAGAACGAAAAAAGCGGAAAATCGATTGACTAAGTGCGTAGCCCTCGATGGAGGCGGTGTCAGATCAAAAGCGCGCCGGGACAAAGGTGCGCGTAGACAACTGAGTGCAACGCAGAGGCACACGCCGAAGAAAATGACTGTTTTAAAGGGCTCCGATGGGGGTGTGGGGGGGAACCCCCCACACTTTACTTTATACAGATCGCGCCGTGTTGTGGGGGCGTTGTGGGGGGTTTGGGGGGTTGTTACCCCCCACATTTTACTGAAAACTTCACTTTTTCCCTAAAAAACAGGGAAACAGTTAAGTTTCCAGTATAATGAGGGTGGTTACAACCCCCCAAACCCCCCCCAACACCGCCGCGATCTGTATTAAGTAAAGTGGGGGGGGGGGTTCACCAACAAAACCCCCCGTCGGAACCCCTAAAAATACTCTTTTTCTTTGGCGCGCGCTTCCGTTTTGCGCTCAGTTGTCGGCGCGCGCCTTTGTCTTCGGCAGTTTTGTCTATGAACCGATGGAGGCTGCCCCCAACTTTGTCGGTTGGGCCGAGAACTTTTCAGCAGCCCCTTGTAAATAATAATAATAATAATAATAACTTTATTCTTATATACCGCCAACAATCTTAGGGAGAAAAAAAATTGTAAACTACATTAATAGGATTAAAAAAAAGGTAAAAAATGGAAAGAATAAGATTCCGAAATGGTACAAATAGGGCAGCGGTCTCCAACTCCAACCCTTTGCAGGGCCACATTTTGGATTTGTAGATACTTGGAGGGCCTCAGAAAAAAAATAGTTGATGTCTAATTAAAGAAATGACAATTTTGCAGGAGGTAAAACTCTTTATAGTTTATAAATCTTTCCTTTTGGCTAAGTCTTAATCATAATATTATTGTTTATAGCTAAAGAGACATATAATAATTATTATTTTATTTCTGTATACCGCCATACCACATAGTTCTAGGGGTTCATAGTCAAACGCACGCAATTGTCTTGCGCTTGTCTTCACGCTCAATTGTCTTCGTATAATTGTCCGCGCACTTTTGTCTTGTGCGCATTTGACTTGCCACCAGTTCTAGGCGGTTCTCATACAATAAAAATTAGACAATCAGTGAGTAAAATACAATTGATTAAAAATGCGTGAAAATCAACTAAAATATACTATTTACCAATCAGGATTCTAAAACATCAGTTTACAAATTTATTAGACAAATCCGTTTTTAGCAGTTTCCTAAAAGACATATATGAATGGGCCTGAGAAATGATGGGACTTAACCATACATTCATTTTACCTGCCTGAAAACCGAGAAATTGATCCAAAGATCGCTTGTATCGGCGAGATTTAATGGTCGGATGAACAAATAGATATTGCCCTCGAGTATGATCGAGAAACTGTTTTATTTTACTTTTGTGATTATGATAAACCTACCTCAAAATAGGACCTGGCGGGCCGCGAGTTTGAGACCACTGAAATAGGGGATGTTACATTGAACAGCTGAAAATGAGGAATATATATATGTTTTAAGCAAAAAGGTAACCATTAACCCATACACAGCAATCCTCTACAAATGAGAAAAGTACTAAAGATGTATAATATACAGAAAGAAAATAAACAGGGCACCCATAATCTCCAATAATGGCTAAGGTTAGGGAGCTGCAGGTGTAATGGATGGGGCTGTGGCTCCCCAGCAAAGAAACAAAAATTCAATCCCTTCCAGGTCCAGAACCCTTTCGCCCCATCGACCTCACTTGCTCCATTCTCCTTCCCATTTGTAAAGTTCTTCCTCCCTCTTTCCTGTGCTCTCCTGTGTCTCAACCTCTCTTACCTTGCTTGCTCCATCACCTCTTCTTCTCCTGCCTGTCTCCTATGTCTCTCTCCCTCTCCCCTCTCCTCCACAGTGGGGTGACAGAGAGCCTGTGCCTCTTGAAGCAGGCGCCCCCTGTTGTCTGGAAAGGGCTGGAGGGGAGGATCTGTCCTGCTCCATGAAAGGAGGAGACAGGGGAGGGGATGTGAAAAAAAAAGAGAGCAGTTTGTAAGGACAGCCAGAGAAAGTGTCTGCAGCACACAGCCCTGCATCCCCGACTCCCAGGAGATAAAACACCCCAACTCCCGGTTGAACCCCCAAATGTCACTTTGATTTTCTGCCTCGAAGAAATCTGGTTGATCCCCTGACACAGGCACTTCAGTGGAAAAGTGAGAAACCTCTGGACCAGGCAGAGACTGATTCTGGCTACCAGCTCCACGGGAGAGCACAAAGGGGTCCCCATCTTTGCTCGGCTCCTTGTAAGCAGGGGGAAGTGAACATATCTGCTTCTCCACCCATTCATCTCTGCCTGTCTTCAGGGATCTGGTGGAGTCTCTCGGAACAAGAGGTGCGGGAGATCCAGAGATGGTCTTTACTCTAGAGGACAGAGAGGGAAAAGACCTCAAGAAGTGTTACTAACTGAGAGACGGTCACAGAGAGATGCACACAGACATAAAAAGAGACAGACACACCTAGAAACAGGCACAGTGACAGAGAGACCCACAGAAGGAAAAATCTGAGATTTGGATATTTTGGGCTGGGAAAGATTTGGAGAGCTGCCTTTGGACATTTCTTACACAGCAGGAGCCAGGCGGGGCCGGATGGCTCCGGGGACTGGACGTGCGTCCCGGGGAGAAAGCTAAACCTTGGACTTTTATCCGGAGAGGCTCCAGATTGCGGATTCTTTAACCAAAGAAGGTAAGGACCAAGGATAAATAAAAAATGAAATTTAGGAAAGTTTCTGGGTTAGAATGTGAGAGACACATTTGTTCATAAGGAACAAGAAAAAGACTAGAGGGGGGGGGGGCAGAGAAAAAATAAAGATGAGGAGGACAGGGAAGGGAGAAAGCGGAGAGTCGTAAAGAGGAGGTGAAAGGAGACGAGGAAAAGAACAGAAGGGCAGGACAGAGGTGAGGGGAAGACAGAAGGGAGAGGAAAGAATAAAGGAAGGGATGGAGAGAAGGTGAAGGTGACAGAAACAGATGAGAAGAGACAAGGGGGGGTCACTCTTTGTCCTGTTACTAAGAGGTATCCGGGTGACCCCCTGGTGTAACCCGCTGCCGTCCACTCCCCAGTGGGGAGAACCGGTGGTGTACACAGCTCTGTCCCCAAGGAGGGGGGGAGTTGAGCTACCGGCCTTACCTAATTCTCGGCTGTACGTTCTTGACCATAGTGCTACACAGTGGACTCAAACTCAAAGCCTTTGCAGGGCCACATTTTGGATTTGTAGGCACTTGGAGGGCCGCAGAAAAAATAGTTAGGGGTCCTTCTACTAAGGCACGCTAGTCGATTTTTCGCGTACTAAATGCTAACGCGTCCATTAGATTCTATGGCGCGTTAGCGTTTAGCGTGCACAAATATTTAGCCCGTGCTAATTCGGCTAGCACGCCTTAGTAAAAAGACCCCTAACTATTTTTTTCTGCGGCCCTCCAAGTGCCTACAAATCCAAAATGTGGATTATCAGAAGCAATTAAGGCAAGATTTAGAAACGAAATCTTTCTTTAATTGCTTCTGATCATTTCAGCTAGACGCTTCTCCCTCCGTATTTGCGGTGTCGATTATTCACGGTTTTTAGCTTTGCTGGCCCCTCCCCAAAAAATTACATCAGCTTGCGTAGAGAAATCGCTGATTCCAAGCGTTTACAGAGAAAATCGCCGATTCCCGGCACTTTCTTCGCCTTCAGGAACAGGCCAGGTCTCCCACCGTGTTAATAATAGAACTTTATTTTTGGATTCCGCATTACCACAACCAGTTCAGAGCGGTTTATTAATAATAATAATAATAATAATAATAACAGTTTATATACCGCAGGACCGTGAAGTTCTATGCGGTTTACAATGGTTAAAAAAAAAAGTTACAAATTAATTAGAATTAACAAGGTTAGAAGTTAGTTATTAACAGCGCTAGAGATCAGTTATTGTGGAGTAGGATTGGACAGGTTAGTTGCCTAAATTCCCCATAAGTAGTAGGCGCGAGCAATTGTTCCAGATCTTTGCCCCATAGTGCCGCGTGAAGTGAGAGAAGATGTTGATGGTGTTTTTTTAATTTACATCCTTTAACCCAGGGGTAGGGAACTCCGGTCCTCAAGAGCCGTATTCCAGTCGGGTTTTCAGGATTTCCCCAATGAATATGCATTGAAAGCAGTGCATGCAAATAGATCTCATACATATTCATTGTGGAAATCCTGAAAACCCGACTGGAATACAGCTCTCAAGGACCGGAGTTCCCTACCCCTGGTCTAGAATTACACCAAATCACAGTGTTTACATGTGTAAGCTCCTTAAGGTACAATTCTCTAAGGCAGTGATTCCCAACCCTGTCCTGGAGGAACACCAGGCCAATCGGGTTTTCAGGCTAGCCCTAATGAATATGCATGAGAGAGATTTGCATATGATGGAAGTGATAGGCATGCAAATTTGCTTCATGCATATTCATTAGGGCTAGCCTGAAAACCCAATTGGCCTGGTGTTCCTCCAGGACAGGGTTGGGAACCACTGCTCTAAGGGAATATGGAAGAACTCTAGTATGCAAATGGGTGTACATGGGCACCTTATAGAATTCTATAGGTTACACACATAGGCATGCTCACTTACTCTAGGTTAGGGGTAGGGAACTCCGGTCCGCGAGAGCCGTATTCCAGTCGGGTTTTCAGGATTTCCCCAATGAATATGCATTAAAGTAGTGAATGCAAATAGATCTCATGCATATTCATTGGGGAAATCCTGAAAACCCGACTGGAATACGGCTCTCGAGGACCGGAGTTCCCTACCCCTGCAGTACCAGTGGGGAAACAAAATTCAAGTGTGAGCTTCTCTTATGTCTGTTGTCTGAGAAAGAGAAGAGGTCAGTTATATATTTAGGGGCTAAACCGAATAGTGCCTTAAAGCAAAAGCATCCACACTTAAACTTCACAGAGAAAGAGACTACACAGACAGCGATGTTACAGAAAAAACTTTCAAATTACATTAGTAAGCCGAGAGTACTTAGGTCAGGGGTGTCCAATGTCGGTCCTCGAGGGCCGCAATCCAGTTGGGTTTTCAGGATTTCCCCAATGAATATGCATGAGATCTATTTGCATGCACTGCTTTCAATGCATATTCATTGGGGAAATCCTGAAAACCCGACTGGATTGCGGCCCTCAAGGAGGGACTTTGACACCCCTGTTCCAGGTGAATAGATGCTGGACTGAGATTGTGGCAGCTTTTATGGTCAGTGCCTCACCTGGTCCAGCTGGAAGGGGAGATAACCAGATCACATCCTTGGGGCAGAGACCAGCATCGTTAAGGGATCTCAAAGTCCCTCCTTGAGGGCCGCAATCCAGTCGGGTTTTCAGGATTTCCCCAATGAATATGCATGAGATCTATTTGCATGCACTGCTTTCAATGCATATTCATTGGGGAAATCCTGAAAACCCGACTGGATTGCGGCCCTCGAGGACCGACATTGGACACCCCTGACTTAGGTATATCCGGAGGTATTGCAGAGATACAACAAGGCAGGAAGGAGTCAGAGAAATTTTTATCAAAGAGATAGGTTTTAATTGATTTCCTGAAGGATTGGTAGGAGGGTGAATTGGAAATGAGGGTGGTTAGACATTCACGTTAGACATGGTTAGTTATTCGCGGTTTCGCCATATTCACGATGGTTTTTAATAGAAAACAGCAAATAACATATGAAAAAGTTATTTGCGGTTTTTCAGTATTTGCGGTTCTGTTAATCCCCTATCCCAGCGAATACGGAGGGAAAAGTGTATACAGCTCTCACCTCCTCCACGCACAAGCTGCACGTTCTGGAACGTTGCCCGCCTCACTGCTGTAACCTCACGCAAGTGCTTTCCTGCGTCTGCACAACCGCGTACAGACACAGGAAAGCGCTTACGAGAGGTTACAGTGACCACCGTGAACTTGTGGAGTGGACGAGGGCATCACAATAGTACTTGGAGGGCTGCATGTGGCCCCTGGGCCTCACATTTGAGACCGTTGTGCTACACACTTCTAATGGGAGCTAAATGCTAGTTTGGAGCTTGAGGTGGGCAACACCTGTCGGCTCTTTGATTTCTCCCTCCCCCCACCCAGCAGCTTATTAAAAAACGGAATCTGTGTCTTGGCATAACAAGGGGTGCTATAGGTAGGAATGAGGTATATTGGCAGAGTTGTGTGTGAGTGAGGGCCTCAGCACTGGTATAGCAGTGGGTCCTGCAGGGCAGGAATAAGGTGTATTCACAGAGCTCAGGGTGAGTGTGTGTGTTTCAGTACCGAATAGCAGGAGGCACCGTAGGGTAGGAGTGAGGTGCAGTGGAAAAAGTGTGTGTGTGTGCATGCATGCATGCGGGATCTCAGTATCGGAAGAGCAGGGGCTTCTGAGAGGCAGGAATAAGGTACAATTGGCTGAAACTGCAGGGTGGGATGCTGCAAGGTAGGAATGAGGTGCATTGTTTCATGCCCTGCTGCACCAGCTCCTTCTTGGAGAGCTCCCAGACTTTTTGCTTAGCCTCTGGCATGTCAGAGTATCAGAGATCCAGTTGTAGCTTGTGGTTGAAGAGGTCAGTGTTTCAGGCAGAATCTGTTATGAAGAGGCTCCTCCCCTTTTATTTTACCATTGTAAATCACCTAGAATTTTGGATAGGCATTTAATCAAATTTTAAATAAAACTTGGTAGAGGGGACAGGCACGAATACTGAACCATCCTAGTATTAGATTAATGGAGGATTTTATTTTTACTAAAACCCACATTGAGCTGTGAGGATAAGATGGGATATTAAAGGAAATAACAGCAGAAAATCACCCCCCCCCCAAAAAAAAAACAAAAAACAACCAAACAAACAACAAAACAACCTTCTCCCTTTCAATCTGTCCAGTTCTGTTTCTTTTGCTTTGGACAGATGAACATATGAATTTCCATATCCAACCCACCACCAGCTTTCAATATGAGTATGGCTAGAATCTGCCAGTGTCCTCCACCTTCTCTACTGGGAAGCCCCCTCCAATCATTTCACCTTCCTCTAATTCAGGGGTGTCCAACCTTTTGGCTTCCCCGGGCCGCATTGGCCAAATAAAATGTTTCTGGGACTGCGCAAACGCAGCAAGACAGAGGAGGGAGCCGGCAAGACGGTAAACACCCAGGGGCAGCAGAGGAAAATACTGCATCGCCCTCAACCGGGGCCGCACAAAATACTTCATGGGGCCGCAGGTTGGACACCCCTGCTAGGGAACCTCCAGTGAATCCAGCATGCAGGTCTCTTTCCATGTCTCTCCATCGCTCCACGTAGGTTCCTCCACTGTGTTCTTGGCCATCCTGTAGCTTTGATCTCTGTACTTGTGGTCTTATATTTTTCCTCTTCCCTCCCTACAGATGTCCACAGCCATGTCAACCAGCCACAGTTGGTGAGATGTTCTCCTCCCGCCATCCCAACATGTCCTCAGATGCCTTCTACGAGACGTGTTGCAGCGGCCCGGCCTCTGGACGAGGCAGCAATGTCTCCACGCAGCCTGAACGCGAGCTGGCCTTCTCCACGCAGGCTGTAATGGCGCCCGCACCCTCTGCTGCCATGCCTAGCTTTTCTATGACCTTAGGTGCCGTGTCCAACATTGTGGCCCTGGCGATCCTGGTGAAGTCTTATGCTCGTTTCCGCCGGCGTTCCAAGGCCACCTTCCTGCTCTTCGCCAGCAGCTTGGTCATCACAGATTTCGCAGGCCACGTCATCCCTGGCGCCTTCGTCCTACGTTTATATGCCGTCCGCATGCAGTGGAAGGCCATCGACCAGACCGGGGCCATATGCCAGTTTTTCGGTGCCTGCATGGTATTTTTTGGCCTCTGTCCGCTGTTCTTGGGTTGTGTGATGGCCGTGGAGCGTTGCGTGGGGGTGACGCGGCCGCTTCTGCACGCAGCCGTGGTGACCTCCACGCGGACCAAGTTCACCCTGCTGGGGCTCTGGACCTTCGCTCTGATCATTGCTTTGCTGCCCATTCTGAACTTCGGGCACTACGACATCCAGTATCCGGGGAGCTGGTGCTTCATCAGAGTCCACCAGATGAGCGGCTGGGGCGAGGCGACCTTCGCCCTGCTCTTCTCGCTGTTGGGTTTGACTTCGCTCTTCGTGGCCTTCGTCTGCAACACAGTGAGCGGGCTCACACTGGTGTGTGCCAGACTGCGAAAGAAAAAGAAAAAATGTAACCGGCGTACCAAGTCCCACGACATCGAGATGGTGGCCCAGCTGGTGGGCATCATGGTTGTCTCGTGCATCTGCTGGAGTCCCATCCTGGTAAGCGATACACACATTTCCTCACAATGCTGGAGAGAAATAAGGGTACCCTCTTGAACCTACTTGCACGCTAGCCAGATCGGTCGCACCTGAATGTTCCAGGTCCTAAGGAAGGCTCATAAGTGGGAAGGAAAGGAGAACTAGGAACGGATGACATTATTGCAGTCGATCTGGAGTCCTTTCCCCTACTGTGAGAAACCACAGTCCTCGAGTACCACAATCCTGTTGGGTTTTCAAGATTTCCACAGTGAATATGCAGGACTCTGTTATACCGCCTGTGCCAATTACAAGGATCTGTGCCTCCTGAGATTTCTGGTGTGCCGTGACTCACTGGCGAGGAGAGTCGTCTACGCCGGCTGCTTGTGGCAAGAGGCACGTCCTGTAGGAAATCAGCTGGCGTGGACGACTCTCCTCCTGGCCGGCGTCTCTCCGCACCTCCCAGATCTCTGTAACAGCGGAGTCACTGCAAGATGGGCCTCCACGTATGCGTGCGACGTCATCGCATTGAGTTCCGGGTGCCTTCCGGCCGGGGCACCACATTTAGCGTGCTGCCGGCTGGAAAAGTTTACGGGACACTGATCTAAGTGGTTCACATTCTAAAAACAAATGCATCACAAAGCAGGAAAATTTCTATTCGATTTTCTAGCCTGGCCTCCCAAAAGAGCCCAGAACGGGTTCCAAGTTTACATACACAATAGAGGAGAACTCCAAAGTTCAAAGGAAAGCATCGGCACCCATCCAGCTACAGTGGCGTAGGAAGGGGGAGGGGAACCTCCTCTCTGCCCCCTATTCCTTCCCACGCCTTCCTTTTCGCCCTACCTCTAGCTCCTTGTTGGCGCAAGCTGCAGCTCCAAGCTCTCTCGCTCTGTCACTTCCTGTTCGCGGGACCAGGAAGTGACACCAGAGGGAGAGCTGAGGCCGACGCGGGCAGCAAGTTGGAGACGCTGCTCGCGCCAGTGGAGTTAAAGAGGTACAGGGGATGGGAAGGGGCACGCACGGCGGGGAGGGGGGTGCCACTGCCCCAGAGACCGCCCATCCTTACTATGCCACCGTTAGACCTGCCCCCCACCAGTTCCATCCATCCCATCCCCGCCCCAGACCAACCTCTGCTGTGATTTTGAGGGAGGCTTTTCAAAACCCGGACAAAGTGTCGGGATTTAAAAAGCCATCCAGTCATGTCCTCAAAAGAAGGAAATAATCGGGGAAATCCTACCACTGAAGATATATCACACTCATGAAACTAAAAGGTAACTTGAAAACAAGAGATTTGCGCGTTCTGCTTCCATTATACACAAATAGATTATGGAAATGTTGAAAACCCAACTGGATTGTGGCCCTCGAAGACCATGGTTGCATATACCTGCTCTACTCTCGACCTTCCCTTGGAGAATCACCACCTCACCCAGGTTAATCTGATCAAGCTATGCAGGCCATTCTTCCTTATCCCCCCCCCCAAAAAAAAAAAAATTGCATGCAGGAGAGAAGTACTGTAGCTCTGATTTGCTCTGATTTTCTCTAATCTGCCATTCCCAACCCAGAATATCCACAATGAATATTCATGAGTTAAATCTGCATGCAATTAAGGTCGTGCAAGCAAATGTAGATGTGCCCCCAAGGCCTGGGTTGGGAATGGCTGCTTTGAGAACCACAGCTTCCAAAATGCCCTTTCAGGTGAAGGGAACGCAGAAGTTCTTTTGCTCGTCAGAAATGGGGAGATTTACAGCAGCGTGGGCCAGTCACTTCCATTAACTGGTCCTCACTTATAGAAGGCCCAGAGAGCAGCCTCCTTTCTGTGTGTGCTTAATCAGAAATGGATCCCTCCCCAATTCTCTTCTGAGAAAGAAAAAATGTTTTTATTTTATCCAAACAAAAAAATTTAAAAACTCTCAATTTTTATCAAATGGCACCCTCTTGTGGCAATTGTCTAGAACTGCAAGCTCAGCCTTGATAGTGTTAAGGCCTTTCCACCTTTCTCAAATCCACCTGAGCTGTCACAAGCACAGTTCACCTTCCAGGGGATCTTGAAAACAGCCCCCACCTCGTCAAACAAGTATATTCTCCAAAGTGTGTGTGGAGGGGGGGGGAGAGGCTGGTACTTGTATTATGGGCAGTGATAGATGCCCTTTACTTAAAAAAAGGGTAGGGGGCAGTTTTGGCAGTGCTCAGCTACCCATAATCAATCTTAATGCCAAAGATACCAAGTTACTCAGTTCCAGGCCAGAGCTTTCGGTCAGTCCTAGATTTCTGACACCACATCCTGGTGCATTTTGAGATTTGCAGCATTGATTACAACGGTCAGACCAGACACTACAAATCCCACACTGCTTTGGGAGTGCAAGTTCAGAGCCAGGACTGTCCTGAAATTTCCAGCCTGGAATTGGGTAACTTAGCGTCCCTGCAGTGCCCTACTGGACACATTGCAAAAAGCTTCTGGTTGTAGATTAGATCAGGGTCTCAAGTCAGTCCTTGAGTCCCACCCCCCCTTCCCAGAGTTTCAGGATATCCGCAATGAAACTGCGTTAAGACTGATTTGCATATACTGCCTCCATTCAGTGGCGTAGCAAGGGGGATCCACTCCGGGCGTGGTCTTGCTCAGGGCGCTGGCACCCCTCCTCCCACTCCTTCCACCCTGTCATGCAAACACCCCTTCCCTTCCCCCATGCCTTTTCAATTTTGGCACGAGCAGCCACCAACTTGCTGCCCGTGTTGGCTTCGGCGCTCTTCTGAGACCCTGTCACTTCCGAGACCCGCACCTAGGAAATAACATCAGAGAGAGCACTGAAGTTGAAAAATACGGGGAACGGGCACACGTGCGCGGCAAAGAGAGGTGGGAGAGGGGTGCTACCGGGCGCTGTTTCCCCTCGCTACGCCACTGCCTTCATTGCGTGAAAATCTTGGCAAACACTGGATCAGCCCAGTTGCCAGAGAAGAATTCCTGTTCTGGGGCTTATTGTGTAGAGCAGAGGTTTTGAACCCCCCCGTCCTCAGGACGTACCAAGTGATCCACAGTGAATATTCATGGGATGATTTTGCATGCACTGCCTCCACTGTATGCAAATCGAATCATATGAATATTGATTACGGGGATCCTAAAAACCTGACTGAACTGAGAACCCCTGGGGTAAAAGAGAGCCATTGCGTAACCCGGCAGAAGAACCAGACTCTCATCTTTAATTGAGCGTAGGACCGAGCCCTTGAATTCTGTGGTTTCAGATGCAAGAGTGCAGGTTTGAAATTTAGCCGTACAGATCTATGCTGGCTCTGAGATTCCACAATTTTAGGCTCCTTAAACACCTAGGGCAGGGGTAGGCAATTCCGGTGCTCGAGAGCCGGAGCCAGGTCAGGTTTTCAGGATATCCACAGTAACTATGCATGAGATAGATCTGCATCTCAAGGAGGCAGTGCATGCAAATCCATCTCATACATATTCATGGAGGAGATCCTGAAAACCTGACATGGCTCCAGCTCTCGAGGACTGGAATTGCCTACCCCTGATCTAGGGTCCAAATATTGTCAGCTCTCATCTGGATAAACAGTCTTAGACAAGGAACTGCTGGGATATTCAGTTGTAATCTTTGAACCGAGGTCTACTCGATTGCAAATTGCTACCATAGTGGTCACAGCCAATATAAGTTCTTCAACGATGCTCTTTGCCACTATCCGTAAGTTTGGTATTTTAACTTTAAAAATGGCAGCCAGCAGATCCTTGGATCTCTTGAATATCTGGTCTGACGTATTTTCACCTGGCTCCTAAATGTTAAACTTACCTTCAACAGACCAGAGCTGAGTTTAAAGCAGTCAAATGCCCAGACTCTAGTCCCAAAGATACTGAATTATTCTGACAAAAAAATGTCGCTAGCCAGCCATCTTCTGACTCTTTCTGTAAGAACTCAGGCCAGCAAAATGCGAGACTGCACGAAAATAATGCAAAGGGCTCATGAGCTGAAAAGGTTTATTCCCTAGGGGTATCCAGGGAGAGTCTTACTTCTAACTAGAGAATTTTTCCCTGCACTGTCCCTGCCCCAATCCTCTAAGCCAGTGTTCTTCAACTGCCGGTCCACAGGGCCAGCATGTCCATCGGGCCCAAGACAGTACTCTTCAGCCACCGGTCCACGGTATGATCAACGTGGCGTCTCCGGGCCAGCTCCCTGAGTGCTGCAGTGCACAAAGCCGTGGGAAAAGGCTCCTAGGTGCATCCTGCACCTGAACTGGAAGCCTTCTCTCTGACGTCACAATGTCAGAGGGAAGGCTTCCAGATGAGGCACGGGACGCGCGCGAGGAGCCGCTGCCCACGGCTTTGTGCATTGCAGCATTCAGGGAGCTGGCCCAAAGACGCCGCGTTGATCGCACCGTGGACCGGCCCGAAGATAACACCGGGGGGCAGGCCAGAAGGCAAGGCACATGGAGGGAAAGAGGCAACAATGGTAGGGGAAATGATTTTATTTTTTAATTTAGTGATTGATTTGTCTGTTCAGGAAGAAATGCCTTTGTTTCTTTTCCTCTGGGGTTGTTGTGCTTGCAGAGTTTTGCATCTTAGGGTTTGTTTGTGACTATTAGTACTTTTAGTTTTTGATCCCGTATTTGCATGGGGTTATCTGTTTTCTGGTAGGAAGGAGTGTTGAAAAGCATACAGTGTGCTTTGTATAGTTTAATTTTGTGGTTAACCATTATGTGTTGTTACATAGTAACATAGTAGATGACGGCAAATAAAGACCTGAATGGTCCATCCAGTCTGCCCAACTTGATTCAATTTAAATTTTTTAATTTTTTCTTCTTAGCTTTACCCGGTATTGTGCTTGGGTTCCAACTGCCGAAATCTCCGTTAAAACCTACTCCAGCCCATCTACACCCTCCCAGCCATTGAAGCCCTCCCCAGCCCATCCTCCACCAAACGGCCATATACAGACACAGGCCGTGCAAGTCTGCCCAGTAATGGCCTTAGTTCAATTTTTAATATTATTTTCTGATTCTAGATCCTCTGTGTTCATCCCACGCTTCTTTGAACTCAGTCACAGTTTTCCTCTCCACCACCTCTCTCGGGAGCGCATTCCAGGCATCCACCACCCTCTCCGTAAAGTAAAATTTCCTAACATTGCTCTTGAATCTACCACCCCTCAACCTCAAATTATACAATTATATTGTGTGTGTATATATATATGAAAATTGAATGGAAAAAATGGTGTTACAATTAGTACTATTATGGGGGCGGGGTCTGGGGTGGAGATTGGCACGGCTTAGCCCAGTGTTCTTCAATTGCTGGTCCACATAATAATTATTTTATTTCCGCCAGTCCATAGGTGTCAAAAGGTTGAAGAACACTGATCTAACCACACAAGCCTCAGACACTTATGATTTTCAAGTGTTTGAGGCTTGTGCAGATGAGGATGGAGCTTCCAGGGATGGGGGGAAAAATTTGTCCCCATGTCATTCTCTACAACTAACCTCTTGTCCTTTCTTTTCTCCGGTACCAGATTTTTGTGATGATGTCTGTGATCAACGCGCAGAGCAATCCAGGAGCTGATGTCGCCCATTATAAGTGGCTGATGTTTTTGGGAGTCCGGCTGGCATCCTGGAACCAGATTCTGGACCCCTGGGTTTACATCCTTCTGCGGAGGGCTGTACTGCGCCGACTCTACCAGATCGTTGTGAGGCGGACGGACCTGAAAAGCAGCAAACTGGATCGCTGGGAGATCAGCTCGTACCAGAGCTCAGATCGCACTGGGATCAGCCACATCTGAGGAAGAGGGGATGCAACGCTAGATGGATGGGTGCAAAGCTTGGCTTGGGCTGACCCAACGTAGCCTTTCAATATCTGTCCACAGACTGAGAAAAAGGAAACTGGAGCATGGCATACCGTCCATGAGCCTACAGTGATACTCAGGATTTAGGGACAGATCCCTAGGAGTTAAGATCTCGGGGCTCTGCAATGATTTCAATCCCCCACCCCACCCCCACCCATCTTGTGCCAAACCGTCTTTATCCTGCCATCTCCTGCTTCCGATAATGCCGACCAAGATTCACCTAGACTTTGAAAAGATCAGAGAATAAACTCCTTAGCGGAGGAGGGCAGAGAACTCGGAGCCTTAGCAGCGAAAGGGGCTTTTCTAGAACAGCCTGTTGAACAGGACAAAGTATTTTATGTATTAATAAAGGTTTTATCTGCCATGGAATGTGCTGCACTTTCTCTTGGGCTCCTTCTCTAGGGAGTCTGCGTTCAAAATCCCACACCATCTCATCCCAGTGTATGTTGTGCGTTTCTCTAGGGATACAGAGCTTGTCACCTCAAGGACACGGACACAGAGGTGACTTCTAGGACTGGACGGTCCGGGGGTTGGACACAGGGATACAGAGCCTGTCACTAGACAATGACACAGGGACAAATGTGTCCCCATCCACCCAGGAACTCAATTTCACCGTCCTGTCCCTGGGAGTTTTGTCACTGTCCCTGTTCTTGCTCCATTCCTGTAAGTTCTGCCTTAACCACAAAAGCCTCAAACACTTATGATTTTCAAGTGTTTGAGGCTTGTGCAGATGAGGAGAGAGCTTGCAGGACAGGAAAAGAACTCAGGGGATGGGAAAATGAATTTCCTGTCATCCCCTGTCATTCTCCACCTGCCACCTCTAGGACTGGAGGGTTCAGGGGATGCAGAGTGTGGTGGGTTCTTCAGACACATTCTTGTATGTATATTTATGTCGTATATTGGAAACCCACCCCCCAAAAAAGAAAAACCACAGTAACATGGCTTTTTAAATTATTATTTTTTCTCATTCTTTATAAAAGGCAACAATAATTCTTTGAGTCCAGGGATTCAAGACAAAGTTAGACAAGTTCCTGCTGAACCAGAACGTACACAGGTAAGGCTAGTAATCTCAGTCAGGGCACTGGTCTTTGACCTAAGGGCCGCCGCGGGAGTGGACTGCTGGGCATGATGGACCACTGGTCTGACCCACCATCTCAGCTGCTTGAAAGAGCCACCCTGTAGCCCTAGGTCCATGCATAGATTAGCGGGCTCAGATTGCAAATTGAGCCACAGCGCTGCCACCCCTTCTAGTCCTATGATTAACTGCTAAAGGGATTAGCAGAAGCAGCGGAGGGAAGCTTCAGGCAGCATAACCCCAGCAGAAATGTTAACAATTCTTAAGGAGGTGGGCTGATCTGAGAGTCATGGACAGCAGTCATAGGCTCATTTACAGCAACCAGGTCACAGGAACACTGCAGCTGTGTTTGGGCTCTCTGGGGGCACAGGGAACCCAGACGTGTGTTTGGAAACGATGATGGTGACACAGCCCAAGTACAGTCTGGTCGTGGGCTAGCTTGGAGTTTAACTGCTGAGCCGTAAACCGAAAATCCTAGAACGGGAAAGGTCGGTGCTGTCCCATCTTTTACTGAATTGGAGCACTGCTCTCCGAGATGGCGTACGTGGCAGGCAGAGATAGCAGATGTAGCTACGACCCTGGCACAGAACTCGCAGTGTGAGTGCAAGGCCACACGAGAGGGGGTGCGAGAAATTCCCACGGAGGTCTGGGTAGAAAGCTAAGCTACCCGGCTCCATCCATCTTGTCCAAGAGGTGCCTTTCGGAGACGCTGGTTGCTTTGGATCCAGGATCTTTGATGATGGGAGTGGAGAAGAAGACGATGGAAGTTACAGGAGCTTCATTAGACCTTTCTTGGAGGCAAAATGGTCCCCCTCCCAATGCCATAATTCTTGTCTACCAATGGCAAGGAGACGGGGGTTTTGGGCGTAAACGAAGTACACACACACACACACACACACAGTCCTGCATTGCAAAGCCAGACACAATAAGCAGGGGAAGGGGGGCCTCATTAGGGGAGGACCCCATGTCCCGCAGTTAGTTATAAAGGTCGTCATCCCCGTCATCTCGGAAGAGGCTCCCTCGGCCGCTGTCACTCTTCCTGGCGTCACCGCTACTGGACTCTTTACCCTCGGGGAACCTGGTCATGGAGGGAAGGAAAACGATGCGTTATTAATGCAGTGTGTTGATAGGCATAGAGGTGGGGGCGGGGGGGAATAGATATTTGAGCATAGCTGCCTCAGAGAGACACTCTTATGCCCCACCAGTGATAAGGGAGGTCCAATTAGTACCATGGAAAAGGAATAGTGCCTTGAGGCTCAACAACTCCCACTGGAGGAGAGGAAGAAGTGGCTCGAGGGGACTTATTGTTGTATGCCCTGGACCCCCTCCCCCATTTGTCTTGCATCTCTTTCCCTCTCCTCTGCCCCTGGATCTGGTATTTGCCCCTGCCTGTGACCCAGAAACTCTTCTTCCCCGGTGTACCTCACTACATTCGCGAGTGGCAGCAGCAACGCACATCTGCTGCCTGCACTGGGCTCTGCAGGATTCCCTTTGTTACGTTCCGCCCTCACTGATGTAACTTCCTGTTTTCTCTGGCGGGACATGGAGAGGGAAGCTTGCAGAGACCTGTGCAAGCAGATGTGTGTGCCGGTGCTGCTCCCGAGCGCGATGAGGGAGTTGCCAGGCCACGGACTGATCTGGGGAAGGAAGAGAGGAAGCAAAGGGACCCAGGTGGCCACGCCAGAAGAGTGTAGAGGGGCCAGACAGGGTGGGCCTGTGCCCACCCATAGCTACACCACAGGATTGGTCCCCTCTCCTGTGCTGGTGGGAGATTTGTCGTCGTCCCCCCTACGCTGTGACTGCCACATCAGTCAGAGTTCAGTCCTCTGCCATTGGCATAGGGTGGTTCTGAGTGCCACATTGATGGGCATTGAGTCTCCATTGGGTCTGTGGAAACTTAGGCGCCTTACCTGAAGTTGCCGAAGCCCCGGCTCTGTTGCAGCGTCTGCGCAAACATTTCGTATTTGCGAATGTCATTGTCGCTGACCGAGCGCCTGGCAAACCTCATAGCTTCTTCAAAGTGATCACGCCGGATCTCCGGGACTGGGTCATAGTCGTCATCCTGAGAAGAGATGAACGTGGAAATAACTGAGTTGTAGAATGAGCAGTGTCCCTCGATCCGCTATTCCGAGTTGAGTCCTGGGGCCGTTCCTATTCCAGGGATCTATAGTGGTCTTTTAGCTCATTGACCCCTTATCACAATCATATCATCGTCGCCTCTTTCACTGGGCTTGCGCACTTACCATGGCTGCCTCTGAGTGTCGCTGGTGCTCCCTCTCCCTCCGGATCTCGGCTTCGATGGACTCTCGGATGGCGAGCTTGCAGGCACGTTGACAGATCTCTGTCAAATCAGCACCGGAGAAGCCGTGGGTGATCTTAGCCAGGTAGTTCAAATCCACGTCCTGCCAGGAGAGGATAAAATGTTATTTGTTTGTTATCTGTTCTGGGCAGTATTTGGAAGACAGATTAAAAAAAAAAATTGAACAAAGATACATTCATAATAATTCCACGGATACGTTTGGATTACAAAGACGCTCATAGGAATTCTAAGAGCATCAGAGCTGTTACCGCTGTGGCCTGCGCTAAAAAATTGCGCTATGGCTTTGTAAAAGTTGGAGAGTTAATCGGTAAACTGTATATTATGGATATTAGTATTAGACCCCCTAGTAAGTGTCACATTAGGAGAAAAACTTGCACTGAAATGATGGAAAATCTAGAGCAAATTGTAACCTGTTAACTGTATATTATGTATATCAACCTGTAACCCACCCTGAGCTCTTTGGGGAGAATGTGATCGAAAACGAATTAAATTAAATTAAAATTATTCAAAAACACACCAAAAAAAATCCCTACAAATTGCAGTACATCAATGTATGGTGACAGGATAATCGCGCGCCAGACACCAGCGCGCCGACAATCCAGCGCAAGAAAGAAGCGCGCTGCCGAATGCCGCTGAAAAACTTATTTTTAAAGAGCTCCGATGGGGGTGTGTGGGGGGTTGAAACCCCACCCCCACTTTAATGCATAGTGTTCGCGCTGCCGTTGGGGGGAGGGGTATGGGGGGTGCAACTCCCCACATTATAGAGAAAACGGAACTTTTCCTGAAAAATATCGGAAAAAGTTCCGTTTTCTCTACAATGGGGGTTGCACCCCCCACGCCCCCCCCCAACGGCAGTGCGAACACTAACACCCCCCCCCCGTCGGAGTGCTTTAAAAATAAGTTTTTCGGCGCTTCTTTCTTGCGCTGAATTGTCAGCGCTGGATTGTCGGCATGCTGGTGTCTTGTGCGCCACTGACTATGAACCTCAATGTACTGAATTACCAGAAGTATTTACCTTATAAAGTTTAATTTGATGAATATCCTACAATCCATTATATGCTGATGACGTCTAAGCGCGATATCACACACGGTGTAACGAAATTTAGATCATATGATGTATTGCTGCAGATGTGTAAAGGGTGTGCATACGCTGGAGAAACAACTCACCCTGGCTATAGGTGACTTTCTTAGGTTGGCTTTCAGGATGGCCACTCGAGACCCGTCATCGGGGAGTGGGATGTAGATCAGCTGATCCAAGCGGCCCGGGCGCAGGATCGCAGGGTCTATGATGTCTGGCCTAGTGGAGGGGGGATGAGGACTTCAGATACCAGCCTTCGAAACAGATAGCTAGCTATTTTATTACCAAGCAGAGCTCACATCTCTCTGCCCCCTCCCTCCCACACGTGACCATGTTGTGACTGTGTCCGACATAGGGACACATGGTTTCCACAAGAGTGGAGAGGATGGAAAAGAACTATTACCTGTTTGTGGCACCGATGATAAAGACAGTCTTCTTGTTGGACATTCCGTCCATTTCGGTGAGGATCTGGTTAATGACACGGTCAGCGGCTCCTCCTCCGTCACCTGCGCCGCCGCCTCGAGCCTTGGCGATGGAGTCCAGTTCATCAAAGAAGAGGATGCAAGGAGCTGCCTGACGAGCCTATGGAAGCCGGTGCGTAGAAATGCAATGATCAGAAACTTCTCCGAGGCCTTCCCAACCTAACTCACCCATCTCAAGAGAATGATTCGACCCGACCGACCAATAGTTTCCAATTTGAACACTTCCTATTAATCTATGGCCCAGAAGTCGCCTCTTTAGTTGGGAAGTCAAACCAGATCTTATTCGATCACTCATCTGAAACTCCAGTAAAGCGTTTGCTTCTCCTATGTGATCTAGACCAGTGGTTCCCAACCCTGCAGCCAGTCAGGTTTTCAGGGTTTTCAGCCTTAATGAATATGCATGAGAGAGATTTGCATGTTCCATGTTTATTCATTAAGGCTATCCTGAAAACCTGGCTGGCTGGTGGTCCTCCAGGACAGGTTGGGAACCACTGATCTAGACCCTTTTATTCTTACTCATGGGCTCAGTTGTCCCATTTCCTAGTCACAAGGCTCTTCCTACCACATCAGTAGATTAACAGCTTGATGGCAAGGATTCCATGATGGGATGTGCTAATGAGATGACAACCTTCCTTCTGTTATGAAGATGTCATCTCTTTTGAACAATTAAAATATTATCTTCTCCCTCTCTTCAAATCTTTCCTCAGAGCCAGGCAGAGACACGGTTAGTCTCTATGCTTGATCCAGGAACCAATATCCTCAAGTTGCCTTTCTTGCATGGTATACAAACAAGTTTACCTACTCTAGAATTCAGTGCTTTGGTAAATAATGTCATCATAGAGCACATTGGCTTGGCCTCCTCCACTCACTCTCCTTTAGAGAGCCAACCCCCAGTCAACAATTGATCATAGATAATCAGAATCTTTTCTACAGTCAACCCAACTCAACAATGGTTGGTCAACAACCTGTTGGAAGGAGTCAGTACTGAAACACCAGAAGTGTGGCTCCCTCACCTTATCGAAAATGTCTCGTACGTTTGCTTCAGATTCCCCAAACCACATGGTCAGCATCTCTGGCCCTTTGATGGATACAAAGTTGGCTTGGCATTCATTGGCAATGGCCTTTGCCAGCAGGGTCTTACCGCAGCCAGGTGGACCATAGAAGAGCACACCACGCGACGGTGTCATGCCAAACTTCAAGAACTTGTCGGGGTACTCAACTGGGAACTAAAAGAGAAAGAGATATGTGCACTCGTAAGGAAAGTCAATCAGATCGGAACCCAATCCTGATCTCAATGTTAGGTGAAGGAATCCAATTTCAAAGCCTTTGTGATATCATTACCAAAAGGTTCCCACAGTACCTACACTAGTCCATGTTCCCCTAAAAAGACTCCTCACCAAGGCTCTCACTGGAGCACTGCCCTAAGCGCTCACCTGCACCAGTTCCTGCAGCTCCCTTTTCACCTCATCCAGCCCGCCAATGTCTTCCCATGTGACTTGTGGCACTTCCACCACCGTCTCCCGCAATGCTGATGGATTACTCTGTCCCAGAGCCCACTGAAGGATGAGAGAAGGGAGACAGAGAAAGACCTCCATGAAACAGCAGGACATGAGACAGAGAAGGAGAAAAAGATAATGTAATATAGCTGATTTTAAAAAAGGTTCGGACATGTTCCTGGAGGCAAAGTCCATAGTCTGCTGTTGAGACAGACATGGGGGAAGCCACTTCTTGCCCTGGATTGGTGGCATGGAATACTGCTACTATTTGTTTTTTGCCAGGTACTTGCGGCTTGGATTGGACTCAGTGAAGACGGAATACTGGGCTAGACTGGTCTGACCCAGTAAGGCTATTCTTATGTTCTTAAGATGAAAGCATAAGAGAAAGAAACAAAGAGAAAAGGAAATGGAGATTAGGGAGCAAAAAAAAAGAGCAGATTGGAGAGGAAGAGTCGTAAAGAAAATAAAAACGGGATGAAGCTGGGAGAGGGTGAGGGAGGCGACACGACAACCCATGAAAAGGAGAGAAAGAGGTAAGAGAAAGAATTGAGGGAAAGGGACAGAGGTATGGGGGAATGGAAGGAAACCAGCAGACGGGAGGGGGAGAGGAGGGAGGGAGCTGAGATAGTGAGGAACACAGTCAAATGTAATCACTAACTAGGAGAAAGGAGGAGATGAGAGTAGGGGAGAGGTCAAGGGAAATAGGGGTGACGTGGGGAGCGGCGCAGGGTCAGGGCCCAATACCTGGAAGTCGTCCATGGTCACAGCCATGGAGTTCAGGATGTCCGCATCAATGGTATCATCCTCCAAGTCGATAATGTTCATCTTTTTACGGATGGCTTGCAGCGCCGCTTCGGAGCACAACGCCGCCAGGTCAGCGCCGACGTGCCCGTGGGTCTCGTTGGCCACCTGCGGCCAGTGTGAGGAAACAGTAACACTGTCAGAGGCACATGTCCAGGTCTCACTTCGTTTACAAAACATACATCAACACAACACACGCCACTGATCTACAGATATGCCAAGGAAAACCCACGTATTTATTTATTTCGTTTTCTGTCCCGTCCGCCCCAAATGGGTTACAATTTGCCATAGTTATAGTACAAGTTTTTATCCTAACTACTACTATTTATCACTTATATAGCGCTGAAAGGCATAAGTAGCGCTTTACATTTTGAAATTTAATAGATGGTCTCTTCTCAGAAGAGCTTACAATCTAACTTGGACAAACATGACATAGAGGGGGTTGGGGATTCAGAACCCAAGGTGAGAGGAGTTAGGAGTCGAAAGCATTCTCGAAGAGGTGGGCTTTTAACTGGGCCTTGAACACCGCCAGAGACGGAGCCCGCCGTAGGGATTCAGGCAGCTTGTTCCAAGCACACGGTGTATATTAGGGATCTAATACTTCACGTACACACGCATACGTAAAAACCTTGCTACTCACACACAGGAATGCCACACAGTAGCGTAGCAAGGGTGAGAGGTGCCCTTCCCTGGTCTCCGCTCCCTCCCTGATCCCCCCTGCCTTGCACACGCCTCCCTTCCCTTCCCCATACCTCTAGTTGCTCACTACCATGAGCAACAAGAACGTCAACGTTCTCCTCGCGACCCCGTCGGCTCTCCCTCTGCCACTTCCTATGCACGGCACTCGGAAGTGATGTCAGCGAGAGACGACGTGGTTGCGAGGAGCATGTTGAAATTGTCACTCATGGCGGCGATCAACTAGAGGTACGGGGGGGAAGGGAAGGGGGCGCGCGTGGCGAGGGGACGAGTGGGAAGAGGCAGGAGGGCAGAGAGGAGGAGGGATGCCAGCTCCCCACCAACATGGCACCCAGGGTGGATCACTCCCCCCCCTTAGTACGCCACTGATACCACACACAAACTAGGAAAACATTTTCCACATCTTATACCTAGTCAAAGGTTGGCGATATGAATCCTGCCCAGCAGCGCACTCCATACAAAACGTCTCATTCCAAGCCATCACAAGATGGGCAGATTGGATGGGCCATTCGGGTCTTTATCTGCCGTCATCTACTATGTTACTATGTTACCTCGCATCATTAGCTTGGTGAGCACATATATTACTTTGGTGGGTGATCACATGCGATGACTGGACTTGTGCAGTCTCTCGAGCTCAAGAACTGCAATGTCTTAGGCTGAATATTCAGCAAAAACGGTTCTACAGACCTGTAAAGGATTCATCCCGTTTTCTCTAGGTCTGATGGGGCTCTGAAGCGTACTGCACAGTACAGACATACGTACTTGCTACATGGCTACATGCTTTTGCATGACCACATCACACACAGATCTGGTTACCACGAAGGACAACACTGCCATATGCCAGGCTGTGGCTGAGGGAATGGATCTCTCCTCCCTCCCCCTCCCCCTCCCCCATGAGATGACAGATGCTTGTCCACTCCCCTCCCTAGCAGCTCTTACTCGCTCCAGATCCACGTCATCTGCAAGCTTCATGTTTTTTGTGTGGATTTGGAGGATCTCCAGCCGGCCTGTGGAATCCGGGATGCCAATGTCGATTTCCCGGTCAAAGCGACCTATTGGGAGGTGGGGTAGGAGTACATCACACAAAAGGAAATCATGTCAACCTTGCCTCCAACTCCCATCCTGGCCAGCAATAAAACAATATTGCTCCATGACATGCAAATAAAGATTCTGTTTCTCTAGTGCTCTGCTTTCCTGATGGGAAACTCTATATACTAGTGCTCAGCTCTCACACTTCTCTTTCCAGGGCTGCAACCCTTCCCTGGAAGATCATCCCCATCTCCCCTTGGTCACAATACAGTTGGATTATATCTACAGACCCAGGCTCCAAGCCACTGTTGCTCCAGTCATGATTCACTTGGCCACCTGAGCTCAAATGGTAAGCTCTTATGATCAGGGATCATTGCATTGCGTAATTTTAGTGTTCTGTTCATTGTGGATGCTATTCATGAACGTAGCAAGGCTGTTGGCCTTTTCATTTTTTCTTGATATCTGACTTTAAGGCATGCATTCCGATTTGGAAGGAAGAAAGGTGCAATTGGTGGACCATAAATGGAATGATCATGGAACAGAGCTATCCCAATACTTGCAGGGTCACCTACCAAAGCGGCGGAGAGCAGGGTCAATGCTGTTGGGTCTATTGGTGGCAGCCATGACAATCACATGGGACCTTTGCTTCAGGCCATCCATGAGCGTCAAGAGTTGGGACACAATTCGTCGTTCCACCTCACCATGTGTCTAAAAGATGAATAAATAAGCAGTGGAATGAGAGACAGTGGGAACAAAGACAGAAAGCCCATACCAAGCTGGGGACCCACCTTCTCTCTTTTGGGAGCAATGGCGTCCAGTTCATCAATGAAGATAATGGCAGGTGCATTCTTCTCAGCTTCCTCAAAGGCCTTCCTCAAGTTACTCTCCGACTCGCCAGCCAGCTTACTCATAATCTCTGGACCTGAGAGACAAAAAAAGACCAGCTAATCAATTTGTACTCGGACTAAAGAAAAGTAAAACAGAAATGCATGGAAGAATGGGGCTAGGAAACCAAGAAAATTCTGCGTGAGCTTCTTTAGATCGCCAAGATCTTGATGCATGGAAAAGAATCAGTGAGAAGTGTACAATCCTACCATATCTTCCACATGTATATATATTATCACCCCTTACCATTGATAAGGAAGAAAAATGCTCCTGTTTCATTGGCGACTGCCCGTGCCACCAGAGTTTTCCCTGTCCCAGGGGGTCCATATAGTAGAATCCCTCGTGGAGGCTAGGAAGAATAAAGATTGGAAGGTAAATAGGCACATCTACATGGGCAATAGGATTTCTATTTTTTTCAAAATGGACCATTTTCTGCTAGTGGCCGGGGGTACAGTTTCATGATTTGTCTTACAGTTCCAATTTGGCACACCACAATTTCAAGAGCTGAGTTCGAACTACAAAGAGACGCTTACGAGTTGAGATATTGATTTGATGCAAAGGCTTAATTACTTTCACTCCAATTGCTTTAAAAAGGGCCGGGTGTCGGAGGGGTAGTTCCACCATCTCTTTGATCTGAGCCAGCTGTTTCCGACAACCTCCAATGTCATCATAGCCCACGTCATTTAAGCTCTCTTCCTCATCCTGAGTTAAGAGAAGAAGAGAGATAATGAGAACAAGAGCAAGACAATGCTGAAAAGAGAACCAGCAGCAAAATATTAGTACTAAGACCCAACAATGAAAGCCAACAATGAGACATGAAATTTAATACTGCAAAACCCAAGCCCCAGCAACAGAGCCAACACCATTCAAGAATTGTACCTCAAACTCAATATAGCTAAATACAACAATGAAATGCAATGACACCAGCAAACCAGATCCAAATCGATAAAATGAGACTCAACAATAAAACTATCCACCAATTAGCCTCAGACTCAGTATAACCCAACAAAATCCAATTATAAAAGCAAAACCCACCCAAAAAACGGAGACCTGAAACTCACTACAACAAACACATTAAGACCTGATATTAAAAGGCAACAGTACCATTAAGGCCCCAGACTCAAAACTGCAAGGCCCAATAATGAAGGCCAGACCCAATGGTCAAGAGTAAGACATGACTTTGAAGACAAATAACATGCATTGACAAATCCACAGACTCAACACAGTCAACACTATACAATGAATGCAGAAAAAAACGAATCACGCCCAAAATAAGAAATCAATAAATAAGAAATTCCTCCCACTGGATTTTGTTTGCCCACTTATTTCTCTTGGACTGGGGAACTAGGGCCAGAGGGAAGAAAGAATAAAAAGAAGATGACACCACCTCTCTTTTGATGGGTTCTCCCTCGCAGTGGATAATAGTATCGGGGGCTACAATGCAGTGTGGCGAAGGGTCAACTTCTACAATCTTGAACTCCACGGCCCTCATCCCTCCACGGATCAGGAAAATGTCACCTGGATGGGGAGAAAGAAAAGAAGATTATGAACAGCAAGGACAGAAAGAGAAAACACACTCGAGAACCATGAGAAAGAGTCCTCTAATATTTAGTCCAAGGCATTCATGAATCTGTAGTCCACATTTACTTAATAATAATCATTTTTCCAGTGCTATTGATGTATGCTGCACTGTACAGCATTCAGTGTTATTAATGCTAGCGATCCTTTTCTCCTTCACTGACCCCCAATCAGGCAACTGCAAGACCCACTGACACAAGGGACATTGTTCTATTTTTGGCATGTTCAGACTCCCTTGGATGCTGTGACCTCTTATCAATCTATTGAGAATACCAGATCTGGTGATGCCGTTCTTTGCATGCAGACATACCTTATATGTTAGACTGGGAGTTGCTGTCCTTCAGAGTTATAGCTGTCATGGTGTGTGTGTGGGGGGTCATTACATGGCCCCCATGGGCTGAAAAAGGGATGATTACCTTTGTGCACAGGCCGATAAGCCTCCAGGAAGTAGGGCTTTAGGTACACCTCAAACAGGTTTCCTGTGAGACCCACGATGGTGTCATCAATGGGCAGAACATGGATCCGTTTTCCATATTTCACATCCGGACATGCCTGAATGCTAACAAAGAATGCAAAAGGTTTTCTTAATTGAGGTTCAAGTTCAGAAAGTAGCACCTTTCACCTTTGGGAACTATTTGACCTTCTTGTTGGTTATCTCCCTTCCATCTGTCTTCTGAAGAGGTCTTCACATCCATTTTTTTCCCTTTGAGGCTTTCTACGTCCATTTTCACCATCTATCTTCTTCACTTAGCACCTTCATGAGCAAACTCTCCTCTAGGTCTTTCAAGTTCCTCATCTCCCCACTTCATTCTCCTTAAATATCATCTACTTTTTACTACCAGAGTTCTCCATCTTTTTACCCACCCTCTCTTCATTGTCTCTCCTCATAGTCTCTCCATTCATTTACCCTCTTGCCCTAGGGCTTCTCCATTCCTCCACCCTCTCTTTAATGCCTTTCCATCCACATTCACACCCCTTTCTTATCATGGCTTCTTCATTCATCCCTCTGTACTGGTACCTCTCACCTTATAACGTCTCCTAGACGGACACGAAGGTTATTTCTGATGACCCGGTTCATTCGGACTTTCTCATTCTGGCACGTGTCATCAGTAAGCACGATGCAGACTGTCTCCCGGCGCTTTTTACCCTTCAGAATTACCGTGTCACCACGGAACAGGTGCAGCTCCTCCATTTTGCTCTGAAAAGTAAACGGCATTTCTATTATTCAAAGCAATAAATGGCACTGCCCCCACTTACCTAAACAGAACCTTACTACTAGACAAAGGAGAATTCAGACCCCATTTACCTACCCCCCATTAAAAGGTACTCAGCGCAAGAAGATGTTTGACAACCTACTAGTGACGCAAGCAGCGAAACTTGACCACTCCATCTCCAACTTGCTGACAACGAGCGACTTCAAATCATTTCGAAAAGAAATCACAACCCTGCTATTCAAAAAATGTATCCAGATATCTTAACTCTTCCCCTTGTCCTCCCCTCCCCTGTAAATTCCCCCTCAAAGTCTCTTCCTCTCTTGCAATCTTTATCTTCAAAGTCTCAACCATGTAAGCAGCTCCCTAAATTGTAAATCTCCTGGAAATGTCCAGTTATCTTTTTGTAATCCTATAATTTCCTAAATTATAATTTTCCTGGAAATGTCCAGTTAGCTTCTTTTGTAATCCGCCTAGAACTGCAAGGTACGGGCGGAATAGAAGTCACTAATGTAATGTAATAACATTTTGGACTTAAGATACTGCGCATAGGGACCTTTGCAACCAACTTGTTTAATTCTCGCCTTCAAAACATTTGCAACCCAGGTGCGGGCAGAGGATGGTTTGCCACAAAGTTGGTGTAAGAAGTGCGATTTAAACTTGGGACTCCAAGTCTGTGATTATTTTCCAAGTTTATTCCTGTCTTACTATCCTGCACCAACGGTAAACACCTTCTGGTCGACCTACAATCTAAAATCAATTAAAAAAATAAAACCACATTACCACAAACAAATAAGGTTAAAAGTTAAAACTACAATTATTATAGGAAAGTAAAGAGAAAAATACAGTAGGTTATAACTTCCTGTGTATTGCAGAAAAACTCTTAAAAGCCAAATGCCAGTATTTGTATCTGGAAAAAGAAATGTTTTTAACTCAGCTTTAAACTTATCCATTGTATTCAATAATAATCAAAGAGCCAAAAGCATAGATTCGAAAGTTGTGGACCTTTTACTGGAAAAGTCGCATTTCTAATATGTTCATGAACAATTTCTCGAGAAGTTGGAACTATAAGACGTTCTTGATTTTCTGATCGAAGAGATCTAGCAGGCGTATATGGGATCAAAAAATGTGCTTTACCATGAAAAGTACTCTATTCACTGAATTAGTGAATCGATTGAATCCTCAGATATTAATGGTTGTGACAATCCCAACAAAATTTCTGATCTTAATTTTTCCACCTTCGACTTAAAATAACAGATTTATTTGACGATGGAGTATTTCATTTTAAATCTGATGTAGTATCATCAACCTTTGTTAGCTGATTTACCAATTAGGATAATTTCCTATTATCTATATCCTCCGACCCTATCTTCTAACCATATTCAACTTAGTTTTTATATCTATGAATCATGATTCTCCAATTTTGCCTATTTTCTTCTGTGTTGGACAGTGTTGCTTGTCTGGTGTAGGATCAAGAGAAAAATCATTTATCGATGGAGTCAGCTGTGGTGTTCTTACCTGTGACAAGCTAACGATACTGTTGTCTTCATTGATGGCTTCATCCACCAAGAGACGGTTAGGCCTGTGCTTCTGTTGCAGGATGGCAGTGGAATAATCCTCCCCCTTGGAGCTGTTAGAAGGAACACGAAAACAAAAGCCATGACCATCTTGAGCCACAGTAAAACCTAGAGTAGGGTTCCCTCAAGGAGAGAAAAGAGAACATGGCAGGAGAGGAGAAAATAGAGCCTCAAATGGTCTAGTTGAGAAACGGGCAACTTTAATTCCTCAAGTAGTACCAACAAGTATGGTGTTCTGAATACCCTTAATGAATATTCATAACATTAACTAAAAGAAGCTACTTGTGTGGTCTCATTCTATTTTAATTCCAAATGAATTACTTTTACATATCTCTAATAAATGTGAAAACTTCTTATTTTACAATTGTAAGCATATGGAAACCCCCTTCAAAATTCAATGAACTGTAGAGTACTGGATCAAATGTCCATCATTTCCTGTGTGTTGTGGATTCTCATGTCGTACTGCTCTTACAGTCTGTCTTTATTTGAATCCACTCAGTGTTCCAAATTCAACAATACTCCTCTAGATCTTCAATGTTTGAATTCCATCTCGTCTTATTTCTCTTAACTGAATGAATAACAGTCTAGCCCGACAAAGAGCTGTGTTTCGCTAAAAAGCGTCTTGTTTCCTCCTCATGCCAAATTCACTTTGAACAAAACTATAAATTGTCAATAACATGATTGGATTCTACCCAGTGAGATACTAAGGGGGTTTCTACCTTAGCCATGCTCAAATTATTCAGATGTTGTGCAAACACGTAATTTGATTTTTCTTATTGTATGCCCTATATACCTTTTATTACAGACACTGGATTCCATAAACAACCTGACTTATTTCACAATCGGAATATGATCTTATACAGGGTGGGCCACGGAAAAGTAGCCCGTCTCCGGCAATAGAGATGAATGAGCAAGTGGATTGTTTTTATTCACTTACCTACAAGTTACAACAGATGGTGAAACTGGTTCCCGTTCAAGTCTATAGCCTTCCACAATCACTATTCGCTGTTCCAGGGAAAACACCATCTTTCTGGCACTGGTATTAGAGGCAGGCTACTTTTCAGTGGCTCACCCTGTATAAAACTTTCTACTGTTCTTTGGGTTACTGATCACATTAGTTTCCATTGCATGCCTGCAGTACACAACGGAAAAGACCCTGCCGTTCACTCGAAATCCACTGCACACATCCACGATCAGATAAAATTTCTGATAAATTCCTACTATGAGTGTAAGCAAACTGGGGTATTTCCTTTAATCCAGGATGCAAGTGCAGGATATGCCAATGACGGCGAATGATTTGTTGCGCTTGTTTAGAATGCGATAGGAAGAAAACCATGAGATAACAGAGTCCTGAAACCCAAGGGAGGACAACATATTACAGAAAGGGTGGTAGATGCGTGGAATAGTCTCCCGAAGGAGGTGGTAGAGATGAAGACTGTGTCTGAATCCAAGAAAGCGTGGGCCAGGCACGTAAGAGGCAGACTTCTAAGACGAAGAACCATCTGGCATCTATATTAAAGCAAATTGATCAATGGATGGCCAAATTCAAATTGAAACTCAACTCAGAAAAAAACAAATTCTTCCTAGCGAGCCCGAATGACAAACTCAAAGATTCTTCAATTTCCTTGAATGGTCGTCTTTCCTATTGTCGATTCCATAAAAATTCTGGGAGTGACTCTGGACCGTTACCTTACCCTAGAGGCACACATGGAGTTATTGGTTAGAAAAGGCTTCTCGACATTATGGAAACTAAGAACCATCAGAAAGTACTTTGATGCAACTTCATTCCGTTTACTGGTGCAATCCTCCATTCTAAGCATGCTCGACTACTGCAACATCATTTATTTGGGGTCTTTCAAGAAAACCATTCAAAGACTCCAAATTATCCAAAATTCAGCAGTACGATTGATTTTTGTCATTAAAAAATTGGGCCACATAACCCCCTATTATCAAAAACTTCATTGGCTGCCCCTGGAGGCGAGTCCTGTTCAAATTTGCATGTCTTTGTTTCAAATCCATTCTTGGTTCGGCCCCTATGTACTTGGTCTCTCATTTCAACTTGGATTGTTCCATTAGGCTGACACGCAGAGTCTACATGTTCACCCATCCAACAATAAAGGCCTGCCAATACAAAAGATACCTGGCAGGCCAAATGAACAACTGGCTGGGTAACATAATTATGCATTCCTCATCCTATCTAGGTTTTAGAAAACTAGTAAAAACAAACTTGTACAACCAATTTGTAACCTAAGAACTCCTATTGCCCTATCTCTTTATACTCTAACCCAGTGTTTTTCAACCCGGCAGAAATAAAAGAATTATTCTGTGGACTGGCATCAGTCCGTGGACCGGTGATTGAAGAACACTGGGCTAAGTCTTGGGCCAGACCCCGCCCATCTCTACCCAATCTCCACCCCAGACCCCGCCCCCATAATAGTACTAATTGCACCTTGCACGTCCCTTGCCTCATCTGGAAGCCTTCCCTCTGACATTGCAACGTCAGAGAGAAGGCTTCTGGTTCAGGCGCAGGATGCCCGTGGCTTTGTGCACTGAATCAGTGAGGAAGAGGGAGCTGGCTCGAAGATAACGCCGCATCGATCGCACCGTGGACCGGGGGTTGAAGAACACTGTTTTGGGCCTGATGCACGTGCTGGCCCTGTGGACCGGCAGGAAATTTCTGTGGTTGAAGAACACTGCTCTAACCGATTTGTAACCAAGATCTCTCAAACCCTCTCAGTACTCTGCTTGTAAACCACCTCGAACTACTATGGCTTTGGCAGTATATAAGAATAAAATTATTATTATTATCTGCCGCCATGTTTCTATGATTTACCATGTCAAAAGCTGCAGATAGACCAATAGAGGATGGAGTAGAGGCCTTTGGATTTGGCTTGGAGCAGGTCATTGGAGACTTTAGTGAGAACAGTTGCTGTAGAATGAAGAAGGCATAAGCCCGATTGAAGCGGGTCAAGGGAAAGTCAAAACAACGGTGGTGAACAGCATGTTCGAGTAGCTTGGATCAGAAGGGGATGAGGGAGACGGTGTGATAGTTTCTGTTCTAAGGTTGAGTACTTCCATCATAGTGGAAAAAGAAGCTGAAACACCGGGAGCAGTGAATCTATGAACCCCAGTAGCAGAGGGGCCTGGAACACAAATTCCTGGGACACAGAACCAGGGGACCATAAGGCCTGGGGGATCTGCGAGCACAGATCCCAGGATGGGGGGTGGGGGTCCTGAAATACAGATCAACCCAAGAGTGGGAAGGAGGTGCAGGAGCTCAGAACTCAGGAACAGGGGGGGGAGAAACGGGACCTGAAGCATAGATGCCAGGAGCAGGGAGGAGAGAACCCTGGAGCACCAATTTCAGGGACAGAGGGGGGTTAAAACCTACAGCAGAGATCGGTGGGGGGGGGGGAGGAGGGTTTGGAGCACAGATCCCTGGGGGGTAACGCTGATAAGTCAGGATATGGCCCTGTTACTCGGCTAAATGTCAAATATTATATCTCTGCCTGCCTCTCTCTTCTCTGAAGCTGCATGTGTGAGTGTATAGGGGGGGATTCCTTCAATTACAATATATGCCCCCCCCCAACCTTGTGCATATCTCAGGTCGGTCTGTCTGTCTAGACCAGGGGGAGGCAATTCCAGTCCTCGAGAGTCACAGGCGGGTCAGGTTTTCAGGATATCGATAATGAATATGTATGAGATGAGTTTGCATGCACTGCCCTCCTTGAGATGCAAATCAATCTCGTGCATATTTATTGTGGAGATCCTGAAAGCCTGACCCGCCTGTGGCTCTCGAGGACCGGAATTGCTAACCCCTGGTCCGGACGTCTCAGCCCTTCTCTGACCATACCTCTCGTCTGTGTTTGCCCGTCTCTTCCTCCACCCTCTCGCCCCTCCTCTCGAGTGAGGGACAGGAGGTCAGACAGCCATGAGCAAACACCTACAGCTCCCCTGCCAGATCAATGCAATCTGTTTGTGCAGGGGAGAGGGCACTCTCTGTGTCCCCCCCATCCCTCTCCCCTCCCTGCCCAGTCATGCCATCTGAGCTTCTATAAATACCAGCCTGGCTCTCATGTTACAGCATGTGACAGGACCTCCTTCAAGGCTAGCAGGGGGCTCTCCTTTTCACAACACATTCACTCCTGGGTTTTACCACCCTGCCCCCCCTTTCTGTATTTTTAGAGAAATTAGAAGTACAAGTCATGCATGTAAACAGACCAAAACCAGCAGACGATCTTAAAAGATAACCCGAAAAGGAGGAAGGAGTTCCTGGCATAGGAGACCGACAGCTCTAGGATGGGACCCCTCACTCCCCCATCAGGTTAAGGAGCACTCAGTGTCCCCCCCATCCCCTCTTTCCAGAGCTACAGAGGCCCAAGGGCAAGTCTGGAACTGGAAAAGTCTGCAGCTGCGACCCTGGTGCCAGCTGGGCAGGGGGGTGGGGGGTACAAACCAGAAAAGAAACAACATTAAATCAGCACCTCTGGGAGTTGGTGGGGGGGGGGGAGAACAAGGGGAAGGTTTAAGTAGAGGAAGCATGCAGAGCTCTGCCCACAGAATTCTTTCCCACCCCTTTGTAGGTGCCCAGCCGGGCTCTGACTTACTCCCCTCCTGAGGTGGGCATGCTGCCGGGTGATCCGGTGCCCCGTCCGACCGTCTGTCCGTTCCTGGGCCCAGCTCCACTCTCTCGCCGCTTGCTGGCTGCAGCTCTGTCTGTTTTCTTTCTCGACTCAGTCCCGACCTCCGCAGACAGGGGCTTGGGCAAGGTGCCCAGTGGAAGGGCGAAGCTCCCTGGCAGGGATTCTCCTCTCCTCCCCCTGCTCCTCCTCCTCCGACAGATAACTTCATAGACATGGAAATTCGACTTGAGTTCCCCAATAATACGTACTGAGGGGGGGGGGGGGATAATTTCGCAGTCTCTGTGCTTTTATAAAATAGGCTTCTACAGTGCCCACCCCCCTTCCTTAAAGAAGATGCAAATATATGCACATACTTAATAGGCTGTGTGCACACCACCACTCCATCCTGGACCCCCTCCCTTCACTCCCAGGCCAGGTTTTCAGAAGATCTGCCTGCTACCTCCATCATATGGAAATCGGTCTCATATGAGCATATTCATTCGGGTTAACCTGTTGGTAGCCCTAGAGGACTGGGAGTGAAGACCAAGGTCTGTGTTCTCATCATCAGATATACACAAGAGAATGACACGGGGACAAATTTGTCCCCTTCTCCGCAGGAACTCAATTTCTCCATCCCGTCCCCGCGAGTTTTGTCGCTGTCGCTGTCCCTGCCCCATTCCTGTAAGCTCTTCCTTAACCGCACAAGCCTCGGACACTTAGGATTTTAAAGTGCACATGATGGCTTGTGCACATGATGACGGAGTTTGCAGGAATGGGGCAAGGACAGGAACAGAACTCACCAGGATGGGGAAAAATTTGTCCCCTGTGTACATGCCTCCCCTCCCCTCACTAGAGGAGAATATGGCGTAGTGGTTATAGCCTCAGTACCCTGAGGTTGTGGGTTCAAATCCTGTGCTTATGACTCTGGGCAAGCCACTCATTAAACTAAAGCTTAACTTTGTATACCGAGTCCTCATTCTGAGAAAGCTCGACTCGGTTTACAGCAATTAAATAAACAGGTGATAAATAGAAGATAATAGCAACATTTCAAAAGAATTAATTTTCAAAATGTTTGGCAAATAGAGTAGTTTTAAAGATTTACGGAAACATTGAAACAAAACTGGAACTCCTTAAAAAAAAAAAAAAAGGTGGAGATCATTCCAGAGTTGAGAGAGTTTAAAGAGCAGGGCTGCCCAAGTCCGGTCCTCGAGATCTACTGGCAGGCCAGGTTTTCAGGATATCCACACTGAATATGTATGAGAGAGATTTGCCTGCACTGCCTTCTTGGTATGCAAATTTCTCATGCATATTCATTGTGGATATCCTGAAAACCTGGCCTGCCAGTAGATCTTGAGGACCGGACTTGGGCAGCCCTGTTAAAAGACCAAAGATTGACTGAAGATCATGACTCCTTTAATCCCTTTTAAATTGTTGGATACCTCTTGCTAAAGAGAATCGGTAAACATTCCAAAATGAAAAAGAGGATTAAAGATACCATGTAGAATTTTAAAAGAAATACAAGCGCATTTCAATTGAATTCTAAAATAAACTGGGAGCCAATTTACGTTTTCCAAAGATCAGCTTCGCAGCAGTATTCTGAATTAATTGTAATCTATGAAGACAAATTTTTGTAATGCCGAGGTAGATAGCATTACAGTAATCAAGACAAGCCTTCACATGCTGAGGAAAGTTAGATCCTGCTTCCATCAAAAACATTTTACCCTCCTTGTCCAATCCATCATCCTCTCCAGATTGGACTATTGCAACTCTATCTACTTAAGCCTAACTAAGAAAAACCTCCACAGACTCCAACGGATTCAGAATGCCGCGGCCAAGCTCATCTTCGCTAAAAGTAAATTTGATCATGTCTCCTCGCTCCTGGCCAAGCTCCACTGGCTTCCGATAATCGCCAGGGTCCACTATAAATGCGCCTGTTTAACTTTCAAAATCCTATATGGTATCCTCCCTCCCTTTATCCCTCTTTCTTGGAATTCCTCAAACCCTAATACCACCAGATCCTCCCACAAATTAAAACTATCCTTCCCCTCGCTAAAAGGCATTTCCCACACAGGAAAGCTAGGGAACTCCCTTCACTTCAAAATCACTGAGCTCTGGAACAACCTTACCTCCCCTCTTCGGAACTTGAGCTCTCTCCAAGTTTTCGGCAAACATCTGAAAACCTGGCTTTTCTCAAAAAATGTAAGTCTCCCTCCAACTTAGGAATCAAGGAAACTCTTATATCTTGGCATCCCAAATCCTCTAAATTTTCTTCACACTTCTACCTCTAACCCTCTGTTGTAGTTCCTTCCTATTTCTCCTACTGTAAACCGCGTCGAGCTCTACGAACGTGGAGATGATGCGGTATACAAACCTAAGGATTAGATTAGATTAGATAATATAATTGATTGAACTAAGATAGAAAAATGACAGTGATGAAAAAGATATCTAACCTTCCTCAACATTCGCAAACTAAAGAAGCATTTCTCGACCAAGGAATTTATTTGGTCCTTAAAGGAAAGAGAGGAATCAAAAAGGACTCCCAATATCTTAGCAGAGAAACAGATACCAGAGCTACATTAGGAGGAAGACAGTCCAATTTTGGACCTAACCACAAAAGCTTAGTTTTAGTTGTATTAAGCTTCATCCAGACAGATAAAGCCCAGGCTTGAAGTTTGGAAATGCAAAGATTTACTTTGGAAATTAGATTGGTAATATCCAGGTCAATCTCAATCAATATAAAGATATCATCCGCACAAGTGAATAATGTTTCCCAAGCTGACAGCGTAAAGGTGTTCAGTGTGGTCATATCGAGATTGAATAAAATTGGAGAGAGTGGGGAGCCTTGAGGAACCCCACAGGGAGGCTGCCAGGAATTGGAGATATCGCCTTCAATATTTACTGAATAGGAACCGTACAGAAGAAATTTAGAAAACCAATCCAAAACCACCTGATGGAGACTTATATCTGAAAGTAGCTGAAGTAAAATATCAAACGCTGCAGATAAATCGAACTGGAGTAGAATAGAACATTTATTTTGAAGACGAATTTGTTGAATTTTTGAAAGAAGAGAAATCAATAAGATTTCAGTACTAAAATTAGAGCGAAATTCATGTTGACACGGCTGAAGTAACGAACATTTCTCCAAATAGTCAGTAAGTTGACCAGCTACAATTGACTCCCAACATTTTAGTTTTGTGAGCCTGCTGAGGACAGACAAGGGAAAAAGGCTTGAATACCTGATTCGAAAACCGCTTAATGCACCTTGGCCATTCCCTTTATACCAGCCATTTTCTGTAACACATGCTTTATTTGCTGAAAATGAGTTCTAGAACCTTCTGGGCTTCCCTTCCTCTTCCACATGCACTGGGTTCCCCCCTCCTCTTCCTGCTCCTCCCATCATGCTCACCTCCCTAATCGCTTTGTCAACGCATGTGCAGTTGTTGTGACAGTAACATTACATTATTTATTTCGATTTCTATCCCGTTCTCCCAGAAGCTCAGAACGGATTACAGGTAGACATTCACAATCGTCTGAAAACAGACTAGTCATGACAACAAATAGATTACAGTAGACAATAACAGAGTTTATTCTAGAGACCAGACTGGTCATAGCGAAGAGTATTAGGAGAAGTATATTGAGGAGGCAGGTTTTAATGGCCCGATTGGCGGAAGAGGAAGGTCTTTATTGCTCTGCGGAAGGCCATTAGTGAGTCTAGCGACCTGATCTGTGTGGGTAGTCAGTTCCATAGCTGAGGTAGGAAATGGCTGTAGGATCTTTTGTATGCCGTACTCATTCGTAGGGATCTCCCTGCGGGAATGCTGAGTCTTTGTTCTGCTTTGGAGTGGAGGGAGCGGTTAGGGGTGTATAGGCGTAGCTTGGATGCTATGTAGGCTGGGTTTTTTTTGGTAGAATCTCTTGTGTGTCATGACCAGGGCTTTGAAGATGCATCGCTTTTTGACTGGTAACCAGTGAGCTGAGTAATGGGGTTATGGTAGCTGAGGTTGTATAGGAGTTGAATTGCTGAGTTATGGACTTTTTAGAGGTGTTTTTTGATCTCTTGCAGTGATGCCATTGAATAGGGAGTTGCAGTAGTCTAGTCTAGAGAGTACGTAGGCATATAGCAGTTGGGCTAAGTCTGTTTCTGGGAGGTAGGGTTTGATCCTTCGCAGTTGGCGTAGGTGGTAAAAAGATGTGGAAAGATCCCCTGATTCTGCTCAGCACAGTTCTGTCTGCATGGCTCGGCTGTACAGCGTTTGGCAGCGATATATGGAGATACTCACACTGATATACTGCTCCAGCACAGGACAGGCAGCAACGCACACACCGCCAACACAAGCTTTCCCCTCGCTTACACACACACAACTCCAAAACAGGCAGTAGCCAAGCACGCTCCAAACACCAATAAAAAGCCAGATCTCAAAACAGTTTGTTCATCTGATTTAATCCGATAGCGCTACAGGGACATTCCTCCTCATGTCCCAGGCAGAGCGAGAGACGGACAGCAGGACAAGCTTTGTCCTGTGGCTTTCAAATATCTTTTAATTTGGGGGGGGGGTGTCAGGGGCAACTATTTGATGAAGCAAGGAGTGCGTAGAAGGCCATATGCCATTCTATGGCTATACAAAGGGGGAGGAATGAGTGCCTCTGCGTGGTCCTGGGAAATTCTATTGTCTCAAATGATTCCTCTCCCTCACCCCTCCTTTTTTGGGGGGGGCTGGGGCTGCTCCACAATCTGGTCTTCTAGCTGGTAGACTGGAGTAGGGCGAGAGCTGTTCCCCGTCTTTGCTCAGGGCACGGGGGAAAGGGGGCCCGAGCCCAGTCCGTGGTTGGTGAGAATCTGCACCAGGAGATCGGTGGCCAGGGTCAGCGATGGCTCCTCAAAACCAATGGTTAGTAGTCGATGGTACTCTCCTGTGGGCTGCGGACACAGGATCCTGAGAAGGAAACGAGGAGTAACAGAGCAACAAGAAAGGGGTGGGGTGGGGAGAGAGGGCAGGGGAAAAAGAGAGAGGAAGTTATAGCAAACAAGAGACCTGTACAGATGTATTGAAATCCAGCTCCCTAAACAGTGCAGTTGAGATGGTTCACATCATCAGTAAAAACAGTCAATCAATCAAAGCTTGAATCAGAAAACATATACAAAACCAGAAACTTAAAACATTGTCAGCAAATATGTGAAAATAGGAGACTGAAACGCTTTACACCCACATAAAATTAAATCCCGGGAGACAAGAATGGCTTTTGCGCATCCTAACGACCAGATCTTGCCACTCATACGATCCTTTCCCTGTAATCTTCATGGCCAAGGTTAGAGAGACTAAACTAGAAAACAGGAAATCATCTCAAAACATCATCTTTACTTAAGGTCTTATAAGAGCTTACGAATAGCCATACTGGGTCAGCGCAATGGTCCTGCCCAGTATCCTATTTCCACACTGGCCAATCCAGGTCAAAACCCAAAGAGTAGCAACATTCCATGGTACCGATCCAGGGCAAGCAGTGGCTTCCCCCATGTCTTTCTCAATAGCAGACTATCAACTTTTCCTCCAAGAACTTGTCCAAACCTTCCTTAAAACCAGCTACGCTATCTGCTCTTACCACAACCTCTGGCAACGCGTTCCAGAGCTTATCTATTCTCTGAGTGAAAAACTATTTCCTCCTATTACCACACACAGGGCCCCACGGTTTTGCCAAGTTTATGGCTGTTGTAACTGTGTCAAATAGAGTATCGTCTCAAAGAAGACAGAGAGGAATTTGTAAAGGTACAAAGAAAGGCGACAAAAACGATCAAAGGGATGGAACGACTTCCCTTTGGGGAAAGGCTAAAGCAGTTAGGGCTCTTCAGCTGGAGAAGAGAAGGCTCAGGGGGGATATGATAGATGTCTATAAAATACTGAGTGGAGTGGAAAGGGTAGATGTGAATCACTTGTTTACTCTTTTCAAAAATACTAGGCCTAGGGGACATGCGATGAAGGTACTAAGTAGCAGATTTAAAACAAACCGGAGAAAATATTTCTTTACTCAACATGTATTTAAACTCTGGAATTTGTTGCCAGAGGATGTGATGAAAGCAGTTAGCCTAGCAGGGTTTATAAAAGGTCTGGCTAATTTCCTAAAAGAAAAGTCCATTAGCCATTATTAAGATGGGCTTGGGAAAATCCACTGCTTGTTCCTAGGATAAGCAGCATAAAATCTGTTTTACTCTTTGGGATCTTGCCAGGTATTTGTGACCTGGGTTGGAAACGGGGTACTAGGCTTGATGGACCTTCAGACTGTCCCACTATGCCAACCCCCAGTAAGGCAATAAGGCACCAGCACATACAACTGCTAAGAGAGATGGGTCATAAATCTATCTTACCAGGAGAAGAGGTCCTCGGTCTCCAGACCAGGGGCCAGGGGCACCCAACGGCCAATGGACCACAGCTTCTGGATTTTGGTGGAGGTAGAGGCTGGGCCTGTCCTGGACAGCTCCTCACCAGTGTCTCGATAACACAAAAAATAGCTGGAGGTGGGAAAAGCAACCAAGTCACCGGCATGCAGGTCTATCAGCGCTCTCCAATATAAAACTGCTCTACAGGGGTCTCTCTGCTGTTCCCTCTCTGATGCAAGGGTATTCTGTCAGGAATCTCCCACATTTCTACTGCTCCCTCTGATATAAAGCTGTTCCAGAGAGACCTCTCTACAACTTTCAGATTCTTCATCAGGAATCGCTCCATAATCCCACCGCCCCCTCTTTATAAGGCTCTCACCAACACAGGGCTCCTAATTCCACTAAGTCCCTTGCCACAATGATCATTCTGAGGCCAGAGCAAACCATTGCTAATGATGCCATCTCCTGATGTCGCTACCTCATCCGTCGCTGGATTCTGTACCTCTCACTGCCCAAACCTATATGCCACCCTCCTAATCCAACGCCCCCCTCCCCTCCCAACTCACTATTCTGTGCGCTGCTCTCGTGTCTTTGTGCCCGTGGTCTCTTCTGAAACATCCACATTCCATCGCATCTTCTTGTACAGGTTCCGGGGCGTCCATGTCGCTGTATACAGAGCCGCCATGGAGTATCGGAAGACGGACACCTGACAGAAGAGGCCCAGTGAGAACTTCCCGCAGAAGAAACAGGCGGTGCTGAAGGAGAGGAGACAGAGAACAAAGTGGTGTCGATGGACGGGGAGCAAAGACGAAGTGATCGTGATGGTCGGGAAACTTGCTGCTCCCTATAGGCCAAGCCGCGCCACACTAAACTCGGGGCCACGGCTGGAGGGTCTTTGCACACATGTGCGCATGCGTGGGGGCCCTCCAGCCAGAGCCCTGAGCTCGTTAACCCTATGATGACTACGCCGGTGGGGAGATGCAGAGAGCAGGAGAGGCGCCGGCACTGGCTGACTCGCCTACACGACGGGCCTCTCGCGGCACACCCAGAATCTCACCGTGGCGCACAGTCTGCGATACACTGCTGTAGGCCCCTACCTTACCTACAAGGGTCTGTGTCCTCCAGGGAGATGAATCCAAATGAGGCGTACATCAACGCCAACTGCTCCAGTCTTGACACCAACTGTTGGGAAATCTCCAGGAGCTAGTGGGAAGACAGGGAAGCACCATTATTTCCACACTTTCACGTGTTCTGGATCAGGCAAAGCACCTGCGGCTCCTCATCGACCGGCCTACTCATGAAGAACAAAAGGAAGGGAACAGAAACCCCACGTGAAATTGAACACGAGAGCAACTAGTGGGGCGTGAGATAGACCACGTAATCCTTGAGACAGACAATCTTTATTTTGGTGTATGTAGACTCAAAATATAACATATATAGAACCACATCAATAAGTGAATAGTCTCATAAATGAAGTGTCCTATGTTGGAGAGATCCAATGGATAGAAACACAGAAAATGACGGCAGAAAGGACCACGGCCCATCAAGTCTGCCCACTCTAATGACCCACCCCCTAAGTTCCTCCATGAAGAGATCCCACATACATGCCTATCCCATTTTTTCTTAAAATCTGGCACGCTGCTGGCCTCAATTACCTGTAGTGGAAGATCATTCCAGCGGTCAACCACCCTTTCAGTGAAGAAATACTTCCTGGTGTCACCATGAAATTTCCCACCCCTGATTTTCAACGGATGCCTTCTTGTTGCCGTGGGTCCTATAAGAGAAGGACCCGATATGGGTCATCCGGATGACCCTATACGGTCCCCGTGTGTTTCGGCTTCCGAGTGGAGGCCTGCCCTCAGGGGTGTGGTTATGGGTCCACTAGATGTCACTCTAATGCAGACTTTAAAAACAAAGCGTCTGCTAGGCTCTGAAAGTCACTTGAAACATAAACAGACCTTGTACAGAAGTCCAAACCAGTGTAGGCACCAAAATAAAGATTGTCTGTCTATCCCACTCCCTGCTAGCTACTCTCCGGCCTACTCATGAGACATTTACTATAAACCAGGGCTGCTCAATTCCAGTCCTTGAGATCCACAGGCAGGTCGGGTTTTGAGACTATCCGCAGCAAATACGTGCGAGATCAATTTGCACGTGCTGCCTCCTTGGTATACAAATCTCTCTCATGCATAATTGTGGATATCCTGAAAACCTGGCTGCTAGTGGACCTTGAAGACTAGAATGGAGTAGCAATATTTGCCTTTTTGCCTACTGTTTGTACTTGTTGTAGTTCGTTGTTTAATAAAAAACAGTTTTCACTAAGACAAAAAGGATTTTTTTTTTCACCTTCTTAAGGTGATCATAGCTGCTCTGATGTATGGCGACCTCTTAAACCCGCCCGAGGCAGCTTCCGCTTCTCTCATCCTTCTTTCTAAAGCTCATGGCATGGGAATCTTGGATGGCGGGGGTGGGGAGGGAGCAGAGGGAAAAGCGTTTCTTGTCCCTTCACTTGAAACATTAAAGGTTGAGAAAGCAGACACTAGGATTACCCGTTTCTGTACGCCCTCTGGGATGGGCTTCCTTCCAGGTAGCGTGTCCCGCGACACCGACTCTACATACATGAGGAAAGGCTGACAAGTGTGGAGAAAGGTGGGCATCGCCTTGGCAAATTGCTCTCTCCGTACCCTGTCCCTGCTGGAGAGAAAGAAACAAACATATTAAGACCATAGGTTTTCATGGTTCTACAGGTCTCTTTGTCATGCAAGTTGTGTATGTCCTTTCTAGAATCACCCTGTGGCAGGTATGGTGAGCTTGGAGCCCCACAGGGCCAGGGTTAGAGGTATGCAAACAGGGCAAAAGCCCTGGGCCTCCATGACACAGGGGGACCCAGAGCCCGCACAAAGCTGAAGGAGCCAGAGCCAAAGCCAGGCTTTGGGCCTGCTTCCAAATTTCTGGCCTGGATCCCAGCCGTCTGACACCAGCCCTGGGGGTAATACTGAAACTCTGTAATCAGTGTGGAGTTCATTATACCTGGATATTCAGACTGATTGATATCTGTGAATTGCTGGTCTCTGTCTGAATTCCGGCTCTGGCCCAGACCACCAGGGTGTCCAGGGAAGTGCCAGGGCACTTTGTAGTGACTTTCAGTGGCACTAACTGGTTAGTTCCTCTGAAAATCTGTGGGTGGCCCTGGTCAGCGTTGTAATCTACGTAAAGTATCGGGCCTGTGGATTTAAACATGACTATCAGACAACCTGCTTGGCAGAAGGCAAGCCTGGTTCGATGGGGGCTGGGAGTATAGCAGAGGTCATGTCTGCAGTCCCTGGGAGGGGGAAGCAGGTAGGAAAAGGTCTCTAATGGGCCACAGGCTAAGAGGAAGGAGTGGCCTAGTGGTTACAGCTACAGCCTCAGCGCCCTGAGGTTCTGAGTTCAAATCCTGTACTGCTCATTGTGACTCTGGGCAAGTCACTCAAATCCTTCATTGGCCCAGGTACATTAGATTATGAGCCCACTGGGACAGACAGGGAAAATGCTTGAGTAACCCGCTTAAATAACCTCGATAGGCAGTATATAAATACCTAATTTAAAAAAATAAAAAAGCCACAGGTTTCCTGAGGGCCTGCTACTGGTATTAATAGTAGTTAAGGGTCCCCAGGAATCTGATTTGTGACTGCAAGAAGGGTTACTTGCCTTGCATTTCAGAAGCCTGATGGTTACACTAGGGCAGTGGTCTCAAACTCAAACCCTTTACGGGGCCACATTTTGGATTTGTAGGTACTTGGAGGGCCGCAGAAAAAAATAGTTAATGTCTTATTAAAGAAATAACAACTTTGCATGAGGTAAAACTCGTTATAGTTTATAAATATTTCCTTAATTGCTTCTGATAATTTCAGCTATACACAGCTGAAAGCAGTGCAACATGCAGAAAGATGCAGGAAAGCGCTTGGCGGGCAACATTCCAGAACAATGGTAACATACCGAGGGCCTCAAAATAGTACCTGGTGGGCCGCATGTGGCCCCCGGGCCGCGTGTTTGAGACCACTGCACTAGAGGCAGTTCGAGCACAACTAGGGTTAGGGTTACCAGACGTCCGGGAAAACCACTCTCTGGCGCCCAGCACCTTTCTAGGTGTGGCTAATGCCGGAAGTGGCATTGGGCTCCGTAAAGCACCTAGGGAGGAACGATTCACATCAAAGGTAGGCCTGGAAAACCCTGGCCTACCTTGCCGGAGGCGTGATTCTTTAAACGGCACCATTGCGTGATTGATACGTGATTGGCGCCGCTTTTAAGGTGGCCACCGACAATGGCGCTGGTTAGAGAATCTAACCCTAGGCTTATAAGTCTATAGAAGTAAATGGCAGGCTTGAATTTATTAGCCTTTTAAATTCCTAAATCAGTGTATTGCAAACTGTGCCGCAGCAGATTCCAGGTGCCCCAACGAGACGCCAGTAAGAAGAGATGCCGGCGCAGGCTGCTTATAGGACGTCTCTCGTGGCAAGAGGCACATCTTATAGGCAGTCAGCCCATGCCTACAACTCTTCTCCTCCTCTCCCCACACCTTCCCTCCTCCAGGATCTCCCACCGAAGTGACAGGTTCAGGGTCGTGGCCAGATGGGCCTCCGCACACGTCGATATGATGATGTCATATATGTGTGTGACATCATCACGTTGACATCTGTGCACTTCCAGGTGCCTTCCAGCCAGGGCACTGGGTTTAGTGTGCCTTCTGGCCAAAAAGTTTGCGGGTCACTGTCCTAAATTAAGATGAATTTTCAGCTGAAGATTGGCCAGAAATAGGACACAGAATTAGGAAGTCAGCACTTTCTGAATACTAGGCCCATAATTAGTACGTCTTGGGCTTCTAACTTCAAGATGACACAGGCTTGAAGAAGTCTAAAAAATGAGCCTGGAAAATTCAAACTATTACACTTTCCTCACCTGTAGAGCAGATAGGTCTGAAAATCCTCTGCCTTCTTCAGGAGATATTTCAGCTTCTCTGTCAGAGGCAGCAGCTTCTCCTCCAAGACATCCTGAGAGTCCAGGTTCCCATCTCTGGCTGGAGACTTCTGTGAGAGAGGCTCCAGAGCGGTGGCAGGAGACGGGAGAGTGACCATGCTGAGTGGGAGAGCTGGATTCTGACCAGGGCTGGTCCCAGGAGAAGGTGCCAAAGATCCATCTAAGCTGGTGGCCATCTTTCCAAGGCCAGCATGAGTCAACCTGTAGGTCTTCAAACAGCAGGTTGACCCACCTACCAGGATAGGCCTTCCTAGCAGCACTGGAGGCTCTCACAGAGGGAACGCTGGTGTCAACTGGGATGTAACTGTGCGAGAACGGTGTTTTCTTTTGAAAGAGAACATCCTATCTTCAGTGGCATTACCTCACAATGCAGAACTTGCTAACCTAGAGTTCATATGGGATGGAACTGGAGAGATTCCTTCATAAGAGGAAACTCAGAACTGCCAAGTAACCCAGGTCCTGAAGGGAGACTGCATCAGTCGCGATCTTCTGACACCCTCTTCCGGGGTGGAAGTGAAATAAAACAAGACCAGCCAGAAGTTTCCCCTCCAGGAACTGGTCCACCTGGCAGGCTTTAGCTTCTTGAAGAGAGTGTGGCATGGCCCTGGTCAGGGAACAGCCATACTGGAGAAAGGTGACAAAGTTCTGGCAACAGTGGCAAACCCCCGGGGAAACACAGACTGAATTCAGACTGGCAGGTCTGGGAAACGGCCACAGATGGTTCTGTAAATGTTCTATGAAAGGATTCAAATACAGAATGGCACTATTTCTGCCTCTGTCCACCCCATCTCTCACTAAAGAATAAGGCTGCCATACCTTTCCCTCCCATCAGGAAGAATATAACTATCCCCCCCACCCCCTTTTACAAAACCACACAAGAGGTTTTTAGCGCCGGCCGGTACACTGATTGCGCTGCTCCGACGCTCATACATACAGTGTGTTGACCGGCGCTAAAAATCCCTTGCGTGGTTTTGTAAAAAAAAAAAGTGGGACGGGCCGCATCGAGGTGGAAGAAGATATCTTCTTTTTCAAGGGTCCCGCGGCAACAAGGGGGCATCCGTGGAAAATCAGGGGCGGGAAACTGCACGGGGACACCAGGAAATTCTTTTTCACTGAAAGGGTGGTTGATCGCTGGAATAGTCTTCCACTTCAGGTGATTGAGGCCAGCAGCGTGCCTGATTTTAAGGCCAAATGGGACAGACACGTGGGATCTATTCACAGAGAAAAGTAGGGGAGGGTCTTTGGGGTGGGCAGACTAGATGGGCCGTGGCCCTTATCTGCTGTCTATTTCTATGTTTCTATGGTGTCAGGGCTGCCTTTGCCAGTGTACCGGTGCTGGTACTCACAGATACACCATCCAGAGAAGCCACCTGTGGTGTGGCTGCATTGCTCAGCTGTCCATGGAGAACCCCCGTTACTGGTAGGCAACATTGCGTTTTGTGCGACCCTGCCAAATTCTTTGAAGGGGAGGAGTTACAGTTGTCTCTTATCAGAGGGGCCTAGAACTTGTCCTCTAAGACAGAGTGATGACCGAGCACCTGCCAGCTTGATTTCTGACCATAACAGATGATATCGTCATTGGCCGAGGGGCCATTTTTGATGCTGGCCAGAGTCTATGTCTAGAGCAGGGGGTTTTCAAGCCAGTCAGGTTCTCAGGATGCAAACGATGAATTTGCAGGAGATCATTTTGCACACAGTGGGGGTAGGGCATGCAAATTGATCTCTTGCATATTCATCGTGGGTATCCTGAGAACCTGACTAGTTGCGTGTGTCCCGAGGACTCGGCTGAAAACCCCTGGTCTAGAGGCATAAGGGGCTTAAACTGTGAATGGAGGAAGGTCTATCGCCATAACCTCACATTCCACCTTGAGAACCCCTTGATCCCCCGTTACAGAACGCGTATCATTTGCATTTCCCAGGTTGAATATTAAACTAGTGCCTTCTGCTTCTGAAAAAGGGTCCTTTCTGTGGAATCGCCATCCAGGGTTGCCATTTCTGAACTCACCTGGGCTTCCTGTGGAAATGGGGTCTTGAACCAGGCTAGGCTCACACTGGTTCTGTTGGGTTTGTGATGCTAAGATCTTTTGGGAGTGGCTGGAAGGCATTTTCCCCTACTATGCGTCAACTTGCTTGGGCAACAGTCTGCTTGCTAGGCCTAAGAACCAGGTTGAATTACTCAGTAACATGCCTAGTAAATGACAGCAGAAGAAGACCTCAACGGTCCATCCAGTCAGCCCATTAGTTACTTGCAGTATAAATTCATAATTACAGACAACTCACTGACCTTAGTTCCCCCAGGAATTTTTCTCCTATTTTGGGGGCTTGGCAGCGTGATCTGAGGAGGGAACTTAGAGGGGATTTCTTGCTGGGAACTCTTAAAAATACTCCTGGTCTGGAGCATAATGCTGAGCTTCGGGAGTGTCACTATAGAGTCCTGTTGAGAGCGTATACTTCCCCAAATCAGGCTTATTACATGTAAAAATTGTTCTGCTGAGGTGAATTCTTATTTTCATGGCCCCTGGTGTTGTACATGCATTCAGGGTTGTTTGTTGGGTTTTTTTTTTGGGGGGGAGGCCACTGGCTTCCTTTTTGAGGAGGGTTTTGCAAGTACCTATTTCTGCCTCTCCACTTTCCATGCTGTTTGCTCAGTTTTCTCTGTTATCGGTGTATACATCGGCAGAGAAACTGTTTCTGGGTTATATTTTGACTCATTGGATGTCTGATGAACCCCCCTCCTTTTGGTACAGGAGAAACAAACTGCATGACCTGATGGGATGGGAGGCCAGGATGGCTTATGCCTCACGCAGAAGAAGCAGAGATTTTGTTAATTCTTGGACTCCTTATTTGAACATTTTGCCTCCAGGAAGTCAAAATGGCATTTTAAATCAACTTCAGTTGTATACTACTCCACCTAAGTTCTTTTGTCCGTTGGATGGTTGGGGAGAGGGAGGGGAAGAAGTGGGGAGAGGTTTCCGGTGTGGGAATGGGGGGGGAGCTTGGTTGGGCTGTGGAGGATATCAACGTACAGCCCTCCACGGTGGGTAGATAAGCTTGGCTGTGTACTTGCCTCTGTTTGTGTTTTTCTTTTTCTTGCTAATAAAAAGATTTAAATACAGTGTTCCCCCAGTCGTTCGCGGTTCGCGGTCCCGGTCATTCCCGGTATTCTCCGACCGGGACTTCCTGCTAAAGTCGAGCTTCACCAATCAGGAGCTGCGTGTCAAAGAAGCCTGATTTTAGTGCAGGAAGAGGCGATCGGAGCATACCGCCAGTGATTTCCTTCACTCGCCGGCACTCCAGCTGCCCTCTCCTGCCTCCCCAGGCGAAAAATCGTATTCGCAGGGGGTTCCTGGAACAGAACCCCCGCGAATATCGGGGTAATACTGTACATATATAAATTCATAATTAAATTAAGTTAAATTGTCCTTTTTTTTTTCTTTGATATTTCTGGACCATAGACCGTAAAGTCTGCCCGGTACTGTCAGCTTCTAGAGTCCATCCAACCAACTCCTCACTTGCGGATACATACCGTAAAGTCTGCCCAGAAACATTTTCATGTTCCAAGTTACTAGAGTTCCTATCAATGTCCACCCCCCCATCCCCTCTCCGTGAAAAAGAATTTGCTAACATTATACCTAAGTCTACGTCCCCGCAACTTCAATTGATGCCCTCTACCTTTTGGGATTCTGGACGTGCCACTGTTGGAAACAGGGCATTGTTTTTAGATGGGCTTTTGCTCCAACTCAGCAGGGCGGTTCTTAATACTTTCTCCGTGGCTGTCACGTGGTAAGGGCGTAGTCGGTTACAACTCAGTGGGTTCAAGTAATGGGGATCCTATTTCAATGGCCGAGGGGACAGAATACCGAATGATCCTACCGCCTCTCTAAAACGCACATATGTCCTGTCGCCTCAGGCTGCACATGACAAATGGCTGTAAATCAGTGGCGGAGGAAGGTTCAGAAGTGTTAAGACTTATCATTGCTCTGGCTGTTCCCCTTTGTCAAAGGAGGATATTTTTTTAAATCTGTAACAACACCATGGGGGTTTACCGGGGTGAAGGCAGCTACCTTATTCTGGCAAGAATGTGCACGCGTGCTCTTTACAAATAAATGCCGTGCACGCTAAATCAATCCGCATTAGGAATTCACATCAATTAGCACATCTGAGCTAGTTTTTTGCAAAAACAAAATGTGCGGAACCGCCCACCCCCCCCTCTAAAAAGTATCCAAATATTCAGAAAAGTGTGGAGAGTGTGGCACAGTGGTTAAAGCTCCAGCCTCAGCACCCTGAGGTTGTGGGTTCAAATCCCATGCTACTTCTTGTGACCTTGGCCAAGGCACTTAATCCCCCCGTTGCCCCAGGTACATTAGATAGATTGGGAGCCCACCAGGACAGACAGGGGAAAATGCTTGAGGACCTGAATAAATTCATGTAAACCATTCTGAGCTCCCTTGGGAGAACGGTATCGAAAATTGAATGAATAAATAAATAGGAAACAGCCCCCACAAAGTGAACATTTTGGCCCTGTGCACATTCTTACCTTCAGAAGTCCTGAAACTGCCAACTCTGCCCTCCCCCCATCCCCGACACCAAAGAAGGAGAACGCAGCGAGACACACAAACACCGACCACACAAACGTTCAATTTTTGTCTTTTGATATAATATAATAAAAGTCTTTTGCTTTCCGTGGCATTAGATCTGCGTCGAGATGTCCATAATTTACAAGTTTCATGCCTGAAGTAGCGAGAGGAAGATCGGCACGAGCACGTTCGCTGTGGATAAAGGCATATGCTACATCCTGCCCCCACTTCCCCCCCGAGACACACAGACATGTTATTGCTCCTTTGTGCTGTGATCCGGAACCCCCCCTTCCCCGCCCTGACTCTTCCCAGCTACATCTCGATTAAGAGTTTAACTCAGAAAAAAACAGAGCAACATTTAGAAATTAAATGGGGGGGGGGGGGGGTCTGGATCTGTACAAGCTAACGGTCCAAAAGACACTGAAATGCGGGTGTGATGGGGGGGGGAGGGCAGCCGAGAGGATTGCAGTTAAAAGTCATATCATGTGCATGTTTCATCTGCAGTCATTTTGAGGTGGGTCCCTGGCATGTAATCTGGATGCTCAGATAAACACTCCCCCAATCCCCAAATCGCTACCTATATTCTCAACTTTCACGAGGCACACCCCTCCCCACCTCACCCTTCCTGACGACGCATCCCAGTCCGGAGATTAGAGCGGCTCAGGATCCTTGGGTCGGTCACAAGTCTTCGTGATGAACAGCTGAATGGGATGTGGCGGGGGCTTGGATCATGAAATTCACAGCGACATCGTGTGTCGGCAGGGCAGACGCGGGATTCTTCAATTGGCCCCGCAAACAAGCTTAAATAAATATACTTCATTTGGATTCCAAAGCGGCCCCGCCACACCGGTCACCTACCCCGTGCACAGAATGTGGTCAATATGGTGGCTCTGGGTTGTTCGGAACCGATTTGCACATGTTCCATCTTCACAGTCAGTACGAGTGGCTCTCTGGGTCCCAGGGCTCAGCCTGGCAGTCATCTCTGTGTCAGCCTTCCCTGTCTCTCGACCTCACCAGCAATTGCTCTCCCCACCCCAATACCCTGCTTTGTTCCCACACTCTTAATATTTCCAGTTTTCCTTTCTAAATCTCAGGGTACCCCCTCCCCGAGCCACTCTCTCTTCTGCACGACTGCTGTCCCAAAGGCGTACAGTCCGACTATCCTGCCTTTCCCATTCTCCGCTCCCTGGTCTGCCCATATGCAACCAAATCTGCCCCCCCTCTCCTCGTCTGCGATTTTTCAACCTTGCAGTTTGCCCAACGGCTCTAGCCCCCCTGCTTTCCCCTCTGGATCCCGTAGCTGCGTTCCCAACCCTGGTGGCCAGCCCTAGATCACAGAAAAAAATTAGGGAGATTGATTGCAGTCACTTCTAGTCCTGTGACTTTAAAATATACAGCAGTTGAAGAGGCTAAACCCCCCCACCCTCAATAGGTCTATATAAAACTCTGGGGCTCATAGAATAGAAATGGCTTAAAATCAAACCCCAAAACATTTTTTTTAAAAAAAGGTCAGTATGACTCAGTGAAAGCAAGAAGATCCAGCCCTGATCAGCGCGGAGACTTCTGGAACAAATGTCCGACACCCCCTCCCGAAAAGAAATGCACTGTCTTAGCCAAGGTGTCTGGAAACCCAGTGTGGTGGCGGCAGTTCCCGTAGCAAGGGCGTGCGCTCTGTCTCGGCACAGAAGCGGGAAAGAGTTAGGAGTCCACTGGGTGATGCCTGGCTGACGTTCCACACAGCTACACTTGGCGGGAGAGGTGGGCGGCGGTGGTGGTGCTTTGGAGCCGGGTCCCCTGGGCTGCCGCCGCTAACAGGCGTCCGAGATGTAATCGAAGTCCTTGAATAAGTCCTGCTCTTTTTGCGTTAGGAGGCGGGGCTCGCGGGGCGGAGTCAGCGCGGGCATCTCTGCTGTGAACTCCTCATCGAAGTTGCTTGTGTCCTCGCGCCACTTAAGGAGGGGGACAAAGGGCGGCCGCAGCCGTCGGGCAAGCAGCGCCTCCCAGTCGATGGTCTGTGAAAAAGGAAAGGAGAGGCGGATGAGGAAGACGGAGAGTGGGAGCTGCTGAAGGCCTCAAATTTCAGGTCTTGCATAACATAACATCGTATTTCTATACCGCATAACCATAAGTTGAACGCGGTTTACAAAAATTACATAATCTACCAAAAAAAGGCCATAGACAAGTACTTAGAGAAAAGATAAGACTTCAATTGTTTCCTAAAGTGTTCATAAGTGAGACGTAAGTGACAGTGAACGGAAGTCTTTGGGCTAGATTCACTTACCTCCTTTCCGTGCCCGATCCATGGTCGATCCATGCAGGCCTGACCAATTCACAACACAAAAAAATTAAAATGAGGGCGATCGGAGGAACGCCCCCTCCGACCGCATGGATCGCTAGTGTGCGATCCTGACGCATGCGCAGATCATCTGCTTTCCCTGCACATGGTCTGCGCATGCATTTTGTGTCCATTTTGGCTTGGTTTTGGGTTTTTTTTTTACTGGCCCTGAGTCTCCTGCTCTGGAAGGCGATCCCCGGCGTTTAAAAGCAGGCAATTTTTGACTCTCCTGCTCTCTGCTGCCCTTCCCCGCAGTGCAGCCCCGCTTTAAAACCACGGGCTCGCACTGCGGGGAAGGGCGGCAGAGAGCAGGAGAGTCGGGGGAGCCAGAGAGAGTGGGGGCAGGCAGAGAGCAGGAGAGTCGGGGGAGCCAGAGAGAGTGGGGGCAGGCAGAGAGCAGGAGAGTCGGGGGAGCCAGAGAGAGTGGGGGCAGGCAGAGAGCAGGAGAGTCGGGGGAGGCAGAGAGAGTGGAGGCAGGCAGAGAGCAGGAGAATCGGGGGAGCCAGAGAGAAGGTCGCAGCAGAGAGCAAGAGAGTCGGGGGAGGCAGAGAGAGCAGGGGAGTTGGGGAGCCAGAGAGAGTGGGGGCAGGCAGAGAGCAGGAGAGTCGAGGGAGCCAGAGAGAAGGTCGCGGCAGAGAGCAAGAGAGTCAGGGGAGGCAGAGAGAGCAGGGGAGTTGGGGAGCCAGGGAGAAGGTCGCGGCAGAGAGCAGGAGAGTCAGGGGAGCCAGAGAGAGTGGGGGCAGGCAGAGAGCAGGAGAGTCGAGGGAGCCAGAGAGAAGGTTGCGGCAGAGAGCAAGAGAGTCAGGGGAGGCAGAGAGAGCAGGAGAGTCGGGGGAGCCAGAGAGAAGGTCGCGGCAGAGAGCAAGAGAGTCAGGGGAGGCAGAGAGAGCAGGAGAGTCGGGGGAGCCAGAGAGAAGGTCGCGGCAGAGAGCAGGAGAGTCAGGGGAGCCAGAGAGAAGGTCACGGCAGAGAGCAAGAGAGTCAGGGGAGGCAGAGAGAGCAGGAGAGTCGGGGGAGCCAGAGAGAAGGTCACGGCAGAGAGCAAGAGAGTCAGGGGAGGCAGAGAGAGCAGGAGAGTCGGGGGAGCCAGAGAGAAGGTCGCGGCAGAGAGCAGGAGAGTCAGGGGAGCCAGAGAGAAGGTCACGGCAGAGAGCAAGAGAGTCAGGGGAGGCAGAGAGAGCAGGAGAGTCGGGGGAGCCAGAGAGAAGGTCGCGGCAGAGAGCAAGAGAGTCAGGGGAGGCAGAGAGAGCAGGAGAGTCGGGGGAGCCAGAGAGAAGGTCGCGGCAGAGAGCAGGAGAGTCAGGGGAGCCAGAGAGAAGGTCACGGCAGAGAGCAAGAGAGTCAGGGGAGGCAGAGAGAGCAGGAGAGTCGGGGGAGCCAGAGAGAAGGTCGCGGCAGAGAGCAGGAGAGTCAGGGGAGCCAGAGAGAGTGGGGGCAGGCAGAGAGAGCAGGAGAGTTGAGGAGCCAAACAGAGAAGAGTCGGGGCAGGCAGTACTCCGAGTGGAGCCTCACCAAAGACAGAGCAGTCGCTTGTTCCTGATCGGCCAAGCCAGTCGCGTCCTTCCTGCTTTGCATGCCGATTCCCCTCATTTGCATGCACAGATCGGGATCGGATCGCTACACAGGTTAGTGAATCGGTACACGATCGGTTTGCTTAGTGAATCTAGATCTTTGTACCTTTGTAGATATTTTTTTACCTTTGCAGCCTTTAACAGAGGAAAATACAAACAGAGCATGTGATTTTCCAATATTCTTATGGGATGCAAATGAAAATCTATCAACTTGTTGGGGCTTATCCTTTAAATAGCATCAGCCAGCATCAACCGTCATAAATTTATGATTCTTTTAGATGTATCCACAGGCAATATTGCTCAGAAGACTATGCGTTTTTAAAATGTGGATTTGATTTTATTGCATAGCAAATGAACTGAGTCACACTGAGCCAAAACCCCTTTTGGGGATAATGTGGGCATATTAATGTTGTCAAGGATAATGCCCCTCACCCCACACCCCTCCTCCGTTTGTAGGAAAGGAATTCGATACAAAGGGGCTGCTACATCCACGGCTCCCAAATCCCAAACCAACAAGCTTGGTTTTCAGGGGGAAAAAAAATCTCTCAAATATTCAGATTAGCCCGGCATGAGGATGGTGCGATATCGATCCAAGGAAGGGCTTGCGAGGGCCAGCGGCTGCTACGAGTGTGCGTTACCTCAGCAGCGCCTCCTTCCTCCTGCCCTCCAGCCACGTGCATCACTCCCAGCACAGAACACAGAAGGGAGGGAGGAAGGGGGCACGAACTTGGGACGAGGGAGGGAGGGAAAGAGATGTTGAGGTTGGCGAAGGGATAGAAAGGGAGAATCGTATCCCCTACCCTCTATGCCACGTCTGTTTGTCCAAGTAAACTCTTCAGAGCAGGGACCAACTATAAATGTCAAAATGTACAGCGTTGCATACACCTTGATTAGTGGTAGCGTGGAGAGGGATGCGATTTTACTGGTACAGTAACCAAATCATTTTCTAAATCACTGAAAATGGCCTAAATCGGCCTTGAAGGATCAACAGTGCCCCTACAAGCTGGAGGTGTCAGCGAGGCAGCGCTCTCTGCCCCATGAGAACCAGACTAGATGGGAACTAGAGAATTAAAAGGGGAATAACAGTTCAAGCAGCTGGATGTGACATCTTCTGTCCCGAACAGCAGGAATCAGGTAAGCTATGAACAGGCTGGCGAAAAGAGAAGGGGGAGCAAAGAGACAGGCAGAGGTACTAATACTGAACTGCCCCTTCCCCCTCCAAAATAACCAGGTAAACCACAGCTGTGGAGGAGGGAGAATTTTTATACAGCTATGGAGAAGAGACGTGGGAACCGGGTCAGACACTCACCTTAAAGAAAGGCTGTTTCTTCACATCTTCGGCGTCTCGCTCGCTGGAGCCCAGGCGCCGCTCTGGATTTCTTCGAAGGAGCTGAAAAAGAAAAAAAAAAAAAATGCAATATTTCCTTCCAAATTCTTTTTCTCTATGATTTAACCCCGAGACCCAGATTCCAGAGAGAGGAAAGTGCAACGTGGGGCTCAGGGGAGGGGGGCAACAGCTTTGTGAATAAATCTCGTAATGTCCGTGAGACAAAAATACAAATTTTAATTCTCCTACATTACTGTACCCCTAGTATCGGATTTAATTAACCCACGGCACAAGCCACATGTATCAAATAGTTTACAGAATTGATGCACACACCCCAACCCCCCGGCCTTTCCACAAGGGGATGTCTCACCCGTCTCATAAGTCCAATGGCTTCTGTGGATAGAAAGCGTGGATATCGCACTTCATCGTTCACTATGCTGTCAAATACCTCTTCTTCATCGTCACCAGGGAACGGAGACTAGAAAAAGACAGGAGTTGAAGGTCTTGGTTGTTGTGTCATAGCGGGGAGGTCTGAGCTCCCAGGCTGAAAGGGGCAGGCATCATGGCCTCAGAGCTGGGACAGACAAACTTTGAGATTTTCAAGTTTGCGTGTCTCAAATTCCCTGTCCCTTTGCTCTGATGGTGCTTCAGAATTATCAGAGATGGGAAATCTTGAAGGATAAGAGGAGACCAGAAGGTGAATTTTGAAAAGGGAACTCCAGGGAAGGTAACGACCCTTCCTTAAGCCAGAACAGCACTAGAAATCGACTTTTAGATCATGAAAGCTCACCTCTCCCACCATCATTTCGTAGACAAGGACGCCAAAGCCCCACCAGTCCACGGCTCGTGTGTACGATGTGTCGGTCAACACCTCTGGCGCCAGAAACTCGGGGGTTCCGCAGAAAGTGCTGGTGCGGTCACCGTAGCCCATGCCTGCAACGTGAACCAGAGTCAGCAGACCTGTCAACTGAGAGACCAACTCCCACCCTCTCCGTTCCCCATGCGATGAGCAGCTTGGGCCAGCTTAAGGTTTTCAGTTTCAAAGCTCGAGTAGCAGAAGCTCTGTGGAGGCTGATTAATGAAGACCTGGAAAAGTAACATATTCGGCCCACCCAAATCTGTCCCTTTGCTCACCATAGACTCTACCCAAGCGCAGATCATCCCCTCTCCTTTGCCCTAACCTGCTAGGCCAGTGTCCTCTACTCAAGTGGTTAAAGCTACAGCCTCAGCGCTATGCACCATACTAGCTACTGGTTTCGGTCACTGCAGGCTTCCCCCCTTTTTTTTCCCCCTTGGGGGGGGGGATTCTTACAGTAGTTCCATGGGCCACAAGAGTATGGGATCTTAGTGACCTCTTGGTCGTCTTTTGTGTGTTTATCGAGGGGGGGAGTTGGGATTTGGGGGTTTTTGTTGGTAGGGTGGAGTTGGTGAGCTGAGGGGGGGGATCGCCGTTTCTGTTTTATGGTCTATTCAACTACGTTGTATTGTTGGATGCTGGTTCTTTTGATTTTGATGTGTTCCTTGCTGTCTCTTGCTTGGTATTCTCAATAAAAAATTATTAAAAATCCATGTAGGACTCTCATATGACACTATATTATTTGGTACAGCAATGAGAACTCAGAGTCCGATTTCTGCAAATAATAATAAGTTATTATTAATATTGACAGGGGTCGCCATGCAACAAATTACTCAAAATTGGAAAGATTATACTAAATTAAATTATACATTTTGGTGGAATTCAGTTTGCCACATATATAAGATGGAAAAGATGTTAGCGTTACAACAAGGGAATCTTCATAATTTTAAAAAAATATGGGGACCATTGACTAGTTACTCTAATGATCAGATATCTTAGCACATGGATAGATTATATTTGGGGTTAGGGAGGGTAATTTATATCATATGGAAATAGGAATATTGATAAAAAGGGGGGTATTTATTTTATCTTACAAGATTATTTGATTGTAATTCAAGTGTTATGTGAAAATTGTTTTATTATGTAAATTCACTTGATGTAAGAATTGAAAATGAATAAAGATTTACAAAAAAAAAAAAAAAAGATTTGAACATAAATCTACAGCCTCAGCATCCTCAGTTTGTGATGTCATAATATTTCATTCCACCAATAAGAGCCAACCTCATCAGTGAGGTCACAATGGCTTGATTGTCCTAGACTTGGCTCATTTTCACTACATTTTGATTTCTAGGGTGGTGCAGTGCTTAAAGCTACAGCCTCAGCACCCTGAGGTTGTGGGTTCAAACCCCCGCTGCTCCTTGTGATCCTGGGCAAGTCACTTAATCCCCCCCCCATTGCCCCAGGTACATTAGAAAGATTGTGAGCCTACCAGGACAGACAGGGAAAATACTTGAAGTACCTGTGTGTAAACCACTTTGAGTATAGTTGTAAAATTACAAAATGGCGGTATACAAGTCCCAATCCCTTTCCCTTAGCTTTGTCACTAAAGTCCACTCTTCTCTCAACCAGTGCTGCTTTAAAACACCAGCCACACCTTCTTTGCAGAGGCCGAAGTCTGCTATCTTCACAAAACCTTCAGTGTCAAGTAATAAGTTATCCAGTTTCAAATCTCTAAGGAGAAAGGTGAGAGAGTGCTCATTCAATTCAATGCACAGATAAAGAACACAGACCTCCCTCCTCATTCACGCTATCAGAGCAAGCTGGGTCCCCTCCCCACGGAGCGCACCTTTGGAATTACAGCAAACGAGACCTCTGCCAATGACCTTGTGAGGAGTTTCGAGAAGCTCAAAAGCTGCTACTGACGGGAACTCTCTAGAAATTAGTCAAACGAGAAGGTTTCGACAGCAACTCCTGGGCTAGTCAGCTACCAAATTCACCTCGCGGGCACTGGCGTTTTTAACTCACCTGTACACGATTTTGTGGTCATGTAGAAACTGCAAACCGAGCACAACACAAGCTGCGTAGAACCTGCCGTGGGGGAGAGAAAGAGAATTCCTGATGAATTTTCCACAACCGTCTCTCTTTGCCTCCACGAAAGAAACTCCCCAGGATCAGACTTTGGGGATGCACCAAAGGTCTGTCCATCATTCTTGTAACAGAGACTCTTACTTAAGCCCCCCTGCAGAAGAACTTTGACTAGAAGTGGGGGAGGGACATCCAGATGTTTCCATTTTATAGGAAAAACTACCGTTCGCTTTAGGATCCAGTTTAAATGCGCATGCATAATCTTCTCGCTTCTCTATGGAATATTTGATCCTTTTGTCCCCTTATGTTGGAATACCTTTAGACTTTGCCATTTGAGAAACACACAAAGATATAAATAAGCCTTCCCTTCCTTTAAGGCAGGGGTAGGCAATTCCGGTTCTCGAGAGCCAGAGCCAGGTCAGGTTTTCAGGATATCCACAATGAAAATGTACGAGATGGATTTGCATGCACTACCTCCTTGAGATGCAAATCTATCTCATGCATATTTATTGTGGATATCCTGAAAACCTGACCTGCCTGTGGCTCTCGAGGACCGGAATTACCTACCCCTGCTTTAAGGGAATCAAATCTGCTGGGAAGCTCAGTCAATCTTTTGTTTTCAAGTTTGTGGAGATCTGGAATGAACTTCCTGACTCCATTAGGCCAGCTGCAATTCTTTGGTAAATCCTTGAAAACTTTGTGGTTCTCGCAATTTTTAAACGGTTTAACTACAGCCTCAATGAAATGATAATATTATAGTTATTTTTCTTATGTACTTTAGTTTTTAATGTTCAATAACTTTTATTGAGTTTTATAAATAAAATATACATAACAAAAATCTTACAAATATCATCTCAACTCCATTAATTAGTTCTTCGTTCTCCTACGTTTTCTGCTATGTACTCTAGTCTTAATCGTATGTGAACCGAGTCGAGTTCCACTGGGAGATGACCCGGTATTTAAACCGAAGATTAGATTAGGTTAGGACGTGTCTTGTTTGCAGTGACAGGGGGACTAAAACAAGGAAGAACAGTCAAACACACACAATGGCATTAAAGCAAGCTGAAGGTTCTTCAAGGCAAACCTCCTTCCCATCACCTGATGACTTTCCCTTTATGGAAATCCAAGGTCAAACAGAGCACATTAGCCAATCTTTCAGAAATACAGCTTACTGCAGTGGGCATTCAAAACAGTGTAGTTACTTACCTGTAACGTAGGTTCTCCGTGGACAGCAGGATAGTCAGATTGTTAAGACCTTCTGGATTTGCAAATTGCACACAACCATGTGAAGAGAGTTCTAGTTAAATAGGGAAAACTTTTGTAGGTGGCTCTTTGAAGTGACCACTGCTCACCTAATTCATTTTGATCCCGCTGTCAACTCAGGAATTTCCATTAAGTACGCAACTAGAGGTGGCAGGTTTGTAAACAGTACCAAAAAATACTCAAATTGTGAACTCCAAAACCCCGACAAAATCAAGCATACAAGGGAATGACAAATATGCTTGATTTTGTTGGGGTTTTGGAATTCACAGCTTGAGTATTGTGTGTGGGGGGGGGGGGTTTCCTTGATTTTTGAGAGGTTTGTAAATAGTGCAATGATTATAGTCAGCCAGAAGGAGGTGCCAGAGACCAGACTAACAGCCAACAGACCTCAAGACAAGAGTTCGCTTTGCAGAAGCCCAAAGTCCCGAGGTTGCCCAGGAGACGGTGTTGGATTACAACCTAGACTACAGATTTTCTTAAATTTACTCAAGGCTGCAAGAGTTGTTCGACCGTCAAGGCTCTGGAGTTCTAACGCCCCTCCCCTAACTCTCGGGAGGCTCAAACAGCTGCACTCACATTGCCCTGGGCTCCGAGAAAACGTCCGTGTGGATATGCATCATGAGGTCTCCTCCCGCCGTATACTCCATGACGAAGCAGACGTGCTCGGCGGTTTGGAAGCAGGCCAGCAGGTTCACCAGGAAGGGGTGGCGGGAGCTGTTCACAGTTTCAAAAATCCTCTTCTCACACATAAGGCTGTAAAGAGAGAGGAGAGGAAGTTAAGTAACTTTTCGCCAGAGGGGGGTGGGGGGGGAGGGAGTCTCCTCATTCAGGCCATCCCCAACAGCATCACCTGATCAATGCTGGCCTGCTCAAGAGACACACTATACAGGTACGACCTCATCTAGAGTACTATGTTCAGAGACCCTCAAAATGTAGACCCCCCCCCAAAAAAAAAAAGTCTGAATGAACTATGTATACCCAAGAGGAAAGAAAATACAGGAGAGATACAACATACAAGATGATAAAATACCTTAAATACCCCTCTGACTTTGACCCCTATCCTGGTATTCTGTGTTGTCGGTCTTGATTGTAAGCTCACTCGAGCAGGGACCGTCTCCCTTGTGACTCTATACAGCGCTGTGTCTGGTTAATAACAGTAGTAGTAGCGGTATAAGAAACAAACTATTTCCTTCACGAGGTTTAGCTCAAGAGGTCACGATATGAGTCTCAGAGGAGGAAATACTGTTTCATAGAATGGCTGGTCGAAGTAAAAAAAGGCTCCAAGGGCAAAGGGCAGAAGCGGGCAGAGAAAGCGAGGTTAGAACCAGCGATCAGGTAGGATCCGTAGTAACGCAACAGATGGGCGTCACGTACACATCAACAGTTACTGCAGTTTCTCATGACGTTGTAGCAAAAACAACAGACGCCCAGTAATCAGTTAGCAGGGTCATCGTAGCCTCTGGGGAGGGTTGGGGGACGCACAACGGAGGCCTGGCCTGACTTGGGGTTGAATGCATGCAAGTCTTCCAGAGAAAAATGCTGTTTGTAGCTCCCGGGGCAAAGTCTCCCAGCATGCACCTGCCCCAGAATCCTCTTCTCTTAAGTGTATGTCTTAGGCTTTTAGCCACACGGAGGGAGGGCAATTAAAATCCCCCCCCCCAGACAAAGGAGGGTGAATCCAGGTGCTAATCACTTACCTCTCCACCTCATCACGAGCAATGATGTCCCCCTTCTTCAAGGCTTTGATTGCGTACAGATTCCCTGTCACCTTGTACTCCGACAGCAGCACCTGTGGCCACACAGAGAAAGTTACTAGCCAAACCCCCATAGGATACATGTCTGTGTTAGAAAATGCCCCAGAGAGATGGGAGTTTGCACTGTCATGAAGAGGCCCACAGAGCCCACTATGGTCTTTGAAAAGCTGAAGGAGGGATGGCTTACTGTGGAAGCAGAGGACTACGAGCGGGTCTCGCCCACAATAAAAAAAGACTAGCCAGACAATTTGCAAACAGCGGATGAAACGTAAACATGAACGGCTTCACGAACACAAAAGGTCGAGTTTTCCAGAGAAAATCGGCTTCGTAAGTACTGTAAAAAATTAGGCAGATGGGCTTCCAACCTCCCAGCACACCACAGACCCCACAATTCCCCTGTAAATCAAACACTGCAGCTTTTCTCATCCAGTGCAGTCTCAACATTGGTTTTTAAACTTATATTCCGGATTACAAAACAAAACAATCGTAAGATAAAAACACCAAGAAAACAGTAGTAAAACACAGTAAAACAAAACAATTGAATGTTTGACTTTGGGACTGTAATTTGTATTAATTTAATGATTAATTTTTGATATGGATAAACACATTTTTTAATTGTATGTATTAATTATGGTTTATTAAGATTTGACTGTTTTTACTAGAATTGTTATTAGAATTATTATGATGGAGATGTTGATTGCTTAGCATTTTAGAAGGAAAAATATATATATATTTTTTAAACTTTTGCTTTTATTTTGTTATAGGGGAAAACACCCTCCAGGGTTTCAAGACAAAGTTGGACAAGTTCATGCTAAAATGGTGAGACCGGACTCATTTGGAGCACTGGTCTTGACCTCTATGTCCAAAAGATTGCAAAAGTTAAATAGTTCTTTGTCTAATAGATGCTGGCATTGTAATCTGGATATAGGGACTTTAGATCATCTTTTGTTCTATTGTCCCCATATCTTAGCCTTTTGGAACTCAATCTGGGATCAAGTAAATTGTTTATTGGAAAACCATGTAGCGTTATCTTATGATACTGTGCTTTTTGGTATGTCTATGAGAAAAAAGAGTCCGATATCAATGTGTAATAACAAACTTTTATTGATTTTGACTGGAGTTGCCATCCAACATATTACTAATAACTGGAAAGATCATAGTAGGCTTAATTTTAAGTTTTGGTGGAATTCAGTATGTCACATATATAGAATAGAAAGATCAATAGCGGTGCAAAATGGAAATTATAAAAACTTTATTAAAATTTGGGAGCCATTAACGTCCTTTTGTCAAGATTGATGCCATTTTTCTAATATTTTTCTACTAATTATGTAAGATATAGGGTTGGGTGGGGGGTGGGTTTCCATTATATAAAAAATAAAAATAAAGAGGGATTTGAGGGTGGGAGGGGAAGGGTTATACTTATAATTATAAGATATAATGATAAGATGTACAAGTGCTTAGATTTATTTTATTATAAATTTTTGTACACTTGATGAAAGTTTTAAAATGAATAAAGAACTTATTAAAAAAAAATGGACAATAGAATATGGGAGATTATATTTACACACTGGGGGATGGGGGGGTGGTATATTTGATATTGAAAGTTTGTTTAATTACTTTAAGAAGGGTGGGAGGGAGGGGATTACTATTTTCTTTGTTTCAGACGACTTGGTAAAGATTTTCAAGTGTAGTATTGAAATTATAATGGATCCATTTCTGTACATTTATTGTCTGTTTTAAAAGGATTCAAGAATTTTAGTTACTTTATGTAGGGTTGGGGGGGTGAAGATTTATATTTTTGTTCTAGAGGATATGGTTAAGAATTTCAAGTGTTATATTGAAAGTTTAATGGATATATTATTGTACACTTGTTTATGATTTAAAATGAATAAAGAATTAAAAAAAAAAAAAGAATAGTAAATGATCTAATGTCCCAGCTTCAAGATGGCAATGCCAGCCTCTATTAGACTTAGAGCTGTCTAATTTTTGTCAACGAACTGGGGTCCAAAAATGCTCTATGTAACAAGAAAAACCAAGTTTCTCTCATAGATGCCGACAACGTACACCTCATCCTCCAAGTCCAGATTCGTGGCCATTGAGACGCAGTAATCTGATGCTTTATCTCATTCTCAATTGTCCAACCAGATTATTCCATAGCTTTAACCCCTGCCGCCGAAATAGCCAGAGCTCTGGTACTAGGCCTATCTCGCAAGCTGTAACTCATCAACCGATTACGTGCAACGCATTCTCCGATCTTAAGGATCGACGGGGCTGATGTAACGTCACAGCACGTGAAAGATTTGCTTGAAAACTCAACACCAACACCTTAAACACTACTTGAGTTATAAAGAGGTAGCCAATGTAATTTTCATTGTAAAGGTGTCACGTGCTCAGATTTACTGCCACCAAAGATTAAACACACTGCAGCATCCTTAACCGCTTGTAAAAATCTACATTTGGACAATGATTTAATTTAAAGTGGCATAGAAATTTTTACAATAAATAAATACCCAAATCCAGTGCATTACAATAATCCAACGTTGGCAATACAACACGAAAATCATATTGGGGATAGCACTGGTTTTAATCTACTCAAAGCCGCAACTGAAAGCAAGCAAATTTAATGACAGATAAAAGCTGATCCTTCATGGATAAAAGAGAATCTATCCAAATGCCTAATACTTTCATTTTCTTTCGCACTATAAGTACCATACTAGCTACTAGAGAAAGACAGGTTGTTCACCCTCTCCAAGGTAGGGAGAACGAGAGGGCACTCTCTAAAGTTGAAAGGGGATAGATTCGGTACAAACGTAAGGAAGTTCTTCTTCACCCAGAGAGTGGTAGAAAACAGGAACGCTCTTCCGGAGGCTGTTAGAGGGGAAAACACCCCTCAGGGATTCAAGACAAGGTTGGACAAGTTCCTGCTGGAACCAGAACAAACGCAGGTAGGGCTGGTCTCATTTAGAGCACTGGTCTTTGCCCTGGGGGCCACCGCAGGAACGGACTGCTGGGCACGATGGACCACTGATCTGACCCAGCAGCTGCACTTCTGGTCATAATGGATCTTCAACCCTTCCTACCAACATCAACTCCGTTTTGCAAGATCCGAAACTAGTCTATGACACATCAGCCAATCATTCATTAATCCTTCAACTCACTTTGCCAATCTGACAGAGAAAAGAAAAACTGTACCATAACTAAAACCTAACTTATGAAATACATTACTCAATGACGTTTGAAGAAAAGCGCACACAGCGCAGAACCTTTGCGGTTCCCCCTATCTGTAGTCAGCTTTGTAGAAATACATCCATGGCACGTAAGAGAAAGCAGGTAAACCCTCTGAAGCAGCCAGGTTACTCTCTCTCCGACATCCAGACAACTTTCAAAACATGTAGAAGAGGAGGATGTGGGAACCAAAGCCTTTATTATTTTATAAATACGACTTTAGTTCTGTAATAAGAACATAAAAATTGCTGCTGCTGGGTCAGACCAGTGGTCCATCCTGCCCAGCAGTCTGCTCATGCAGCGGCCCCCGGGTCAAAGACCGGTGCTCTAAATGAGTCCAGCCTCACCTGCGTACGTCCAACTTTGTCTTGAATCCCTGGAGGGTGTTTTCCCCTATAACAGACTCCGGAAGAGCGTTCCAGCTTTCTACCACTCTCTGGGTGAAGAAGAACTTCCTTACGTTTGTACCGAATCTATCCCCTTTCAACTTTAGAGAGTGCCCTCTCGTTCTCCCTACCTTGGAGAGGGTGAACAACCTGTCTTTGTCTACTAAGTCTATTCCCTTCATTATCTTGAATGTTTCATAAGAACATAAGAATTGCCTCTGCTGGGTCAGATCAGTGGTCCATGGTGTCCAGCAATCCGCTCACATGGCAGTCCTTAGGTTAAAGACCATTGCCCTAACTGAGACTAGCCTTACCTGCATACGTTTTGGTTCAACAGGAACCCGTCTGACTTTGTCTTGAATCCCTGGAGGGTGTTTTCCCCTATAACAGCTTCTGGAAGAGCATTCCAGTTTTCTATCACTCTCTGGGTGAAGAAGAACTTCCTTACATTTGTACCGAATCTATCCCCTTTCAACTTTAGAGAGTGCCCTCTCGTTCTCTCTACCTTAGAGAGTGTGAACAGTCTGTCTTTATCTACTAAGTCTATTCCCTTCAGTATTTTGAATGTTTCGATCATGTCTCAAATTGATGCTGTTTCAACAAATCTTAATGACCTCTACTTGGAGAATTCCCAAGCCACGCCATTGCAAAGCTATCTGAAGTGGGGGAGGGGCCCTGCATGGTTACTCTATCATCCATTTTGTGGTTGTGCTAAAAACTGTGAGTTTATCGTAAGGAGGACTGAGGTTAACCACTTATGTCCCAGGAAAACAGATCCATGGAGGGAGGTACCATTCTCGACCTGTAAAGGGAAGGAACAGTGATACAGAATGCCACCCAGCTCAATTCAAAACATTTAAGCCAGAGTAATTAAAGGGCAACCTAACAAGCTAGATCAATTTTAACAGATCCATAATTAACCCCTCTTACACATTTCTACAATTTTTAACTATAGAGGTGATTGTTAATAGAAATGAAAAGAACCCAAATTTGAAAATTAAAGCTTTTGCTATGGCTTATGGTGATTCATTGCTTGCTAACCAATGAGGGTGGGGAGTCTGAATCTGATGAGGGAACAGTTCAATCACCCCTCAACAGCGCCAGTATTGGAGGTAGCTAATGAGAGGTTCAGAGGGTATAAATTAAAGTCCTTTGTACAGGTAAAACACAGAAAGTGCTTTAATAATCACCCTCCATGAATGCGGATGGGAGAAGACGTTCACACAACGGATGTAGATTGGGGGAGGGAAGTTCACATATGCCTTTTTTTTTGGAGTGTCATGATAATTCCTGAGCGTAAGAATCACCCTAGGGATTTTGTCGCACCGTGGGTGGTTTCATGATCAGCTTGGAAGCTCTTCTGTTTTCACCTGCAGAATGACTGAAGAGCGCAAAGACCTAAATTAAACCAAAGCTCCATGTACAGGGAAGACCTACCTTGCCAAAATGTCCTCGTCCCAGCACTGCAAGGAGGTTGAAATCTTGAAGCGTTAAAGGACCTTTTTTCTGAGGGCTAGAGAGAGAACATCAGAATTAATTAAAAATCCATTCCGCCAGGGTAAGTCTTTGAGAGTGCTGTCAAATTTAAAATCGAGGTGGAAGGAGATGATGTAGGTGAACCTGGTCTCAAAAAGGTCGACAACAAGGTCTTTGTCCAATGATAGGAACCTTTACCCCAATTGATCGTCATTACAAAAACTTTGGTTTTTTGACACAAGGGACAGTTGAGGTCGTTTCTCCTCGTTGTATTCAGTGATATCATCTCAACTGTGTTCTTTTTTCTGTATATGGTCAGATTTATGCCATGTGGAATTTATCCGGTGGGGGGGGGGAATGGCATTCTTGGCAGGGGCAGGTGTTCAGGAAAAAATTTTCAAAGGAATTTAGACGCCCAGCTGTGAAGTTAGGCACCCAAATCCCTGGGGATGACAGCTGCCATGGGTGAAGTAGCCAAATGGAGCGGCATGCTTTCACAGGGTGGCTCTGTTTAGCTGCGTCGCAAGCAGGCGTTCAAGGGCATTTGAACCAATGAAAGAAATATTTATGCTTACACAGATACAATTTCAAATATATGAGCATAACTGGAATTCTTTCTTTGACTTAAGGAAACAGAAAGATCCAGTGCAATGAAGCACCTCGCAGACCTTCTGGTTAGTGACGTGGCCCGAGAACCATGGAAACTGCAGCTTCTCGTGTTACTTCACCCTCCATTATCCCAGATACAAAATAAGTACCTATATATTGTATAATGTGTAAACCGCTTTGATTGCAATAACAGAAAGGCAAAAAACAAAAGGAATACCCCAAAATACCCACAAAGAAGAAAATCCAGAGAAAACCAAAAAAACTCTGGAGTGACGATGTTCCCAAATGGACTTTATTTGAAAGTATCAAAGTTCCAAAGGTCCACTGAAATCATCCACTTAAAATAATTCCATCCACATAAAAGTAAATCATCCACATAAGAGCCTTAAAGGACCTAGTCCGCTAGGGATACAGGACCCAACACGGTCCGCGTTTCAACAAAAAGTCTTCTTCAGGGTCCCTGGGGGTCCTATAAAGGTGAGTATGTGGGAAACAATTGTGTGGTGAACCGGAAGTGAGACACTGCTTGCATTTGCAATGGAAAAGCATTATCAAACTCCATCCTCTTTCCCTTTCCGCAAAGAGCAATGGCTATATATGTGTATCTTTCCAATTAGAAAAGAATCATTGGTACAAAAGCTGATAGTTCACTTTGTAAATGTGTCCTCCTGGATGGCGCAGAGGAGAACATAAGAATAGACTTACTGGGTCAAACCAATGGTCCATCAAGCCCAGTATCCTGTTTCCACAGTGGCCAATTCAGGTCACAAGTACCTGGTGAAAACCCAAATAGTAGAAACATTCCAGAATCTCAAAGAGTAAGCAAGATTCTGGAACCCCAAAAAGTAACAACAGTCCAGAATCTCAAAGAGTAGGCAAGATTCCGGAACCCCAGAGAGAAACAACATTCCAGAATCTCAAAGAGTAGGCAAAATTATGGAACCCCAAAGAGTAACAACATTCCAGAATCTCAAAGAGTAAGCAAGATTCCGGAACCCCAAAGAGTAGCAACGTTCCAGAATCTCAAAGAGTAAGCAAGATTCTGGAACCCCAAAGAGTAGCAACGTTCCAGAATCTCAAAGAGTAAGCGAGATCCTGGAACCCCAAAGAGTAGCAACATTCCATGCTACTGATCCCAGGGTAAGCATTGGCTTCCCCCATGTCTGTCTCAATAGCAGACTTTAGAAGGGCTGAACAGTCTTACCTTTGCAGAGAGTTACTCGGTGGTCTTTTGGCATCTTGCAGAGACATCAGCTCTGGCGAGTGGAGCTCTGACCCAGCTAGCCTTTCATTCTGAAATCAGAAATAAGGGCAGGTCAGCAACCACGGACAGAAATCCTCACAGTGTGCTCCTCCCTCTCACACCACCAGGCAGGAAGCAAAGACCTCTTCTTCCAAAACTGGGTTCTTAGTGATCTTGCAGCGCCAGGTCCCCATATTTAACTGTCTACGGAATGTAATGGTTGAGAACATACACAGTGGTCTAACGACAGAGGCTGAAGTCCAGTCAGGGACACAATATCAAAATCACAACTGCTGATGATGAGCAGAGGGGTTTCCTTTGGGCCCCAAGGTCAAGTTTCCTGAGTCCGGGGCTAGAAATCGTCATCCCTAGGTGATATCAGTCTACAAGACCTTTGGGATGCCATGCTCTTACCGTTGACGGTCGCTTGGGAGTTTCCGCGTCACTCTGGCTGCCTCTTGGCCCGTGCTGGGGTTTCTGTGGGGGGACGTCAGCATCCAGGCTCAGCTTCTCTATGGAAATACTGCTGAGAGAGAGAGAGAAAGAGAGACCCAAAGCTGCCAGTCAGTGAGGTCTCAATATGTGACTGTCATTACAGGATGGAGTAAGGAGGAAGAGACCTTGGTTCAGTTGCTTCACTAAACCCACTTGATTAGCACCAGTAATTGGCCGCTATACGCGTGAACATCAGGTGCTATTATATAAATCAGGCATTTAAATCACTTAGCGCACAGCTGTCATGGGGGGGGGGAGTACTTGTGGGTGGAGCCAGCAACATGCACAACTTATACACTTCTCCCTCCTTATTCGCCGTGATGGGGGATTAACAGAACCGTATTCGCGGTTTTCTATTAAAAAACATTGTGAATATGGTGAAACCGAGAATTAAATGGTGGGAGACCTGGCCTGTTCCTGAAGGAGAGGCAAAACATGGTGAAGAAAGTGCCGGGAATCAGCGATTTCTCTATGCAAGCTGATGTGATTTGGGGGGGAGGAGCCAGCAAGCTAAAAACCGTGAATAATCGAAACCGCGATTGCTGAAAGCGCGAATACGGAGGGAGAAGTGTAGAACACCTTCAGTCACACACCAATCTGTTGTAAGTAGGAATGTCTAACGTTCGGTGCGTTAATAATCCGTGATGGTTTATGTGCCCTTAAGCTGTTACAGGATTTGGCACTTAAGTGTGCCCTTTCATAAATGAGGTGCCAGCTTACAAAATTGGTGCCAAAGGGTTTCAGACCTGGGGGGGGGGAGGTTGAGGTACCCAAGGGCCTCTGGCAGTTGGGTTCAGTATTTGACTTCTGTATTAGAAATCACTCATTTGGTACGGGAAGGTATGACCTTCCTAGCAGACGGTCCCAGAGGGGTTCTTAACCTGACAGAGAAGTGCCAGCTCCGGACGCTCTGCTCTTAAGGTCTATAGATCGATAACTCTTAAAAAAAAAAAAAAAAGAAAAGGGAGCTAAAATTAGAATTTATATTGCAATCTCTGCTCTGAAAAAAACCCCAACCTCCAGAATGTCTCTTCCTCCAGCTTAAACTGCCCATCTGTGCCTTTTTCTCTGAGCACGGACTCCCCCTTCTCTGTCCTTCACCTGCCCACTCCCATGGATAAGATCCCAGATCACCCCAAGATGGAGTTTGACCAGTACCAAGGCTAATGCACCTCACCGTGCTCAGGGGATCTTCTCCTTGGTCACTGTGGTTACCCCACGATCAGGAAGGCTAGAGGGGGTATAAAAGTTATTGCTCCAAGCTCCCTGCCCTTAACCCTTACCTTCATCTTGCCCACAAGTCCCAGGTCAGCCCATGACTGGTTTGGGAGTCTATATGGTCCAGATCCTGCATGGTGAACTGTCTCCATCCGCTGGAGACAGAAAAATACTCCCTGCAAGGAGCCTTTAGGAGGCGAATCCCAGGGAACTCTTTTCTTTTCGTGCCCACCAGCGGATGGACACTAAGTAACCACTTGTACTGGATTGGGTGGTATGGATGCTAAGGAAATGTTCATTTTGCACTCAGAATGAGATAGCTCTGGCGTAGTCTTTACAGATTTAATTAAGGTTTCATTAGAGATATAAGTCACAGATAATATAATTGGATAAGAGGAATAAATTAGGGTAAATTAGGAGACTGGATGAAGGCTGAATCAGGAACACAAATGAATTATTTCAGTCCGGTTAGGCAGACCTGTGGTTAAGAGAGATCTTACCCAGAGGAGACAGATGACAGGCTCTGCCTGCTCTCAGAGCCGGGTCCTGTATGCATTTGAGCTGTGGGGCTATAGGTACCCGTGGAGTTGGTAGTTGGAATTGCCCTTCGCAGCAGCCTCACCCATGTGGCGATGTCAATGTTCATTTGACGGGCACGTAAGAACGCTTTCCCTGAAAGTTAAAATTAATAATGCAAGGTGAGTTTTGCTGGCATCAACAGGTCACCCTGTTGGGAGCAGACGGTTTTCAGAGAGAAAAACTTGCTTAGTACAGATTTAAGGGTGTAACCTGATCACGCTAGGAGGTCTGGAAAGCGTGTCTCAAATTTTATTGCAAATTTCAGGGTCTCTATTATATGACAAAATAAAAATTACTAAAGGGATTTCAGGATGGGAGAGGGAGGGTTATATTTACAACTATAAGTTATAATGATAAGATGTACAAGTGGTTAAATCTATGTTATTGTGTTGCAATTTTTGTACACTTGATGAAAGTTTTAAAATGAATAAAGAATTTATAAAACAAAGAATGTAAATACCCCAAAATAAGAAGCATAAATCTTGTAATTTTAACTTGCCTTCAGCTCCCAAATCCCTAGGGCTCAAGCACATTAATCAAACTGTTAAATGATGAGCACCTACAATGGAGCACTCAGCTGGGAGGGGCACAGTACCCCTGCCTGGAGCTATAAAGCTCCCTAAGTTCTCAAAGTTTGGTGGTTCTTAGGCCTAGATTCACTAAGGGCATGGATTGGATCCAATCCGTGAGGGATCTGATCCGATCTGTGTGCGGGGGGGCTGATTCATGAATCGCCCTCGTGCAAATAAGGGCGATCGGAATCACGCCCCCAACCGCCTGCCCGGATCGCTCTATAGTGATCCCAATGCACCTGTAGATGGTCTGGCGCTGGCCCTCTGTGCTTGGCAAAGCTCAATTTTACTTTTTCATGAGACCGTGGTTTTTATTCAATCCCCCCCCAAAAATGTTACAAATCACCAAAAAACCAATTCATTTGTTTCTTGATTTTCCAGCTGTTCTCACAGGTATAAATGCAAGAACAAACAAAATAACCTGGGGAGTGTTTGGTGGAGTGATTAGACCTACAGCCTCAGGACCCTGGGGTTGCGGGTTCAAATCCTGCACTGCTTCGCATGACCCAGGGCAAGTCACTTAATTCTCCACCGCCCCAGGTGAGCCCACCGGGACAGACAGGGAAAATGCTTGAGTACCCGAATGTAAACCCCTTAGGTTATAAGTGCTATATAAATACTTGAAAGAAAAAAAGAAATAAACATACAATTAAGTCTTAAATAACAAACACAGTTCCTTTAAGCCAAGGCCTGGACTCTTTAAGACCTCAGCTCCGGATCCTAGAAAGGTAATTTACAAATCAAAACAGTTTTTAATCCCTCCCTCTACTCCATAACGCCCTCATCCCCCCTTTTGCACAATTGCTCCCGTAATTCTCCCTCCCTTCCCTCCCCCCATGAAAGACTTTAAAATGCAGGGAACCATTATCCATATTGTCTACAATTTGTTCAATATTTGGCTTCTTGATATAGGAGACAAAATATTCAGGCAAGGTGTCCATATCGTCATAAAGTCTTTCCATTTCTTGACAGAATTACGTGTCGCTCTCGACTCCCAACACTTCAGTCTAAGTAGTTTATTTCCCCAGTACCAGTAGGATGGAGGGGATCGAGCTCACGCAACGGTTGAGAATGCATTTTCCCCCCCCCCCCAAGATGTAACATTTATTATCAACAGCTTCTCTGATGAGCTTTGTGTTTCCACCAGATAAAATTTGCAGAACGTCATATTTATACTGAATAACCAAATACGTTTTGCAAAAAGGATGCTACTTCTTGCCCCAAATATTGAATTTTCTCCCATTCCCATATCCCGTGCATAAATGAGTTTCCCCGTCTGCTCTTTGCTCAGGGCTTCCTCCCTTTTTTATTAAACCTGCCAGGTGCCCACAGGTCGTACGCCTTCCTGGAGCCTCGTGAAAGCAGAATGTCTGGGTTTTTATGCGCGCTCTCTACTCGGGAAGATAACCCACGATACCCAATAATCTGAAAGAGGGGAGCTTAAGACCAATTTGATTTACCTTGCTGTTTAGAGAAGATTTTCTTCTGCCGCTGGAGTTTCGGGATTCTTTCTATGACAGGGTTAAAGAAAGTGACCTGAAAAGGAAGATAGGAAAATCCAATGAAATCGGGCCTAATCTGGAACCAGCTGCGGTACCTGGGTAGGTGGTGGAATCGCCATCATGGGAGGGGTGGGGTTAGGTTTCTATAAAATAGGGGAGAATATTCCCTCATTCTTTAATCTTGCATGAACTTTTCACTCCTGGCATGCAAAATTGTGAGTGTACGCTGTAGAATACTGCATAAGTTAATTGGCCAATTAGCCACTAACAACCGACAATTGGAGTTAATTGGAGCTGTGTGACTCTAATTTGCAGTCAAGCTGTTCTAGAAACCGACTGCTGAAAATCTATGGTGCATTACTGCAAGGAGGCGGGGCTGTGGGAGGGGCATGGACGGGGCTAGCACTTACACGCTAAGATTCTAGAATACTGTCAGTTACGGGCACAACTGCAACATTTCGCCGCGGACATTGGCACCAGCCATTGACATGGCGTGAACGGCCATGCCTGGGCGCTGGCACGCAAACGCCTGCCCTGCGCTCGCATTCTAGCCGAGCAGTTGCGTGCGTGATTTCCAGTAGCGAAATGCGTGTCTAAATTTTCGGCGACCTCTTCTGAATTACCCCACGTGCCAAAATTTCAAGTGCTGGGCTGCATCTCGCACAGCGTAGCTTTTCGGCGTGGGAGGAGCCTGGGCAGGACTCGCACTTCTGCACGTATCCGACAGACTACTAAGAAGGGCGCGCATATCTTTGGCATTTAGGTGTGCGCAGTTACACCAGGTTTACGGCTAGTTTAAGTGGCTGGCCCTAAATACCATGTGGAACGGGACGATTCGTCGCAGCCAGTTCATCGCGGGCCGTTTCATTGCGGCCACGCTAAAAGGGATCAAGTTTCAAGTTTATTAGCATTTGATGAATCGCTTATACAATATTTCTAAGCGATGTACAAGTTAAAAACCACCAGATGGTGGTCTCACATATATATTATACAAATTAATCATAAAACAAACAATTGACTTTTAAACAGTAGGGATGCGCTGAATAGTCCCGTTTCTTTGGAGTTTTTTAATATTTGGAGTTTTTTAATTGTACTCATACACCAGAATGTTTGATCTTTATTGATCAGGATTATATTTAAATATATCTGTTTCATTTTGCCTGTTTTGTTCTCTCTCAATTACCGTATTTGCCGGCGTATAAGACGACTTTTTAGTACCTTAAAATCCTCCCCAAAGTCGGGGGTCGTCTTATACGCCGGGTACAGTTTACATGCCCTTACTTGCGGGGCTGGATGTACTCAGTCGCGCGGCTCTTCTTCTCCCTACCTTCTCTGCTTGCAGCACAGAGCCGAACGGAAGTCTTCCCAACGTCAGCGCTGACGTCGGAGGGGAGGGAGGGCTTAAACAAAGCTTAAACAAAGCCCTCCCTCCCTCCGACGTCAGCGCTGACGTCGGGAAGACTTCCGTTCGGCTCTGCTGCAGGCATGGCAGGTAAGGAGGCCTCGCGGTACCAAGAGAGAGGGGCGGCCGCCCCGCCCCGGTTGCAGCACAGCCGGCCAGGTCCCCTTACTTTTGTGGCACTTCCCCGACCGACCGATAACAGCCCGGGTCCGACAATCCTCCCTGCCCTGTAGCCGCGAATCTAAATACCTTCTTACAGCAGCTGTAAGAAGGTAATTTAGATTCGCGGTTAAGGGCAGGGAGGTTTGTCGGACCGGGGCTGTTATCGGTCGGTCGGGGAAGTGCCACAAAAGTAAGGGGACCTGGCTGGCTGTGCTGCACCCGGGGCGGTAGAGAAGGAGGGGGGGGGGAAGGACTCTGAAAGCACTTGAAGACAGAGGAGGGAGAAGAACGCTGAAAGCACATGGGGGAATACAAAGGGGTGGAGAAGGAAGAAGGGGTCGTCTTATACGGCGAGTATAACACAAAACTCTATTTTTTAACTAAAAGTTGGGGGGTCGTCTTATACGCCCAGTCGTCCTATACGCCGGCAAATACGGTATGTGGACTAGAGGAAATTATATAGAAGAACCCTTAGGAGGTTATATCATTTGTCTTTATGTTTCTGTAAATTCCTTTTTCTTATTATTTGTATAAATGATAATGTAAAAAAATTTGATAAATAAAAAATAAAAAAAAATAAAAAAAATGAATAGTCCCGTTTCGGCACCCTTTCTACGAGTATTCCATATAAATCTTCTATACAAGCTTACAAAAGCACAACAGGCACAAGGGGGAGTCGGTTTTCGGATTCTTCACACTTTCCAAGACGCTATGTATAAGTCTGTCTGTCCATGTGTTTGTTCTATTTAATAATTGAGTCCCCTTTTTAAATTGTAAATCGCTTTGAATCTATGATACTGCGAAACGTCAAAATTTCAATAAAACTTGAAACGTGTTTCAGCCCTGAAGAAAGCATCCTGAGCCCCGCCCCGCCGAAGGAGAGGCAGACTGTTCACCGCAATCGAGCTAGCGAGGCCCACTTACCAGAGCTGGCACAGCGCTGCCCTCTCTCGCCCCTCCCGAGCTTTGGGATCAGGATGCAGAGGATCGATGTCAACTGAGAAGGTGGCAGCGTTCGTCCCCGCCTCCTTGGTGACAAGCACCACTGAAATCCGGCCCCTGGTTCGCGGACAGGGAGGAGAGGTGGAGGGTAGGATTTGGGGGCATCCAGAGGAAAAGGTGGAAGACCACGGGGAGGGGAGATCGGTCCCTCCCTGGACCCTGAATGTGTGTGAGGAGGAGTTCATTGTGGCACATTTCATGGGATGATTCAAAATGGCCGCAATGAATCGTTCTAGACCCAAATACCATGCGTTGTCTATTGTGTTTTGTGAATATTCTAGTAAAGAAAGCAGGAACCTAACTTTCCTTTATAGAATAGGGTCCTAGCAAGTACCTAATTATAGAACAGTCCGGACAGGAGATTCTACTTTGAAATGGGAAAGGGTTTTTTTGGGGGGAGGGAATGCCCTCTGGAGGTCTGAGCTGGCCTCGCCTTTTTAAGACCGCATTTCTTTCTTGCAGGGGGGGGGGTGGGGGCTTAGGTCGAATCGGTACCTCTGAAAGCAGGGTGCCCTGAGGCTCCAGGTCCAGGTGGATCTCGTGCCTCTGGTTGTCGAGGAAGTCCTCCAGCTTCAGGTACTTCAAGGCACAAAGGCTGCGATAATCTCGCCAGTACACAGAAATCTCCAGCTCCCGAGCCTGAGAAAGGTAGGGCAAGGGAAAATAAACGGAGGAAACAGGCAGTGACAATCTTCCCCTATCCAAGGCAGGCTGCCACGTTTGCTGTGAAGCTCTGCCGTGCTAAAGACACTGAACTTGTAATACAGAAAGTGTGAACTGAAGAGATGATCTTATACCATAACAGACGTCCGGCACAACAATTTACTGAGAAATTCTTGTATAGTACTGTATAATTTACAACAAATTCTCTTTAAAGTCAGATAGGTTTTCCATAAAAAGGAAATTTTGTAATTAATAATAATAACTTTATTCTTTTATACCGCCATAACCAAAAGTTCTAGGCGGTTTACACTAAAAAGAGCCGGACAATCAGCGAAATAACTACTTATGTCCCCTTCAGGAATCTGATCTCATCTTTTCAGACTAGCAAATCCATAGTTGATTAGAAAACAAAGTCACTTTGACAGTCAACAAGACTGTGGAAAATTAGGTTGTATTTTCTACTCCCCTCCCCCCCCGACACGTACCTATGAGGACCTCATTTCCATCACAAGATGGGTCATGGTGAGTTCTGTTGGATAAGAGGTGCAGCGGAGGTGTCCGAAGACAAGTTCTCTCTGCAGTAACACAGCCACGAGCTGAGGACGACGCAAGGAACTTGCGGGCCACCCTTCCCTCCAATTTTTACCCAAGACTCATTTTGCCAGAGAGACTTTTTACACGGACATAAGAAATGCCTTCACCGGATCAGACCCTAGGTCCATCTTGTCCGGCGACCCGCACACGCGGAGGCCAAGCTAGGCGATCCCTAATGGACACCTTGTTCACCCGTATCCCTCAATGTGATTTGCAAGAAGGTGTGCATCCAACTTGCCCTTGAATCCCAGAATGGTGGTCTCTGTCACAACCTCCTCCGGGAGAGCATTCCAAGCGTCCACCACTCGCTGTGTGAAGCAGCATTCTCCCCCCCCCCCTTTCCAGCTGGGTCTCGTTCATCTGTGCTGCCATTACTCACCCTCTCCAGTTCCAGGGTGAACGTTTGGCTCCAGGCCTGAAGGCTAACAGGTTTCCACGCTGTCTGCCCTACCACCACATTATCCACCTTCAACACGGCACTGACTTCGTCTGTGATGGGAGAAAAGCCATTTAAGGGTTACTGTAGAGTGGAGCAGAAGAGAGAAGGCCAAGCTACCTCTCTCCCATACCTTCTTCCTCACTTTGCAAAGTACCACAACTGTTTATTCACAGACCGACCAAAAAGAGGCATGGTAAGGGGGCAAAACAACTCAGCTGCCACACGGGCAAATTATTTCATTGATTTAAATTCAAGGCGGGTTACAGTCAGGGTTGTCTAAGTGCCAACATTGCCCCAGATGGTTTCCAAGGTCATCAGAACAGAGAATATAACCCAAGTGTCAGATTTTTTTTTTTTCTCTTCTTTATTCATTTTTAATCTCTCAACAAGTGTACAAATTAAACCATACCTATACATGAAAACATCACTTGTATATCTGATAAGAATAACAACAAAAGGTATATATATAACCCTATACCCCACCCCCATCTCCATTATTATATTACATACAATAAATACCCCCATTACATAACCATGACTCCACTTGAAAAACTGGGGGGGGGGGCCTGGAAGACTGACTATGAGACGCCCTACTTAGCCCACACTTCCAATCCCAGACTGCAGAAAAAGCAGGGCTAGGAGACAGCTCCATATCTCACCTTGACAAAAGATAGTAATTATGGCTGAACAAATAAACGGGCTATACTTAGTTACCCTTCACTATCCTAGGAGCAGACCTCAAAATCCCCTCGACAGTGGTACACCATTGACTCTGAAAAATGGGACACATGATGAAACAGGGCTTTGCTTCCACTGAGAAAGGTACCATACTCTAGCAAAGAGTTTTGGCGGTGATATTTCTACAATAGAGGGCTGGTGGATGGTGACAATGTAGCCACGAATTTCGGACTACTTGACCAGTAAGAGCACACAGTAAAACGGATGCATCAAATTTATATCAAAGAACAAGGTTGCCAAACTACAGGCAATAAAGATGTTGGCTACTCAACTGGATAGATCTTCTGTCTTCATAGGACTTCTGCCACTCAGGCTGCCACTGCGATTGTACAGTCCTCTGCCACTCCGGCCCATGAAAGAGGTCCTGCCCTCACCAGGGCTGTTACAAGGAAGGGAAATGACGGTACCCCGGGTCCGCCCAGGAACTGAATCCAGCAAGCCACTGCAGCCCAACAATCTGACTTCCAGCATACCTGGAAAAGAAGAGAGTCGATAGGGGATTTGTACACTTCCCCCCGGCAGGATCACAAGCACGGCCTCTATGCTGTACATGCACAGATCCACTAGCATGGATTTTACAGGGTTCGAAGCGCATGCAGATGAGGACAGGGACAGAACTCTTTGGGATGGGATGGGGATGAAGATCGATCCTGCGGGGACAAATTTGTTTCCGTGTCATTCTCTCAGTGCTACTTATCTGGGTAGCTTTGAATATCGGCGGAATGCATTTGCCATTCCAGTTATCCCAGCAGGAAGCCTTGCGTTCTTACCTGTCAAAGGTGAGGGTTTAGACAGCGTGTTATACTGGTTCTGCTGATACGCGGTGCTGTTCCGGGCACTGAAGGCGGACGAGGTTGCCATGATCAGCTCTTCTTTGATGATGCAGCCTTTGGGGTGGTCCTCAGGTAACTCATTTACCCTCTGCTCCAGAGAATGCTTCAGGAGGTCTAATTTTTGACTCGATTCACTCAGCCGGGTCTGAGCCTGCAGGGGAACCGAGATAAAGTTTTAACTTCCTGCCAGAGAAGCTTTGTAAAGTCAGCAGGAAAGAGGTCCGGTTCATTTGCATGCCTTTAATACTGGAAACTAGGTACCTGCTCTTGGCCCTAATCTCGTACTGTCCAACAAACATCCATTAATGGTTGAAAGCCAAGCTCATGGCTATTCCAGACAATAGCCCTAGGACAGCGGTCTCAAACACGCGGCCCACGGGCCGCATGTGGCTCTCCAGATTTTATTTGTGGCCCGCAGTCTGGACTGGATCATTATCTTCCTTTTGGAGCAGCAGCGTGTCTGGCCGGCTCGTTCCGTTCAAAGCCGCGGGTTGGCGGCTCCTTGCGCTATCCACGGAAGAGCCAGCCAGACATGCTGCTGCTCCAGTGGCGTACCAAGGGGGGGCTAGAGTGCGGCTCGTCTAGAGCAGTGGTGCCCAACCTGCTTCCCTTCCCTTCTCAGGCTGGCACCGTGTTATTTGAGCTCCCTGCTTCTCTTCGGGGCTGACCAACTCTCGCCGCCCAACGTCAATTCTGACGTCGAGAGGACGTTCTGGCTAGCCAATCGCTGCCCGGCTGCCCGGAACGTCCTTTCCGACGTTAGAATTGACGTTGGGCGGTGAGAGTTGGTCGGCCCGTGGAGAAGAGAAGGAGGGAGATCTTGGCCTGTTCCCGATGGCAGCAGCAGCAGCAGCCTATTCCCCGGCAGCGGTGGCATGGGGGAAGGCAGGAAGGAAGGAAGAAAGAAAGAAGGGGGGATAGTGAGCCAGAAACAAAGCAAAAAATGGGACACGGAATCAGAAAAAGACAAACATAGAGAAAGAAAGAAAAAGTTGGGGGAGGGAAGAGGTCTGGAGGAGAGGAAACATACAGGAGGCTGAAAGAAGGGAAGAAATATTGGATGCACAGTCAGAAGAATAAAGTGCAACCAGAGACTGATGAAATTACCAAACAAAGGTAGGAAAATGATTTTATTTTCAACTTAGTAATTGAAATGTGCCAGTTTTGAGAAAGAAAAGATATTAAACTTCAAATGTGAGGGCTGCAGAAAAAATAGGGTACTTGGAGGGCTGCAGAAAAAAATAGTTAAATACAATTTTGCATAAGGTAAAACTCTTTATAGTTTATAAATCTTTCCTTTTAACTGTTAAAGAAAAGTTTTATAAACTATAAAGAGTTTAACCTTATGCAAAATTGTCATTTCTTTAATAAGACATTAACGATTTTTTCTGCGGCCCTCCAAGTACCTACAAATCCAAAATGTGGCCCCACTAAGGGTTCGAGTTTGAGACCACTGCCCTAGGACCACCACCTTCAATTGTGTAACCTCCGTCCCCCACCAGAACTCTCTGCCTACTGATGTAAAGAATCAGACGAGAAGTTCAATATGGTCATTTCATATTTTTTTTAACTATATGATGTATGACCATGGAAAATCTAGGATTGAGGCCTTGGGTCACCTCCCTTTATCTGCTGTTGGTGGTTTTCCCCACTGCAAATATTTCAGTGTCTTTTTATTTTTGTCTCTGCGCGTTGCGCCCCGTCTCTGGTGGTGTTCAAATCCAGACTGAAACCCCACTTTTTTGAAACTGCGTTTATATCTGACCCTACCAACTTGTAAAAGCCCCTATACCTGGTGTCATTCCCTCTAAGTCCTTTGTGTTTTCCCACCTGAATTGCAGGTTGAAATCACTTTCGTCCTGTATGTCTGTCATACTTAGACTTTAAGCTCTTTGAGCAGGGACCATTTCTTGCATGTTTGTTGGACAGCCCTGAATGTGTCTGGTAGCGCTTTGGAAATAATAAATAGCAGTAGTCGTCTCTCGTTTATACGTATTTTAAAGAGATCATTTAGATTGCTGATCTTCCCACTAAGATGCCCCAAGACACAATGAGGATACTCATGATAACTCTGCCACAGCTCTAATCCCCCTATGGAGAGGCTGGCCCAATTACAATGCTTATTACACACTCTGAGCTCCAGAAGGCGTCTCACTTTGGTTCAATTCATTCAATTTAAGGGACCAAGACTGTACCCAATATACCCCGGTTTAGGAGTGAGGTTTCTTTTTTTTTTTTTTGTAAATCTTTATTCATTTTAAATTTTACATCAAGTGTGCAGAAAATCATTCAAAAAATCTACAATTCCACTTGAAAATCTACAATTCTTACAGAAAAGAATTTAATCCCTACCCACCCCACATAAAACATACTTGTTTTAACATTTTTTATTGATTTTTTCTTCATATAACAACAAGTGTGTCATAAAGATTCATACAGTTACTTTAAGTATACACTTGATATCTCCATAACATATTGTACATATAACATATCTTATATAATCCTTGCTATAATTTTAGACATCATATAAAATTTTAATAATTTTATCAATTATTATTCAATTATGAATCCCTTTCCCTCCCCTTAATTTGTTAGTTGCACACAATATAACAACTATTATAATAATTTCAACATAAAACATACTTGATAAATAAATAACTCATAGTATAATACTCATATCATTTTCCATTTGATTATAAGATAAATTAAAACCCACCCTCCCTCCCTATATCACAACTATTAAAAGGGGAGAAATATTGATTAATCCTTATAATAATTTATTAATGGCCTCCATACATCCTCAAATTTACGAAAACATCCTTTTTTAACCGCTAATATTCTTTCCATCTTATACAGATGACACACCGAATTCCACCAAAAGCAGTAATTCAATCTTGTGCAATCTTTCCAATTATAAGTTATCTGTTGAATGGCAACTCCTGTTAAAATCATTAAAAGCTTATTATTATTCGAGGATATTTGAGACTTCGCCCTCATAGACATGCCAAACAAGATGGTATCATATGACAAGGCTACAGGATTTTCAAGCATACAATTTATTTGACCCCAAATTAATTTCCAAAAAGCATTGATAAAAGGACAATAAAATAGTAGATGATCTAAAGTTCCAGCCTCAAGATGACAATGCCAACATCTATTAGACCTAGAGCAATCCAATTTTTGTAAACGAACAGGGGTCCAGAGTGCTCTATGTAACAGGAAAAACCATGTTTGCCTCATAGACACAGACATTGTACATCTCATCCTCCAAGACCAAATACGTGGCCATTGAGATGCATTAATTTGATGCTTAATCTCAATGCTCCAAATATCTCTAAGTCCAGACTTTGTTTTCTTATTCAAATAGCTAAATAATAGGAGTGAGGTTTCTTCCTGTCATGGGCTGTTCAAAATGTTAACTGGTCAGGCCAAGCAGAGACTAATTATACACTTAACTATTCGGCAGACCCACTACAGAGCGAAGGAATTCAGGGCCCTCCAACCCTCCTTCTTTCCCCCCTGCCAGCCACCTCACCTAGGCCTTAGCCCAGCTGAGAGGGGGATGGTGTTATTTTTTCAATCACTTGGACATTACGATACCTCAACGATGGCTTTCCTGTCCTGCACCTTGGCTGACCCCAAGAGGCGCAAGACATTTTTGGCGCCTTCTGACACCGCGTGCTCCACCCGGAAATGGTGTCTCAGCTCCTCGATGCGAAGCTCAATGTGGCTCAGATCTGTGTTCCCTTCAAACAAGAAAAGATGTCAGGTTAATTAGAAATCCCTCCAGCACGCCATCTCCGTCACCTTATTGTTCAAATGCAAGGCCTGGAGTGAATCTTTTGATCGTCAAACTCTCTTGACTCTCCAACGTGCGACTTGAGATCCCGGCACTCTGACTTAGAAACAGATGTCAGAAATGGGGCTACCATACCAGCGCTGGGCTCTCTAACGTGTTGGGCATGGGGCAAGCACTCTGATTTACCCTCCCTGATCATGTAGCTTAGCTCCCAAGGACAACATTGGGGGAGAGGGGGGTTCTCTTTAAAGACTACGTCCAAGGACGTGGAGAAGCATTTTAGAAAGGGGGGGGTCAGCAACAGCTGAAGAGGGGAACAGTTGATTTGGACAAAGAGATTTTTATTAGATGCCTAAGCAGTATTCCAAATCTTCACAATGTATTTAATAGTCCATCAAAAGCAATTCATGTTTCGGCCTAAAGAGGCCTTCTTCAGGGATCCTGGGAACATATCGATAAAAAAGCGCAAGAGGTAAAGACCCCAGGTGTTCAAGGTTGGATATAGTATATATTGCGCTCTGCATCCACTGTTGCTGACCTCTCCCTTCCTTTCTTCTGTGGAACATAGTGGTTTTCTGTTCCAAGTCAGAAAGTATCAAGTTCTACTACCGTGTTACCCAGAAAATAAGCACTAGTCCCAGGATTTGCCAGCAACTGTTCAAACCAGCCCTCCCCGCCACCGCAACCCCCCTCCCTGCGCAGCCGAACCCCTGCTGACCCTCCATCTTTCCCTCCCCGCCGATCGCGAGTGAGCCCTACCTTCAACTGAAGCAGCATCGGGCCAGCAGCACTCTAAACAGGCTGCTTGGCCTTGTCTGTCAGGGATTTCACTCTGCCGCGTTACTGATGACATCATTGGTCGGCGGGGAGGGAAGGCTGGAGGGTCAGCAGGGGTTTGGCTGCGCGGGAGGGGCGAGGGGGTGCTCAAGGGTTCTGCTGCATGAGGGATGGTAGGGAGGGAAGGATAGAAGCTGGGCAAACTTCTGCTGCACAGGGGGATGGGAGGGAAGGAGGGGAGGAAAGGTGCTGCACATGTGGGGGAGAGAAAGGAAAGAGGAAGGATTAGGGTGAAGGAGAGGGAGGGAGAGATGATGATGTGCATACCCCGAAAATAAGACCTTTTTTGGGGCCTTTTTTGGGCCCCAAATGAATATAAGACACTGTCTTATTTTCAGGGAAACACGGTAGTGTTTTAGAACAGGATCTGGTGAAATGGAAGTTTAGGCATTGGTTATGTCTGGTAGGGGCCTCTGTTTTCGAAAAATAAACATTTGAACCATCAACAGGTCAAAAAACAGGCACAGAAATGTTTGTCTGCCTGAATATAAACCTTTATTTTTTCTGAAGCTGTCACACAGCCCAATATCCCTTTCCAGTGGCGTAGCGAGGGTGAGAGGCGCCCCCCCTGTCACACGCGGCCCCCCCTTCTAGATGTTTCACAGTCACAAGTAACAATTTCAATGCGCTCCTCGTGACCCTGGTGGTTCTCTCTCTCTGAGACCAGTTCCTATGTGCGGCACCCGTAAGCGATGTCAACGGGAGAGCTGACGCGGTCGTGAGGAAAATGTCGGAAGTTGTTGCTGGAGGTATGGGGGAAGGGAAGGAGGGCAGGCGCGATTTGGAGAGCTTTTTTCCTTCTTTGGTACAGCCTGAGCTCGACTGGCTTCCAACAGGTAAACATGTCTAATGAGACGAGGACCAGAGCAGTTCCCGGGCCATCTCCTTCCTTCTTAAAAGGTCTGGACGCCTGTTTGTTTCCACTTCTCTTGAGTTGATAACATCTGAAGAGTACAGGCCTGAGAAGCCTTGGCAGTCAAGAAATCCCATCTGAGGGGAAGGGAGCCCCACCCTCTGAAAGGGGATTCAGCTCTTCAGATCACAATGAAACTAATTTTCAGCTTAGAGTTTCATCCAAACCACAAGAATTTGTCCGGCTAACTTTAGACTGCACAGTCAACCTGAAATAGCAGGATACAGTTCCAGTTCTCTTTATTCGGACAAGACTGGTTAAAATATCAGCCTCATACTCTACTCTGTTGCTTGCGCCAGCCTGGCTCCCTCTCAAATCACTTCCGGGTCACGGGGGGAGTCCAGCCATTGCCAGTGTGAGCTGCAGGCCGGAGAAGCTGCCAAGATTTAAAGAAGTACAGTGGTGGGAAGGGAAGGTGCGAGTGTGGGGACACGGAAGGAGCGGGGGGGGGGGGGAGGTGCCTCCTACCCTCGCCACGCCAAAGGCCATACCGCAGACATTTCCATCATTATTGGGAAACCCTTTCCCCTATCCATATGGTTCCCTTGTCTGCCTCAGAAAAGACATGGAAAGGCCTCCCGATGGAGGTGATAAAAAGTGTATCTGAATTCAAGGAAGCCTTGGACAAGGACGCTGGATTTCTAAGGGAGAGGAAGGGATAAGTGGATGGCACGGTTAGGCAGACTAGAGAGGCCGTATGGTCTTTATCTGCCTTCATTTTCCTCTGTTTCCATCAGTATGGCTCCCTTGTCTGAATCGGGGTCTTACAAAGTAGAACGGATGTCCCAGGCAGGAAACGAGGGAGAGATACCGGATGGGCCAATGGATCCATCACAGCTAACGCACTCAGTGTACACAGCTCTCAAGGCCCTGCAAGGGTTACAAAGATTGTTCCATGACATTGACGGTACAACTATCTTCCAGCCTTTGACTCCAACTTCTTTATGCATGCGAGGTGTGGGTTCTTGAGATTCTGGTTTAAATTTATGTTTCTCATTTTTGCTCAGCTATTATGGATTTGGCATTTGTGTTGTGTGTCTGACCATGGGTTTTCTATGCAGCATTTTGTAGTAATTTGGCTTGTTCAGTTTTCTCAATAGTGGAGGGGGGAGGGGAGAGGAGACGGAGTTTTGTTGATCCCTTGTTCTCTATTTGTGATTTATTCAATGAGAGCTGTACAGAATATTGTCTCTTTTTACACTTTAATAAAATGATTTCAATATAAATGAAGTATTTGAGGCTTGTGGAGAGTTCATGGGACGGGGAGCGGACAAACTTTGTCTCCGTGTCATTCGCTAGGCGTCACTTTCACTAATAAAAATATCATAAATATATTACAGTGGGGAATGGAACGCCTTTTGAATATTATCCTTGCTAATATCCCAGATCAACTACTTCGATATTAGCAAGGATATTTTTTGATATCAAAATATATTCTAAATATAAAACATATCCTGAAAAAAATGGGTTAATCAAATTATCTGTGAACTCTATCAGGAGTTGGAGTCGGCATATTTTCACCGATTCCAGTAACCCAAAAATGGCTTCCGACTCTGACTCCACAGCCTTGCTTCCACTCACCTCGGAAACGCAATTAGGAGAATGCGTTAATAGCTTTGCTGAGCATCTTAACCCTTTATTAAGTTAATTAAGCCAATCTGAGATATTAATTATACACTTGTAAAATTAACAGTTTCCCACTCAGCTGCATCGGGAGTCAGACCCTATGGTTCTCTCAGCACCAATCAGCGCTAAGGATTATTAGTCCCTGACAAATGAATTACTATGGGGCTGGTTCAGGTCTTGGGAAAACCACAGGGACACTTTTCATAGGGAAGGAGAAGATCTCCTGGGGGGGGGCAATTAACAATAACTCCAAACCCTTTTCTCTTGTGTCTTTATATAGATAGGCACTTTCAACTAGTAAGCTCCACCTGCTTTGGAATAGACTGAGGGATTTTTGGGCCCTGAGTGATATCCTAGCATGCTCCCCCCCCCCCACTAATTTTATTCTAGATGCTGGGAAGGAAGCAAATGTTCAAGCCCACACCCCTCCCAGAGTCAAAGGCCAGACTTTCGACACATGCATCCTCCATCTCTCTCTGCACCAGAGAGTCATAAAGTGGTCTGAACCATACTATGCAGAGCATCCACCCAGCCCTAGAAAACACTACCAGTTCCCTGCGGACTTGAGCTCCGGTGTGTCCTTGGGCCGTCAGGAGAACTGAGGCAGCCATCCGGCACCAGAAGCGAGCAAAGACTGCCTCTATCAGGACCTTCTGTCCCCGGAGACAGCTGTGCCCACTTAAGGCCTGATCAAATTTTAATCAACAATTGAGATCCTTAGGATAGAACTTCCCGGCTGCTGACAGTGTGGTATTCTGTCCAGCCTTTCTTTTAATCTCTGCCACAGACCGGAAAGCTGCCGGGTCTACCTCTGAGCTTCTCAGCGTGCCTGTCTTCCAAGGTGGCCACATTTCTCTCTAGTACGACTTCAAAGAGGCATCAGATACCATGGGGAGGATTCAAAGTTCCAGCACAGCCACACATCTGCCATTTAACAGGTCCTGGGGTGGCCAGTGGACTTTGCGTCCCCCCTCCTCTCCTCTCCAAACATTTATTTAGATGGGGGGGGTCCCTGGATTTTGCCATTCTCTCCCAAGGTGTCTCTGTAGCGGCCTGTGCTGTATTCATATTCTGGCTGGACCAGGGTTCAGCTGTCACTTCCTCTGAAGCCCCTCTGCAGCTGTCTGTGCTGTATTCATACTGCAGATGGAACAAGATTTAGCTGCCTCTTCCCCGGAGGTCTCTCTGTAAGCTGTCTGTGCTGAATTCATACTCTGTCTGTACTGAGGCTCAGCTGTCCATGCTGTATTCTTAATTCGGTTCTATCTGAAGCTCGGAGCGGGGCTGATTTTCTTTGTCCCGTGTGCTCGCAGAGATTGGGCCAGAGCAAAAGATGATACCTCGTCATCGCACTTATCTTGCGTTTCTTTTAGCAGCTGAAGTCCCTTCAGACTGTTTTCTTGAAACTGCAAATTCCTCACCAAGGTGGTGACCGTTTGGGGTGCAGCAGGTACTCGGGAACCGGCTCCACGCTATCGTGCCGTTCAAACTCACTAGCGCCCTTCCCCCCAGTTTTTGTCCAAGGGAAAAACGGAGCCTTAATGGAGTCGGTGAGCTTCAAATACCGCCGGAAACTTTTCAGAGCTTCAGAAGAACAGTTTAGAATCCATCGTCCACCTTCCAGTCGCAACCCAGGGCAGCTACTCATGTCCTGCTGGGATGGTAGTGGCCCTATTCTTCCCCCCCACCCCTCCACAAGTATAACTTCGATCACAAGAGGAAAATGGGGTAGATGAAACTAGAGATTGAAGAACCAAATCGGCCACAGCAGGTGACAAGGGGAGGACAGGGTGGCAGACGTAGTTAAGGGGGGGGGGGTCCTTCTCTCTGCTCCCCCCGTACCTCTTTAACATTCGTAGCGCAAGCAGCAACTCCCGAGCTGATGTCGCGCCAGCATTGGCTCCTCCTGGACCTGCACCTAGGAACGTTGCTGCTCGCGCCACAAATGTTCCAGAGGTATGGGGGAAGGGGCAGGAGGGGGGATGGACTGCGTGGAGGTGGGGGAGGGGAGCGGAGAAGCGTGCAGGGTAGGGGCGCCTCTCACCCTCGCTTCGCCACTGCAGGGTGGGAAGAAAATGTAGGAACAGGAGTTTCCGAACGGTGGGCCTTGGCAGAGAAAGGTGGGGGAATTAATCTGTGCGGAACTGACAAAAAGACTCCGCAACAGTAAAAGGCCTCAATCAAACGAGACGAAGCGAAGCGGAGAGTTCCCCGTCGGGTCAACTGGTTGCAGGGCCCAGGAGTGAGAGCTGGGATTGAAGAGAACCTGGGCATTATTGGCAGCTAAGTTTTTTTGTTTTACTCTGCCTCCTCTGCAATAGCAGTGACTGTAGTGCTGAAGTGCTCATTTACCCACAATATCACGGCTTGGGGTTTTGTTCCCTGGCGCGATGTATGACATTACTCTACAGGCTATTACAGAGCTTTTTTCACTTTTTGTGTTCACATGTGCAAGTGGTTATCTTGAAGTGGAGTTTTTCTGCCAGATGAAGCAGAACTGAGGCTTTTTCTCCACTTCTTTCCTTGCTCATCTTTTGTCTTTTCCACTTGGTGTGTTTGACTGAACATAAGAAATGCCATTTACCGGATCAGACCCTAGGTCCATCCTGTCCGGCGACCCGCACACACGGAGGCCAATCCCGGTGTTCCCTGCCAAAGACCCTGTTTACCCGTACCCCTCAATGTGTTTTGCAAGAAGGTGTGCATCCAACTTGCCCTTGAGTCCTGGAATGATGGTCTCCGACACAACCTCCTCCGGGAGAGCGTTCCAAGGGTCCTCCACTCGCTGAGAGAAACAGAACTTTCTGATATTTGTCCTGGGCCTGGCGCCCCTCAGTTTCAGTCCATGACCCCTTTGAGGCCTTTTAGTGTTGCAAAGTTTTTTCTCAGTTTCATATAGGGTATTGATTTGAGTATAAAAGTAGAATTTACAGAGCCTGATCCCTAGGTGAGTGTGTAGTGGAATTAATCTGTCCCATCTTTATTAGGGGAGCAACTCGCATCGGCATCCTAATGGCTTACACAGCGATCAGAACTCAAATATGCCCTGGCATCCCAGATCCTACCACAGCTGTAAATGGAGAATTAAAAAACCAAACCCTTGGCCTTTCCGAACAGATACAACCGCAGAAAAGTCCTGTTAGCTGCTGTTCCAAGCCAACCGGGCCTACTGCAGACGATTCCCAGTTCAGGAAATGAGGTTTCTGCTTTGGAATGTGTCTTCCAGACGTCTGCAGGAATGGTGATGTGTGTAGCCAAGGCCCAAAACATCAATACAGACGAGAGCTGTCCAAACACGAGCCAAGATGTGGCCTGGTACAGCACAGGAAAGCCCTCCTGCAGAGGGAGAGGCAGGAGGGGTCTGTGGGAGACTCCCAGGAAGGGCCGCTTCTTGTTTCTGAACGTCATATGCTTTCCAAACGGGGACCTCAGAGCTGGGAGGCGCAGTGGTTAGAGCTACAGCCTCAGCACCCCGAGGTTCTGGGTTCAAACCCCATGCTGGGCAAATCACTTAATCTTCCACTGCCCCAGGCACATTAGATAGATTGTGAGCCCATTGGGACCGATAGGCAAAATGTTTGAAGTACCTGTATGTAAACTGCTGTGAGTGGTTGTAAAATTAAAAAAAGGTGGTATACAAGCCCCAACCCCTTTCCCTGATGTCATAATGCCTCATTCCACCAATAAGAGCCAACCTCATCAGTGATGTCATAATGCCTCATTCCACCAATAAGAGCCAACCTCATCAGTGATGTCATAATGCCTCATTCCACCAATAAGAGCCAACCTCATCAGTGATGTCACAACGGCTTCATTGTCCTATACTTGGCTCACTTCTGATATTTTATTGGAGGAGAGTGTGGTGCAGTGGTTAGAGCTCCAGCCTCAGCACCTGGAGGTTGTGGGTTCAAATCCCGCACTGCTCCTCGTGACCCTGGGCAAGTCACTTAATTCTTCACTGCCCCGGGTACAATAGACTGACCTAAAGTACCTGTAAGTAAACCACTTTGAGTGGGGTTAAGTGTAGTTACTTACCTGTAACGTAGGTTCTCCGTGGACAGCAGGATAGTCAGCCACATATGGGTGTTGTCCCAACACCTCCCAATTTGCGGATAAGCTCTCCAATAGCTCAGAGAGATTTTTTTTTTTTCTCTGAGTACGTGCAGTGCCCGGGCCCCATTGGGCTTGCCCGAGCCCTACCCATTTCCCCCTGCTTCCCCCTAATCCCCAGGATATTCCTAGCTGTGGCCGGGTCGGCCGTATGGGGAGGCGGGTGGGTTGTGTGGCTGACTATCCTGCTGTCCACGGAGAACCTACGTTACAGTTAAGTAACTACACTTTCTCCTAGGACAAGCAGGGTGAGTCAGCCACATATGGGTGACTCCCTAGCCGAGGGATGTACCGACTGGACCTGCGCCTTAGCGCTTTGTGCATCCCTCGCCTGGCTGTGGAGGCCGAGCCGGGCAGGGTAATCAGGCAAAGCAGGTAAAGTTGTGGAAACAAGGTTTTAGATAAAGTGCTGTGTTAACTGAGCAATAATACTCACAGAACAGTGAACTGGTCAATGACAATCAATGGACAGTGAGAAACCAACTGGTCAACAGTGACCATTCGTACTTGCATGTGAGAATTCATATTTGCCTATTCCACATTCAGACTAGACAGGATTGCTGGAAGACCTACTTAACTCACAGAACAGTGAAATTGGTCAATGACAATCAATGAACAGTGAGAAACCAACTGGTCAACAGTGACAAATCGTACTTGCATGTGAGAATTCATACTTTCCTATTCCACATTCAGTCTAGGAAGGAGTGCTGGAAGACCTACTTAACTCACAGAACGGCAAAAACTGGTCAATGACAATCAATGAACAGTGAGAAACCAACTGGTCAACAGTGACCATTCGTACTTGCATATGAGAATTCATACTTGCCTATTCCACATTCAGTCTAGACAGGAGTGCTGGAAGACCTACTTAACTCACAGAACGGCAAAAACTGGTCAATGACAATCAATGAACAGTGAGAAAACCAACTGGTCAACAGTGACAATTCGTACTTGCATATGAGAATTCATACTTGCCTATTCCACATTCAGTCTAGGAAGGAGTGCTGGAAGACCTACTTAATCAATATCTATAACACCCTACTTGAACAGTGTTTGTCGATATTTATAACCCCCTACTTGATCAGTGTTTGTCAAGGCTGTGCTAGTGGTTGCTGTCCCTCCCGGGAGGGAAGAGCCACTTCCAAGACTGCTCGGCTGAATGCATTTGGAGCGTAGAATGCTATGTCGAGGCAGTAGTGCTTGGTGAAGGTGTGCATGGAGGACCAAGTGGCTGCATCGCAGATGTCCCCTATTGGTGTGTGGTGCAGAAGTGCCGTTGTGTTGGCTATGGTTCTGCGCTGGTGGGCATTGGCTCCCACCTGCGGTTGATGCTGCGCTTTTCTATAGGTGAAGGGGATGCACTCTTATATCCAGCGCGAGCGCCTGCGTTTGGTGGCCGGAAGTCCTGGTCTGTTTTGGTCGTAGGAGACAAACAATTGAGGCTTGTCTAATCTGCTGCATAGTCAGGGCCCGCACACAGTCCAGGAGGTGTTGCTGAGGTGGCAGTGTGCCTCCCTGTGGGGAGATGTTGAGTGCCGGGAGGCACGTTGAAGCCACCTTCGGCAAGAATCGGGGGGGTGAGTTCTGGGTACCACCCTGTTCTCATGAAGGAGTGTGTCGGTAGACACGATGGTCAGGGTTTTCCCAGCCAGGAATACGGGATCTGCCTCCCCCAAAGGTTTGAAGGGGTCGAGGTGAGATGATGCGGCACCAAGTTGAGGTCCCATCCGGGCGGTGGTGGTCTGGCCGGTGGGTGCAGATTGGACAGTCCCTTCATGAAATTTTGTGATTACTGGATGCCTTGACACTGGTTTGCTGTCTAGGCCAGCATGGTATGCCGTGATTGCACTTAGGTGGACCTTGATGGAAGTGGGTTTTAGGTCCCCCTGAGATAAGCTCAGTATGTACTGCAGGATGTCCGGTATGGGGCAGTTGTAGGGGTCTCGCTGCGTGTCTGTGCACTGGTAGCGGGACCTTCTCCCTTTCAACCCATAGCGTTTTCTGGTTGAAGGTCTTCTGGCTGCCATAAGAGTGTGCTCCACGTCTTGTGGTAGGTTCATCCTCTCATCATCCATGCGGTCAGGGCTAAGGAACGCAGGTCGTGGTGGAGGGTAAGGTTCCCGCGTTGTGTAATGAGAACTGCACTGATCGGGAGCGGGGAGAGATGGGTGAACCGCTATCCCTTGCCGGAACGGGAACCATGGTTGCAGGAGCCCGAACGGTCATGAAGTCTCTCAGTGCCCTCTTCCTTAGCTTGCGTGCACGTGGTGACATGTGCGCACAATGCAAGCCACACGGAAACCTCGAGCGCCGGATCCAATCAGTGGGCGCACAATTCACGAGGATCCAGTGTGTTCATCCTCCTCCTGCATCCCAGTTGTTTGTTTAGATGATTCAGGCATCTTCAAGTTGATGAGTAGAAAAGTTGTAATGGAGAGCTGTAGAAAAATCCGACCGATGGGAACGGGCGGAAACTAAAGACTGGGGATTAGGGGGAAGCAGGGGGAAATGGGTAGGGCTCGGGCATGCCCAGTGGGGCCCGGGCACTGCACGTGCTCAGAGAAAAAAAAAAAAAAAAAAAAATCTCTCTGAGCTATTGGAGAGCTTATCCGCAAATTGGGAGGTGTTGGGACAACACCCATATGTGGCTGACTCATCCTGCTTGTCCTAGGAGAATATAAGGTACACAAGTCTCAGTCCCTTTCCTTTCCCTTAATCTTACGGAAGTCTCCAGCTTCCTGACTGATTGATTATCCCCTTTCCTGACCATTAAGAGGTACGAGAGGCCCCGACGGCCCATCTTGGCATTCTCACCTTGTCCATCTTCGATCTCTAGGTGCATCTCATCTGCCTGCATGGCCTTTCGGATCTGCATTCGGATGATGTCAATCTTGGTTTTACTGTCCTGCAACATCTGCTGAGCCGTCTGCAGGAGCTTCCGGTCCTAGGACAAGGAAAGAGACAAGAATGGAAAAAAGGTTTTTAAAAGTATTGTGGGTGGGGGGCTGTGGCTGGAGGGCCGAGTGGTGCAAGCAGAAGAGTCAACAGAACACCATTAACCCCTCCTTGGACATAGCAAAGGAGCTGGTTCAATTTCGAGGGTTATCCATGATGGATCTGGTCCCCATTCAGCTGGTAATCTGCTCTCCGTGTGACCTGAAGTTACTTGAATTTGATACAACTGCAGAGCAGAAGTGGTTTCATCCCTCCTCCTATTACTACTTACCACTTAAATGGTGCTGAAAGGTGTACACAGCCCTGTACATTTTGACATGTATAAACGGTCCCTGCTCAGAAGAGCTTACAATTTAACTTGGACAGACAAACATGACATAGAGGGTTGGGGATGCAGAACTCAAGGTGAGAGGAGTTAGGAGACGAAAGCACTCTCAAAGAGGTGGGCTGACACTTATAGACGGTCCCTGCTCTGAAGAGCTTACAATCTAACTTGGACAGAAAGACATGACGTATAGGGTTGGGGGATGCAGAACCCAAGGTGAGAGGGGTCAGGAGTCGAAAGAACTCTCAAAGAGGTAGTCTGACATTTATAGACGGTCCCTGCTCTGAAGAGCTTACAATCTAACTTGGACAGACAGACATGACATCTCTGTTGGGGATGCAGAACCCAAGGTGAGAGGAGTTAGGAGACGAAAGCACTCTCAAAGAGGTGGTCTGACATTTATAGACGGTCCCTGCTCTGAAGAGCTTACAATCTAACTTGGACAGACAGATATGACGTATAGGGTTGGGGGATGCAGAACCCAAGGTGAGAGGGGTCAGGAGTCGAAACCACTCTCAAAGAGGTGGGCTTTTAACTGGGCCTTGAACACTGCCAGAAACGGAGTCCGCCATAGGGATTCGGGCAGCTTGTTCCAAGCATAGGGCGCAGCAAGGCAGAAGGGACGGAGTCTGGAGTTGGCAGCTGAAGAGATGGGCACAGAAAGGAGGAACGTTCCAGCTGAGGCCTGTAAAAGACAGAAAACTGAGCCCCCCCCCCCCCCCTCGGTTGGGAAACTTGTCCAGTCTGCCAAGCTCCACACCCCCAACCACCTCATGGTAGCAGTGTGACACACCATGTCGAGTGTGCACGTACACAAAGTGACTCTGGACAGGCCGCTGGCATTCAGTTAAACTCTCAGACACAAGGGGCCACTTAACCTGGCACTGGGCATCTAAAGGTCTTGAACACTTCAGGACAGGAAAGTCAACATTTCCAGATTATGCACCCAAGAGGCAGTTGCATATTTCTCACGAGCTGCCAAAAACTAATTCCTTACAGTTAGCGCTATTTAAGTGGCGTCAACTGCTCGCACATTATTATGGATTCTAAAGACAGGCACCTACATTAATTTGTAAACACGATGGGAATCTGGAACACGTGCAAGGAGCCAAATTTTAACCTGGCTCAGGCCCTTCTCTCATGACCCGGTACTGTGCACGCTAAAGGATCTTTTGGCCTAAAAAGATGTTAAAAATTGGACAGGGGCGAGAGTGGACGCGAGGAAGGAAGGGGAATGGGAGGGGGAGGAGGGAAGAGGACCAGGCCGGCCCTTACCTTGGTCGATCCATTTGAGTAGATCTGTATCATGTTCTCTGCTCCTTGCTTAACCTTCAGTTCGATATTCAGCTGCTTCTCCAGGCCGGCTATCCGGTTCCTGTTCGCCGCAGATCGGCTGAGGCTACCTGGGGACTGGGGCGCATCTGGAAGAGAGAGGGAGACAGGCACCGGGAATGACTGGGTGGCTTTTTAGCACTGGCTACAGGAATCTCTGCCCATTCACCCCGGGAACAGGGCGCGGGGATTACTGCGTCACCTGTGTCAACGAGTGCCAAGGCTATTAAAATGGTTTTCGTCTCCAACCCATAATTTACCCACCCCTTAGGCGAAAAAGCTAGAAGACTAATTCTACGATCCCTCACCACCTGCGCCATTATAACTTTAGGAAAAAGCTTAATAATCTCTAATTAAAATTGGCAAGGCGCCTCGGCATCTTCGAGCTTGTAATTCCAGGCTCGAGACCAGAGGCGTAGTAAGGGTGAGGAGCCCCCCTCCCCCCTGCCACATGTATGCCCCCTTCCTGGACTGTTTCAACTTCTCCGGTGTGAGCAGCATGCCCACGTCGATGTCAGCTCGCCCTCTGACGTAACTTCCTAGGGCGCAGGTCCCGAAAGTGATGTCAGAGAGCGTCGACGCGGGTAGCAACCTCGCGCCGGGGAAGTAAAAAAAGGTACGGGGGAAGGCAAGGGGTCGTGTGCATGTGGCAAAGAGAGGAGGACCGCGCCAGGGGTGGACCACCTCTCCCCCCCGCCACTGTTCATGACAGCTATATAGAAATCTTATTGTAAATCACATTGAATCCTAGTAGAAACTTATGGTATAGAACAGGGATCTCAAAGTCCTTCCTTGAGGGCCACAATCCAGTCGGATTTTCAGGATTTCCCCAATGAATATACATTGAAAGCAGTGCATGCACATAGATCTCATGCATATTCATTGGGGAAATCCTGAAAACCCAACTGGATTGCGGCCCTCAAGGAGGGACTTTGAGATCCCTTAACGATGCTGGTCTCTGCCCCAAGGATGTGATCTGGTTATCTCCCCTTCCAGCTGGACCAGGTGAGGCACTGACCATAAAAGCTGCCACAATCTCAGTCCAGCATCTATTCACCTGGAACAGGGGTGTCAAAGTCCCTCCTTGAGGGCCGCAATCCAGTCGGGTTTTCAGGATTTCCCCAATGAATATGCATTGAAAGCAGTGCATGCACATAGATCTCATGCATATTCATTGGGGAAATCCTGAAAACCCGACTGGATTGCGGCCCTCAAGGAGGGACTTTGAGATCCCTGGTATAGAGAAACATTTATGGTTTCCCAAATCATAATTTGTTGCGCTGAATTTAGACAGCTTCACACCGTATCTTCTGGAGTGGATGCAAGCTGCCCTGTTGGCTCAGAGGAAGCCCGAAACGTTTCAACGTAAAACTAGACGCAGTACTAGTTTCATGGGTGCTACAAGGGTTTTTGGAACCGTGACACAGCTCCACTCATGTCCCGAAGGCACGGTTATCCCAGGATCTGTCCCCTCTTCCAGAGCTCTGACGGAGCGATGCCACGCTGAGAATTTTCTGGCCTCTGCCCCGCTACTGCGGACTGAGCAATGGTGCACAGGGTCTGATCGCGAACGCTCTGGGTGAGGGTTCAAATCCCACGTCTCTCGCCAAATTGCGCAGTGACCTTGTGCAAGTCATGTTGAGGGAATTGCGACAGTGGCAACATCCCGGCAAGGCCAGGTACGGCACAAACTTCTCTCTGTGAGGATCTGAAATCACAATCGCTGCATATCTGTTATAATCGTGGCTACTTTTCCTCCATGCTAAGGGGGAAGGGTGGGGCGACGAGCTGCACTTCTATATGGATAAACACATATTTCTCCAGGCAAAATCTTTCACTTATTTCTTGCATCTCCCTCTGCCTCAGGCTCTTCTGGGTAGGGACTCGATCTTCCTACTACCTTTGCACAGAGGTGCATGTGAGCAGTAGGGGTTGCTACATGGATTCCCATTCTTAAGCTCTGCCAGCTTCAATCTGCGCGGCCCTGGGGTGCGCCTGGGAATTAAGATCCAAACCATGGAAGCCATAGGCGTTTCGCTAGAAGAGACATTTTGGGGCAGGGATTCATTGCATCATCTCCTAGAACCAGCTGACAAGGGGGGCCACACAGTGTCACTGCTGCCTGGCGCTCGGATGTGGCAGAGGGAGTGGTGAGACTGACACGTCCTAGACACACGAGAGAAGCAGACTGCCCTAGGACAACCTGCTCTCCAGTGGCGTGAAGGGAGGGGGAGGCACAATGGCTCACTCAGAACACTGGCTGCATGTTTTGCTGTACCCCCCCCCCCCGCCACACACCCAATCTCTCATGTCTGTCTGGATGTAATCGCAGGGTATGCAAGCACAGCTCTGTCGCTGAGGAGATTCAAACACAGGCTCTCCTCTTGGAAAGGATGAGAAAAACCCAAGGACTACACTTATGTCTTTGTCTAGTTTTTGGGTGTTCCGTTTTTAACATCTGGGAAGCTTTAAGGCGCCGGAACTCTTCTGAGTGGGTCCCTCCCTCTGTACAGCAATGTGTGACTTCCTTGCATATTAAGAGAGCCCACTAGCTCCGGGACTCGCACGTCTCGCTCCAGTGACACTGCGTGGACGATGTTCACAGTCATTTCACACAAGCGCCCTCGACGGCTGGAATTCGGGGTGTACCAGGTATAGGGGGGGGCTCAATAAGAAGCCACAATGTGCAGTCTCCAGCTAAGGGCTTAGGAAAGGCATAAAGGGGAGGGAAGAAAGCTCTGACCCACCGTTCCTGCCATTGAACTGGAAAGTCCAAATGAGGACGGTGCCCTGGCCACAGTGGCGTAGTAAGGGTAAGAGGCGGTGGTGACCCTTCCCTGCCCAATCCGCCCCCTCACATTTTCCCGTACCTCTTGAACATTCGCGGCCAGCGCAGGTTCTTCCTCCGATGTCGCTTCTTAGGTGCGGGTCCAGGAAGTGATGCGAGAAGAAGAGTCAATGCTGGCGTGAGGAGCAGGTTGGGGCGAGGAAGGAGAGGGGGGCGAAGAGGAGGATGGGACCCAGCACCCCCACCAAGAGGACACCCGGGGTAGACGGCCCCTCCCCCCCATGCCACTGCCTGTCCAACTCCACTTCTCGAAGCTATAGGGCTCACATCGAAGACGATTTCCTGTCAAGTCCAGGTAATTTGCAGCACACTGTCAAGAGAGCAGTTAATTACCATCCATCATTCTGGTCGTTAATTAGCCAAACTGTTATGATCCGAGAGAAGAGAGGCTGAGGGGGGGCCGCACAAGCCTACCGTGCTGTTGCATGAGGTGTCAGGGCTCTTTCAGCGGGTCATGAATCACCCTCGACCCCCCCACCCCTGTGTCGTGGTGCTGTCCCGGTGCAAGAGACCCAGATTCGACTGCTGCACCTGGCTTGTATGCTTCGGGCCAATCAGGACTGGAAAAAGGCAAAAGCAGTAACTGGCTCTAACACAAAGGTGCGCCTGGATTCTGGAAGGAACCATGGCAGGCGTCTCTCTAGATATCCATCACTGCGATGGCCTGAGAGGGGAGAGGGAGAGAAAGGTCATGTCTACAGGCAACTAGGATGCCACAGGCCCCTGACGGACCGATTCGAAGGGAGATAAAAGCCTAAATCCCTCCCTGAACTGCTCTGTGCTGAAGCAGGCAAGGACAGGTCTGAAAGATTTCCAAAGGGAGCCAGAGATTTAGCCCACCAGAGATGGAAAGGTGCTGAGGGACAGGCCCACATTTTGGGGCCTCTGAGACCTACGTGCACAGGTCTCTCTACCTGCAGCTGAGATTTTCCAACAAGGCCAGTCCCAACCCGGACCCTCCCATGGCTCGAATCATAACGTCAGGTTAAGAGAAGCTGGAAATTTCTTGGCAGCGCACCCAGGAGTCTCTTAGCCTTGAAAGTGTCTTATGTCGTGGCCTTGCCAGTCAGCCTCCAGGCTCTCTCTCTTTCAAGGCCAGGCTTTAGCAGCTACTCAGACGATTTGGCTGGCGTTGTTATCTTACATCAAACTCACATAAAGCACATCAATTGCTCAATGCAGCTCTCCCTTGGAAGGGTGAGGGCAGGGAAAGTGTTCCTGAAAATCAGGGGGTTATAGAAATGCCAGAGCAGCGGCCAGTGTGACCCCCTTGGTTGAAGCTCCTGGTGTCCCACCTCGCTTCCCCGTATACTTGGTCTGACGATGGGAGTAGCCGTGTACCACCTGGCCTTCGGAGACCAAAAATCAGGGTGAAGGGGTGGCTGGGAGGGGGGACCATCCTTTACTAGCTCTAGAAATTTCAAAAGCTATTTTCCAAATTCAGGGGGAATGCAGCTCCTTCCTGTAAGCAAGAAAATGCAGACTCTTGCCTTTCATGGGAAAAGCAAAAACTGTGAACCAGCTGGGAGCGCTGCCCGGCTCCAGGAAATTAATCCATTTCCCAAACAGATCTGGTGCCCTGCAGAGCCCAGGTAAATCCATCAAGCTCAGATTTCAGGACGGCAGAGGGGGAAAGAGATGAAATCAACCATGGCTCGGAACATTACGTTTGCGCCAAACCTCAGGCAGTTTACACCGCTTTGCAAAGAAACGCTTGGACCGCAGTTGGAAGTTCTTATTTCTCCAAGTAGGAGCTTCATTCCAGCCCGATTCAGAAAGTGTGCGAGGTTTGGCTGGAGAAAAAATAAAAAATGAGCTGGTGTGGGGATGAACCAGAGGCAAACGCAGCAAAACAAACGACGGACCATCATCTACGGAAAATACAAGGACTTTAATGTCACCAAATAGAACTGTGGGTCTAACGTGGCCACGTTTCGCCCAGAAGGCTGCGTCAGAGGCAAAACTAGAGGGGAAGTTCTCACTAGAACTAGCTAGCAATTGACGGGAATTAGCCATGCATTAGAGAATGACACAGTGACAAAATTCATCACCGTTCCCGTCACCGCGGATAACCGCGGGAAACCATCTTCATGTCATTCTTTAAGGAGAGAGGGAAGAATCAGAGTATGAATGGCCACAACCATTGACCCGCAAGCTTTGCTTTGAAGAATGCTGGTGTAGAAGGACTGAGGTTGAAACAGACACTACAGAATGACAGTCTCTGGTATCCAGAGCAGATATTGTGATGTCATAACACCTAAGAGCCAATCACATCAGTGATGTCACAATGGCTTCATTATCCTTGGCTCACATAAGAATCAGAGTATGAATGGCCACAACCACTGACCCGCAAGCTTTGCTTTGAAGAATGCTGGTGTAGAAGGACTGAGGTTGAAACAGACACTACAGAATGACAGTCTCTGGTCTCCAGAGCAGATATTGTGATGTCATAATGCCTCATTCCACCAGTGCCTAAGAGCCAATCACATCAGTGATGTCACAATGGCTTCATTATCCTTGGCTCACATAAGAATCAGAGTATGAATGGCCACAACCACTGACCCGCAAGCTTTGCTTTGAAGAATGCTGGTGTAGAAGGACTGAGGTTGAGAATGACAGTCTCTGGTCTCCAGAGCAGATATTGTGATGTCATAATGCCTCATTCCACCAGTGCCTAAGAGCCAATCACATCAGTGATGTCACAATGGCTTCATTATCCTTGGCTCACATAAGAATCCCACAACCACTGACCCTCAAGCTTTGCTTTGAAGAATGCTGGTGTAGAAGGACTGAGGTTGAAACAGACACTACAGAATGACAGTCTCTGGTATCCAGAGCAGATATTGTGATGTCATAATGCCTCATTCCAAAAGTGTGCTGAGGCTGTAGCTTTAACCACTTCACCACTCTAGAAATCAAAATCTAGTAGAAGTGAGCCAAGTAAAGGACAATCAAGTTATTGTGACATCACTGATGAGGTTGGCTCTTATTGGTGGAATGAGGCATTATGACGTCACAGGGAAGCTCAGAACGGTTTACATTAATTTATTTAGGTACTCAAGCATTTTTCCGTCTGTCCCGATGGGCTCACAATCTAACTAATGTACTAATGGGGGGATTAAGTGACTTGCCCAGGGTGACAAGGAGCAGCATGGGATTTGAACCCACATCCTCAGGGTGCTGAGGCTGCAGCTTTAACAACTGTGCCACACGCATAGAAGTGATTTCCATTTCTAGAGTCATTTCTTTCCGCCTTTATGTTTATTATTCGCTCGATATCCCACTTTCACTAGCATTTTTTAATTAAGAGAGACATGACATTATTATTTGGTTTAAGATCCGCTGTGTGGCTCTTGATTGAGGAATTAAGCGGAGAAGCTGAGCGTGACCAAATCACCACCAGGCGTGTTCGATCGCCTGGCACGGAAAGTTTCCGGCTGTCTAAACATCCGAATGATTCGTAACCACGTTGTATATACATTGTAGCCACATCCCAAAACCAGCCACCCAGACTCCTTGGAGACCAACAGAAACAATTCCACTGCACCTGACTGGAAACTGGAACGGTGTCGTGCCCCAAAAGGGCTTCACCAGGGCACTTCCGCCTTTGGCAAAATGTAAAAATTAGCTACCCCTAGGCCTGGGCTTCCACAAGTACTCTTCCCTCTCCCTGGGGCCACCACTGTTTGCCCACTCCCATCCCACCCCCACCAGACCTCACTTTCTCTGCTGACCTTCCCACTCCCAACCCTCCTCAAAATGTAGTATTGGCCGTCATGAATGCAGTAACCAAGCCAGCGCTTATTATTACATTACATTACATTACATTACATCAGGGATTTCTATTCCGCCATTACCTTGCGGTTCAAGGCGGATTACAAAAGGTTAGTTTAAGGACAGAATTACAATGAATAAAGAATTACAGCGTTACAGAATGACAGAATTATATGAATTGTAGAGCATAGCTAGAGAGGTAATATGAAGATCTTGAGGGCTTTTAGTGGTCGTGTTGTTGTTTCTGTTTTAGGAATTTCTTGAAAAGTGTGGTTTTTATTTCTTTTCTGAACGTCTTATAGTCTGGGGTGGTCATCAGAAGGTTGGAGATTTGGTTATCCAGTCTTGCAGCTTGTGTGGCTAGGAGGCCGTCATGTTGTTTTGTTCTTTTCACTTCTTTGGATGGGGGGGGTATGAATGGGGAGTGCGTTTTTCTGTGTCTGGTGCTGGTTGCTTGGATGAGGCGATTATTCAGGTATGATGGGCTGTCTCCGTGTAGTGTTTTAAATAATATGCAGTAAAATTTAAATTGGATTCTTTCTTGGATTGGGAGCCAGTGTGAGTTGATGTAGGCTTCAGTGATGTGGTCGTGTTTTTTCAATGAATAGACGAGTCTTAAGGCTGTATTTTGGATTGTTTGGAGTTGTCTTATCGTAGTCGCCGGACATGGGAGGAAGAGAATGTTACAGTAGTCCAGTATTCCTAGTACTAGTGATTGTACTATAAGTAGGAATTGTGTGCATTCAAAGAATTTTCGGACTTGTCTCAGGTTTCTCATGATTGCGAATGATTTTTGAGTTGTTTTGTTTATTTGTGGCTGCATTGTGCAGCATCTGTCTATGGTCATGCCTAGTAGTTTTATGGTTGTTTGGATGGGATATTTGGTTGCGTTTATGTCTAGGATGGTTGTGGTTTGGATCCTGTCGTTTTCTAGGAGGATGAATTTGGTTTTGTCTTGGTTGAGTTTAAGTTTGTGATTTTCCATCCAGGTTGTGACTGCTTCCAGTGTGTGGTGAAGTTCCTCTGTCATGGTATGTTTGGAATGATCGTATGGGATGAGGATGGTGATGTCATCTGCATAGCTATAGGATGTTATGCCTAGATTATCCAGATGGGTTCCTAGAGAGGCAGTGTATAGATTGAAGAGGGTGGGGGACAGTGGAGATCCTTGTGGTACACCGCATGGGTTTGACCAGGATTCTGATTTTTCTTTGTTTGATTTTACACTGTAGGTTCTGAGTTTTAGGAATCCTTTGAACCAGGAGTATACTTTGTCTGAGATGCCTATTGCATCTAGTATCTGTAGAAGGATGTTGTGGTCTACTAGGTCGAATGCTGCCGATAGGTCCAGTTGTATGAGTAGCATTTTTTTCCCTATACTAAGTTGTTGTCTGACGGTATCCATGAGGGAGCCTAGTAATGTCTCTGTGCTGAAATTTGTTCTGAATCCTGATTGCATGGGGTGTAGTAGGTTGTGGTCCTCTATGTAATTGGTGAGGAGTTTGGCTACTAGGCCTTCTGTTATTTTGACATATAGCGGAATTGAGGCTATAGGTCTATAGTTGGAAGGGAGGTTTTGTGGTGCCTTTGGGTCTTTTTGGATTGGGGTGATGACAATTATGATGGACTTGGGGAAGTTCACTGTTTCTTCCTAGGATAAGCAGCATAAAATCTGTTTTACTCCATGGGATCTTGCCAGGTACTTGGGACCTGGGTTGGCCCCTGCTTGAAGCAAGATCCTGGGCTTGATGGACCTTTGGTCTGTCCCAGTATGGCAACTCTTATGTGAGCCAAGTGTTGGACAATGGAGCCATTGTGACATCACTGCTGAGGTTGGCTTAGGCATTGGCATTATGACATCACAAACTCAGCTCTGGAATGTTTCTCCTCTTTGGGTTTCTGCCAGGTACTTGGGACCTGGATTGGCCACTTTTGAGACAGGATACTGGGCTTGATGGACCTTTGGTCTGTCCCAGTATGACAACTCTTATGTTCTTAGGTGAGCCATTGTGACATCATTGCTGAGGTTGGCTCTTAGGCATTGGTGGAATGAGGCATTATGACATCACAATCTCCGCTCTGGAATGTTGCTACCCTTTGGGTTTCTGCTAGGGACTTGGGATCTGAGTTGACACTGGGCTTGATGGATCTTCGGGCTGACCCAGTATGGCAATTCTCATGTTCTTAGAAACTGACCTTTTAAACTGCAACTATGAATCCTTAGGCCGAGGAGACACTATGTCTTTCGTTTGCTACGGCAGTGCTTCTGGCTCGCTCAGGTCCGTCGTGGTCCTGCTGCTTCCCCTTCCCAGCACACCGCAGGGACTAAATGCAAGGTCACTCGCAGGCCTTGGGCTCAATTAGGCAGACAGACTGCTCCTCCGTCACCCAACACGGTAGTAATAGTCTGGAGGGGGGAGGGAGGTACTGCAGAAATTAAGGTGGGGAAGCAACTGGGAGCATCATAGCTTGTGCCAGTCAGGGTACAATGAAGTATTCAAAAGTAATTAAGTCCTTCTGTTTGAGGGGGGGGGAAGGGAAGCAGTGGCTATGAAATGCTGCAAGATGGGTCACTATACATCCAGTGAGGTTCAGCATTTTGCTACTGCTGCTAGCGTAATGCCTCGAATGTCTAGACCAGGGGTCTGCAACCTTTAAGACATAAAGAGCCACTTGGACCCGTTTTCGAAAAGAAAAAAAAACTTGGAGCCGCAAAACCATTATAAAACAAATCTATCACTGCATATATTGTTTCTTATCTTAATGCTATATACAGGATCACTAAATTGAAAATAAAATCATTTTTCCTACCTTTGCTATTTGGTGATTTCATGAGTCTCTGGTTGCACTTTCTTCTTCTGACTGTGCATCCAATCTTTCTTCCTTTCTTTCAGCCTCCTGTATGTTTCCTCTCCTCCAGACCTCATTCTCTCCCCCAACTTTTTCTTTCTGTCTCCCTGTTCCCCCTTCTTTCTGTCTCCGTGCCCTCCCCCAAGCCACTCGGTTTGCTGCCACCGCCATCGGGGAACAGCCCCCAAGCCACCGCCGTCCCAAGCTTTCCCTGCAGAAGCGTCGCGCTGACCAGCATTCCGCTCCCTGACGTCAATTCTGACGTAGGAGAGGAAGTTCTGGGCCAACAAGGCATTTCTCCTCATTCCATCCAGCCTGAGCCCCATCTCTCCTTGATCCAGCATTTCCCTTCTGTGTCTGTCAGAATTACCATTCCACCTATTTTCCAGCATCCCCCTTCTTTGTGTCCATCTCACCTATATCCCTATCTCACCACTTTTTCAGAATCTTCATTTGTCTCTGTCCTTATCTTTACGCCATGTTCACCATTTGCCCTTTCAATGTCTTTATCTCCCCCCCCCCACTTTTTCAGCATTACTTCTATGTCTCTATTTCACCTCCTCTTCATGTCCCCTCTGTATCTCTATCCTTATTCAGTAGGTCCTGCTTACCCTTTCTCTTCTTTGTGTCACTATCTCCATTTTCAGCTTTCCCCCCCTTTTCCTTTGTTACTGCACCCTGTAGCTAGAATCTTTCCACCCTCCCTCCACTCCGGCCCAGCCCAGTATGAAAGATTTCCTTTTGTTTCCCTCCCCTCTCTCTTTTCCTCCCTCACCCACGAGTCCTGCATCTGGCCCTCTCCCTTCTACCTGCACCTGGCAACACCCCCCTGCTCCGCGGCTCTCTTCAGCAACTCGTCAGCAGCGGTGATCATGACAAGCTACCGACATCGAGGCCTTCCCTCTACGAGTCCCGCCTTTGTGGAAAAAGGAAGTTGAAACAAGCGGGACTCGCAGAGGGTAGGCCCCGACGTCAGAAGCTGCTGCTGAGTTGCCGAAGAGAGCCGCGGAGCAGGGGATGTGGCCGGAAGCAGGTAGAAGGGAGAGGGAGATAGGAAGGCTGTAGATCTCTGGAGCATGACACCGACCCCGGCCAGGATGATTTCTTTTTCAGGCACCTTACAAGTCCAGCGTCGCGGCGGGAAATAGCCATGCTGAGCAGTGAGCTCAGCACTACACAGATGAAAGCCTTGCTTGCTGATTGGTCCGGCGGCACGGCGGGGCGGGGCCGCCGGACCAATCAGCAAGCAAGGCTTTCATCTGTGTATGTGCTGAGCTCACTGCTCAGCATGGCTATTTCCCGCCGCGACGCTGGACTTGTAAGGTGCATGCCTGCGTGACACACTACCGGAGCCGCAGCAAAGGTGGAAAAGAGCCGCATGCGGCTCTGGAGCCGCAGGTTGCCGACCCCCGGTCTAGACTCTGCCACTGAATTTCAGGATTTAAAGAGTCAGCTAGATCACAGCTGGTGAAGTGCCATATCCAGCTCTTAACCAGCTATGGCGAACCGTATAAAGACAGGAAGTTACAGAGGGAACCAAAGTAAAAGCCACACGAAGAGCAGGGAAAAAGCACAAGGGGCCTTCGAGTCTTGGGCGGAAACTCCGCTTTATTGGACCCGACACGGGCCGTGTTTCGGCGTACTCGTCCGTGTCGGAGGTCGTTCAGTGCCATCCTCGGGGAGGCACCACAGTATTTGATTCAGGCATGGAGAAAATATACGCCAAAACAACACTCACAAATGGCAGCGAGATGGTCTCAAACCAGTGATGTTCACTATAAAAAGACCTGGATGCCCAGCGATTTCGGACTATGGAATACAATTGCGATTGTGTTCTGAATTTCGACCTTTTAAAAAACGGCTAAAACCCCCCATCTAATTGTTAAAGCTTTCTATAACTAAGGAGATGTCGGTAGTTCTTTCTCAAGGACCAAGTCTGAACTGAGGCTTTGAAATTTAACATTATTTTCAATTGTACATAGATGTTCAAATTCGTACATTTTAAGTATGTCATGTTGTGTTATGTATGTGTACTTGTAATCCGCCTAGTCGATAGGTGGACTAGAAATTTTTAAAATCAATCAATAAAAATAAAGAACAGCTGGTCAATTGAAACCAGGCCAAACCTATGTGGTCCTATTTATGCTTAACCAGCCCGAGAACACCCCAAAACAGCCTGTTTTGAGTCTGGATATTTTCACTGGCACTAAACCAGTTAAGGTCTGCTGAAAACGAGCAGTTAGACCTGAACAAGTGATTTAACGGTCCAGGATCAGCTTCTGGCTAGTTAAATCGCTCTGAATAGCAAACCCCAACTTTCCAGTCTCCGTTCCTGGAGACTGAGGTACTCCATGGAACATCACTTCTTACCTCCGAGCTCCTCGGGGTCCTTCACCATGATGTGGGCGTCCAGGTCCTGCAGCTGCTGATGCAACTCCTCCAGCTTCCGGTTGGAACTCTTCAGGAGGTTCTCCACGTTGGACAGATTTTTCTTGTCTGTGGTGGCCTTGCGCAGGTTCTCGGCCCCCTCCTTAATCTTCAGCTCCTTCCGGATCTCCTTCTTAATTTTTTCCTTTTCCTCGTCCAGCTTCTGCTGGACGCCCGTGTCCGAGAAATCCGAGCTTTGGTCCAGCCCCAACTGTTCCAAGACCGACCAGCTCCCAGGGTCACTCTGCATTGCCAAAAAAAAGAAAGCAAATTAAGGTGGGGGATTCAGGCACAAGAGCTCCGACCCTACAGCCCCTGGAATATTTCACAACGGTTCACAGTATTTCTGCGTATTATACAGTAAAATGGAATCTTTTTGGTTACAGCTCTCTAGGAGAGTGAAACTCTATGTGAATCTAATCACACAAGGGCTTCCCTTATCGAATGCACCCCATCCAATGGCTTTCCTCTACACATTGGCTACGCTCACTGTGTGTACTCTCTGCAGATATTCAAATGGAGTTATACTTTCATTGGCCACTGGTGAATGTGGAACTCTGTTATTTGGATTTTTCAATGTTATGAGGCCTTGTGCATATTAGTTTAAAGAATTCTAGTGCTTCTATGGGTAAGTGCATACGTGCTAGCAGGGTGTCTAAGCAGTAGTCTGTACGAGCAGTTAGCGGGGCTCCTAGTTCTGTGTAGCAACAAAAATATAATAGGCTGAAGATGGTACAACAAAGATACAATGAAGCAAAATTTACTGAGGAAGCCAACACAGCCGTGTTTCAGCGTGATGTCTGCCTCAGGGGTCATGTAGCAATCTCAGCAGTACACTGTCGTTTGGAACTTCGAACTTTGCGATTGTGGATTAACACGGGAAGCTTTGTACAACTCAAGACTACGTGACCCCTGACGCAGGCATTGTGCCGAAAACGTGGCTGTCTCGGGTCCCTCAGCACATTTTTCTTCTGTCCTTGGCTCCGTCTTGTCACACCGTCCTTATCTTTATTGGAATCTTCTATATCGCTTCTAATGCTGGGGAGTCAATTCAGAGCGGTTTTCAGACTTCTGTGATGGATTTTAAATACAGATTCAGATGGATTCCACCATCCTTGTTGTCGGTCTCCAAGCTTCTTGGTTAAGAACATAAGAATAGGCTTACTGGGTCAGACCAATGGTCCATCAAGCCCAGTAGCCCATTCTCACGGTGGCCAATCCAGGTTCCTAGTACTTTCCTCCATGTCTTTCTCAATAACAGACTATAGACTATTCCTCCAGGAACTTGTCCGAACTTTTCTTAAAACCATTCATTTTCTATCCCGTTGTCCCCAAAGAGCTCAGAACGGGTTACAGGTTAAACATACATATTATATAGTTAACAGGTCACAATTTGACATAATTACAGAATAAGTTTACAATACAAGATTCGATACATATTAGGGATCTAATACCAACAAATATAGAGTTTCCTGGTTACAATTCGCCATAGTTATCCTTAACAGTGCATGTGTATTCAATATAAGTTTTAATCCTAATGTTACACATTGGGGTCTATTCCAATGTACATTTCTCTGTAATTGATTGGTCATGGGCAGGTAATGGCTGTTACTCCTCCCTTTTTACATAGAAACATAGAATATGACGGCAGAAAAGGGCCATCGGCCCAACATGTCCGCCCACTCAAGAACGCTCCCCCTTAAGCACTTCCTCGAAGTGAACCCACATGTTTATCCCATCTTTCTTAAAATCGAGCACGTTGCTGGCCTCTACTACCTGAAGTGGAAGATCATTCCAACAATCAACCACCCTTTCAGTGAAGAAATACTTCCTAATGTCACCGTGAAATCTCCCACCCTTGATTTTTAACGGATGCCCTTTTGTCGCCTTAGGTCCTGTAAGGAAAAAGATGTCTTCTTCCACCTCAATATGGCCAGTAACATAGTTGAACGTCTCTATCATGTCTCCCCCTCTCTCTGCGTTCCTCGAGAGAGTATAGCTGCAACTTAACTAGACGTTCTTCATAGGAGAGATCCTTGAGCCCTGAGACCATCCTAGTGGCCATTCACTGAATCGACTCTATTCTCAGCTTATCCTTTTGATAATGTGGCCTCCAAAATTGAACACAATATTCCAGATGGACCTGTACCACGCCATCACAACTTCAGGCTTTCAGCTGACAAAACTTCTTCGGATGCAACCCAGCATTTGTCTAGCCTTGGATGAAGCTTTCTCCGCCTGATTGGCAGTCTTTATATCTTCACTAATGATTACTCCTAGGTCCCGTTCTGCCACAAGAGCTTGATAGCCTAAGGGCCATATCATACCTAGTGTAACTATCATTATCTTTAGGCCAGGTTTTAATCAGGAATATGTCCCAGTTTTTATCTGTGAGGTCATTTGTTATTTACTGAACTGGCATTTATGAGGCGGACAGATGGGTTTTTAGTTGTGGGGGTGTATGAAAAAATGGGGATTGTGTTTAGGTTGTGGGGGCTGTGTTGGGAGGGTTAAAGTATCGTGTTTATATTTGCATTATTACATATGCATATATCGTACTTATACTGAGGGGAAAAAGTGAAGTTTTCAGTAAAATGTGGGAGGTTACAACCCCGAAACCCCCCACAACGCAGCGCGATCTCTATTAAGTAAAGTGGGGGGGTTCCACCCCCACGCCCCCCCCCGTCGGAGCCCTAAAAACAGTAATTTTCTGCGGCGCGCACCTCCATGCTGCGCTCAATTGTCTGCGTGCGCCTTTATCCCGGCGCGCTTTTGACCTGATACCTTTCAGGTTCATAGACAACCCCGCGAAAGACAAAGGCGAGGAAAGTGAGACTTTGGGAACTTTAACGAAGATCAAGACAATCGCCATAGCAGACTCACACCTTATCACACCGTTAAACAGATTTAAGTGTACAATTCAAGTTAGAGAATTAGACTGAAGGCATCAAACGCTTGATCTCATTTCCCTTCCTTGCTGATAACTGATATTGGCCTCCATCCCCACCCCTCTCGTCTTAAAGCCCATGGCTACCAAAGGCCTTCTCCTTTGGCAAAATTCTGGCTTTTACAGCTGTAAAATGCCATCCATCAACTTGAAGTGATCGGTTTTTTTTTCAACTTGATTGGCAAATGGGGTCCCCCGGTCAGAGGAAGCAACTGTTACCCATTAAGCCATGCCTTGCGTCACCGCCCCCCCCCCCCCGCCTAGCATGGACAACAGACAATTCTCCCTTCCTTCCCCCTCCATACCTCTGCTTCGTGCTCAGAAGATGTGTCCGGATCGGACGCAGACATCCTAAAGACGAAAGGCAGACAAATGCTGGCCAGGATCTCTGCACCTCGGATTTGAGGGGAGCGCCTTTGGATTAGGACTGAGAAAGGTTTTTCTGCCCCCGCCAGTGGACTACACCCCCCCCCCTTCTTCCTGTTTGATAGTCGCAAAGTTGTACATCTCCCTGTAACAGTCGCTTTGCCCAGCCCATGTGTACCTAACCACTTCCTCTTTTCTGCAGCATAAAAAGGTCCCACTCAGAGATCAATTTTTCTTAAAGCAGATAAACAAAAGCTTGGGGGTATTTGCTGAATCAGCAGGGCTCTGAACTGCACTCATCCAGCCCGAATGCTAATTCAGCACCAGTGAGCCCCTTCAGGTCCAGGTTTCATAAAAATAACACTGCCCAGTTCCAAAATTACCTAGACACAACAGCCTAGCAACTGCCATCCGGCAAGGCATCAGTGTAAGGGTGCATGGCTGTCATTGTCCTGGAAGGGTCCCAATGACATTACACCTGGACATCGGGACGAAGGGGACCACCCTCCTGTATTTCTATTCTGCCTTTCCCTATTCAGATCAAGGTCGGATTACATTACAAGAGGTTGGGCCAGTTACCCAGAAAGTTGCAACAGACAGATGGACACAGACATTCAATAGGGTTGATAGTACAGATAGGTCAGTACAATTATTAACACAGTTAACTCATAGTTACAAGTTCAAGTAGGTCATTGTTGGCTCATCGTTACGTCCCAGGACTTGCACTGGACAGTTTAGAAATGGGCTTTTACAATTGCCATTTCAGTTACTTCATGGTTGGCTCCCTGTCTTAGTACTGAAATGCCGACTTTTCCGTTTCTCGGCTTTGATTCTAATCTAGAAACATAGAAAAAAGCAGCAGAAAAGGGCTATAGCCCACCAAGTCTGCCCATTCCAAGTATCCCCTCCCCTGAATTTGCTCCCTTAAAGATCCCACGTGAGTATCCCATTTTCTCTTAAAATCCGTCACGCTGCTGGCCTTTATCACCTGGAGTGGGAGTCTGTTCCAATGATCCACCACTCTTTCGGTGAAGAAGTACTTCCTGGAGTCGCCATGAAACTTCCCTCCCCTGATTTTCAGCGGATGCCCTCTGGTGGTCAAGGGTCCCATGAGTCAGAAGATATCATCTTCTGACTCGATGCGTCCCGTGATGTAATCTAATCTAATCTAATCCTTAGGTTTGTATACCGCATCATCTCCACGTTCATAGAGCTCGACGCGGTTTACAGTAGGAGAAATAGGAAGGAACTACAACAGAGGGTTAGAGGTAGAAGTGTGAAGAAAATTTAGAGGACTTGGGATGCCAAGATATAAGAGTTTCCTTGATTCCTAAGTTGGATTCTATCACTATTTCTTAAGGGCCCCTCTCTCTGGTTACTCTGTCCTAAATTTTCTCTTCATTTTGTCTTTTCCCTTCACTGGAGTTCCTTTCTACCCTAACCCTTGTTAACCGTGTCGAGCTTTGCGAATGTAGAGATGATGCGGTACACAAACCTAAGGTTCAGTTTAGTTTAGTTTATGAGATACATGGCGGTATTTGCTTTCTTGGTTAAGCTATGCGTTATGGCTCTGCTTGAAAATGCTAGCTCTGGCCACTCAAGACGTAATTTGATAACGCACACGCTCAAGTAGATACTTATGAACCTGCCAGGGGGTATAAACACGTGGAAAAGGTGTTCCTAAAGCTTAATGCTTAGTAGTTAGTTACGGTCCGTGTTTCGGCTAACAATCGCCTTCCTCAGGGGTCCAGGTCAGTGAATGCTCGGTACGATGAGGTAAACGCAATTGTAAAGTAAAATCCTTGCTGTACGAAACTTCAGCAACAAGAAAGGAGCATATAAGAACATAAGAATCAGTGGTCCATCGTGCCCAGCAGTCCGCTCACGCGGCGGCCCCCAGGTCAAAGACCAGTGCTCTAAATGAGTCCAGGCTCACCTGTCTCCTAGTACCAACGAGTGTTCACTAACCTGGACCCTTGAAGAAGGCTGTTAGCCGAAACACAGGCCGTGCTGGGTCAGTAACTTACTGCATAGATGAAATAAAGCCAGATGTTTAGATAATTCAGTTTGAAAGGCTTGGGGAAGGGGATCAGTCTTCCAAGATAGAGACTACAGAGGATGGCTTTTTGCGAGAACACCTTAAATATTTTTCTGTACTACATAAAAACATAAAAATTTATTTCTAGGTAATATCCAAAATTTCACATCACGTGCTTTGACTCCGGTAGTCTTAGAACAGGGGCGTCCATCCTTGGCCCTCACCAGGCTGGGTTTTCAGGATTTCCCCAATGAATATGCACGAGATCTATTTGCATACAATGGGCGCAATGCATGCAAATTTATTGGGGAAATCCCAAAAACCTGAATGGACTGTGGTCCTCGAGGACCGATGATGGACAGCACTCTCTTAGAAAGAGTTAAACACACCTAGGATCCGATCAACATAACAATTGATTTGCAACCAACCTTTGACAACCCGCTGGGGTCATCTACCTTGCAACGTGCAGAGAGATGAGTGGTTTAGCACGGCTTCCATGACCAATGCTGGGGCCTAATCAGTGTAACATGTCAAAGGTTAGTAAATAGACCCCGCTTTTTCTCACAATTCAACGGATTTATAAATAAAAACAAGCAATAGTATATAGGGAAGTTTAAAAAAGGTTTGGATAAATTGCTGGAGGAAAAGTTCATAGTCACTATTGAGATAAGCGTGGGGGAAGCCACTGTTTGCCCTGGAATCGGTAGCTTGGAACGATCCTACAATTTGGGTTTCTGCCAGGTACTTGTGACCTGGATTGACCAGTGTTGGAAGCAGATGGACCATTGGTTTTGACAAGTTCCTGGAGGAAAAGTCCACAGTCTGCTATTGAGACAGACATGGGGGAAGCCACTGCTTGCCCTGAGATTGCTACTACTTGGTATTTGTGACTTGGATTGGCCACTGTGGAAAAGACTAGGCTAGAAGGACCACTGGTCTGACTTGGTGTGGCTCTTCTTATGTTCTGATCTGGAAATAAAAGAGAAGAACTCAAGCAGGACTGGCGAGATGGATGGCGTTAAGTATGTCTGTTGAGGGACCACTGAACAAAATGGAAACCAGAGAAGCTGATGAGATGTAAACTTAATAAGGCGTTTCGTAAATGATTTTCCTTTTACTACTGCACCAGTTACAGAGCTGGGTTTCTTCCGTGTCTACAGTAAATTGACATGTGGTGAAGTCTCTGTATCTCTTCAAAAAAAAAAAAAAAACCCTTATGGTCAATATTCAGCCAGTCGCAGTCAGGGTTTTTTCAAAAGCCGACTCTCATAAGCAGAATTAGGCCCCGATAGTCAACGTCGGGCCACGTCCAGGCACCGGCACTGACTAGCCACGGTCACGTGAACATATGCTGGCTGCTGGATCTTATGCATTGAGCTGGGAACGACTTCTGCAAAAGGGGAAACACGTTTCACCCTCCCCAATTCCTGCTTCCCATAACTGCATAAGGAGTACGCCCCCCCCCCAACTCCAATACCGCCTCCCTTGAAGAGAAATAGATTCCCTAACAAGACCCCCTTCCCCACTTCCCAATACCCTGTAGGCCCACCTTTAAGATCCCTGGTAAACTAGGGGTTTTCAACAGGCAGGAGAAATGTCCATTCACTTTTGCCCATTAGACCCCTAGACCAGTGTACGTCAACTGCCAGTCTGTGGACCGGTGGCGGTCCGCATAAATTTTCTGCCGGTCCACAGGGCCGGCACGTCCATCGGGCCCAAGACAGTGCTCTTCAGCCGCAGTTCCACGGTGCGATCAACGCGGCGTCTTCGGGCCGGCTCCCTGAGTGCTGCAGTGCACAAAACCATGGGCAAAGGCTCCTATGTGCGTCCTGCGCCTGAACTGGAAGCCTTCTCTCTGATGTTGCAATGTGAGAGGGAAGGCTTCCAGATGAGGCGCGGGACGCTGCCCACAGCTTTGTGCAATGCAGCACTCAGAGAGCCAGCCCGAAGATACCGCGTTGATCGCACCGTGGACTGGCCCGAAGATAACACCGGGAGGCAGGCTAGAAGGCAAGGCACAGCATGGAGGGAGAGAGATAACAGCGGTACAGGGAATGCTTTTATTTGTTTATTTAGTGATTGAGATTTGTCTGTTCGGGAAGTAATGCCTTTGTTTCTTTTCCTCTGGGGTTGTTCTGCTTGCAGAGTTTTGCATCTTAGGGTTTGTTTGTGACTATTAGTACTTTTAGTTTTTGGTCCCGTATTTGCATGGGGTTATCTGTTTTCTGGTAGGAATGAGTGTTGAGAAGCATACAGTGTGCTTTGTGTATTTTAATTTTGTGGTTAACCATTATATGTTAATACAATTATATTTTGTGTGTGTATATATGTGAAAAATGAATGGAATAAATGGTGTTACAATTAGTACTATTATGGGGGCAGGGTCTGGGGCGGAGATTGGGGGGAGATGGGCATGACTCAGCCCAGTGTTCTTCAACCGCCGGTCCGCGGACCGGTACTGGTCCACAAAATAATTATTTTATTCCCGCCGGTCCATAGATGTCAAAAGGTTGAAGAACACTGCCCTAGACCACCAGGGATCCTAGGCCTGAGGGGGGGGTGTCTAATTTTCTTCCTGGAGGACGGAGGAAGGCTAGAGAATCCTTTAGGCCATGCCTGGAAATCTCTGGACAGTGGGCGATATTTAGCGCTGGTGTTTGAGCAGTTAACCAGGCAAAGATAAGACTGCTTTTCGGGCACTCCTATCGACCTGGTTAGTTGGCCGGATACCGGCATTGAATATCGCTGTGTCCAGTAAGTGCTGGCTCCAACCAGACACCTCTCCTGTCCAGTTAAATTGCTTTGAATAAACTGACCCCGTTGAACCAGAAGAGAAAAACATTCAGTGCTGCCAACCAAAATCAACCATGGAGCAAGAAAAGTGTCCCAAGAAGCTATGCAGAAGTGATGGGGGGGGGGGGGCTTTGCTCAAGGAGAACGTTTCTGAGAGAAGAAAAATCTCTTTCTAGTGCATGATTCATGGAGGACGGGGTGGGGGAGGGGCTGAATCCGAGGCTCTGACTTCCTCAGTCATTTCCCTTCCTCTTAGGCTCTTTCTCAGATGCAGTCTTGCGGCTGCCGTTCCCCCTTCCCTCCAGCAGCTGCCGCTCTCGGATCCCACCCCCGCTATTGTCACTTTTGGGGAGATGAGATGTGATAGACGAGCATAGCCACGGGGGAGTGCGAGAGGCCCTGCTCTGTGGTCTGATGGCTGGGTCCAGAGTCCTGGGCGCATGTCAAACATGCAGGATGAAACAAAGTTCAGTGAACCTAAAGAGGAAAATGACCGACTGGAGGAAGAAACCTGTGCACTTCAGACGGCTTTTATCAATTTCTTATAAGTTGGAGGCATGAATTTAAAAGCTGTACTGGACATGCTGAAGAGGGTCAGAGACGTCCACGTAAATAGATTGTTATAGTCAAGAGTAAGCAACTCTCAGAACGGTGGCGTAGTAAATGGGGGCAGACCGTCAGGGCTGCCGTCTTCACGGGAGGCGCCGGTGCCTCTCCTCGTACCTCTTTAAATGTTTGCCGGCATGAGCGGCATGTTCACGCCAGCGTCGGCTCCCTTCTGACATCACTTCATGGCCGCGGGACCAGGAGGGAGCCGACGCTGGCGCAAGCAGTGGGTGGAAGGTGGTGCTCGCACCAGTGAACATTTCAAGAGGTTCGCGGGAGGGGGGTGGCAGGAGGGGCGCTCAAGCAGTGGGGATGATTAAAGGAGGGCGCACAGCGTGGCAATGCCAGCCACCATCACCCCAGGCGCCAACCTTCCTCGCTATGCCACAGGATGGGAGAGCTTATTAATCAACTAAGGTTTCTGTAAACCCACAGGAATTCAAGGATAGAGCTCAGATAGTTTAGAAAAACACAAAGGAGGGGAACTTTGCCAAGAGAACAAACAAAAGAAGCAGGCTGGACTTCCACCCAGAAGAGAGAGAGAAAGGAGACAGGGATTAACCAAGTCAAGGACATAGAGATCAAGATGGAAGGAGACAGAAGCAGCCGGCAGAAGAGATGCAAAGACCCAGCAAGGAGTCGGGAAGAGACAGCTTGGGAAAGAGTGAAAAGCAGGGAAGCCGGACATGTCGGCAGCAGAGAGGAAGGGATGCAAAGGGACAGCGGGAGACTGAGATACTGTGTGAAGAAGAGATGGAATCAGGGAGGAAAAAAAAGGACAAAGAGATAAAAGGAAGGCAGGGAGATATCCAATTAAGGAAAGAGTGAGAAAAAGACAGGCGGGAGGATGGAAGGACAGGACATGCCAGGGCCAGACAAAGGGAAACACTGACAGCTAAGACTGAGGAGACATGAAGGGATTTAGACATTAGATAATTGGACACATCTTTCCCAAATCTGAGCACAAAGTGATTTACATTCAAGTATAGGAGGTGTTTCCCTGTCCCAGAGGGCTTAGAAGATAAATCTGTACCCCAAGGCAATGCAGGGTGACGTGACTTGTCCAAGAGCGCAGAGTGTCAGTGGGGAAAAGTGGAATTTGACCCCTGGTTTCCCTGATTCACAACTCATGTCTCTAGCCACCTCACACATGAACGTACATTCAATACCGTCTCTCCAGAAAGAGACGGGCTTCTCTCAGCACTCACCTTCAGCAGAGTAAACCAGGCTCCCTGTGGGTAATGGGATGGGGACATGGCTCTGGCCCGAGATATTGGCGGGCCTCGGTGGCTACACCCTGGCAAGCGCGCAGCGACCCGTGAGTTCTGAAGTGCCTTAGCAAGAGCTCCCCTCGTACACGGCCTTTGTGGCATGCAGTGTTGGAGTTTCCAGTGCCATTGGGGTTATCCTCTCTCAGCACGCAGACACACGATGGGAAAACAAAGGCATTGCGCAAAGTTTCCAGCTTGCTCTGCTCTTCCTGTAAAGAGAGTCACTTCCTGATGGGAAGCAGTAATTCCATTCAACGGGCCCTTATCCCTAAGCTCAGGAAGTTGGTTTGCATTCCGCAGACTTCCGGGTATTCCTAGAGAATCCTTCAGATAAACAAAATGTAAGAAAAAGTCCCCCTTGCTTTCCTCTTGTCATTCATGTAACAGTTTTTTAGGCGAACAGGTGTCACAATTTGGGTTCTCTTCCACTAATTTCTGCTTCTAGTCCTGAGACATTACGACCTGCCTAAAATGAGGAACGACTAAAGAGGTTAGGGCTCTTCAGCTTGGAAAACAGACGGCTGAGGGGAGATATGACTGAAGTCTACAAAATCCTGAGTGGAGTAGAAGGGGTACAAGTGGATCAATTTTTCACTCCGTCAAAAATTACAAAGATGAGGGGAACACTTAATGAAGTTACAGAGAACTATTTTTTAAAACCAATAATTGGAAATATTTTTTTACTCAAAGAATAGTTAAGTTCTGGAACTTGTTTCCAGATGATGTGGTTACAGCAGTTAGCATAATTAGGTTTAACAAAGGTTTGGACAAGTTCCTGGAGGAAAAGTCCACAGTCTGCTATTGAGACAGACATTGAGGAAGCCACGGCTTGCCCTGGAATTAGTTGCGTAGAATGTTGCTACTATTTGGGTTTCTGCCAGAGAGTTGTAGAAAATGACTGCATATGTAAAATTTGGAATCCATCTTGAGCTGTTTGTTAGAACAGAACATAAGAACTGGAAATTAAATTAAAGTCATCCTTTGATGACAAATCTAGTAAAACCAGGACTGGCTCAACTTCTTTGGGTTGAACAACATGAAATGTTGACTAACTCCTTGAACTTATCTTCTCACCAGGGTTTTATCTCCTCTCTGTACTTGTCCACCTTCCAGTACAAACACGGAGGCCCCATCGCTCCTACCTACTTCCCATCCTACAAGCTTTGCACACAACAAGCAAGTCCCAAACTGCTCCACATCCTTCTGCCAGCGCGTCACCTGCTTTCCAACCTAGTGGAAGGTTTGCAAGGCCGGATTTCAGCTATCTTGAGGAGAACATGAAAATACTGGGATGTTATGTGACATTGTGGAGAAAAAAAACCCCAAAATTATTGAAAAGCCTTGTATCCAGGCACAAAGCCAACAGATGTTTAACAAAATATGTCATCGTTTCAAAGAGGCCAAACCACTCTCACACATTAATAAATATGTACCAAGGCTCCAGATGTCTGTTTTGACTTTATTTCTGCATGTACTTACCTCGTTGGCATTAAGAGCATAAAAGTACTTCAACCACACACTGCATCACTTGAGAGGCCTGGTCAAACCCTTCAGGCATGCAAAGGAGATATATACCAGAAACTATGAATGAAGAACTAGAAACATGTTATGCCAATTTTTAAAAAGTGGGCCGGGATCATTCGGGAAATTACAGACCAATGAGCTTGATTTTAGGGCTAGGATAAATAGTTGAAACTATTATAAAAAATAAAATTACGGAAAACGTAGAAAAACACCGTTTAATGGGACAGAGTAAGTAAGCATGGATTCAGCCAAGGGAGGTCTTGCTACATTTCTTTGAAAGTGTGACCAAACATGTGGATAAAGAAGAGTCGGTTGATGTAGTGTATCTTTATTTTCAGAAAGCTTTTGACAAAGATTCTAGAATGGGTTCCGGAACCTTACTTACCCTTTGAGATTCTGGAATGTTGTTACTCTTTGTGTTTCCAGAATCTTGATTTCCCTTTGAGATTCTGGAATGTTGTTACTCTTTGGGGTTACAGAATCTTGATTTCCCTTTGAGATTCTGGAATGTTGCTACTCTTTGGGGTTCCGGAATCTTGATTTCCCTTTGATATTCTGGAATGTTGCTACTCTTTGGGGTTCCGGAATCTTGCTTGCCCTTTGAGATTCTGGAATGTTGCTACTCTTTGGGGTTCCGGAATCTTGCTTGCCCTTTGAGATTCTGGAATATTGCAATTCTTTGGGGTTCCGGAATCTTGCTAACCCTTTGGGATTCTGTAATGTTGCTACTCTTTGGGGTTCCGAAATCTTTATTTCCCTTTGAGATTCTGTAATGTTGTTACTCTTTGGGGTTCCGGAATCTTGCTTGCCCTTTGAGATTCTGGAATGTTGCTACTCTTTGGGGTTCCGGAATCTTGATTTCCCTTTGAGATTCTGGAATGTTGCTACTCTTTGGGGTTCCGGAATCTTGCTTGCCCTTTGAGATTCTGGAATGTTGCTACTCTTTGGGGTTCCGGAATCTTGCTTGCCCTTTGAGATTCTGGAATATTGCAATTCTTTGGGGTTCCGGAATCTTGCTAACCCTTTGGGATTCTGTAATGTTGCTACTCTTTGGGGTTCCGAAATCTTTATTTCCCTTTGAGATTCTGTAATGTTGTTACTCTTTGGGGTTCCGGAATCTTGCTTGCCCTTTGAGATTCTGGAATGTTGCTACTCTTTGGGGTTCCGGAATCTTGATTTCCCTTTGAGATTCTGGAATGTTGCTACTCTTTGGGGTTCCGGAATCTTGCTTGCCCTTTGAGATTCTGGAATGTTGCTACTCTTTGGGGTTCCAAAATCTTGATTTCCCTTTGAGATTCTGGAATGTTGCTACTCTTTGGGGTTCCGGAATCTTGATTTCCCTTTGAGATTCTGGAATGTTGCTACTATTTGGGTTTCTGCCAGGTACTTGTGACCTGGATTGTCCATTGTAGAAATAGGATACTGGGTTAGATGGACCACTGATCTGACCCATCTTAAAAGAAATACACCATCTTCCTCATAACCTGCCCCTTCTTCTGTGACAGACTAATTCAGTAATATAAAATCCAAGAACGGAGTGCTTGACAATATTGGCCTTTTAAGGACAATGGTTTGTCACACAAAGTTAATAATTGACCAAAACAAGAAAAGCAACACCAGGAACCGTGCTCAGTGATCAAAGGGGCCTTAACTAAAATCTATCTCATCCGAGAACATGCTATACTCATAGCTCCCAGTTCCCCTTATTTACTGGAGGACTCTTCCAGCCACATCAGGTTTTTTTGCCAAAGGGAACATGGTGGCAACCAGACAGGAATTGCAAAACACAACAAACTCCCCTGAAGGGAGATATGATTGAAGTCTACAAAATCCTGAGTGGAGTAGAACGGGTACAAGTGGATCAATTTCTCGCTCCATCAAAAATTACCAAGACTAGGGGACACTCGATGAAGCTACAGGGAAATACTTTTAAAACCAATAGGAGGAAATATTTTTTCACTCGGAGAATAGTTCAGCTCTGGAATGTGTTGCCAGAGGATGTGGTAAGAGCGGATAGCGTAGCTGGTTTTAAGAAAGGTTTGGACAAGTTCCTGGAGGAAAAGTCCATAGTGTGTTATTGAGAAAAACATAGGGGAAGCCACTGCTTGCCCTGGATCGGTAGAATGGAATATTGCTACTCCTTGGGTTTTGGCCAGGTACTAGTGAACTGGATTGACCACCGTGAGAACGGGCTACTGGGCTTGATAGTCCATTGGCTATTCTTGTTCTTAAAACTCTCCCAAAATCCAGCACTGAGCAGCCCAGGAATCCTCTGTTTTTCAGCCAACTCACTCAGCAATAACATCTGCTTGCTCTTCCTCCTCAATTTCTGTTTCCGTTCTGAGGAGAAACACGCTGAATCTTCTTTATAAAGCTCTGCAGAGCCAAAAAACAGGGTAGCCAATGTAATAAGCTGTCGCAGAAGCTCAGAACACAGGTTTCCATTGTATGCAAAAACACATTTTTCTGCCCAATGCAGTAAACAAATCACATGCAAATAATATGTAGAAACATTGGGAGGAGTGAGAGCACACGGGTTACCATGGAAACATGCGTACCTGGGCGTATTAGCCATTAATAATTGGTAACGTATCATTAAAAATCGCGTACCGTATCTGAAGACTGTAGGGGGGCCAAGCTGATTTCAATTGTTTACAAAGGGTTACAGGGTGATCTGAAAAACTCCAGACCGGTGAGGCTGACGTCAGTGCTGGGCAAACCAGCAGAAACCATTACAAAGAACAACATTACTGAACATGACGGACAGACACAGTTTAACGGGACAGAGTCAGCAGGGATTCAGCCGAGGGAGGTCTTGTCTCACCAATTTGCTTCATTTCTTTGAAGGTGTGGATAAAGAAGAGTTGGCTGATGCAGTGTATCTCAATTTCCAGAAAACTTTTGACAAAGTTCCTCTTGAGAGGCTCCTAAGAAAATCAAAGCGTGGTGGGATAGGTGGCAAAGTTCTGTTGTGGACTGGGAACCGATTCAAAAGGTTGGAAGCTCGATTGTGTATATGCTCGAAAAACAGAAGAGCAAGAGGTGATATGAGGCAGACCTTTAAGTATATGGAAGGTTTCAATATTCAAACAAACCTCTTTCAGAGAACTAGAGGCAGTAGAACGAGAAGGCATGAATGGAGGTTGCAGGGAGATAGACCCAGGAGTAATGCCATGAAATACGTTTTCACAGAGAGGGTGGTGGATGCTTGGAATGTCCTTCCAGGAGAGGAGGTAGAGTCCAAAACCGAACGAAAAATACGGGATGGTCTTAAGATGGAAATGCAACGTGGCTGTTGAGGTGTTACCTTAGGCAAGAATAGTGAGAGCTGGGGCTAACGCTGGTCAGACTTGAATGGTCCGTCCCGCAAATAGTGAGCGACAAAGAAGAGTGGACGAATCCAGCATGGGGGAACGGAGCCCAATGCCGCACTGACTTGGACGGTCTGTGTCCCGCATGCGGCAAGAGAACAGGTGAAGGTTTGACAACTCTCGTTCTCCCTACCTTGGAGAGGGTGAACAACCTGTCCTTATCTACTAAGTCTATTCCCTTCATTATCTTGAATGTTTCATAAGAACATAAGAATTGCCGCTGCCGGGTCAGACCAGTGGTCCATCATGGCCAGCACCCTGAGACTAGCCCTACCTGCGTACGTTCTGGTTCAGCAGGAACTTGTCCAGCCTTGTCTTGAATCCCTGGAGGGTGTTTCCCCCTATAACAGCCTCCGGAAGAGCGTTCCAGTTTTCCACCACTCTCTGGGTGAAGAAGAACTTCCTTACGTTTGTACGGAATCCATCCCCTTTCAACTTTAGAGAGTGCCCTCTCATTCTCTCTACCTTGGAGAGGGTGAACAACCTGTCCTTATCTACTAAGTCTATTCCCTTCATTATCTTGAATGTTTCATAAGAACATAACAATTGCCGCTGCCGGGTCAGACTCGTGGTCCATCGTGCCCAGCAGTCCGCTCACGCGGCGGCCCTCTGGTCAAAGACCAGTGCCCTGAGACTAGCCCTACCTGCGTACGTTCTGGTTCAGCAGGAACTTGTCTAGCCTTGTCTTGAATCCCTGGAGGGTGTTTCCCCCTATAACAGCCTCCGGAAGAGTGTTATGTCAGTTGTTGTCTTCTTGTTTTGTTTTGTGCGATTCCTTTATACAGTGAATTACAATAATCCAGTTTTGAAACGATCAATGAATGAATTAAAATGTTTAGTGAGGGAGCATCCCAAAAGTTAGCTAAAGATCGAATCCTACGCAGCCTATGGGAACAACTTTTAACGACAGAATTTATTTGAGCGTGATCATTTAGTTTACTCTCTATGATGATTCCGAAAATTCTTATTTTATTGACGGACTGAATTGGCATCTCAAAGAGAAATAATGGAATTAGGGAAGGTTCAAAGAAGAGCGACCAAGATGATAAAGGGGATGGAACGTCTCTCGTATGAGGAAAAGCTACGACTACTACTATTTATCACTTTTATAGCCCTGAAAGGTGTATGCAGTGCTGTACATTTTGACTTTTAATAGGCAGTCCCTGCTCAGAAGAGCTTACAATCTACATAAGAACATAAGAATTGCCGCTGCTGGGTCAGACCAGTGGTCCATCCTGCCCGGTAGTCCGCTCACGCGGTGGCCCTCAGGTCAAAGACCAATACTCTAAATGAGTCCAGCCTCACCTGCGTGTCTAACTCGGACAGACACACATGACATATACAGTTGGGGATGCCGAACCCAAGCTGAGAGGAGTTGAAAGCAGTCTCGCAGAGCTGGGCTTTGAACTTGAACACTGCCAGAGACAGAGTCCACCCTAGGGATTCGGGCAGTTTGTTCCAGGCATACGGCACAGCCAAGGCAGAAGGGACGGAGTCTGGAGCTGGCAGAGGAGGAAAAGGAAACAGATAGGAGGGACCTACCGGCTCAGTGGAGCTCATGGGGGTAGGGGGGAACATAGGGGGAGATAAGCAAAGAGAGATAAGGAGGGGCTGCCAAGTGAATGCATTTGTAGGTCGGTAAGAGGAGTTGGGGAGCCAATGAAAGAGGTCAGGGCTTTTCAGCTCGGGAAAAGAGGGGAGATATGATCGTCCTGAATGGATAAATGTGAATTGACTGTTTACCTTTTCAAAAAGTCGCACACAAACTGGAGAAAATAGTCTCTTTCCTCAAGGCATAATGAAACCCTAGAACTTGGGGTAAAAACAGTTAGGAAAGCTGGATTTTAGAAAGTTTGAACAAATTCCTAGAAGAAAAAGTCCCTAACCTGGGGGGGGGGGGGGTGTCAGAAGTACCTGTGACCTGGACTAGCCACTGCTGGCTTGCTCTGACCTAATATAGCAGTTCTTACCATGATGCAGAGATTATATCAGCGCCCGAAGGAGCACCACTTGTGCATATATTATGTATGTCTGGCATGCCAAATGCAGAATTTGTACAAAATTATTGCTATGTTACCATGCATTGCCCACTGTTTCATAACCACAGCACTTCCCCTTAACCCTGCGTTCAGCGACACGAACGCCTTAGCTCCTCACCCTGTGCTGCTTTACAAAAAATGGTTTTCGCTAGATAATATCCCCCCAACCCCCCCGTTCCCTTCAATAAATTGTAGCAGTTCATGCAAGGCCAAGAAGAGAAACCGGCACAAACCCTTCACTATTGCGCTCTACTCGACCTCATGCGACGCGTTAAATCTCCCGGTTTTGCAGGTTTCACGTGTGGATGCAGTTGTTTGCATCCAGGGCTAATAACTAAGGTCTTTATTTATTTTATTTTTTCAATTTTCTATACCGTTCTCCTAGGGGAGTTCAGAACGATTTACATAAATTTATTCAGGTACTCAAGCATTTTTCCCTGTGTGTCCTGGTGGGCAATGGGGGATTATGATGTCACAATACCAGCTCTGGTCATCAGAAACTGAAACTCTGCACATTATCTATTTATTCAATTTTCTACACCGTTCTCCCCGGGGAACTCAGAACGGTTTACATGAATTTATTCAGGCACTCAAGCATTTTTCCTTATCTGTCCTGGTGGGCTCACAATCTATCTAATGTACCTGGGGCAATGGGGGGATTAAGTGACTTGCCCAGGGTCACAGGGAGCAGCATGGGGTTTGAACCCACAACCTCGGGGTGCTGAGGCTGTAGCTTTAACCACTGCGCCACTCTAGAAATCAAAACATAGCAAAAGTGAGCTGGGTATAGGCCAATCCAGCCATTGTGACATCACTGATGAGGTTGGCTCTTATTGGTGGAATGAGGCATTATGACGTCACAATACCAGCTCTGGTTATCAGAGGCTGAAACTTTTCACTATTTACAGTATTCAATTTTCTATACTGTTCTCCCAGGGGAGCTCAGAACGGTTGACATGAATTTATTCAGGTACTTAAGCATTTTTCCCTGTCTGTCCTGGCAGGCTCACAATCTATCTAAGGTACCTGGGACAACTAGGGGGATTAGGTGACGTCCCAGGGTCACAAGCAGCAGTGAGGATCTGAACTCAGGGTGCTGAGGCTGTAGCTTTAACCACTGCGCCAGTGTTGAATCATACCATCTTCTAGAGAATCAAACTTCTTCTAGATTCTTCTAGAGTCTTCTAGAGAATCATACCATCTTCTAGAGAATCAAAGCCTGTATGCTAAACTCCCTACGCTTTATTATAATCATCCTAGTGTGTAGCAGTAAAAGACGGAGCTCAGAAGAAAAGACGAACAAGGCTACGAGTCACGTAAAAAAACATGATTATTATCGAAGCTACTTCCTTCTTGCTCTCCCTCAAACCAATAAGGTCTCATGAATCTACAAATCTGTCTATTCCCCTTTCTTTTCAACAACCACAATACTTCATTCAAAGTACTTAAGAAAAGGTGAGAAGAGCACTCCCAATGCAGCAAGAATCTGTATGACATTAGGTTACCTAGTGATCAAATCTAGCAACCAACAGCATTGCTCATACCGAAGTAACAACGTTTACCCCAGAGAGGAAGGTGAGGAGAGTATGATACAGACGTTTAAATACATGAATGATATCAATCAAGAAGAACAAAAATCTCGGCAAACAAAAAGGAAAAACAAACAGCAGAGACGACTGTCCACTGATGACAAACCCCTTTCAAAACCAAGGAGCTCATAAAACTAGAAGACACGAAAGGAAACTGAAAAGCAACAGAAAACATATTTTCATGGAGAGGGTGGTGGAGAGAAAAATTTTGGGACAGGATTCAAAAAGGCAGGGGATAAACCCAGAGGATCCCTATAGGACAAGAGACTGGATTAAAAGTACAGAGCATTTCAACCCAAAGCGCACACATACACAAGCTACGCGGAGTGGCAGTACAATCCCGGCCACCTTTCGGGGAAAACTGAACGGCCCGTGCTGTGTTTTATCCGCCGTCATTTACTCTAATCTCATGACGTCTTCCTGTATCCCGCCATAAACGGCCTGAACTGGACTTCCTCTCGGGATCTCTCGTTAAGGCCTTAGCCCGTCATATGACGCCTACAGAGCTCAAGTTGCTGAGCATGACGATTTGATCTAGGGGGCTGGGGAGAGAGGTGAGGGGTGCTGAATATTTCATGGTTATAATGCAAGCCAATCCCATCCATACTTCCTCTATAAGATTACATTGTGCACACATTGGGGGCCTCAGCCAGCAGCAAAGACCAGTCCAGGAAAACGGCTCTTCTGTAGCCTCCTTGCTCTTTCTAAGATTCCGAAGGTTGTCAAGCCACGTTTGCTAATAGCTAGGCAGAAATATCCTGCCTCCCCCCCCCCCCATAACACATTGCCTTGAAAAGAAGCTGTTTCTCGGCTCAAGATTTTTCTCCTCTTTGGAACAACGTTACAAGTTGGTTTGTTATATTATCTCGGTGTGTGCTCTTCATACCAACAGGCTAGTGAAGCCGCAGAGCGCGCGCACCCTCGGGAGGCTATGCAAAGTCAAAGACAAATGCTGGCAGTTCTTTGCCTTCCTAATGAATGGCTGACAAAGAGCCTGTATTGAGCGGCCAGCGTTAGTAACCAGGGTGGCCATTAACAGTGCAGTTGCCACAGGAGCCAAAATGTGGACTCTTCACTGACCTGCCAAAGGGAGCAGAGCTCTTGTAAGCTCATCACACATGGGCTGCGGTATCCAATAACATGATCTGTTCTACATATTCAAGTGAACTAACGAGGCAAACTGGAGACCAGATCAGGTCTTAAAAAAAAGAAAAACTCAGCCCTAACTGGAAGAGTAGCCCAAGGGCGTAGGGCAGCAGGTAAGAACCAGGGAAGGGAGAGTTCAAATCCCAGTTCTCCGAGCTGGGCCAAGTCACTTTATCTTCCATTACCTCAGGTACAACTGGGATTGTGAGTCTGCTGGAAACTGGGCCTGAAGGCAACTGACCTCAACTGTACCTAACACTTCTATTATTAATTATTTCTATAGCATTACCAGACGTACACAACGCTATACAGAGTCACATAGACAGTCCCTGAGCTTACAAACAGGAAACCATGGATACAGTTAAGGGGAATGGTTAATCTGCTGGCTAGGTTGGTGGGCAATGGGGAGTAGGTTAAGGATTGAAGGCTATACCTGGATGAAAAGTACCTTTATCTACCATCAAAAATGCACAAGCTACTTCAAAACCTTCAGGTAAAGATTTCTCCGATTATTTACTGTGCACGAAAAATGGCAATCTACCAGACCCGATCTTCTGTCTCCCCTCCCCCTTCTCTCTACACCTTACGGTAACAAGCAGAGGCTCTACCAAAAGAGAGAAGGCCAGGTTGCTGCAAAATGCAGACTTCGGTTGTCCAAGGGAAGAAGGAAGGAAGGAAGGAAGGGAGGGAGGAGTGCCACTGTCTTTCTGGTTCACGTGTCCCCTAAATGCCACAGCCATTTTTTTTCAGAGGTCCCCCCCAACGAGTCTTTGTAACGCAGGCCCTCCAGCTTTGCAGTCTGAATGTTATACCATGTGGGAACCCTCTAGGTCCATCCTCTCATTTCACCCCACCACGCACTTCCCATTATTCCTCCTTTCCTTAGATGCAGTCAATTACTATTGACTGAGGAAAGTGGCTCAGGAAACTGTCCTTTCTCTCCTGATATGGGCACTGTAAAACTCCCAGAGTAACAGCTGTATACACATGTCCTGGGTAGACTAAACAACGAGAAGACTTTATAGCCGTAGGGTTCAACGAGACTTCAGTGTAGAGAAAGCACACTTGGTTTGTGTACTCTACGTGGCGTCACCTGACAGCAGAAGTGTCTTACCTGCAATTTTTGCATGAAACGCAATTTATGTGGTCCTAATTGGCCGGTTCAATTAACCAGTTAACTGGATATCTGCAGATATTCAGCCCGTACGTGCCAATTTTGACTCCGGAACGCCCACGCGATAGCCGATTTTGGCTTTACCATTAGAGGAGATATTCAGTGGCACAATTGGGGTACTAGACCCCCGAGAATTTGCTTTGTACCAGTTAACACAGCAAGAAGTTTTTTTACCTGGTGAACCGGCTTTGAATATTGACCCCGTGTTTCAGTACGCAGCTGCAAGGTCTTTGGTGCCAAACTTACTACGTTAGTTAAAAAAAAAAATAAATTAACATTTGATTTATAAACTTCGCTTCTTGTTTTCTCTCTTTCACATCAGGCGATGATCTGGGACTTTCTTTCTATGGAAAGAATAAAAGTGCAACCCTGAATTAAGGCATAGAGGGTTGAGGGGGGTAACCTGCTCGGAAAGGCAGAACAACTACGGTAATCACCATGTAGGAATGACCGGATGGACCTGCAGTACTAAACACCTCCAAGAAACTTCTCTCCGTTTCCTTTCTGAAACATCTCCACGGCCCTCTTGATAAGCACAGACACAGGCCCAGAAGGCCTTGCCAGCCTCTACCCCAAAGGACTTCAGGTTTCCAGGTCTCGGGGCTTGTCCACAGTTATATTTCTTCTCTGGGTGTATCAGTGGCAGGAGGGAATCAGTGTCCATTTATTCTAGAGACAATGAACAGTGAATCAGAGACCCGTTTTCCGGCTGCAAAGATTCCCATTCCAGGAAAAGGGAGCATCTGTGGAACAGCCTGCAGATGGTAAGATATTTCACGCTAAACTATCTTTATCCTCCTTGCCAAATGTCCTTGTTTCAAGGACATTTGCTTTCTAGTTTAATTGCACTTAACAGAGTCCAAAGTCTGCAACAGCTGTCTGTCGAAGACAAGGCCTCACAGTCTCTCCTCTTCTTCGTTCACTTTCCCGACACACTCTCGCTTTTCTTTTCCCAAGACCCCCATACCCACTGGCCACATAGCACATCGGCTGAGACTCCAGCAGCCCGATACAACTTTTCACCTCCCTTCCCTCCTCTGGGCTCCCAAACAGCCTTTCTGAAATTCACAGCAAACGAGAGCCAAGACGGCTCTCAAGGTTGCTGTGAAGGAGGCCGATGATCTGAGGCCTTGTCGCTGTCCGCCATGATGGTGAAAGCCTGGCCTCCCAGGTGACACAGTGAGATTTTAAGAGTACGCTCTTTACGAAGGTCTCCGTGAGCAAACAGGGACCAACCGCCTGCTCTGGCCTCATGGCGAGGAAAAGTAGCTGAATTGCTATTCTCGGCACACTTTACAACCCGGACAACAGCAAATTCATGAACAAAAAGGCGCCAACATCGTAACTATGTCAGAAAAAATTGCTTCAAAATGACACAGTACACAAGCGGAGGCGGTGGAAGGGATCACTGCCAGAAGCTCCAGGCCACCCACAGTCTTACACCACCCCCATGGCCGCTAGATTCAAAGAAACGAGGTCGTCACTCGGGATGGCAACGTGATAAATCAATCAAGCATCGTATACATTACGAACAAACTGAAAACTGGCACAATGCACCTAGGACCGTCTAAAGTTTAGAGGTATTTGCTGGTACAATTACTCCTTGGCCTAAAAGGGTGGGAGGGTGGAGAGGGGGCTTTTCCCTAGATTTCCTATTTTTCACAGCCCTGCGTCCGCCTAAGTGTAATAAAAACAACTCGGAGAATTACTAGGGCAGTCTGTACCCAAGACCACAGAGCAATTTCCAATTATAGAGACAACAGACGGTTTAGTAAAATTCATCTCGTTATCTCTTTCCCACTATATCTGGTTCTCTGGCATCAAGTGCTTAATCTAGTGGAATAGGGGACGGGCCACACAATCCCCACGTTTTCCATCTCTGTAATTCTATCTGCTCCCCCTCCTCCCCCCTCTCCCCACTTGGTCTCACTCTCGTTAACGCATACCTTCCAATCCTACCTTCTGTCTTACCGTTACCTCTGCTAAATCTCAGTTATAGAGTTCCCCACGCCCCCCTCTTCATTGCCTGTAATTTTGTTAAAATTTTGTAAATCCGTGTGTCACCGCGGACCTTAATTAATGAATGTGAACCGCCTAGAACTTTTTGGGTATGGAGGTATACAAGAATAAAATTATTATTATTTATTATTATTATTATCTGGGTTTGGTACAGGTTTGATGCAGTCTCTGCAGAGCCTCCAATGAAAAAGGCCATGCCACCTTACTGTACCATACAATTCTTCCGACGTGCGACTGGAAACGGCCTCGGCTTCCGCGCCAGAGACCGTGCCCTGGCCTCTATTTCCTGACTTTTCAGAGTGACCCTCCTGCCACATACTTTGGCTAGGAAAACTGCGATCCCAGCCGTTCTGGGGCCTTCCCACAACAGGTAAGAGTGATTCTCGGCAAACCGGGGTCTCGCTGGAGAGCTGAGACCTTCAGGTCGCCGGTTTGTGGCTGCCCTGCGTCTTCCGCCTTCATAATGGATTCAGATCGCTTGGCACAGCGAAAATGAAATCTGAAACGTCAGAAGCCGCCTTTCAGACGACATTAGGTTGTGGATACCAAGTCTGTTAAGGTTTCAAAAAAGCTCGCCTTGCAAAGGCAGTTCAGCCCCTCTCCTGATGCTCAAAAGGGTTCTTGGGAGAGGGGGAGGTGCTTTTACCAATCACAGAGGCAGCCACTGAGAACCCTATGCAAATGTATTACAATAAGCTCATTAATATTAAGATAGGCACGCCTTGTAATGCACAGAAGGGAACGCCCACCTCTTACTGGGTATAATTGGTGACGGGACTAAATCGCGCGAGACAACGGCGCACCGACCACTGAGCGCAGACAACTGAGCGCAAGGTTGACGGCGCGCCGAAGAAAAGCACTATTTTAAAGGGCTCCGACGGGGGGTGTGGGGGCAACCCCCCCACTTTACTTAACAGACATTGCGCTGGTGTTGTGGGGGGTTTGGGGGGTTGTAACCCCCCCACATTATACTTAAAACTGAACTTTTTCCCTAAAAAACAGGCAAAAAGTTTGGTTTCAAGTATAATGAGGGGGGTTACAACCCCCCAAACCCCCCACAACGCCAGCGCGATGTCTGTTAAGTAAAATAGGGGGTTCCCCACCAACACCCCCCGTAGGAACCCTTTAAAATAGTGCTTTTCTTCGGCGCGCCATCAACCTTGCGCTCAGTTGTCTGCGCGCCATTGTCTCGCGCGATTTTGTCTATGAACCGGCAAAATTTTCTGGCAGATCTGGAGCTGCCGGTAGTTGTTTGTGCGTCTGTAGTGCGCGAGATGTCCTGCGCCTATGGTCAGAACGGTTCATAGACAGTGGAGCGCAAGACGTCAGCGCGCTGACAATCCAGCGCCGACAATTCGGCGCAAGATGTCAGTGTGCGGGGGAAAAAGTAATTTTTAAAGAGGTCCAACGGGGGGGGGGGGTTTGGGGTGGCAACCCCCCCACTTTATTGGTTAGTGTTCGCGCTGCTGTTGGAGGGGGATTCGGGGGGTTGGTAACCTCCATTATAGCGAAAAAGGAACTTTTTCTGATTTTTTTCGGGAAAAGTTCCGTTTTCTCTATAATGTGGGGGTGTTTCACCCCCCCACACCCCCCCGCAACGGCAGCGCGAACACCAGCCAATAAAGTGGGGGGGGGTTGCCACCACAAACCCTCCCGTCGGAGCTCTTTAAAAATTATTTTTTCCCCCACGCGCTTCTGTCTTCCGCGAATTGTCGGCGCACTGGCGTCTGGTGCGCGATTATCCCGTCACCGGTCAGAACACAGCTGTGAGGCGTGGGACACACACTCACCCAACAGCCGTGTCCATATCGGAAGTTAAAAACAAACAAACCCCAAAACACCCCACTTTAATAAACTGCTGGGGTTCCAGAGGTCAGAAACTGTATTGGGCCAGCGCAGAAGAGCTGTGCCTACCAGTTAGCTCTTCTGCGCAGGCACCAGACACAGTTCCTTCCCCCCGGCTACCCAGCACAAATAGCGTGCATTTCATTTGCATGCTATTTGTGCTGAGCACAGCCCAGCAAAACAAAATCACTCCCAACCCGGTATTTGGGTTGGTTTTTTTTACTGGATTACCGGAACTTTCCGCATCCCGCCCTAAGCTAACAAAATTTGCAGCTTGGAAGCTCTCGGCGAAACAACCAGGTTTCTATAAGAACGTGCTCGCTGATTGTTGCTGTCTTCATTTTACGTGGACCTGTTATGTACAATTTAATAAATTGCACAGTCAGGGGCGTAGCGCGGGTAGGAGGTGCCCACCTGCTCCTTCCGTGCACCCCCCCGGCTCCTTCCCGCCTCCCACCCCACATTCGTGCTCTCCCTTCCCCCCACGTACCTCTGTAAATCTTCCCCAGCGCGAATGGCTTCTACAGTATGCCGCTCACGCCAGCGTCGGGTTTCACTGTGACGACAACTTCCTGGCCCCGCAACCCGGAAGTGATTCAGAGGGGAACCAGGCCAGTGCAAGCAACAGGCAGGAGAAGTTGATCGCGCGGGCAAAGATCTACAGAGGTACCGGGTGAGGGGGGGGGGGAGATATGGTGTGAGTCTGGCATGGTGTAGCGGGGGGGGGGGGGTCACCCGGGGCGCTCCGCCCCTTCCTCTTCCTACACCACTATGCACAGTGCCTTGTTGAGAACTACTTGAAAGGTGATACAGAAAGTCTCTCAAACTGAACTCTTCTGCACGCCACAGAACACAAAAAAAGGCTCAGAGCTCATCTGTTCACATTCCCCTGGCAGATGAAATTCTATCTGGGCTACTAACATCGCTTATGGTTGCCAGAGTGATGTAGCTGGGGAGACGTCGGCACAGTTTCTCAAGTTCCTTTAAGAGTTACCTTTCCTCACTGCCATGGCACAACAGATCGACGATGAATCGGGCTCCCAAGAGGATCCGTCAACGCCACAAAACGCCCCCTGGTCATACCCTTCAATTGCAAACCGCCAAATGACGTTCCTACTCCCACTGGAATCGACTACCCTCGCAGATCAGATCCCTTGAAGGACTCCTCAACTTTAGGAAAGCAATAAAAACAGACCTCTTCACTTAACTCTCCCGCCCACGACTGATGGATTACAAAGAAATGTACCATACTAGATCCTCGGTACTTTTCACGTTAGGATAAAGGAACTTGTACTGAAAAATCTTGCACTAACTATGGCAAAATTTAACCTGTAAACCAGGGGTACCCACACTTTTTGGGCTTGCGAGATACTTTTAAAATGACCAAGTCAAAATGATCTGCCAACAATAAAATTTTAAAAAACACAAAGCACACTACGCAGAGAAAATATGAATTATCATTTATATTCCGGGTTTTTTCCAAAGAGGTCAAGGCAGATGACTTCATGCAATGTCACTTCAGTAACCACTATACAAAAATAGACAAATATACCCCCTTCCCTTTTTAACTAAACCGCGAAAGTGGTTTTTAGCGCAGGGAGCTGTGCTGAATGCCCTGCGTTGCTCTCAATGCTCATAGGCTCCCTGCGCTAAAACCATTGCGGTTAAGTAAAAGGGGGCCATAGTGCAAATATAGACAGCAGATATAAATTCTCAAAACGGACACATTTTGATCACTAAATTGAAAATAAAATCATTTTTCCTACCTTTGTTATTTGGTGATTTCATGAGTCTCTGGTTGCACTTTCTTCTTCTGACTGTGCATCCAATATTTCTTCCCTTCTTTCAGCCTCCTGTATGCTTCCTCTCCTCCACACCTCAATCTCTCCCCCAACTTTTTCTTCCTCTCTCCCTGCCCCCCTCCCCTTTCTTTCTTTCTCCCTGCCTTCTTTCTGTCTTCCTGTCCCCTTTCTTTCTCCCTGTCCCTCCTTTCTTTCTTTGTTTCCCTTATTTCTTTCTTTCTGTCTCCCTGCTCCCCTTTCTTTCTGTCTCCCTGCCTGATCCCTTTCTTTCTTTGTCTTTCTTTCTCCCTGCCCTCCCCCACCATTGGAGAACAGGCCCCCAAACCACTGCCGCCGAGTTCTGAGCTCTCCCTGCTTTTCGATACGGTAAACAAGACGCAGAAGCACCGGGCCGACCAGCCTTCCTCCCCGACATCAATTCTGACGTTGGAGAGGAAGTTCTGGGCCAGCCAGGCAGCGATTGGCTGGCCCGGAACTTCCTGTCCGATGTCAGAATTGACGTCAGGGGGGGGGGAAGGCTGGTCGGCCCGGCGCTTCTGCGTCGGGAAGCAGGTACAACGCGAAGGCAACGCGAATCTATCACAGAGCCCGGGATGGGCTCCGCAAGCGACTCGCGTTGCCTTCGCGATCTACTGGTTGATCGCAATTGACCTTTTGGGCACCCCTGCTGTAAACAACGGGGACAACGGGATAGAAATCTAAATAAATAAATAAACAAAGACAAACAAACATCTTGAAAGACAAGCTGGGAAAGGACACAGCACACTTTGGGGTTGCTCCGATCGGAATATATTTGACTTTGAAAAATCAAGATGCCAACTTTGATGATAAAGGGGATGGAACTCCTCTCATATGAGGAAAGACTAAAAGGTTAGGCTCTTCAGCTTGGAGAAGAGAAGGCTCAGGGGTGATATGCTAGAGGTCTATAAAATACTGAGGGAAGTGGAAAGGGTAGATGTGAATCGCTTGTTCGCTCTTTCCAAAAATACTAGAACTAGGGGACATGCGATGAAGCTACTAAGTAGTAGATTTAAAACAAACCGGAGAAAATATTTAATGACATGTTGAGTAAAGAAACTCTGAATTTTGTTGCCAGAGAATGTGGCGAAAGCAGTTAGCTTAGCAGGATTTAAAAAAAGATTTGGATAATTTCCTGAAAGAGAACTTCATAAGCCATTATTAAGATGTACTTGGGAAAGTCCCCTGCTTATTCCTAGGATTTGCCAGATACTTGAGATTTGGTTTGTCTACTGCTGGAAACCGGATACTGGACTTGATGGACCTTCGGTCTGTCTCAGTATGGCACCTTTTATGTTCTCCTGCTCTTTGCTGGTGTCTGGCTCCTGTGGTCCCATGCTTCATCATAAAGCATCTGGGGACAAACTTAAAGATTCCAAGATGTATACTTTGGAAGGAAGGTGGGAGAGGGGAGATACCATGGAGACGTTTAAATATCTCCTACCATAAATGCACAGGAAGTGAATCCTTCAGCTGAAAGGAAGCTCTGGAACAAAGGGGCGTAGGATGAAGGTGAAATGGGACAGGCTCAGAAATATCCTGAGGAAATGCTTCTTCACAGAAAGGCTGGTGATTTTGTAGAATGGGCATCCAGTGAAGGTGACGGAGACGAAGACTGTATCTCAATTTCGAGAAAGCATGGGTCAAGCATAGGAGAATTCGAAAGGGAGAGGACGCAAGGCATAAGGCAAGATTAGATGGCCACCTAGGGTAGTTGCTTCTAGGGGGCAGCAAAGAGCAACTGCAGCCTATGAAAAACAAAGAACCATCATCACATACCGTAACCTGCATTGCTTCAGGGACTATCATGATTGCTTAATTAGCATGTTTGGAGCTTAAGGTGTGTGTTTTTTTTTTGGGGGGGAGGTGTTAAGCTGAAGGTTCACCTAGGGCACCCACCACGCTTGTGATGGCTCCACAAGGAACATCTACCAACTACAATTGTCTCACTACTTGTACTTAACCAATTGCCAATCACAACAATCACTCAGTGCAAAATTCTTCTCCAGCGGGAATTCTGATTCCACTTGCTCCCATCGAGTCCGTGGTCATGGGATTCTTCATTGTTCCCCACTGATAGAAGAATTATTATGTTTTTGTGTAGTTTTATAACTTAAATCTATTTAATAAATTATAAATAAGTTATAAAACTATACAAAAACATAATAATTCTATCAGTGGGGAATAATGAAGAATCCCATGACCACGGACTCGATGTGAGCAAGTGGAATCAGAATTCCCACTGGAGAAGAATTTTGCACTGAGTAATTGTTGTGATCCACAAGGAACAGACAGTAGAGCAGGGGTGTCCAATGTCGGTCCTCGAGGGCCGCAGTCCAGTCGCGTTGTCAGGATTTCCCCAATGAATATGCATGAGATCTATTAGCATACAATGAAAGCAGTGCATGCAAATAGATCTCATGAATATTCATTGGGGAAATCTTGAAAACCCGACTGGACTGCGGCCCTCGAGGACCGACATTGGACACCCCTGCAGTAGAGGATTAGTAGTTGGTATGGTTAGGCAGACTGGATAGGCCACATGGTCTTTATCGTTATCTGTTTGAGCAATCGTGCAATTAAATTAAGCTCTTCTAATGTTTGCTCAGATCTAGGCCTCTAATCCCCCTTATCCCCCCAATCAAACTCAATAAAGATAAAACTATTTTTACCCACTGGACAGATATACAACTGCTCACTGTTAAAGCTTTTCAGCATAGCCAGCTGTCGGCTGGCTCTTTTGAATCGCTCCTTAATTTTGAGGTGTATATTTCTTAAAACACTGAGCATTTAATACATGTTAACCAACCCGGCCTTGCATGGACTAAGGCCACATAATCCCTGTCATGTCCTAACGTTTCCAACGATGACTTCATCTGTAAATCTGCCGCGCTACATCCCTCCCCCAGCTGCCGAGGAAGAAAATCTTTAAAAGCATTTGCTCTATAGAAAGCCCTTCAGTGTTCATGCCAGCCTTTTGATCTTCGGGGGGAGGGGGAGGTAACCAGCTCTGGTCAAGGGCACGCAGAGAAAAATCAATCGCGGGCAGCCTGTACCAGCACATTTCCAGAGGGTCGAAAAGACTCCAGTTATAACACCGCAACCTTATCTTCCGTAATGAATATTTGAAGAAGGGTTCTGCATCCCCGACTGTGTTTAAGTACTTGGAAGCAAACAATTTATTCAGAGCTGGGAGACGGTCGACCCAACACGACGCCCGCACTCTCGCACAAACAGAAGCTGAGCGTGTAAAGCACTTGGCCCTTAACACAGTACGCTAAGCGCATTTACGCTTCAACGACAGAAGCAGCTCCCGAGAGCCCTGGGGATCCTGGGCATTTCAACACATTTAATCTGACGCTGTCATCAAATCATCTGCTCGGCACTGGTAATGCCAGCGATGCAACAAGCCCTGCCGTCTTTAAATTCACCGGATTATTGCGAGTCGCGTGACATCTGCGTTTGCAATTGGGCTTTGTGAACAAGGCTCAATCGGACCCCTTGTTTCGACATGTGGGAGTCCATTCTCGAGCTTGGTTCCGAGTTTTGGGCATTCAAACTTTTGCAGCTCCCACAAAGCCGTGTCGATGGGCCGTGATTAACTGAATTCTCAAAGGCCAGTGGATAAAAGCGGTTGGATTCAATGCTTTGAACTATGAAACAGCCAGCTTGAGGTTTTTAAGAAACTAATATGGTAACAAGAACGGCAAACAGTTGGGGTGCGCATGGGAGACATTTCAGGTCATTTCACGCACTTGATTTAAACTGATGTAACGCACATAAAATCTGTTTAAGATCACCTAACGAATGAACATAAGAATCAAGCCCAGTAGCCCGTTCTCACGGTGGCCAATCCAGGTCGCTAGTACCCGGCCAAAACCCAAGGAGCAGCAATATTCCATGCTACCGATACAAGGCAAGCAGTGGCTTCCCCTTGTCTTTCTCAATAACAGACTAAGGACTTTTCCTCCAGGAACTTGTCCAAACCTTTCTTAAAACCAGCTACGCTATCCGCTCTTACCACATCCTCTGGCAACGCGTTCCAGAGCTTAACTAAGAACATAAGAATAGCCTTGTTGGGTCAGACCAATGGCCCATAAAGCCCAGTAGCTCGTTCTCACGGTGGCCAATCCAGGTTACTAGTACCTGGCCGTACCAATATTCCATGCTACCAATACAGGGCTTCCCCCATGTCTTTCTCAACAACAGACTATGGACTTTTCCTCCAGGAACTTGTCCAAACCTTTCTTTAAACCAGCTACGCTATCCGCTCTTACCACATCCTCTGGCAACGCGTTCCAGAGCTTAACTATTCTCTGAATGAAAACACAATTTCCTCCTATTGGTTTTAAAAGTATTTCCCTGTAACTTCATCGAGTGTTGACGGAGTGAAAAATCGATCCACTCGTACCCGTTCTACTCCACTCAGCAATTTTATTCCTGCAGTCAAAGCCACGAAGCATGGGAACTTGTAACTCTCCAGCCTTTAGTGAATGGTTGAGCCCATTTCCTAGGGCCTAATATATCTGGAATAACTTGCTACCATGTCTTCAGTACATATGCACTGTGAACTCAGCCCTGGGAGATGTCGAGCGAAAACCGCATCTCGCCCCATTCTAGGGACCTACTTCCACTGCAAAAACTTAACCCTGGCAGGAATATCTGTGTAGTAGAGCGTGAAACTGGAGTCACGGGTTACAGGAGGAAGACGACAAACTGGTGTATACTATAATCTGATCTCCTGCCCAGATTCACAGATGCAAAGAGATGGGGTAACCGCTTTTTTTTTTTTTGGCTTGATTAAAACTCCTTAAATATTCTTCTGACAAACAGAAAGCAGATATGGAAAATCTATCGAGGAAGTGCCCAAAACGGAAAAACTTGATTTTGCTTATTTACATAATTACAGGGAGGTCCATGAGCTCACCCAGTGAACTGTGCCCAGAAAGCTGAACAGATCTTTGGCTGTCTAGGGTTTAACATGCCAGGATGGTGGGTAGACCTCATGTTCTGCAAAATCCCAACTGTTCTCCTGCTCTCTTCTTTCTGTTCGGCCATGCATGAACCGATGAACTCTTTACCTCCTGTGACATCAAAAACAAGTTTCTCGCTCCCTTTCCTGGTTAATGCCGACTGATGGAATCTGAGGTCTAGGAGCACTGTCTTGCTGCCAAGGCGTGTACGAGAAGTTCAATTTAAAGGGACCCTGGCATACAAACAAGCCTCTGTGCTCAGAAAAATTATGACACTATTGCTATAGCACTTTGGAAGTCACACCAGAGCGTGCATTCTTCCTGTTAGTTCCTGGTCTAAGGAATCACCTCCCAATTTTTATTAGGGCAGAGCTATTCTTTAATTAAATTTAAGGGTTTATTAAAGATACAGCTTTTATTCAATTTTCTATACCGTTCTCCCAGGGGGCCTCAGAACGGTTTACATGAATAAAACTCAAGCATTTTTTCCCTGTGTGTCCCGGTGGGCAATGGGGGGATTAAGTGACTTGCCCAGGGTCACAAGAAGCAGCATGGGATTTGAACCCACAACCTCGGGGCGCTGAGGCTGTAGCTTTAACCACTGCACCACTCTAGAAATCAAAATGTAGTAAAAGTGAGCCAAGTATAGGACAATCGAACCACTGTGACATCACTGTTGAGGTTGGCTCTTATTGGTGGAAGGAGGTATTATGATGTCACAATACCAGCTCTGGTTTTCAGAGTATGCCAGGGGAGCTCAAAACAGTTTACATGAACTTAAGCGTTTTTCCCGGTCTGTCCCAGCAGGCTCACAATCTGTCTAATCTACCTGGGGCAATGGGAGGGGGGGGGGATTAGGTGACTTGCCCAGGGTCACAAGGAGCAGTGTGGGTTTGAACCCACAACCCCAGGGTGTTGAGCCTGGAGCTCTAACCACTGTGCCACACTCCCTCCTTGGGTTTCCAGGATCTAGGTTTGCAAATGGGGTATAAGTGACTAGGTCTCGTCTATATGTTAACGGAGTTCCTGTCACAGTTTCACATTTTTATGCAATCTGTAAAGTGCTGTGACCTGCAGAAGCCAACCAATACATTTTTTAATAAATCTAATCAGAATTTCTGAATCGCACTTATCCAGAAAAGGTTCAAGGCGATTTACAGGGCAAGAGGCCCATGCATGGACATGGGGAAGGTCACCATACATTGTGAAGGAAGGTTACATTGTTGCAAGAAGCTACGCAGAGAGTGCTTTGGGGTGGGGGTGGTAGAGAGCAGATACAATGTCATAGAGGAGCAATACAATCAACAGATACCATATGAGTTGATGAAACTGTAGCCTCAAAGGTGAAAGAAGATTCCAATACATTTTGGTTTTGCAACCATTTAAAGTCAAGGAGTGTTTTTGTGGGCACCCTGTATTGTGGTAATATTACCCTTCACCCCCCCACCCCCCGAAGTTGTTGTGGTTGCAGACACAGGGCTAGTTTTTCCTGCTGTCCAATGTCTGCGGTTCAGGGTGTTTGATTTGGGGTATATTTCTTTATTCATCTGTTTATTTTGGCGCCCAGAACGGGTTCCAAAGTACATTCACAGTATAGGCAGGACAGACATAACATACATGTTTATTTATATACTGCAGTAGCCTTTCGGTTCAAGGAAAAGTACATACTGGGCAGATATAGCTTAGTAGATCTTGCAACATTCACAGAATAGATATAACAAACCTAGTGTAGATTGATGGTCAACAGTTGGGTTCCAGTGTGGGCATGACATTTGAATTTTAGCATGTGGCACAATTTGGTTATGCTTGGAGGGTTTAGTAGGATTGGCAACTATTTAAGTTCTATTTTGGTGGCATTTAAGTTACAGTGGGGAGGGGGGGTCCATTTGTTCTACCAGGAGATGCCTTTGAGCTTCATTTAACCAGGGTTGGATGCTTCGGTCATTAAGGAGCTGGATTTGTAAAGAGGAAGGTTTTCACAGCCTTCCTGAAGTTCCATAGACTGTCTCGCGATCTAATGGATGTGGGGACGATGTGACATAATCTAGGTGTGAACTGCGAATAGGAGCGTTTGCAGGCTCTTTCGGTTACGAGGTAGTCAGGCGAGCCGTCTCTCTGCTTGGGACCTCAGTGCTCAGTTTGGGACGTCTGAGACTAAGAAAAGGAAAAGGACCGTGGCCTCGAAACACAAAAGACTCTGGGCTGGTTTCGGAAATCCTATTCCAGGTCAAACCAGCCATCCCATCGCTGTCTGATAAAAAGTCGGGCCCTAGAAGAGGTTCTGAAACAGGGCGTCTCTTATGGAAGACAGTGCAGTCTCGATTAGCTGACGTAAACGGGACTGACCTGTTGTCAGATAAGTGAAAAGTCAGATAGAACGGAAAGCAACGGTAACCCCTCAAACAACGCATTCACAACGGCAGTGAAAGCGGGTCTAAAACAAATTGTCTCGGGTGGGAAGTTGAGCTTCTTAATGGCGATGCAATGGCATCACAAGGGGAGGAGGGTCCGTCAGATATGCTGGATGGCCGGATTAGTGAAGGTTGGATAATTCGAGTTCTGGTTCTGCCAGGGCTCAAACACTGATGCGAATAATTACCCTTGCCCCAAGGAGGATGTGTACACAGGTATTTTATAAAATACACGCTTACATCGTTAACTCTGCCCAATCGATGGCCCTGGAAACATGTGGCAAGGGCATGCCATCGTGCCGGCAGTCACGTCACCGTGCAAGACCTATCCTGCTTGGACAGACTTTTCCGAAATGACCCCCTTACGTGCCAGGGCCGTTCATGACACTACGTCTGCCAAGAGGGCCGGGCTGGCAAATTAAAAACAGCAAAATATAACTGAATATTATATGTTATATTAAGTAGTCCTACTTTCCAGTTAAGACCAGTTCAAAGTACATTAAATGCCCAACATATCACAGCACATTCCATTACAAAAACCAGTTACAAAGAAGGCTTGGAGCATAAAAAGCTGCAACTAGCTAAGCGAACATTCAGGCCAGCCCTGTGACTTCCGCAAAATGCTGAAACTCTACCCCCTCCCCCACCACCCAAGCACTCTCAGCTGTGCCACAGATTCCAGGCACGGAACCAGGAGGAGGAGGAGGAGGAGAGAAGGCTTGCTGCAGGCTCGAATGCCCTTTGATAAGTAAGCACAGCCCAGGCTAGATCAGGTGGGTTAGATAGAAAATTCTAGACTGGTATGTGCCAGGCTGTGCTGCTTACGACCCCTCAGCACAACTGACTCAACGGATGAGCTCCCTAGTACGATATAGTGCTTGACGTTACATTCACAAGTATTTCATTCTAAGGACAACGTGCCCTCTGGTGTAAAGGCTTCAACAGCTAGGACAGCAGTTGGCGACCCAATCCTCAGGGTGCGCCAGCCAAGTTGCCAGACTATGCACAATGAATATTCAAAGACAGATCTACAAACTAAGGAGGCAGGGTATGTAAATCTATCTCATGCACATTTGCTGTGGATGTTCTGACTAGCTCTTGTCCTTCAGAACTTCATGAAGGTCCTTCGAATGCACTGGTGCTTTGAAGGAGTATCTAATGCATGGTAATTTAACCAAGAGAGCCTGGCTGTAAAATGAAATGCCAACTGGCCCACAATTTCAGACAAGATCACATGAGAAGTCATTATGCAGGATACTGGCCACAGAATCACCTTTAGGAATGATTAAATCAAAGCAGAACGCCTATTACCGTCACATCTATCTGTCTGTCCGCAATCAAGAACTCAAGGCCCTCTTTCTAAACAAATTCAATTTAAACGTGATAGGCAAGTCTCCGATTTAAGGTTCCTTCTACCCAATTCAGCCAAATTAATTCAGGAGAAGAGCTACCGACAGCCTCTGGCAAGAAACAGGGCCACCCCTGAACTGGCATTAACTGGAGATTAAAACAAAGATGACTAAGATACATGATGCACCTTCTCCAACTTGAATCCTTCAGTCGTGATGTTGGGTATATTTATATATGTAAGAAATTTATATACCGCATATGACCTACACATACATAAAAATTTGACAATACGACATAATTGTCATTAAAACAAATCCTACATATCGTAAAATAACATCAAAAAACATAAATCCTTTCCTTGACCATATACACCCAAGCTTCACATCTTGATCACATTTGCGTTCCATTGCGTAAAAGCGTCGACAAACAAATAGTTTCTTAAAACCCAATCTGGGTACAGAAAACCGTAAGCAAGATTCCAGTCAAGCTATTCCAAAGCTTGACCCCTCCCCTACTGACACCATAGCATCTTGGATCGCGGAAGGAATACACCAACTTTTCTTGGAATTTAACTGCATGCTTTTTTCAGATCTCAAACTTCTTTGCGGGCGGTAGATTACAAACCACTCCTTCAGTATAGCGGGAGAGACGCGTTACACAACCTGATGAACTATCGACCCTGTGCCGGCTCGGTAACCAATGCAGTCGTTTACGAATCGGTGTTATATAGGCTCCTCTCACTGTCTCCACCCAACTCTTCTCCTTTGCCCCTGAAATACTGAAATAGCAACCTGCTTGACTCCTAAATTATTCTAAACCATAGATAGACTGGGGAAGCTAAAGGAAGATAAGAAATGCTAGTAAACATAACATTTAGTTTACTTGCAGGCTTCCACAAACTACCTGACGGAAGCATTTTCCACAGAATGGAAGCTCAAGAGCAAGGGGTTGTCATATGAATTTGAAGGGAGACTTCTAAAGGAATAGGCGATAACACTTTATCAGCAAGTTAGTGGTGGACACCTGAAACCGATGTCTTCAGAATTATAGGAGCTAAAATGGTGGCAGAATTCAAGCGTTCACGGGACAGACGCAAAGTACCTGGGTGGGAAGGGACAAGACACAGGTGGGAGAAGACCCGTGGGGCAGACTAGATGGGCTGAGACACTCTTTTTCACTCACACCTTCTAACTTTCCATCGTCATGTCTAACAGAAACCAGATGGCCCATGTTGTGCCAGACCAAACAAAATGGCTTCCCTTAGATTACAAAGGTACTGTTTTGAGATTAAATTCTAAAACACAGGAAAAATAAATATTTTGGCTTGAGGATTTCCCTTCACAGTCTGTCTGTAGCCCCAGCAGAAGATGGTTTGCTTTTAAATATTATTACACTAATTAAAATACATAAGGTTAAAAAACAAGTAAAACTCCTAACAAGAAAACATAACAGAAGTGAACTGAAATATCTGTGGCCTCGTTCTTCCCCCTTGGAAGACGTCCAGATCCCGAGAATGAGTCATTCCTCTTAATAGCGGAGCAAATTTGTTATAATTTGTTCTCAGTGACCTTCAAAGAGATGAATTTTGCTCTCACCAGGGATGTTTGGCTGAGCCAGGCAGGCTTTTTTTTTAACAACAGCTCTCCAAAACGAGGATGGTGATGGATGAAGAATGGGGAGAGAACGAACATCACAGCCACAACATCTCTCTCAGAGCTCAGAGGAGATAGAGGAAGTAGTAGCGAATGACATGGGGACAAAAGTTGTCCCATCACCGTGGAAACTTAATTTTCCCGTCCCGGCGAGTTAGAACATAAGAATAACCTTACTGGGTCAGCCTTACTGGGTCCATCAAGCCCAGTAGCCCGTTCTCACGGTGGCCAATCCAGGTCACTAGTACCTGGCCAAAACCCAAGGAGTAGCAATATTCCATGCTACCAATCCAGAGCAAGCAGTGGCTTCCTCCATGTCTTTCTCAATAACAGACTATGGACTTTTCCTCCAGGAACTTGTTCAAACCTTTTTTAAAACCAGCAACGCTAAACGCTCTTACCACAACCTCTGGCAATGTGTTCCAGAGCTTAACTATTCTCTGAGTGAAAAAAAATTTCTTCCTATTGGTTTTAAAAGCATTTCCCTGTAACTTCATCTAATGTCCCCTAGTCTTTGTAATTTTTGACGGAGTGAAAAATCGATCCACTTGTACCCGTTCTACTCCACTCAGGATTTTGAAGACTTCAATCCTATCTCCCCTTATCTATCTCTTTTCCATGCTGAAGAGCCCTAACCTTTTTAGTCTTTCCTCATACGAGAGGAGTTCCATCCCCTTTACCATCTTGGTCGCTCTTCTTTGAACCTTTTCCTGTCCCTGCCCCATCCTCATCTCCATAAACCTCAAACACTTTAAAATCATAAGTGTTCGAGGCTTGTGCGGGGACGGGGACAAATTTGTTCCTGTGTCATTCTCTAGTAAGAAGTAATGTTAGAAAACATTTCTTCCTGCACAGGTGGCTGCTAGAAATGGCTTTCCTGGAGGAGGCGGTACAGACAGAAGAGGTACCAGAATTCAAGAAAGACTGGGACAAACACAGGGGATCCCTGGTTGTGGGGAAGCAAGGGAGAAACTGGAGATCAGCTGAACCAGGAGTCAAACTGGGCCCAGACTGGATAGGCCCAAAACATCTCTACCTGTGGTCACGTTTTGTACAGCTGGGCCAGTCCTGAGTGAACTCGGAGTGTATGAGGTCCTCTCGCTCACACTGATTTCTTCCCTATGAACACACTTCTTCCAACAGGAAAGCAAGTTTTGGGATACATCTCAGAAATCCACATTCTGCAGATTTGATCAGAACGAGCCCCTCCTCTTCCCCATCACACCGGCTTTAATGTCTCTTCCTATCAAAGCTGGTTAACAAGAAAAAGATCTTCTAAACAACAAAAGGGAATGAGGTCACGCAGTGCAATTGGTAGGCGCTTGCCTAATGCCCATGATGGGATGGGAATGGATCTTATATACCACCTTTTTGTGGTTATACTTTCAAAGTGGTTTACCTGTATACAGGTACTTAATTTTTGAACCTGGGGCAATGGGAGGATTAAGCGACTTGCCCAGGATCACAAGGAGCAGCGTGGGATTTGAACCCACAACCACAGGGAGCTGAGACTGTAGCTTTAACCGCTGTGCCACTCTAGAAACCAGAGCGCAGTAAAAGTGAGCCTAGTCTAGGACAATCAAGCCACTGTGACATCACTGATGAGGTTGGCTCTTATTGGTGGAATGAGGCATTATGATGTCACAGTACCAGCTCTGCTTATCAGAGGCTGAAACATTTCACACCATTCATTCCATTTTCTATACCCTTCTCCTAGGGGAGCTCAGAATGGGATCACAATCTATCTGGGGCAATGGGGGGATTAAGTGACTTGGCCAAGGTCACAAGGAGCAGTGTGGGATTTGAACTCACAACCTCAGGGTGCTGAGGCTGGAGCTTTCACCACTGTGCCACACTCTTTTTATTCCATTCAAATCTGAGCTCCATGTCTCCGTGCCACCTTAACTGACGAGAGATCCCATCTGAACAGCAGGCCCTAAACAACCATGTCTGGATTTTGACATTTCTCCCACTCTAACTTTAATCTTCTGTTATCAGATCACTAATAAAAACATTCTGACTCAGGCATTCCCTCTTGCGACTGCCGAGTGTTTCTCCGCTGATAGTGAGGCCTTATCGGGGATCACACCCGGAGTACAGCCTCGCTAAACCTTTCAGCAGGGATCACATGACCACAGACGAACTATTTTTAAAATGCTGAACTTGTGCTCTCTCTGCAGCGAGTAAGATTCACGATTCACCGGTCAGATGTTTATAAAACTGCCTCTCAATTTCCATGGCTTTGGCTGCTGAGAAGGTACTTCGTTCCGGCATATGGCGTCACTGCTGAATGTGGTGTCGCTGGGAATGCCCTGGAGGGTGAAATTACCCTGGATTGGTAGCATGGAATGTTGCTACTCCTTGGGTTTTGGCCAGGTACTAGCGACCTGAATTGGCCACCGTGAGAACGGGCTACTGGGCTTGATGGACCTTTGGGCTAACCCAGTGAGGCTATTCTTATGTTCTTAGTTAAGCTCTGGAACGCGTTGCCAGAGGTTGTGGTAAGAGCGGATAGCGTAGCTGGTTTTAAGAAAGGTTTGGACAAGTTCCTGGAGGAAAAGTCCATAGTCTGTTATTGAGAAAGACAGGGGGGAAGCCACTTCTTGCCCTGGATCGGTAGCATGAAATGTTGCTACTCTTTGGGGTTCTGGAACGTTGCTACTCCTTGGGTTTTGGCCAGGTACTAGCGACCTGGATTGGCCACCGTGAGAACGGGTTACTGGGCTTGATGGACCATTGGTCTGACCCAGTGAAGCTATTCTTATGTTCTCAGTTAAGCTCTGGAACGCGTTGCCAGAGGTTGTGGTAAGAGCGGATAGCGTAGCTGGTTTTAAGAAAGGTTTGGACAAGTTCCTGGAGGAAAAGTCCATAGTCTATTAAGACACGGGGGGAAGCCACTGCTTGCCCTGGATCAGTAGCATGGAATGTTGCTACTCCTTGGGTTTTGGCCAGGTACTAGCGACCTGGATTGGCCACCGTGAGAACAGGCTACTGGGCTTGATGGACCCAGTAAGGCTATTCTTATGTATGAATTTCCCTCCAGCCTGCTTCTTACCATCTGGCTGTATCCAGAAGATGAAAGGGTGTGCTGCAGTCTTAGCAACTAAGTACAGGGACCTTTGTTGGGGGAGGACGGTCAGGTGGAGCGGGGATGTAGCTCCACAACCCAACCCTGGGAATGAAGAGTTTCTGATGGAGGAAAACAGCCATTCAAGGCTCTTTCCTCCAGCTTCACATTTATCATTGAGTTCTTGACTTGAGCGAGGGAATGACGCAAAGAGAAGCAGACCGGGAACAATGGTGAGACACTCCCTGCCGGCACAAGGGACGAGACAGCTACAGAAGGCAAACAGAACTTACAATGGGAACGATTTCCATCTAAAGATTACGGGGCAACAATCTCTCCTCCTTGGTGGCACTCCATGCAAGCTCAGCAGAGAATTAGAACGCAGAAAGAAAGCAGGTCTTAATTATGGCTGTGGGTTTCTTTTATTTTTCCTATCGGGTGTTTCAGGAAGTACAAAATTTAACAGCCCAATTTTAAAAGCAGAACCCGATACCCCAACAAATTCCACTGACTTTGTGCTGCTGAAAATCATTAGAGACCCCTCTGGTACTGTCCAGAAAGCTCAGAGACAGAGCCAGAAACTATCAGCAAATGGGGATATTCAAGTTGCTGAATATCTGAACCTAAGAATCGCCTTACTGGGTCAGACCGATGGTCCATCAAGCCCAGTAGCCTGTTCTCACGGTGGCCAATCCAGGTCACTAGTACCTGGCCAAAACCCAAGGAGTAGCAACATTCCATGCAGTGGCTTCCCCCTTGTCTTTCTCAATAACAGTCTATGGACTTTTCCTCCAGGAACTTGTCCAAACCTTTCTTAAAACCAGCTACGCTATCCGCTCTTACCACAACCTCTGGCAAATCGTTCCAGAGCGTAGCCCTTTCAGGACCAAGGGACATATTTGTCCCATAAATTTAAAATCCTATCAATTTTGATTGGGATAGTCTACAGTTCTAAATTTGATATGTACAGATTCCATATGATACTGCCTTTATGTAAACAAACTGGTTCTGACATTCATTCATTAGCGTCGTTGCCAGATTGACGAGAAGATTCACTTGCCACACTGTCCATAAGCTTGATTTTTTAAAATAAAAATAATGATATTTCACAAAAAAAATCAATTTTTTGGCATCTGCAAGCCCTTTTTACCATAAAAATGTCGTCAAAACCACAAAAATTGGCCTACGATCCTTATGGTCCTGAAAGGGTTAACTAAGAACCTAAGATTAGCCTTACTGGGTCAGACCAATGGTCCATCAAGCCCAGTAGCCCGTTCTCATGGTGGCCAATCCAGGTCACTAGTACTTGGCCAAAACCCAAGGAGTAGCAACATTCCATGCTACTGATCCAGGGCAAGCAGTGGCTTCCCCCGTGTCTTAATAGACTATGGACTTTTCCTCCAGGAACTTGTCCAAACCTTTCTTAAAACCAGCTACGCTATCCGCTCTTACCACAACCTCTGGCAACGCGTTCCAGAGCTTAACTAAGAACCTAAGAATCGCCTCACTGGGTCAACCCAATGGTCCATCAAGCCCAGTAGCCCGTTCTCACAGTGGCCAATCCAGGTCACTAGTACCTGGCCAAAACCCAAGGAGTAGCAACGTTCCAGAACCCCAAAGAGTAGCAACATTTCATGCTACCAATCCTGGCCAAAACCCAAGGAGTAGCAACATTCCAGGGCATAAAAGAGACCCGGTTTGGGAATATTTTAATGAAACTCCTCTATCTATGGATAAGGGAGGGAAAGGGGAAAAGGACTTTGTCTATCACTTTTTTGTGGTTACACATTCAAAGAGGTTTACGTATATACAGGCACTTATTTTGTACTCAGGGCAATAGAGGATTAAGTGAATTGCCCAGGGTCACAAGCAGCAGCGCTGGGATTTGATCCCACGACCTCGGGGTGCTGAGGCCGCTGCTCTCCCGCTAGGCCACTCCTCATCTCGCCTAAACAATTTCTGTATCAGGCTGCGTTTCTGGCGGAATCACTTACCGCAGAAAATCAGATGTTTCTCTTTATAGAGAATTTTGGATAGTGTTAAAGATGTATATAATCCAGGAATTTATAGTCAATAATTTCTAATAATTCAAGAGCAGAAAGTTAATGTCCTATTTTCTTGATACGTAACATAGAAACATAGAAGATGACGGCAGATAAGGGCCATAGCCCATCAGGTCTGCCCACTCTACTGACCCACCCCCAAGTTTCCAAGTTTATCCAAGTTTATTAGGTATTTTGATTTATCGCCAATTCAAAATTCAAGGCGATGTACAAATTAATAAAAAATTTTTGATAACACACTTACAATTATTAAATAAAAACAGACGATTATCTAAAATACAAATATAACATTACACTTAAAGGGTATTTCAACAAATTAAAATGAAACAAAAGGAAAATTATTTACTGGTTACATTCAGTGTTAAAATCATTAGTTCAATTTTAAAATATTTAATTTCTGGGAAAAACAATAGGGAGGGAGACAAAGACAATTGACCTTTTAAATTAAAAATGCAAGGAGAAAAATTAGTCAGTAAAGGCATCTATATATAGAAAACTTTTAAGTTCAGACTTAAATTTTGCCAGGTTTTTTTCTTGTCTTAGGTACAGTGGAAGATTGTTCCAAGATTGAGGGGCTGTTATGGAAAAAATTGTGTTACGCCTAGTGTTAATAACTTTTAATGAAGGAATTACTAGTAGTTGCTGGTCTTGAGATCTAAGAGATCTAGAGGTAGTATAAGGTATTAAAAGTCGAAATATAAAGGCTGGAGTTTTATGTTCTAAGGCTTTGAAGATGAGTAGACATTGTTTAAATATTATTCGATGTGCTACTGGTAGCCAGTGGGCTTTCTTAAGTAGGGGTGAGACATGATCGAATTTTTTGGCTTTATAAATTAATTTAACAGCGGCGTTCTGGATTATTTGTAGTCGCTTAAGTTCTTTCTGTGGTAAGCCTATAAATAATGCATTACAGTAATCTAGTTTGGAGACTACAAGAGAATGAATTAAGATATTCAATGATTTTATACATAAAAATTTTGATATCGATCGAATCTGACGAAGTCTATAAAAAGTAGATCTTACGACTAGACTTATATGATCGTGAAAAGACAATTTGTTGTCGAAGGTAACTCCAAGTATTTTGATATTATCAGCCATCTTTAAGTCTACTATCCTGGGGATCCCACTCCTGGTGACAGGTTCCCTTGGCTTAGCCCTCTAAGGGATCCCACGCTGAACTGGTATGATTAGCACGAGTTAGAAATAACCACCTTGCTATACGCCACTCTCTCTCTCTCATGGCTCATAGATGAAACCGCGCGAGACAATCGCGTGCGGACAAACCCGCCCAGACAATTGTGCGCAGGACGTCAGCGTGCTGGTTTTTAACACTATTTAAAAGCTCTGTGAAGGGGTGTGGGGGGGGGAACCCTGCCACTTTAGTTAGAAATGTTGGCACTCCCGTTGGGGGGTGTGGGGGGAACAGCCTTTCCCCCTATTTTTTAGGGGAAAATTACTGTTTGCTCTTTAATGGAGTGGTTCACCCCCCACCCCCCACCCCAACGGGAGCGCCAAGTTTTCTAAGTAAAGCAGATGGGGGGAGGGGGTTTCCTCCCTACACACCCCTCAGACCGCTTTAAAATAGTGTTGAAATCCAGCGCGCTGACCTCCTGCTCGCGATTGTCTGGGCGGGTTTTTCCGCGCGCGATTGTCTCACGCAGTTTTGACTGGACACCCTCTTTCATGCATATTCATCATATACCTACCCAAACTCACTATTACAACAACTCTATTCATTTAAATTACAAATATTTATTACTTTTATAATAAGTTATAAAAGGGAGATGTGCATCTAATTTACTCTTACCCGCATCACTCTATGCCACTCTTAAGGAGATGTGCATCTAGTTTACCCTTAAATCCTAGAACGGTGGATTCTGCAATTACTTCCTCTGGGAGAGCATTCCAGGTGTCCACCACTCGCTGCGTAAAACAGAACTTCCTGATATTCGTCCAGGACCTGTCCCCCCTCAGCTTCAGTCTATGTCCTCTTGTCCGTGTCACATCGGACATTGTAAATAATGTTTTTTCCTGCTCTATTTTGTCGAATCCTTTCAGTATTTTGAAAGTCTCGATCAGATCCCCTCACAGTCTCCTCTTCTCAAGGGAGAACAACCCCAGTCTCCTAAGTCGTTCCTCATAGTCCGGGGAGGGAGGGATGGGCAGGAGACAGAAAGGTGGCAAAGCGGTTTTAAATGTCTTTATAGTGGGAAAGAAAGCCCAGATCTCTGTTAGGTGTCAAAATACCTTATCATTTTGATTGCAAAGGTTTTACGTTCTTGGATGGTTTTAAAGTTCCCTTTTGGTATTCTCAGCATAAAGTCATTGGTGCAGTGGTCAGTTTTGTCCTTAGTGTTGTCCGACAGAGGTGACATCCTATTTTATTTTGAGATCCAGTAACCAGAATTATACACAGTGCACAAGATGGGGGTCACACCATGGAGTGAGACCGAGGCATTATAATCCTGTTTGTTTTCATCTATAGTCCTTTCCTCGTTATTTCAACTGTTGTGTTTGCTTTTTTGGCCGCCATTGCGCGCTGAGCAAAAGATTACAGCATATTGTCCATGATGACATCTAGATCTTTCTTTTTCTTGGGTGCTGACTCCTAAGATGGATCCTAGCGTCCGGTAACACTTGCATTTGTCCACATTAAATATCATTTGCCAGTTGGATGCCCGGTCTTCCAGTTTCCTGTTGAACCAGAACGTTCGCATGTAAGGCTAGTCTCAGTTAGAGCGCTGGTCTTTGACCTAAGAGCCGCCGCGGGAGCGGACTGCCGGGCACGATGGACCACTGGTCTGACCCGGCAGGTCTTCCTTCAATTTCTCACAGTCCGCAAGGGTTTGCATTGTGACACTTCACAATTTGCCTTCCTCCCATTAAGAAACTTGTCCGTTTAACCTTACTCTTTGTTTTCGATCTTTTAACCGGTTCCCAATCTACGGCAAGAACATTACCTCCTTTCGACTGCTGCTACCACTTATCATTTTCTGTAGCGATGCTAGACGTACACAGCACTGTTCATTAAACATGTAGTAAGAGTGAGTCCTTGCTCAATAGAGCTTACAGTCATAAGAACATAAGATTTGCCGCTGCTGGGTCAGACCAGTGGTCCATCATGGCCAGGAGTCCACTCACGCGGCGGCCCTTAGGTCAAAGACCAGCGCCCTAACTGAGACTAGCCTTACCTACGTGCGTTCCAGTTCAGCAGGAACTTGTCTAACTTTGTCTTGAATCCCTGGAGGGTGTTTTCCCCTATAACAGCCTCCGGAAGAGCAGACAAACAGGACAAATAAGGGTTAAGAAATGTCTCTAAGAGGGGATGATAAAACAGACATGGGTATTTTACAAGTGAGTAGGACTTAGAAATTAAAGGCAGCCTGGAAAAAGTGGGCTTTTAGCCTGGATTTGAATATTGCCAGAGACGGAGCAGTCTGTTCCAGGCATACGGTGTATCAAGATAGAAAGCTGGAGTTAGCAGTAGAGGAGAAGGGTACAGATGAGAGACACTTACCCGATGAATGGAGTTCCCAGGGAGGAGTGTAAGGAGAGATACTGAGGAGCTGCAATGAATACACTTGTAGGGGTTTGAACTGTACATGGAAATGAATAGGGAGCCAATGAAGTGACTCGAGGAGAAGGGCAATGTGAACGTAGAGCCACTGGTGGAATGCAAGTCGTGCGACCCAACTTTGAACCGATTGAAGGGGACAGCGATAGTTGAGTGGAAGACCTGCGACAAGCACGGCTTTTTAACTTCCTCAGGAATTTTTCACGAGGTGCTTTGTCCAAAGCTTTCTGCAATTCAGCCACACACACCAGCTCCCCTTTAGCCACATGTTTATTCAGGCCTTCACAAATGGATGAGGCAAGAGTTTCCTTGACTAAATCCGTGTCGATTCTGGCCCATCAAACCGTGCTTTTCTCTCTCTCCAGCAATTTTCTTGTTTATAATGGTCTCGCTATCATTTTTCCCATCATTAACATCTGGAGCGTTATGTAAAATCGGACTTTACATTCTCCCCTCCCCCTCCAATCTTCAGGAAACTTGGATGTATTAATCAAAGACCTGCAGTTTCTTTTTTCAGTTCTGGGATGTGTATCGTCCGGTACAGAGAAGTTGTAAAGAGGGGAACCCAGACATTTGCACCCTAGATCCAGCAATGTCCACTTCTAATTGAGCTGGAAACACCTAATTCTAATTAGCCAATTAGCTGCTAAGGAAATAGAATTACTGTATGTCATATGAGCAGACTGGTTTCATTTCCTCAAGGGTAACGTGGTAAGAACTTGTGATTCCCATTCTTATACTCGGGGTTCAGTGATATCCTTGGCACGGCGTCTTGGATTTCTGCTCCCTCGGCGATTGAGCAACTTCTGACACCGGGATCTATGGACTCCATTCTGCCCCCTTTACTGAGCTTTTGCATGTGTGTTTGCTCTTGTGTAACCCTGTAGGCTGAGAGTGAATGTTGTTTTCTTTGTGTTTCTGCTTGGGTGACTAATGATATAATGATAGACCAACTTGCCCTACGTTGGTTTAGGGTTGTAATTACTCTGTATGCGGTCATGGCTCCAATTCTTATAATTAGAGCTGTTTTGTCTCCCAATGTGCAAACAAGACTGGCATATAAACTTGACTGTCTTAATAAGCCGTCTGGTAATGTGGTCATTAAAAGACAAGAATAATTCGTTTTAATAAGCAATGTACAGTATAAATGTGTCTCATCACATCCTACTTCTGTCCTGCTGTCTGAATAGATTCTTGTCTATGTTATTCTTCTTCCTTCTCTCGTCTATCGTTGACGCCTACCCATGAGTTGCCTTGTGTGCTTTCTCATCTCCCAAGGTATCTTGCATTGTCATTTGTGACATCGGCTCCTCTGAAGTTTGTTGTCCGTTTGGAACATGGAACTCCCTGATGAATCAGATAGTGCTACCTGAAATTTATCCGACCATAACGATTAGGCGGAGAGGATCATTTGATTAATTTGGTAAAGGCATGGCTAAAACCAGGGTACAATGGAGAGGTTAGAAACAGGAGACATCTCAGCTTGGTTGAAAGTCTCTGGAGCAGTGGACTTCACTCCCAGTTCTCCTTGGCTGCCAACGGGTCTGGCTTCCAGAATCTCTCTGATGCATAGGCGTGGTTGAACAATAAGGCAGACATTTGCACAAAGATTCGTAGCAGGATTTGGACAATGAATGAGTGAACTTTGGGGTGATTGACAGGAACGGGAGGGTTTCATTTATAATAATGGGGTGAATGATATTGTGTATATTGTGAATGGTAGAATGAGGCATTATGTCATCACAATCTCAACTCTGGAATGTTGCTACTCTTTGGGTTTCTGCCAGGGACTTGGGACCTGGATTGGCCACTATTGAAAACAGGATACTGGGCTTGATGGACCTTTGGTCTGTCTTATGTTCTTATGTGAGCCAAGTCTAGGACAATCTAGCCATTGTGACATCACTGCTGAGGTTGGCTCTTAGGCATTGGTGGAATGAGGCATTATGACATCACAATCTCAGCTCTAGAATGTTGCTACTCTTTGGGTTTCTGCCAGGTTCTTGGGACCTGGGTTGGCCACTGTTGGAAACAGGATACTGGGCTCGATGAACCTGACCTGGTGTAGCAATTCTAATTTTCTCCCCCAACAACCATGCCAGTGAAAGGCCTTGGCTGGTAGGCCTGGCATCTCCACCCAGATACCAGCAACTCCACTTGGTAATGCTTCCCCCATGCCGAACCTGTGGGATTACTCTCCGTTAGCTGTCTAGCCCAGCCATTGTGGGGGTCGAGTCTTGAGTTGGGGACTCCAGACTGTGGCTCCCTCAGAAGCCTAATAAGAATTGCACCTTTGGTCTGGCCCAGCAAGTGTCACCGCTTAGCAGCAAATGAGAATTTGCGACATCTCCCTTCCCCTCCTCTGGCTATATAATGGCACAAAGAAATTTGTTTCTATCAGCCCTTCCACAGCCTGTCTGGCTTGATTTATATACCCACTATTTAAGTTTCACTTTCTAATTCCTTCACTTGATTTTGTCATTTAAGCTTTACATTTTTATGCAAATCAGAATGTATTTCTAGCACAGGAAGCTGTCCACCCTTTATCCTTAAAAGAGCCTGAAACTTGAATAAAGAGGATGACTCAACACCAGTCATATATAAATGACCCTCCCTGCCATGTGGTGGGCAGTTCCCAAATGCAAATGAGGGGCGTTCCCCACCACACCAAGCACATTATCAGGCAATCAAGCATACAGAACCAGCAAGACAATCCAAAAGTTATGGTGCTAGGGCTATGAACCCATCTAGAGAACTCAACTTTTCCAAAAAAACCGAGGCTGTTCACTAGAAGTATCCTTCCACCCTCACTCAACCAGGTGAGGCAGAAAATGGGTCATAAGGAAGGGCGAAAAGGCCAATCTCTCTCTCGGTGTCAAGTCAAAAGCGCGCCGGGACAAAGGCGCGAGCAGACAACTGAGCGCAGCGCGCCGAAGAAAAAGACTGTTTTTAGGGGCTACGACGAGGGTGTGTGTGGGGGGAACCCCCCCACTTTACTTTATACAGATCGCGCCGCATTGTGGGGGCGTTGTGGGGGGTTGTAACCCCCCACATTTTAGTGAAAACTTAACATAAGAGCTGCCATACTGTTTCCAACAGTGGCCAACCCAGGTCCCAAGTCCCTGGCAGAAACCCAAAGAGTAGCAACATTCCAGAGTTGAGACTGTGATGTCATAACGCCTCATTCCACCAATGCCTAAGAGCAAACCTCATCAGTGATGTCACAATGACTTGATTGGCCTATACTTGGCTCACATAAGAACATAGGAGTTGCCATACTGGGACAGACTGAAGGTCCATCAAGCCCAGTGTCCTGTGGCCAACCCAGGTCCCATGTAGTAAAACAGATTTTATGTTGATTATCCTAGGAATAAGCAGTGGATTTCCCCAAACCATCTCAATAATGGACTATAGACTTCTCTTTTAGGAAATTATCCAAACCTTTTTAAAACCCAGCCAAGCTAACTAATTTAAGGGCTTTTCGGACTGCTTTGAGTAGTGGAGAAGGTTAACACCCCAGTTCAAGGTCATCTGATCCCTTCCATAAATGAACCCCCAGTGTCAAGGAATGGGCATTCCACTGAGCCCAGATCAGGACCACCAACCTAACCTCCCTAAAACCAAACTCAAGTCAGAAGGGCATTTTGGTGTCGTGCCACTGCACAGGCTCATTGACACCCATTTGTAGTCCGGATCCTGTAGGCATGCCGAGTATTACACGGGAAATAAATGCTTCTAAGCTAAGCCTTCCTCTTATGGAAACCAGATTCTGATTCCAGACACTGTATCTCTGCTCTGTTTGACTGCCTCGACTTATTCCTTTCATATCACTAACAGATGTTTTGGTCTCTGATCACTACAGCACAGCTGGCTCGCAGAAGTTCTCCCTATGGCTGATGAAGGTTGGTTCCAATTTATAAACTCTCCCTCCTTGCAACAGATCTTGCATATGTCTGTATCAAAGGGAAGCTTGAGAAGGAGTAGGCGTTGAGTTTTCCAACTGGTGGTACTTCTGGCAGTTGTGGGAGAGTGCTGCATGACTGGAAAATGGACATTTTTGCATATTATCTGAAATTTTCTGAACAGAACTGCACGTTCCACTCAACCTGGCACTAACACATGCAAACAACTCCCCCCCACCCCATTTCCCCAGATCATTGGATGTGGGCAGGGCTGGAGAAGGCTTATCTGCTCCTTCAAGGTTCAGTCATGTTTTCATAAATGAAGGAAACCTCCCCTGCCAGGTGAAACCAAGAACCAAGGATGGTCCACAAAGTTTCCTGTCTGCCCAATGCTTCAGGACGAAGATTAGTTGAATATACACCATACCCCGGCCCGCACAGACTGCCTGGAAGCTCCATCTGACCACACCCCAAGCAAACTATTTTGTACAACCCGCTCTAGGCAAACAGGATTTTTCTAATTTTGCCTGTACAAAAACCCGCCAGAGATGATTTTTCCATAGAAAGTGATTTCCCCCCAGTCGTTTTCATGATTTTCAGAGAGACAGATGTTAGTCTGGAACTACATCTCTCTTACAACCTTCCTCCTCTCTCCCTCCAACCCTTCAGAGCCCGAGCCAAGCCAGGCAAGCTGGGAAAGGAAAGGCAGACACATCTTCAGAAAAGATGCTATGTTCCCCTCAGATCTTTTAGAAATCTGGGAGGGTCAAACTGGGTCAGGAGTTCACCAACTAATTCTGCAGTGAAATGATTACAGACTGACCATCCCTTTGGTCCTTTCTGGGTCTTTGGGAAACAGATACCATGAGGTGTCCCTTTAGAAAATTAAATCGCAGCTCAAGATATCACACGTGCCAGCGAAGCCTGAACAGGGCTAAGTCCCTCACACTTCTCCCTAGGGCTCCCTTCACCCCCCTATTCAAAATTCATCTTGGCACACATGGATTGTGCAAGTTTGAGGGTGGGAGGTAGGAAGATGTATGTTTGTTTGCTTGTTTTTTTGCAGTTATACAGTTTTTGTTGGGGGGGGGGGAGAACATAAGAAGTTGCCTCCACTGGGTCAGACCATAGGTCCATCGTGCCCAGCAGTCCACTCCCGTGGCGGCCCATCAGGTCCATGACCTGTAAGGTGATCCTTTGCCTAAAACCCTTCAATCCCCTTTATCCCTCTATCTATACCCTTACATAATCCTATCTATACCTCTATCTGTATCCTTCAATCCCCGCATCCATCAGGAATTTATCCAATCCTTCTTTGAAACCCCGTAATGTACTCTGTCCTGTCACAACCTCCGGAAACGCATTCCAGGTGTCCACCACCCTCTGAGTGAAAAAAGAACTTCCTAGCATTGGTTCTAAACCTGTCCCCTTTCAATTTCTCCGAGTGCCCCCTTGTTCTTGTGGTTCCTGATAGGTTGAAGAATCTGTCCCTCTCCACCTTCTCTATGCCCTTTATGATCTTGTAAGTCTCTATCATGTAGAGTAGAGGGGATCCACTATCTAATATTACTTTCTGACAGTTAGGGCAGGTTAGCAAGAGGGTCATGCGTTGATGCCAAATCCCCCCCAAAAAGTCATATGAACTGGACGGAGTTATACTGCTTAATTTTGGGTCTCCTGATAGCTGAACTGGTCCTAAGGCATATCATGCAGGCAATGTACCAGGTAGGCCTGGAAAAATATACCCTGACATGGTACCAGCCTTTGGCCTCCAAACTTCCGCCCTACACCCAGAATCGACCACTCTGCTCGCATGATGAAAAGCGTTTATGTGTGCCCTCGCGACGAGCCCTCCGCCTTGAGAACGCCTAAAAGAGATCCTACCGCGCCTCTGGAACAAACTACCCACCCGCATAAGATCATTAGAAGGCCTACTGAACTTCAGGAAGGCAATGAAACCTCACCTCTTCCCCCGACCCTCTATGAGAGTGCGCCAGCCAAATTCCCCGAACCTTCTGACAAAGTGCCCGACCCTCCGCTGTCTCGAATCTAAAACGCTATGTGCTTCGTCCAATGTCTGACCATGCCAATGTTCTGCCACGCTCTGTCATACTCTTCGCCATCTTTGGCCTACTACACTATGTAAAGTAGTTTTTATTAAGCCAGCATGAAACACACAGCTTACAGCAGACGTAGATTTTCAACCACAATATAACATCAATCCCCTATCCCCCCAACCCCCCCCCCACCCACCCACCCCTCCCAGGCAGCAGCAGCGGCAAATATTCCAAAAGAATAACACAGGTACAATGGGAGCAATAAACAAATCACATATCCCAAAGTTGTCGTTGAACATAAGAAGTAAAAGGTCAAACTAAAAGAATACCAACATTGACGAAATAACCGACCTACTTTAGCAGTCATGTCCACAATATCTTTTCGTTCCAATAACATTTGCTGTAACATAAATGCTCTCCACTGCTGGATAGAAGGAGGCTGAGGCGAGAGCCACTGTAAAAGAACACATTTCCTGCCCAATAACACAGTTTTTCTGAGAAAAATCGCACAACCCGGTCGAGGTGGGTGGAATCGAATCTGAAGAGTGATGAGGAAACTTGGATGCATCCTCCATGAACAACCCCAAAGCCGAGCCACAGTAGACACCAGTTGCAACCAAAAGGCAGAGACCAAGGGGCAAGACCAGAACATGTGTCCAAAAGATGCCATAGGCTGCGCACATTTTCCACAGCCATGTCCCGTACTGATCCCCATTACGTGAGTTCTCTTGGGTGGGTAAAAGGCTCGCAGTAGGAACTTGTAATTTCGCTCCCTCTCCGCCGCTGACAATAGAGAAGCATGCCCTCGACGAATGCCTGTACGGATCATGTCATCTGATATGGGCACCTGAAGATCAGCCGACCATTTCTGGGCCAAGGTAAGAAAATCCAGTTCACCAGAAAGTTCCTGCAAGAACCTATGATAAAATTTCAACGGTATTGGTTCTTGTGCTGTGTGACAAAGAGCTTCTTGTAATCTATTGTGAACATCCTCACTCAACACCACCGAGGTCAAAGTCCGCAAGTAATGCTGGAGTTGTCGGTAGGCAAACCAATCCGCGGGGGAAAGATGAACCTGTGTCTGTAGATCAGCAAAAGGAACAGGAAGACCTGTGCGAAGCACCACTTGTGACACGTAGTGAAGACCCACAGTAGTCCAGCGCTGGAAAGCTGCAGAATCCAAACCAGGTAAGAAACCTCCATTACCAGCGATGGGGAGATAAGGCGTTCCACAGGGGGAGATCTTCAACTTCCTGCACAGCAGTTTCCAAGCCTTACGCATTGCAGGTAAGAAGGGGTGCGATTGTAACAGAGGCAGGTCCGGCAAGTGGAGAGCATGTAAGAGATAGCTAAAATGATAAGGTGGAAATTGATAACATTCAAGCTCAGGTAAGGAAAAACATTTTGTATTAAAAAACCAGTCATGAATATGCCGCAACTGGCAGGCAAGGTTAAATCTAGAAACACTCAGAAGACCCAACCCCCCTTGGGTTCTTGGTAGCATCAACTTAAATAATGAAATCCTAGCCCGTTTCCCCTGCCACAGGTATGCAGAAAGGTGTGAGTTGTGTTGGGATAAATGTGTGGGTGTTAACATAATGGGAAGCATTTGTAATATATAGAGCCATTGTGGGAGTATCATCATATTATAGAGAGCAATTCGGCCAGAAAGGGACATGGGAAACTTCTGCCAATTAGAAAGGGCGGTCGCTGTGCGACGGAGTAAGGGCAAGACATTAGCCGAGTATAGCCTGTCCAAATTCTGAGGAATAATCACCCCTAAATAAGTCAATTGAGAAGGAGCCCACTGTAAAGGAAACTCACCCTGCCAGGTCTGGCGCACCTCATACGAGGTCGGCATTGCCAAGGATTTCTGTTTATTAAGAACTAAACCCGAATAAAGATGAAACTCATCCAGGAGGTCCAAAGCTCGGAACAGCGAGCGATGCGGGTTACCCAAAGTAAGTAAAAGATCGTCAGCAAATGCCAACACCCGCAACTGGGAAGATCCTTCCGGTAGCCCCACGATCCCATCATCTCTCTGAATTGTTCGTAGCAAAGGATCCAAGTACAAAAGAAATAAGAGCGGGGATAAGGGACACCCCTGTCGAGTCCCCCTGCCCACAGGAAAAGTAAGGGATCTCACCCCATTGACCAATACCGAAGCAGTAGGTCCCGAGTAAAGCGTTCGAATCAACATAAGAACATAAGAACATAAGAACCGCCATCTCCGGATCAGACCCATGGTCCATCAAGTCCGGCGATCCGCACACGCGGAGGCCCAGTCAGGTATACACCTGATGTAGTTTTAGTCACCCATATCCCTCTATGCCTCTCATAAGGAGATGTGCATCTAATTTGCCTTTGAATCCCAGCACAGTGGATTCCTTGATAACCTCCTTTGGGAGAGCATTCCAGGCGTCTACCACTCGCTGCGTAAAACAGAACTTCCTGACATTTGTCCTGGACTTGTCCCCCCTTAGCTTCAAACCATGTCCTCTTGTCCGTGTTGCGTTGGACAATGTAAATAATTTATTTTCCTGCTCTATTTTATCGATGCCTTTCAGCATTTTGAACGTCTCGATCATGTCCCCTCGCAGCCTTCTCTTCTCAAGGGAGAACAGTCCTAGTTTCTTGAGTCGTTCCTCATATTCCAAGTTCTCCATACCTCTTATTAACTTCGTTGCTCGTCTCTGCACCCTCTCTAACAGTTTTATATCCTTCTTTAGGTTGGGAGACGCCAAGTAACTATCAGGGAGTCCTATATGCTGTAGTACCTGAAACAAGTAATGCCAATGAACCTTGTCAAAGGCCTTTGCCGCATCTAACCCAACTAACAATCCAGGGCAATGAGACTGTGGAGCTCGGGAAAAGGCCAGTAACACTCGACGCACATTAAGTACGGAATGTCGCGTCCGAACAAAGCCCACTTGCTCGGGCACAATAATAGCAGGCAACAAGGGCGCTAACCTATCCGCCAACACACGAGCCAGTATTTTAATATCAACATTCAAAAGTGATATCGGTCGATAAGATTCAACGTCAGTGGGTGATTTAGATGGTTTTGGAATCAGTGTAATCAGGGCGTCATTCGCATAGCGCGGAAATGTACCGTGGGCCTGGACCGCTGTGTAATAAGCCAAGAGAGACCCCCCTATAGAGGAGGATAAGATCTTAAAAAACTCTGGGGAATAGCCATCAGGTCCCGGGGCTGTACAGGGCTTCAATTTCTGTATCGCCAGCAACACCTCCTGTAAGTGTAAGGGTCTATCTAATCGGGCTACCTGTGTTGCTGATAATCTGGGCATCCCCGCATCCTCCAAGTAGTCACACACATCCGGACCCATATAAGGACCCGGGGAAGCATAGAAAGCCTCAAAATAGGTTTTAAAGCAAGCCGAAATGTCCCCCGCGGAAGTCAACATCTTACCCGAATGTTCTCGTATCATAGGGACGTATCGAGATCCCGTCCAACTCTTAGTTACGGAAGCTAACAATTTTCCCGCTTTATTACCATATTTGTAAAATTGAAATTTCCGAAAAAACAGCAATTTTTTCGTACGTTCATGGATAAGGGAGTTTAACTCAGCCAGGACTGCTTCACACACGTCTTTAGCGGCCCTTGAGGGATTATTCAATAAATCACGTTTTAACTGCACCGACTGCCGTTCAAGTTGTACAATACGGTGCGCTATGCGTCGGGTCCTAGAAGCCACATAGGCAATAATATCCCCACGTAGCACTACTTTTGCCTTGTCCCAAAACAGTATTGGCTGATCCATATGTTGAGCATTAAATGAACAATAAGCCTCCCATTTTTGTAATAAAACGTCCCGGAAATGAACCTCATTATGCAAATATGAATGGCCTACTACACTATACCACATGACATGTGCCACACTGCCTACCATGCTTCAATCTCCCATGCCATGTCTACATCACGCACCTTTGCCTTACAATTTTGCCAAGTCGTGTCATTCTGTGTCACCAGACTATTTCTCACCACACCATGTTTGTCAACTATGTTTCGCAGATCCCAACGGGGAGCGACATATAGAGACTCCCCCCTCTTTGCCCTGTGTGTCTGCCACAATTAGATTGCAAGCTCTTGCAAGCAGGGACCATCTCTCGGTAGCGCTACAGAACTAAGAAATAGTAGCAGTCCTGGTTCATTCCTCGTGTTACTACAATGACCCCCGTTATGGGCAATTTCCCTTTGGGCAGCGAGGGAACTGACGATGCCCGGGGTAGACAGGGCAAAACAGTCTAAACAATCTTGTCTATTCATACCAAAACCTGGCTGGTGATGGAAATCATTCTTGTTTAACTTACTCCAATATTTTCAGACTGAATCCTGGCCAGCTCCGTCTCTCTCTAAAGATGTTGCACCATAAGGCAATGCGCACAGGGACCATTTCAGCTCTGGACAGCTTTCTATTACAACAAGCTCTATTGTTTTTAATGTATTAATTATACTAATGTAGTGAGAGAAAGGATGTTAGTAGGAATGCAATAACCGAAACCATTAAGGAAAGTTCTATTCAATTTTCCTCTCCAGTACCGCTTGAGACATGTTAAGAGAGCTGTAGCAAGATTTGCCCATGGGCCTGCTGGTTTTTCCGAAGAGCTGGAAGTTAGCTCAAGCTGCTCAGATTGTCTAAACACCATTTACAAATGCCTGGAATCCAAAATATCCATGGAACGCAAGCCTGCAGAAAGCACCCGAAGGAATCCCTGCACCGACAAGTACCTCTTTAGCGGAAACTTGGATTCAGACGTGTTTACAGGTCCGTTCGTCGTGCTGCAGCTCTAGGAAACGTTCAAATGGGGAAGACTTTTGACTTACTGAGACTGCTGTGCCGTGTTTACTAGACACAACAAGACCAGAGGCCGAGATTCAAGAAATATGCGCTTTTAAATCCAATAATCCAGTCTTTTTCCTTGATGGGTCTCTATTACCTTATGCTGAGCTGCTGGGGAGGGGGGTCCCTGAGATTGGCCTTCCATTTGCTTTTTGCCAACTTAGTCACTATGTGGCTTCCCTTCAGGGGACTTCCTTGCAGGGGGATTTTGGGACCCAGCTTTGTACCATTTTGGCTGCGGATCCTGATACCAGGGTCTCTATATCTGCTTTGCATGGCCGGATTTTGGCTCTTTGCCCGCCTAAGGTTTTCCCTGGTATTTTGGAGGCATGGCAGCGGGACTTGGGTAGGGACTTGGGGGACGACTTTTTGTTAAAAACCCTGACTCGAACTGCGGGCTTGGTACATAGTGCTGAGCTACGAGAATGTCATTTTCGAACTGTCCTGCGGGCCTATGCTTCCCAAAGTCAGGCTTACCACATGGGTTGTATTGATACTCAGTTATGTATCCGCTGTTTGGTGGAGGTAAATTCTTACTTTCATGGTCTTTGGAGTTGTGAGGGGATTCAGACCTTCTGGACGGAGATGGCCTCCTTTTTACAGGGCTTGTTGCGGACCCCTGTGCCAGTATCCGTGCAGTCCATGCTGTTTGCCCATTTTTCATTCTTATATATGTACAATTCTTATGAAAAATTATTTCTTAGTAAATGTTTTATTTTGGGGAAGAAATGTATCTTGTGTTGCTGGCTGTCTTCTGAACCACCTTCATTCTGGTACTGGAGGAATCGCCTCCATGAACTTATGGGCTGGGAGGCCCGTTTGGCTCGTTCTTCTCGACGCCGGAGCAGCGACTTTGTTCACACTTGGACTCCATACTTGAACATTTTGACTCCTGAGAGTCGTAGTCGGGTCTTGAATAGACTTCACCTCTGAACCTGTGCTTCTCGGTGTCTCTGCTGTTCCCTGCTTACGAGTTTTTCTGTATCTGTGGGGGGATGGGGAGGGGAGGGTGGGGGGCTTCTTTGTCGGGGGGTGGGGGTATGGTGGGTCCGGGGAGGACATAAGAGTCCAGTCCTCCGCGGGTGTTTGATGAAAATGCATACCATGGTTGTTATTGCTGTTGTATTTTCTGTTGCTTAATAAAATAGATTTGACTTAAAACCACGCTGTTTTTAGAAACGGAACCAAAAAGATGTTTCAAATGAACAAGCACTAGAAAGATCTTGGAAGTCGACAAGCAGGTCAAAACGTAGACGATGCCTTCCGCCATCTGTGGTCTTTCCTCCTCCCTCTCCCGCGTTTGATGTCTGCCTTGTTTTGGGTCAGATAAATCTTTGCCCGTTCTCTAGTCCAGAGGGTCCACCACTGTCTCACATCGTTAACGTGGTCTCTGCGATTACTTATTTCTCCAGGCAGAGTCTCACCAGGTGCGGTACGCAGAGGCGCAATTGCTTCGTTTTGAATAACTGGAGAGACACCTCATTCAGAGCCCCTTCCCTTTCCACGTACCTTTTTAACTTCTCTGGCGTGAGCAGAGTGCTCACTTGGCTCGCCCTTTGACGCAGAGAGAATTCCGGAAGTGACGGCAGAGAGAATTCCGATGCGGACGCGGGCAGCAACCTTGCGCTGGGAAAGTAAAAAAAAAAAACAGAATGGGGGAAAGCAAGGGGCACGCTGCAAGGAGAGGAGAAGGGTGTCGCGCCCTTAGGAAGACTGCGCCCGGGGCAGGCCATTCCCCCGCATCCCTCTTACTGCGCCACTGTTCGGAGCTCCAGCTTAAAAGCCATAAGACATAAGAGGTGGAGGAGCCTGGGTAGTTACTACTGATTCTATTTCAAGATGCTTTCAACTGCTCTTGAATTACCAGAGCACACTACAGGGTTTCAAGGAAGGTTTAGATAGGTTCCTAAAGGATGAGGGGATTGAGGGTTACAGATAGATGTAGAGGTAGGTTACAGAAATGATCAGGAACCACTTCACAGGTCACAGACCTGATGGGCCACCACGGGAGCGGACCGCTGGGCGTGATGGACCTCTGGTCTGACCCACTGGTGGCAACTTCTTATGTTCTTACCTCTTTCTCATTCAACCAACCGCTTTTAAGAAGCGATCCCATCCTCATGTTTTACTCCTCTCCCTCCGTTTCCTTTCAATTTTTTTTTCTCTCTCTCTTCTTTCCCTCTCCTTTCTAATAATGTAACTTTACCTCTTTCCCTCCTCCTTATCCTCACTTTCAAGTTTGTCCTGTCTATGTCCTTAATGTCAAGTTTGTCCTGTCTATGTCCTTAACCCCCTTTTGTTCCTCACAAATTTTTTCTTTTATAAGCTTAACCTTTTTATCTCAATTTTAAAATGTTATTGTAAACCGGCTAGATACCCGTTGATGGTCGGTATATTAAAAATTAATAAAACTTGAAAACTTGATTGCGCCAAGATCTCCAAACTGGTTCCACCTAAACTGGAAGAAGGAGAACTACTGGGCTTCAAGCTTTCTATTTATTTCCAAACTCGCCTACTGCTCCACCCGATGGCATTCTAGAGTAGGTTAGTTAAACAGGGAATGAATGCCTCTGCAGGATGTGACACTCAGGTGAACACTTCACCAATCTGGCAGCTAACACCCTGTTAATCCCAGGTGAATGGCACCTTGCGACACACCTAAGCCTCGGAGGTTTCGGAGGTCACAGTGCTGAAAGGCTGCGATCTAGATTCCTATTTCCAGAACCGGAAGTCTCCATTTAGACGCTCCGATGCCATGTGGCCAAAGCCAATTCTTTGACAGCCTGCAAAGGAGGAGGAAGGCTTTTAGGGTGCTTGCACCAGCTGGGTGGGACAAAGTCCTCCGAGGAGTTAAAAGCTCTTCTATGAAACTGCGATAACAGTTTCTAGCGCAGAGAGCCGCGCTGCTCCCGACGCTCATAGGAACTCCCCGCGCCAGAAACTGCTATTGCGGTTTCGTAGAAGAGGGTTTTAGTGTTATTCAATGATCGAAGTGGGGGGGAGGGGTTTTGTTTCCCGATTGTTAGGATTTGATTTTGCATTTCTTGTATTTTTCTAATACTAAGGACACCATCTTAATAGGGTTTACAGCGTTCTTTAATATGGGAAAACATTTATCTAAAAATTGATGAATCGCTTCAATCTAAGCAATGTACAACATTTACATCCACAATTTCATAGAAACATAGAAACAGAAGGCAGATAAGGGCCACGGCCCATCCAGTCTGCCCACCCCAATAACCCTCCCCTACCTTTCTCTGTGAAGAGATCCCACGTGACGATCCCATTTTGTCTTAAAATCAGGCACGCTGCTGGCCTCAATTACCTGTAGCGGAAGATTATTCCAGCGATCAACCACCCTTTCGGTGAAGAAGTATTTCCTGGTGTCACCGTGTAGTTTTCCGCCCCTGATTTTCCACGGATGCCCTCTTGTTGCTGTGGGGCCTTTGAAAAAGAAGATATCCTCTTCCACCTCAATACAGCCCGTGAGATATTTGAACGTCTCGATCGTGTCTCCCCTTTCTCTGCGTTCCTCGAGTGAGTACAGCTGCAATTTATTCAGCCGTTCCTCATACGGGAGATCCTTGAGTCCCGAGACCATCCGGGTGGTCCAGCGAATGGCTGAATAACTTGCAACTGTACTCACTTGAGGAATGCAGAGAAAGAGGAGACATGATCGAGACATTCAAATATCTCACGGGCCGTATCGAGGTGGAAGAGGACATCTTCTTTTTCAAAGGCCCCACTCAAGCACAAACATTGTAATATGCAGTATACAAAGAAATCATCCCCAGAAATTTCCTCAATACAGAATTCTTTAAATCTAAAACAAATAATAACCACAGAGTTAAAGAAAGGCGTCCACAAATAATTGTGGTTTTAACATTTTCTTAAGACACACGATCTTTGCATAATCTCATTAAAGCTCATTTATCAAACAATAGGGGTACTGGACCCCCCCAACTGAGCTAACAATTTATTAGGCGATTTTAAACATTCACTATGAAGTCTCTGAACATCCATATTCGCTGCACTTTAGGGATTTTACTTCAGATCTGAGCTTGGAACAATGGATCCATTATCTTACATATACTGCAAGGCATAGACTGGACCATATTATGTCTAACTTAGGCATTTCTTTCTCTTTCTTTCTTTCTGTCTGTCTTTTTTTCTCTCTCCCTGCCCCTTCTTTCTTTCTGTCTCAGTCCCTGGCCCTCTGTCTGTCTGTCTTTCTTTATGTCTCTCTCTCTCTCTCTCTCTCCCCGTCTGTCTTTCCTTCTCCCTTACTTTTACCTCCCCCCTGTCCAGCAGCACCCCTAGTACTCCTTCTCCCTTCCCTGCTCCCTGTCCAGCATCCACTAGGCTGGGCAGCCTCGGGGCTTTTGCTAGGACGGGCCGCCTCGCATTTTTGAAGTGGGCCGGCCTAGCAAATGCCCCGCGGCCGCACAGCTCTGTGGGAGTGAGAGAGTGGGGCCAGGCGTCAACGGCGGCGGAGGCCGAGAAGCAGTGAAGCCGAATCGGACACTATGCTCTCTATTACGCATCCGTCTCTGCAGCAGGGGCCCTCGGTTATCGAGGTCAGGCCCCCCAGCGAGGCAGCTGGTCGGTATGGTGGCATTGAGGTATTGGAGTTTGTCCCTTCGGTTAAAGATGAAGGCGGAGTGGGAGGCCGGCCCACAGCCATCTTTCCTCTCGGGGAAGGAACGTTGCTGGGGAAACATGCACAGGCTCCTACTACGCATGCAGGGACACAGCACCATGGAGGCACGGGACCATGGGGACTGAAGTGCACATGCGCGCTAAGGGTATTATTATAGTGGAGGATTAATCAGAAGACTTTTCACTGACAGGTTTTTCGTAATCAGCCTTTTCCTGGACTGATCATAAGCCATTATCTTTTCAAATAGCTACATGTCAAACAGTTAAAAAGACCAGGGTTAGCAGAAATAGAGGGAGAATTATTTACCTGTTTCCCTTCCAACTGTAAATCTTGACTTTGACGATCAGGCGAATTCACGGTCACAAACCTTAACAAAGGAAATGGATAAAACTGTGCCTCTGACTGTTCCCCAGCAAAATAAAAAAAGATGTCCTAGTCGGTACCATGACGGTCGACAACTTTTAAAACATCAACTCAGGCACACTGAGCTACTATGGCTAAAACAGAGCTGCTCATCTTCCCATCTAAACCCACCTTTCCTCTTCCCTCATTCTCCGGCTCTGTGGACAATCTTCTCATTCGTCCTGTTTTCTCTGCTCGTAATCTTGGGGTCATCTTTGACTCCTCTCTCTCCTTCAACACCCAGATACAACATACCGCTAAAACCTGCTACTTATTCCTCTATATAATATTACCAAAATCTGACCCTTCCTCTCTAAGCACACTACAAAAACCTTTATTCAGGCTCTCATCACCTTGTGCTTAGACTATTGCAATTCGCTACTCTCAAGCCTTCCGCTTAGCCATCTTGCTCCCCTCCAATCTGTCCAGAATTCGGCTGCATGACTCGTATTCCAGAAGCGCCGATATACTCACGTTACTCCTCTCCTAAAGTCACTTCATTGGATTCCCATCCACTTCCGAATACAATTCAAACTCCTCTTACTGCCCTACAAATGCACCCACTAAGCTGCCCCTCACGATCTCTCTTCGCTTATCTCTCCCTGTGTCCCCTCTCCGTGATGTCCCTCCTATCTGTGCCCTTCTCTTCAACTACCAACTCCAGACTCTGAATTTTCTGCCTCGCTGTGCCGTATGCTTGGAACAAGCTGCCCGAATCCCTATGGCGGGGTCCGTCTCCGGCAGTGTTCAAGGCCCAGTTAAAAGCCCCATTCTTTGAGAGTGTTTTCGATTCCTAACTTCTCTCACCTTGGGTTCTGCATCCCCAACCCCATATGTCATGTCGGTCTGTCCATCGCATCAACGTCTGCACATGTGCAGAGACCCTCCAGCCGCGGCCCTGCATTTGTGGCTTCAAAAAGTTTGCGAGACACTGGGTTGGCAGATAAGGAGGGTTTTTTTAGTTAAAAAAAAAAAATCAATAATAATGAACACTCATTCAGGATTCAAGAGTAATGTTAGGAAATTCTTCTTTACGGAGAGGGTGGTTGATGCATGGAATGTGCTCCCGAGGGAGGTGGTGGAGAAGAAGATGGTGACAGAGTTCAAACAAGCGTGGGATGAACACAGCAGATCTCGAAATCAGAAAATAATGGGTATACATTGAAGGAACTAAGGCCAGTACTGAGCAGACTTGCATGGCCTGTGTCCCGTATATGGACATTCAGTTGAGGACAGGCTGGGGAGGGTTTCGATGGCTGGGATGGTTAAGATGAGCTGGAGTGAGCTTTGATGGAGACTCCAGTAGATGGAACCTAAGCACATTACCAGGCAGGGCCCTGGGTTTCTGGCCCAGAAATATCTAAGAAAAAGGACCATTTAAACTAAATTAATTTATGGAACATGTATGGTTGGGGCAGACTGGATGGACCGTTTAGGTCTTTATCTGCCGTCATTTACTATGGTGCTATGTTTTTAACTCGTCGAGACTATTTTATTCTATAGTTGGTTCACCAATAGGAAGAAACTCATATGTTGATGTTAAATCACAGGTTCTCTTCCCAAGTGTCTTGGGGGATTATCTTGAATCAAAAATACATCAACTTAGGGAAGAATTTAACAGTAAATTGTCAGATGCAAAATTCTTGCCAACAACCCAGATTGACTTTTTCCAAAAATTGTCACATAAGTAATTTTATTTGAAGAAACTATTACAACCTCTTATTGTGTAAACCGATTCAAGTCTTTGTTGACTGGAGGATGATCCGGTATATAAACTGAAAGACTGGACTGGATTAGATGTTCCCCGACTCAATTTTCAAAGATTGTATCCAAAATTTTTTTTTTTTTAAATCAACGGATTCTATGATCTGGGTCCCTCGGATTGGGTGAAGAGGTCTGTATGGGTAAGGAAGGGATAGTAGAGATTACTGGTTGGTATAGATGGGCCCCTTTCACAAAGCCATATTAGCAATTCCCACGTGGCAAATGCAATGAAGCCTGCAGGAACTGAATGGGCTTCATCACCTCAGCCACGCAGGAATCACTTGTGTGGCTTTGTTAAAGGAGCCCTAAGAGAGTCAACATGACTAGCCCTATACAGACATGAGGTCTTAAAATATTCAGCACCCTTTGGAAAACAAGATTATTTTCAACTGATTTTGTCTTCTAGGAAACCTTGGGTAATATCTCTTCTAACCACAAACCTCCCAAATGCTGCGAGTGATGTTATTTCCAAGACAAAACCATTTTGTTGGCCATAATTGTTCACTTACAACTCCCTACAGCTTACTCTAGCTTGCCTTCTACAACGTCAATTCTCAAGGTCGGGAGCTCCTGTCTATTTATGACCAACCTGAGACCTTTTGGCAATTATTATATTCTGGGATCCTCTCTTTCACATTAGCCCAACTGCATGCTGAAGCCAGGCTGCATTAAAAATGGATAAAAAATGCAATCAAGAAAAGGAAAAAAGTGAATATGGCAGATTTATGGAAAGGCCGCCATCTCCAAAAAATGACATGTAGTCAAAGAAAACCTCAGACTTTGTCACAACAGGCTCACTTAGGGGCCCTTTTCGTAAAGCGTAGCATTTGCTAACAATTACCTATGGGTTTTCTTAGCATTTACAGCACAGGCCGGTGCAATGAATGTTCCTACGAGCGTTGGGAGCCGCGCAGAGCATTCAGTGCACCGGCCTGAGCAAAAAAAAACTATCGCAATTTTGTAAAAGGTGAGGTTGGTAATATGACGCTTGGATTTAGTCTTGAGTTTTGAATGGAGCGGTTGGCGTAGGAATTGGGCAGCAGAGCAACTGGGTTCGATCCCCACGGCAGCTTCTTGAGATTCAGGGCAAGTCGCTTAACCTCCGTGAACCCCAGCTACAAAAAACGAAATTGTGAGCCCCCTAGCAAATGACTTCTTCCCTCCAATATCAATTAGCAAAATGCTGGAACCAACTCCCGCTGGCACTACGATCTTGTGACCGCCCTCTCAGGCTCAGAAAACTTTTCAAAGCATTTCCGTACGAGACAGGGCGCCAGCCCTGAAGTAACTTTTAGTTATTTAAAAAATGTATACACCGCCGGGGATCTTAAGCCCATTTCTAAACTGTCCAGCGCGAATCCTGGGACGTAACGATGAGCCGACAATCAGTGGCCTCCTTCCCCGCCGCCTCATGCCATGTGCGCGTGCCTTTCCTTTCCCCCGTACCTCTTTAATGTTCCCGGCGCCAGCAGCATCCCCAACCTGCCGCTCGTGCCAGTGTCGGCCCTTCCTCTGATGTCATTTCCTAGGAGCGGGTCCAGGAAGTGACGTCAGAGGAAGAGCTGACGCTGGCGCGAGCAGCCGGTTGAGGTTGCTGCTTGCACTGCGAAGGTTAAAGAGGTGTGAAGAAGGGGAAGGGGTGGGTGCATGCGGTCGTGGCGGTGCGGAGAAGTAGCGGGGGATGGGTGCTGGTGCCCAGGGCGTACCGCCCCACCCTCTTTCTATGCCACTGCCAACAATGACCTACTTGAACCTGTGACTATGTATTTGTAACTATGACCTAACTGTATTAATAATTGTACTGTGAGCTACCGTGTTTCCCCGAAAATAAGCCCTAGTTGAAGCGCTTATGTTGGGGGTAGGGGAAAGCAAAATAAAAGTCCACTGCTGGTACCGGGATCTTCCTAAATGCCGCAGCAGACCCTTCCATCTCTCCCTTCCCACGCCGACCGCGAGGCTGATGACGTCATCAGTGATGCGGCAGAGGACCGCCCCGACGTGAAAAGGCCCGAAGCACCCCATTTAGATTGCTGCCGCGGAGCTGCCTTTTGGAAGTAGGTAATGCTATGCCAGTCTCACGATCGGCGTGGGGAAGGAGAGATGAAAGGGTGGGTGGGGGTTCGGCTGAGTGGCAGGGGATTCAAGACGAAGTTAGACAAGTTCCTGCTGAACCGGAACGCACGCAGGAAGGGCCAGTCTCAGTTAGGGCGCTGGTCTTTGACCAGAGGGCCACCGAAAATAAGACCTGGTGCATTTTGGGGGCCCCAAAATAATATAAGTCACACTAAGATCTACTGACCAAAAACTCCTTTTCATTCCTTCTCTCAAAGATTTCTACTACACCCGAAAAACTAACTTTGCAGTAACCGCTCCTACACTATGGAACTCTCTTCCACAATACCTTCGGGACGAACAAAATCTAATCAACTTCAAGACTGGCTTAAAGACCTTCTTGTTCCAAGACGCTTATGACCGTCCCTAGATCCCTTTCTCTCTTTTTTACTTCGCCTTTTTAATGTAAGTAAGTAATCACTCCAACAATGCTCACATACCCCACTTGTTCAATCCTTCCCCCATCCTTTCCTATCTTAATTAATTTATGTAACTTCTCCCTTCCTTCCCCTCTTATCCTCACTTTCCAGTTAGTCTAGTTAATGTCATTTTCGTTCACTTCATTATATTTAAATTATTATTTACTTCTATTATATTTTATAAACCGGCCAGATATTCATTTGATGGTCGGGATATTAAAAAACTAATAAACTTGGAAACTTGGTCTTATTCTCGGAGAAACACGGTAGCAACCCTACTGAATATCCATGTCAATCTGTCCATTGTAACTTCCTGGGTAGCTGAACCAACCTCTCGTAATGTAATCCGACCTTGAACTGAACAGGTAAAGGCGGAATAAGAAACCTGGCTAACATAACTATAGACAGAGAAACGTACGTAAACCACCTTGGAGCGACCACAGAAAAGTGAGATATCAAATCCGCGCACTTAGGCAAAGACAGTTAAGTGGCCTGACATCATCGCAAAGAGAAGCAGAGGGATTGAAACCAGGCTGCCCTGGATCTCAGCTCTCTTCCACTCACACTGAAAGGCATCTGCGGGTCTGACTTTCGTACGGCTTCTTTTCTCAAAGCCAAATGAGGATGGCAAAGCTTGAAAAGGACATGCTTGGGACAGATATGGAGGGCTGGGTAAAAGGAAAGAGGTGATGCAGGATTATGCTTAGGAACTTCCATACACGTTTACCCTGAGGTTGTGGGTTCAAACCCACGCTGCCCCTTGTGACCCTGGGCAAGTCACTTAATCCCCCCGTTGCCCCTAGGAGAACGGTATTGAATAAATAGTATGAAACATTTTAGCCTCTGGTAACCGGAGCTGAGATTGTGATGTCATAATGCCTCATTCCACCAATAAGAACCAACCTCATCAGTGATGTCATAATGGCCTGATTGTCCTAGACTTGGCTCCCTTTTATTACATTTTGATTTCTAGTGGTTAAAACTACAGCCTCAGTACCCTGAGGTTGTGGGTTCAACCCCACGCTGCCCCTTGTGACCCTAGGGAAGTTACTTAATCCCCCCCATTGCCCCAGGTACATTAGATAGATTATGAGCCCACCAAGACAGATAAGGAAAAATGCTTGAGTACCTGAATAAATTCATGTAAACCATTCTGAGCTCCCCTGGGAGAATAGAATAGAAAACTGAATAAAGAAATCTATCCAGGGTAGCTGAGTTTCAGCATAAGATGTAGGCGGTTGTTGGCGAAAAATTGGGTATGTAATATTTTTATTGTGTTAGTTTGTATATAGTGAATATTTTCATATAACCCACACAGATTTGTGGATATGCGGGATATATATATATATATTTTAAATAAATAAATAAACTGGGCAGACTGGAAGGGCCATTTTGGTCTTTATCTGCCACCATTTCTTATGCCACAATAGAAGTCCATAGTTTTAAGCATTAACAAATGCTCAGTCACCTTGAACATATGTTTCATAACAGAGGACAAATCGCCCTCAACATCTATCTGTTTCCTCTTCCCCCGCCAAAAAAAAAAAATGACATCGTCTTCCAGAGTCCATCTAGGCAGCTTTACAGAATTTGTTGGCTTCTGGAATAACCAGATGAATAGCTCTGGAGTTGGGATTTAAACGGGAAATAAAATATTTTCTTAGGGATCTTGTCATTCAAACATGTTGAGGATTTTAGTCCTTTTATAATCAGTTCAGTAAAACTTCTGGACCCCTTGTTAGACCAAATCAGATTGTCAAAACAAGAAATTCTTTTTGTCTGCTACATACTACATTCCTTGGCTTCCAACTTCATTAAATCATGGTCTGAGAGTTAATTAAAGCACAAGCTACTTTTATATTAGTCATAACTAATGTTTGGATTTACAGACAACAGTCGAAAGAGCAATGCGACAACCTTCGCAATTTAATCAGTCACAAAAATGTAAGAAAACAACTCGGGTGGAAACAAGAGCTTTCCAATTTTGGCATCTACTCTACATGATGGATATCTCAGCAAATGGGGAGGGGCAAGCAATGGGGTTTACTCCAAGTCACACAGTTTAAAGCAGAACCAGGAACGTTTCTAAGTCATCACTTCACTGCTCCCTAAATCCGGGATCTCAAAGTCCCTCCTTGAGGGCCGCAATCCAGTCGGGTTTTCAGGATTTCCCCAATGAATATGCATGAGATCTATGCGCATGCACTGCTTTCAATGAATATTCAATGGGGAAAATCCTGAAAACCCGACTGGATTGCGGCCCTCAAGGAGGGACTTTGAGATCCTTGAATTAAATGCTCAACTTGTGATCGGGCACTAGGGGAGATCCGAGAAGATCTATACGAATTAATCATGTTCAGATTTCGAACACTACCGTGCAATCAACTCTACGAGGTTCAATATTCTGTGTCCTCATTCCAGAGATTAGCTTTGATAAACAGAAGGCACCGGGACCCCTAATTTTAGAACATTTTCTGACAAACAAGGAGAGATCCCAAGTTGTAAGATAATCGTGTCGGTGGGTAGGGAGATGAAGTTGGTACATTTTGAGCAGATGTCACAAGGATTCCTACTGATGGTGAGGTCCACTCCATTGAGATTAGGGGAGTCTCAAGAGATATGTATTTATGAATCTCCCATATAGATGATTAAATAATAAATGTGAAAAAAAGATGGCCTTCTTACTTATTCACATTCGAGGCGCATCAACTCTTCATAATACTCAACTTCCGCCAGCAAGCTATTAAAAAACAAACAAACCCCAAATGAACTACTCATGTTCTGTTCGGACCTTCTAAAATGAAGTTCTTGCCCAGGCCGTTACCACTGTAATATCTTAAGAACATAAGAGTTGCCATACTGGGTCAGACCAAAAGTCCATCAAGCCCAGTAACCTGTTTCAAGTGGCCAACCCAAGTCCCAAGTACCAAGCAAGATCCCCAAAAGTAGCAAGATTCGATGCAGCTTACCCTAAGGGATAAGCAGATGCTTTCTCCATGTCTACCTCAATAGATTATGAACTCTTCCTCCAGGAATTTGTCCAAATCCTTTTTTAAACCCAGCTACATTAACTGTTTTTACCAACAATGAGTTCCAAAGCTTAACTATCCACTGAATACCCCCCCCCCCTCCTCAAATCCTGCTTATACTCATTTCATATTCATGGTAAAAGATCTATCAGCCCAAAACCTCAAAAATCCACTGCAGTATTTTATTGCCCTTCCTCCCACCCTACATCTGCCCAGAAATATTAAACAGGGTGCCAAATCATACGCACAAGACGGACCTAAAGTATCTCTTCCCTCTGTCGCTACACTTTTAATCGTGAAAAACTAACTGAATTCTGTTTGAAAGTCGCCTAGTACAGCTCTAAACCACTTGTCAACGGGTCTGCTGTTCATCTCTCAGATTTTTACCGAGAAAGATCACTAGCTGTAGGTGGCAGAGACCACAGTATCTAAAGAAAGCCATTTTAAAATTGGTGTTACTGCAATGTAGAGGGTACCATTTCCCAAGTACTACTCATTAACAAAGTCTAAATAATTTTGGCAATCATTTTATCATTTCTCTTGGACACACGTCTAGGACCAACCTGCTCTAATTCTATCAAAGTGTTAATTTATCAAACCCGCCTGCCGATATCACTTGCTCCACCCCAATTGGCACCAAAGCATCTCAATCCACATTCATTCACCATAGTCTCAGTAATCTTTGAAGATTGTAAAGGAACATCATGGAGGTTCCAGGACCGGATTTAGGCATCGGTAGCTGGCTAGGTGCCAGTTTTGAAGGTGCCAAAGAAGAGCTTGCTCCAACTCGCTTTAGGGCAGGGGTTCTCAACCCATCCCTCGGAACTCACCAAACCAGTCTGATTTTAAAGGTACTCACAATGAACATGAACACGAGATTCATTCGAAGGTACTGCCTCCGTCTCATGCATATTCATTGGGGATATCCTGAAGTCCTGGCTGGGTGGATATGTCTTTAAGACTCGGCTGAGAATTACTGCCTTAGGGCCACGTACATGTATGGAGCATCAAAGGAGCACCACTGTGGTTTTTCAGGATATCTAGAATGAATATGCATGAGATAGATTTCCTTGCACGCCTTCCATTGGATGCAAGTCTCATGAATATTCATTACGGCTATCCTGAAAACTTCACTGGTAAATAGGCCCAAAGGGCTGGATTGAGAACAATTGTCTTCTCGTTGATCACTGGGATCACCAACACCTCACCCCCCCCCCCCTCCGCCTGCTCTCAGGGATCTGCCATCTGCTCTTAAACCCGGCCCTGGGAGGTTCCACTTTGCCGTGCAAGCTCTCCACAATAATATGAAGCATGCTACACTATTTTGGAATTTGTACAGTGTGAATTTACCGTCGGGTTAGTGCTGGTATAGCCAAGAGTGCCTCACAGCACTCATCTCCAATTCCCCCCCCTACCAAATGTTCAGGAAGGCAATCAAAACCTACCTTTTTGATAAATTCCTCTAACTTCTCCCCCCCCCCCTCTTCCTAGACTCCTCCTCGGACCTTGACTTACCTCAGACTCTCGACTCCTCCAATCCTGTCAGCCACCAAATGGCTTAACAAAATGGATCACCCTATCCAACTAATCACCCCTTCTTCGTTACCTCCCTTACTCAATGCCTCTGCTCGGCTTTATCGAACTCCGCAGTATATATTACCGCTGTATGTAACACTACTGTATGAACTCCGCTATATATATGTAACTTACAACAAATGCAACTTCTCTGCAATAGTAATCGACCTGAAAAAATGTGTAACTTCGCTGTAATGTACAGTCTCTTCATCTGTTAACCGCATAGAACTTCCATGGTAATGCGATATACAAAAATAAAGTTATTATTATTATTATTACAAGCAACGTGCACCTGTCCACTGTGATTCTGATCGCTGGATCGTACAGCTGGGATTTTTGTAATGCTTACTTCATACGCAAATAAAACTAACCTCAGCTTCCCAAACCCCAGCACAGAACTGTGTATTGCTAGGTAAGCATACCCATGATGGATTTATCATGTACCGGAAGGCAGCCATCCTGTTACAACATCATTTTCTTAATGAGATTTGAATTCTCCAGGGCTGACTGATCCGTTGACCTACGGCTATACTTTAAATAAAGTTACGCAGGGTGGAGTAAAGTTCTTTCACCTACGAGACAGTGAAGGCAAAAACCACAGGTAGAGCTCATCTGAGGCGTGAGAGGATGCCAAATATGCTGGCGACACGTGAGGTTTCATTTCAGTGAAACTCCTATTTATCATCCTAATTAGTCTTTGGTGTTAATTCAAGTTGTAATCTGAAGCGCCTGAATCACCACACCAGGCCTTATCAACACAAAACACCTGCCCGATGACTACACTGTGCTAATCTAGCTTCCAAATGCAGTTTCAAATACCAGAAGGTGGAGATAGGAAGCAAGAAAGGGCCTTTGATCCTTCAGGCCCTGGAGCATGAATGTATTTGGGGCTTAAACACCTGCACTGTGGCTGAGAGAACACTTGGACCTGGGGGGCCATCAAGTTCATGTGGTCTGTAAAGGGCTGATCTTCAGTATAATAAGCATATCTGTAGGCCCACAAATGGCCAAAGCTTTGGAATGCTATTTCTACTCTTTCCACTACACTGATTGTGGCTGCAGTGTAAACTCTTGTCTGTGTTTAGCAAGTGGCAGCTTCACGGGGGTATCAACAACAGCCTCCTTCATATTCAAGGCGACCACAGTAAGCCTCAGATCCAAGTGGAAGCTATAATCAGAGGTCAGTTACTGTACAAGGTCGGAGATCCTTCTCAAATGTAATACTTCAGTACAGGATGGGATGGGGGAGAGCTTGGAAGGCCAACCACTCTTGCAGCGGCCTCAGAAGCAGTTCCTGGGCACAAAAAGGCCATTCCTGAACCTTTGGCTCCCACCATCTCATGAGCGAAAATATTTGAAATGCAGCACCCGCTGAACAGATCAAGAATACAAACTGAAGAGGTGTAGCTAACCAGCATTTAACTGTATAAATGCCATGTCAATTTGGCTCATAAGAACAGAAGACTAGCCTTACTTGGTCAGACCAATGGTCCATCTAGCCCAGTATCGCGTCTTCATGGTGGCCAATCCAGGTCACAAGTACCTGGGAAAAACACACTGCAGGGTTCAAGAGAACCTCTGTACAACCTGCTCCAAATCGAGTTGTGGCGACTATTGTTATTTATTTCAAATCCCAGGATGTCAACATCACAACAGTACATAGATGTTATATCTCATTATCATTTAGTCACGAGACGACCTTTTATCGAAAACCTTCTAGAATACACTTCTCAGATCAGAAGGGAGAAAGAAATGAGGCTACTCAATTTTTCAATCGCTCTTCTCAAGCAGAGTCTGGGGAGACCTGCAGTCCGAGCTAGAGGAGATCTCGAGCAAGTTGGTCAACATCCTTCAATCAAACACGGACATACAAGAAAACGTGCGGTTCCTCTATGATTTAGCAAAGTGGACAGCAATTCCAGGGATTATATTTACGAAGCTGCTCCAATGTCAAAATAGGCAGCTACTCTCAGGTGAGATCATGCTGATGCGTATTTAGCATTGAATGAGGTTCTCTACATTCAGACATCCATCCCACATGCACTAACCAGACATACGAACACAATTAGACAGCGGACAATGTCTAGAAAGTTTGCCCTACCAACTCACCTTTCTATTTCTGCGCTGCGCTTTTCTACAATGTCAACCAGCAGATTTCCTCAGCCTGCAAGGTTCACCACCACGTCAAGTCCAGCATCGCCTTTGTAGGGAGAGCCAGTTTTCCCCAAGGATCAATTATTGCCCTCCATTCCTGAATTGGCAGTGTGCAATTTGAGCGATTTCTAAGGACTAGTAACCCATGTAGGAAAAAGATTAGAAAGTGTCTCTACCTTAAACGATCCACAGCACCCAAAGCCAGTGATTCCACAGCTTTGTCTTGCCATCAGCTGCACCGGGAGCTGCTCCACCACCCTCCCAACTAGGAGACAAGATGGCCCAGCCGATGGAAGGGGAGGGAAGGAAGATGGAAGAGAGGGAAGCGAGGAAGGAAGGAGGGAAAAAAGACAGGGAACAGCCAGGAAAAGAGGACAAACAGAACAAGTAGAAAATGAAGTTTGCTAAACCATAACCAACAGGTATTACTTGTAGCACATGGCAATGCAGCAATCTCAGTCGTTACAAAGATGGACCTGGTACACCGGAAGTTTGATTGCTACCCATTGTGAAGCCCAACACCGCCCAACACCAGCATCTCCTGTGAACACTTGTGCTTTTCTTCCCCGGCCTCCTTTTCTCACAAGGCCTGCGGAAAGCTCTTCTTGTGAACCAGAAAGAGCAGATATGAATCCTTCTGATGGTCTACTGAATTTCTCCAGAACTTCTTTAAACCCACCCCACCCCAGGAGATGCCAAAATGCAGCAATCCTTTGTGAGATCCAACTAACGTGCTTGGTCTCTCTTTTCCAGCCCATAAACGCTGGCCAACTGCTTTCCCCAGTTCTTAAACAAGCAAGCTATTCCAAAACTAGGCTGAGTGAGAATGTACAACTTTTACAAGATGTCTACCTTTGGTTAATCTCAACGGACACTAATACATTCATCCACCAACAACATTACAGCACTATCCAGTGACTTCAGAGATGTCAATGTACCATAAAATTAGGTACGACGCTTCCAAAGAGGAAGAAGGGTTGGAAGAGGCCGACTGATTTCTAAATGGGAGACACTACCTCACCTGTTCCTCAACACCAGGAAGGGAGCAACTGTGGATGGGGAGAGGAAAGAAACAGAGCTTAACACTCTCTGCTAGGACATTTCCAATACAAATATTTACCAAAATACTGCAGAGCATGAGATACAGGAAAGCATGTGGAATCAGGTATTTCCCCCCAGTCCTAGTGGATTTAGGCAGAAATGTACTGAAGTGATTTACCCTCCAGGAATGTGAAAGTGAAAAAATATGTCCATTCCGGGGTGGGGTGGGTTGGTCAACCTGGCTGTATCCCATTGTATCCCCAAAGTTAGCCTCCACAAGTGATCAGTGAAATATCACAGTTAGACACCTAGATAAAGCAGGGATAGGGTAGCCTGCCACCACATTCTGAAGGTGAAACACGCCAAGTCCCTGGTTTCCAGGAAGTCTCCCAAGATCAGAAGCCCAAGACTCAACCTCTAACCTTTTTGCCATGAAGTTGAAGTAGTGGCACAGGCACCCCAAGAGGCAACTTTTACCAGCTGGCATGCGTTCTAGTCTTATAAGTCTTTTGACATCCATAGACACCAGCAACCGGCTAAACTGAGTCCATTTTAAATAACAGGACAGCCTAGGTGCCTTATGGCAGATCACAATCAAAGAGGGGACAACAGTTTCTTCTCCCACTGGGTACCTCAGACTCTCTTAACTGTGAAGCAAGTTCTGCATTGGACGTGTACAATGACATGACTTCAAAGTGTTCTCAACCCCAAGACATGGAAGGCATCAATTTGACACAACCATCCATGACCCTAGCATCACTCTGACCAACAGAGAAGCAACTGGGCATAAGGAGCCATTTCCACCTCTCTATGTGTGAACAGAGGCCAAGAGTTCTCCTGTATGCTAAGGCCATGGAGGTTACGTGGGTTATAGAGGGTTCACAGTCCTTGAAGAATACCCTTCATCCTTATCACCTCTTGAATGTCACATGATCTTCACAAGGACCCCTGAATAAAAGCAAAGTCTCTGTGGAACACAGGCTGATCTGGTGAAGGCCAGCCATAAAAGGATGGAGGGTGTGCAAAGAAAGGGGGATGTGGGTTCCTAATATAGCAGGAGGTGGGGGGGGGGCAGAAAAAGAAAAGGGAATGCGGATACTATGGAAGCAGCCGTCTTGGCAGTATGTGTATATAGGGTGGAGACGTGAAGGACATGGAAATATGTGTGACTGAGTCTGAATATAAGTGCGATCATTTTTTGTACATGAAGGACGTGAGACCCTATTATCAAGCGCCTCAGTATCATACACAGGTGTGTGCATGTTCTCCTTTGACTGTCCTCCGGTACAATTGAGTTCCTTGTTAAATTTGAATTGTAAATCACTTGGCATAAATAAACATACATACATGCACACACACAACACATACAATTACAATTCTGCCATTTCTGTATTTATTTTATTTCTCAGAGCCCCCGGCTGGCAGCTACGTGTACGTGTATGAGGATCTATTTATTAATTAATTACAGATATCCTAAGGAGGGGGAGGGTGTAAATAACCTTGGTGCCCCAGTATTACAGATACTCCAAAGAGGATATATTTATTACAGAGGCCTTGGGGAGGGGGAGGGTGTATACGATCTCACCCCTCAGATAGATATATTTATTACAGATACCCGGGAAGAAAGTGTATATATAACTTATATCCTCACAGGGAGCTATTTATTATAAATGACCCAACAAAGGGAAAGTGTATATAACCTGGATCCCCCCGGGTGGTACATTTATTACAGATGCCCAGGGACATCATCTCACGCCCCCAGGTAGATGTTTATTATAGATACCCTGTTGAGTGTGTATATATTGTCATTTCCTGGGTGGATATATTTATTACAGATACCTGGGGGATGGTGTATATCATTTCACTACCCCGGGTGAATATGTTTATTACAGATGCCCTGGGAACAGGGAGGATATATATAACCTAACTCCCCCGGTGAATATCTTTATTAAAAGGATGTATATAATTACACTCCCCATATGGCTATGCTTATGACAGATACTCCTTTGAGAGTGTTTATAAAGTCACTTCCCTGAATGGCTATATTCTTATTACAGATATCCCCACTGAGGGTGGTTATAATCTCACTCCCCGGGTGGATATATTTATTACAGTTACCCCGACGAGGGGTGTGTGTACATAATCTCACTCTGCAGGGAAGATATGTTTATTAAAAGTACCCTGTTGAGGGTGTATATAATCTCACTCCCTGGGTGGATATATTTATTAGATACTTTGGGAGGGTGTATATGATCTCATTCCATGGTGGATATGTTTGGATATGATTATTACAGATACCTTATTAAGGGTGTATATGATCTCATTCCCTGGGTGGATATACTTATTAGATACCCCAGGAAGGTGTATAAGATCTTACTCCTCCGGGTGGATATGTTTATTAGGAGGGTGTATATAACCTCACTCCCCTGGGTAGATATATTTCTTAGATACCCACAGAGGATGTATAAGATCTCACTCCCCTGGAAAGATATATTTATTAGATACCCTGGGAGGGTGTGTAAGATCTTACTCCCCGGGATGGATATGTTTATTAGGAGGGTGTATATAACCTCACTCCCCTGGGTGGATATATTTATTAGATACCCGGGAGGGTATATAAGATCTCACTCCTCCGGGTGGATATGTTTATTAGGAGAGTATATATAACCTTACTCCCCTGGGTGGATATATTTATTAGATACCCCGGGAGGGTGTATAAGATCTCACTCCTCCGGGTGAATATGTTTATTAGGAGGTGTATAAGATCTCACTCCCGGGTGAATATGTTTATTAGGAGGGTGTATTTAACCTTACTCCTCCAGGTGGATATATTTATTAGATACCCCGGGAGGGTGTATAAGATCTCACTCCTCCGGGTGACTATGTTTATTAGGAGGTGTATAAGATCTCACTCCCCTGGGAAGATATATTTATTAGATACCCCGGGAGGGTGTATAAGATCTCACTCCTCCGGGTGACTATGTTTATTAGGAGGTGTATAAGATCTCACTCCCCTGGGAAGATATATTTATTAGATACCCCGGGAGGGTGTATAAGATCTCACTCCTCCGGGTGACTATGTTTATTAGGAGGTGTATAAGATCTCACTCCCCTGGGAAGATATATTTATTAGATACCCCGGGAGGGTGTATAAGATCTCACTCCTCCGGGTGACTATGTTTATTAGGAGGTGTATAAGATCTCACTCCCGGGTGAATATGTTTATTAGGAGGATTTATTTAACCTCACTCCCCCAGGTAGATATATTTATTAGCTACCCAGGGAGGGTGTGTAAGATCTCACTCCCCCGGGTGGATATGTTGCTTAGATACCCCTGGGGGTATATGATGATTATTAGGGGGGTATCTCCGTGCTCTGGGTGCCCCGATGCCTCGTCCTACCTCCGGCGACGAGACGAAGTCCTTCCCTTACCTGCACCGAATCGTTGGCCATCGCTGCCGGCTGCGCAGAGAAAGCGCCTCGATCTCGGTCACCGCCGCCGGCTCCCCATCGGACGGACCCCGGGAGCCCCGGACTGAGATCGGCCGCCGGAGCCCAGACACCGCGCCTCCCTCTGCCCCGATCCCGGCCTCCGGGGCTCGCGCTGAGGGGCGGAGCGCGCGCCCCCGGCCCCGCCCCCTACCCATCCAGAGCCAGAGCGGCCGCGCGCCCGCCTAGCCCCGCCCTCTTCCCCCTTGGCCCCGCCTCCTTCCTCTGTTCACTCCCCTCGAGCTCGACCTCCAACTGCCTTTGCAATTCGACAGACTCCTCCTCCGCGCGCCGCCACGGCCCCGCCCCCTCGCCTCGGACCACGCCCTCTCTACGCTGTTCAAAAGCCATCGCGCTCAGCCCAAGGCTCCGCCTCTGTCCTCCTCGCCGAATCCCAGTTGCAGCTGCAAAGGACACGCCTCCTCCCTCCCTTCTCGCCAACCCCGCTCCGCCCACGTCGCCCCGCCCACCGTCCGGCTCGAGCCACGCCTCCTTCAGTCACAGGCCGAGCGCGCGCGCGCACACAGGTCCCAGATGCTGCAGCGGATTCGAACAGAGCTGAAAGAACAACTGCGAGGACGCGGAGGGGGAAACGGGGAAATCAGCCACGGCCGTGCACGGTGCAAAATGCAAAGAAACCGAGGAGAGCAAATCAAACGGGGGTGTCAAAGTCCCTCCTGGAGGGCCACAATCCGGTCCAAGGAATTTGCATGCACTGCTTTCATTGGATGCTAATAGAGCTCATGCATATTCATTGGGAAAATCCTGAAAACCCGACTGGATTACGGCCCTTGAGGAAGGACTTTGACATCCTTCCCATAGACCAGGGGTGTCAAAGTCCCTCCTCGAGGGCCGCAATCCAGTCAGGTTTTCAGGATTTCCCCAATGAATATGCATGAGATCATTTGCATGCACTGCTTTCATTGGATGCTAATAGAGCTCATGCAGATTCATTGGGAAAATCCTGAAAACCCGACTGGATTACGGCCCTTGAGGAAGGACTTTGACATCCTTCCCATAGACCAGGGGTGTCAAAGTCCCTCCTCGAGGGCCGCAATCCAGTCAGGTTTTCAGGATTTCCCCAATGAATATGCATGAGATCATTTGCATGCACTGCTTTCATTGGATGCTAATAGAGCTCATGCAGATTCATTGGGAAAATCCTGAAAACCCGACTGGATTACGGCCCTTGAGGAAGGACTTTGACATCCTTCCCATAGACCAGGGGTGTCAAAGTCCCTCCTCGAGGGCCGCAATCCAGTCAGGTTTTCAGGATTTCCCCAATGAATATGCATGAGATCATTTGCATGCACTGCTTTCATTGGATGCTAATAGAGCTCATGCAGATTCATTGGGAAAATCCTGAAAACCCGACTGGATTACGGCCCTTGAGGAAGGACTTTGACATCCTTCCCATAGACCAGGGGTGTCAAAGTCCCTCCTCGAGGGCCGCAATCCAGTCAGGTTTTCAGGATTTCCCCAATGAATATGCATGAGATCATTTGCATGCACTGCTTTCATTGGATGCTAATAGAGCTCATGCATATTCATTGGGAAAATCCTGAAAACCCGACTGGATTACGGCCCTTGAGGAAGGACTTTGACATCCTTCCCATAGACCAGGGGTGTCAAAGTCCCTCCTCGAGGGCCGCAATCCAGTCAGGTTTTCAGGATTTCCCCAATGAATATGCATGAGATCATTTGCATGCACTGCTTTCATTGGATGCTAATAGATCTCATGCATATTCATTGGAGAAATCCTGAAAACCTAACTGGATTACGGCCCTTGAGGAAGGACTTTGACACCCTTGCCATAGACTAAAGCAGAGGTCTCAAAGCCCCTCCTGGAGGGCCACAATCCAGTGCAAGGAATATGCATGAGATCTATTTGCATGCACTGCTTTCATTAGATGCTAATAGAGCTCATGCATATTCCTTGGGGAAATCCTGAAAACCCAACTGGATTGCAGCCCCTGCACAAGAGGAAGCAACACCTCCTCAGGCCTTTTGATGATCTGGGCTTGTCCTGTACCCAACCAGTGACAGCTGAAACAAAAGCCTTTCACACACCCACCTCTGTGAGCTCAACAGTATTTAATACAGCATTTCCTCCCAGAGCAAGTGCAAGGATTTGCAAAAGGGGTGAGTGCTTTACCCCACCTTTGTCCATGGCAGGGGTGTCAAAGTCCCTCCTCGAGGGCCGCAATGGTTTTCAGGATTTCCCCAATGAATATGTATGAGATCATTTGCATGCACTGCTTTCATTGGATGCTACTAGATCTCATGCATATTCATTGGGGAAATCCTAAAAACTGGACTCAAGGAGGGACTTTGACCCCCCTGCCTTAGAAGTACAGTATCAGACTCCCGAGGAAAGAGAAAAACCAGGAGCAGGCGTAGCAAAACTGGTGGAAACTACACTTCTCCCTCCCTATTCGCTGGGATAGGGGATTAACAGAACCGCAAATAACTTTTCCATATGTTATTCGCGGTTTTCTATTAAAAACCATCGTGAATAGGGTGAAACCGTGAATAACACGGTGGGAGACCTGGCCTGTTCCTGAAGGAGAGGCAAAACACGGTGAAGAAAGTGCCGGGAATTGGCGATTTTCTCTATAAACGCTTGGAATCGGTGATTTCTCTATGCAAGCTGACGTAATTTGGGGGGGAGGAGCCAGCAAGCTAAAAACTGTGAATAATCGAAACAGCGAATACGGAAGGAGAAGTGTATAAGCTCCGAACAATTTTTTAAAAACCCATATAGATTTTTCTATATACTGATATTGGTCAACATATGCGCATTTCGGATCTGCAGATGAAGGCTTCTCTTTGAAAGCTCATCATAAAATGCATATAGTCCAATCAAAAAAGATATTATTTCCTTTGGGTTGGTTTGTTTACTTTAGTTCTATATATTACAGTTTTTTAAAACAGTATCTTTTGTGCAAAATCAACTTTCCCTGAACCAACATACAGCTTCTTTCCAATGTCAAAGAGAAAAACCATTAGGTCTCCTTTTACGAAGCTGCGTTAGGGTATTAACACATGGAATAGCGCGCTCCACGCCAGCATTGAGCTGGCGTTACTTCCAGCTGCGTGACGCGGGGATAGCGTGCGCTAAAAACGCTAGCACACCTTAGTAAAAGGAGCCCTTAGTGACGCTAAAGAGAGCAAATCCACCTCCCCAAAACTTGAATCTCTTTAACACTCCAAAAATTCATTTAGAAGTAAGAATTGCTTTCTAAGAAGCCCACAGATGCTGACTTTGATTTGTTTTCCCTCTCAGGTTACATGCTCAATTTTCCATTGCATATACTTCTGATACTTTATTTAACCACTCTATACTATTAATTTTTCTTTCTTTTTTTTTTTTTATACTTTGCACATGGACAGCTAGGATCACCAACATAAATGCTCTTGATTATATAAATCCAGAGTTGTCCCAGGAAGGCAAGATTACCAGACAGAAACTGACCTATTGTGGACATGTAATGAGGGCAAATTCACTAGAAAAAGATGGTCAGTGGTCAAAGGTTACGGGGGAGACCAAAGGCCTGTTGGCTGGATACCAAACTTTCAGAAAAGAAATAAAAACCCTGCTATTCAAGAAATCCATGAAGACTAACTAACACCGTATGAAGCAACCCGCTCTACTCTGTAACACCTCTGGACATGTCCAGGAATCCTCTTCTGTAATCCGCCTTGAACCGCAAAGTAATGGCGGAATAAAAAATCACTAATGCAATGTAATGACATGGGAATGAACATCAAGCAATTGAAAGAAGCCATGGAAAGCAGGGAAGCATGGTGAGGACTGGCCTAGACAGTATCCAAGGGTCGGACATGACATGACTGAATGGATAGTAGTAGGAGTACTTTGCACTTATGAAATCCATTGGAAATCCTTGTACAAATTTCTTGCTAAGAAAGCTTTTTAAATCTTAAGAGAGATGGCATTCTTCCTAGCAGAATCTAGGCGTGATGACAGAGAGCTCATAGCCAATCAGAAAACAGGAGGGGGGCACTGATAGGCAGGCAGGCTAGCCAACGGGAGCAGAGAAAGCCGTGTGCATGGGGCGGGGACGCGGCAAAGAGGGAAACCGGCAGTTCCGGTTAGCGCAGAAGATACAGGAGAAGCGCGGCGGAGGGCACGTGAGCAGCTCAGGGAAATGGGAAGCGGGGAATAGGGATGGAGGGGGAAGACTGGGGTGAGGAGAAGAAGGGAGAAAGATGGGGGACGGGAGCTAAGGCTACATGTAGAGGAAGAGTCGTAGGGGAACTTGACCCCTCCTTTCCCGATCCGCAACACAAGATGGATCCTGGGCTGTATTTGCCCCATTGCATGCTGGGACATGAACATAAGAATTGCCGCTGCTGGGTCAGACCAGTGGTCCATCGTGCACAGCATTCCGCTCCCGAGGTGGCCCCCAGGTCAAAGACTAGTGCCCTGAGACCAGCCCTACCTGCTTACGTTTTAGTTCAACAGGAACCCGAACAACTTTGTCTTGAATCCCTGGAGGGTGTTTGCCCCTATGACAGACTCCGGAAGAGCGTTCCAGTTTTCCACCACTCTCTAGGTGAAGAAGAACTTCCTTATGTTTGTACGAAATCTATCTCCTTTTAACTTTAGAGAGTGCCCTCTCGTTCTTTCTACCTTGGAGAGGGTGAACAACCTGTCCTTATCTACTAAGTCTATTCCCTTCAGTATCTTGAATGTTTTGATCAGACTCCTCTTTTCAAGGGAGAAGAGGTCCAGTTTCTCTAATCTCTCACTGCTCAAAGGGGGAAAAAAGACCTCAAATCCTTGCATGCAATGGGGTAAACCTAGGACTTGTTTTACAGAATGATCATAATATGGAGGTGTGACAGACAATGAACTATTTGGGGGTGTGGGGGGGGGAGCTTTCAGATATATGTGGGGAAGCTGGGGTTGGAATCTGATTTTGTGCAGTAGTAGTGGCTTGGACTCCAGCCATGGTACATGAGCTTGCCATGTCAATGGGACATGTGCTCATCTGAGAAGCTGAAAGCTATGCCGTCGGTAATTTCCCTACCAGCAGGGCCTCCCAAGGTGGACGGGTTTCAGCGGAGATGTCAGACTAACGATGCACCACCCATCGGGCCAGCGGTGTTGGAGGCGGAGGATCACATTAGATGCGACAATGGCGACAACATCAAATTTGTACTTTGCAGAAGAAGGGTCCATCAATCTGCTTCTGTATTCTGCCACGAAAACTCAGTGATGTTCACCAAGTCGCCCTGGAGCTTAACAACAGAACGGAAGGACAGTGGCCTGAGCTGGAGTCAGGCCAATGAGAGTCGGGGTGGGGGGCAGTGGAATAGGGACACTAAGCGTACTGGCTGTAGTAAATCCAGTGTGCAACCTCTTTTTGTTCCAGAGCAGTGGTTCCCAGTCGGGTTTTTGGGATAGCCCTAATGAATATGCAGGAGAGAGATTTGCATATAACTGAGGTGACAGGCATGCAAATCTGCCCCATGCATATTCATTAGGGCTATCCAGAGATGGCAGTTCTTATGTTCTTATCATATAGACCAGTGGTCTCAAACTCAAACCTTTTGCAGGGCCACATTTTGGATTTGTAGGTACTTGGAGGGCCTTAAAAAAATAGTTAATGTCTTATTAAAGAAATGACAATTTTGCAGGAGGTAAAACTCTTTCTAGTTTATAAATCTTTCCTTTTGGCTAAGTCTTAATAATAATATTGTCATTTATAACTAAAGAGACATATAATCAAGAAACTGTTTTATTTTACTTTTGTGGTTATGATAAAACATACCGAGGGCCTCAAAATAGTACCTGGCGGGCCGCGAGTTTGAGACTACCGATATAGACATACCATCCCAGGCATGCATTTGGCCTAGGGATGAAATGGTAAGAGTGCTGTGCAGAGCTAGGGGTACCGGACGTCCAGATTTCCTCGGACATGGCATCCGACGTCGCTCGATGCTCGTGCATGTCAAGGGGGTGGGGCATGGGACAAAACAGGGCGTGGATAGCCAGAATGGGGCGGGACCATGGGTCCAGATTTTCCATTTGGAAAATCTGGTAACCCTACATCAAGCCAACCAGCTGAGCACGCCCTGTTATATAGCGTGGGGTAATCCCCAGGTTGCACAGTGCTACTTTTAGACAATCACACACATTCCTGCTACCTCAGACTCCTGATTCCAGGACCCCTTATACTTCCAGCAGTATGAGGGAAATAGAGGCTAGACCTGCTGATCAACCAGTGGGCTGGAGGACAAGTCAGGAGCAGAGACTCCAGAATGTTTCTCTTCATCAACACAGAGAAGGCACATTTTGGTGATTCTGCCATGTGAATAAAGTTTAAGTCGCAAAAATAGTGCATTAAAACATGAGTAGTTTAACACTCTGTATTACATCTGCCTTTAAGGGTCTCACTCATGTCTTTTATGGCCAGACGGGGAGGCCCTGACCCCTGAAGGCCATCAGATTTCAGTGACGTGGGAGTCCGATCAGGATTGTCTACTGTGCTAGAGGGCCCTCTAGTGGCTGAATCAGTCTACCCATTGTTTAGTTATGATGGCAATGATAAAGCCATCTGACTTTTGCATCGGCCAAAAGGTCTATAGGTGGAATTTACCATGTGGATGTTGTTGACAGCTGAGTTTGTCTGCCAACTGATTCTGATTTCAAGAACCAACTGTTTGTTGAGGAAAAACATAGCTGCCTCATAAATAAATTTGTCCAGTAGGTTGTGAAATGCTTGAATGTCTGTGGAGAAAGCCTTATCTCTCTCCAGCAGTTGGGAGAAATGAACATTTGCATCAATTTGCAGTGAATTATTAATTTCTTAGCATAACTTACCTTGCCCCTTCAAAGCAACATTTCTACTATTACTTATATAGAGAGCACTGAAAGGCTTATGCAGCGCTGTACTTTTTGATATTTATAGACAGTCCCTGCTCGGAAGAGCTTACAATCTAACTTGGACAGACAGACATGACGTATAGGGTTGGGGGATGCAGAACCCAAGGTGAGAGGAGTTAGGAGTCGAAAGCGCTCTCAAAGAGGTGGGCTGACATTTATAGACGGTCCCTGCTCGGAAGAGCTTACAATCTAACTTGGACAGACAGACATATAGGGATGGGGGATGCAGAACTGAAGGCGAGAGGAGTTAGGAGTCGAAAGCACTCTCAAAGAGGTGGGTTGACATTTATAGACGGTCCCTGCTCGGAAGAGCTTACAATCTAACTTGGACAGACGTGGCATATAGGTTTTGGGATGGGTGAGGTGAGAGGAATTAGGAGTTGAAAGCACTCGCAAGGAGGTGGGCTATTAACTGGGCCTTGAACACTGCCAGAGACGGAGTCCGCCATAGCGATTTGGGCAGCTTGTTCTAAGCATATGGCACAGCAAGGCAGAAGGGACGGAGTCTGGAGTTGGCAGCTGAAGAGAAGGGCACAGATAAGAGGGATGTACCAGCTGAGCGGAGCTCACAGGGGGGATCTTAGGGGGAGATAAGTGAAGAGAGACAGTGAGGGGCAGCTGAATGAGTGCATTTTTAGGTCAGTAACATTCTCAAATAACTTTTTCCAGTGGCCTGCATGATTTTCTTTTGTTGATATAATTGTATTTTTTTTATATATTACTTATATCTAAAGTTGTTCACATTGAATAGTATTCAGGTAGTCTTAAGTATTTCCCTATCTGTTCCGGCCAACTCATAATCTAACTATGGTACCTGGGCAATGAAGGGTTAACTGACTTGTCCAGGGTCACAAGGAGCATGGCTGGGATATGCTCTCTTTTCTGCTTTCTCCATTTCTCTTGTCCCTTCCTCTTTTCTCTGTTATTCTCAGCCTTTCTCCTCTCTCTCTTCCTTCTCTAAAGAGGGGTTATATATAGGGGCTCCATTTCGGTCTCCATGTAGGTTAAGTGTGTAACTAACACGTGTAAGTTAAGTGTGTAACTTACACATGTAAATTAAATGTGTAACTTACACGTGTAAGTTAAGTGTATAACTTACACTTATAAGTTACACACTTAACTTACACGTGTAAGTTACACACTTAACATACATGTGTAACTTACACATGTAACTTACATGTGTAATATAAACATGTGAGTTACACGTGTAAGTTACACACTTAAATTACACGTTTAACTTACATGTGTAAGTTACACGTATAAGTTACACACTTAACTTACACACTGCATGTCAGAGAGGAATCAGCTAGTTTTGCATTCATAATTTTCTTTATTTGTGACATTAGCATGCTGCGCTACTGAGTCTCTCATCCTTTCTTGGCTTCCCTATGCCCTGAGAGCCTGACCTAAGCCCAGGCTGTTCAAATAGTCAAGTACTGTATTATGAACAGAATGTGTCTGATTATAGTCCCGTCAGTGGATGACGTGCCTTGCAAGACAGTTTTTCTGGTGCCCTGCTCCTTCTCCAAAGAGCGCACAATTTAAGTTCGAGTGCAAGGAGGTTGCCAACTGGATTCAGATTCATGTGACGGGGTTGATCCAAGCCTCCGATTACCCCCAACGCACGCAGGGGCTTAGTGTCTTGCTTTTCTTACGGCATGCAATGAGGATATCATGATTACTAATTCCTGCATGCAATGGGGTAAACCCAGGACTAGAACAAACCTGGAGAAGTGACTTGTGTGGGGTCTCCCAATAAACAGGTAATAATAGTGTTCTTGGCAATTCATACACTGAAAGATTGGAGAAGCTGGAGCTCTTCTCCCTGGAAAAGCGGAGACTCAGAGGAGACATGATAGAGACCTACAAGATCATGAAGGGCATAGAGAAAGTGGAGAGAGACAGATTCTTCAAACTTTCAAAACATAAAAGAACAAGAGGGCATTCGGAAAAATTAGAAGGGGATAGATTCAAAGCAAATGCTAGGAAGTTTTTCTTTACTCAGCGGGTGGTGGACACCTGGAATGCGCTTCCAGAGGATGTAATAGGGCAGAGTACGGTACTGGGGTTTAAGAAAGGATTGGACAATTTCCTGTTGGAAAAGGGGATAGAGGGGTATAGATAGAGGATTATTACACAGGTTCTGGACCTGTTGGGCCGCCGCGTGAGCGGACTGCTGGGCACGATGGACCTCAGGTCTGACCCGGCAGAGGCATTGCTTATGTGCTTATGTACTATAAACTTGTGAAATATCTGACGTTTGGAAAGAATGAGGAAACTAGGAGTTATGTTTCAAGATTGGCTTACCATATGGCTCCAGAAAAAGGAGGACGGACTGAGACTTCTGGGCTTTACTTCAATCCTTCAGATCACAAATAAGCAAGTGTTGGCAAATATCAGTACACAGAAGGAAAACATGAAATGCTTTCTTGTTTTCCTTATATATAATAATATTTGCCAACATTTGCTTATTTCTTTTTTTTATATTCTTTATTCATTTTTGAAGTCAATACATAGTGCAAACAGATTAACAATCAAATAATACAACATACTGCATTCTATTCCAACAAATAATATACAGCTGTTTAACCCCTCACAAACCCTTCCACCCACCCCTCCTGGATGTGTACAGCAATCTTTCATGAATCAAAGGGAAATACTGTTAATAATTAACATTTAAATCTTACAATATTTTGTTAACGGGCCCCAAATTTCCTTGAATTTGCTATGGTGTCCCAGCTGTAAAGAATGAATATTTTCAAACTTATAAATCTGGCATAAGGATTCCCACCCCAAACTATAATTTAAGTTCTCACAACTCTTCCAATTTTTTATTATAAGCTGCAGGGTGACTCCTGTCATGATGAGGAGCAATTTATTCTGGTTTGCATTGATTGGTCTCTTGGGGGAATAATATTGTTCCAAACAATATTATATCATATGACGATAATGGAACTTCCAATATCGTAATAATTTGACCCCAAATGGATCTCCAGAATTGAAGTATCAAGGGACAATAGATGATCCAGTGTCCCCTACATCAAGATGACAGTGCCAGCATCTGTTAAACTTAGAACTATCCAATTTCTGTAAACGAACAGGGGTCCAAAAACTTCTATGTAACAAGAAAAAACAGGTTTGTCTCACAGATGCTGACGCTGTGCATCTCATCCTCCAAGTCCAAATCCGTGGCCACTGAGAAGCAGAAATCTGCTGCTTTGTCTCAATGCTCCAAATATCTCTAAGACTAGTTTTTGGCTTTTTATTCAAAAATTCAGGTATTCATTTATACCACTTGGCAGCCTGATGCCCTAGGAAATCTGTCTGGAAGCAGAAGCCTGGCAAACTATACTGATCCTTTAAATTACGCCATTTGGGGACCCTTTCTGAATAGCCTGCTTCAACTGCAACCATTTATATGCTTGGGACTTTGAACTATCAAAAGATTGTTGCAGTCGTGAAAACTCAAGCATCCTCCCATTTGACATCACATCATCTAACGCGCGTATACCTGCCTGCATTCAATGCTTCCAGATGACTTTATATCCGCCAATTTGATTATTGGCACGTGAATTGGAATAGGTATTGAGTTATTAATTAATTTTAATGTTTGCCATGTGGAGAATAAAATTCTATTCTCCTTATAAATCCTAGGTAACTTGATACTTAAAACATGACACAAAGGCAATGGAGACAGGAGTTGGCATTCTAAATAAAGCCAGGGAGATGCTCCAAGACTTCAGGAAGGATCCAATACATACCCTGCCGCATACTAAAAGCTTGATGGTATCTATAAAAGTTTGGAAAATCTACCCTGCCCACCACAATTGTTTTTTTGTAAAGATACTAGAGCAATTCTAGCCTTTTTACCCATTTACATTTGGTGAGGATACTATTTCATTTTTTATTTGCTTATTTCTGATCTGAAGAAGGGTTGGTTCCCTTCAAAAGCTCATCATAAAATGCATGGAGTTAGTCCAATAAAAAAGGCATTACCTTATTTCTTTATATTCCCTAATCAAACCTTGAAATCCAAACTATAAAAGAGAAGAATTTCAGACAGTCATCCATCCTGGTGCATTATGGGACGAGCAGGATCAGCCCGCACTCATCCCATACTGCAAATTCCAAAACCATGGCTGGGAACTCCAGTTCCCACAATGCTGTGCTCAAAGGCTCAGGCTGCTCCCTAGAACCGTCCTTCCGCCCTCACTAAGCATGACGCCGCCAACGACATCAGGGAGGTTAGCGACGCACACTGAAGGCCAATCACAAGCCATCTTCAGAGCACTTTGACCAATCATCTGCCGCTTGACTGAACGGCACGCGATTAACAAATAAACAAAAGCTCAGGCTTCGCCGCGCGAGAGGAGCATGACGACAGAAAGCTCACAGCCAATCAGGAAACAGGAGCGGGGCCCTGATAGGCGGGCAGGCTAGCCAACGGGAGCAGAGAAAGCCGTGTGCGTGGGGCGGGGACGCGGCGAAGAGGGAAACCGGCAGTTCCGGTTAGCGCAGAAGATACAGGAGAAGCGCGGCGGAGGGCACGTGAGCGGCTCGGGGAAACGGGAAGCGGGGGAGGGGGGCGGAGGGGATGGAAGAAGGGCGAAAGATGGGGGAGGGGAGAAAGAGCGAGCGGCGGGGGAGGGGAGCCGCGGCCACGTGCGGAGGAAGAGTCGCGGGGGAACTTGACCCCTCCCTCCCCGAGCCTCAACGCAGACGGCTCCTGGGTAGCCGTTGCCCCGTTGCATGCTGGGACTTGTAGTTCGGATTCTCCCAATGCGCTGCTCAAAGAGAGGGGGGGGGGGAGACTACAAATCCCTGCATGCAGTGGGGTAAACCCAGGACTGGATCAGCTTGTCCTGCAACACATGCCTCCAGCAAAAAAAAAAAGGAGGCCGGATTGAGACATTGAAAGGAAGGGAAGAAAACCACAAATGTCTCAATCCAGCCATATGCTCCCTTCCTACCTCCCAGGTTGGAGGAGGAGGTTCAGACTATATACGCAGGGGTAGGCAATTCCAGTCCTCGAGAGCCGGAGTCAGGTCAGGTTTTCAGGATCTGCACCATGAATATGTTTGAGATGGATTTGCATGCACTGCCTCCTTGAGATGAGATAGATTTTATCTCATGCATATTTATCGTGGATATCCTGAAAACCTGACCTGGCTCCGGCTCTCGAGGACTGGAATTGCCTACCTCTGGACTATAGCTTCCTCCCCTGGATGCTCTCTTCTCTCTCCACTCCCTCCCGCTCCAAGGGAAAGATGATCGCTGACACCCATCTCTCTCTCTCTCTCCTCATTAAGACATGGCAGAACAGGATGTGGAGCAGGAGCTGCTGGACTACGAGGAGGATGAGGAGCCCCAGACGGTCAACGAGACCACCCCGGCCTCCGCCAAAAAGGATGTGAAGGGTTCCTATGTTTCCATTCACAGCTCTGGTTTCCGGGACTTCTTGTTGAAGCCCGAGTTACTCCGGGCCATTGTTGACTGTGGCTTTGAGCATCCGTCGGAGGGTAAGCTCTCCGAAACTTGGCATTATGGGCTTCACCCAGTCTGCAGCGGTTCCAGTCGTTCACCGATTTTGGCATTGCTCATCTCTCCTTCTCTGTCTCCCCACAGTGCAGCACGAATGCATCCCACAGGCAATTCTTGGCATGGATGTCTTGTGCCAGGCCAAGTCGGGAATGGGTAAGACAGCCGTTTTTGTGCTGGCCACCCTACAGCAGATTGAGCCAGTGGATGGACAGGTACAATTGCTATCTTCAAGGAGGGGGGGGGGGGGTGTTTGATGATACATAGATATATTGGACTGCTGAAATTAAAGATGTGCTTCAAGACTTATTTCTATGGAAAAAAAACCCCTATACCCCCTGAGGGGAGATGACAGCCCCAGAGCTTTCAGCATCATAATATAAAGTACAACACACTGCTTCTCTCTATTCTCTGCTCACTCTCTCATTTCTAGAAAAATGTAATTTTTTTATGTGCCTTTAAACTAATTTAATTTTTTTGTTAAGTGTTTAGGTGTTGTTATGGCAGGTGAGATATCAAAAGGAAGGAGTGTTCTAGTGGTTAGAGGTACAGCCTCAGCACCCTGAGGTTGTGGATTCAAATCCCACACTGCTCCTTGTGACCCTGGGCAAGTCACTTAATCCCTCCTTGCCCCAGGTACATCAGATAGATTGTGAGCCTACCAGGACAGCTAGGGGGAAAATGCTTGAGTACCTCATTGTAAACCACTTAGATAACTTTCATAGACTGTATATAAAAACCTTGAATAGAATTTTAAAAAAATTGAACCTTGTGAATTCACATTAGACTTTGTTCTGTTTTGTAATTCTGTGCATCAATCAGAGCCCCTTTCCAAATACAAAGCAGTTTATAAACATCTAAGTTAAACTAATCCACCTCTAACTCCCTCACTTCCATTTTAAAGGCTGGGTTTCGCCCTTTGATGTGGTTGGGCATAGAGGAACACCCCGTGGAAGCAGTGGTTCTCTCCAGCTCTGCAAGATTCCCTACCCTATTTCCTGTAATAAAATGTATTTCCTTTCTAGAGTTTCTTTAAACTAATTGTTATTAACCACTGTGAAAGTCTCAAATACCACATAATCTTGAGAAGGAGAATTTTTGGGTCAGGACCATTCAAAGTGACGCTTGGGTGGTTTCCTGGGATTCTGGATCCACAGTACCTCACCCTTCATGGGCTCAATTGGTTGCTATTGGAAGAGACTTTGAACATAAAAGAGACAAAACCACTGTGGTTTTAACATGAGCCGTCTTCTGTCTTTGTCCTGCAGGTATCCGTCTTGGTCATGTGTCACACACGAGAACTGGCTTTCCAGATCAGCAAAGAGTACGAACGCTTCTCCAAGTACATGAGCAATGTCAAGGTGTGTGTTGTGTCTTTCTTGGGCACACGTGCCGCCTTCCACCCTTCGAGTCTGCCATATTACTGATCCTTTTGGTTCTGCTGCTGCTTCTGGAGAAATCACATATTTGATATAAAGTCAGGTGTCCCTGTATATCTATCTGCAGAATTCTAGACCTGGTGTTGTGTAAGTGGTTATTTGTGCTGTAGGGTGAGTGATGCGAGGTGGATGTTTGCCAGCGGGCCCTGAACTAAGTATCTGCGGTATTTACCTTCACGGGTGAGATGCCATATTGGGATGGGACTAGGATGCAGCTGCCAACTGGAGCCAGGGTGGATCTAGTCCTGGTTTTACCCTCAGTGCATGCTGGGACTTTTTTGGGGGTGGGTGGGAGAGGGGATGCACTAGACTACTAGAGAAATCAGGACTGCACCATGCAATGATGTAAACCCAGGACTGGATCAACTGCGTCCTGCAAATCTGGATCTAGTTGACAACTTAAATCTGGGGGAACAGAGTAGTTGCTTAAGACCCAAGAAAGCCAGACTTTCAAGTCCACTTCCTATTGCCTCAGATACAAACTTAGATTTTGAGCCCTCTAAGGCCCTAATGAATATGCATGAGAGAGATTTGCATACGATGGAAGTGACAGGCATGCAAATCTGCTCCCTGCATATTCATTAGGGCTAGCCTGACAACCCAATTGGCCTGGCGGTCCTCCAGGACAGGGTTGGGAACCAATGCTCTAAGGCATCTACTGCCCTTGAATTGGTAACTCACCTTGAGCTTATATCTGAATTTGTTTTATAAAGCTAGGAAGAAACTAGATCATGCAACAGCCTCAATAGAATGGGGTCGTGTTCCACAGCGTAGATCAGGGGTGTCCAACCTTTTGGCTTCCCTGGGCCGCATTGTCCGAAAAAAATGTTTCTGGGGCTGCACAAACGCTGCAGCAAGACAGAGGAGGGAGCCAGCAAGACGATAAACACCCAGGGGCAGCAGAGGAAAACACTGCATCGCCCTTGACTGGGGCCACACAAAATACTTCACTGGGCCGCAGGTTGGACACCCCTGGCGTAGATATTAAAAATGTTAGCAAATGTATTGATTTAGGCAGGGCCTTTCCATCATCTGATTAATTCTATTCACAGATTAACAATTGTGTTTAGGAGAAATGAGATATTTGCTCCTTTAGCTGGGCTATCTTGTGTTAACTCTGGGAGTCCAATCCCATCCTGCTGGGTTGAGTTGTATAACCATAGCCCTGTTTGTTTTCTCATCTAATGTCTGAATGTTTATGAAGGTTTTATTGAGCTCTGCCTATTTAGTTTTTTTTTTTAGTATGGGACATAAACATATGAATAAATAAAATCAAGGGTGAGGGAGGAGTGCAATGAGAATTCAGATTTTAGCTGGGTCTGCAACAGTTTGTAAACAGGTCTAGGAACAATGTTTGTGGGTCAGTCTCATGTAAGGAGTGCCAGGGCATCCCGATGGCTTTGCAGGCAGGGGAAACAGGTAAACAATCGTTCCTTGTCTTTGTTTCCTCTGGTAGCCGAGGTGGTGTGGGGTGTGATAGGGGCCTAGCCACACAGGTTAGGATTCTGACTCAGAATGCTCTGGTTACCAGGTGCTTGAAAATGTCACATTGTCCCAGCAGGGAGGTTCTGAGAGGAGACAGATTGGGGGACGAGGGATCAGAACTGTGTTTTTTCATTTGTATGCTGGATACCAGGGCCTAACAGAAAGATCTGTTCTCTTCCCCCCCCCACTCCCCTCTTTTCATTCTCTCACCTGCATTCTGCTTATAGGTGGCTGTGTTCTTCGGAGGCCTCGCGATCAAGAAGGACGAGGAGCTGGTGAAGAAGAGCTGTCCCCACATTGTGGTGGGGACCCCCGGTCGCACCCTGGCCCTGGTGCGCAGCAAGGTTTTGAGCCTGAAAAACGTCAAGCACTTTGTGCTCGATGAATGCGACAAGATGCTGGAGCAGCTGGGTATGGAATGGGCTGGGGAGGGGGGGGGGGGGAGAATTCAGAGGCACCTATCGCCGGGCCTGACGGTTTCCTCTGTCATTTGAGTGTCTTCCTCACTATGCTTCTTGTGCCTCTTGTAGACATGAGGCGGGACGTGCAGGAAATCTTCCGCTTGACCCCACATGAGAAGCAGTGTATGATGTTCAGCGCCACTCTCAGCAAGGAGATCCGTCCCGTCTGCAGGAAGTTCATGCAGGACGTGAGTAGAGCTCTCCAGTATGCGCTAACTCTCTTTTCCAACTCCACGCCTGCGCCTTCTTTAAACCTCTCCTCGAGACACGCGCAGTTTGCGGGGGTGTCAGGTCAAAAGCGCGCCGGGAGTGCAGCGCGGAGGCGCGTGCCACAGAAAATTATAGTTTTTAGGGGCTCCGATGGGGGGTTTTGTTGGGGAGCCCCCCATTTTATTTAATAGAGAACGTGCCGCGTTGTGGGGGGTTTTGGGAAAAAGTTAAGTTTACAGTAAAATGTGGAGGGTTACAACTCCCCAAACCCCCCACAACACTGGCGCGATCTCTATTAAGTATACTGGGGGGGGCTCCCCAACAAACCCCCCCCCCGTTGGAGCCCCTAAAAACTATAATTTTTTTCGGCGCGCACTTCTGTCTTGCGCTCAGTTGTTGGCACGCGCCTTTGTCTTTCACGGGGTTTTCTATGAACCGTTTGCGGGACGCGAGGGCAGTAGTTCCGATGGGCTAATATTTTAACGGGTGGCTCCAGCCTCAGGCGTGATGCGTTCAGTGACCCTCTCTGCTCTCCCTCCACCCCCTGCAGCCCATGGAGGTGTTTGTGGATGACGAGACGAAGCTGACACTGCACGGTTTGCAGCAGTACTATGTCAAGCTGAAGGACAGCGAGAAGAACCGAAAACTCTTTGACCTGCTGGACGTTCTGGAGTTCAACCAGGTGAGGCTTGGAAAGGTGGAGGGAAGAGGTCGTCTCAGAGCCACGGCCTGCGACACAGACCAACCTGCATAAGTAGATTCCTTTCTCAATTAACCACTTTTCGGGAAATGGTAAAAACTCTTAGGGATATTTGGAGCACTGAGGTAAAGCATGATATTTCAGCATCTCAATGGCCATAAATTTGGTCTTGGAGAATGAGATGTACAATGTCAGCGTCTATGAAACAAACTTGGTTTTTCTTGTTACATAGAGCTTTTTGGACCCCAGTTAGATTGCAAAAGTTAAATAGTTCTTTGTCTAATAGATGCTGGCATTGTAATCTGGATGTAGGGACTTTGGATCATCTTTTGTTCTATTGTCCCCATATCTTAGCCTTTTGGAACTCAATCTGGGATCAAGTAAATTGTTTATTGGAAAACCATGTAGCGTTATCTTATGATACTGTGCATTTTGGTATGTCTATGAGAAAAAAGAGTCCGATATCAATGTGTAATAACAAACTTTTATTGATTTTGACTGGAGTTGCCATCCAACATATTACTAATAACTGGAAAGATCATAGTAGGCTCAATTTTAAGTTTTGGTGGAATTCAGTATGTCACATATATAGAATGGAAAGATCAATAGCGGTGCAAAATGGAAATTATAAAAACTTCATTAAAATTTGGGAGCCATTAACGTCCTTTTGTCATGATTAATGCCATTTTTCTAATATTTATGTAAGATTTAGGGTTGGGTGGGGGGTGGGTTTCCATTATATGAAAATAAAATAAGTAGAGGGATTTGTGGGGGGGAGGGGGAGGGTTATATTTATAATTATAAGATATAATGATAAGATGCACAAGGGCTTAGATTTATGTTTATTTATTATAAATTTTTGTACACTTGAAAGTTTTAAAATGAATAAAGAATTAAAAAAAACAAAAAAACCTCATTTATTCCAAAAATCTCCAATGGATTCCTTAGTCCCAAATGAATATTTGCAGTACTCTTTAATTGAATTTAGGAAACCTTGTTAACCGAGTTGAGCCCTTGTGAGGTATGAATCGGTATATAAAACTGAAGATTGGATTAAGTTGGTATCCACATTCCTCATTAAACACAGTACAGTGTCTGTGGATAACAGCAGTCTGGCCTTTTGAATTGTGTCTTTTCTGTCTCTGCAGATTCCCCTGCTTAATTCAAGCCACCCTGTCTTACTGCCAGTTTCTGTATGAATCTAAACATTACCAAAACTATCGGTGCAGGGGGTAGTGGGTGCGCCAGCCGAACCATCATCCTTAACCACCCCACCTCTTGCAGCCTCAAGGATTTTGCATATTAAACCCAACAAAATCGCAATCAGTCATTTAAAAACAAGGGTTAAATTAAGTGCTGATGGTTCTTGGAGTTTGTGTGGCTTAGACCTGAGTTGCCCTGGGTGACTGCCCATTGGGCCGGCCCTGACGGTTGATTACCCTAAAAACTGGGTCCTTTGCTCAGGAGGCTGGAATCCTACCACAGGACAGCAGAAAGAGATCCACCAGTAGGCAGGGCCGGGGTCCCCACCGCCCCGAATAACCAGTAGAAGGGGGTGGCCACAGAAGTTAATGCGGCAGAACTGTTTGCTTCTAGGTGGCGCGTTATGAAGTTTGTCCGGCACTGTGTGCTGCTGGAGTAGGGGGGAGATCTGGGGGGGTTACTGCGGTGATGGATTCTTCCTTCTGTCTGGTTTCTACAGGTGGTCATTTTTGTGAAGTCTGTGCAACGCTGTATCGCCCTGGCTCAGCTGCTGGTCGAACAAAATTTTCCAGCTATCGCGATTCACAGAGGGATGGCTCAGGAGGAGAGGTGAGGGTGCAGATGATACTGGGGCCTGGGGAAGATGTGATGGGGTTCTTCTGGGACAGGAGCTGGGGGGTAATTCAGGGAGAGAGTAACAAAAGGGCTATCTGCTCTGAATTTTCTAGATGTCTGGGTTGGTTACTGATGAATTTCAAGAAGCTGCACCTGTTTTTGAATTTTTTTTTCCCCCTCTCTACTTTACAAACCCTCTCTCTTCTGCCCTATCCTCCATGCACTGCCCTCCCCCCCCATACTTCGTTTCTCCCTCATCTTCACCTCATCTCCTGCTCTGATGCCTGTGAAAGCTATTGTGAACCTACCACTGCTTTTATCCTCTTGCAGACTGTCTCGGTACCAGCAGTTTAAAGATTTCCAGCGGAGAATCTTGGTGGCCACTAACCTATTTGGCCGTGGGATGGACATCGAAAGGGTCAACATAGTCTTTAATTACGACATGCCAGAGGATTCGGACACCTACCTGCACAGGGTAAAACTGCTGGGCTGGGGGCGGGGAGCTGCGAGGAAAAGGTAGAGTGAAGGGGAAGGTGGCAGTGTGAGTTTCCCGCTGGGAGGGTACAGGGGAATGTGGGGTGGGTATCTTTGTAGAATGGGTAAATGGTAGTTTCGGCAGGAGATTGGAAGGCATCTCCTTTCTGCTACAGGCCTTTGGTGGACTTCGCAGGATTCTCATTCCCTCTCCCTCCCTCTACGCAGGTGGCTCGTGCCGGCCGCTTTGGCACCAAAGGCCTGGCGATCACATTTGTTTCGGACGAGGGCGATGCCAAGATTCTGAACAATGTCCAAGATCGCTTTGAGGTGAACGTGGCGGAGCTGCCTGATGAGATCGACATTTCCACTTACAGTATGTACCGCGGGGGGAAATCAGACAGGCAGGGTGCCCTCATTAGCACGGGCTGGGGAAGGATGAAAAGGTTAATTGAAGCTGGGAGGACAGTGGTCAGGGTTTTGACCTTCTCCTTCCCTTGGCAGGTGATGGAAGCAAGACATAAGAGGGTGGTATATCTCACCTTTTGGGGAGGAAGAGGAAGATCTGTATTGGTTGTAATCACCCTCCTGTCATCTGAGAGATCTCTATGAACCATTCCTCTCTTTAACCATACTCTTCTAATCCCCGTTCCTGTTTCTTTCAGTTGAGCAAAGCAGATAACCTCTGCCCTCGCTGCTGCTGCCGTCTCCTGAACTGTCCCCTCTCAGTGGGGTTGAGGAAGATGACCGAGCCCCCGTCCCCAACTGGAACTGCTACTTCCGATCCGAGCTCCGTTTTCGAAGGAGGAGCCTGGGTCTATATTTGCTGTTTTTACAAATTTTTTTAAGTTTGTGTATAAAAAAAAAAAAAATCTTTTATTTGAAAAGAGACCCGGATGTTGTATTCTTGCTTTGCCTACCTGTTCAATGGGAGGTGGGGGGGTGGAAGACCTTAACCCCCCCCCCTCAATTTTCAGTTTTCTGCTTGAAGGGAGGGTCAGGGGAAGCTGCCAGAGATATTCAACAGGTATTGCTTATACACTGGCGAGATAAACGCCACCTGCCCTGCGCCCTAGGACATAATTTCGCCGTTGATACTCGCAAACATCCCTCCCCCATTTTTCTTTCCAACCCGGAGTCTGCTGCATTTTGCACTCTCTTCACAAACATGAAACAAGAAACAGGGTTTGTTATAAATCTCTGAACTTTTAATTTTAATCAAGGACGTTTGTATCAACCCTGCAATGGAGCAGGAATATCGGCAAAGCTGAAACCTTTGGAGAGGGATAGTAAACACCATGAAGGCAAACAAGTGCCATTAATGAGGACCCCCATACCTATGACTTAAACTGCGTCTGATGGGCCGCAGAGTGGGTGGATGCAGGCAACATGAGTTGAAACATTGGCAAATTGCAGCGTGGGGGTTAATTAGCCAACAATTAAAACAAAAACAAAAAATCACAGGGAACATCAATCCCAGGGCATATGTCAAATTACATTAATTGGAATTCACAGCTGAACACTCACTATAATTCAGTGACAAAAGACACATTTTTCTGGACCAATCAGAAGCCCTAGTCATATTTGACTTTTTCTGGGAGTTTGATGTTCCCCCATATATCTTCAGTCCATTTTTTTTTTTTTCAAGCATTTTAGCTATACAAATTCTAAACTTTGCCATCAAAGACATGAGTCATGTCGCAACCAGGGATGTTAGGTCTCCTGAAAAAAAAAAAAATAGGGCATCAACCCATTCTTTTCCAGCGGATTCAGCACATCAAGAATACTGGGGTCTCCTCTGAAAAAAAACCCCCTTCATTCGATCGTCATCGCGCAGCTCTGCAAACTGGCAGCTGCATAATTCTTGGCGAGAAAGAAGGGGGATGGAGGTCACAGGAAAGCCAAACCCCTCATGGTTCTTATAGAGGTCAGAATTCCTCCCTCCCCTCTAAGGTGTGCTTTTGTTGAAAAGAAAGTTGCATGGTTTATTATTATTATTTAAAAACCAAAACTGGTTTTGTGGTGGTGTCGCTAAAGCTGACTTTGCTTTGTCCATAACTACTGTATTGGTTGGGCATCTTACGGGGCTTTTATTACCCGATACAGGTCAGGCCAGAGCACAGCAAGGCAGAAATTCAACTACCACTGCTCCAGCTTCTGCCTTTGATGGCTTTAAAATAAAACCAAGTACAGAACCTGCTGTACCCGAGAATGGTAGATCTGGTCCAAAATTAATTCCTTTCTTGAAGCATGGTCCTTTTTGCTAAGGGGTTGTGAAGGGCCAATTTCCTGCATTATTTAGATGGGACCTTGGTGCTCTGCCTTTGAGAATGAGGTGCTACATTCCTGGAAGGAGCAGTATTAGAATTGCTGACACACGCAAAGGAACTTTAGATTTGTACCGTGTAGAGACATAAAAACTGCCATCAAAAATTATGGCCTCTCCCTAGCTCGAAAGGGAGCTGCATATGGGATGGGAGAACAAGTTAAGAGCTTGGTCATAAAGGTGGATCTTCACAGGCAGGCAGAGAGGTGACCCAGTCTTTGGGCAACAGGGTTCAGAGGTGGGATCTCGCATGTTCAAGCTTAAATCGTGAAAATCCCCAGCTAATCATTAGGTCTCAGAAACTTGAACCAAAAATCTGAATGTGAAGGCAGCCATCTTGGATTTCACCTTCCAGCATGCACTGCAGCTACAGCTGACACCATGCTAAAGCCAGAGCTGGTGTGTTTGAACACAAGGCATGGCTGGCCCAGGGGCACCAGAGCAGCACTCTGCACTGTTCCTCGATACCCACCTCCCTTGCCATCTGACTGGATTATCCTGGCCAGGCTTGCTTTCCATGAGCTGATGCTGTGACTACCCTGGCCCACAGCATCTCCTCAGTAGGGAGGTAATGGTTGCCCGTCTTATGCTCATTTCCCCCACCTCGCTCCTGTATAGCTGAACTAGGTTCAAAGCCAGTTGTAGCCTCTAAAATTTACCACAAACAGTTATATACAGACAAAGACAAATAAATAAGTCCTTTTATGGCCCCATAGAAGTAAGCAGTTGTCCATTAGAGGTGCTGCAGCTGGCAAAATGTCTGGTGGGTGAAAGTTGCAAAAACATTTCCAGCATTAGCAGCAGTAAACCCTCAGTTGTTCCTCTATCTGGAGCTGTAAGCGGCAAGAGCGGGGAAAGGCTTCTGCTAGCCTCTAGGTAGATACTGGAGAAGAAAGAGGCTTACGCAGGATGTTCTGCCCGGCTCTGCTTCTAGGTCAGGCAGACAGTAGCTGTGCAAATATGGCAGCCATGGAAAGAAACCATGGCTAGAAGTTCATAGAGCTGTGGCCCCTGACCTGTGACTACCCCTGGTCGAGTCAGGCCTCACCTACATCTGCCTGGAGGCTCCTGAAGTAATAGCTTGTCGGCTGGGACTTGCCAGTTCCCCACAGAGGAGCAGCAGGATGCAAAAATTGCAAAAGGCAGCAGAGTGGTTTAATCGAGGCTGGAGCGCTTTCATCCTCTGTACAGCTCGGGGGGATTTCCGGCAGCTCCTTTTCACACTCCTGACTCCTTGGAAGACTGGTTTCCCTGTAAGAAGACAGAAAGGCAGTGAAGTGAGTGGGCAGTGATGGCCCGACACTGTCAGTACCCTGGGTCCCACTGGCATCGATATCAAGGGCCTTTCCCTCCACGTACCCGAGACTGCGAGGCAGAGGAGAACGGGACGGCAGAGCTGGAGAAAGGGAAATATTTGTCGGATTCCTTCAATCTGAAAATGGCGCAGAACCACCGGTGGTACTGCTCCCTCACCTGCAAACAAAGACAGAAACGAGGTGGAATTCACGCTCGTGACAAACTGGCTTCTCTCACATTGATCACAAAGGGAGCAGTTCCGTAAAAAGCATTTCCATGCAGGTGCTCAGTGCCACACGCTGAGAGCATACTCGGGGAGCTGGAATGGGCAACCTTACATATGTTTAGAAACCTATATGGACCTGCTACCACTTATGCACCCAAAGTGTTAACTGCAAAAAAAGTGACAAAATTCGACTATCTTCACATACCAGCGGCGTGTAAATGTGAGTACCCTGTTACAGAAGTGATCTTAAGTACATAAGCATCGCCATATTAGGACAGACCGAAGGTCCATTAGGCCCAGTATCTTTCTTCCAACAGTGGCCAACCTAGTTCAGAAGTACCTAGCAAGATCCCAGGGAGTAAAACAGATTTTACGCTGCTTATCCTAGGAATAAGCAATGGATTTTCCCAAGTCTGTCTTAATAATGGCTTATGGAATTTTAATTTTTTTAGGAAGTTATCACAACCCTTTTTTTTTTTTAAAACCCTGCTAAGCTAACTGCTTTCACCACATTCTCTGGCAATGAATTACAGAGTTTAATTTCACGCTGAGTGAAGAAATATTTTCTGGATTGGTTTTAAATGTACTGCTCAGTAGGTTCATCGAGTTGTCTCCTAGTCCTTGTACTTTTGGAAAGGGTTGACCTTTCTTTTGAAAGCATAGGATTCAGCCTGAAGGCTGGACGTGTTTTCGGCACTAGGTCGATTTCATTGCTGGAGGATGAAGTAAAGCAGTTAACATAACCGATTTTATGGAAGATTTGGACAGGTTCCTGGAAGAAAACTCCATAAGTGCGTAATCCTCTTTCTAAACATCAAATGAGAAATCTTTTATCATCTGAACATTTCCTAAGGCTAAGAAAGTAAAATCCATGAAAACAATTCTCTTTGTCAATTCAATAGCAACTTGTTAGTTTTCGGAATTAGCTTCTTTGGGATTTTGTGTTTGTGGGCATTATTTCCGGTTTAGAAAACTGCTGAATTTTTTTTTCTTCATCGTAAATGATTCTTAATTGAATTTAATCTTGCACTATAAATTTTATAATCCAGTTTTGTAATTCCTGGACAAATTGGTCCAGTTCTCTTTTGTTATCTGTCCATGAACTAATTCAAGATGGACTAGAAAAATCTTTATAACATACCAATATATAGTCCTGGCGTAAGCCACTGTTTATCCCTGGGATTGGCAGGAATCTTGCTACTTTTTGGGATTGCATCAGGTACTTGTGACCTGCACTGGCTGCTGTTGGAAACAGGATACTGGACACTTATTATTTAACCCAGTGTCCTGCAAACTTTTCGGCTGGTGGCACACTAAACCCAGTGTCCCAGCTGGAAGGTACCCGGAAGTTCACAGCCGTCAATACGATAACGCCACGCTCATGTGTGATGTCCGCGGTGAAGGCCCATCTGGCGGCGACCCTGAACCTGCTGTCTTTTCGCTGGGGGATCCTGGAGGAGGGCAGGTGCAGGGAGAGGAGGAGAGACGCAGACGAAGAGAGAGTCGTTGGCGCCAGTTGACTGCCTAAAGCAGGGGTGTCCAATGTCGGTCCTCGAGGGCCGCAATCCAGTCGGATTTTCAGGATTTCCCCAATGAATATGCATGAGATCTATGTGCATGCACTGCTTTCAATGCATATTCATTGGGGAAATCCTGAAAACCCGACTGGATTGCGGCCCTCGAGGACTGACATTGGACACCCCTGGCCTAAAGGATGTACCTCTCGCCGCGAGAGGCATGGCCTATAAGCAGTCAGCCAGTGCCTCTCCTCCTTACCAGCGTCTTGTCTAGGCACACCTGGAATCTGCTGCAACACAGTTTGCGATAAACTAATTTAACCTGGTATGTGCTCATTTTCTCCTGAGGCTATTATGGGGATTGGGGGCGTTTCATAGCTCATGCAATTCTTGGCTCTCCCAGTAGGAGTGCTGTAGAAATAGTGCAAGAGCTGTGGATGTGGGGGCAGCTTTAGTCCCCGCCTTTCTGAACAGTAGAATAAGTCTCCTGTAGGGGCCTGTTCTCCAGGGTTGTGGATTGGGGGCAGAGCGGAGGGTTACCTGTTTCTTCAGCAGGCAGTGTAGTAGGAAGATGAAAACACCCTGGAGGCAGTTGAGAATGGTGAAGATGTAGGACATCGCTAAGGTGTGCCTGGAGAACTGGAAGATGCCGAAAATCCAAGTCAATCCCAGGATGCAGAGTTGGGCGATAGCCGTGATTGTGAAGGTCCTGTGGGTGAGGAGGGAACAATGAACTCAGAACTACAGAAGAATCTTACTTGTAATTAAAAAATAAATTCACGTGTAATTCCTGGAAAAGAAGGATATCCGGCTGTGAATATAATTTGGGGGGGGGGAGGGTTACATTACATGGGAATTGCATGGTACAGAGGTGCTGCCCCTGTGAGCATTGGCGTACCAAGGGTAGGTTACGCCCCCTGCACCCTCCACTCTCTCAGTTCCTTCCGCGCCACATTTGCACCCTCCCTTTCTCCGTACCTCTTCAAATCGTCTCCGGTGCAAGCAATTTCTCCAGCCTGCTGCTTGCGCCAGCATTGGCTATCCCTCTGATGTCACTTCCTGGCCCCACGACCAGGAAATGATTTCAGAGGGGAGCCAGGCTGGAGAAGTTGCTGGGGCTGAAGATTTAAAGTGGTGCGGGTGGGGGACGATGCGAGTGTGGCGTGGGGGGGACAGAGAGGTGCTAACGCCCCCATCAAGATGGAGTCCAGGGCGATTCCCCCCCACTTACTGTCTGTGATCCAATCCTAGTTTAACAATTTAATCTAGTGAACTAGATGCTAACCAGGATGGGGTTGAGAGGGAGATTGGTTATTAAGTCATGGATCTGATATACTCTCTTTCTATGCGAGAACCCAAAGCAGTTTATATTTGGTATACACAAGTACTTTTGTCTCCAAGGGGCTCATATTCTAAAACTTCATAGAATAGGTAATGGTTAAGTGACTTGTCCAGAGTGACAAAGAGCTGCAGCAGGAATCAAACTCAGAACCTCAGAACACTTTCCCTCTTAGTGTTGAAAGGTCACTTGGACACACAAAGTCAGAGGCGTGAAGAAAGTACAAGAGGTTTATTACAGCATGCTGGACTCTAGTGCAGTGAACAGCCTGCCTACTAGAGTGTTAGAATCAGGAAATGCACGGACTTTTATGCCCTTTTCACTAAACATATGCAAACTAATACATGCAAAAACTACAATTTTCATTTGTTACTTCTATAACTTTCTACAATTATTATTGGTCCTAAGCCAGAACTTATGATAGGTTCAGGGATACAACTTATAGTCCTATAGGACACTAGCTCATTTCTCTGCTTATCTAAATCTTACAGTTCTAAATGTTACATGTACGGGAGGGTAGGCTATATCATGGCTCAAACTCTTATCTATTTAGCTTACAAAGTGGTAAGGTAGGGACATACATTTTAGGCAGATGAGGTCAATAGATTGTACACTGTTTTCAGCTATGTAGGCCAGAGCAATATTTTAAACAACGGTTAACCATTTCATGACCCTACAGTGTGAAGACTTTCAATCTAGTATCCAGAGCTGAGATTGTGATGTCATAATGCATCATTCCACCAATAAGAGTCAACCACATCAATGATGTCACAATAGCTCGATTGTACAGGGTAAAGGACTTGATATACCGCTTTTTCCGTGTGGTTACAATCAAAGCAGTTTACTTATTTTGTACCTGGGGGCAATGAAGTGTTAAGTGACTTGCCCAGAGTCACAAGGAGCTTGCAGTGGGAATCAAAGTCACAACCTCAGAGTGCCAAGGCAGCTGCTCCAACCACTGGGAATACAGTTAACAGTGGCTCCCATAAGTCTGATAGCACGGAGGAGAAACTTTTTGATCAGAGGAGCAAGCAGAGTGCCAGGGAACCCTGGTTCAAATCCCTCCGCAACTCTCCGTGACTGACCGGTGACCCTCCATCAATTACGATACAAATTATTTGTTTAAGAGATTTTTCTATACTATCTTAGTGGAAAAACAAAATTCAAAATGGTTTAAAATTAATCCCCCTCCCAAGACAAACATAAAATTAAGGGGTAAGTATTTAAATCAATGTAATCAGGTCGGAGAGGTTAAATTCTGGCCACTGGGCAACACCCAGGTTTTCAGCGGGACCTGACCGACTAGTGCGGCTGAAAACTCAGGGAGGCTGCCGTGGCACTAACCAGCTCTGAATATCGACGAGCACTCAGATGACGTGGCGTCTGCTATTAATCTAAATTTCAGTGCTGGTGCCAGGCACTGAGTATCCAGCTCAAATTTATTTACTGCCTTTTCACGAAGAGATTCACCCAAAGCAGCTTACGATGTATTGAACGGTAATCAGGCACTCTTTAAGTATTCAGGCATGCTCACAATCTAAGTGTGGTACTGTCAGCATACCTATCGCTACCATTCAGCATTTTTAATTGGCATTACTTATGTCAGCGAAGGCCAATGGGAAATTATATCAATCTGACTCTGGCATGTGAATGCAGATAGACCCTGAGGGCAGGGAGACTGTTTTAAGTAGCCCTGATTGAATCATGATTAGCTAAAAGGTGTTAATGTCTGATTAAGAGGGTGCTTAGGACAATGGGTCCAGGTGCACAGATCAAGAAGATAGGCTGCTTGAATGGGACAAAGAAGCCAGAGACTAATCCCATCTACCATGCCTGCAAGTATCACACCCTCCTTATCAATTAAATTAACCATTGTTTCAAACAGTTTACAAATTCTAAACAGAAAGATACTGGGACATACAATAGTTTCTATACACAGAATAAGATTCCAAGCTATAAAATCCTCTCTGCAACACACAAAAATCTATCTATCTCTTGGCTCTTGGCACTCTGGTCCTCTCTTGTTTCTCTTGAGCTCTAGCTCTCTCTCTTTCTCTGTCTATCCTTCTCATTATCTATGGAATACGAAGCTTGGACCATCACCCCATCCCCCTTTTCTCTCTCTCTCTCTGCCTTTCCCTGGAACTTCACGCTTCCTTCTGGACTCTGTAAGGCAGGGAAACTGCTTTGCTCTCTCATAAATTGTAATGCTTAATTGTAATGCTTATAAATACTACTTTTCTGTAAGCCTATTTCTATAATATATTCTTTATGCAATCACCTCTGGCTGTGCCTCTTTGATTCTACTTCCTGGTGAATCTTCAGTGAGGGAACTGAACCTGGGACCTGGCGTTTGCAAGGGCGCCTCTCAAGTGACCCCACCAACCATATATTGTGGGGGCCACTAACAAACCTGACAGGTACCTGGGGCAATGAACAGTTAAATGACTTGGCCAGAGTCACAAGGAGCAGGCTGGGATCAAACTCGCAACCTCAGGGTGCTGAGGCAGCGGCTGTAACCACAAGGCCACACCTCCACTCGATTTAGCCCGCCTTTAATAATAATAACAATTTTATTTTTTTATATACCGCCCAACCAGTAGTTCTGGGCGGTTAACATCAAAAGGACTATAGCATTTCAGTGAAAATACAAATATCAGTGAAAAAAAACAATAAATCAGCGCACAAATCTTTTGAACAAATAAGTTTTCATTGACTTTCTAAATAATAAGAATGTGCTTGAATTATCAGAGAACTCATCCAACAGTTCATTTTTCCTGCTTGGAAAACAACTGTCTTTTCTAAAAAAAAAAAACCCAAAAACTTTTAAAACGACAAGCTTTTGGAGTTGCATACATAAACATGCTGACTGCCACAGGCTGAATTCAGGGGGAGAGAAGGGAAAGGCTGTTGGTGTATAGAGAAAGAAGTAACCGATGCTGACAGAGACACTCACCGGATTTTCTTCAGATTCCCGATATCTGGGTTAATCGTGGAAAACTTCTGCGCCAGCTTCCAGACGGTGATAACAAAGATGGCGGCGTTGATCTGTGGGAGAGAGAGAGAGAGAGAGAAAAGGCACTGATGCAGCTGCTCTAAGCAGTGTAGCGAGGGAAGGAGGCCCGTCCAAAGCAGTGGTGCCCTGCATCACCGTGCTGTTCGCCCCACGCTCTTCCCCGTCGCACGTGCCCTGCTTGCATACCTCTTTCAGAGAATAGTTAAGCTCTGGAACTCGTTGCCAGAGGATGTGGTAAGAATGGATAGCGTAGCTGGTTTTAAGAAAGGTTTGGACAAGTTCCTGGAGGAAAAGTCCATAGTCTATTATTGAGAAAGACATGGGGGAAGCCACTGCTTGCCCTATATTGGTAGCATGGAATGTTGCTACTTCTTGGGTTTTGGCCAGGTACTAGGGACCTGGATTGGCCACCGTGAGAACGGGCTACTGGGCTTGATGGACCATTGGTCTGACCCAGTGAGGCTATTCTTATGTTCTTATGATGTCATTCCGTGACCAGGAAGTGATGTCAGAAGGAGAGCTGAAGCCGGCACAAGCATCAGCTGGGAGGTACTGGTTGCTGTCGCTGAAGATTTTGAAGAGGCAGGTGGGCGGTATGCCCCTCCTCCCCTTCCTCCCCCACTACATCACTGGCTGCTCTTTTCGTGCCAAAGTTATCTGGTTCCAGGCTGGATGGTCCTGGATTTCTGACCAGACCATCCCATCCTGTTGAATGAGAGGACTTGCAGCATTGATTTCAATGGGCGAGTTCAGGCACTACAAATCCCAGGCTGCTTTGGGGTGCAAATTCAAAACCAGGACTGTCCAAAAATCTCCAGCCTGGAACCGGGTAACTTTGCATCTTTGGGGGACATACTGTACCTTAGGACTGGGCGATCTGTCAGTTTCACCACCCCTAGAACTTGTGTTTAGCTAGGATAGGGATAGGCAATTCCGATCCTCGAGAGCTGGAGCCAGGTCAGGTTTTCAAGATATCCACAATAAATATACATGAGATAGATTTGCATCTCAAGGAGGCAGTGCATGCAAATCCATCTCATACATATTCATTGTGGATATCCTGAAAACTTGACCTGGCTCCGGCTCTCGAGGACTGGAATTGCCTACCCCTGAACTAGGATCAGAAGATTGGGGGGTGGGGTGAGGAAGCAGAGGATTGTGGTTCTATTGCCCAGGGGCTGTTGCACTGTGTTACATCTGCCAGGAGACACTGCAGAGTGACATAGGAGCCCTTTCTAAGCAGAGGGCGCTGGAAGTTTGGATGGAGGTGTACTTGCCGTGGTGGGGAGGGGGGAAACTTGAAGTTCCTGCCTCTTCAGCAAATTGCGCTGTAGGGGGACGGTGCAACGAGGGAGCTAAAGCAGTAACGATGTCAGAGAGCAGTAAAACACATTTACCAGAACAATGATGCAGACGGGGGCCAGAAAACTCCAGGTGAAGTTCCCTTCCAGGGACAACCAGCAGCTGTTGGAAGGAGAAGAGAGGGGTTAGCGTCCGAGGCACCACTGAGACCCCCGGCAGTCTGAAGAGAAACGTTTGCTGGCGCTGTTCTTCCTAGATGTGTTTGCGGAGCAATGGTTTCCTCGTGGGGCCACTTTATATAAATTCTCACGTCTATGTATATTAGTCTGGGTTTTACTCTTTGCCGTGTTATTTTCCTGTAATTAGAGGGTAGATGTTTCTACTGCAATATGGAACAAATGGGCAAGGGGAGGAGGAGAGGGGTCGCGCCCTTAGGAGGACCATCTCCCCCTCCTTACTATGCGACTGCATGCATATGAATGTTCACATCTGTGTTTGTATCTGTGTTTTGCACGTGTGGCGTGTGTAATGTACATGTGTGGACAGGTGTGTTTGAGCGTTCGGGTTTGACCGTGCGTGTCACAGGAAGCACTGCAGTTAATTTAGGGAACTCGAAATGGGGAAAGAGGGAACGGAGAGAAAAATCGACGGGAGGCAGAAAGCGGACACAGCGCGGAGGCTTATGTCGACTCACTAGTTCTTTGTGCCGTATCCTTTGCTGTTGGCAGCTGCCGAAATCGTCACGATCAGAGCAGGGATGCCGTAGCCTACCGAGAACATGTATCTCTTCTTCAGGGTGTGCGTCTTGAAGACTTGGACCACCATCAAGTAGAGCTCCACCCCTTCCAGACACATCCAGCAGAAGGCGGCCAGGAAGAAGAAGTGCAGGAGGCCGGCCACCACGCTGCAGGCCGTCTGGAAGAGAGAAGACACCCCAGTCACCCCGACATACAGGCGCAGGACAGCACAGAGCAGATCACAGCCTACACCATCGAGGATCCATCAAGCACCGCCTCTCTCCTTCCCATCCTGTTTTCATCACACACAGTCTCCCTTAGAGGTCTGCACGGGAACGGGGATCGCGGGAATCCCACGGGGGTCCCGCGGGAATCCCCCCTAACCCACGAGGATGGAAGGCTTTGGAAGCAGGGTTCATTCATATAATATAATGGACATGTCAGCCTTAGTAAAAGAGGGGGTTTATAAGTTAATTACCTGAACAGAAAACAAAAAAAGGGTTCCACCAAAGAGATTCCACAAGGAAAACAGCAAAAGGAACTGTGGAATTGATGATCCTGTCAGAAGTAATTGCTGCTTTTTATGGGGACGGGCGGGGATGGAGGTAATTCCTTGCGGGGATGGGTGGGGACGGAGAGGATCCTGGCGGGGACGGGTGGGGACGGAGAGGATCCTGGCGTGGACAGATAGGATCCTGTCAGGGACAGGTGGGGATGGAGAGGAGACGGGCGGGGACGGGAGGGGATGGGTGGGATTTCTGTCCCCGTGCAACTCTCTAGTCTCCCTCTCTCTGCTTATTCCTGACCTGGCACTCATCGGGAAGTTATCATGCACCTCTAACCCGTTTACTCCTTCACCTCTCATCTGTAGCTTAACCAACTGAGCTAGACCAGTGTTTCTCAATTCGGTCCCGGAGTCCCCCCCTCGCCAGTCAGGTTTTCAGGTTACCCACCATGAATATGCATGGCAGAAATTTGCATATAATGGAAGCAGTGTCTGGTTTTCAAGATTCCCACGACGAATGAGATCTGTTTGCATAAAATAGAAGCACCATATGCAAATCAATCTCATGCCTCTTCATTGTGGAAATCTTGAATACACCAAAAGCAATTTATTATTTCTGCAGCGCTGCCAGACGCACGCAGAAAAGTATATTGTACATGCAAGAGATGGCCCCTGCTCCGAAGAGCTTACAATCTGATTATGACAGATACACAGGGGGTTCTAAAGGTTGTAGGGACAATTAAGGGAATACTCAACTGGGTTGTGGCCCTCTAAGGCTGTGGCTGTCCACCCCCATCTTAACCCCTGCTCAGTGGCAGGGACACCGGCAAAGCCGCCTCTTCTCCTCCCCCTCTGCCTCTTTCCACTCCTCCCCCTCGTCACGCGTGCATCCCCCTTCCCTTCCCCCGTTCCTCTAGTGGTTCACCGCCGTGAGCATCAACCTCAATGTGTTCCTCGTGACCACGTCAGCTCTACCACTAACGTCACTCCCAGGTGTCGCGCATATGACGTGACGCCAGAGGGAGAGCCGCCAGGGTCATGAGCACGTTAAAATTGTTACTCAAGGCGGCGAACAACTGGACGGATGGGGGAAGGGAAGCGGGGGCGAGCGTGGTGGTGGGGATTGGAGAAGGAGTGTGGGGCGGAGACAAGGGCGCCTTTCACCCTCAATCCGCCATTGCCCCTGCTCCCACCGTCCCTATGCTTTCAATGAAGCCAGTTGCTGGATTCAGTAGAGTAATGGCTAGGGTTGCCAGATTTTCCTTTTGCAAAATCCAGACCCCCAGGCCCGCCTAGTTACACCCATGCCCGCCCCCTAAGCCCACTGTAGCCACGCCCCCTGCAGCCTGCATTGTCGGGCAGGAAGGAAGTCCGCGAATGCGTCTGGTAACCCTAGTAATGGCCTATCCCTGGAAGGTTCCTTTGCCGTACATACCTGGTTGCTGGTCCTAGAGATGCCGGAGAGGAAGATGGTGTACGCCAGGAAAAGCGAGATGCAGAGGTGCAGGTGGATGGTATTGCGGGTACCTTGTAGGATGCGGCAAAACATGAAGGTGACGATGGAGAGCAGGAGGCAGAGCAGCGATATGACCAGGCCCACTTGGGTGATGACCGTCAGACGCGTGTCCTGGAGGGGGAAGGAGGCAGAGAATCAGAATTTTTACAGCATCACCCGTGGGCCGCTTGGGCGCTTTCTGCCCTGGGCATGGGAAAAAGCCTCATGTTTTGGACAATTTGTTTGGTTTTCTTTCTTTATTTTGTTTGACAAAATGGCAATATTTACACAAACTTTGTTGCGAGACAAAACATTAAATGGCAGATATAAACAAATTCACGTCTGGAACATTTGTCAAAAGCAATTGCATTTTCCAGTTATAATTTCACCACAATTACCAAACCCCCGGGCTGGGGGTGGGTGAACTCCTTACACCCCTCCCCAAGTCAACAAACAATTTTAATAAAGAAACTGTGGAAATTCTACCCCACCCTAATCTCTGAACAGTTTTCAAAAATTTTATTAGATTTTTGCCACCATTGCTCTTTATTTTGTGTTGTAATTGTTCCTTTTGATATTTTTTTTCTTTTTGCTTCTTATAACCTGCAAATTTAAACTAGGATTGTACGAGGATTACAAAAACAATTAACCCTCGTGCCAGGAACAGCTGAGTAGAAGTTGTTTCTTGACTGAAATGGCAAAGCTATTGCAGATCTTAAGGACCTGGTCAATAATAATGTTATAATGCCTCTGTATCACTCCAAGGTGCGACCACACCTTGAGTATTGCGCTCAATTCTGGTCACCATATCTCAGAAGATTCCTAAAGACGTCATCTGAGAACCAGCCAAAGATGACCCAGAAGAGTCCTGCAGACGTCATCTGAGACAGCGAAAGATGGACACAGAAGACTCCTAAAGACGTCATCTGAGATCCAGCAAAAGATGGACCCAGAAGAGTTCTGCAGACGTCTTCAGAACCAGAGAAAGATGGACCCAGACGAGTCTTATAGAGATGTTCTGAGAACCACAGAAAGATAGGGCCTTAAGAATCTTAAAGATTCTAATATCCTATCCACCCTTCTACTTCATATATATATATTTTTTATCTCGATGTATTTTTTGCCACCTCATGTACCTTCCATCCCTGTAATGTCAGTCTTAAGTCATGCTACCTCCCTCCCTCTTCTCACTAAATTTTGTGATTATTTTTTTTTTAATTTTACTTTTTAACGTTTGCTTTTAAATTTATTTTATTGACTGTAAACCGTCTAGATATGTTTTGATGGATTGTATATCAAGAAAATAATAAACTTGGAAACTTAGGTCACCTGAAATCATGGATAAATGGGATTGGAAGAGACCTCAGTCAGACAGGATCCCTCAACCTAAACTATCCCACTCAGATGTGCAACACACTTGCTCTTAATTCATCGCCAGTAAAGATGATTCTACCACCTTCACGGGTAACTTTTTTCAGCACTCCACTGCCGTCATAATAAGGTCAGGTTTACCTTCCTCATTAAAATATTGTAATTCAGCCTTGGCTTTCTATCCACCATCCTGATGTTCAAATCACTAGCAGTCAGATACTATCCCTTCCTTCTTCCCGCCTTCCCCCGCATCCCAAACATTGACTAAAGAGACTAGGGAACATCCAGACTTTTCCCACATCCTCCTTGATGTAGCTAGCCTCCCTTATGCTGACACTCCAACATTTGCGCCCACCCACCTCAACGACATAGTGAGCCATGAGTACGGCAAAGCTACTGAGGTGAGTGCATGCACACACGGTCTTGGTGGCATTTCCCTGAAGCTTACAGCAGCCGTCCCGGGACCAGCGGTTCTCACTGTGGTTCCAGAATGCACAGATGGTTTCTTGTTCCTCAGTATTCTGAAGGCAGAATAAGAAAAAAGAAAATCATAGCTCTGAGTTTTTGCAAACAAAGTTAATTTTTTTCACGTCTGCCCCCAAGCTGGGATCTGAAAGCAGAGGAGTGTTCCAGAAGGCTTCCCAGCTATTTTCTGTAGTGGATGGATGGGACTTTTTAAAGACACTAGAGGGGGGTAAATTTTGCCCTGGTATTTGGTAGCTGTTTCTAAGCATAGCTCGGCGAGAGGAGCTGCGTGGACTTGTTGAATTAAGTCTCCATGTCTTCACAGGAACTCCAGGCTATTGAAAGTGGGAGGTCCTTTGAAACACTGTGCTTGGGAAAAAAAAGTGGGTACCTTCCCTTCCTTAAATTGTAATAAAAGCAACATGTGTCCCCACCCCCCGCCTCCCTCTTTCCCCCGCCTTCTGAAACTCACCGAGTGGGAGAAAGTGAAATTGACAGGAGAATTCAAGTTCTTTGTGTCTTCTGAGCTGACGAAGGCAGTCACCACTTTGGAGATGACCCTAAGCTCCTCTTTCTCCCGGACATCCGCTGAACTATTCCTGTCTTTCAGGCTCGCGTTGGAAAGGACGGTTTCCATGTTTTCCAGGGTGAGCAGACCCATCACCGCGACCCCTGCAAAGGAAGCAGAGAAGTTCCGAAATCCTATTACCTGAAGCCACCCTTGTGGTGGGATGAAACACATGGCTAAATCCTGACCTCCATGGATACTGCAGATCGTGCTAGGGATTCAGTCCCCCTGATATTCAGATCACAGGAGATCACCAGCGATCTCCCACAGTCCACAGCACATGTGGAAATTCAATGCCGGCACCATATCCAGCACTGAATTACAAGTATATTTATGGCTGCAAGGATGACTATGTGGGATGGGCCCCAGAGTGACGGACTGGGTCAGGAACTGGTTGCGTGGAAGGTGACAGAGGGTAGTGGTCAATGAAGATCGCTCTGAGAAAAGAGATGTCACCAGTGATGTGCTTCAAGGTTCAGTTCTTGGGCCTGTTCTTTTTAACATTTTTGTAAGTGATATTGTTGAAGGGTTGTCAGGTAAGATTTGCCTCTTTGTGGATGATCCAAAATCGCCAATAGAGTAGACACCCCTGATGATGTGAATAACATGAGGAAGGACCTAGTGAAGTTTGAAAAGTGGTCTGAAATTTGGCAGCTAAGATTTAATGCTAAGAAACGCAAAGTTTGGGCTGCAAAAACCCGAGGGAACGGTACAGTTTAGGAGGTGAAGAATTTTTGTGCATGACAGAAGAGCGGGACTTGGGTGGGATTGTATGTGATGATCTTAAGGTGGCCAAACAGGCTGAAAAGGTGACGGCAAAAGCTCGAAGGATGCTACGATGCACAGAGAGAGGTATGGCCAGTGGAACAGTCTCCTGGAAGAGGTGGTAGAGACAGAGACTGAGTCTGAATTCAAGAAAGCGTGGGACAGGCACGTGGGATCTCTTAGGGAAGGGAGGAGATGGGCAGACTGGATGGGCCAGTTGGCCTCTACCTTCCATCATGTTTCTATGTTTCTGTGCTGCTGGAGGCATTGTGCTTCGTAATTCAAACTCCAACTCATGAGAACACAAGATATACCAAGCAGAGTCTGACCAATGTACATCAAGCATGGCACCCATGCCTGAGGGATGCTAAGGGACCACTGTGCTGGAAACATTGTCCATACCTGGGCTACATGCATCTCAGAGCATCCCAGCAGTGGTGTCGTAAGGGGGAGGGTCCTCCCCGGGTGCCGTCTTGTTGAAGGCATAGGCAGCCATCCGCTCCGCCTCCCCTCCCGCCCCTTCTTCGGCACCCCTGGACCCATGCCTAGGAAGTGACGTCAGAGGAAGAGCCAACGCTGGCATGACAGCAGATTGAGGGTTGCTGCTCCCGCAAGGAACGTGACAGAGAGACGGGGGAAGGGTAGTGGCGTGGGAGGGGAAGTAGCATGTGGAGGTGGGGAGAAGGGGGGATGCCTCGCACCCTCTCTACACCACTGCATTCCAGTCTTGGGGGGAAGGGGCTTCTTTCATGTCCAGGATATGCCTCATCTCCTAGCAGTCCATAGTGTGTCTGTCGACATTGCTAACTTGTACTATATTCTATTTTCCGTTTTAGCAAAGATGAACATTACCGTTGTTATTCGGTCCTGCAGCTGTTTTCCAGTCGAGGTCCATCCGTGCTTCTTCCTGATTCAGGCTTATGGAACTTTGTGGGTTCTCGTTGCCTTTCCAGATGGCTGCAACCAAGGGAAGAGGTGTTACCATTCTCCACAGAGTATTTTGGAAATAACAGTGCAGGAGATGCTGGGAACGGGGGACTTCACAAGTCTGCTGTCCCAGGCTCTTCCAGCAGGAGGTGCTGAAATGTTGGGGGTGGGGGAAGCTCACAGCTCCTATAGTCTCAGCCTCGCAACAGGAGATGCTGCAGGACAGAGGCTGCCAACCCTGTCCTGAAGGATCACCAGCCAGTCAGGTGTTCAGGGAAGCCCTAATGAATATGCATGGCGCAGATTAGCATGCCTGAAACCTCCGTTAGATGCAAATCTCTCTCATGCATATTCATTAGGGCTATCCCAAAAAAACCTGACTGGCTGTTGGTCCTCCAGGACAGGGTTGAGAACCACTGCGGTAGGAAAAGGGGGTTGAATGTGGGGGGGAGGGGAGACCCCTGCAGTCCCAGCCTCTTCCAGAAGGAGTCATTGTAGGTAATGGCGTTGGAGTACCAGCTGTGTGTTTATAGGGGATGGGGGCTTAGATTCCTTCAGCCTTAGGTTTTCCCAGTAGGACCTATTGTAGGGAGCGGAGCACAGTCGGGCAGATCCCGAATAAAATGGTATCCTGAGCAAAGGTTGCATTCAGCGCCCCTTTCCCATTCAGGTCTGTGTTCCTGTGGACTCACAGACTGAAAAAGCAGTGTGACACCCCAGTTTCCTCTTGCCCTGGGTTCGCAGGACAGCTACCCATCCTGACCTGCCATGCACTAGAGTCCTGGAGAAAAGCAAAATGTTGGTTAAGATGCAACATATACCTGCCAGCAACCCTTGACTAGTAGAATGCCATCCTTCTCCTGTTACTTACTCATTCTTGAGCCATTTTTTATATCGGTGGTCCCGTCCTCCAAGAGCCACATGAAGTCTTTCGCCGTGTCCTCCATGAGCTGCAGAAACTCGCCAGCCTGCTGGTGCTTCTGAAGCTGGTCGCCGTCCCATTGCGCTCGAGAGAGTTTGTTATCCACCTCGTTTAAAATATTCTGGGATACCAAGCCAATAGGGGTTAAAATGGGGTTCAGAATAAGTCCCAAGGCTCCCCTCCCCCACCAGCCTCTCATCCCTTGCCGGATCCCAAACGCTGCGCTGAGTAGAAGTGCGGTTAGATCATTTTTCAATTACTTGGCAGAAAATCTGTAAGAGTTTTTTTTTTTTTTAAAACGATTTAGGAAGCACTGGGAAAGTCGCCTATTATGGCCCCAGAAGTGTCGCCGCTCGATGCTGGGAGATGTTGCACATTCAGACATTCTACTGCCTACGCTCTCGGCCAAGGTGGAGAATGAAGGACTTGTTTACCTGCAGCAGTTTTTTCCCCTGCTGGGGCTGACTTCTTAGGGAGCTGCAGTCTGGCACAGAAGAACCAATGAACTTCTTCAGGCAGAAGAAGAAATTCTGGAAGAAGCACAAACATAAGAATTGGCATACTGGGACAGAACGAAGGTCCATCAAGCCCAGTATCCTGTTTCCAACAAGTCCCTGGCAGAAACCCAAAGAGTATCAACATTCCAGAGCTGAGACTGTGATGTCATAAGGCTTCATTCCACCAATGCCCAAGAGCCAACCTCAGCAGTGATGTCACAATAGCTTCATTGTCCTATACGTGGCCCACACCTGATACTATATTGGAGGACAGTGTGGCACAGTGGTCAAAGCTACAGCCTCAGCACCCTGAAGTTGTGGATTCAAACCCCAAGCTGCCTCCTGTGACCCTAGGAATAAGCAGTGGATTTCCTCAAGCCATCTGAAGAATGGCCTATGGGCTTCTCTTTTAGGAAATTATCCAACCCCTTTTAAAACCCTGCTAAGCTAACGGATTTCTCCAAGCTTTAAGAATAAACCAGAATGGGAGGCACCTTAGAGGGAATTGTGATTATTAAAAAGCTAAGTGGTTAGACCTGCAGGGGAGGTGCTCAGGGATAAATAAAGTGATCAGTTGGTATCTTCATCTTTCCATAAAGAGCTCATGCTGTTATCAGTGTCAATGTGATAACTGGCCTTTATCTGCCATCATCTGCTTGGACAGTCCTCTAAAAAGAAGACATGTCCGGGTTTCCCCAGACATCCGGTAACCCTACGTGAATCCATTATCCTTTCCTAATATTTTTCCTTCGTCTACCCCCTTTAAGCCTCATACAGGACCTCAAATGTTTGCTTCTTATGTGTTATCTGAGGTATCTGAATGTCTCTCGCTTATCTTCCTGACTCTCCTTTCCGTTTGGGCCTACATATTTAGGTCTTTAAGTCTCATAAAGCTTTGGGCATTGGCCAACCGGCATTTTGGTAGCTATTCTTTGGATCACTTCCAGAGACATTAGCATTGGACATACATGCTCGGCATTCTCTGGGGGAGGACAGGAAAGGAGAAATAGAGACAGAGGGAGAAAGGGATTGGACAGAGAAAGCAGGGAGGGGTGGACTAGAAGTGCAGAGGAAGGTAGCATTTAATATTTCACACCTCTGCCAGTGGCACGCTCTTGGGTACTTACGTCAGTTGTATCATTGCAGCCTTTCTGTTGGGAGTCATTTGAAGAGCGGCAGAGGACCCCTGAGAAAGCAACAAGACGGAGCATTACTACATGGGTCATGACTGCTGACCACAAAACACAGTAACATAGTACATGACGGCAGATAAAGATCCAGTCTGCCCATTACTTATACGCATTACAAATTCATGATTAAATTAACCTGTCTTTTTTACTTTGATATTTCTGGGCCATAGACCATTAAGTCCTCCTGGTACTATCCTAGGTTCCAGCAGCTGGAGTTGCTATCCGAGCTCACTCCAGTCTATTGAACCATCCTGTTATTTTCAGGACACCTACCATAAAATCTGGCCAGTAACGTCGCTGGACAAACCAGCCTTTTTAAGTTTCCTGTAGGAATCTGTGGGATTGGGTCCCTCCAATGAGAAGTATAAAAGAGAGGTCGATGGGGGAGGGGATATCACTGGGGAGCAGTTGGGCTCAGCTTGGAAGGAGGAAGTGGGGGGCTTTTATATTGATGGTTTTGATCTCTGCCGAAACTGAGCAACCAATGTGAGTTGTAGATTCAGTTTTGGCAGAAACTGGAGATCCTGGGTTCGGTCGGGCTCTAAAGTAGAAACACGTAAATCTTTAACGTTCCCGGAAACCCCAACCTGCTGTTCGCACCAGCGTCGGCTCTTCCTCCGACTTCACTTCTTGGACCCCACATCTAGGCAGCGACGTCAGAACAAGAGGTCTGCATGGGAACGGGGATTGCGGGAATCCCCTCCTAACCCACGGGACTCCCACGGGGACCCCCCTCTGGCCCACGGGACTTTCACGGGACTCCCAAGGGGATGGAAGGCTTTGGAAGCAGGGTTCATCCATATAATATACTGAACACATCAGCCTTAGTAAAAGAGGAGGTTTCTAAGTTAATTACCTGAACAGAAAACAAAAAAAGGGTTCCACCAAAGAGATTCCACAAGGAAAACAGCAAAAGAAACTGTGGAACTGATGATCCAGTGTGAAGTAATTGCTGCTTTTTATGGGGATGGGCGGGGATGGAGGTAATTCCTTGTGGGGATGGGTGGGGACAGAGAGATCCTGACGGGGACGGGTGGGGACGGAGAGGATCCTGGCGGGGACGGGTGGGATTTCTGTCCCCATGCAACTCTCTAGTCAGAACATCAACATTCTTCCTTTGTCTGTACCTATTTAGATACTTACTTAAACAAGTTGGATTTTGGTTGCTCTGTTGTAAGACCTTCTCTGAAGAGATGTAGCCTTTATCGCAAGCACAGATGTAAGTGCCATTGATCTTGGTGCACTTATTGCGAGCTGTGAAAGAGAAAAATCATACAGATATTAAAACATGGGAGGCAGTGGGTCTGTACGGACAAGTTGAGGGAAGGGAAGAATCAGGCAGGAACAGCAGGGGCTGGAGATTTCCAATTCTCCTTTGCCGCTAAAACCAGGGCGGAAGGGAAGTTGTTCTTTCCCACAATTCTTTCAAGGCGGGTGTGGAAGGTTTTATCATCTTCCTGAGGGAGAGGGAATAGAGATGCTTACAGAGCAGGTGTAAACGAGTTCCCCAGAGATCAGCGGTAAATCAACAACCATATTCTCCCAGCTGGTTCATTGTTTATTGAGCAGGTTGTTCACCCTCTCCAAGGTAGAGAGAACGAGAGGGCACTCTCTAAAGTTAAAAGGGGGTAGATTCCATACAAACATAAGGAAGTTCTTCTTCACCCAGAGAGTGGTAGAAAACTGGAATGCTCTTCCAGAGGCTGTTATAGGAGAAAACACCCTCCAGGGACTCAAGACAAAGTTAAGGAAGTTCTTCTTCACCCAGAGAGTGGTGGAAAACTGGAACACTCTTCCGGAGGCTGTTATAGGGGAAAACACCCTCCAGGGATTCAAATAGGGGAAAACATCCTCCAGGGATTCAAGACAAAGTTGGATGGGTTCCTGTTGAACCAAAACGTATGCAGGTAAGGCTAGTCTCAGTTAGGGCACTGGTCTTTAACCTAAGGGCTGCCATGTGAGCGGACTGCTGGGCACGATGGACCACTGGTCTGACCCAGCAGCGGCAATTCTTATGTTCTTATGAAACATTCAAGATAATGAAGGGAATAGACTTAGTAGATAAAGACAGGTTGTTCACCCTCTCCAAGGTAGGGAGAACGAGAGGGCACTCTCTATAGTTAAAAGGGGATAGATTCCGTACAAACATAAGGAAGTTCTTCTTCACCCAGAGAGTGGTGGAAAACTGGAACGCTCTTCCAGAGTCTATTATAGGGGAAAATTTTTCCGATAGATAAACCCCTTCCCCCCTTTTTTTCTTTTGTGTAGCAAATCGATGTTGGTGCATCAATTGCTTGGCTACTTTGCATGGGGTTTTAGCTAATTTGCATGGCTGGATCAGAAAATGGGCGATCGAGGGGAAAAACACGCGGCAAGCTGTTTTGTGCATTGAGTCGGTAAAAGCAATCGTTGCTGACTTTAGTGCATCTAGCCCAAAGAGACTGACTGCGTGGTGATTTCTGAGGTACATCATCGTTACAATTGCAAACAAGTGGGACTGAGTTTCTGTAAGGTTGTTTGTTACAACTGGACAAACTGTGGAAAATCTATGAGTACCTGAGAGACTTGGGAAGAGATAAAGGGTATATGGAGAAAGCGTACCAGTAATCTGGGTTTGCATGGAAAATCAGGCAGATGTGTACCAGGATGTACAACTGATGATACTTCCACAACTAGACTACTGCAACTCCATCTACATGGGAATCAACACCACTCTGATTCACAAAATGCAACTCATCCCAAACACCTGTGTCAGACTAATCTTCAACCTGAGAAAATATGACTCGATTACACACCTCATCAGGCAACTGCACTGGCTACCCATCCCATCACGAATAACCTTCAAAACTGCATGCATCATTCACTGTATACTTTACGGAAACTCCGCGGCTCCTCTTATCCAGCTCTTCTCCAAGGCAAAGTCTACTTCCCGCAGAACTCTCAACAGAATACTTCTAAATCTCCCTTCCACAAAAAATCTGCAATACAAATGTGTTTTCCACTCCATGCTCACCTTTCTAGGCGTAAAAACTTGGAATGACCTTACTGAAATGACCAGGACGGAACCTGAAACTGAAAACTCACCTATTTGACACCTAATCACTTGTATCCTCTTCTCCTCCTGTATCTTCCTGCCCTCTATTGTCCTCCCTACCCTCTTCTAACCCCTTCCTCTGTAATGTCGCCAAGAGCTTGTATAGGTATGTGTGACGCACAAATGGAAGAAATAAATAAGTAAAAATATTCCTTAATTTGAAATGTAAAGCAGTGACAGAATACGGAGATAAGGCTATGAGCATGAATGATATAATAGAGAATATCTATGAAAGGAGGATGTTTTTGTGTTATATGACGTGTGAGAACGTGCCCATTGACCTAAAAGTGGAAGTCTTAATGACAAGTCAGTGGTTATGGAGGTTCAGTGTTTTACACATACCAGGAAGGGAGACCTGATTTAAGAGAAATACAGTAGGTCTTCGTGTAATGGTTGGCAAATCTGTACTCAGGATTGAGAAGAACTACCGCCTCTGTAAATGTAACCATAAAAACATGACGAAGATCCAACTGGTTTATTTGCAAAGTATCAAAGGCTTTCAAAGATCTGCCCCCTGGAAATACAGCCATTGCATGAAACACGATGACAAACAGTAGACATATATCTTAATCAATGCATCTTTTGACTTCAAATGTGATGCACCAAGCTTTAATAACGACCAGGACTTTGTTGCAGACTTGGGGCTGTTGGGGAGAGAGGGAAGACATGTTTTAAAATGCATGCAGTGGTAGGGATCATGTAAAGGGCAATATTCCGATAACAAAGGTTGCAAACCTTTATGTTTAGATCATAAAAGAAAACAGATGGACAATAGCTCTGGGGAGTTTGTAAGTTCAATTCAGGTGGTTCTTGGAGATACCTAGGGAAATATCCATACATTTAATTGAATGCAGTATGTTAGTTAATGATGTAATCTTGATCTGACTTTTGTTAAGGTATTTATATGTTTCTTCTGGGGAAAGGTACAGAATCAAACAATTCTCTGTAGGCACATTCCTGAATTTTGTATATGGGATAACAATTTATGTGAATAAACAAGATAAAATGATTGATATTTATTGGGAAGAGTAGGGTAAAAGAGGAGAAACCATCTGGAATAAGTGAGCTGGTGACACTGAAAAGTGACCAAGTAGAAGAGAAAAGGAAGGCGATTGGTTTTAAAGGCCTACTTCCAGTATTTAGGTCCTAAGTCATCAAACTCTTTCTCCATAGACCCAAACTAGATGAGTGGTTTTGGTGAATCAGGCATTTAAGCCAAGATTGGGATTTTTTTGGGTCCTATCAGGAGGTGGTAGAGTCTTTCCCGTGAAATACAAAGTGTGGGAAGAAAAGATTAACAAGTAGATTGCTCATACAGGCCTTCTGAATGTGATTTGTGGGGTTAAGAAAATTGTTCTTGATCCTAGGAGGATGCAGCCCCAGAATTGAGTACTGTTTGGTGAATGTTGGTTGCTGATACTTAAATGATGATGTAGCACTAAGCTCGACTGTACAATATGGTAGTAGTATCTTCCTTGAGAATTTAGTTGCATTCAAAATGTATTAGAAAAATTCTCACAAATTCAATACAAATATATGAATATAAATTATCTCTTGAGAACAGTGTGCTTTAGCTTGGGGTCCAAGAAGACAACCTCAACATACGTCTTTGCATGTATTAAGAACTTTTTGATGCCTTTAACAGATAGTCAACATGCAGGTTCTTGGTCTTCCTCGAGGGGGTAGCAAATTGTTCTGAATCATCCATCCCTACTTTGCAGAAACTTGGATTTTTTTTCTCTTTTTTGCAGCTTTCACTTCTTTCTTCCTGTGTTGCATGCATTGAGTTGTTCTTGACTGTTGAATTAAAGACGCACAAGCCTTGTCGTCTAGATAAACAAGACCAGGAGAATATTTCCTTAGGGTATCAGTTTGTAAAAAAGCAAAGTGGCTTCTCTCGTTCTCTCTTCCACTCTGATTCAGTTTCACTTCTTCATTCTGATCATTTGGAAAGCTGTGGTTTGTTCCTTTGCAGCCTGTTTTTAAGTGCTGTTCTTTTCTGTGCGAGTGTAGGCCTCAGTCTGAACAAATGTTTGCATGGGACTAAGATGAGATCTCTGCATATGCAACATGCTTTCCCCTAACCCTCTAGTACATGAAAATGAATGGAAGCTGGAAGAATCTTTCATTGTACCATTTGTCTTATGCAAGAAAAATCTGGATTATCAGCAAGAGAGAAGAGTGTCTCACCATAACACTGAGATTCATTGGTGATAGGACCTTTGAAGGTCCGTTCTCCAGTCATGGTGCGGAACCCGTTCAAGCAGATGCAATTGAAACTGCCAGGTGTATTAATACAAGAGGCATTGGTCCCACAGACTGGAGGACCAAGCTGATCGCACTCATCGATATCTGGAAGAAGAGGGGTGAAGTTCAATAAGTACGCATTGTACGTTGATGGTATCCAAAGACATGGATGCATGCACTGTCCCTCAGCCATGCTGTCACTCTACCACATAGGGATGTATGAAGACATTTGGGCACAAGAGGAAGAGACATACGTAGACAGACATCTGGAGGTCCAAGGCAACGATGCAGCACAAACCGATATTTGCTGAAAACAGCAAGTCAATGGTTAAGTCTTTGGAAGCAGCAGTCTAGTTGCACAAGGAGAAAAGAGAAGGTATGAGAGGGAGAGATGGAAAATAAGGCGGCATGGTAAAGAATCAGTACTGATCGAGCACAAAATTCAGAGGCAAGCTGAAGCTCTCTGAAATAATGTAATTGTTAGGCAGAAAGAAGAAAGGGGCGAAGCCAAAGGCAGAGAAGTGTATCGACAACAGATACATGCTAAAGATGAGATCATGCATAGATGAAATTCATCGTTTCTTTGAGGAGTAACCATATGAAATGGGATGTCATGCAGGGGATCTCTTCACCAAGTCTTTGCAGGCACCCTTCTTGAGTGGCTCAGAGCATGCTAAGACCACAGGAAAGAGGGAATAGCTTGCTGGGATTGGAGAACAGGTTCCTCACCCTCACATTGATGTTCACCGGTTCTCTGAAAATTCCCTATCCTAGACCTCGTTTGGAAGCCCTTATCACAGAGACAGGAGAAATTGCCTTCAGCATTAAGGCACATAGCATTGGGACCACATGCCGCAGGGCCATTTTGACTGCATTCATCAACATCTATGGTGAGAGAAAGCAGAGTTAAACTGTCCCCAGAGGAAATAGTCCCAGCCTCCAACATGCCAGAGAGAAACCCTGAGGGCAAGGAAGACCCTTACCAAGGCACAAGAGCTCATTGGTGCCCTTGAATGTCCTTCCTTCCCAGATATCGAGCATATTCATCTGTCACCGAGACCACATATCCCCAAACCCCATAAAAAGTCAAGATCAGCTACTAGACAAAATGATTCCTGCAAGGGTAGCTCTCTGTGCCCCCCTTCCCAATGGAAATCTGGGATGCCTCCTATCAGGGTCATCCAAGAGATCTAGGAAAGCCAGTGGATCTGATGATTTGATGACTTCTACCTAGATACACACCAATGAGGCCAGCACTGTCCTCTCTGTCTGTGTGACATGAGGGCTTCAAATATCATGTTAATAATTGTCCCCTCCCCTACATCACTTTGCATATTCTGGCTAACACAGCAGAGATTCAGTAGATTATAGAAACTCATGTAAAATTCAGACCTACTGTCCTTTACAAACAGAGAAATATATAGGTATGAATAAACAGATGACTAAGCTTTACCAAGATTCCCTGCTAAGGGGGTTTCGGATCAAAGTCCAGAAACCCGCTTACCATAATCGTTTACTGATCCAGCTCAAGGAACTGTGTGTATCCCTTGGAAAGAGGATGATGAAAGCTTACCCTCTTCTTAAGAAATAGCTGAAGACTTTATGAGCTCCCCGTTTAGAGATTTGAAGAAAATGCCTTGTGATTGTTGGGGTTATGGCATTACTGGTTGTCTTCTGATGTGCTTCAAGAATTTGCAATGTTTTTACAGTATGTGGTGTCTCGATTTCATTCAAGATTTCTTTTGGTTTACTGTATAATCATATCCGTTGTTCGTATACTGTAACTTTTCCATTTGTTCATTTGATTTTACCTGTATTCATTGTATGTTGTTCAACACACCCAATGCAAGGAAATTTTGCAGTCTACAAATGTGAGCTAATACATCACTTAGGGCATCTCCTAAATGTACTTAAGGACCCTACAGTTGGTGCTTCCTTGGGCTTTATTCCTGGCAAGGATGGAATACCAGTGGCCAAGAAAATTCAAGAGCCTATGCTTTTGCCAATGAAATGCACCTTGACCCAGGGGCATTGGAATACCTCTTTGATTGGGTGTTAACTTCCCCCCTTCCCCCCTCCAAGCTCCATAGTTGTTGATGCTTTATAGGATAGAGTTGGCCATGATCCCGGAAACCCACCCTGTTTGACTGCCTATGCCTTGACCCACCACCAGAAGAGCTACAACTTTTTCAACCATAGCACCTCAGCTATGGAACAAGTTACCTATTTATCTGTGTGGTGAAACTTCTTTAGAAAAATGTAAAAGAACATTAAAAAGCCACCTATACAAAGATGCGTTCGAGTCATAAACAGGATACCTCTTTTATCAACAATCTCAGGCTCAAATACTTAAACCTAACCAGATCTATATATAGGTCACAACTTCTCCCTTTCACTTTTAGAGCTTGCTTTATTTGTAAAACATTTTCAATGACCCTCCTGATGTTGTTTTTCCTTAAATGTTCTTCTACTTTCTTTAACAATTGTAGTTCACTCCTTTTTCCCTATGTATCACTAATTAATTTTGTACATCGATTGTATGTTTACCTGTTTAAATTGTTTTATTTTGTCCTCCTCAAAAAAAAATATTTTTTTATTGTTATACGCATTGAAAATATTTGATATTGCATTTATATCAAAATTTTAATAAACTTGAAACTTGTCTACTATCAACTTTCTTGATGTCATGAGAGATACTCTAATGAGCTGCACTTCAGAAAGCTCACTCCACTTGGGAGAAGGGTGGCCATTCTAAGATCTCTTCCACTAGCATTGCAACATTAGATTTTGGAGGTGTCTTAGGTGTTTTAGTGATCCTCTAGCGTCAGGGGTTTGGAAGGCTACACAGCTCGAGCCTTTAGGTAGATTACTCTATGCATTTGTCTGAGGTACAGCTATAATAGATAAATTGAGGAGTACCAACCTTGAACTTTCTTGTGTTACTGGAGGAAAGCATACGGCATCTTGTGTCAATGACCCAGCGCTAAGAATGCATGAATGAAGATGGCCATTTGTCAGCACTTTACTCCAGAATTCAAGACTCATCTCAAATAACTCAGAGAGCCTCCCCTTCTCTTTTGCTGCAATCTATCCCGCACTGGAGAAGTTCCTATTTGGCTTTAATATGATCATTATAATTTGAGATATAAAATATTACCTCCTCAATCTCTTGCCAAAAGCTTTGAGGAGATAAGGAAATGGTTAGGTTGGGAAGAGGAGGTTGGCTTGCAGAGACCTCTGGTTTCAAATATCTTTTCACTCCCACGTCATAGCAAGTCCCAAAGGATGAAGTGTGATGAACCTGTATTTACTGCCTTCAGGAACCTACCGTATCAACAGAAATTCAGAAGAACATAAGAACATAAGAAGTTGCCTCCACTGGGTCAGACCGAGGTCCATCTCGCCCAGCGGTCTGCTCCCGCGGCGGCCCATCAGGTCTGCGACCTGTGAAGTGGTTTCTGACCACTTTTATAACCTACCTCAAGTTCTATCTGTACCCCTCTATCCCTTTATCCTCCAGGAACCTATCCAAACCCTTCTTGAACCCCTGTACAGAGTTCTGGCCTATCACTTCCTCCGGAAGCGCGTTCCATGTGTCCACCACCCTCTGCGTAAAAAAGAACTTTCTAGCATTTGTTCTAAACCTGTCCCCTTTCAATTTCTCTGAGTGACCCCTAGTGCTTGTGGCTCCCCTCAGTTTGAAGAATCTGTCCTTATTTACTCTCTCTATGCCCTTAAGGATTTTGAAGGTTTCTACCATGTCCCCTCTAAGTCTCCTCTTCTCCAGGGAGAACAGCCCCAGCATTTTTAACCTGTCAGCGTATGGAAAATTTTCCATACCTTTTATCAGCTTAGTCGCCCTCCTCTGCACTCCCTCACTCCATCATTGAAACCTTGATCCTGGTGATGGAACATGATTCTTTACCTTAACAACTTGGCCTCAGGTGATTCTAAAATTGCTCTTTCCCAAATTTAGTTTGGAAACCTTACAGGCAGTTGCGGTGGTGACTTCCAAATGTGCTCTTGCACTCGGCAGAGGGGCTGCAGCCTACCACATTGGGGTAGCCAGCATTCATTAACATGTATAACACAAGACCGACACTGTAAAGTCTCTCAGAGAAGCTCCTGTGCCTTAATATAAAGCGTAAACGCCAAGTGGCCTTAGCTACGCCAACTGTAATGATATCCAATTACACGGTGGTGAAAATATTCCATAAGCATTCCTGACAAGGCTGCTGGGAATACAAACTCTTCCTCATCTTTCTTTCTTTTTTTTTAATGTATAATTTTTACGAGTCTGTTAAACATATTACAGAAGCCAAAACAAAGAGAAATCCAACGATGATCAATGACAAACCCAAAGAAACTGGAGAAACGATGTACAAGACGTTAAGACTTTTTTGAAGTCAATAAAACCATGGTAGCCCAAAAAGTGGTTCACTAGAGTGAGAAACAATGGACCCAGAGACGGATTCAGTATTCGACACATGGAGATGGATTCACTATTGGACACATTTGGCGCTCTTTTAGCCTGAATTTCTTCATAAAGTTGCATCCCATTTGGCTCATTTTTCTTGAGTCGTATGAGATCTTGGACCCTGAGGAAGGAATGATTACCGAAACATGTTACAGCAAATATCTTCTTAACCACACAGCGCGATAGATTTGTTCATCCCCAGAGAAAAGGGTTGTGCGATGGCCTTGGTCCTGCCAGCGACTCTGGGCTGTACTTGGTATTCAGACTTCTCCCGGTACAACAACAGATGTGCCACACACAGCCACCGATTCCTGCCTATGGATGCCCACTCTTACTAACTGGTCATGTGGCTGGACATCCGCCTGACTGAATGAAAGAAGCAGTGGCATAGTAAGAGGGTATGGGAGGTCCACCCCGGGCTCCTTTTCCACCTCCTCACTGCTGCGCATGCACGCCGCTTCCCTTTCCCTGTACCTCTGCAATGTTCCTAGCGTGAGTAGTGTCGGCTCTTCCTCTGACGTCACTTCCTAGGAAGTGACGTCAGAGGAAAAGCCGATGCAGGCACAACAGCAGCTTGGGGGTTGGCTGCACATGCCAGGAACATTGCAGACGTAAGGAAAGGGAAGTGGCACGTGTATGGCAGGAGGGGGGGTGAGGAAGGAGCACTGGAAGGAGTCTCTTCTACACCTGGATTTTTCACAAAGGGGGGGTTTATAAATAAAATTAAACCCATCTGTAGCTCCTAACAGTACACTTTTGGATTTAGAAGCGTGATCACACACAGACAAGTCTTATCTACTTTAAATGCCATTACTAAATATTTGGTGTCATTATTTCCCATGCTATATCTCGCGTCCCTTTGACGTAAATGGAGTCACTTACCCTGGCACTGGGCTGTTCCATTGCTAAAAACGTTGTTTCTAGATGTCGACTGAAAACCGTCCTTGCACTCGCAGTAATAACTCCCCTCGTCGTTCCTACAGAGCGAGTTACCGGGGCAGGCGTTCGGAATCTTACACTCGTCCACATCTGCACGATTAAAGACACCGCGACAGTTAGAAACGTGACCAGCTAAAGTTACCAGCTAGTATCTCTCGCTTCACCTTTGCCCGACGGAGATGGTCCTTCTCAGCACAGCACCCCCACCCACCCCTCTTGTACAGGAATTAAACCCCGACACCGGAGCTGTGTAGGAACTTTTTAGCACCTTCACGGGTCATCTCGGTTTGACTCTGAAAACTGCTCTTTTCCAAATTTGGTTCGATAACCTTGCAGACACCTACAGTGGTAAACTTCCAAGTGCGTTATTAAACTCAGCAAACAGGCTACAGTTGACCTGACCAAGTGGGAGTGATGGTAGACACAACATTGAAGGTGTCGGCGCAGTGTGCCACGGCCTCAAGGAAAGCAAACAGAATGTTGGGTATCATTAAGAAGGGTATTACGACCAGGACAAAGGAAGTCATCCTGCCACTGTATCGTGCTATGGTGCGCCCGCACCTGGAGTACTGTGTTCAGTTCTGGTCGCCGTACCTCAAGAAGGACATGGAGGTACTTGAGAGGGTCCAGAGAAGAGCAACTAAGCTAATAAAGGGCATGGAGGACCTCTCATATACTGACAGACTAAAAAAGCTAGGGCTTTTCTCCCTGGAAAAGCGGAGACTTAGAGGAGACATGATAGAAACCTTCAAGATCATGAAGGGCATAGAAAAAATAGACAGGGACAGATTTTTCAAATTAAGGGGATCAACAAGTACAAGGGGGCACTCAGAGAAATTGAAAGGGGAGAAGTTTAGAACAAACGCCAGGAAGTTCTTTTTCACACAGAGGGTGTTGGATACATGGAACGCGCTACCGGAGGATGTGATAAACAGGAGCACGCTACAGGGGTTCAAAGAAGCTTTGGATAGGTACTTGGAAGACAAAGGGATTGAGGGGTACAGATAAGAGTAAAGGTAGATTATAGGGATGGGATTAGAGGTAAGTTACAAAATTAATCAGGGACCACTGTTCAGGCACTAGGCCTGATGGGCTGCCGCGGGAGCGGACCGCTGAGCAAGATGGACCTCTGGTCTGACTCAGCGGGGGCAACTTCTTATGTTCTTATGTTCTTAAGTAGCAAGGTATTCAGTAATATCTGTAACACCAATATTGCATAGTAACTAACTTTTGTTGCTTTTACATGTAAAGAAGTTAAGGAATTTTGTGCAAGACTCCGTTCGTCCCATCACAGACCTTTTGACTTGTCTTTCCAGATTTAACCATTTTGTAACTTTGCAAGTGTCTGGTTTTATTTCTTGTAAGGCATGGGTATAAGTTTGTACCTGTTGCCGTTCTATAATAATTAGTTATGTTATGTTTTATGATGTTTGTAATGGATGCACTTTTGTTATCCGCATAAATGGTTGATATGAGGGCTGCAAGTGTTTAAAATAAAATAAATAACATTTGTTACTTTTACTGAAGGAATAATTTTGCCAATTTTCACTACTTTTGCTCAGTTACGTCTGATGCTTACTGTTAAAAGTAAAAGTGGAAGGGAGATAAAGATAATTCCTCAGTAGATTAAATAAAACCACAAGACCAGGAACCAGTGGCGTAGAGTGGGTAGGGGGCACCCAGGGCAGTGGTTTCCTGGCCCTGTGACCTGGAAGTGATTTCAGAGGGGAGCCAGGCCAGCTCAAGCTGGCGATGATTTAGAGAGGTATGAGGTGGGGGGAAAAGAAAGGTATGACCATGACGTGTGAGTGTGGGGGGCAGAGAGGTGCTGGCACTCCTAGCAAGATGGTGCCTGAGGGTGGATCATCTGATCTTAAATTTTGCTGTACAGTACTCCCCCATTCCAGGAACCCCCCCAAATCTTGAAAAACTGCAAATACGGTTTTTAGGGGGGGAGACTGGAGAGGGCAGCTGAAGAGGCAGGAGAGAGCAGCCGGAGCACCGGCGAGTGAAGGAAATCACTCGCAGTATGCTCCGACCGCCTCTTCCTGCGTGTCAAAGCATCTCCTGATTGGTGAGGCCCGGCTTTAGTACAGGAAGAGGCGGTCGGAGCATACCATGAGTGATTTCCTTCACTCGCCTGCGCTCCGGCTGCTCTCTCCTGCCTCTCCACCTGCCCTTTCCTACCTGGTCATTCGCGGTCGGAAAATACCGCGAATGACCGGGACCGCGAATCGCCAACTGCGAATGACTGGGGGAGCACTGTACAATGAATGTACCCTATAAGAACAATGAAGTTGCCTATTTTTGTTGACCTGGTCAGAACAGTGATGAGTTGGGTCACTTTGAAGTGGAGATGAAGCTGAAATTGGTAGCAATTCTAGGGGAACAGATGGTCATCCCATAGAAAATTTTACTTTGGGGTGAGTGTCCACTGGATTGATAAGTCGTTAAGAGAGGAAATCTGCTTGTCCGGCCTTAAGGCTGAAGGGTTGCCACATATTTGAGGTTCTTGCATCAGCTCTCGAAGGCATTGATGCATCAGCTCTCGAGGCAAGTTTGCTATCAGATGAAAATTTGGGGTGGGGGGGATGGGCTCTGCTCCTGCCCTCAATGACCCTCATTGGACCACTAGGGAGCGAGGTAGATCTGGGAGTGTTAAGGGGGGAGGGGCTTGTTGCTGCTGCTGCTGGGGGTGAGGGGGATAGAGAAAGGGGGATGCACTGGGGCTCACATTATTTAACCTCCCCTCCCCCCCAAACAACCCAACGACCTTTGAGCTGTCCTAAATTCACTCCCATAGCTTATCTGGGTCTGGTTCCTCCCCAACACCGCCCACATGCATGCCCCTAACTGGCCAAATTTTTTGGGGACTAGTCAGAGTTATTTAGTGACACTACCCAGTTTGGCTCCGCGGCGACAGGTGATTTAAGCAGGCCAGAGCCCCTCTAGCCCACTTAAAATCACAATGCCATTATTTTCCCCTGTTATATGGTGCATATCGTCACCGCACAATATTTGCCATCCCATGCCCACCGCACTAGGTCTTCCATGGTAAGTGCCATACTGTCGTGTCGTACTGTTAGCCACACTGTATACTATGTTTACCATGCTACTTTTGTATATATAATACCATGTCTGCCATGCTACACTTCTATATATAATACCATGTCTGCCATGCTATAATTGTATATTGGATATAATACCGTGTCTGCCATGCTACACTTCTATATATAATACCATGTCTGCCATGCTATAATTGTATATAGTATATAATACTGTGTCTGCCATGTTACACTTCTATATATAATACCATGTCGGTCATGCTATAATTGTCTATATATAATACTATGTCTGCCATGCTATAATTGTATATAGTATAGAATACCATGTCTGCCATGCTACACTTCTATGTATAATACCATGTCGGTCATGCTATAATTGTCTATATATAATACTATGTCGGCCGTGCTATAATTGTATATGATACCATGTTGGCCATGCTATAATTGTATATACAGTACTCCCCCGATATTCACGGGGGTTCCGTTCCAGGAACCCCTGCAAATCTGGAGAAACCTGAAGAGGACAGCAGGAGAGCAGCCGGAGCATCGCGAGTGCAGGAAATCACTCGCAGTACGCTCCGACCGCCTCTTCCTGCACTAAGTCAGGCCTTATCCAATCAGGCGCTGCGTGTCAAAGCAGCTCCTGATTGGATAAGGCCCGACTTAGTGCAGGAAGAGGCGGTCGGAGCGTACCGCGAGAGATTTCCTGCATTTGCGGCACTCCGGCTGCTCTCTCCTGCCTCTCCCGTTGCCCTCTCCTTGTCGGCGGTTCACGGTCAGAAAATACTGCGAACGACCGGGGGAACACTGTATATAATACCATGTTTGCCATGCTAGCTAGCCACGCTTGTAATACAAGTGTTTATCAAACTGTGCTAAACTTGAATATGTGTCTGTTTGCCATGATAAGCTGCCATCCTATGTTTTGTAATACAATGCTTGTCATGCTATATGCTTTATTTATTACTCACTTGCGAGAGATATTAAATAAAATGCTGGATAGATTCTAATAATAGTATGACTTGTATATCTCAGCTTTACTTCTTAAATCTAATATAATAAAATGGTAAGCTGCGCATGCGCACTTCCTAAGTGTGTGCCGCTTTTCCGTGAGCTGTAGCAACACATAGGAAGTGCGCATGCGCGGCTTACGATTCTTTGAAAGACGCGGCGGTGGCTACTCTCACGATCCCCGCCTGCGTCGGACTTCCGACGCAGGTGGGGATCATGAGAGGAGCCACCGCCGCGTCTTTCGACTAAAAAAAAACCAAGGCGGATGTTGACCTGATGGCTGGAGTTCACCGCTGAGTCCGGTGAGGAGTGCTTCCCTCAACAGGAACCGTCGGGTCTAATTCAAATACTCCCGGCAGGTCGGGAGGGGGCAGAGCAGACTCGCACGCCTGGCAGGGACCGGACAGGAACTAGACTCCCTGCAGGAGCCAGCCTGATGGCTGGAGATCACCGGACTGGACAGGGGGAGCAGGTAAGGGGGTGCTGCAGTACAGGAGGAGCAGGGAAGAGGTGATTCTGGACAGGGGGGGAGGTAACAGGAAGGGAGGCCTACTGCTGGAAAGGGGAAGCAGGGAAGAGGTGATCCTAGACAGGGGGGGGAGGTAAAAGAAAGGGAGAAGGGCTCCTGCAAAGGAGAAGAGCTACTGCTGGATATGGGGAGCTGGAAATGGGGTGATGCTGAACAGGGGGAGATAAAAGGAGAAGGGCTACTGCTATATAGGGGGAGCAGGGAATGGGTGGGGGTGCTGCTGGACAGGGAGGAGGTAAAAGTAAGGGAGAAGGGCTGCTAGCACCCGTTAATGTAACGGGCTAAACAACTAGTAAAATTTATAATTTAGTAAAGTGCTCAGACCTCATAACCCATAGTGAGATGATAACATCAAACTGCAGTTATTGTAGGGACCATCACAGCCTTTATTGTCCCTTACCAACCAACACCAGAATAGTATCATAAACACTTATCTGTAAGCTTATTTTGGTTGGAGCCTTTTCAATAACCACAGGAACTTTGTGTAGATCAGTGCAAATTCGTGTTGAAAGTGCTTCAGTGCATGTGAATGAATCAGCAATTAAAATACATGGCCCCCCGACTCGAGTTTCGGCTCTTCATCAGGAGGGGGTCACTCTATACCGGCAACGAATGCCTGGGGTGGAGCTACGAGACATACAAGTCATGCTATATGCTTTACCATGCAGCCCATTCTGAGCTTCCCTGGGAGGACGGGATATAAAACCAAAAAAGCAAACTTACCCATGCAGTGCTCCGTTCCGTTGGTAAAAGTCTTTTTTCCAGATGTTGACAGATATCCGTTCTTGCACTCACACTGATAGCTCCCCACACTGTTCTTACAGAGCGATTTATCGGGACAGGCATTCAAAATGTTACACTCGTCGACATCTGCAAGATTAAGACACCACGATTATTAGAGATATGGCCAGGAAAAGTTCTCATCTACTATCTGTCTCTTTTTCTTTTGTTATGGCGAGAGGCGTCAGATGGAAAAGGGATCGCTTCAGTTTTTTTTGCACAGTCAACAGCAGCACCTTTTCTTTCCGGGAATTAAGACTGACCACTGGTTAGGGGAGAGAAACGTTCTTACCTTCACAGGTATTCTTAGTTTTACTCTGGAACCACTTTTCCCCTGATTTGCTTTGGTAACCTTTTAAGCAGGTACAGTAGTAACTTCCAATTGTGTTCTTACACTCAGCAAACTGACCACAGTTGCCTTGCGCGGATTGCCGGCATTCATTAACATCTGTAACACAAGAGTGAAAACTCTGAACTCCTTACTTAATAACATGGTAGATGACGGCAGATAAAGACCTGTACGGTCCATCCAGTCTGGCCAATAAGAAAAACTGATAACATAAGGTATGATAATGATAGTATATATGCATACTGGATTTCAAGAACATATGAATTGCTGCTGCTTGGTCAGACTAGTGGTCCATCGTGCCCAGCAGTCTGCTCCCGCGGTGGCCCTTAGGTCAAAGACCAGCACCCTAACTGAGACTAGCTCTACCAGTGCACATTCTTGTTCAGCAGAAACTTGTCTAACATTGTCTTGAATCCTTGGAGGGTGTTTTCCCCTATAACAGCCTCCGGAAGAGCGTTCCAGTTTTCCACCACTCTCTGGGTGAAGAAGAACTTCCTTACGTTTGTACGGAATCTATCCCCTTTCAACTTTAGAGAGAGTCCTCTCGTTCTCTCTACCTTGGAGAGGGTGAACAACCTGTCTCTATCTACTAAGTCTATTCCCTTCATTATCTTGAATGTTTCTAAACTAAAACTAAACTAAACCTTAGGTTTGTATACCGCGCCATCTCCGCAAGCGTAGAGCTCAGCACGGTTTACAGAATTTGGATAGAAAGGAACTCCAAGAGAAGAAGGGTTAAAGGAAAGGAACTAAGAGGGTAGAGAGGGGCCAGGGTACCAGAGAGTGGGGGGTGTTAGATTTTTGAGAAGAGCCAAGTTTTCAGGTGTTTGCGGAAGAATTGGAGGGAGCTTGAATTTCTGAGCGGGGATGTGAGGTTGTTCCAGAGTTCTGTGATTCTAAAGGGGAGGGATGTTCCTAGTTTTCCTGCGCGGGATATACCTTTTGTAGAAGGGAATGATAGTTTCAGTTTTTTGGAGTATCTGGAGGAATTAGGGTTTGAGGAGTTCCAAAGGAGTGGAATGACGGGAGGAAGGATGCCGTGTAGGATCTTGAAAGCTAAGCAGGCACATTTAAAGAGGACTCTGGAATGTACTGGAAGCCAGTGAAGCTTGGACAGAAGTGGAGAGACGTGGTCGAACTTGCCTTTTGCGAAAATAAGCTTATCCGCGGCATTCTGAATTAGCTGAAGTCTATGGAGGTTTTTCTTAGTTAGGCTTATATAGATGGAGTTGCAATAGTCCAGTCTGGAGAGGATGGTGGATTGAACAAGGACGGCGAAGTGGGAATGATGAAAGCAGGATCTCACTTTCCTCAGCATATGAAGGCTAAAGAAGCATTTTTTTTTATCAAGGAATTGAGGTGGTCATTGAAGGAGAGAGAAGAGTCTAAGATGATGCCCAGGACTTTGCTTGAAAATTCAAGCTGAAGAGTGGGGCCGGAAGATAATGGGATGGAGGTGGGTAAATGATCTAATATTGGGCCAAGCCAAAGTAATTTTGTTTTGGACTCGTTCAGTTTCATTTGTACAAATTGAGCCCAGGATTGGAGGTTCATTATACATGTGGATATGTTTCCAACGAGGTTAGTAAGGTTCGAGTCGGTCTCGAGGAGGATGAGGATGTCATCGGCATAGGTGTAGAGAGTTTCTAAGGGGGTATAGATTGAGGAGTTTCAGAGAGGACATGTAAATGTTGAAAAGGATAGGAGAGAGGGGTGAGCCTTGCGGGACTCCACATATCGGCTTCCAGGGGGAGGATGAGGTACCATTTATGTTAACGATTTAGGAGCGGGATCGTAGGAATTTCGAGAACCAATCTAGGACTGTGGAGCTTATGCCTATTTTGGAGAGTTGGAAGATTAGGATATCATGATGGACGACGTCGAAAGCTGCGGAGAGGTTGAATTGTAGAAGCACAGCGAATTTGTTGTGAGAATGGAGTTGTTGCACTTTAGAGATTAGTGAGGCCAATAGGGATCTGGTGCTAAAGTTGGGTCTGAAGCTGAATTGGTGGGGTAGGAGAATAGAGAATCTTTCTAGATAGGATGAGAGTTGGGTGGATATGATAGAGTCTAACATCTTGGTTAGGAGAGGGATATTTGCTATAGGATGGTAATTGGAAGGTATGGAGGGATCAAGGTCGGTCTTTTTCAGTAGAGGAGTCAGAGCAATGTGTCCCATTTCGGAGGAAAAAAGGCCCGATGATAGGGCAGAGTTTATAAGTTTTGGTGAGGGAAGCGATGGCCTGTGTAGAGATATTCTCAAATAGGTAGGAGGGGAAAGGATCCAAGGTACACTTGCAAGTTTTTAGTTTGAGGCAGAGTTTGAAGACTTGTGATTCGGAGACAAGCTGAAAGACAGTCCAGGTTCTATCGGCTGGAATGGGATTGGAGACAGGTAGGGTAGGGTTGAGGTCAATAGAAGCCAGGGAGTTGTAGGCGGGAAGGAGCATCTTAGGGTGGTAACCTTTTCATTGAAGAATTTTGCTATGGCATCGGCTGACGGATGAGGGGATCAAGGATGGGTCCTTTTTTGTAGTTAAGGAGCGCCAAATGTTAAACAACGCAGTGATCTGGTTATTGGATTTGGAGATCTTATCTCCGAAGAAGTTCTTCCTGGCTTTTTTTAGTGTTGAATTGTAAAGTTTGATATTGACCCTCCAGGTCTGTCTATCTGAAGGGGATTTAGATTTTTTTCCATTTGCGCTCCAAAGCGCGACATTTCTGTTTCAATTCTCTGTGAAGTGGGAGATACCAGGGGGCCTTTCGGGGGTAGGAGATGGTTTTAGTGGATATTGGAGCAAGGGAGTGGTAGGTGGATTCGGAGAGGGAGATCCAGTTGTGCCAGTAGGATTCGGAATCTGTAGGCTAAGGATTGGAGGAGAGTTGATTGAGGAATTTAGACCAGAATAGAACGCTCTTAAGTTTTTTTGCGGAAGGTTATGGAGTGGGAGGAGCGGATGGGGATTCAAGGTGTGAAAATGGGGAGACAGGTAGCCCCTAAGAAGTGGTCAGACCAGGGGACTTGTTCCCAACAGGTGTCGGCGGTTCAAGTTTTGAAAGCGGTGAGATCAAGGAAAGTGGTGAAGTCTAGTGTGTGCCCCTTTTCGTGGGTTGGAGAGGAGGTAGGTGGGGGAGAAACCTAGAGAGGTAAGGAAGTTGTTAAATTCAATCGTGTCCTTGCTGGTGGTATCGTCAAGGTGGAGATTAATATCACCAATGATCAGCAGTCTTTGAAATTTAAGGAAGGCGTTTGTTATGGCCTCAAAGACGAGCGTGGAGGAGTTTGTCTAAGGGGTAGGTGGGCGGTATAGTAACAAGATGCCCAATGGGTGAGTGCGGAGTTCATTGTTGACAGAGGCAAGCATATATTCTAGAGAGGTGTGAGTGCCCTTCTCGAGGAGCTGGACATCAAAGAAAGATTTAAAGAGGAGTGCCAATCTGCCTCCTTTTCGATTGGATCTGGGAGAGAAGAGACCTTGATAACCGTGGGGGAGGAGTTCGTTTTGTGTGAATAGATCGTCTTTGGCGATTCATGATTCCGTGATGCACAGGAATCCAGGGTCGAGCTCATCTAGAAGGTCCTTCAAGATTTGGGTCTTGTTGCATGCATATCTGGCATTGCAATAAAGTATCGGGACTGGGGGTGAGAGAGTCAGAGGCAGCGTTGGAAGATTGGCATGGGGCAAGGGTTTTAGTGAATCGTGGTTGACTTTTCGGGGGTTTTTCTTGAAAGGGTGATTTCTGGTGCGTATCAGTGTGGGGATTCTGAGGCCAGGGCAGATATTATTGGTGTTTGCGGGGTCGAGTAGATTGGGAGAGGGAGGTTTCAGGCAGAGGGAAGTATAGAGAGGTGAGCAGAGTAGGAGGAGAAGGAGCCAGAAGGATGGATTCATGGTGGGGTTGGGACTAGATGGTTGGTGCGTGAGAGTCTGCAGTAGGGGGGGGTGTTAGCTAAGGGAGGAGCAAGGGACTTAATTAGGCTGGCTGAGTGAAGAGCTAAGAGTAGGGGAGAGAGTTGTTTTTTTTTTTTAGGGGTAGGTCGGAAGAGGAACCTTAGCGGTGAAAGCAATTAGCAGCTACACACTTTTCATATGGGCAGCTGAAACGGAGAGGCTTGGGAACAATAGGTGATTAACAGGGAAAGATTGTATAGCCAAGGTTTGTGTGTAGCCCAAGGATGTGCTGAGGGGAACAGGGGCTCAGAAAAGTGAGTACTAAGCAAGACCTTTAGCAGTAATACAAATTTAGCACTGAACAGGAGCAAAAACAGTAATAAAATTTGGCATCTGGACAAGAGCTTAGGCAGTAATAAAATTTGGCACTAAACAGGAGCATAGATAGTAATAAAGTTTGGCATCGGGCAGTATCCGGGTTGGGAGTTATACAAGAGAGGGCTGGATAAGGGAGAGCTGTGAGTCTGGAGGCCCACAGTGGACCTCGATGAGCCAAGGAGAGGGAGGGCGTCTAGGTACGGCAGAGAGCAGCCCGAACGTGCTTGCACAGTCTTGCATGGACTACGGCTGCTCTCAGGTAGGCTACGGGGGGGCAGGAGCTCAGAGAAGAGCAAGGTAGGGCCGATCACTCCTGCTCCAGTGGCGTCGGGTGGAGGAAGGAGGGACAAGATGGTGGAAGCTTCCTCCTTCCTCTGCCTTGAAGAACTATTAACGGACCCAAACTTTCGGCGGCTCAGAGTGGGCTGCAGGGGGACCGGTCGTTGGGTGGGCAAAGGCAAGCATGACTGGTGGAAGTGGACTTTGGCTGCCCTCGGATGGGCTGCGGGAGGCAGAGCTCAGGAGGCTTTTGGCGACCCTCGAAAGGGCTGGGGAGACGATTTGGCTCAGAAAAGGAGCCGAAGCAGGGTTGGTCTTTGAGGCGTCAGGCTCTCTTTGGCGGCGTGGGTTGGTTCCCGCCGCCGAATATCGACGGAAAAAGTCTCCTCTCCCGGCTGGCAATGGAGGAGGCGGAGCGGGGCTCAATTGACCTGCAGGCAGGTCCGACGGTCTCTTTCTCCGGCGGTGTGGGCTGGTTTCGATCATGTCCCCTCTCAGTCTCCTCTTTTCAAGGGAGAAGAGGCCCAGTTTCTCCACTCTCTCACTGTACGGCAACTACTCCAGCCCCTTAACCATTATAGTCATTCTTCTCTGGACCCTTTTGAGTAGTACCGTGTCCTTCATGTATAGCGACCAGTGCTGGACGCAGTATTCCAGGTGAGGGCGTACCATGGCCCGGTACAACGGCATGATAACCTTCTCCGATCTGTTCGTGATCCCCTTTTAATCATTCCTGCTCTGCCTCCTCCGCCTCTCTGTATGCTTTTCCGCTCCTCTCCGCTCCCCTGCTCTGTCTCCTCCGCCTCTCTGTATGCTTTTTCCTCTCCTTTCTCCGCTTCTATTTGACTCCTGCCTCCCTCTCCGCTATCGCAGCCTTCTCTGCTCCTCTTTCCCCGCAAGCACCCTCTCTCTCTGCTCGCTGCTCACCACATGCTTGCTCGGCCGGCCTAGCGCTGAGTACTCCTTGTTGGCTCGTCCCCTTTTATGGGGGAGATCGGCTGTGACGTTGGGGGGTGGGCGGAGTTACCACCGTGTGCCGATCGCCTCCTTCTCTACTCCTGCCGATTTCTGTGCTCCTCTCCGCTCCCCTGCTCTGCCTCCTCGGCACAGAAATACTCTCCAATCACTCATACAGAGAGGCGGAGGAGGCAGAGCAGGGGAGCGGCCTCTCCTTCACATATTCAGGAGACTTTACCTACTGTATCTCATTGGGACATACTTGGATGTTTAACCTACTTGATATTACTGGCTGTCGTGCACAATGCTGCCACCATACTCTCTGCCAATGATTGCAAGTGTTGAGATGTGATGTCTAGATGCAAACTGTACAATGATGGTTAAGGTGTGCAATAGTTGCACTAAAGGTGTGTTCTAATCCCATGACTAGGGAGGAAGACATGCATATGGTAGGACAGTGTTATACGCAATAAAGGGTACCCTCCCCATATCAGTGGAAAACAGGTCGAGTGAAATGAAAAGACCCTACCATCAGATGGGATGTGGTGAGGAGGCCATAAAGATTGACACTGAAAACGTGGGAATGCTAGGCAGCATTTCTGAGGTCACAAATAGCTTATATAACATATGGGCCAATGGATGATGCTGTAACCAGGCCAGGGGTACAGGGAGCACCATTGAGATTAGAAGCCGCAACCTCTGGAGACAGAGGCTGCTGCAGCAGGACAGCCCTCACAGATATTTGCTGACCCTTACAAATGAAAAGGTAGGTGAGGCTCAGAACTGCTCGCTTACTTTGCACAGGTTGGAGCAGTGTTAGGCATGTTGGGGCGTGTGCCATGTTGTTACCATAAGTATGATATTGTATGTTCTCATAATACGTACATATTTGTATGGCGATTGTTCTATGACAGTCTTTTGTGACCAGGTGTTCTACCATTCATGTCTACCTCAGCAAAGGTGAATGGATTTCTATTTGAATCTTGACTACAAAAACAGACCAAAATAAATACCAGATATCTACCTCTAAACTGGGTGTCATGTGTGATCCCTTGATATGATGTCACTGCCCTGCACCTAACACAAGGGCAGGCAAGCAACCTACTGAAAGTGGGAACGTGGCCATGTTGTAAGTGAGATCTGAATGAGATGCAGGACCTGAGACAGAGGTTGTGCTAGTCACAGTTCAAGAAAAAGGGGAGAGATGTGGACACGTGGGCTTGTGAGTTCCATGACTGTCTGAATAGCTCCCCCTCTTTCTAGAGGCCTCTGCTAACCCTCGACTGAAGGGACATATGATTGAGGACTCATGTAAAAGGGAGCTGGTGACTGCTGGACAATGCTGCCGTTCATATGCAATCCGTTAGATCCCATAAGAGCTACATGTCAGCATTTTCAGTTGGAATTACTTATGTCAGCGAAGGCCTATGGAAAATTATATCAATCTGACTCTGGCATGTGAATGCAGATAGACCCTGAGGGCAGGGAGACTGTTTTAAGTAGACTTTTTTTTTTTTAAATTTAATTAAGGGAGGAAGTTTTCAATGTGTGCTACCATGTTATTAGCAATTGCAAAAGATGAGACCTGAGCTAAAATAGCATGAATCAGTGGTAAAATAACATATCTTATCCCCCCCCCCCCCCCGATCCTTTCCTGTATCTTTCAAATATTCAACACTGAGGCCATCTTCCCTTTTGGAATGAACTCTGTCACACCACCAGAACCATATTATTCTCCAGTGAAGCACTTTTCTGAGAGAGCATAGGAATCTCCTCTTACCCTCACAAACCTCTGTTATATCAGTGAAGTACTTATTCCCAGAGCGAGACTTGAATCCTGGTTTGCAGGAACAGTTATAGCTGTTCTGGACCTCGTGACAATGGGTATTTTCAGGACACAGATTACGACTGCAGTTATTGGTTCCATTACCTGTAGAGAATTAGAGACACAGATTAGATCCTTTCTACATATCTCTGTTCACTTGTTTTCCACGTTCAGATCCATATTCTGGCTACTTTAAGGGACACAAGATGAGCGAGAACTTTGGAAACTAAAAATGAACAGTCTGCAAAACCAGGAAAGATTTACCCGTCAATGTCATTACTAACAGAAGTCAGAAATCCTGAAAGGGAGGAAGTGAAGGTGGTGGAGATGAGAACAATCTCTGAATTCAAGAAATCCTGGGACCAGCACAAAGAATCTCTGAGGGAGAGAAAGGGATGGTAGAGATTAGTAGTTGGTGTGGATGGGAGACTGGATAGGATAGGCCTTTGGGTCTCTATCTCTGTCATTTTCTCTATTTCTATGTACAGAGGATCTCTGAGGGAGAGAAAGGGAAGGTAGAGATTAGTAGTTGGTGTGGATGGGAGACTGGATAGGCCGTAGGGTCTCTATCTCTGTCATTTTCTCTATTTCTATGTACAGAGGATCTCTGAGGCAGAGGAAGGGATGGTAGAGATTAGTAGTTGGTGTGGATGGGAGACTGGATAGGCCATAGGGTCTTTATCTGTGTCATTTTCTATGCTTTAAGGAACAGAGGATGTCCGAGGGAGAGGGAAGGATAGCAGAGAGTAATAGTTGGTGTGTATGGACAGACTGGATAGACTGTGAGCCCCCCTGATTCTATAAATGATGTGCAAAGGTAGGCATGCAATTTGATACAGAGTTATAGAATTTCGCATTTCATAAACTAATTGACAATACCTTTCAATAATTTCCCTTAACAATAGCTAAATGGCAAGTGGAACTGTTGAACAGTCTTTTTCTATACGAAGCCTGTCTAATTTCTACAGTATGCATCTCCTAAAGAGGGCATGCCCATAAGTTATATTACATTTTAATGGGGAAGTTATCAACATGGGTTACTGCTAAGATGAGATATTTGATCACTAACGCCTTCTGTTTTAGCCCAGGTCCCAGTTAACTGGTTAACAGTAAAATAACATGTTTTAATGGGAGCCCATTAATTAATGAAAAAAAAAAAAAAAAAGTCTCTAGGAATCAGAATCACTGCTTTAAAAGTGAGCCGAGTAAAAAGCAATCAAGCCATTGTGATCAAGAACCAGAGCTACCCTTGAGCTGTCAACATGGGATGTCCGAGGGCAGCAACAGTAATGTGGAGGAATCACAGGGTGCCAAGCTGAGCTCTTCAAAAACTGGTGCACTATTTATGTTGCCAGAGGATGTGGTAACAGTATAGCTGAGTTGGACAGGTTCATGGAGGAAAAGTCTGCTATTGAAACAGACATGGGGGAAGCCAATGCTTGCCCTGGGATTGCTAGCATGGAATGTTGCTGCTCTTTGGGGATTCCACAAGAAATGTTGCTACTCTTTGGGGATCCAGAATCTCGCTTACTCTTTGAGATTCTGGAATGTTGCTACTCTTTGGGGTTCCGGAATCTCGCTTACTCTTTGAGATTCTGGAATGTTGTTACTCTTTGGGTTTTTGCCAGGTACTTGTGACTTGGATTGGCCTCTGTGAAGATGAGATACTGGGCTAGATGGATGACTTAGGGGGTGGGTGGGGGGAAGGGGTTAGTGTATTTGAACTGGATTGTTACTATTATATGTTGTGTGATTTTGTTTTCAGCATTATTATGTATGTTTTATTGTTCCCCACACAGAATTGTTGGATGTAGCGGGTTAGAATTTTATTTTTTAAATAAATGACACCTAGTTACTAAAAACCTGCATTAACAGTAAAATAACATGTCTTAATGGGAGCCTATGTTGATAATGTTCCCCTTAGTGATGAAATCTTACAAGTTATTTTTAAAAATCTTCTGCTGGGCTTTTTATGAGTGGGAGAACAAAACATACAGTATATGCAAAGACCACAAACATGAGGAAATCTCCGTCAACATTACCTATTTGTGAGCCTTGTGTTTCATCGGCTACGGCCACTGGTGTCCCCCCTGAAAAGCAGACTCCTGGAAAACATAAAGACATAAACAGTAAATCTCTGGAACTGGGGGTGGGTTGGGAGTGATAAACCCCCCCCCCCCCTTCTGCCCTTGTGTCTTCTGTCAGGAAGATTAATATAGATGGGCTCAATGCTCAGAGCTGGTGATCTAGTCTCTGGATGGGGGGGCTACAGGCCAGACCCAACCTTCTGGAATCTGATGCGTTCTATACCTTCACTGCTGTGGAAGGGGGGTGGGGTAGGGGGACAATGCATGTTCTACAAATCCCATGGTACACTGGAATGGGGGTGGGGGCAGATTTGTTTCAAAAACTGCTACTTCATAATACGGTAGATGATGGCAAACTCAAAACGGTTCAACCCTCCCTTCCCCGTTTTTCCTTTCCTCATTGCTGAGAATACATCCCAGCTGCCGACCCTGGAGCATGACCACCTCTTCCTTCATTCAGGACAGACTGCATCATCTAGCCCATCTATCCTAGGCAGATCTTTTCTTCTTGAAGGTGTGGCCTCCAGAATTGTACACAATATTCTAAATGAGGTCTCATCAGAGTCTTATACAGGGGCATCAATACCTCCTTTTTCCTCTCCCAATGTACCCTACCATCCTTCTAGCTTTCGCCGTCACTTTTTCAACCTGTTTGACCACCTTAAGATCATCACATACAATCACACCCAATTCCTGCTCTTCTGTCGTGCACATAAGTTCTTCACCCCCTAAACTGTTCCCTCTGGTTTTTGCAGCCCAAATGCATGACCTTGCATTTCTTAGCATTAAATTTTAGCTGCCAAATTTCAGACCATTTTTCAAGCTTCGCCAGGTCTTTCTTCGTGTTATTCACACCATCCGGCGTGTCTACTCTATTGCACATTTTGGTATCATCCGCAAAGAGGCAAATCTTACCTGACAACCCTTCAACAATATCGTTTATAAAAATGTTAAAAAGAACAGAACCTTTAGGCACACCACTGGTAACATCCCTTTCCTCAGAGCAATCTCCATTGATCACGACCTTCTGTTGCCTTCCACTCAACCAGTTCTTGACCAAGCCTGTACTCTGGGACCCATCCCGAAGGCACGTCTATGTAGAACACTGTCAAAGGCTTTGCTAAAATCTAAATACACCACATCTAGCGCACTCCCTCTATCCAATTCTCCGGTCACCCAGTCAAAGAAATTGATCAGATTTGTCTGGTCTGTAGCTTAGCTGAATCACAGTGCATGCCCAGTGTCAAGAGTTTAAGTTGCTCCATGTAGTTCCGGATTGGAATGTCCAATATCCCCCCCCCCACACACACACACACTTGATTCACCCCCCAACACTCTCCCGTCTCAAGTCTGAGATCTCAAAGCCAAAGGGAATCTCATAAACATAAGAAAACATTACTCCCTAAATAGCCATAACAAATACAAAATGAAAGGTTACCTCACACATAACCATAGCAAACACTGTATTATCTTTCAGTACATAAAGTACTAGAAGGTTTTGGGATTTTAAATGTAGTCTATTCAATTTGATACAACAGTTTGAGGGGAGAGAATCAAGATGGCGATGAGAAGATGGCTTCCTCTTTCAAAGTCGGCCGGCGTTCTTTTTGTCGATCTAGCAGTCCTCTTACCTTAACATGGGTAAGAGGAAAGGAGCTCTTCGCGGCAACCCTCCGGCGGCGACAGCGGCACCGCGTCTAGTGCAGTCTACCATTGAGGGAGCGTTGTCCCCGCTCAGGCGAATCTGCAGGGACTACTTCAGGGGCAAACCCGGATTTGTCGGGCAAACTCAGCCAGCGACTTCGGGCGTTGTTGAGCCCGGAGCAAAGGCAGCCACCACCGCAACCCGGAAGCAGTGCAGAGTCGGAAGTGCCTGAGGCATCGGTGATCCGGGAGGAGACTTCGAGCCACAGAGAAGGAGGGCTGGCAGCTCCAATTCCATCGGGAGCTGAAGAAGCTGGGGAACAGCGACAGCTAACCCACACTGCAGAGGAGATGAGAAGAGCTTCGGGTGGAAGTAATATCAACTTTGGGGTGTTGGAGAAACCTAAGAAGATAGATGTGGAGGCTTTATGGCAGGCCATTTCAGTTATGGACGCTAACCTTAAACTCTCTTTTTCCACTTTAAATATTGATTATGGGACTATCCATTCTAAAGTGGAGCAACAGGGCTTGATTCTTAAAGACTTGAGTGAAAAAAATAGAAAAACAGGAGACAAGAATTTGTGAAATGAAAACTTTGGACTTGGAACTAGTAAAAGAAAGATAATTTATTGCCAGGACAGCAGGATAGTCAGCCACACAACCATATGTGGCTGACTCATCCTGCTTGTCCTAGGAGAAAGTGTAGTTACTTACCTGTAACGTAGGTTCTCCGTGGACAGCAGGATAGTCAGCCACATATGGTTGTGTGGCTGACTCATCCTGCTTGTCCTAGGAGAAGTATTTTAAGGAAGTTTTGCTTATTCCTACAGAAAATTTGCCACCTATTGTTAGAGCGAACTACTTTCAAATATAGAAACCTGTGGAGGTTTCCACTCCTAATGAGAGTCAAGGGACAAATAATCAAAATATTAACTTAACAACTTTTCTGGAAAACTCTTTAGAGGCTATAACGGAAAGGAAAACCCTGTTAATAACTCTTGCTTTGGAAAGTGATAGAGAATATGTATTACGCCTGTATTTTCACCATATAAATGATCAGTTTTTAGGTTCTAATGTTCAAATAGTTCCAGATATGTCTTTAAGATCTCAGAGGCGTAGGAAGGACTTCTTGGCACTAAGGCCAAGAGTCCTAGCCTTGGGAGCAAATTTTTTGTTGGAATTTTCTGTAAAATATTTTCTTTTCTACCAGAATAAGAACTATTTATTTTTTGAACCTAAACAACTGTTAGAATTTATAGAATCCAAAGAGCAAGTAGTGCCTGTAGCTGAAAATGTGTAACCTGTCATGAATGGCTGTGGTACTGCAGAGGAATGCCGCTTTCTGGGTGAATAAGATTGTTTCATTTGTTATTTTTTTCCTAAAAAAGTCTCTCTCAAATTGTTGTGGACTAAATAAGTTGAATTGTAAGTGAATAACCTAAAACACTGAACTAAGTGGATTTGGGTTTATAAATTTCTTTTTAATAATTTTTTGTAAATCTGAGTACAAGTATGTAAATTGCTTGTTTGAATTGGATAAAATGAATAAATAAATTAAAAAAAAAAATACAAGAGTTCTCAATATAAGAGGAAGGAAAGGAACGCCAATTCCAAGCAGGGTTTTGGCCAGGTACTAGGGACCTGGATTGGCCACCGTGAGAACGGGCTACTGGGCTTGATGGACCATTGGTCTGACCCAGTAAGGCTATTCTTATGTTCTTACGTGAGCAATCAAGCTATTGTGACATCACTGATGAGGTTAGCTCTGAGGCACTGTGCAATGAGGCATTGTGGCATCACAATCTCAGCTCCAGAATGTTGTTCTCATTGGGATATCAGAATCTTGCTATTCTTTGAGATGCTGGAATGTTGCTACTCCTTGGAGTTCCGGAATCTTTTGTTCCTCTTTGGGATTCCAGAATCTTCCTATTCTTTAGGATTCTGATTGGAATGTTTGTAGGGATGGAGATCTGATAAGTTCTGATCCAGGGCATCAGAACACAGGCAGAGTGAGCACATGCAGGCGGTTCTGAACGCAAGCCAGGTCGGCACACCGACCTAGGCCCTGTGTGCGGATCTGGGCCTGTGTGTGGATCCAGGCCTGGGTTTGGTTCTGAGGCCCTGTTTCTCATTTCCTCTCCTTCTCCCTCCTGCCACGTATACATTCTAAGCAAGGACAAGGGTTGCACCTTGAGCAGAAGGCTGAGGCATCCCTGACTCTGGCCACATTTTAACCAGACATACATTTACCCTTTTTCTCTTATCTTGTTTAAGCATCCCTTATATGGGCAACAATCAGACTTTGTCTGAGCAAGGCTAATCAAGAGAGCTTAAGAAGCATGCACTATAACCTTTGGATGTCACATGCCATAGTAAGATTTGAGACATATCAGAAATGTACACATTGGGAATCACTTTATTATAACTGTTATTATGTATTCATATGTCACGTGAGATAGTAGCTTTGAGACACACATGATATAGATAAACAATGGTTTAATCTTCACTGTAAATGCATTATGAAATTATAACCTTGTAGAGCATTAACTAAGTAATTAATGGAGATATGATTCTCAATAAAAAGAGACCATTCATTTGGGGCGCCTCCTCTCGACTCTAAGCCTGAGTGTTTGTGTTTCCTTTGTGGCATTCCTACAAATGTTGCTACTCCTTGGGTTTTGGCCAGGTACTAGAGACCTGGATTGGCCACCGTGAGAACGGGCTACTGGGCTTGATGGACCATTGCTCTGACCCAGTAAAGCTACTCTTATGTTCATAGAAGATACAATTAAAGAGAAGAGAAAGGATGAAAGAGAAACCTGCAGAGGTGGTGGTGGAGGTCAGTTTTCTAAGGCTGTGGCACCACCAAGTTGTCGATTAAAAGCTTTCTCTAACAGATCGGAAGACCTAAATCAAGTTGTGAGGATGGTGGAGAGAATTCCATCAGGAAGGCGCGATATAGGCGAAGGCCCGATCCCCAGTTGATTGATACTGAGCTTGTTGTAAGGCAGGGATTACAGAGGTGCTGGTCATTAACCCCCCCGGATTCTACATGCGGCATCCAACATGGTGCTCCCAGATTGAACACATCATTTGAGTCACCAGCTCACTAGCAATAAACTAGGCACTAATAACCTATTGTTGCAGTCAATTGACTCCAGTTAGGAGCTGTGCTTGCATCTGGCTAGGTGCTGGTGTTATTCCGCATTTCAAAAGGGGGCACAGGCATGGGAGGGTCAGGAGGCGCGCAATATTACAGAATAGCAGGTATCCACACCTACATTACACAGCAGGATTTACACCAGCCTTGTGCCCAAATGTTCTTGGAGAAATCGCGTCCTAGTCATTGACGCCTAGCAATGCCTGACTAAAATCTGCGTACAACCCAAATTGTTTTAATTAGCTTAAATGGCGTGGTAATTGACTGCACCACTGAAGTTAATTAAGAGTTCCACGTGGCGTTCAGAGCCTAAGTTGAGGCGCCCTCTGATGCCTACCTGAAAAGCAAGTGTAGTTGACTTAGGTGTCTGAATTAAGCGCTGGTAGATTAGGCCAAATAAAATCTACTTCTAGGGCTGCCTAGGTGCCAATAGATGGGATTCTATATAGGATGCCTAGCAGTTGACGGACAACTGCGCAGAGCTGTGCCAAAAAGTAGGCGTGCTTAGGCGCCTATTTATAGAATTTGATCCTATGCACTCTTCTATAAATGATGCCCAACCTGGATCGCCATTTATAGAGTAGCATTCAGTCTGGAGTTTTTTCGGTGCCTAAATCAGGAGGGAGTGTCAGTTTGAAAAAAATCTTATAAGCAAGGTGAAGAATTTTGAACTGAATGGAAAACGTGACCGGTGGAGTAGAATGAACAGAGGGATAATTAGGTCGAATCTATTAGCGCGTGGGAGAATATGGACAACGGTATTCTGAATGGTTTGAAGACAATAAAGCCGATGTTAAGGGAGACCTGAATAGATGACATTACGGTAATCCAGGCAGGACAGAACAACACATTCTGAGCAGAAGAAGAGAGAGAAAACAGGCCTTAGCTAGAGATGAACCGTGCTGGAGGAATAATAATTCTTCATCAAGAATAACACCGAGTTTGACGAGAATAACAGAGATATAGCACAGGGCCAGCCATTGGCAAACTGTCGTTGCTTGTGATCAGCTGGTTTTTCTTTATCTGAGATGCAACTGTAGACAAGTCTGAAAATGAACATAGTAGAATGCATGGATGCCAGAGTCCTGTAAAACAGCGGTCAAGGAACTCAGAAAAACGTTTAAGCGTCAATGAGCCAACGAAGCCCTGAGAAACCCCACAGAAATCTTGGTACTCTAGGTGTAGATTAATAAAAAACAGTAAAGGCGAGACCATGAAGAAAGATCTGGACCTGACAAACCTATGTTTGACAACCTAAAAAGCAAGAGAGTATGATTCGTACAGTCAAAAGATAATATATTTTTTAAAGAGTTCTAAACGAGTTTGTCAACAGGTTGCCACAACAAATTCTTCACAATTTCCAGGAGACGGAAGTTTCAGCTTGGCCCACCGCTGCACGGACTTAAGAAACCAGAGGTGACTCACTCCACCACCACATTGGAGTAAGAACTGAGAAGAGAAGGAAGTGACATTGCCAACCCCCACCCCACCCTCCACAATCTGGAACTGTTCCATTGGCTATCCTAGTCCACACTTTCCAGACTCCTCCTTCCTGTCCCCCCTCCCCCACCCCACCACATGCTGCCTCTGTTCTTACTGATCTGTTTGGACTCACTCTCTCCATCTCCCAGGCTCCTGGGTCTCCTCCATCCCATCTGTTATTGAACAAGTGGCTCCTTTGTCCGGCTTCCTTTTTATCTCAGCCCAGACGGGTCAGAGCTTGCAATATCTTCAAAAAGCCAGAAATTTGTCTTGCGAACAAAGACGAACGAAAAGGGCATTAAGAATTTATTACCGGGTGATGATGGTGGTTGGGGTGAATGAGAAGACGGGAAAATCAGGACACACAATGATTACCTGGGACACCCCCATTCCAATCGATAAGACGCTCAAAGCAAGAACTTTGTTGTACAGGAGAAAAATACGAGAAGCGTATTCTGTCAAATTGAGTGGAATGAGAACAGATCCTCAAGTACCGAGAAATGCAATCGGAGACCAAGATTTTGTGACACAAAGATACCAGAAATATTTCCTATCGTATTGGCAGATACAGGTTTTCAGAAAAGCAGTTTGGAAGAACATCGTCACAGGACATGCATGCTATACCTTATGAATTCCAGCAGGAGGTGCTCTTTGGCACAATGCAAGCGTTAAACCAGTGTATAGCCACAGCGCAGATTCCAGGTGTGTTGCGAGATGCCTCAGGAGAGGTGCTGGCTGGCGAGAGGCACGTTCTATAGGCAGTCAGCCGGCACCAGCGCCTCTCCTGCGCACCTCTCCCTCTCCAGACCCCTACCATTGGCGGCAACAGAAGTCTCAGGGCCATGGATGGAGCACATCTGCGCATGACATTGATATCTACGTGATGACATCACACGTGTGCGTGACATCACGTCAACGTCTGCACACTTCCAGATGCCCTCCAGCCACGGGCCCGCGTTTAGTGTGCCGCGGCTTTAAAAAGTTTGTGGCACACTGCGTTAAGCTGTAGCAGTGAACTACTACTAATTATTATAGAAGAGACAGTCCCTGCTCAAGAGAGCTTACAATCTAGTCAAGACAAACTGGACAAGAAGATGTATCAATGCACTGTGCTCAGGTGGGGGAACCATATACAGCTGCATTATGATGTCATCAAGACCCAGATGCACTGTGATGTCACTGAGCGTTCAGACAGCTTCTACTACCACTACTAATCATTTCTATAGCGTTAATAGACATACGCAGCGCTGTACGACAAAACGCAGAAGAAACAGTCCCTGTTCAAGAGAGCTTACAACCTAGTCAAGAAAGACAAACTGGGCAAGAAGGTGCATCCATACACTGTGCTGACTTCCCTGTTCTAGGAAGAGTGAGGTTCATTCTCTTCAAATAGGTGGTAAAAAAAAATTGTTTTAATAAATAAATAATCCTGCACAAGAAGTGGAACGGGAAAGATGAGGAAAAGAGAAGAGCAGAGATTGATACGGAGTCCGAAGAAGGCAGTGGGAGAGCCACGAGTCTCAGCTTTGACATGGGGGCACCGCCCCTGTGTTTGAGGCACCCAGAAGCTCAGGAGTACCACTGGTGCCCTAGATTTCAGATCTGTAGATGTGTTTAGGGAGTGGTGATTAAAACCGAGCCAGCATCATATGTAACTGTGACGGCTGCTATCAGCTCAATCAGCCCGATTCTGATCACTCTTCCACATCTGCAACAGCAGCCGATAACACAGCCGCTATTTCAAAGGAAACTGCTCGCCTTCCCCTGATGAAAAAACACAAACAACCTCTGTGTCTCTTTCACTCTGGAATCAGTATCAGTCTTTATGTTCTCCCATGACGCGTGCATGAGGCGCTCCTGTGCTGATCATCATCAGGGTTTCCCCCCACCATTTCCACCTCCCGTAAATGTCATACTAAGAAATGCAAAGCGTGTCACAGAACCGAGAGTTGCAATCCAATCCAGGCCTTCCATTTATATACTGAATCATCCCCAAATACTGGGGCTCGACTTGGTTTACATCAGGGGTGTCAAAGCCCCTCCTCGAGGGCCGGGGTTTTCAGGATTTCCCCAATGAATATGCATGAGATCTATTAGCATACAATGAAAGCAGTGCGTGCAAATAGATCTCATGCATATTCATTGGGGAAATCCTGAAAACACAACTGGATTGTGGCCTGGTTTACATTATTGTTATAAAGCAAGGAAAAACAGGACTGAAAAGGAGTCCAAATTTATTGGCCACTCATAATACTAATTTAAATTAATTATGTGCTCATCTAAGGCCTGCTGAAAGAGCAGAGTTTTCAGGGATTTCTTAAATAGATGAAGAGAGGTAACAGATTGATTTCATAAGAAAGTGTATTCCAAATAGACACAAAAATGTATTCACTGCAGTGTCGATAGAATGCTGGGTGCCCCTTATAGGCCTCATAATTTCTGTACCCTTGTTGTGGTTGATGGGGGATCCTCAAGCCCCCCACTACCTGCAAGGCTCCTCCAGTGGTAAGACCTCTTCCCTTTCCTACTTGCTCCAGCCTGCAGTACTGTTCAAGCTCTGGCATCATGCTGGCAACTCCCCTGCCGTACACACTCCGTTTTGTAAAGAGGGTGGGGCAGAGGCAGCGGTGGTGGCAGCACTGCACAGACAGAGCCACGGACTGGGTTCTTGGCCACTGGAGGATACTTGCAGCTGCTGGGGCTCGAGGATCCCCCTCCAGCTCAGCTATTTTTAATGCTTCGAGTTGGCCCGAGGGAGGAGGGGATGTGGAGACCACATGTGCCCACCCATTTTGCTCAGTGGCCCACCCACAATTTGAGGTCTGGATTACAACCATAGGCTTTCAGACCAGATATTCAACCAGAACCAAACTGATATTCAGACCAGGGCGTGGTTAGCTTGGCAGATGGAGGTCAGCTATCCTAACTTTGTCTGCTCACTTAACTGACCATCACTGTTAACTGGTTACATGCTGGCTCCAACCCCAGACTGCCTTTAACCTAACTGGTTAGTGCTTCGGTGGTCAGAGGTGATATTAAGTGGCTGTAACTGGTTAACTGCCAGATCATCACACTGGTAACAAAGCGTGAATACAGCACAGGGCGCTGAAGAGTGGTCCAGAGGACGGTGGTCATCATAAGGCATATGGGGACCGACTTAAAGGACTCAAAATGCAAACTTTGGAGGAAACGGGGAAGATGTGACAGAGATGTTTAAATGCGCTTGAGACGAGTCTTTCAGTTGAATGGAAACTCTGGAACGAGGGAACATAGGATGGAGATGAAAGGGGGCAGATTCAAGAGTAAACTGAGAAATACTTCTTCACAGAAAGGGAGGTGAATTCATGGAAGGGCCTCCTGGAGGAGGTGGTGGCATACCATGATCGTCTCTGTTTCTCTGTCTCTATGGTTCAAGGAAATCAGATATGACAGAATGGTAAAACACACATTGCGCAACACTTGAGTCACGTCAGGAGACCCTCTCCGTGGTTTTTTTTTGATGACTTGATTCTCTTATCTGAATGGTGGGTGGAATTAGGAAGACAGGAAAGCAGTGCCTAGAGGGGGAAATGAATTAGCCTGAGAGACTCGGCGAGCGTGAACTCCCTGATAACTTTCTGGTTGCCAAGAAGCAAACTTTGATCATAAGCCACGCGCTCCAACGTTGGTTTTGTGCTATCTCGGTAGGAAAGTGCCTAGGGCGGATGATCAGGGTTACCATATGGCTCCAGAAAAAGGAGGATGGATTGAGAAGTTATCCTGCCGTTGTATCGGGCGATGGTGCGTCCGCATCTGGAGTACCTGCGTCCAATATTGATTGCCGTACCTTAAGAAGGACATGGTGTTACTCGAGAGGGTTCAGAGGAGAGCGACGCGTCTGATAAAAGGGATGGAAAGCCTTTCATACGCTGAGAGATTGGAGAAACTGGGTCTCTTTTCCCTGGAGAAGAGGAGACTTAGAGGGGATATGATAGAGACTTACAAGATCATGAAGGGCATAGAGAGAGTAGAGAGGGACAGAAAGAGAGAGAGAAAGGGAGAGAGACAGAAATAGAGAGAGATAGATAGAGAAAGATTGGAGAAACTGGGACTCTTTTCCCTGGAGAAGAGGAGACATAGAGGGGATATGATAGAGACTTACAAGATCATGAAGGGCATAGAGAGAGTGAAGAGGGACAGAGAGAGAGAGATAGAAAGACAGAGAGAGAGAAAGGGAGAGAGAGAGATAGAGAAAGATTGGAGAAACTGGGACTCTTTTCCCTGGAGAAGAGGAGACTTAGAGGGGATATGATAGAGACTTACAAGATCATGAAGGGCATAGAGAGAGTAGAGAGGGACAGATTCTTCAAACTTTCAAATAATAAAAGAACAAGAGGGCATTCGGAAAAGTTGAAAGGGGACAGATTCAAAATAAATGCTAGGAAGTTCTTCTTTACCCAACATGTGGTGGACACCTGAAATGCGCTTCCAGAGAGCGTAATAGGGCAAAGTACAGTACTGGGGTTCAAGAGAGGATTGGACAATTTCCTGCTGGAAAAGGGGATAGAGGGGTATAGATAGAGGATTACTGCACAGGTCCTGGACCTGTTGGGCCGCCGCGTGAGCGGACGATGGACCTCAGGCAGTGTTCCCTCTAAGCGGGCGGGTGTTGTGAGCAAACTTTTTTCACCGTGAGCCAAAAATATCGGGCGCCAGCAAGTTATGAGCCAACTCGCCCGATTCTCCTCTCGCCGCCCTGCCATCTGCCGTACGCCTCTTCCGATCGTGCGCTGTGACGAGAAACGTGTGCGCTGCGATGTAATATTTTGTGCGCCAGCGCACGCCAGCGCAGCTTAGCGGGAACACTGGTTCAAATGGTTTTATTTATTTCCCCAAATTTATTTTTGTTATACGCATTGAAAATATTTGATATTGCGTTTAAATCAAAATCTCAATAAACTTGAAACGAGTGCCCGTGAGATTGTGGGAGGGTTAAATACTCAAAACTTAGAAGTTTTTGCTACGCCAGCTTTCTGGTATCTTTACATACAGTGGCGTACCTAGCATATGTAACATCCGGGGCCCATCATTTTTTGGCACCCCCCCCCCCCATCTGTAAGAAAAACATGATTTTTAGTAACAAACCACACGTCACACATGAGTACCTAGGAAAAGGCAGCATCTTACATATTGCAGTGAGCAGTACATCAATACACCCATTGTAAAACTAAACAAGCCAGACCAGCACAGATCAATCCTACACCGTCAATCCTAACAGAAAACCATGTCTTTCGAACACACAGAACACAGAAAACACCTTCGCCTAGTAAGGAATATGTAATCACAAACTAACCCCTCCCTCTTTTACAAAACTGTAGTGTGGATTTTAGCTACGGAGGTAACAGCTCTGATGCTCATAAAATTCTGAGCATCAGAGCTGCTACCACCAAGGCTGGTGCTAAAAACGCTTCACAGTTTTGTAAAAGGGGGGATAAAATAAAAATACATAGACAAAGGTTAAATTGAACCAGCAAGAAGCTGGACTCTGCATACAATGCTTCACAGAAACAGTGACACATGTCTCCTAAAGCAATAAATAAATAGAAATTTTTTTCTACCTTTGTCTTCTGTGGTTTCTCCTTTCCTCATCTTCTTGTAACTCTCTTCCTTCCATCCACTGTCTGCCGTCTCTCTTCCCCTATATGGCATCTTCTCTCCTTCTATGCCCCTTCCAGAAACTGTATGCCTCCCCCTTCCATCTCTCCTTTCACCCCATTGGTCTGGCATCTCTCTCCTCGCCTTCCCTCTCCCACACCTCTCCTCATAGTCTGGTATCTCCCCTTCCCTGATTCTCTGGCATCTCTCTCCTTTCCTTTTCTTCCATCTTTCGCTCCCCCTCCATGCTCTCACATCTCCCCCTTCCTTTTCCCTTAGACTGGCATACCTTCCTCCTACGCTCCAAGCCCTGGCATCTCCTTTAATTCCCTCCCTCATCTTCCTTCTCCCTCCAGCTGGGTACCGCAACACTCTTCCCTGCAGCTCTGCACTTCCCCACAATTGCCATGCTTCGGTTCCTCTTCTTCCTTCCTTCCTCCCCCCCCCCCCGCGGGACCCTGCGGCACCATCAACTCTTACTCCCTCTAATGTCGGCCCTGCAGCTCCAGACTTCCTCGCACCTTCTCCCCTCCCCCTTTGGATCGCTATTATTTTAAATGTTATAGCCGCGGAGCTGTATCCATCAGTGGAGATGTCTAACCTCGGCCTGCCCCGGAACTCTTACTGCAGCAGACGCCCGTCTAGGCAGGAACAGGAAGTCACTGTTGCAGTAAGAGTTCCGGGGCAGGCCGAGGTTAGACATCTCCACTGATGGATACAGCTCCGCGGCTATAACATTTAAAATAATAGCGATCCAAAGGGGGAGGGGAGAAGGTGCGAGGAAGTCTGGAGCTGCAGGGCCGACATTAGAGGGAGTAAGAGTTGATGGTGCCGCAGGGTCCCGCGGGGGGGGGGGGGGGAGGAAGGAAGGAAGAAGAGGAACCGAAGCATGGCAATTGTGGGGAAGTGCAATCCCCCCAATGCGTCCCCTTACCTTACCGACGTGTGTGTGCGCTGTGAAGAGAAACTTTGCGCTGCGATGTAATATTTTGTGCGCGAGCGCAGGCCAACGCAGCTTAGCGGGAACACTGACCTCAGGTTGACCCAGCGGAGGCATTGCTTATGTTCTTATGAGACATCCAGGTTTTACTTCCATTGCTTTCAACGGATGTAAAACCCGGATATCTCAATCCATCCTCCTTTTTCTGGAGCCGTATGGTAACCTAGACAAACTTCTTCGGGTCACCCCCCCCCCTCACTCCAACCTAGGGTTTCCAGATTTCCTCTGTGGAAAAATGAAGACACCTGTTTCCACCCCGTTCTGCCTCCCCACGAACCTCCCCGAGCTCGGAACCGCGTCTGCGCATGAGCGGACACCGACGCAATGTTGTCACATACAGGCTTATGATGTCATCGTGCCGACATCGGTGCAAGCACAGATGCTCTCCAGATGCGGCCCCGAGATCGGTGACATCCATAACCGGCTGGAAATCACTCCGGGCACCCAGACATGTCCGGGTTTTCCCAGACGTCCGATAACCCTACTCCAACTCCACCATAATGCTGATCCAGTCCTTGGTTGCTGGCCTGGTTCTGTCCCTTCGATTGACTTTAACTCTACCAGCCCTCTCTGTAAGGAGAAGAATTCATTTCGCTGTGCCAGCCAGAGCCACCCCCATCTGCCACCCCTAAGTTTTTATTACCACACTGATTTATATCCGAGAAGTGAGAACAGAGGCTCTATTCATATCCCAGGGAAGGGCAGTGGAGAGGGGTGAGACAGTCTGTTTACACTGTTTTTAAGTTCTATGTATTTAGCAGGAGGACTTTGGCCTGGGAAGAAAAGATTCGTTTACAGCCTACTGGCTGCTCGGGAGGGCACCCGCTTTGGGGGCTCCCATCGCCCGGCCTCCGCCATCTCATGGGGTTCCTGGAGAAGCTGCATATCCCACGGTCCTGTCCTCCACATCCCTGTCATCACCCCCCCCCTCACCCTGCCTACCCCTTTGCCACATCTGAGAGACCCCCTCCCCTCTTTCCAAATCCAGAGGTGTTACCAGTAAAGATCAGTGGGGACTCGGGGAGACCTCAACGAAGCAGCAGATACCCCCTTTAAAGGTGATGGCAGAGTTGGGTCTGGATATATTACAATCTTTAGCGTTTGGAGTCAATTCCTGGAATTTTCCGACTAATTAACCCCCCACTCACACATACCCACACTTCATTAGAAGCAGCTGCGAGTGGAGACTCTGCTCTAGTTTAAATGTTATTAAAATGTTTCCCAGAGCTGGGCTTCATTAAAAGAAAAATCTCATTCTGTTAAGGAATGGGACGGAACATCGGTCACCAAAGAGATTCCCTGAGAACCAGTGAATGGGCAGTGCCTGTTCAGCTTGCCCAGTCGGGCCTGCCGTTCTTCCTCTAGACCAGCTCCAGACATATGAAGGAGGTTGAAGGGGGCATTAGAGGGGTAAAGAGAAACATGACGGAAAAGTGTGGCAGAGCAAGAGGGCCACACAGAAGAAAGAGGATGCTTCTTATTGGTTGTCATTCAAAAAGAGCAGGTCTCCTTCAACATTGCACCCATCCCAAGGAAAGCGCACCCCTCTGAATGTTTCACAGACACCCCGATTGCAGCCCGAGGGACAGGCAGGTCTTTATCGTTACACAGACACCCCGATTGCAGCCCGAGGGACGGGCAGGTCTCCCTTATCACTACACAGACACCCCGATTGCAGCCCGAGGGACGTGCAGGTCTCCCTTATCACTACACAGACACCACGATTGCAGCCCTAGGGAACATGCAGGTCTCACTTAACATCACAAGCACCATCTCAGCCAGACATTAAAACTGGTAAAAAGCACATTATGCTTCAGAAGATGAATGAGCAGTCAGAAAGGGTTTCCACTCCCTCGGGGATGGCTCAGAGCAGTGGATCAGCAATGACAGCCACCTGACATGATTCAGTTACACATCCCCTTTCTCTGGAACGGAATAGGTTATGATATGCAATCATGTGGTTTGTGGCCTCTTTTTCCTGAAGGCAATATTGCTACCGGCATCTCCCACTGCAAAATCATAAATGATCTCTGCAGGGATATACTGGCTGCATGTTTTGGGGATCGTGTTTGGGGTGGGGGCTCCTAATCCCCCAAATCTAAATTCCACATCACTTAAGTGTAGTTTTGAGCAAGCAAAGAGACCTGGGCTGCTGGTTAGCGTTCACAGTTCAGGCCAGGTCAATTTGCTGGTGGATAAAATTATGTCCACCTGATATTCAGAGGTATTTAGCCAGCCAAGAACTGCTCTTGACCGGCTAAATCGCAGACAAGTCAACTATGCTCTAATGCCGCTGAATATTCGCAGGTAGTGGCTACGTTGCGCAATTCAGACCGCCAGACAGTTAAATCTATTTTTGGCTTCTATAAAAACTTATTCATTGCTGGCTGGCTATAGACCAGGCTGGCTAAATTTTTTAGCAGCCAAAAATAGAACGGATATTTAATGGTGGTTACCAGAAAAGGCATGGCATCGAATATCTGGACTGAGCGCCAGCCACGGGAGTTAGCCCAATTAACTCTCGTGGGCTGAATACTGGGCCCTGCATGTGAACACATATGTGGGTCCGAGTGCATGAACGTGCATGTGTGTGTGTGCGTGAACATGCATGAATTTGTATGTGTGAACATGCATGTGTGTGCATGCATGTGTGGGTGTGCATGAACATGCATGTATTTGTGTGTGCAGATATGCATTTGTGTGAACATACATTTATGAATGTGGGTCTGAGTGAATCTGCGTGCATGTATGAACATGCATGTGCATGCATGTGTGTGAGTGCATGCATATGTGTGTGAACATGCATGTATGCATATGTGCACCTGTGCATTAATATGCATGCATGTGCACATGCATGTGGGTTTGACTGCAAGCAAGCATCGTGTGTGTTTTGTAGGGTGATAGCCCCTCTTTAACAAGAGAGAGACATTCTCTGCAGATCCACTGCCTCTGGACAAACTCGCATTCCCCTGTAGAATGGCAAAGTTATGCACACGCTATGGGCAGCTTTAAGTAGGAGCCTGCCTGCTATTCTCGTGGACATAGGCCTCCTGCACAAATGAGTCACTTCCTAGAAGCTCAGCGGCTCAAAATCAAGGGATACATTTAAAATAATTCAATTATCCGTTTCATCTTGGGGAGCGTGCAGCGCTGGTAGTATGTGGAAGATGGCAGGGCCCTTCCCCCTCCCTCCCCAGAGCACTGGGTGACACTATGGGGAAGAAACGAGGTGGTCGCCAGTAGCTGCATCCTTCCACCGCCCAAAAGCATAATCCCATTTACCCCAGGGACACTTCCCAAAGGGCCCTGCCCTCCTCCCTTGGCTGAGAACCCCATCCTGCTCATGGAGACGAGACCGTCTGCTTCGTCCACTTTGTGAAATTCATAATAAACGCCGCACGGTGAGTGATACAGGATGCATTTGTAGATACCATGAAACCCTCCCGCTCCACAGCGCCATCGCTGAGCACGGTGATCATCAGATCAGGAAGCAGAACAGAACATTGAGGGGGGTGGGGATAATTCTCTACAGATCGTCTAAAGTCAGGCACTAGGAGCGTGTTGCGGGTGAATTCTACAACACCAGTGCCGTGTGAAGTGACCATTCCAAAATGCCAGCTTGCACTTACACACCAAACCCTGAGACGCGAGTCCTTTCGTTAGCTCAGTGGCTGACACCTAACTGTGGGCGGTTACGCGCGCTATCTTCAAGTGTTCTTTAACAAGCGCACATAACTGCCTGACCTGCCCCGCCCCACCCGGCTGAACACCCCCGAAGCTGCGCACGTTGAAATTTGAGCATGGAACTTACACAATAATGACTAATAGGGGGCTAGGCATACAACCGTCAAGTTTCAAGTTAATTATAAATTTGATACCCTAATGCCACCAGATCCACCTACCCACCCACCCACCTAATACCACCAGATCCACCCACAAATTAAAACTATCCTTCCCCTCATTAAGAGGCATTTCCCATATAGGAAAACTAGGGACCTTCCTCCCCTTCAGAATCACCGAGCTCTGGAACAACCTTTCCTCCCCTCTTCGGAACCTGAGCCTTCTCCAACTTTTCCGCAAACATCTGAAGACCTGGCTATTCTCAAAAATCTGATACTTATTCCATCTCTGGCATTCTGAGCCCTCTAAAAACTCTTCATACTTAGACCTCTAACCCTTCATTGTAGTTCCTTTCTATCCCATCTCCTGTAAACCGTGCCGAGCTCTACGAATGTGGAGATGATGCGGTATACAAACCTAAGGTTTAGTTTAGATTGATTGCTTATTCAAAATTCTAAGGGATTAACATATCAATAAAATTACAAAACAAACAGAGAACTAAACCTTACAAAACATATTGAAGACTAACTTTACAAACATTAAAACAAGAGGAAAGGATGGGAAAAGAAATACAAATTGTTGACAGAAGAGAAGACAATTATGGTAAAAAACAATAGGAAGGGAGAGAACAATGAACCTCAGAGAAGTTATGGGATTGGAATGAAACTCCTAGTCGAGCTTTCTAATTATCAAATGCATCCTTAAAAAGAAAGCTTTTTAGTTTGCTCTTAAATTTATTCCTTAAGTAAATAGGGAGGGAATTCCATGTTTGAGGAGCTGTAACAGAGAAGATGAAATGCCGCCGTGTGTTAATAATTTTAAGTGAGGGAATAACTAATAAATGTTGCTCATTGGACCTCAGTAGTCTAGATGAGGTATAAGGAATCAAAGATTTGTAAATGAAGGCCGGAGTTTTGTATAGCAAAGATTTGAAGGTAAGCAGACTTAATTTATACATTATACGGTGTTTAAATATTTGAAAGGTGTTGCTATAGAACCAAACCTTTTCCAGAGAAGAGAAAATAGTAAAACTGGTCTGGCGAGATCCCTATCGGCTGCCCTGCAGGGGCTGGCTGTACGCAGCAGCATGCAGGGACTCCGGGAGAGATTTCTCTGCCGGGCCGAGTGCAGGCGGGGGGATTAGCTGAGCCAGGGCATCCTGGAGGCTCCTTGCCGCTGTAGCTTGTGGATCCCCCGCTGCTGCATTCTGATGAGGATGGCTGCTGGAGGAAGATTCTCGGGCCTCACTTCTCTTCATGAAGTCTCTCAGTGCCCTCTTCCTTAGCTTGCGTGCACGTGGTGACATGTGCGCACAATGCAAGTCACACGGAAACCTCGAGCGCCGGATCCAATCAGTGGGCGTACAATTCATGAGGATCCAGTGTGTTCATCCTTCTCCTGCATCCCAGTCGTTTCTTTAGATGATTCAGGCATCTTCAAGGTGATGAGTAGAAAAGTTGTAATGGAGAGCTGTAGAAAATCCGACCGAAGGGAACGGGCGGAAACTAAAGACTGGGGAGAAAGGGGAAGCTGGGGGAAATGGGTAGGGCTCGGGCATGCCCAGTGGGGCCCGGGCACTGCACTTGCTCAGAGAAAAAAAAAATCTCTCTGAGCTATTGGAGAGCTTATCCGCAAATTGGGAGCTGTTGGGACAACACCCATATGTGGCTGACTCATCCTGCTTGTCCTAGGAGAAGCCATAATTTGAGGTTACAGGGAGGAAGACTTAGGATCAATGTTAGGAAATTCTTCTTCACAGAGAGGGTGGTAGATGCCAGGAATGCCTTCCCGAGGGAAAATGGTGACGGAATTAAAAACAAAACAAAACAAAACGTGGGATTTCTAATTAGAATATGAACGGTATAAATTGAAGAACTAAGGCCGGTACTGGGCAGACTTGCATGTCGTGTGCCCCATATATGGCAATTCAGTTCAGGATAGGCTGGGGAGGGCTTTGACAGGAACTCCAGTAATTTGGACAGTGCTCGGCAGACTTTCACGGTCTGTATGCCGCAACCGACGAGATAGGCCGGCGCGTGCTTCGACAACTCCAGTAGTTGGAACCTACAGACAATGCCAGGTGAACTTTTTCCAGTCTACGGTCCAGAAATATCAAACAAAAAAAGACAATTTATCCATGAATGTCTTAACGCGTGGGGATATTGGGCATGTTGGATGGACTGTTCAGGTCTTTATCTGCCGTCATCTACAATGTCACTACTTTTCTGTAACAACTTCTAAAATTAGGGAGGTTGTACCCAGGCATCCATTTTCCACACATTCAGGCTTCTGATCCGGGCTCTGAAGTCACAGGAACTTAGCTATTCACGGGTCGCCAGTGCTGGCCCTTCCAGTCTGCCCGTTGGTGACCGTTTACTGTGTTGTCACAAGTCTTCCAGCGTCTGTCTCTTCCCCTGCCACTAATGGTCCCTCTGTGCCTATCTCAGACTTGCTGGAGTCCTGCCACTGCTTTTGACTTCCCATCACATCTGATCACCAGATATTTTTGTGGCGGGAAGAGGTCAGTACGGAGAGGAAATCGACTACAATGAATAATAGAGAGAAACAAGGGATGGGCAGGGAGGAGGAGGGGTCGTGGAGAAAAGGGTACAGTGAAACAGAGAAGGAGAGGGAGAGGAAAGGAGACAGAAGCAGTGAGCGCATGTGTAGTTTGCCCGTTTGTGGAAGTGCCTGAGAAAAGAAGGAGGTTGTGAAGACTGTGCAATTGTGGTTATGGTGTGAAGAGGCAGCTACGAAATCTCTCTCCGTATATTGAAAATACAGAATGACACGGGGACAAATTTTTCCCCGCCCCCGCAGGAACTCATTTTCCCATCCCTGCGAGTTCTTTTCCTGTCTCTGCCCCTGCTCCGTCCTCATCTGCACAAGCCTCAAACACTTTGAAATCCTAAGTAGCAACATTCTAGAGCTCAGATTGTGATGTCATAATGCCTCATTCCACCAATGCCTAAGCTCCGTCCTCAAACACTTTCAAATCCTAAGTAGCAACATTCTAGAGCTCAGATTGTGATGTCATAATGCCTCATTCCACCAATGCCTAAGCTCCGTCCTCATCTGCGGAAGCCTCAAACGCTTTAAAATCATAAGTGTTCGAGGCTGGGGCGGTTAAGGCAGAGCTTACAGGAATGGGGCACGGACAGCGACAAAATTCATGGGGACAAGACGGGGAAATTGAGTTCCTGCGGGAACGGGGACAAATTTGTCCCTGTGTTATTCTCTAATTGAAAAGACACGTTTGACCATAGACTACTGCAATGCACTATACACTGGTCTAACCAAAAAGAGTTTGCATCAGCTGCAACTAATTTAGAGTACTGTAGTGGTGTGACCACACAATACCCTTCCTGCAAAAACTACACTGGCTAAATTTAAATCTCTATGTTTGATTTTCAAGGCCCTCAGACAAAATGGGCCAGAACAACCCTTTACACACCTTTGAGACCTCTGAGGTCCTCTCAAGGAGCACCACTATCTGTACTCTCATTAAAAGAAACTACGATGTGATACCCACCAGCGAGTGGCCCCTACGTTCTGGAATTTACTCTCAGAGGGGCGACATCTACCTCAAGGAAGCAGGTGAAAGCCTGGCTCTTCACCCAAGCCTTTAATACAGGGGTAGGGAACTCCGGTCCTCGAGAGCCATATTCCAGTAAGGTTTTCAGCTTGGATTTGAACCCACAACCTCAGGGTGCTGAGGCTGGAGCTTTAACCCGTGTGCCATACACTATTCATAGAGGCCTTTTCTTGAAAGCTGCTCACTTTAATAACTGTTTAAAATAAATATTCCTTGAATTGTTTTTTTTAAAAACTGTGTATGTTTCTTGTGAACCGCTTAGACTTAAGTGGGGTGTACGTTTTTATTTTTAAATCAATCAATCAATCTCTCTACAGCTATAAAGAGCGCAGCTTTTTCCACGGGAGGATGTGATAGTGCCTTCTGCTCAGCACTGGGAATTTCCTTCCCCAAAACGCAGCTGGGCCCGTCCTGCTGCTCTGCAAAATGAATCATTTGGGGCTGCCCCTAGGTCAATCTGACGTTTGCAGACACCACCCTAGTCCCAGTCTTACTCTGTTGTGAGCATGAGGGTTTCATTCTTCAAGCTCTTCGGGGAAAGCAGAATTACAACTCGCTGCGTGTTAATGGGGGTGGGGGTGGGGGTGGGGGGTGAAGCCAGGACTGAACCAGCCTTTCTGAGCTAACTCAGGTGAAATAGAGACCTTGGCTCCAGTTTGGTGGGGGAGAGGAGGATCAAACCACTCAACCCGGTCCTGGGTTTTAAAACCTCAGTTTATCCCCTGCAAAATACCAGTTCACATGGAACCAGGCACTGGAGGCGAAAACCTCCCAAAGCATCTCCTCCCCCCCCCCTGCCTCACAAAGGAGCTGCAGAAATCCATGCAGAACTTACACCTTGAATGGTGAGACCTTAGCTAGAACTTCAACAGAACGAGACATGGGAGTGATCATCAGCGCAGACATGAAAACTGCTGATCATGTGGAGAAGGCTTCATCTAACGCAAGACAGTTGTTAGGTTGCATCCACAGGAGTTTCGTCAGCCGGAAGCCTGAAGTCATAATGCCATTATACAGAACCATGGTGAGGCCTCATTTGGAATACTGTGTGCAATTCTGGAGGCCACACTACTGAAAAGATGTGCTGAGAGTAGAGTCGGTGCAACGGATGGCCACCAGGATGGTCTCAGGGCTCAAGGATCTATCGTATGAGGAAAGGCTGAAAAATTTGCGGCTGTACTCACTCGAGGAATGTAGGGAGCGAGGAGACATGATCGAGACGTTTAAGTATATTCCCGGCCGAATCGAGATGGAAGAAGAGATTCTCTTTCTCAAAGGACCCTCAGCCACAAGAGGGCATCCGCTCAAACTCAGGGGCAGGAAATTTCATGGCGACACCAGGAAATATTTCTTCACCGAGAGAGTGGTCGATCCTTGGAATGAGCTCCCAGTGCAGGTGATCGAGGCAAACAGCGTGCAAGAATTTAAGAGCAAATGGGATGCCCATGTGGGATCCCTTAGAGGGTTAAGCCAAGGGAACCTGTCACCAGGAGTGGGATCCCTAGGATAGTAGACTTGGGGGTGGGTCAGTAGAGTGGGCAGACCTGATGGGCTAGGGCCCTTATCTGCCGTCATCTTCTATGTTTCTATGTATCAGTCAAAAGGCATGCGGTGACAAGGGCTCAAATGATCGTTCATTTATTAAAATATGATAGACCCGCTTAATTTATAAATCAAAGCGGATGACAATAAAAGTTACAATTCAGAAAAGCGCGCCTTAAAAAACTCAAAGGAAAGGCACCCCAGACTCCCAACCCAGGAAAATGTTTTCACACAAATCGGCTTTGGCTACAAGACTATCCCAGTATTTGCACCTGCAATACCGAGAACCTCAGCGAGTCAGGATAGAAGTAAATTATAAATCTAACGACCCACCAAAATCCAAATGAAAAATGGGGTTTTTAAGGCCAGTTTTAAACTTTTTTTCTTTTTAGTTCACAACATTTTATTGGTTTTACAGTTATGAAAATAGTGATACAACAAAGGCTTCTGGAAGAAGGGCAAACCTCTCTTAATTAATTCATATTATTCTTCCCTACAGATGTTATTTTTCTTAACCGAAAACTATATTCAATCCTAGTACCTTATATACCGTATTTTCACTCATATACTGCGCACCCGTGTAAAATGCACACACGAGTATAGCGCGCGGGAAACTGTAATTTATGTAAAGAAATTTTTATATACCGCGCATGCTGCCCCGACTCTCCCGTCGCCGCCCGACTCTCCTCTGGCCGCCCCGACTCTCCTTTCGCCCGCCCCGACTCTCTTCTGGCCGCCCCGACTCTCCTTTCGCCCTGACGTCAGAGAAAGGGCGGGACCGCCGGAAGAGGAAGCAGCAGGACAACGGTAGGCAGCTTCTCCGTGATGGGAGGGGGAGGCTGTGGGGGTGTTAGCGGTCCTTCGGGGTGGGGGTACTGGTGCGAGTGCGAGCGGTCCTTCGGGGTGGGGGTGCGAGCAGTCCTGCGGGGTGAATCGGACGTCGGGGGGGGGAACTATGTAAAAAAAAATGTGTACAACGCGCTCACGAAAATAACGCGCATGGTTATACTCGGTTTGTAAAATCGTGTACAACACGCGCGTTATATGCGTGAAAATACGGTACTTAGATTTGCTGTATTCCCCACTACCTTCAACCTTTTTATGTATAATTACTCTTTCTCTGTAATTTGATATACCAATTTTGAACTTTAACGAAAGAAGTTTCCAAACGCAGGCGAGTGGATGCAGTGAAATAGAAAGCAATTCTGACGTGTTGAATCCTAGAAGGCTTTAGAGCAGCGATTCTTAAACCTTTTTTTAAGTCACGGACCCCTTTAAGAATCTGATGGACCCCTTTCGCCAGAAATATTCACATAAACACAACTTTGCACGCAATGAACTTAATGTACTTTATTTATCGAGATTTGATTGTACATACGTGACGTACAAAAAGTATTATTAAACTTTAAAGTAAACAATCTAAAAAAAACCCACTCCTTTTTTGTGCAAAGAGTAATGGCCGCTCATTATAATTATGAAATACAATCCTCTTCTGCAAAATTAAAACTCGCTCTACTCTTCAATCCCCTCTGGAAATGGCCAGATAACTCTTTTTGTAATCCGCCTTGAACCGCAAGGTAATGGCGGAATAGAAATCACTAATGTATTATAATATACTACATTTATTCTCTCATCTACTTTATTTGAACGGTTCATAGACAACAACGCAGAAGACAAAGGCGCGCGCCGACAACTGAGCGCAAGATGGAGGCGCGCGCCGAAGAAAATTACTGTTTTTAGGGGCTCCGACGGGGGTTTTTGTTGGGAAGCACCCCCAGTTTACTTAATACAAATCGCGCCGGCGTTGTGGGGGGCTTGGGGGGTTGTAACCCCCCACATTTTACTGTAAACTTAACTTTTTCCCTAAAAACAGGGAAAAAGTGAAGTTTTCAGTAAAATGTGGGGGGTTTACAACCCCTCAAACCCCCCACAACGCCCCCACAACGCGGCGCGATCTGTATTAAGTAAAGTGGGGGGCCCCCCGCCCCCCCCCCGTCGGAGCACTAAAAACAGTAATTTTCTTTGGTGCGCACCTCCGCGGTACGCTCAATTGTCTGCTCGCGCCTTTGTCTCGGCGCGCTTTTGACCTGACACCTATTTGAACGAGAAGGTTGTTCTTCTTTGCCTTGAAACTCTGGAGTGGTTTTCGACAAGGTGACACGCATAACATCTTTGACATCCAATCTATTTCGACTTTACGTTTCGATAGGAACAAGTGCTGGAAACCCCCGATTCACAAATAATGTCGAGAGACGTAACGTGAGAAAAATCACGTGGAAAAAGTTCACGCGAGGAAAAAAAAAAAAATCAACAATCCTGGACTGGGCTGTATAATGAATCTAAATGTTCATTTTTGCCTGACCCTCACGGATCCCCTGAAACCCATCCATGGAACACCAAGGGGGTTGACGGACCCCAGGTTAAGAACCTCTGCTTTAGATGGACCGGGTCACTGAGGAATCATAAATGATGCAGAGAAACGCGCAGCAAGATAAAGTCAGGTATTCCTGTGTGAAGTGCTTTAAATGTTCTTGACAAGAATCTTAAAACTTGTTGCAGTACTTAATGGACAATCAATGCAGTTTGTAGCTCCTTGTGACTCTGGATAAGTCACTTAACCCTCCATTTCCCTAGGCCAGGGGTGTCAAAGTCCCTCCTCGAGGGCCGCAATCCAGTCGGGTTTTCAGGATTTCCCCAATGAATATGCATGAGATCTATTGGCATACGATGAAAGCAGTGCATGCACATAGATCTCGTGCACATTCATTGGAGAAATCCTGAAAACCCGACTGGATTGTGGCCCTCGAGGAGGGACTTTGACACCCCTGCCCTAGATACAAAATAAGTCTCTGTATACTGTATCTTATGTAAACTGCTTTACTTATTGTTTATTGAAAGTTTCAATACGGTACTCCCCTGAAATTCGCGGGGGTTCTGTTCCAGGAACCACCATGAATTTTTGAAAAACTGCAAATGCGTTTTTTCGCCCGTCAAAAGGCAGGGGAGGCAGGAGAGGGCAGCTGGAGCACTGGTGGGTGAAGAAAATCACTCGCGGTCTGCTCCGACCGCCTCTTCCTGTAGTAAAGTCGGGCTACACCAATCAGGAGCTGCTTTGACCCACAGCTCCTGATTGGTGTAGCCCGACTTTACTACAGGAAAAGGCCGAATTCGCAGGGGAACACTGTACCACTACTAATGCCTGGGGAGTCAGTTCAGAACGGTTTGCGTCAGTGGCGTAGCGAGGGTGAGAGGCGCCCATCCCCCGCCCCAACTCCGATCCCGCATGCCATTCCCTCCCCCCCATACTTCTAGTTTAAGCTGTTGCTCGCGGCCAGCAATGTACTCCTTGCGATCTCCATCGGCCCTCCCTCTGACGTCACACCCGGAAGTGACGCCAGCGAGAAAGCCGACGGGGTCGCAATGAGCACATTGTTGACCGCAGCAAACAACAACTTCAACTAGAGATACGGGGGAAGGGAAGGGGGGTGAGCGTGTGGAGGGGAGGAAGTAGGGGGGGGTGGTGGAAAGGAGGAGGGTGCCAGCGCCCCCACCAACATAGTGTCTAGGGCGGACTGCCCTCTTACACTCCCCCCTTACTACATTATTGGTTTGAATGAGCTTATGTAAAGGTGTTATAATACAGAGTTATTAATACCGGCATAATTATGCCATAATCAATCATCCTACTTATGTTACCGACACATCTAACATACCTATTCAGGCTCAAGGCGACTTGCAAATGGAAGTAAAGGGAGGGAGGTGGTGGGAAGGGGGAGGGAGAGGAAAGGCTAGGAAGAGAAAGAGCGAAATCAGGAGACATGCATATGTTTATACCTAATCAATTGTCCTACTTATAATACTAGGTTTACTGTTGCAGCCAAGTACAGAATATTTACACACCTCCTATGAATGTTGGCCATTCAACTAAATATAATCTATTTGCACATCTCTGTATCGTGTTTTATGTTTACCTTTGAAATATTATCTTCCTCAGAGTCTAGTTTTCTGGACTTCTCGCCTTTGTCTATTTATATCCCTATTGTGTTCATCCTATCGTGTTCCTGATTTGGGGGAGGGAAGGGGGACTGGCCAACTGCCTCCTCTACATTGTTTTATTGGCTAAAGTAATCCATGGAGAGGATGGTCTTTGTCCCTTTCTTGAACTTTCAGGTATCCTTTTCTAGTTCTGGTTCCGTCGGGAGGGCCCTCTACCACCTTAGACCCACCCCCTAGGAAGTGACATCAGAGGAAGGGCCGATACTGGCCCAACAGCAGATCGGGGATTGCTGCTCACGCCAGGAATGGTACAGAGGTACGGGGGAAGGGAAGCAGTGCATGGCGTCAGGAAAGGGCAGGGGAGGGAGCCACCATCCGGGAAGCCTCTCACCCTCTCTACGCCAGAAGTAATGGGGCTGGACAGCAGATATCCAAGGGTACTGAAGGAACTTGGGGAAATTCTGAAGGCTCTGCCGGTTGAAATTTTCAGTGCTTCTTTTGAGTTTGGAGTGGTCCGCGAGACTAAAGAAGGGCAAATGTGGTCCCCTCTCAAGTTTCTTATATATTTGATATCCTGCCTATCATTACATCTAGGTGGTTTAGAATAAAAATACAAGGTTAAAACCAAATGGGAAACCCCCCATTACATAATGAAACTGTAAAAGTCAATAATAAAAGCAAAAGACAAGAAACATATAGGAGGGATAGGGAAAAAAAATATTTAATATTTAAAAAAAATAAAAAAAGTTTAAAAAGTTTTTAAAAAATTTTTTTTAAAAAATATTAAAAAAGAAGAAGGAAAACAAAAGCCTGACACATTGGGAAGGGATAAGAGCAATGAATTATACCGGATGGAATTTCTTAAGCGGTAAAGGCATCCTTCAACAGAAGAGTCTTTAGATTTGTTTTATATATCGATAAGGATGTTTAATTCCTGATATTGATTAAAACTTCTACAAAAAAAGAATTGTTAATCTTAAATGTTACAATGAATTATTTATTTATAAAAAAAGTTTTTCGTTATAGCATTTAAGATTAGCAATTCTTTTTTTGTAGAAGTTTTAATCAATATTAGAGAATTGGATATAATTATTCGATACTCCCACTTATAGTGAGTGGGTCATTCCTGATATGACATGGAAACACGGGGCCACCACAGAAAAAGTGGCGAAGCGGTGGAATTGAAAGGAGAGATTGCTGGGAAGATCGTAGTGGCCATGAGGTAGTTATGTCGATGAAAGCGGAAGGAAGGAGGAGGTAGGGAACTACAGGCCAGTAAGTCTAACTTCTTTGGTGAGCAAATTCATGGAAACGCTTCTAAAACAGAGAATTGTGAGGCTTCTGGAATCCAATGGATCCCAGGATCCAAAGTGTCATGGTTTCACTAGAGGCCGATAAATCTGATTCATTTCTTGGAGTGGCTGACCAGAAAATTGGATAGAGGGAGGGCACTAGATGTGGTGCATTTAGATTTTAGCAACGCCTTTGACATGGCTTCGCATAGATGACTAATAAATAAACTGAATGCCCTCGGGTTGGGCCCTAAAGTGACTGACTGGGTTAGGAACTGCTTGAGTGGAAGGCAACAGACGGTAGTGGTGAATGGAGCTCTCTCTGAGGAAAGGGATGCTCCCAGTGGTGTACCGCAAGGGTCTGCTCTTGGGCCAGTTCTTTTTAATATATGTGGAAGTTATATTGCTGAAGGGCTGTTGGGTAAGATTTGCCTCTTTGTGGATGATACCAAAATCTGCAATAGAGTAGACACCCCTGATGGTGTGAATAACATGAGGAAGGACCTAGCGCAGCTTGAAGAATGGTCTGGAATTTGGCAGCTAAAATTTAATGCTAAGAAACACAAGGTCTGCATTTGGACTGCAAAAACTTGAGGGAACGGTACAGTTTAGGGGTGAAGAACTTATGTGCACGATAGAAGAGCGGGACTTGGGTGGGATTGTATGTGATGATCAGGTTGAAAAGGTGACGGCGAAAGCTAGAAGGATGCTAGGGTGCATTGGGAGAGGTATGACCAGTAGGAAAAAGGAGGTATTGATGTCCCTGTATAAGACTCTGGTGAGACCTCATTTGGAATATTGTGTACAATTCTGGAGACCCCACCTTCAAAAAGATATAAAAAGGATGGAGTCGGTCCAGAGGAAGGCTACTAAAATGGTGCATGGTCATCGTCATAAGGCATATGGGGACAGACTTAAAGATCTCAATATGGAGGAAGGGCGGGAGAGAGGAGATATGATGAAGATGTTTAAATACCTACATGGCATAAATACACATGAGGCGAGTCTCTTTCATTTGAAAGGAAGCTCCGGTATGAGGGGGGCATAGGATGAGGGAAAGGGGATACTCTGACTTCCCATGATTACAATCGAAGCAGTTTATATATTATATAGAGGGACTTATTTTGTACCTGGGTTAAGTGACTTGCCCAGAGTCACGAGTTGCTGCAGAGGGCATAAAATCCAGTTCTCAGGCTACTATACTTTATACTATTCCCCCACTCCAGAGCAAAAGATGACTGATCCAGTCCATGAGTGAAAGGAGGTGGTGGAAGCTGATCAAGACGCTCACCCAGTTGGAAATGATCTTGATCTAATAATATTTTATTCTTCAACATTTTATGAGTGCCCTCCTAAATGGTGAAAGGGGAGGGACTCAGGAATAACCAGAGGAAATACTTCTTAAGAACATAAGAATAGACTTACTGGGTCAGACTAATGGTCCATCAAGCCCAGTAGCCCGTTCTCACAGTGGCCAATCCAGGTCCCTAGTACCTGACCAAAACCCAAGGAGTAGCAACATTCCATGCTTCCAATACAAGGCAAGCAGTGACTTCCCCCATGTCTTAATAGACTATGGACTTTTCCTCCAGGAACTTGTCCAAACCTTTCTTAAAACCAGCTACGCTATCCGCTCTTACCACATCCTCAGGCAACGCGTTCCAGAGCTTAACTATTCTCTGAGTGAACAAATATTTCCTCCTATTGGTTTTAAGAGTATTTCCCTGTAACTTCATCGAGTGTCCCCTAGTCTTTGTCATTTTTGACGGAGCGAAAAATCGATCTACTTGTACCCGTTCTACTCCACTCAGGATTTTGTAGACTTCAATCATATCTCTCCTCAGTCGTCTCTTTTCCAAGCTGAAAAGCCCTAACCGTTTTAGTCTTTCCTCATATGAGAGGAGTTCCATCCCCTTTACCATCTTGGTCTCTCTTCTTTGAACCTTTTCTAGCGCCACTATATCTTTCTTGAGATAAGGAGACCAAAATTGAACACAATACTCCATGTGAGGTCACACCATGGAGTGATACAGGGGCATTATGACATTCTTAGTCTTGTTAACTATCCCTTTTTTATATAATTCCCAGCATCCTGTGTGGATTTTTGGCCGCTGCCGCACATTGGGCGGAAGGTTTCATCGTATTGTCTACATTGATACCCAGATCCTTTTCTTGGGCGCTAACCCCAAGGTGGACCCTAGCATCCGGTAAATGTGATTCAGGTTATTCTTCCCAATGTGAATCTGTGGGTCTCCTGGTGGAGGTGGTGGAGAGGGAACTCGAGGAAGATTGGGCCAAGTACGTTGGATCTCTAAGGGAGAGGAAGGGATAGTAGGTTGCGTGTGTGGACGATATGGGCTTTATCTACCTTCATCTTCTTGAACTCAACTTTTGTAGGGATATGGCTCTGTTTTTTTTTTTGTTTTTTTTTTGGGGGGGGGGTCCTATCAAAGGCATAACTGGTGTTTACATACCTTTGATAAGCTTTCCAGTTCCACCCTTCTATTTCTGTCTCCGGAGGGCTCCCAATCTGAGTTTGTACCCTAGACGATGGGAGGTTTAATATCTTGCCCAAGTTCATAAAGATCCACAGTGGGATATGAATCCTGGTTTCCCCGAATCTCAGCCCACTGCTTTAATCATGACCCATGTCTGTAGTTTGGGGGGGGGGATATTTTCTTCCCCGTAGCCGTCATCTGTTCTTTGGTGCTTCCAGATTAATTGGAACCAGCTTTGGCATTACGACCCTTCTTTCACAATCACTGGGAGGTTTTATTCCCTCCACTTCTTCCCAATCTTGTCTGCCATCCTGGTGACATCCCCCCCCCAAAAAAAAACACACACAAGACTTCCCTCTTTCTGAGGTCTCTGAAGTTACTCTCTAATCCTTCACTCACATCTGCTTTAATACTTTCTGTCCCTCCTAGATCCATGGTTGACTCACAAACTACCGTCTTTTGGCACAAGGAAACGTCCTTAAGCGCTGGCATATGCTACCAAGTGCCAGGACAACACAGCCTGCGCTTTCCAATCCATTGCCACACAGCAGGAAAGAGAGCCTGAATAAATAAAATGAAGGATTAGCTAATTGAATCCTTGTGAAGAAACAGCCCGAGAGCAGGACTCTGTAATCTTTTTGCTTGCGTTGTGGCTTCTGAGTCAAGATTTGACTGTGATATTAATATCTGTAGCAATTAAGTTCACCTTCAGTAAATTAAGGAGAAGCAGAACGGTGGTAGAAAGAAACACAACCACTCCCCTTTCTTTCGTTTCCTTAGGGAACTTCCACACCTACACGAGATCCTTCAAACCCAGTGCAAAAGATGCACCCTTCCACTATAGATCCAGAGCCCAGCCAGGACAAACAGATGGAAACCATACAGAAGGGTTTGCTTATCTGGTCAAAGTTTCTCACAGATATACTTATAAAGTTGGCACAAAAGTTACACAGCACAGTTATAATTAAAACAGAGACACTTCACCGTGAAATGCAGCTGTCCTTACCCAGAATCAGCAAGGCACTCACTAAATCCATAATCCAAAGTGTGAGAGGGAAAGCAGAGGGCGGAAGAGCTCCAGAGGACCACCAGCTGGCACCACACTCAGCCCACGACTGAGAGCAGCCAGGGGCTGGCACATTTGCAATGACAGGCTACGCTGGACCCTCCCAGGAAGGGGCATGGGCCGACACCTCAAACCAGTGCCAAAGTAGGAGGGACAGAGAAAGCATGGGTGGATGGGGAGGGGGGTGAGACAAGAGAGGCACATGGAATCCTTGCCAGGCTGTCTGTGCACACAGCTGGGGCTAGAAGCAGGGACCCCAGCTGCAAGGCTGAGCACAGATGTGTGAAGCTGAACTGGTAAAAAGTCCTCACCCAGCACTCGCCTGCCGCTTTCCTTAGGCAGGATGGAGAGGAGGTGGGTGTGCCTTAATAAGGATTCCTTTAGCTCTTGAATCACTGGGAGGGGAGGGGAGCATAGGGGCCGTGAGTTTTCTCACTGTCCCCATCCCTGTCCCATTCCTGTAAGCTCTGCCTTAACCGCACAAGCCTCGAACACTTATGATTTTAAAGTGAAAAGCTTCAGCCTCTGAAAACCAGAGCTGGTATTGTGACATCATAATGCCTCATTCCACCAATAAGAGCCAACCTCATCAGTGATGTCACAATGGTTTGATTGTCCTATACTTGGCTCACTTTTACTACACTTTGATTTCTACAGCGGTGCAGTGTAATAATAATAATAATTTATTTCTTGTATACCGCTATACCAAAAGTTCGAGAATGACATGGGGACAAATTTGTCCCTGTCCTCGTAGGAACTCAATTTTCCCGTCCCGTCCCTTCCCCCCGCGAGGTTTGTCGCTGTCCCTGCCCCATTCCTGCAAGCTCTGCCTTAACCGCACAAGCCTCGGGCACTTATGATTTTCAAGTGTTTGAGGCTTGTGCAGATGAGGACGGAGCTTGCAGGAATGGGGCAGGGACAGGAAAAGAACTTGCGGGGACGGGATGGGATAATGAGTTCACGCAGGGAAGGGGAAAAGTTTGTCCCCATGTCATTCTGTAGTCAGGACCTGGCAATGCTGGGACATGTTTGAGCGGGAAACTCCATAGAGTGCTTGCCTGTAGATGAAGGGTTTGCAGAGTGGTACATTTTAGGGGTAGGGGGGGGGACAAATGGAGATGCTGTATTGTGTGTTTGGGAAGTAGGGAGGTGCAGTTATGCCATGCTATGGTTCTGTCTGTGTGAGCGATTGTCCGTATCTGTATTGTGCGAGGGTTTGATCCGAGGGTGTGCGTGAGAGTCACAGGATTTAGAGCACACCTGATGTTAAGGAAACCATTTTTATTGCCTGAAACCGGGCAAAAGGTCCTGCCCTGCCCTGCCCATATCTGCAGTTCTAATTTAACAAACCAATGTCGGATCAGCAGTTTGCTTCTAAAACATAAGTGTTGCTGATGCACAGTACAGATTTTTAAGGTATATAATCAACTGATGATATTCCATTAGATTCATTAGTTGGGAAGAAGCTCCATTAGTTTATTATCATATATACAATTTATAATGCAATATAATAAAGTTAAATAAAGATACACTTCTCCCTCCGTATTCATGGTTTCAGCATTCACGGTTTCGATTATTCACGGGTTTTAGCTTGCTGGCTCCTCCCCTCCCCCCTAAATTACGTCAGCTTGCATAGAGAAATCGCTGATTCCAAGCGTTTACAGAGAAAAATCGCCGATTCCCGGCACTTTCTTCACCGTGTTTTGGCTCTCCTTCAGGAACAGGCCGGGTCTCCCACCACGTCATTCGCGGTTTCACCCTATTCACGATGGTTTTTAATAGAAAACAGCAAATGACATATGAAAAAGTTATTTGCTGTTTTTCTGTATTTGCGGTTCTGTTAATCCCCTATCCCAGCGAATACGGAGGGAGAAGTGTAGTAGGGAAGGGAAGGAAGATTTGATATAAATGATTATTTGAAACTGAACACAATAAGGACCTGGGATAACATATGTTATGGGAGGTCCTATGCGCTGAAATCTGTTTATATTGAATGATATACCACCCTCTTAGGTTATTCATTGAGTGTTTCTGTGATTAACTAAAGGTTCCTGTATAAATGATATATATATAGAATAATGATTTGATTATAAAAGATGAAATAAATTGTAAAAGTACATTTGTGACTAATTTTAAACTATGAGAAAGAAATTAAATAATTTCCTGTAGCCCTATACACTATGGTCATTTTTAGCCTGGGTAGGAATTTTTTGAAAAAGATCCGTGTTTTCTGCTTCTGCCCATATCTGCTGACATTAACCCCTGCAAGACTGCGCTGGGATTTCATTATAGTGCAGAAGACAAGAGACAGGAAAGAGAGAACAAACATCTCCAATTCCTGAGGGCCCGAATTTCCTTTCTCTGAACTCGCTTCTCCTGCCCCCGCATTCTCCGCTTCCCAGCTGTTGGGATCCTATGACAACTCATCCCCTGTATCCAGCATTTCCTTCCCACGCCCCCACTCTGATATACTGTGTCTGGGGGTATGGCTTCTCCGCTAGGGTGACCAGATATACGGGAAAACCCGGGCATGCCCTCTTTTTTAGAGGGCTGTCTAGGTGTCCAGGTTTTGGAAGGCACTGAGCTCGGGGCCGCGTCTGGAGGGGCCTCTGAGCCTGCACGGGTGTGAAGCAATGACATCGCAAGCACCCGCACATACGTCGTGACATCATCGCGCCAAATCTGCACGTGTCGGAGGCCATCCAGAGGTGGTCTGGACTCAGGGAAGCAGAGACAAGGGGGCGGGGCTGGGAGCAGAACAGAGCGGGGCCACATGCCCAAATGTTTGAATGCTGTCGAGAAATGACATCGAGTGGACGCTTCCCAAGTTGATTTAGCAGCATTTTCAGCAAGCTGGTGACAACCTTTTGGAACGACTAGTTATTTTGATGAAACATGGTTACACCACTATAATCCTGAGACTAAACTAAACTAAACCTTAGGTTTGTATACCGCATCTTCTCCACAATTGTAGAGCTCGGAACGGTTTACAGGGATTAAGTTAGCAAGGACCTCCAAAGGAGGGTTATAGGATTAAGTGAAAGGAAGATAAAGGGGGGATAGGGTACCAGAGAGGGGGGGAGGATGTTACATTTTTGAGAAAAGCCAAGTTTTCAGATGTTTTCGGAAGAGTTGGAGGGAGCTTGAGTTTCGGAGAGGGGATGTAAGGTTGTTCCACAGTTCAGTGATTCTAAAGGGGAGGGATGTCCCTAGTTTTCCCACATGGGATATACCTTTTACAGAAGGGAAGGATAGTTTTAATTTTTGGGAGGATCTGGTGGAGTTAGGATTAGAGGATTTCAAAGATAGAGGAATAACGGGAGGAAGAGTGCCGTGAAGGATCTTGAAAGTTAGGCAGGCACACTTGAAGTGGACCCTGGAGACAAAACAACATTCCATGCAAAGGCAGGTTCTCCAAGGCCATGGAAATTCAAGACCCAAAAGTCAACAGGAAAGGCCATGGCCACAGTGCTCTGGGATCAGGAAGGTGTTGTAATGACTATCTTCCAAGGGGGCCAAACACTGAAAGAAAAAAGGAGAGGGGAAACTGCGGGAAGGAGTTCTCTTTTTGCAGGACAATACGCCTGCCCGCAAGGCTGGCAAAACGATGGATGTTTTGACGCAGTTGGTGTTTCAAGTGCACAGACCATCCGCCCTACTCACCAGACCTTGCGCCATCTACTTTGTGTTTGAAAGGGCGACAATTTTCGAGTGATGCGGAGCGGTATTTCGGTGACATTAATATTTTTGGGAACGGATACAGAAACTTCAGGCATGATGTGCCAAGTGGGTTGAACGTAGGGGTGACTAGGTGGAATAACTTGCAAGTTTCAGAGCTCCACGTCATTCCATTCATGGTTGGGCCGAGAACTTTCCGGCACCCCCTAGTAAGCTAACTGTTTTCACCACATTCTCTGGCAATGAATTCCAGAGTTTAATTACATGTTGTAACAGCTCCTGGCTTTCTTTAATCTCCAGGTGTTTAGTATACAAATCCAGCCTGGAGCTACAAATCCCACATTGCCCTGGCCTAAGATGTACATTCAGAACCAGGACTGGCCAAAAAATCTGTCCCCTGGAACCGGGGAAATTGGCAGCTCTGCCAAAACAGAGACAAAATTTGGCTGTCAGCTGGCGTCGGCAACGAACCTGGTTTTTGACCCCCATTGCATGAGGGGAGTTGTAGTAACGATAACACCTTTCCGATATGTTCATCCACCTTTCTGAGTGATGCTGCAGGCAGCTTGCAGCACTTTGAACTTTGTCCCCTTCTCCAAAAGAGCTTACAATCTAAATGGGGTGCAGGAAGTGGGATTTGAACCTGGTTTTCCATCCAGCCACTCCCAGAAATGCCAAGGTACCCCGTTCCAGGCTGGAGACTTTCACCAGTCCTGGTTTTTAAACTTACATCTCAAATCAGTGTCTTTTGATTAGACTGTAAGCTCTATTGAGCAGGGGCGGTCTTTTACATAGCTTAATACATAGCGCTGCGTATGTCTGACGGTGTTATAGAAATGATAAGTCATAGAAGTATAGCAGTGTGCCTGATCCCGCCCACTGAAATCAGCAGTGCAAGCTCCTTAATACACCAAGAAAGGGTAGTCAGGAATCTTCAGCCTAGAACTGAGTAACTTGGCATCTCTAAACTCCAAAGACTTCCCCCCTCTTAGTGCGAGCAGCTGGCAGGCTGGGAGCAGACTGTCAGTCTTCCTGGGATACCCTGAACGTGCCACTCGGGTTGCCTTTGAGCACAAGTCAAATGTTTTCTTTTAAAAAAAAGGAGAAATGGAACTTCTCCTTTGCCAACTGATGCAACCCCACAGGAAGGCTGAAGGCCTCTTTTGACCTGATAACCTAGAGAAAAAAAAAAGGCCCCAGCACCCATAGGAGGCATTGGTCACACGGTGCAGCACATTTCCCGAATGTTGCGGTGGCCGGCTGGGACAGACGTGAAGGTTAGCAGGCAACAGAGAGCTCTCAGATGGCTCCAGGTTATTGGTCAGAGGCTGAGCCGAGCTGATCCAGTTCTGGCAAATGCAGCCTTAAGGAAACCAAAAATAGAGGCTCTCAACAAGAGCAGTCCTGAGCCTGATGTGGGAGCGGGACCTGCGGCCTATTTATTTGGGTCTTATTCTTAAGTCTTCTCCCTTTGATTCCTTCATACTTTCATTAACGAATATGTCCTAACTCATTTTCCAAAAGAAAGGTTTGCAGCTTTTACAGGTTCTCTCTGATGTGTGTCTTCAGCCATCAGTGCTGTATTCATGCTTTATATGTATTGGTGGGATGCCTGCATGGCGATCTGATGAAGATGGGCTGTTCAGTCATCAATGCTGTATTCACGCTTTATATGTATTGGCGTGATGTCTGCATTGTGATCTGATGAAGATGGGCTGTTCAGTCATCAATGCTGTATTCATGCTTTATATGTATTGGCGTGATGTCTGCATGGTGATCTGATGAAGATGGGCTGTTCAGTCATCAATGCTGTATTCATGCTTTATATGTATTGGCGTGATGTCTGCATGGTGATCTGATGAAGATGGGCTGTTCAGTCATCAATGCTGTATTCATGCTTTATATGTATTGGTGGGATGTCTGCATGGTGATCTGATGAAGATGGGCTGTTCAGTCATCAATGCTGTATTCATGCTTTATATGTATTGGCGTGATGTCTGCAAGGTGATCTGATGAAGATGGGCTGTTCAGTCATCAATGCTGTATTCACGCTTTATATGTATTGGTGGGATGTCTGCATGGCGATCTGATGAAGATGGGCTGTTCAGTCATCAATGCTGTATTCACGCTTTATATGTATTGGTGGGATGTCTGCATGGCGATCTGATGAAGATGGGCTGTTCAGTCATCAATGCTGTATTCACGCTTTATATGTATTGGTGGGATGTCTGCATGGCGATCTGATGAAGATGGGCTGTTCAGTCATCAATGCTGTATTCACGCTTTATATGTATTGGTGGGATGTCTGAATGGCGATCTGATGAAGATGGGCTGTTCAGTCATCAATGCTGTATTCATGCTTTATATGTATTGGTGGGATGTCTGCATGGCGATCTGATGAAGATGGGCTGTTCAGTCATCAATGCTGTATTCACGCTTTTTATGTATTGGCGTGATGTCTGCATGGCGATCTGATGAAGATGGGCTGTTCAGTCATCAATGCTGTATTCACGCTTTATATGTATTGGTGTGATGTCTGCATGGCGATCTGATGAAGATGGGCTGTTCAGTCATCAATGCTGTATTCATGCTTTATATATATTGGTGGGATGTCTGCATGGCGATCTGATGAAGATGGGCTGTTCAGTCATCAATGCTGTATTCACGCTTTTTATGTATTGGCGTGATGTCTGCAAGGGGTTGTGCTCTGCAGCTGCCTGCTCTGTGCTAACTGCAAGACTTCACTTGACGTTCTGCTTATCGTGATTTTTGGTGAGTTGGCAGGTAGCTCTGCAAACCACCGGGTTATTGTGTCTGTCTTATCTGATCCTAATTTTTCTAAGTCTTGAACACATGCATTCTTTTATGTAAAGTTTGTTTGTGTTTTTCTTTTCTATCAATGGAATGGAGTCCTTTCTATCTGATTATGTGTCTCAGGAAATGCAATATAGCAAGAACCAGAAACCATCCAGTGCAAAGAAACCCGAAAGGGGGATGTTTTGCCGGTGCGACCGGCTAGAAGTTAGAGATAAGATCACATGCCTCCGTCGCGGAACATTTTCCACAACTAGACCACTGAACCGGCAACCATCTCATCATAAGGATCCTGAAAAGGAAATTCGGAACATCTAGAAAACATAAGACACTTGAAATAAAAATGATCAAATACGTCAATATTAAAAAAGAGTCAGGGTTGGGGTTTTTTTTAAACTCACTAAGACATAATTCTGCTGTCTGTGTCTCTTTCTTAGCCCTCTGCAAACACGTCAGCCCTCCTTTACTTTAGCATCATCGTGCAATCTCACTTTGGCTCAGACCTGCTCATTCCAGTCTGACCTGCTTAAAGAAATGCTCCAATAAAATGCCTAATAAAACAGAGCTAGGCTTGTAGATATTTATTTACTTACACGTCTTCCTCAATGGAAACTATACTGTATGTCTGTGTGCGCTAGGGTTTGGGATTTAGCTGACACCTTTTTCCAGTGTGAGCTACTTTCAGGTATCTCCCTTTCCCCAGACGGTTTACAATCTGAGTCTGTATCTGGGGCAATAGAGAGATAAGCAACTCGCACAAAATCACAAGGAGAATCGGAGGTTTCCCCGATTGCTCTAAATCCAGTGGTTCCCAAACTGGGCCCTGTAGCAAACTCACAGGGGGGGCCAGAGAAGGCCCACTCCAAAATTATGGCTGGCTGGTGGGGATGCCCAAGTCCTGCTAGCTGAAGAGACAATATATATTTTCTGTAACAGCCCCACAAACCTGGAATGCTCTTCCAATTTTTTTACGTAATGAACAAGACTTGGTAAAATTTAAAATACAATTAAACCCGACTGCATTGCGGCCCCCAAGGAGGGACTTTGAGACCCCTGCACTAAGCTATCCTCAGTATGGTTAGTGTCTGCCTGTGCACACTCTGGGAATCTTAATACTGAGAGAATGATTTCAGAGGCTTGTAGTTGCTGCTTTTTCTGGAAATAGGATCCCCCTCTCCTCCTTTCTCTGGCTAGAACAGACGGGAGAGCTTGGCATGCGGGGGAAAGGAGGAGGGGTTGGATGACTCCTGCAGGTGCTAGGTAGGGAATTGCTGCCAGATGTGGGCAACCTGCCCAGACTCAGCAGCGTGGTTTGGTTTTCTGCAGAAGCTGCGTTTCAAGGTGCCACGTCACGTGCCAGACAGCAAAGACTAAAGGGAGGTCTGCGGGGCTGCAAGAATCGGAGCTTTCCTCTTTAACAGCGCAGCTCGACCGCCTGCAGGATCCGAACCTTTGCGTGTCTAAGTCGTCGTCAGCTGCAGAGTTAGGTACAGTGCAGGAAGGAAGTTTTACACAGAGCTCCAGAATAATGCAAACACAGCCAGGGGATCTCGCTCAACTCTGGTAACTCCCCTCTTACACAAAGCACCCTGGTTGCCAATACAACATAGGATAAAATTTTATTAATAACCTTCAAAACATTTCCTCTCAATTCATCGAAAAATATCTTATTCCTTATGAGCCTTCCCGCATCCTCAGATCTATAGACCGCGGAATACTAACCATTCCTTCATTGCGGATAATCGGTATCAAACACCAGGACATCTTAGTAACTGCTCCCCAGCTTTGGAACGCTCTTCCCGCCTTCATGAGAGAAGAAAAAAAAAAAAAACTAGATTGCTTTAAAGGCCTCCTCAAGAGCCATTTCTTTAAAGACGCGTTCAAAAACCTAAAATTCTACACTTTTTTTCCATCCTTCAACTTCCAAAAGAAACAATTTTCAGCTTCCCCTTACCTTTCGTATTTTCCTTAATTATTTTCCTTTTCTATATCAATTGTATTTCTTCCCTACTTACCTTTCGTTTCACGTAGGGTTGCTAGATTCTCCTTTTGGAAAATCTGGACTCCCTAGCCCCGCCCCCAAGCCTGCCCTAGCCCCGCCCCCACCCTCTGCTGCCTTTCTCTCGTCAGGCAGGGAGGAAGTCCGCGCAGGCACGGACGCTACATGACGACATCATCACGTGGATGGCTACGCATGCGCGGACTGGCTCCCTGCCCGATGCAGCTTTTCAAAACCCCGGACAAAGTGCCGGGTTTTGAAAAGCCGTCTGGACTCCCGAACATGTCCTCAAAACGAGGACATGTCCGGGGATATCCAGACTTCTGGTAATCCTAGTTTCACGTTAGTTAAGCTATTTGTTTTTAAATGCTGTTTTAAAATACTCATGTTATAATTATTTGTATTTTTATTGGTCTTATTAACTTTCATCCCCATTATATCTTACCTGTAACTCGTTTAGAAGCTCTGATAAGCGATGGAATGAAATTTTAATAAAAACATGAAACTTGTATAGCCCAGGTGGCAAACACACACACATGGAAGAATGGACAGATACAAGCGACTTTCTTAATATACGTGTACAATAAACATAAGAACATAAGAATTACCGCTGCTGGGTCAGACCCGTGGTCCATCGTGCTCAGCAGTCCGCTCCCGCGGCGGCCCTTAGGTCAAAGACCAGTGCCCTAACTGAGTCTAGCCTTACCTGCGTACGTTCCAGTTCAGCAGGAACTTGTCTAACTTTGTCTTGAATCCCTGGAGGGTGTTTTCCCCTATTTGAATCCCTGGAGGGTATTTTCCCCTATAATAGACTCCGGAAGAGCGTTCCAGATTTCTACCACTCTCTGGGTGAAGAAGAACTTCCTTAGGTTTGTACGGAATCTATCCCCTTTCAACTTTAGAGAGTGCCCTCTCGTTCTCTCTACCTTGGAGAGGGTGAACAACCTGACTTTATCTACTAAGTGTATTCCCTTCATTATCTTGAATGTTTCGATCATGTCCCCTCTCAGTCTCCTCTTTTCAAGGGAAAAGAGGCCCAGTTTCTCCAATCTCTCAATGTACGGCAACTCCTCCAGCCTCTGCAAGGGACTGCAAGGAGATCTGGAAGGTGAACAAGCCCTACTGTCCTGTAATTCTGCTACAGTCCCTAAGCCAAGATGGGAGATGATCTCTAACTTATTCTTTTCCATCAGCTGAATAATAATATAAAAAAATAAAGAAGTGAAAAAGAAACGCTGTGATCAGGAGCCAACCCCGAGAAAGAGAGTCTTCATCGTACTTCAAAACACAGGCAATGTTTTATTTGGATCTCTCAGTATTCAACATGGTTTAGAAGAGAGCGATATTGGGCCCCCTGCCCCCCCTAAACATCCCGTCCTCTGCCCCCTCCTACCACCAGGCCTACCCAAGAGAAGCTGCTGACGCTGCAGCTCTGAGGCCCAAGAAAAGCACAGGCCTGGGAGAACCTCAAGGTTGTGTGATTTGAACCGACAGCTGCAACATTCTCTACTCCCTTCCTCACCACCCTCCCCCCAAACCCCACCACCACATATTCCCTCCTCTCGCTCTCTCCACAGCACCATCACCACCATCATAATAATAAATCTTGTTGAAGAAAGCTGGATGGAAATCTCATGAGGGCAGGGAGGCTGGGTGTGGAACTGCTGGCCAGCGATGGCTTTCCAGTGCTCTAATCTAGGAGAAAATTCCAGGGTTTAAGGCTTTTACAGCTATTGCCTGGCATCTGAGGTACGCTGGGCTCAGGCTGAGGGGTGGAGGTGGAAGAAAGAGAGAAACATGAAGGCGGATAAAGACCATATGGCCTATCTTGTCTGCCTAGGGGATCACGCTGGAGGACCTTACTGGACTAACACAAAAAAAGATCTTTGCAGTTGTAGGCGGATTACAGAAGTAGATAACTGGACATTCCCAGGAAAAGTTACAGGATAAGGTGCTAATTACGCGGCTGAGAATCTGCTACAAGATTTAGAACAATAAAGGAGATGTTTTTAGTTTTTCTTGATAAATTTTCTGAATAGCAGGGTTTTAATTTCCCTTCGGAATATTTTGCAGTCGGACGTAGTTTGTCAGTATGTCTGAGGTGGTGGTGGTCCAGTTTTGCCGCTTGCGTTGCTAGGAGGCTGTCGTACATTTTCATGCGCTGTGCGCCTTTGATTGGTGGGGGAGGGGGGGTGAGTAAATGGAGTCCGAGTTCTCCTAGGTCTGGTTGATTTGTTCCAGTTTAGGTGATGGATTAGGTAAGACGGGGCGGTGCCGTTCATTACTTTGAATAATATACAGTAAAATTTGAAAAATATTTGTGTTTGTTTGGGCGGAGCCAGGACTTGAGCAGGAGTCAATAGCACCTAACGGTCTACCTAAAAATGCCATCTACTATCCCCTCCTCTTCCTTAGAGACCCAATGTACTTGCAGTGGAGTAGTAAGAGGGAGGCGGGGGGGTGTCCACCCAGGCACCGTCTTGGTGAGGGTACAGGCCTCTGTCCTCCTCTTCATCCCCTGCTCCTTCCATGCACCTCCACTGCCGCGTGTGCATTCTGCTTCCCTTTCTCCAAACCTCTGTAACGTTCCTGGTGTGGGGCAGCAAACCCCAACCTGCTGTCGTGCCTGCATTGGTTCTTCCTCTGACATCACTTCCTGGACCCCCACCTAGGAAGTGACGTCAGAGGAAGAGTCGATCCTGGCACGACAGCAGCTTGGGGGTTGCTGCTCGCACCAGGAATGTTACAGAGGTGCGGGGAAGGTGTGTGTGGAGGTGAGGGAGGCAGAGAAGTGGGCAGGGGAGGAGCACCATTGGCCCAGGTGCTTCTCACCCTCGCCACGCCACTGTGTACTTGGTCCCAAGATTTCTTGAATTCATATACAATCTTCGTCACCTCCACCGGAAGGCCATGCCAAGCATTCACCACCCTTTCCATGAAAAAGTGTTTTCTGAGGTTATCTATTTTTTAATCTATCCCCTTTCACCTTCATCCTTTGCCCTCCTCATTCCAGAGTCTCCTTTCAATTGAAAGAGACTTGCCTCATGCCACGTAGGTATTTAAATGTCACTATCATATCTCCTCCCTCCTTTCCTTCAAGTATACATATTGCGATTTTGTATAGAGTTAATTCAAGAAAGGGGGGGGGAGGCACTGAGTTTCACATCTCATGGGAGTACCTGCTGGAACTGAGCAAGAAGGTGAATTGGAGAAAAGCAGGGAGATCTAAGGAAACTGTTTGCAGTGGGGAGTGGAGTGGAAGGGAACTGGAAGTTCCAGAAAAAATTATGGCAAAATGCTGTTACCTAAATAGCAGAACAGATTTTGGGAAAATGCATGGTACAGGAACTGAAAATACCACAGGAATCTCCAGGAAAAGGCTGAATGTATAGTGACTGAAAATACCAGAGGAACTTGGCAAAATGCAGAGAGCACAGGGGCTGAAAATACAAGAGCAGACTCCAGCAAAAAATGTAGTGAGCACAGAGGCTGAAAATACCAGAGAGATTGCCAAATTGTAGAGAGCAAAGGGGCTGAAAATACCAGAGGAGATTGCCAAAATGCAGAGAGCACAGGGGCTGAAAATACCAGAGGAGATTGCCAAAATGCAGTGAGCACAGAGGCTGAAAATACTAGAGGAGATTGGCAAAATGCAGAGAGCACAGGTGCTGAAAATACCAGAGAGATTGCCAAAATGCAGAGAGTACAGAGGTTGAAAATACCAGAAAAGGCTCCTGCAAAATGCAGAGACCATACAAGAGTCTGGAGACTTGCTAGAAAAGAATTTGACGTGTGACATTTATCTGTCAAGGCAACACAGTATTTGTGATGGAAATGTGGTTTATTTCTCATTTCAAATTTGAGAAAAAAAAGGAACAAGTGCTGACAAGCTTAGTTTGGAGAGGAATTGAGATTACGGGTTGCTAATTTTTCCCTTCTCTGCTCATATTTTGGTCTTTTCTGCAGCACTCAGCACTTTCCACTCTCATCTTGTCTCTATGCTGCTCAGCGTTAGCCCTGATCAATTCGTAGTCCCTATTAGGTCTGCAGGAAAGGTCTTAACACCTGCTGTCCCAGCCTCTCCAGCAGGAGGTGCTGTAGTTAATGTGCTCTGCGTTGGGAAATCTCGCAGCTCCTGCAGTCCTAGCAGAAACGAGTATAGAAAATGGTGCAGGAGTGAAAATAAAAACATGAAAGCATTTTTGGAAAATGCCCTCGGTAATGACAAAATCCACAGTCCATGCTGTTTATTAATTAATTTTCAAGATTTGCCCCTCTATTGATCTCAGTATGCTGCTTCAGTCTCCCCCACACTTGGAAGAAAATATGTTTGCCTGCTAGAATGTAGCATACAGCGGTTGAAAAGTGACAGGGGAGCTCACCAATACAAAGGGGAAACAGAAGGTGTGACAGCTCCATGCAGGTGTGAAAGATATTCTCAGCCTTTTCAAAGGAAACCCAGTTTATACACTGTGCTACACAATTAGACTCTAATGCAATTAATGCGTATGATGAAGAATACTCTTCTAGCAGATCAACATACATGGGCTGGGATTCACTAACCTGCCCAATCAGGCCCGATCCGGGCAGGTCTGATGAATTCAGGAACGAAAAAATATGCAGATGGGGGCGATCGGAGGAACGCCCCCATCTGCCTGCACGGATCGCTCTATAGTGATCCCCGCGCATGCACAGATCATCTGTAGATGCACATGCCTGTCTGAGACGCAACCTTTTTTTTTTTAAACTTGAAAACTTTTTTTTGTTAGTTTTTAGCCCTGCGAGCTCGTGGTTTTAACCTGCTTTAAACCCGCGGGTTAAAACCACGGGCTCGCTGGGCGGGGAAGGGCAGGAGAGCTTCGGGGAAGGGCAGGAGAACGGCGATGCGGCAGGAGAGCTTCAGGGAAGGGCAGGAGAATGGTGATGCGGTAGGAGAGATTCGGGGAAGATCGAGGCAGAGCAGGGCAGCATTCGGGGCAAACAGGCAGGAGAAATTGCAGGGCAGAGAGCAGGGCTTCCAGTCAGAAAGATGTTTTCGACTGGTCCCCAGCAGTTGCTTCTTCGGGTGATCGGCCAGCTCAGTTGGATCGGAAATTTGGTGCTGTGAATCATGTCCCAGCCTACTATGCATGCGTTTCATCTCATTTGAATGCATGGATTTGAAGTGGATCGCAGGAGAGGTAAGTGAATCAGGCCGGATGGAAATTTGATAGTAAAGGGGCCGCAAACCGATCGGTACACGATCAGTTTGCTTTGTGAATCTAGCCCATGGTTCTCTTAGGACAAGCAAGATGAATCAGCCACGTATATGTGATGTGACTAACTCATCCTGCTGTCCATGGAGGTAAGCACGGTAACTTTACTGAATCTCCTTCTCTTTGGTAAGGTGTCTGGTCATCCTGTCACCCTGAAAAATATTGGAAATCTCAGTCAGCTGGACATGGATTCTCTACATGTCGTGTTTAATGCCTCACTAACCTGGGTCATTAACGGTTCTTTTCTGTGATCCACGTAGCATTCTCTTCCTAGAAAGTTGATGTGGTGATGTTAGGCAGTGGTGGACTGACCGATGACCCATTTGACACCTCTGTACCATTGCTCTGTACCTCTTCTAATCACAGCTGGGAGACAGAGTGGATAGAGGATGGCATTCACTGTTTGACAGTTGACTAGAGGGTGACGTGTCATGGTTTGAAGTCCTTGCGATATAATGCTTCTTGCACGGCTTGGGGTCCTTATAGACTTCTTGGTGCTGGAGAAGACTTGATATTTCTTTTCAGACTGGGAAACCTTCTCGTTGGAGAAATGTGGTACAGATGAGCCTTAGAGACCACACACAGACCACTCTTTTGAATCAGACAGGAGTGGTCTAGGGATGCTCCCAACATTTAGTCTTACAGTCTCATAGGAAGAAAGGACCTGAGTGGTCTCCAAAACTCTTGTGTGACTGCCTCAAGGTTATTTTTGGACAATCCCATCTATAATAAGATGTTACTTAAGACACTTTCTGTTGGAGAGTTTGATGGTGGTGGTTTGTGGGTGGAATTGTCCGTGAGTGGGAAATGTCTCCAGCAGTATACACTTCCCTCAATATTGATATTAATCAAATAACAATTTATTGACCAGGAAAGGTAATAATCGGTCAGAAGAGAAAAAGGAGAAAAGTCCTCTACAAAGCTACAAAAAGACACAAAAAGTGGGGTATCCAAAATCAAAAGGTCACCAGTAAATAGTGAGACAACGGCATTATTTCCAAGGATATTAATTAAGGAGAACTTGACAAGGCTGTGTTTCGGCTACGGAGCCTGTGTCAGAAGTCAACATAAACCTTATTATAAATTCCGAGAGTTCACAACAAAAGGAGCTAAACTTGCCAAAACAAAGAGGAACAGGCATAAGCTGGGGGCTTTGAAAGCTTAACCTAGGCCGTTGCATGCCTTCAAGATATTTACCTCCTTCCTCCATCTCCCCTGAGGTCACGCAGACTGAGCTCTGATACTAACACTGAATGATCCCTGTCCTTCTCTCGTACCCTGCATTAGAAAGAGGAGGTGAACCTCGAGGTGGTCTCGATGGCTAATGCCAGCTTGTTACCATTTCCCTGCTTTTAATAGGTACATTTCATCTTGAGTTATAGTGCAGCTATAATCTGCTACTGTCAGAGCCATTAGTAATTAAACAGATTTATGTCTAAAGAGGCTTTTTAAATGTAAGGAACAGTTGGCCATGGACCAGGGTCACTGCTTAAAGTATGCCTGGAAATCATCATGTAGTCTGATTGGGGGGGGGGAGGGGAGGGAAAGAGTAGGGGAAAGTGAGGACAGTAAATATGGCCTGAGGGGAGACGTTTATAGGTTACTCAGGCTTGAAGGTCTTTATCTGCTCGGATGGAGGGAAAATTATAAGCCATGTTCCTGGGCAGTTTGTTCTGGCTACGAGTGTACCCAGACCTCAGCATCCAGATTACACAGAGACATCTCTCCAGCCAACCCAGTGGCTCAAATCAGAAGCTCTGCGCACTGTCATACAAAGGTTTCCAGGAGTGGAGCAGTAGCCTAGTGGGTTGAGAAGCAGGAAAGCCAGAGTTCAAATCCTACTGCTGATTCTTATGACCTTGAGCAAGTCACCTAACACTTCATTGTCTCAGGGAACAGGGAACTACTGTATCTGTTTTACTCCTTGGGATCTAGCTAGGTACTTGGGACCTGGGTTGGCCACGGTTGGAAACAGGATACTGGGTTTGATAGACATTTGGTCTGTCTTATGTTCTTAGGTGAGCCAAGTATAGGACACTTGAGCCATTGTGACATCACTGCTGAGGTTGGCTCTTAGGCATTGGTGGAATGAGGCATTATGACATCACAATCTCAGCTCTGGAATGTTGCTCCTCTTTGGGTTTCTGCCAGGTACTTGGGACCTAGATTGGCCACCATGAAGATGGGATATTGGGCTAGATCAGGGGTGTCAAAGTCCCTCCTCGAGGGCCGCAATCCAGTCGGGTTTTCAGGATTTCCCCAATGTATGCGCATGAGAGCTATCGGCATACAATGAAAGCGGTACATGCAAATAGATCTCATGCATATTCAGTGGGGAAATCCTGAAAACCCGACTGGATTGCGGCCCTCGAGGAGGGACTTTGACACTCCTGGGCTAGATGGACCATTGGCGTGTACCAGTAAGGCTATTCTTACATTCTTATGATTAGACTGTATATGATGGAGGGAGAGGATATCAAAGAGAGGAAAAATTGAGTTGGAAATACATAGGAAGATGTAGCTACCAAAAGTCCACAACAAAAAAAGAAGTGTTGCTGAGACTGTTTTTAGGTTTTGAGGAGCAAACAGCATACGTTCATGCTGATTTTGAAATATATGTGTAGTATCTCACCTCTCACCCCTCCTCCATCCACACAAAGTAGCCCATTTCAAGGTGTCTGAGTTATTTGAAAATTTCACTTCCCCCCACCCCCTCCTATCCCCCTTTCATCAAAAGCCAATACGCCACAAGGAGCCAGTGACAGAACTGGGAGTCAGAGAGGGAAGTGTCTTCTTTTACTAAGGTGTATTCAAATTTAAGCCTATGGCCCGGCCGCCCTGAGTGGGCCCACTCTTTATCGCTAAGCAGTGTCAGGCCTGGCTAATACCTGGATGAGAGATGTTACTTCCTAGGCTTGGGTCCAGGAAGCGACATCGGAGGAAGAGCCGATGCTCCATGCCAGGAATGTTACAGAGGAACGGGGGAAGGGAAGTGGCATGCACACGTGGCAGTGGGGGAGCGTGGAAGGAGTGGGGGGGATGGGCAGAAAGGAGGATGGGTGTACACGCCCTTGCGGACCTCCCACGTCTGCCCCTTAAATGTGCCCCTTAAAGGGGCACAGTGTACCCCTAAAACCATGCTGACTTCCTGGATGACGAGCTGTGTCCCGGTTATGTAGGACGACACCTCTTTCACTAGGGTCCTGATTATGAGGGACAACACTTCTCTGAAACCACATTAGGGTGCTGGGAGGTGGAATGGGTCCTGAATATGAGGGATAGAATTTCTCCGAAACCTCACTGCGGTGCTGGAAAGGTAGTGAGTATGTCCTGTATACGAAGAACATTGCTACCTACCACCATACTGAGGTTCTTGGAGACAGATCGTGTCCTGGATACAAAGGATACCACCTCCTGCAGCGTTTTGTCCCTATGATCCTGAGAGCGGACATGTCCTGCATATATAGAACATTTCTCCCTAATGCCACACCTCATTTTAGGTTTGGAAGAAATGACTGCAGATGGATCTAGCTCGATTTATTATATTTTCTGTATTGCTTGAACACAAATGCTATGAAACAGAGTGGAAAGGGACCAGGGGAGGGGGAATTTTCTGGATCTTCCCCTCGCCTTCTCTCTTTTGTTGCCCTCTGGTCCAGGAGTCTACATCCGGCATGGGAGTGAGGCAACATGAAAAGAGGACTGAATCAGATAGTTCCCTTATGACACGGAGTCATCTGGTCACTTGATCTAGGGTTGTTATCTCATCCAGATTAGGAGTACTTGCATCCCTTGAAGGGAGAGAGGACACCAGAGCTAAATTTCCCATCATGTACTAGGAGGGAAAATGGGGGTATTACTGGTACTGGATCAGCCCCTTTGGTAGCCCTTCCACCTTATATATGATCATTTAAGGTGGTTTGTTTTTACCAATCACTTTCCTCTGTTGAAAGGGGGAAGCGGAGAGACCACTTTTTTTTTCCACTTCTTGTTCACTAGCTTCTGCTTTCTTGTGGTCATGGCGTCATAAATGAACATCCAGTTTTTGGGGGTGGGGTAGATGGGAAGGATATGACCTGAGGGGGGCGGAGGCTTATATAAATAGAACAGCTATATAGCCAAGTGAGGAAACGACAGAGAAGCAAAGAAAAAAAAAATCACATCCTCAGAATAGAGGACACTGACAATTACTTCCATGTTTAAAATACTGATCTACCTCTGGGTCCTCTTCTACCTGGTGGTGAAAGCAGACTGGGGATTCCAGTAAGCCCACATTCCCAGCCTTTGCTGATGTTCCTCTCTCCCCCCCCCCACCCCATGTATCCTGATTATAAAGGAATAATATGCCATAGAAGTGAAATCAAAGGGGCAGGGAGCACATGCTTGGCATGTCTCCAATCTGCTGTCTTTTAGTATTGTGCTCCATGGTTTGATGGAGACCAACCTGAGGAGGGGGAAGAGAGGTGGATGAGAATCTAAAGGTGGGGACGGGGGGGATGCAGATGATTCTGCCAAAGAAAGAGGAGAAAGGCATGAACTGGAGATGGAGGTGGGTGAAGGAACAGGAAAAGGCGGGCGGAGAGGAACCTGTAGGAGTATTTATGGTATAATTAAACAATTAGATAAACATCTCGTGCCTAGGATTCACCCCAAAAAACCCAAGAGAAAGGAGCAGAGAGAGATAGAAAAGGAAGACCCTATGGGAGATGCCTGATGAAGAGATGGAAAGGGAAGGAGGAGGAGAGGGGAGAACTGGGAGGAGCCCAGGAAAGGTGATAGGGAGATACCCGAGGAAGAAAATGGAGAGACAGGAGATAATGGAGGGGAAAATAGGGAGAAACTGAGGTTAAGAAGAGAGCAGATGAAAAGGGGAAGAGACAAGCAGAAGGGAAGAAAAAGGGGGAAGAAATAGGAGGATGCCTATTAACCACATCAGCTGCCCTCTCCTCTTTAAAAACATTTTCAATCCTTCTTCATGGATAACCAAAGAGCACATTGTGCTCTTGCTCTAGAAGATGTAGACGAACGAGGACATCTGGTCTCCTGAATTTGAGATTGAGGGGGATTTGAAGCCAGTTCTTTGGAGAATCATTTTTATCATACTCTAAATGAGCTAGATGGAATAATTTCACCTCTTTTCATGTCCTGCTTCACAGCCTGTAACTTCCAACCCCCTCTCGCTCCCTATATCCTGCAAGTTTCTCAACATAGAACACTTTCCAACTGAAAGTATCAAAATTGGCAATCAGAGTTGAGTTTACTTTTAAAATTCTCTTTAAGAAAAAAAAAATATATATATATACTTTCCAGTTAAAAAGGAAAACGTTAGCACAGAGCCAGTCTTTAAGTAATGTGGAACCCATAGTTCAAGGACTGAGATAATTTAAAAAAAAGAAAAACCCCAGACATTTGCGAGTATAATTTTAGCCTACTGAAAAAAAATGTCGCTTACCACAGGCTAATTGGTTCCAGGCCTCTCCAGTATCCTGAGCCGTGGGCACCTCCGCTTGGCAAACCACTGGAGTTTAACTAAATAGAAGCAGAAAGCTCACGTTACAAGGGGTGAAGACGGCTGACTTGTTTAGGCGACCTTGCCAAATGAAAAGGACCCGAATCACGGGTTTGCTTGACTTAGAAAGCATTTTGGCGATGTTGTAAAAAGTTCAGTAGAGAGAGAGAGGTACAGAAGTATACACTAGAAAGAAACATGGGAAAATGGAGATATACAGTATGACACAGTTGATAACTAGCAGGCTTCAGAAAAGTACCAGAAGGAATCATTTTCCATAGAATGAAAAACTCAGAGTTGCTAATGGAAGGGAGGGAAACTCAAAATAAATATAAGGCTTTCCGTCTAGCTCATTTAGAGTATGACATCTGGAACAGTCCTTCTTTCAGCATTTGGCTCTTTTCTTTCTATCATCAATTAAGAAAACCATGATTGGATTTGATTAAGATACAACCTAACCAGGTAGTGTCTTACTTTTTGTGGCTGAACTTCCATACTGAAGGCTGGATTTGATTTTGACATATAACCTTTGAAAATTGAAGTTGGGTTTAACTGAGATACAACCTACCTGCCTAGGTCTTACTATAGATGATCTAGCATTCTTAAGACTGGATTTGATTTTGACTGAAGAAAATTGGGGTTAGTTTTGACTTGGACACGATCCAACTGGATAGGGTCTTACTGTGGTTGACCTTGCGTTCTTAAGACAGGATTTGATTTTGACCTGTGAAAATTGGGGGTTAGGTTTGACTGGGATACGACCCAACTGGATAGGGTCTTACTGTGGTTGACCTTTCGTTCTTAAGACAGGATTTGATTTTGACCTGTGAAAATTGGGGTTAGGTTTGACTGGGATACGATCCAACTGGATAGGGTCTTACTGTGGTTGACCTTGCGTTTTTAAGACAGGATTTGATTTTGACCTGTGAAAATTGGGGTTAGGTTTCACTGGGATATGACTCAACTGGATAGGATCTTACTGTGATTGAGCTTGCATTCTTTAGACTGGATTTGATTCTAACACATCAAAATTAGAATTAGTTCTCACCTAGAGGTCATTTTTTTACTTGACTAAATGGTGTAGTTGTCTAGTTATTTCACTTGAATATATGGAAATAAAGATTACTACCCCCATACAATTTTCACATATGACCTTTTCATTGGAGTACCTTAATACATTTCTTGACTATCTTTCAGAAGCTAATACCTCTTCCTCAAGTAAAAAAGAGTAACTAGTGTTGACCCTACATGTTTGGGAGGTGTTTAACCTCTTTATGCTTGCCACATATATAAAAGAGCCTGAAATCAAAGCAAAAGAGGAGTGTACAAGGTGCTACTGAAAAATTCCCAGCCCAACCAACAAAGTTGGGGCAGTCTCCATCGAGTGCTATACAGTATACTTAGTCCAGTGATTTTTCTCTTTTTTTGTTCTGTATTTTTCCGACAGAAAGAAAAAAGTGAAAAAAAATCACTGGACTAAGTGTACTATATAGCCCTTAATGGAGACTGCCTCAACTTTGTTGCTTAAGCAGCAGATATAACTTTGGCTGCAATTAATGTGAGGTGCCATTTATCTAAAGCAGGAATGGGCAACCTCAGTCCTCAAGGGCCGTAACCCAGTTGGGCTTTCGGGATTTCAATGCATGCAATTGGGAAAATCCTGATAACATGACTAGGTTGTGGCCCCTGAGGACCAAGGTTGCGCACCCTTGATCTAAAGGCTAATCCATACCCAAGAAAGTTATAAGAAGTTGCCAGTGGAATGGTTGGTTCACATGTTCTATGGATGAGGAGTGAGTGTGGAGCATGGAGGAAAAAATGCATCTGATTACCCCCACGTAAAGACACATAAAGGTTTGGATAACTCATGGTTAAGTACAAATACAGTGCCTTATAGAGGCTTCCACATACTTATAATGTGTCTGGAAAATAACATAGATATTGTCAGCTTTCAGATGTTGCAACTGGCTATTCTCAAAACTGTAACACTTCCCCCCTCTTAGGCCTCTCACCTTCCCCCTTTACACCTAACTCTTTAATCTCTCCACTGTAGTTCCTCTCTCATCTTTCTTCCTGTAAACCGTGCCGAGCTCCGCATTCATGGAGATGGTGCGGTATATAAACCCAAGGTTTAGTTTAGTTTAGTTTAGGTTAACCCATCCAAGAATGAGGTGGACACGATGACACCTTGGTTTGTATGTTGACTTTACATAACATTGTACAATTTAGAGAGGCGCAGTGGTTGAAGCTACAGCCTCAGCACCACGAGGTTGTGGGTGCAAACCCTGTGCTGTTCCCTGTGATCGTGGGCAAGTCACTTAATCCTCCACTGTCCCTATCAAGGGCTTCAAGGTAAAATAACACTATTCGCCGACGACGCCAAACTATGCAACATAGTAGATAACAGCACCTTGCCCGACAGTATGGAACAGGACCTGCTCTTATTGGAACATTGGTCCTCGACTTGGCAGCTGGGCTTTAATGCCAAAAAATGTAAGGTCATGCACCTTGGCAGCAAAAACCCGTGCAGAACTTACACTCTGAATGGTGAGACCTTAGCTAGGACTAGGGCAGAACGTGATTTGGGAGTAATCATTAGTGAAGACATGAAAACTGCCAAGCAGGTGGAGAAAGCTGCATCCAAGGCTAGACAAATGGTGGGATGCATCCGTAGAGGTTTCGTCAGCCGGAGGCCCGAAGTCATAATGCCCCTGTACAGATCCATGGTGAGACCTCATCTTGAATATTGTGTTCAAATCTGGAGACCACATTATCAAAAAGATGTGCGGAGAATCGAGTCGGTTCAGCGAATGACCACCAGGATGGTCTCGGGACTCAAGAACCTCCCATAAGAGGAAAGACTGAATAAACTGCAACTATACTCGCTCGAGGAACGTAGAGAGAGGGGGAACATGATTGAGACTTTTAAATATATCATGGGCCGCATTGAGGTGGAAGACGATATCTTCTTTCTTAAAGGACCTTCAACCACAAGAGGTCATCCGCTGAAAATCAAAGGTGGGCAATTTCATGGCGACGCCAGGAAGTATTTCTTCACCGATCATTGGAATGAACTTCCATTGCAGGTGATTAACGCCAGCAGCGTGCTCGATTTCAAAAAGAAATGGGATATGTATGTGGGATCTCTAGCCGGGTGAAGTCTGGGGGTGGGTCATTAGCGTGGGCAGACTTGATGGGCTACAGCCCTTTTCTGCAGTCATATTCTATGTTTCTATGTCTATATCTACATTAGATAGATTGTGAGCCCACTGAGACGGATAGGGAAAATGCTTGAAGTTTCTGTATGTAAACTGCTTTGAGTGTGATTGTGAAACTAGAAAAAGGCAGTATATAAGTCCCAATCCCTAGCCAAATTTAGGTCTTCATCCACCATCTCTTAAGAGTTAGAGCAGTGGGCTGAGAGCCAGGGGAGCCCGGCCTGAATCCTACTGCTGCTCCTCGGGATCTTGGACAAGTCACTTAACCCTTCATCGCCCCAACTACGAGCTCAGATTGTGCGGTTAAGGCAGAGCTTACGGGAATGGGACGGGGACAGGACGGGGACAAATTTGTTCCCCGTGCCATTCTCTGAGAGTAGATTCCCCTAACAGGGTTTAGAATTTGGACCGAACCGGCCCAGCTGGACCTAATGTACCTGCATCAACCATAAGCGGTTTGAAACTCAGATCTTTGTATCTGGGTCAGTTGAAGTCCCTCTGAGAGAATCCACTGGAACAAGAGAAAGTCCTCATGGGAATGCAGGGTCAATCCACAGGGGTCAATGACTCAAACTGATGCTGGGCAGACAGGATGCAGATATAAACATAAACTAAGTTATTCAGGAACTAGAGAGAGGGACAAGTATGTTCCCCTCTGGAGCAAGAGACAGACCAGCAGTTAGTTTTTCCTTTTAAGACAGTCCCCGAGTTACAGATGCCTGACTTGAGTACAATTTGTACTTAACGCGGTCGCGGCTTCGTTTGATTTCACTGAGCGGTATTTTCAGTGGCAAAGACTCCTACACTTCTCCTGCAGTAGATTCAGGAATGATGTGTGGCCACATTACGAACTGTGTGTGGTTGTGCCTGTTGTTTCTTCGTTGGGGCAATGAAGGGTTAAGTGACTTGTCCAAGATCCCGAGGAGCAGCAGTCAGTGACGGAGCTGGGGATTTAATTCATTTTTTAAATTAATTATATTGTAAACCGCTTAGATTTATCTTGGTTTTATATCTGTGGTATATTAAATGAATTGAACTTGAGAGGAAGAGGGGAGAGGATGTCTCAGTGTGTGAGGGCAAAGATGGGCAGGCTAAGAGAGACCCCCCGCTGGTTTTAAGAAAGGTTTAGACAAGTTCCTGGAGGAAAAGTCCATAGTCTGTTATTGAGAAAGACATGGGGAAAGCCACTGCTTGCCCTGTATTGGTAGCATGGAATATTGCTACACCTTGGGTTTTGGCCAAGTACTAGGGTCCTGAATTGGCCACCGTGAGAACGGGCTACTGGGCTTAATGGACCATTGGTCTGACCCAGTAAGGCTATTCTTATGTTCTTATGTTCACAGTGTGCGAGCTCAGGGATGAGGAGCGAGAGAGACTGTCCTGGGGTGTGTGATGTCATAAAGGGGGAGAATGAACACATCTATGTTGTATATCTGAGCTCAGCGACGTGAGGAAGAGACTCCATTGTGGCGTGAGGTCAGGGATAGGGTACCGCGTGAGACTCCATCACGGTGTGCGACAGAAGCAATGGAACAACTGGACTGGCCACGTCCGCCTGTTTAGGGCACTCTGCCCATCCTTCACCATTTTCAGCTCAACCGCGCAGGGTACAGGACAGTTCCCTTAAGACCAGAGTCCTGGACTGTGAAGAACGAACCCATCTGGGGGGACTTCACCCCATGCGAGAGAGCAGTAGAGCCTAGCTGGTCTCACCTAGTCAACTCATTCCAGAACCATTAATCTTTAGACCTGTCTCATTTATTTCTGTAGCTTGGAGGAAGGGGGTGGGGGACACTCTTAGCTTGCTTTTCCAGTATTACCGTTTCCCCTCAGAGTTACAAATTTCAGTCTGCTCCCATGTCAAAGGGAAGGGAATTTATACGTCGCAAACAAGTATTTTGCAGCCAGAAAATAAACAGATGCCCTATGAAGAGAGTTATGCTTGGGTGGGGGAAGACACTCAAGGCCAGCTGCTTCCATTCAACTGGAAGACACTAGGATCCAAAATAAGATGCAGGCAGTGGAGAGGCGGAGAGAGCGCAGGGTGGAGGGGAAGCAGTTTTCCCAGGGAGTAGGGCGGCGGATGAGTTTTTTTTGGACGTTCCGAGTGCTTGCTGCCCCAGTCAAGCCTGACACGATCATACCTCTGGCTCTTCTCCCCATCACCTCTTCTCTTGGCCCTGGTGTTGATGCGAAGGCCTCATTCGTGAAACCAAAACTCATTCTAAGTGGGAACTGGAGACGCTGTCGGTCTTTAAATGTCATCCACTTCTTTCTCCTCAAGGATTACAAAAGAATTTTATGGTTGTTGTAGATCAATCGTACGTAATTACACTTACAATAAAACCTGGCAGCAGACATGGATGACACTCTAGAAATAGTATTCAATAAATATTTCCATGAGAAGAAATGGCCTACATGAAATAATAGGATCAATTGCAGAAGCTACGGAAACCTCCTCAACATGACTTTTGGCACAACAGAGGCAAAACATTTTGATGGGTGGGTTTGCTTTTCCAGTTTAGGTGATGTGGAAAAGGGACGCTTCTGACCAATACCAGAGCTCTCCCAGGTGTCTGTGCTCTCTCTCCTCTCTTTCACAGCCCCTCACCAGTTAAAGAGCTCTCACAAGCCGTACTAGTTGAAAATGCATTTCATTTGAACCTCTGAGAAAGCTGTACTTTGATAGAGTGAGGTTCCCATGGGCTCTTGTCTTGCAGGGAGTTTGATGTCCTCAAGACAGTTCTGTGGCATTGCATCCAAGTCGTCTAGAGAGCGGACTCTGGGAGAGCAGAGGTTCCCTGCTGCCGCCTTCTTTCCCAGGCCGATGGGAAGGAGGGGATGCAACTCTTAAAACTCTCTTCCCACATAAACCATGTCTTGTACCAATAAAATTGGGCATGCTTGGGCCGTCTGTGCTGCCTCTGCACCTAGGAACCTGTTCTCTGCTTAAAGGCCTGGAAATCCCCTCCACACCCTGTCCCCACCCACTGGCACAGAGAGTCTGGGTGTCCTCCGCAGATAGCCGAAGGTCCCCAAACATTTCTTTGGCATAGATACCAGAAGCACAGGCTCTGAGGGACAGAATAAGATGTCACCATGACCTCAGTTACAGCTCAGGAAGTCTGATGCAGCATCAGATAAGAGTGACTCACCCTATATGCCGACACACACACAGAGTGAGTGACAGAGCCAGGGATTAGAACTGAGGCACAGGGAAATAAAGTGGCTTGCCCTGAAGTTACATACACAGTCTATGACAGAGCCAGGGATTAGAACTCATGGAGATAAAGCAATTCACCCCAAGGCCAAACACAGTCGGTGACGGAGTCGGGGATTAGAACTCATGGAGATAAAGCCATTCACCCCAAGACCACATACATTCGTTGACAGAGCCGAGGATTAGAACTGAGGCACATGGAGATAAAGTAATTCACCCCAAGACCACACACTCAGTGACAGAGCCAAGGATTAGAACTTATGGAGATAAAGCAATTCACCCCAAGACCACACACAGTCAGTGACGGAGCCGGGGATTAAAACTCATGGAGATAAAGCCATTCACCCAAGACCACACACATTCAATGACATATAACAGCTTGCAAAACGAAACTCCAATCCTGGACCCTCTCTGTACAAATGAAGCTGAATGAGTCCAAAGCAAAACTACTCTGGCTTGGCCCAAAATTAGATCAGTTACCCACGCTCATTCCACTACCTTCTGGTCCCACACTGCAGATCGAATTCTCAAGCAAAGTTTTGGGCATCATTATTGACTCTACACTTTCCTTTAATGATCATCTCAACTCTCTTGTAAAAAAATGTTTTTTTAGTCTTCACATGTTGAGGAAAGTGAGATCCTGCTTCCGCCAACAACATTTTGCTGTCCTTGTACAATCAATCATTCTTTCCAGACTGGACTATTGTAATTCCATCTATCTAAGTCTAACCAAGAAAAACCTTCAAAGACTTCAGCGGATCCAGAACACTGCGGCTAGGATGATCTTCACATAAAGCAAATTCGATCATGTTTCCCCGCTTCTGTCAAAACTTCACTGGCTTCCGGTGATTTCTAGGATTCACTTTAAATGTACCTGCCTAATTTTCAAGATCCTACATGGCATTCTTCCTCCCCTAATCCCACTATCCTGGAATTCTTTGAGACCTGACACTACCAGATCCACCCACAAACTCAAACTATCTTTCCCCTCGTTAAAAGGCATCATGTATGCAGGTAAATTAGGGAAATCCCTTTTCTTCAAATTCACTGAGCTTTAGAATAACCTCCCTGCCCCGCTGCGGAACCTAAGCTCATTCCAATTATTCCGAAAGCATCTGAAAACCTGGCTTTTCTCCAAAATGTAAAGCTATTTATTTAAAACGTAAAGCTAGCTATCCTCTTCATAACCTCTAATTTCTTATTATGTCCTTCACTCATTTATTGAATTTACCTGTAAACCGTGCCGAGCTCTATCTTTATGGAGATGATGTGGTATACAAACTTAAGGTTTCGTTTCGTTTAGAACTGGGCAACATTCTTGGGAAGGGGGAGATCATTACGGAAAGATGGACTTCACCTTAACCAGGGTGGAACCAGGCTGCTGGCGTCAACATTTAAAGAGGAGTTAGAGCTGCTTTTAAACTAGAAACTGGGGGAAGGCCAACAGTCGCTCAAAAGAGCATGGTTCGGGACAAGGTACCTTTAAAAGATATCACCAAAACAGAGAAGATAGGGCATCCCAGAACTGAGGTTGTAATACTACTTCTATGAATTATTTCTATAGCGCTACCAAACGCACACAGCGCTGTACAGAGTCACAAAAAAGACAGTCCCTGCACCAAAGAGCTTACAATCTAAACAGACAAGACAGACAAACAGGATGTCATGGATCCAGTTAAGGGGAAGGGTTAATCTGCTGGCTGGGTTGGAGGGCAGAGGGGAGTACAGGACAATCGAACCACTGTGACATCACTGATGAGGTTGGCTCTTATTGGTGGAATGAGCCATTATGACGTCACAATCTGAGCTCTGCTTCCCAACAGAGACCACAGTAGACCAGGTGTTTTTAAATATAGAGCTGACAGATTTTAATGATGCAAATTATCTGTGTCGACTGCTGAGCAAGCTGTAACTAAGAATGACAAACAATGAAATGTCTGCATACAAATGCCAGAAGCCTAAGAAACAAGTTGGGAGACTTAGAATATATTGTACTAAATCAGTGTCTCGCAAACTTTTTCCGCCTCAACCCACTAAAACTTGGGTCTGTATCTACAGGGCCTCCAAGCATGTGTGGACGGCGACCGGTGATGTCAGAAACATGTATGCGACGTTTATGACGTCGACGTCCGTGCATGCTCAGAGGCCCTGTAGACGTAGCCCCGAGCTTGGGGGGCCTTCTAAGACCTGGACAAACTACTGGGTTTTGGAAATCCCTCCATTGTCGGGGGGGGGGGGGGGTTGCGATATACTGCATTAAATGAAAAAGATAGATATAATAGGCATCTCTGAGACCTGGTGGATAACCTGTCTCAGTGATCACCCATCGCAGCGATAGGGTGGATCAAATTTGTCGAGGCATAGCATTATATGTTAAGGAGGGCTTTGAATCGAACGGACTGAAAATTTTTATAGGAGTCAACATACACCTTGGAATTCCTATAGATGGAAATTCCATGTGTAAAGCGGACAAGGATAGTGTGATAGGAATGTACTACCGTCCGCCTGACCAGAATGAACAGACAGATGCTGAAATGTTATCAGAAATTAGGGAGGTTATGAACTGGGTAACACAGAAATAATGGGTGATTTCAATTACCCCGATATTGACTGGGTACACGTCGGGGCACGCTAGGGAGATAAAATTCCTTGATGAACATCAAGGACTGCTTTATGGAGCAGCTGGTTCAGGAACCGACAAGAGGGGGAACAATTCTAGACCTAGACCTTAGTGGAGCGAATGATCTGGTGCAGGAGGTAATGGTGCTGGGGCTGCTTGATAACCATGATCAGGTTTAATTTAATAAATGGAATAAGTACACACAGGAAATCTGATGTGTTAAGATTTAATTTCCAAAAAGGAGATTTTGATAAAATGAAGAGAATGGTAAAAAAGAGGAGCTGCTGCAAAGGTAAAAATTTTATAGCAGGCATGAATGTTATTCAAAAGTACCATCTTGGAAGCCCAGACTAGATATATTCCATGTATTAAAAAAAAGAGGAAGGAAGACCAAACGGCAGCCAGCACAGTTAACAAGTGAGGTGAAGGAAGCTATTAGAGATAGAACACTTTTCAACAATGGAAAAAGGATCCAAATGAATAACATAGGAAAAAGCAAAAGAAACAGCAAGTCAAATGCAAAGCACTGATAAGGAAGGTAAAGAGATTTTGTAAACGAGACCAAAACACATAACAATAACGTCTTAAAGTACACTAGAAGCAAGAAGCTGGTACAAGAATCAATTGGACCACTAGATGACCAAGGGGAACTCATGGCCATAGCAGAGAGACTTGGGGGAAGATACCCATGGCAGAAATGGCAAAAAGTCAGAGGAACTGAAACAAATCTGCAAATATATGACGGACTATTAGCCACCAGAGCAGCGAAACTAGTCCACCACCTCTCCAATCTGCTGACTACGATGCCCAACTACAAAACATTCAGGAAAGAATTTAAAACTTTTCTATTCAAGAAATTTGTCAAATGATCTAACTAAACCTGATCGACCCTCCACAGATCCCGACGCATACTACATCTATTAACCATGTAATCTCCATGGGAATGCTCAGGCCAACTCTTGTTATAAACCGCCTAGAACTGAAAGGTATTGGCGGGATAGAAGACACCAATATAATGTACATCTGGAAGATGTAATGCTGCATTTTGACAAACTAAAGAACAGCAAATCACCAGGATTGGATGGTTTATATCCCAGAGTACAAATAGAACTAAAAAGATGAAACTGTAGATCTATAGTAATTTTTAACTTATCTTCAAAATTAAGCTTAGCATCCAAAGATTGGAGGGTGGGTAATGTAATGTCAATTTTCAAAAGAATTCAGGAGGTGATCTGTGAAATTATAGACCCATGAGCTAGTGTCAGGCACAATGGTAGAGATGATAATAAAGAACAAAATTACTGGGATTAATGGGAAATCTTGTCTCACCAACCTGCTATATATTTTTGAAGGCGAGATACAACATGTGGATTAAGGTGAACTGGTTGATATTGTACATCTGGATTTTCAAACAAGATTTCACATGAGAGACTCCTCAGGAAATTAGAAATGGGATAGGAGGTAATGTCCTATTACGGATTAAGAACTGGTTAAAAGATGGAAAACAGAGAGTAGAGTTAAATGGTCAGCATTCTCAGTGAAGAAGGATAGATACTTTCCCCAGGGGTCTGTGTTGGGACCGCTGCTTTTAAACATATTTATCAATGATCCAGAGATGGTAATAATTAGCGAGATAATTAAATTAGCTGATGAGACACAGAGTTAAATCGCAAAAGGGTTGTGAAAAATTGCAAGAGGGCCTTGAGAGACTGGACTTCCAAATGGCAGATGACGTTCAACATGAGCGAGTGCAAAGTGATGCGTGTGGGAGAAAAGAACCCAAACCACAGCTACGTGATTCAGGGTTCCAGGTTAGGAGTCACCGCCCAGGAAAAGGATCTAGGCGTCATCATTAATGATAGACTGAAACCCTCAACTCAGAGTGCAGTGGCGGCTAAAAAAGCAAATAGAATCCTAGGAATGATTAGGAAAGGAATGGAAGACAAAAATGAGAATATTATAATGCCTTGTGTTGCTCTATGGTACGGCCGCACCTCGAATACTGTGTGAAAGGATGACATATCTCAAAAAAGATACAGCGGAATCAGAAAAGGTAAAGAGAAGGGCGAGGGAAATGATAAAAGGGGTGGGATGACTTCCTTATGAGGAAAGGCTAAAGCGGCTAGGACTCTTCAGCTAGGAGAAGAGATGGCTCAGGGGAGCTACGATTGAGGTCTATAAAATACTGAATGGAGTGGAAAGGGTAGATGTGAATCGCTTGTTTTCTCTTTCCAAAAATACTTGGACTAGGGGACACGCAATGAAGCGATTAAGTAGTAGATTTGTTCCCATGGAGGGGCATAATCTAAAGGAACGTCTAAGCCCGTTTTCATCCAAGTCGCCCAAAGTAAAAAAAAAAACAGCTTAGGACACATTTTCGGAAAAATACATCCAAATTATTTTCTGTTTCGAAAATCGTCTAACTATACGTCCTGCCGATCTGATCATCCAAGCTGATAAATCATCCATCTTTATACCACATTTTCGTCCAAGGCAAAAATGCCTAGAACAAGCCCTGTTGGACGCGAGAGGGGTCTGCAAAGTGATGGACTGGACAACCAGACATGGCAACTAAATAGTGGAGTACCTTACAAGGCACTGCTGGGAACTTCACAAAAAGGGTGCCATGTCTTCATCTCATTACAGCTCCCTTATAGGTCATGGCGAGCCCCCCAAACCACCTCCAGAATCTCCTAGATCCACCTACCACCCCAATAGCCCTTATGGCTGCAGAAGCCACTTATAGGGCAGTACAAAAGGCTTTGGTTTTTCTTTTAGGAGAGTACACATGTTTAACCAGCAATGCAGTGATTACAGGGGCTTATGGGCATGGGTTCTCCTCTCCATGGGTCTCTAACCCACCCCCAAGATGACTTAAGCTGCCTCTGTGCAGGTCGACTAGGTTTTCCTATGCCAGGATGCCAGGTGATGATGGTCAGGAGGTTAAATTTTAAAGGTGTGATTAATATTTTTATGGGGGTGGAGGGGGGGTGGGTCGGTGATCACTGGGGTAGTGTGTGGGGGTCTATTTTATGTGTTTGCAGTGCTTATCTGGTGACTTTAGGTGGTTTTTTGTGACTTAGACCATGTTTTAAATGGTCTAAGTCACAACGTCCAAGTTCCGTCTAGGCTCTGTTGTTAAACTTTTGGTTATACATGCTGTACGACTAAGTCTAAGCCTGCTCATGTCCCGCCCAAATCCCGCCCTCGACACTCCTCCTGAAACGCCCCGTTTAGCTATGGTCGTTCAGCGGCACTGTGAAAGCCTAGGTCATTTTTAAATACATTCAAAACCCGGTTTTATTATCGGCACTTAAGACGTTTTTGACTGACGATCATCCATGTGCCGACTTAGGCCGGTTTTTGGACGTTTTTCTCTTTCGATTATGAGCCCCTAAATGTATAATTAAGCTCTGGAATTTTTTTTGTTAGAGAACGCAGTACAAATTTAAATAACGTTTGTACTGTTTCTGGAAGAAAAGTCTATAAGCCATCATTAAGATAGATTTGGGAAAATCCACTGTTTATTTGTAGGATAAGCAGCATAAAATACGTTTTACTCTCTTGAGATCTTGCCAGGTACTTGTGACCAGGGTTGACCACCGTTGGGAACAGGATACTGGGCTTGATGGACCTTCAATCTGTCCCAATATGGTAATGTTTCTGTCCTTCAGGACTGTCTGCCTCTCTCTATGCTTCCGTTTTCCACCCATCTTCCATTTTCCATTAATGGTCCCCACAAATCCAGCTGACTCTTGCAGTCCAGATTAAAACCTTTCCTCTTGATTGAAAACACTTGTAAATATGTCTAAACAAGAAGAAAATAGTTTGAATTTTAATGTCGAGTTTCGTAACATTTCTTCCCACTCCCTTGGGGATTTGGGGGACACTCTTGACGTTTTCTGAAACCAAACTTTTCCCGGCACAAGGGGAGCTGCTGGTATCACAGGAAGCCTGAACTGCAGATCAGGGACCCTCACCCTCCCACCCCCTGCCCCATAGGGCTTCCAAATCTACGCAGGACTAAAGGTTTATCCCATGGTGTTCAGTTTGCCTCAAAGACACTCAGAAATACAACTTTCTTGTGGGTATCAGGGAGAAATCCAGAACCAGAGCAGATTTGTTCCCTACTCTTGGGTTTAATCCAACAAACATAAACTCAACATGACCAAAACTAAAATTACTCTGGTTCCAAAATGCTACACAGATTGTTCCCACGAGCCTACCATTATCCTCAGGCACAATAGAGAAAAAACTTCCACGGTTCTTGGAATCCTGCAAGACTCCACCATCTCTTATGAACCCCAAATTTCCAACCTTTGGGGGGGGAAAAAAACTATAGTTCAAGCAACTAAGACTCATCAAACCTTCTACAACAATCCCTTTGCTATGCAGCTCTACACTCTAGAAGAACGCAGGGAGAGGGGGGACATCACAGGACATGTCGAGGTGGAAGATGACATCCTCTTTCTCAAAGGACCCTCGGCCACAAGAGGGCATCCGCTTAAACTCAGAGGGGGGAGATTTAGTAGTGACACCAGAAGTATTTCTTCATGGAAAGAGTGGTAGATCACTGGAACAAGCTTCCGGTGCAGGTGGTCGAGGCCACCAGCGTGCTTGACTTCAAGAATAAATGGGACATCTACGTGGGATCCCTACGAAGGTCGAGTTAAGGAACTGGGTCATTAGTATTCAGACTTATTGGGGTGGGTCAGTAGAATGGGCAGACTTGATGGGCTATAGCCCTTTTCTGCCATCATCTTTCTATATTTCTAAGTTTCTAAATACTAAGAACATAAGACTAGGCTTACATTGGTCAGACCAATGGTCCATCAAGCCCAGTAGGCAGTAACCTGTTCCCACGGTGGCCAATCCAGATCCCTAGTATCTGGCCAAAACTCAAGGAGTAACAACATTCCAGAATATCAAAGAGGAAGCAAGACTCCGGAAACCCAAAGAGTAACAACATTCCAGAACCCCAAAGAGTATCAAGATTCCATGCTACCGATCCAGGGCCAACTCAGTCTACGTTGGCGTAAACTCACCTCAAATGCACAAATCAGAATGATCTTCGGCTTAAAAAGTTATTTATTTATTTTAACATTTCTTTTCTGCCTACAACCTAGGTGGATTACAATAAAACAGAGGCCAGGTTTCATCCGAAGGCATGCAGTGGCCCATGGGTGGTAATCACAGTCTGCTGTGGGCATCAAAAGGTGACCACATAGACAGATAGCCAAGACACTCTAGTGCAGGCCCAGCAGGGGCTGGTGTGAATAAGAACATAAGAATTTCAGCTGCTGGGTCAGACCAGTGGTCCATCCTGCCCAGCAGTCCGCTCACACGGCGGCCCCCGGGTCAAAGACCAGTGCTCTAAATGAGTCCAGCCTCACCTGCGTATGTTCCAGTTTAGCAGGAACTTGTCCAACTTTGTCTTGAATCCCTGGAGGGTGTTTTCCCCTATAACAGACTCCGGAAGAGCGTTCCAGTTTTCCACCACTCTCTGGGTGAAGAATAACCTCCTTACGTTCGTACAGAATCTATCACCTTTCGATTTTAGAGAGTGCCCTCTTGATCTCCCTACCTTGGAGAGTGTGAACAGTCTGTCTTTACCTACTAAGTCTATTCCCTTCAGTACCTTGAATGTTTCAATCATGTCCGCTCTCAGTCTCCTCTTTTCAAGGGAGAAGAGGCCCAGTTTCTCTAATCTTTTGCTGTATGGCAGCTCCTCCAACCCCTTAACCATCTTAGTCGCTCTTCTCTGGACCCTTTCGAGTAGTATCGTGCCCTTCTTCATGTACGGGCACCAGTCAAGTCAGAAATATAGCTTCTAAGTAATACACACATTGAACGTAGGGAGCTAAAGGGTAGCACCCCATGAATAGATCCCAGTTCACCTGGAGAACAGGAGATGCGTCAGACGACAGATCCCAAATGTGGAGGAATGGCCTAATGACCTTGGACAAGTCACTTCAACCTTTCATTGCCCAAGTAAGCCCACCAGGGACAAGACCTCTGATAGCTGAATATAACTTACCCTGAGCTAAATCCCAAATCCCTTCCCCATTTCAACTTCATCCCCTTCATTCCTTCCCCCCCCTGTCATCACTCCTTCTTATCCCAATCTTTTCATTTCCTCCTTTCAACTTTTCCACCCTTTCAATGTCTCTCCCACAACTCCGCTCCCTCTCCTTTCTAATCCTCCTTCCACTTTCCTTGGCCTCTCCCTTCCTCCTGCCACTTTCCTTGGCCTCTCCCTTCCTCCTACCTGCTCTCTCCCTTTCTCTCTCCTTTTTCTGTTGCTCCTTCCCCATCCTCACTTCACTTCTCTGCCACCGCTTCTGTATCTCCCCCTCCTCCGATCCCTCTCTTTCTCACCCTCTCCTATCCTTCCTCCCCCATCCCCACACCTCCTCTTTTCTGCCAGCAGAGATGGGTCAAATCCCTGACAATTGAGGACTTTTTGCTTTGCCATGTTAATCATTTTTGGGCTGGGGTGTCACACAGCAAGGGCCATTTTGTTTTCATCCTCACATCTTGGGCAAAGGAACAGAGAGATTTCTCTGCCTCTGGTGTGAAACAGAGTTTAAGCCACTTCTTCATTCAGAGAGGAATGCAGGACAAATAGCCTTTTCTTGGAACACCACCCTGTAAAGTGACTGAATGTTACTGCAGTGAGCCGAAAACACATTTTCACAAACTCTACCACATGTGGCATTAATTCTAAATCTTGTAAAGCAAGCCAGGACTTTCAGCTTACTGCAGAACAATGGGCTGGGGAGAATTAAGCAGACAAAGGAAGGATTTGCAGACAACATTCACTCTAAGTGTGTGAAAGTCTGCTACACTTATTCCTATCACAGGAGGGGGGAGCCGCAGTATCGTGGTGGATGGGATATGCTTGGCATGATTCATGCCTGCCTCATACAATTGAAACCATTTAGGCAGGAAGGTACGTTTGTACCTGAATGTATGTGGCTTTACAATCAGATTTGGAAAAGGAGAATAATAAAGCCCAAATCATATAAAATACTGAGTGGAGTGGAAAGGGTAGATGTGAATCGCTTGTTTACACTTTCCAAAAATACTAGGACCACGGTACTTGCGAAGAAGCTACTAAGTGGTAGATTTAAAACAAGCCAGAGGAAATATTTCTTCACTCAGTGTGAAATTAAACTCTGGAATTTGTTGCCGGAGAATGTACTGAAATCAGTTAGCTTAGCGGGGTTTAAAAAAGGTTCAGAAAATTTCCTAAAAGAGAAGTCCATAGGCCATTATTGAGATGGACTTGGGGAAATCCACTGCTTATTCCTAGGATAAGCAGCATAAGATCTGTTTTACTACTTGGGATTAGAGAATGACACGGTGACAAAATTCATCACTGTTCTCGTCCCCGCAGATAACCGCGGGAAATAATCCCATGTCATTTTCTAGTGTCTATTTCAACCTCGGTCCTTCTACACCAGCATTCTTCAAAGCAAAGCTTGCGGGTCAGTGGTTGTGGCCATTCATACTCTGATTCTTATGGGAGCCATTGTGACATCACTGATGGAATGAGGCTCTTAGGCACTGGTGGAATGAGGAATTATGACATCACAATATCTGCTCTGGATACCAGAGACTGTCATTCTGTAGTGTCTGTTTCAACCTCAGTCCTTCTACACCAGCATTCTTCAAAGCAAAGCTTGTGGGTCAGTGGTTGTGACCATTCATACTCTGATGCTTATGGGAGCCAAGGATAATGAAGCCATTGTGACATCACTGATGTGATTGGCTCTTAGGCACTGGTGGAATGAGGCATTATGACATCACAATATCTGCTCTGGATACCAGAGACTGTCATTCTGTAGTGTCTATTTCAACCTCGGTCCTTCTACACCAGCATTCTTCAAAGCAAAGCTAGGGGGGTCAGTGGTTGTGGCCATTCATACTCTGATTCTTCCCTCTCTCCTTAAAGAATGACATGAAGATGGTTTCTCACGGTTATCCGCGGGGGCAAGGACGGTGATGAATTTTGTCACCGTGTCATTCTCTACTTGGGATCTAGCTAGGTGCTTTGAACCCAGATTGACCACTGTTGGAAACAGGATGCCAGGCTTGATGGACCTTCGGTCTGTCCCAGTACAGCAATTCTTATGTTTCTTGGGTCTGTCTGAAAACGTGACACTGCAATACCAACAATGGCCACAAGGTGGCAGTATTATCTGTTGGACTAGTAGAATGGCCGAACAAACGGGAAAGAGATGCCTGGGTTGAGGCTTAAGTATCGAGCTCTCGTTAAAGAAATGGGCCGCTAGTGACGTGGTGGAAGCCATCATGGTAACAGATTTTGAACATGCCTAGGACATCCCTCAATGACCACCTTAACTCCTTGGCTAAATCATGCTTTTTCAGCCTCCACATGCTGAGGAAAGTAAGATCCTATTTTCGCCAACAACATTTCTTCGTCCTTGTCCAATCCATCATCCTCTCCAAATTAGACTACTGCAATGCCATCTACTTAAGCCTATCAAAAAAAAGTCTTCAAAGACTCCAGCTAATCCAGAATACTGCAGCCAAGTTGATCTCTGCAAAACGCAAGTCTGACCATGTCTCCCCACTCCTAGCCAAACTTCACTGGCTCCCAGTGATTTCCAGAATCCATTTCAAATGCTCCTGCCTGGCTTTTAAAATCATTTACGGCATCCTTCCTCCCTTAATCCCACTATCTTATAACTCCTCGAGTCCTGACTCTACCAGACCCGCCCAAAGGTATAAATTATCCTTCCCCTCTCTACACGGTATTCGCTATGCAGGCAAACTGGGAAAATCCCTTCTCTTCAGAATCACAGGTCTTTGGAACGACCTTACTACCCCGCTGCGGAACCTGGGCTCCCTCCAATTATTCTGCAAGCAACTGAAAACCTGGCTTTTCACTAAAATGTCATTCTATCCCCCCTTACTCTTCTCTTCTATATATAAGTTCATGTAAACCTTTTTTTTCCTTCTCTTCCTATATTTTAAGTTCTTGTAAACCGTGCCGAGCTCCACAACATCCGTGGAGATGATGCGGTATATAAACTTAAGGTTTAGTTTAGTTTAGATATGGGAGCATAAGGGTGGGAAAAGAGTTCAACAGTCAGGCAAAAGACGAAGGAGAGGGGGGGGGGGGGATTTGGATGGGCCAATTTGGTCTCCCTCCCTGCTATCACTTACCATATTACTATGTATGTAGAAGTGACTCCCACAGGTCCCTTGCTAGGCTAACATATTTATTTATTTTAAAAATTTATATTCTGCATATCCTGCAATTCTATGCAGAGCACACTAAAACATTCAAATAATAAAAAACCCCAACAAATTATAGCCTTATCATACTAATCATGTTACAATAAAAACAGTGATGCATCAAAACCGCTGCTTCCGCCACTTTGACACTTTCCTTTTGCGCTCTAAGGGTGTGTGTGTGGGGGGGAACCTCCCACTAAACTTAGAAGTCCTCGCGCTCCTTTTGGGGGGGGGCGTGGGGGTGAACCCCCCCACTACACTGAAAACTCCCAAAGACCAAAAACGGGAAGGAAAATGGGAGTTTACAGTGTACTGGGGGGGGTTTCCTCCCCAACGGGAGCACGAGTAGTTCTAACTGTAGTTGAGGGGGTTCTGCCCCACCCCCCTTTCACAGTATAAAATGGAAGGCCTCAAAGTGGCGGCACGCTTTTCTCCTGCGCTCAAATTTTGGCATTCCATTGTCCTCCGCGCTTTGATGGTGTACCATAAAAACAACACAAAGCAACAATAATTAAAAAAAAAAAAAAAAAGACCACCTATCTCCTTCTGCTCTCACTTGATTGAAACTTGACTGTTGGCACATCACTCACTGCTTCAAGTTGAAAAAAGTGCGAAAAACTAAAACAGTTTTAAGCTTCTTTCTAAACTGTAACACCAGTGAAGCTAGCCTAAGGTCCAGAGAAAGCTTATTCCAACAAGTAGGGCCCTGAACGGAAAACATCACTCTCTGATAACTCGGAAGTTTAACGACAGACAAGGAGGACCCTTCAAGGCAAAGCTTATCTTTAGGTCATAAACTCAAGTGACGGTTGGTCAATGTGCACCAGTGACCGCACCAGCTCAGGACCGTCATCGTGCGATGGTTTAAATATTAAACACAGTGTCTTAAATTCGATACCAGCACTGAGTGGCCGCCAACGCAGCTCTTTCAAAACTGTTGCGATGTGCTCAAACCGAGAAACATGCCCCACATGTTGGAGATCATGTAATTTAAGGGCATAGAACATTCTTGTTTTATCTCAGACAAAACTGACCGAGACCTAGTAGGCATGGGACCTCCTCGGTGGCTTCTCACATCACTTTAATTGTAAGGGTTATTCCTTTGGTGTTTCAGATTTTGCTTAATTTCTATGGTCAAACAGTTGAGGACTTGGGGGAAAAAGAACTTCTTAAGGTACTGATGCTGGATGCCCTTAAGACACAGTCTCTGTCCGATGAGGAAGTAGAATCAATTTTTAAACATCTCAGCACCTATAGGAACTATTTTGGACCAGCATCCAGCGTGGTTCCTCCAGAAATTTGAGTCAAGCCCGATTCCTTTGATGAATTGATTAACAAATCCATCACTGTTTATTTATTCATTCATTGGGATTTATTAAAACAGCCTTCGTGAAGAAATTTACCCAGTTTTATCATGCATTTTTCCAACTTGCCCAAAGGAAGCGCTTCCATGACGTTTCTTAAAAAACAGGGAATCTAGAGTCTGCACGTTTCCATAATTTTACATCTTATCTCTAATTTCCTTTGGAAGTTAGGACAATCTGTAACGATTTATCATTTAGAAAGCCGGCGTAAATGTCTTTATTTTTAAATTAAAATCACAGGAAGCTCTTAATTACTATGTGTTGGCTTATTGCCTGGTGATTTTTATTAATTTGTTTGGACAACCTAATTGTGCAGTAGCTGAGCAAACGGTCAGAAAAGAGAAATTTGTCATCTTGGTCAAACTGGTTTTCACCTAAACCATGGCTTGGAGACCACGTTGGTATCCTTAACCGATGACCTTAGGTAAAACTTTGTTGCAGGCAAAAACTCATTGGTATTTTTTTCTGGATCTATCATCAGCTTTTGATATTATAGATCGTAGCATTTTACTTCAACGAATGATGTCTCTTGGCATTGGAGGGAAGATGCTTTAGTTGATTTAGATTTAGATGCTTTAGATTCATTTTTGGCCAATAGAACTCAATAGATATAAACTGACAGGATTTTCGGAACATTGTGACCTTTAGTATGGCATCTGATCTTATAAAGATTGTTTTTAAATACATATTTATTGCTAATAGCAGTTTTTTTGATTGAAAGGTATGCTATAAGCAGGCAATGTTGAAAGATCGTCTTCTTGGGTTGACAATTGGGAGATTGTCTACAAGCAATGAAAAGCAGAAAGCAGAAAAAAATGTTAATATTACATTTTCAGAAGACTGGGGGAAACTCTGCTAACCTTCTTCCAAATGTGATAACAGGATACATTTATCTTCCAATGGGATCAAAATTCTTTGCGACATCTTTGATGTGAAGCTTAATTTGTAAGCACATTTAGGTAATCTAGTGAGGAGTTCTTCTTGACAAGTCCGCATCATATATAATGTTTGACCCCGTCTTTTGCATAAAGATCTCATCACCGTGGTAGTAATAGGGCATTTGGACTACGGAATTGTCTTTTTTATGGATTTACCAAACAGGAAAATGCTGAAGACATAGCTCTTCTCTCGTAAAGTCTGTAAATCGCTGTTCATATTTATTGTTTAATAATCCTATTGTAAACTGCACTGAATCCTTGTTGAAATTTTACGGGTTATAAGAAACTGTACGGCAAGGTAAAGAGCAATGAAAGTTATATTTCTGTTCTGGGATCCTACCAGGCACTTGTAACCTGTTGGAAACAGAATTCTGGGCTTGATGGATCTTTGGTCTGATCCATAATTACAGTTCTTTCATTCTTATGTTGGTAACACTGTCATTAAGGATTCTTGAGGGACCATAGCTCCATGTCATCTCTCCAGGGCTAAAATAGTGACATTAGCTTCTGATCCCACCTAGAATGCTCTTTAAGATTTTGCCCTTGATCCAACAATCCTTAAGGATAAATTTGGTCAACAGATCCATGTGAGTCACTATGTTCTTCTCAGAAGTTGCCTACTCTTCCATTGTTTGGCGATATCAACTATGAAGATCCCACAACACGTCAATCTCCAACAAAGGCTTTTTTTTTGGGGGGGGGAGGGAGGAGATGAGACTGACTCAGGATTTTAAAAAGATGTGCAAAACCTGGCCCAACCCGCTTTCAACAATTCCTTTGGGAACATCCCACCCATGGAGTGCAATTTATGATAACAGAAAAATAATGACCCGCATTTAATTAAGCAGATCTGATTTTTATGTTGTGTTTTAAAAATTTTAATTGATCATATTTCTGTGAATCAATGCACATCGTTCTAAGTTTTAGCAAAGACCGGGCAATTCTCGTAAATGAAGTATGTAAACAGATAAATCCAGATGCACCCCAGTGGGTAGAACGATGATGCTGGTAATAAGACCAGAAAAAGAAAGGTTCTGGGCTCTCTTTCTTAAAACTCCAAAAACCAGACCTGCTCTCTGTTCTCCAGACACCTGAAGGGTTTCAGGCTAACTGAGCCTCTTATTAGAGAATGACACGGTGACAAAATTCATCACCGTTCCCGTCCCCGCGGATAACCGCGGGAAATAATCCCATGTCATTCTGTAGTGTCTGTTTCAACCTCAGTCCTTCTACACCAGCATTCTTCAGAGCAAAATTTGCAGGTCAGTGGTTGTGGCCATTCATACTCTGATTCTTATGTGAGCCAAGGATAATGAAGCCACTGTGACATCATTGATGAGATTGGCTCTTAGGCACTGGTGGAATGAGGCATTATGACATCACAATATCTGCTCTGGATACCAGAGACTGTCATTCTGTAGTGTCTGTTTCAACCTCAGTCCTTCTACACCAGCATTCTTCAAAGCAAAGCTTGCGGGTCAGTGGTTGTGGCCATTCATACTCTGATTCTTCCCTCTCTCCTTAAAGAATGACATGAAGATGGTTTCCCGCAGTTATCCACGGGGACGGGAACGGTGATGAATTTTGTCACCATGTCATTCTCTACCCCTTATACCAAATGTTTGTTTGGAAGTTGTAAACAGAGTGTTACATCAGTAACCGGGAGCTCATGTGGAAGGTTTTATCTGAGTTCACCAGGGTTCAACACCACCAAATGCACCAACATGCTTGGCAGACATTACCCACTCACATCATTTTAAAACACTCTGTGGGCTAATCTAAAAGTCTGTAATTCGTAGTGCAAAAGTTTTTTTAAAACTGCTTTTTTTCTTTAAACTATAAGTAAATGCAAAAATTGTTATTAATCGCCCAAAACCCTGGTGTCTATATAGTGTTCCAGCTTAGAGCTCTTTCGGGTGGACTTCTTTTTCAGGGGGATTATTTTCCATCTCTGGGATTTAACCTCATAGTGGGGGTGGGCTGTCATTTGCAATGACATGGCAAGCATCAATGACATATCCTACATTGTTGATTTTTGTTAAGAACTGAAAATGAGCAGAAAAAATAAAAATAAAAACCTTGACATTTTCCTCCGGATTCTATAAAGGGTGTCCCAGTCTGGGCACGGCCCAGAGACGCCCGCACAAACTAATTTATTAATGAGCCAATTAACATCAATTTGACTGCTCACTATTCCACATTTATTTTGATATCACACAATCCAAAGTTCTTGTACATTCATCATGAAAAATTCCGTAGCAAGTGTACCCAAATGCTTGCACAAATAGGATTGTTTTAATTTCCCTTTTAAATGATTGAAAACTTGAAATAGCACAAGTTTCTGGGGAGTAATGAGGTCCATAATGTTTCTATGGTTTTTTGGGGTTGTTCTTTTTGTGTTTTTTCAGCTGTAGAAGCTTTCTTATCCATGAAAGGGATCGGTAGGAGCTTTTCCAGAGGAATCGTTACCCTTGGAAATAAAAGGGATAGCTCACAGAATTGCAAAGAAATCACCTTTGTCTAGGGTGGCCAAACCGGTTTGTGCAGAGGAAACCAGAAGAGAAGGTACGCTATCAGGTACCAGCGTGGGAGTTTCAAAAACATGGAAAATCCCTCGGAGTAACCCAGACTGTATATTTTGGAATGAAAAGAGAGACACCTGCCTACGTGTGAACTATTTAAGCGGCTAAGCTTTCATTTATGGATTGCACCAGAAGGCGACATGTTTTCTGTCGGCTCATCAATATCCAGCCACTTTCCCAGTAAACGCCTTTATTTTTGCATCCACAAAGTCTGGAGTGTAGGTGTTTTGTTTTTCAACTTCAATAGACTATCCCAAGCCCCCAGGGCCTGGAAACAGGAGCTCCCCCTGCTGGAGGAAATCCTCTGGAGCATCAATGGTTAGTGGAAAACCCAGCACCACCCCCCCAGCCCTGATTTTTTAAAAAAGGGGGGGGGGGGGGAGGGAGTGTCAAATATGTGTAAGTGAAATAGAAATAGGCACCCAGAAAGTTTTTGTTTCATGTTTGTTATTTTCTGGGTTGGAAATGCCTTGTCACAACCTCAGAGGCAAAGCAGATCAAGTTCCTTTCTTTGGCCATAGCCCAGAGCAGGTCCATACTGACCTATGACTTCACCCTGTGTGACTCCCCACTGGAGGCCCCCCCCCCCACCAGTCTGCTTCCCAATTTTGTATTTTCACCTTGTGTGGGCCCTCCCAGCTTGAATGGCCCTAGCAAAGAACCCTGGCCTTTACAAATCCCACCGCTGCCACAATTTTAATTAATACATTTCAAATCTTATCAATACCCCTTGTTTTGGGTTTTTTTCAGATTCTCATTGGAAAATTAGTCCAATTGGCACATTTCTGCACAATTCTTCCATGGGCCGGATAAAATCATATTATAGGCCGGATGTGACCCCTGATATAGGTGATACAGAGTATAACCTCCCCCTTCCTATCCAAGGTCTATTTTCTCACCTGCTTGTAGCAATATATTCAAAGTTCCATCATGACACCCAAATGATTTTACTTCCTAATCGATTTAATAGATCCTGCTCAGAGGGGGGTGGGGGTTCTTCGCTGAGTGTGGTGGGATTTGAAGCAGAAGATTCTTTGTCTGTCTAGGAAGGAACCGTTACGAGGGGAATTGTGGAGATTTATGATTCCAGATGCCCTTTGGGCCTCCTGTCCTGGGAACGAGCATCACCACTGTTTCTCACTTTTCTCTCCAGTTTTTTTTTCCCATGCCCGAGTCAGAAGTCTGCCCAATTTACTGGCATCGGATGCTTTCAAGCAGCCAACTCACGCAGGATGCATCATGGCACCCTTCCTCCCCCCCCCCTCCTGGCTTCCAAAGACAAGAAACCCCTGGTTCGGCTCTGTTCAGCCTGAAGAAGGTTTCCTAGGATCTGGGCAAAAACGGTGCTGGAATGGTGACACCCAGAATTAGGGTGCAAATCCCCCCCTCAGAGCACAGAGCGGAAGGAGAAAGAGCCCGTCTTATATTATCTCTGCATGACTGACTCAATGTCTATAACCACAGGGAAACTCAGTGCGTAGAAAAGACTTCAGGAGCACAGAGAGACTCATCTGCTGGATCCCAGCCTTGAGAAAGGGGACTCTCTTACCCCCCACATCCCAACCATGAGTATGGCGGAGAGACTGATCCCAAAGATGAACGCAGAGACCCCCCTGATCCCTGTCTGGAGTCTAAAGAGAGATCCTAATCCCTCAGCTTCAGTCCTATTGAGAACCCCCCTCCGACACACAGTCATCATTTTTTTCTTCCTGTCTCCTCCCCCGTTTCTGTCCACATGCTATGGAAAAAACACTTAAAGTGATATGACCTAAAGAGCTTTCTTTTCCACCAGGGGCTAGGAGATCATTAAAAACCCAGGGATTTATAATACTGCCTGGAAAGTCATTCTTGGGGACATAATATGTCAGCGCAATCCTTAGAATTCCCTAAATGCAGACAAATGTTCCACAGCCAGCACTTACAAGGCTTGTTCCCCTGTGCAGGAATTCAAAATGGAGGAGAAAGATTCTTTGGTTTACCCACCAATCCCATTCTCTCTTTCCGTTAACTAAGTGTTATTCAAGACTCCCGCCTTTACTTTCAACAACAGATCTCAAGTCTTCAAGCAAGGATTCCATATTTTGCGCAGACTTCGGACTATTTTCCCACAAGTACATACCCTTGTTCATGCTTTTCATATTAAAAAAAAAATCGATTATTGCAATTCTGTCTGTGCAGGCATGCCATCTGCAATGACAAAAACAACTTCCAACCCTTCCTAACTCAGCAGCAAGATTTCTCTGCCCAAGTGAATTGGTTTGATCGTGATTCACTTTTAATCCTCTGCCATCATCAGCTCGTGCATTTTTCAAAATTCTCTGCCTGGCTTTCTACACTGGATCTCCATCCTATCATTCCATATAATCCCTCCAGACCATTACAATCCTTGGACTCTAACCATGTGGTTCTTCCCTCTCCCAAAAATGCTCATCTAGAATCCATGAGACAGGCAGCTTTTCATTTCGTAGGCCCCAAAATTATGGAACGAGCTTCCTCTACACTAGAGAGTTGCATGGAAATGGGGATTGTGGGAATCCCACAGAACTCACAGGATTCCCACGGGTATGGAAGAAATATAGTCAAAATCTCAATAACAGCATCCACCCTGGAGGTGGCCGAACGCACGTTAGAGGAGCCATATGGAGACTAGACAAAGTGGCCAGACAGTGTCGAGAGAGAGAACCAATGTTTGATGATTTGTTACTTTTGAACGATATGTCTATTCTGCGGCTTCCCTTTTCTTCTCTCTCTGTTTCAAATTGTGTACTGTGCTGATTTGCTTTGGCAGAAAAAGCTGTCAAGAGAGCATGGATTAAAACAAACAAACTGCAGATCAGAATTCAAATTGCGACCCAGGGATCATAGAAACATAGAAGATGACGGCAGAAAAGGGCTACAGCCCATCAAGTCTGCCCACTCTGCTTACCCACCCCCTGTCTATGCCCTAATGACCCAATTTCCTTATCTTGACCCTCGTAGGGATCCCACATGGGTATCCCCATTTATTCTTAAAGTCTGGCACGCTGTCTGCCTCGATCACCTGCACTGGAAGCTTGTTCCAATGATCAACCACTCTCTCTGTGAAGAAATACTTTCTGGTGTCGCCATGAAATTTTCCGCCCCTGAGTTTGAGCGGGTGCCCTCTTGTGGCCGAGGGTCCCTTGAGAAAGGAAATATCATCTTCCACTTCGACACGTCCCGTGAGGTACTTAAATGTTTCGATCATGTCTCCCCTCTCCCTATGTTCCTTGAGAGTGTAGAGCTGCAATTTGTTCAGTCTCTTTTCATACGAGAGACTCTTGAGCCCCGAGATCATCCTGGTGGCCGTCTGCTGAACCGATTCAATTCTGCGCACATCTTTATTGTAATGTGGCCTCCAGAATTGCACACAGTACTCCAGATGAGGTCTCACCATGGCCCTGTACAACAGCATTATGATTTCAGGCTTTCGGCTGACGAAACTTCTATTGATACAACCCAATATCTGCCTTGCCTTAGATGAAGCCTTCTCCACTTGATTGGCAGTTTTCATGTCTGCACTGATGATTACTCCTAAATCTCGTTCTGCTGAAGTCCTAGTTAAAGTTTCTCCGTTCAAGAAGTACGTCCTGCGTGGATTTCTGCTTCCGAGGTGCATGACCTTACATTTCTTAGCATTGAAGCCTAGCTGCCAGGTTGAGGACCAACTTTCCAATGTAAGCAGGTCCCGCGCCATATAATTCTTTCCTCTGGGCTCCAAGCCACGCGAGCGCACGCAGGAAAAGAAGAAACGGAACACCTCGAGGAGATCACCTTGCCGTTCAATTCCTATGGGCTGTGTCAGGTCTCGCCGTGCCGGGACTCACTACCGCAGCTTTGCGAAAGGGGACCAAAAGGTAGGCACCGAAGCAAAGCACATTTGTTTCGGTAGTTTCGGGAAGATTCCCTTTTCATCGAACCAACTTCTTACATTTTTTGACCAGCTTTTTGGTTTATTGGGATTTATTAACCACCTTGATGAAGAGATTCACCCAAGGTAGGTACAATTTAACATAAAACGTACAATTCTATTAACAGGAGCAAAATAACCAACATTTAACAGTGCTGCAGAACAATTGCATAACAGAAATGTGATAAATATCAGCAGGATATAAATTTTACCTAACAGGCAGTGAAGAAGGAAGAGCCCTAGAACAGATCCTGTCTCTGCTGTGATTGTCCGTTGCGTATCTTTGGTGTATTCTTGCTGTACGACAGGTGCATTTTTTTTTTTAAAGGCGGTAAATAAATGTGACATGATGCATAAAAAAGAAGAAGAAAAAAAAGAGAACCTCCCCCAAAGGACAAATGCAATAAAATAAAAAAAATAAAATAATAATAGGAGGAGGACGCATTGATTCTAACACAAGGGTAAAGTTTATTATGCATCCACAGTGCGCCGTATGCATGGAACTGCCTGAGTTATTACGCCAGGCTCCGTCTCTAGCAGTATTCAAATCCAAGCTAAAAGGTGCTTTTGACTCCTAACTCCCACTCACCACAACATTACCTATCCTTCTCTGCAAGAAACTCCCCTGTCTGTGCATCCAAATTAGATTGTAAGCTCTTCTGGGCAGGGACCGTCTGTTCAATGTTGAATATACAGTGCTGCAGAAGTGATCTAGAAATGATAAGCAGTAGTAACAGCAGAACTGCGTTTTGGCCCAAGGCACTTGCCTCAGAAGTCAGAGTTAATTTCGGCGGGACCATTTACAAGCTTATGCAAGAAAGTGTTGCCAGCAGCCTGAAGAAATGGTATACAGGCTGGGGGGGGGGGAGGGAAAGAGAGAGATGTCCTCCCACTTTGGACTCAGGCTCGCCCAAAATTGGCTGTCTGGCTTCGTCACTAGTCCCCCCCCCCCCCATTTTTTGGGGGGTTTTACTTAAAAAAAAAAGACACCTTAATGGGCGGCATAGAAAAACATTCACATAACAAATATGATGCTAAGAAACATTTTCACAGGTAGCCAAGTGGACAAACGCAGCCGAGAGATGGGACAGAGTCATTGGCTGGCTAAACTGAAGGCAAACGATATGTACGGTTGAATAAGATATGAGGAACTAGTCTAAGGTACAGGGTGTGCAGCAAGCTAGTCCAGGTGCAAAGCGAGTGGATAGTCGGGTCGCCACGTGCATTAAGGGCTTGGGGGAAGAAACGGAGACTTTCAGAAGTAGAAAGAGTCTCGCGCTAGATGTGGCCTCTCTGGGAGTAAGTTCCAAGGTGCGGAGGCTACTTCTGAGAAAGTTCATTGGTAGTTATCATATTTTTTTAAAACTTACAGTCTCCTTCTTTGGGTCAAAACAGGAACAGGGGATGAAGATCTCCCAAAATCTGCAGTGCATGGCCACCAGGATGATCTTGGGGCTCAAAGATTTCTCATATGAGGACAGGCTGCATAAATTGCAGCTATGCTCTCTTGAAGAGCGCAGGGAGAGGGGAGACATGATTGAGACATTTAAGTACATCACTGGTCGCATAGAGGTGGAAGATGAAATCTTCCTTCTCAAAGGTCCCTCGGCCACAAGAGGACATCCGCTGAAAATCAGGGGCGGGAAATTTCATGGGGATACCAGGAAGTACTTCTTCACAGAAAGGGTGGTGGACCATTGTAACGAACTCCCGGAGCAGGTGATCGTGGCCAGCAGCATACAAGATTTTAAGAAAAAATGGGATGCCCACGTCAGATCTTTACGAAGATAGTGTAGAGGTGATGCCACCTGTGAGTGACGCCTTGGAGGGTAGTATGGGGAGGGATAATAGAGTGGGCAGACTTGGTGGGCTATGGCCCTTTTCTGCCGTCATCTTTCTATGTTTCTACCTGAGTTCAAGGAAGCATGGGACAAGCACAGAGTCTCTGAAGGAGAGGGAGGGTTGTGGATGGACAGACTGAATGGGCCATAAGGTTTCTTTTATCTGCCACTGTATCAAAAAGGGAAATGTATGAACTTATTCAGTTAAAAAAAAAGTTGGATAGTTTTGGGGGGTGGGTTATTTATAGGGTGGTGGGACAGTCACAGGGGCAGATTTGGGGAGATGTGGCAGTTCTGGGAGGTAGTCTGTGGGCGATACGGCAATTGTGGGGTAGTTTTATTGGGTGGGGACAATTTGTTGGACAGCGAGGCAGATGTAGGAGCTAGTTTAGGGGGTGGAGGCAGTTTGGGGGGTTGGGAGAATAGAGAACAGGGAGAGATAGTTTGAAAGGAGGAATGCCCCTATCGTCTGTGTTTCGCCACGGGTGCTTTTTTCTCTGGCACCCTCACTTCAGCCTGGCTCATTTTCAAACTCAATGTGTCTTTCCGCTGGTTCCCCCTCTCCCTGTGCCAACCTTCACCCCATTCCATTAACTCCTCAGAGAGATATTTTCCTCCCAGGGAGAAAGACATTCTTCGCCTGGATGGTATAATTCTGATTTCCACTGGGGTAAGGGACGATACACGTTTCGCTTACATAAGCTTATGTTCAACATTTTAATATTTGCGAGTAATTTTGATATTGCTACAACATTTGCACTGTTGGAAAAACGTTTCCTTTTATTAAGTTGAAAAGATGATAAAAGGGAACCCAAGAAGTGGCAGAGAAGGTCCAGCAGGTGGTGCCAGTGCACCTGGGTTCTGCAGCTGGCCTGGGCTGTTGCAGTGAGGGAGTGAATATGATCATGAAACAAAGAAAACCCAAAACCTGACCAGATTAACTCCTTCCACACGCAGGAGCGACATGGAGGGACCATTATCTGCTGCCTTTTTCTCTATTTGGCAGTCTCCCAATGCCCCTCACATCACTTCTGCTGGTGGTGATTCCAGGCAACCCCTTCCCCCCCCATTAAAAAAAATCTCACCTCATTACCATGAGGCCCTGAATCACTCTCTCTTCTAAAATACTTGTAATAGGGTGTGGAGCCCACTGACTGCATTTGTTGCATTGTAATAATTGTCATGTATCTCTCTTTTTATTAGATTCCCTTACAAATCCGGGGGGGGGAGGGAAATGTATTTTGATTATTAAAATTACTTAATTATAATATTGTAATAACATAATATGTCTTCTTGTATTAATAATTGGGAGGAGGGGGAGAAAATGATTATTTTATGTATTACTTGTGTATTTAATAGTACGTTTTATGTTCAATTAATTGTATTGCACTGTCAAAGTTTGAAAATCAATAAAGATTAAAAAAAACAAACAAACAAAAAATTTTGATTTTCATTTTTCACTCTGATATATTTAAGACGTGACTATGTAATAAAGACCATGAGAAATCTAAGAAAAATCCGAACATTTTTCGAAAAGAAGCAATTTCTACTATTGGTACAATAGACTACTGCAACATACTATACCTACCTTGTCCTGCGACCATGATGAAGCAATTGCAGACAATACAGAATACAGCCCTGAGACTTGTCTATTTCCTAAAAAAATATGACCATATCACAGAGGCATACCATGACTCGCATTGGCTTCCAATAGAAGCGAGAGTGAACTTCAAATTCTACTGCTTACTTTACAAGGCTCTCAACTGAGAAAGCCCAACCTACTGGAATAATCGACTAAATCAATCCTCCTCAACCAGACACAGAAGAATCCATTCACTATTCTCTTACCCATCATCCAAAAATGTCAAACGAAAAAAACTTTATGACAACCTAATAGCCTCCAAAGCAGCTAAGCTGGACAGACAATTCACCACTCTGTTAACTACAACCACAGACTACAAAACCTTCAAGAAAGATATTAAAACCATACTCTTCAAAAAACACATAAAACCTATCCAGTACAACCAATCCCAACCCAACATTCAACACTCTCTATACCCTTAGTACTCTCTAATATTCTTCTATTTACCAAACATTATCTATAACCCCATAATTCACCCTATTCTTATCTCCTTAAGACTTCTACTTCCCACTGGTAACCTTAAATGTTTTATCTCATCACTTATTCTATTACTTCAAATTTGGAATGTAATTCTTGTTTTTAGTTTGGATGTAATCCGCCTTGAACCGCAAGGTAATGGCGGAATAGCAATCACTAATGTAATGTAATGTAATAATTGTGGTGTCTATACGTTTTTGTCTCCACCATGGTTTTCATGTATGGTGCATTTTAATATTGCATTATTTTAATATTTGATGGCTTTTTATACATGATTCTTTTCACAACATGACCGTGCTATGCTGTATTATGTTATTTGCCTGTTTCTTAGGTGACCCATCATAACTGCGCAGGACAAATGCACGCTGACAATTATTGATGTGTTTTGATGTTGTATTTGTTGTATTTGATGATATTTGCATCAATAAAAACTGTTTGAATCTAAAGTTTAAAAAAACTAACAAAAAAAACCCCAGTTACTGTAAGCGCTCTGAGGAGGTGTGTGTGGGGAGCCCCCCCTAAACTTAGAAGTGTTCACGCTCCTGTTGGGGGGTGTGTGTGTGGGGGAGATCTCCCCCATTACAGAGGAAACTGCCAAACTGGCAGTTTCCTCTGTAATGGGGGGGGGGGGGGGTTTCACCCTCTTAACCCCCCCAAAGGGAGCGCAAACACTTCTAAGTTTAATGAGAGGGTTCCCCCCCCCACACTCTCCCCTCGGAGCACTTACTGTAACTGTTTTAATCCGGTGTGCATATGTCCTTCGCACCATCGTTGGCGTGTTGTACTATTCCTTATGTATGCTACTTTCCATAAGACGATAGAGAACTATTTCAATGTCCACCCCCCCCCCTTTTAATCCTTCTTCAGATTTCCTCATTTTCTGCATTCTTTGTAGCTTACATTTTTTTGTTTCAATATCGTTTTAACATCTGTGGCTGACTCATATGTGGTTGACTATCTTGCTGTCCACGGAGAACCTACGTTACAGGTAAGTAACTACACTTTTCCTTTTAACTCACAATGTTGGCACCATTTGCCTGTCCATCCTCATCAGTCCTCACTTCTAATTACTGTATTTCATTTATTTACTCTTTATCTTATGTTGATTCCTTTGGTATTTGCTCATGAATGTTTATCATGATTTTAGGACTCCCCTCCCCCCCGAGGAAGGTGTTTCACCGAAACACGGCCCGTGTTGGGTCCGTGCAACGCAAATGTGGATAGTGCTATGGCTTTCTTTATTTTTTTTTTAGCTTTTTCTGAAGAAATAGAAAGAAGGTTTTGAACATTGTTGGATTCCACATTTTTCTTTGGTTTGCCATTCCCTCGTCTTCCCTCCAGCGCCATCTCTTGACCCCTTGTCTTAAAGCTCAGCCATTAATCTAATCTAAATCAGGATTTCATAAGGCGATTTACAAGACCAGAAGCCCAGACAGCATCACGGGGGAAAAAGCGTCATTGAGGAAGGCTACACTGTTACAATAGGGGAAAAAGTTGCAACACTTTATAGAGGAAGGTTACATTGTTGCAAGAGGGGAAGTAGTTGTATCACCTTGAGGACTGCTACATTGTCACGGAGAGAGGGCAGAGTTCTCCTAGGACAAGCAGGATGAGTCAGCCACATATGGGTGTTGTCCCAACAGCTCCCAATTTGCGGATAAGCTCTCCAATAGCTCAGAGAGATTTTTTTTTTCTCTCTCTCTGAGCACGTGCAGTGCCCGGGCCCCACTGGGCATGCCTGAGCCCTACCCATTTCCCCCTGCTTCCCCCTAATCCCCAGGATGTTCCTAGCTGTGGCCAGGTCGGCTGTACGGGGAGGCGGGTGGGTTGTGTGGCTGACTATCCTGCTGTCCACGGAGAACCTACGTTACAGGTAAGTAACTACACTTTACTGCTCCATCATCTGAATATTTTGCAAGACCTCTCCCTCTCACCTCCCACTCCCCGAAAGGAGCACCCAAAAAGGGGAAGGGGTAAAACACGGACCTCATGGATCTAAAACCGCACGTCCTTAAAAATCTGAGGTCCGTGCCACTTGTAGTTTCTGGCTCCGACAGACCTCGATGACATTTTAGCGCTGACGGATCCTAATGCTTTTCCCTCCCTATGCTGAGACTAGCGGCAAAACTTTTGCCGTGAGGTCCGTGCCACTTTTAGTCTCAGCATAGGGAGGGGAAAGCATTAGGATCCGTCAGCGCTAAAATGTCATCGAGGTCTGTCAGAGCCAGAGACTAAAAGTGGCGCACACCTCAGATTTTTAAGGATGTGCAGGTCAGATCCATGAGGTCAGATGCACTGCAGACCTTTGCACACATTTTTTAACCGCCCCCCCAAAACCCAGCTATTTGCCATCCAGTGTCATATCGCGGGGGCTCTCGGAATCAGCGCGGAGGGAGAGATCTGGAGGAAGGGATGATCGGGCTAATTAGCAAAAGCCACAGTGCGCCTCCTCTTTCCTTAGCCATTAGGGAAGGCAGAGCCGGGGGTCTGAACTGAGCGTGCAGGAAAAGCGTTGGAATAAGCTAAAAGGCGGACCTCTGATTTTTAAGGACGTGCGGTTTTAGATCCGCGAGGTCCGTAAGGTCCGTGTTTTATCCCTTCCGACCCCCAAAAGAAAGCATGAGAAATGTATTTTCGAGCTGCGATGGGGCTGCACGGAGGAATTTTTGAGTAGAAGGGATGATTTTTATTGGTTAGAAAGGATGTTGCTTATTGCGGAGGTTTTGATGGAGGATGAAGGCCCTGATAGGTGAGACGTAGGGTGAGAAGATTCTTGGTGCAATTCGGGTAAGAACAGGGTTACCAGACATTTGGATTTCTCCTTTTGAGGAGATGTCCGGGGGTCCGAATGGCTTTTCAAACCTTGGCTCTGAAGGAGGCTGGATTAGGGTCAGGCAGAGCGAGGCCTTCTCGGACGGGAAAAAGTCATCGAAGATATTCTTAGGTTAGAAATGGTAGGGCGGGGATATTTTGGAGGTTTCGAGGATTAGGCTAGGGCTGCAGGAGGAGTCCGCAGCACACACCCTGCCAGTCAGGCTTTCAGGATATTCACCATGGCTCTGCGCGAGGTACATTGATATGCAATGGAGGCAGTGTATGCAAATCACTCTCATGCATATTCATGGTGGGTATCCTGAAAATCCGACTGGCAAGAGGTACTCCAGGACTGACTTGGAAAATGCTGTGCTAGAGGATTCCTGGGTGGGTTCCTGTCCCGGGAAGATCACCAGACAGTCAGTTTTCAGGATTTCCCTAATGAATATGCATGAGACAGATCTCCATTATAGACAAATCTCTCTCATGCTCCCTAAAATCCAACTGGGCTGGCCCCATCCCGGACAGGTTTGTGGACAATTAAGTCTAAGATACTTTTTCCTCTGCCCTCCCCTCCCCTCCACACTTTCCTCTCTAGGGTTCCAATTTCCAAAGGCAGGGTCCATTTCTGATTTCTCCTCTCCCCATGGTCACCATGCCCCCTTCGTTCTTCAGTCCATTTGCTACACAGAACAGATGTAAATGACTTCCCATTCCCGGGCTCTCACGGGGGGCCGACAACGCACCCTCTCCGCTTGCCATGTGCCACCTTCCATCTTCTCTCCACTACACATGGCACGTCTCTTCGTAATTAGAGTCAGTTATAACAAAGGCAAGCCTTTGGGACCCTGCTCTCTTCTGCTCCCGTCTGCGCTCGGTGGACTTCTCGGGCCGTTTACCCTTGCAAATTGTGTGATGGGCCTTGCTTCCACCAAGCTCAAACCGCTGGTTTGGGGTTTTTTTCCCCCCTTTTGCTCCAGTCATGGGAGAGTCTGCAGAAATTCTGTCAAAAACAGGCCACACTCGGAGGAGATTCAGCTCCTGGTATCCACCCCAAAAAACTGGAAGAGGAAAGAATGCTCGGCTGAAAATACTGACCCTGAGACTAGCACCATACAGAATGAGAAGAGGCTGGAAATGCCATGAGAGACCGTGGTGAAATACGGAGAGCGCATGCCCACAGAGACCAAATTTCCTCCCATTTCAAAAATCCAGGGGGATGGGAGGGTGCACATGGGGTCTCTGTCTGAATGAATTTAGGATTGCCAGCTAGTTCCAACTTCACCTGACAAGATAGATCCAGGCCTGGGGGGGGAGGGGGGGTCATCCATTGCATTCTGGGATTTTTAGCCTGGCGATGGGGATCTTGGAACTACAAATCCCTGCATGCAAAGCGGTAAACCCAGGCCTGGATCAATGCTGTTTCGGTGATTCTGGAGCGCTTGGCAACTTTCGGATCTTCAGTACCTGCCGAGTTCTCTCCTGTACCTTCATGACAGACATCCCAAAAGCCCAACTAGCTAAGGGGTCACCGAAGAGGTTTGGTGAATCCTGGTTTTAAAGCTTCTTCATTTCTTCCTCCACTTGGGTGTGTCTTTCTACCTCTCTTTTCTCATCTTCCCCTCTTTCTGAAATCCTTTCCCCTTTCTCTCTGTCCTTCAATCTGCCCATCCATCTTTTCAACCCTTTTTCCATTGCCTCCATCCCTAGCTCTTCCCTACCCACTCTCCTCCACCTTTCCCCTCCCCTCTCGCTTTATCCCATCTCTCCTCTTCCCCATCTCCCTCCTTTCCTCTGTCCTTTCTCTCTCTGGTCCCTCCTTTCCCTCCCACCTCTCCATCCCTCTTTCTAACATCTCTCCTTCCCTTTCCTCATTACAGTCTCTCTCCTTTCCAGCCCACCTATCTCTCTCCCTCCTCCTCCTCCTCCTATCTGCTGCGGCTGGATAATTCAATAGCTCGAGCAGCTTCATTGTAACCGATTCTGCCGGCGTGAACGACACGGGAAGTCTTTTCAGTCTTCAGGGATAATGAACACATAAAGGAATCTGTGCCTCTCATTTATCAAATCATTTGGTAATGAAACACTGCTCAGTGCCTAATTAACAAAGAGCTGGTCAATACGAATCCTCCGTCCCTGCTACAAAGTAGAAACCATGAGAGGGAGGAGGGGGAGAAGACCAGGGCACGGAGGCGTAGAAACTATTTATAGAGCAAGGTGGATTGCGCTTAGGTTATGTGCTAGAGAATTTGAAGGGCTCTATAGAGCGCCTCCTGCTGGAAGAGGCTGGGACTGCAGGGCTGCAAGCTCAAATATCCAAAGATACGATCCCATGGTGGTCTCTACGGCTCTTATGTCAT